>NC_143052.1:154772500-156022500 GCF_052426305.1 Pelodiscus sinensis | reverse complement strand
GACCCTAATGCCTCAGGGCTTACCTGCGATGATAATCCCATTGCGGTAGGCAGTGTATGTGCATGTAAATAAATTGCAAGAGAGAGAGTGTCACTCCCCTATGAGGCTACGCACTAAATAAACAGGACACACTTGTTGCAGGAAGAGAAATGAAAGCACAAACAGATTAAGTGACTTGCCCAGAATCATCCAGCAGGACAGTGGCAGAGCTCAGAATAGACTCCAGATCCCTGCTTCCTAATTCAAGGTTTTACTCATCTGATTGATGCTTAGTGGAATTAAGTCATTTATTCTTTAAAATTAAGGTTTCTCCTTTGAGTGTTTGCTCATATCCATTCAACCTAGGGGTGTGGGCCTGCCACATACACAGGTGCCAGCAGTTTTTCCCTAAGCAGCACCCATAGGGTCAGGGTCTCTAGCACACCCATGGAGTAGTGCACCCACGTCATGCTATATGGGGCACCCCCAGCCCCTCCCTCCTCAGTTCCTTCTTACCGCCACTGATGGTGCTTGGAACAGCGTGCTTCAGCCTCGGCTGTGGCAAATACTCCCTTTGCATTGAGATTCCCCATTAACGAACTGTGAGGTACCTGTAAACTGTTAATCCTCAACCCATTGAAAAAACTCCACATGGGGGGACGGGGCATGCCCCACTCCCCTGACTTCAGCGCCTGTGCCAGGTGCCACAGGACTATGGCAGTCAGCAGTCCGCATGCTGACCGCTTGGGTTTCCCAGGGGGAGGGACCCATTTTGGACAAATGTCGCATTTGCCGGTCCTTCTGTCCCAGAACTATTAAAGAGCACAGTATCTGTCTTAAGGTGCTCTTAATGGAGTCCACGCTTGTCCCAGAAGATCAGGAGCCAGAACTGGCACTGAGTGACGGTGCCTCGGTGCACAGCGCACTGCCGGCCTCGACGGCTCGGCACTAGTCATCACGTGCAATCCCGGCTCAGCCTGCTAGGAAGCTGGGTAAGTCCCCTCGCAAAGATAAGGGGAAGAAGAGTGACCAGCCAGTGGCTAGGCCAGAGAAGCCTCAAAAGGCAACGAGCCCAGTGTCCGGGTCACCTTCATTAGTGCTGGAGGTCTGTCTGCCCTCCACGGTGGAGGCCTTTCAGGCCGCGCAGGACATCAGTGCCATGCCGGTACCTCCACTGACACCGACTGGGCTCTGGAACTGAGGTAGGCCAATCTCCTGGCACAGGCCAATCTCGCTCTCTCTGGTGTCCGAGAGGAGAGCGCTCTGAAGGCCCCTTAGGTCTGAACATGAGAAATGGGCACAACGTGCAGTCTTCTGTGTTTCTTGGACGATTGGCTCGTCAAAGGCCCATCAAGGCAAAAGGTTCAACGCAACATGCATTTCCTCCTAGACACGTGCCACCAGCTGGCCTGCTCATAAACGAGAAAAAGTCTCTCTTGGGACCTACCCAGGAAATAGAGTTTATAGGAGCGGTTCTGGACTCTACTACCACCAGAACATCCTCCCTCAAGAGAAGTTCGAGGCTCTTTTAGCCCTCATTCAACAACTCGCAGTTGTCCCCATGACCACAGCGCGAGTGTGTCTGCAGATCCTGGGACATATTGTGGCTTGCATGTACATCGTGCCCCTGGCCAGACTCACAATGAGGCCCCTCCTACAGTGGTTGGCTTTGATGTACGTACCGGTACAACACTCATTGGAAAGGCAGGTCCTGTCTGCCCTAGCCTGGTGGACGAGCCCAGACCAGGTTATGACAGACATTCCATTCCATCTTCAGCCCCACTTGAGGGAGCAGGTAGCCAACACTTCGGACTGCGGTTGGGGAGCCCACATGGGGACCCTTCGCACCCGAGGCATGTAGACCCCTCAAGAGAGATCACTCTACATTAAACGTAAAAGAGCTAAGAGCGACCGGGAATGTGTGCGAGGTGTTTCTCCCTCACCTCATAAGCAGGATGGTGCACATCCTCACAGACAACACCGCCACTATGTACTACATAAACTGACAAGGAGAAGCCCCATCTCCAGAGCTCTGCAGAGAGGCTATAGGGCCCTAGGAGTTTTGCGTCCTTTATGACATCATGCTGAAAGACTGCCACCTCCCGGGGTTCGGAACATGATCGCAGATCGTCTCAGCAGAGAGTTCTCCTTTAACCATGAGGGAGCTCTCCACCCTCCTCCCTCTTCGAAGACTAGTGGACCTCTTGGCAGACCTCTTGAGAGACAACGCAAAGTGCAGCTGGTTCTGCTCCTGATTTGGCCTCCAGTAGGGGTTTCTTCCAGATGCATTCCTGCACAAGTGGTCAGAAGGTCTCCTCTACTCCTTCCCTCCGTTTCCCTCATTGGCAAGGTCCTCCAGAAGGCCGAGAGGGACAAGGCAACAGTGATCCTCACCAGCACTGGTTCAGGGCACTGATGACCTTGATGTTCTGCTGCCCAGATGGCTGCTGCTGAGGCCAGACTAGCTCTCCCAAGACCAGGCCCTGTTTGAGCCCCTAGCCACATGCCCACGGTCACTGCTCCCCTTCAAAGTAGCCTTCCTGATTGCCATCACTTTGGCTAGACAGAGTCCCTAGCCCTGATGTCAGAACTGCCATATACCCGGTTCTTCAAGGATAAGGTCCAGCAGTGGCCTCATCTGGCTGTTCTCCCCAAGGTGGTGTCCACCTTCCACGTGGACCAGGACATTTTTCTGATAGTCTTCTCCCAAGCTTTATGTGTACCGTGCTCTGGATGTGCGCAGGGTGCTGGCTTTTTTTACCTGGAGAGTACATGTGTCTTTTGCAGCGCTATGCAGCTGTTTTTGGCCTTTGCGGAACGCGGGAGGAGTTCCCCCATCTCCTCCCAGCAACTGTTCAAACGGATCACTTTCCCCATCCGCATGTGCTACAACTTGGCAGGGGCCCAGCCACTGGAGTTGATTAGGGTCCACTCCTCCAGAGCTCAGGCTTCCTCACATGCTTACCTTGCGCATGGCCCAATCCAGGACATTTGTCGGGCAGCAACATGGTCGTCAGTGCACACACTGTTGTCTCATTATGCCATCACGCAGCAGACCAAGGAGGATGCTGCATTTGGCAGGGGTGTACTGCAGTCTGCATTCTCATAACTCCTACCCACCTCCACAGACACTGCTTCCAGTCACCTATGTTGAATGGACATGAGCAAGCACTCGAAGAAAAGACAGTTACCCGTTCAATAACTGGTCTTTTTTCGAGATGTGTTGCTCACGTCCATTCAACTTCCCACCCTCTCTCCCCTCTGTCAGAGTTCTGGCAAGAAGGAACCTCTGAGGTAGGGAGGCCCCCTATGTAGCATGATGTGTGTGTGTCACTCCAGGGGGTGCTGGGGAACCCAGCTGAGGGAACTGCTGGGAAAAACGTCCGACACCAGTGCATGTGGCAGGCACACACACACTTATGGACATGAGCAACACATCTCGAAGAAGACCAGTTGGTATAGCACCCTCAGAAATGTATCTAGCTAGCCAATGCATCTGCAAACTAGAGCGTTACTTGCAGCTCTGTCGTGTGTTTCAAATAATACATTAAGCAAAAGCCCCACCTGACTTGGCTATGGGGAACAAAAAGACCAGATCCAGCTTCATTTGAAGCCAGTTACAAAATAGCCACTAACTGCAACAGAAGATACTTTTATTTTCAAAGTTGGCTGCCTATTGTGGATAGGACGCTGAACTACCAGGCACTTATTGTGTACCATGCCTCTTTAAAGGGACACTATCAGGTTTAACATTTTAAGTCAAATCCTTCAGTGTTTGCTCACTGAAATTAATAGGAATTTTGACTATTAGGAGTAAAAGATAAGTGGAAACTAAATAAGGAATTTGATATATGTCCCACATATTTTAAGAAAAGTTTATACCCTCTTATGTTACTAATGTATCTTAGATTATTACATTTGAAAGAACCGTTATATTTCAATGCAATTTCATGATTTCTTATGTTTATTATTTCCCCTTCACGCAATCAGTCAATGGAAATTAACTGGTCAGTTTCATATTTTCCTAATCAGTTTCCACACATTCTCTATTTGTCATTCTCATGCACTAACCTAAGGCTGAGACATTGGGCAGCAAGCACTACAAAGGAATCCTTTTTTAAAAGTTAAATTGTTGGCACTAAAATTTTTAAAAAAACTCCATGGAAATATTTTTCTTGATAAGTTTTGTAATTTTGTTTTGTTTTACAAAGCCCAATTTTACTGTTAAATGAACCATTCATAACCTTTTTAAAAAGTTCAGCGATGCAGCAATTCCAAATAGTTACATAAGCAGTTTATTTCTTTAATGTACACAAAAATGTAGTGAACTCAACTTCCAAGCATTGTTGCTATTTTACAGTTTATAGTTTGTCAACTAAAGAAAATCACTTTCTAGTGTGCTTCTGTTGAAATATCTGGAGAGGATTTTTTTACAATGTCTGATTACATGTTTGTTTTTCTCCTCAGCGGACCCAAGAGTGAGTGAGCCAATTTCAAGTAAGCCCTTCATGTATAGCGTGCTCTAATCAGAACATTTTTCTGAAATAAGATAACGTACTACTTTATGACAAGAGGGTTGTGCTGTCCAAGTTACACATATCATGGAACAGAACAGCTTTCACACATGATTTCACTTCTTCCAGCTATATCACTTGTAAGGAATTTCTGCCAGTCTAAATGTTTACCTGAGCACAGCACAATCAACGTGATGTGGTATTCCTGTGGCAGCTTGGATGGCTTGAAACCAATGTCCACAAGTGAGCTATGGACAGCTCGTATTTTCTCAGCCCTGCTATTAAATCAATATAAAGTTCTGTAAAAAGAATAAACTATTTCTCACTTAGTAAGTGACTTAACAGAATGTAAGTCAAAGTCTGCTATTTATCTATCATTGTGCTGAAATGTGTGCCATGAAAAATAGCTTTGAAAAGCTTTGACAGAGTTCCTCCTAAAGCTGGAGGTAAGACTCCTGTTGACTTGAAGTGGGAGTTGGGTCAGGCTCTAGAAGAGAAGACAACACCCATTTCAGCTGAAGGGATTGTTAATGCATTTAGTACTGCGAACACTCTTCCATTCCACAGGGTAGGCCATCTCATCTTGTTTATTGTGTAGTATTCTACAAGTTTCCAGTGTCTCTGTTTAGAAGAGCAGTGCAATCACAAATCCCCCCTCCCCGCTACTGTATGTACCCCCTTTTATAAGTTGTAACTGTATTGCAGTAGACAGTATTTGGCTCCCTGACACAGCAATGCACACTGCACATTTAGGCTGTTCTAATTCAGATTTTAGCTGAGTTAGAGCAGCCTAAATATGGCATAACTGTTTTCTTCAATGGAGTTATTCCAGATTTAACTTCTTGTGGGAAGAAGTTATTTAGCTGGCTCCATCCGGAGCAGAATGCTGTTCTCTTCCCAAAGTGAAGTCTGCAGTCAAAGGAGGCCTAACCCCTTAAATATTCTAGAAAAAGGGTGGAGGTATTAGGTGGAATGAGAGAGACTGGCTAGGAAGTGTCTACAAAAAGGCTGGCAGTTTGAGACATTCAGAGAGAGGGGAAGGACTAAAAGCAGGATAGGCTGTTCCTCCCTTTCAGAGCTGGTGAATAACTCAAAGCTACCTGAGTGGTGGGTGGAAAGGTTAAGCTTAGGTAAGGAAATATGCTTGTAGGTCTTGGTTACTTTATAACCTTATTTTCTAAGCACTGTGTACCTTCTGGGCAAAATAAATGTTTTGTTTGCAGAAGCTGTTTATCACTGTAAAAAGTACACTGTCAGGGTCTCCCAAAGAGAAACCCTGGCAGGGGCCAACCAATTGGACTTGCTGAATTATTCATGGTTGGTACCTAGAAGGTTGTAACCCAAATGCTGGCTGAGGGGGCACGTGTGTAAATCCAAACCAGGAGAGGTGGAGGCCTGACCTCTGTGGGAGTTCTCTCCAAGAGACCCTGAGAAGGGAGAGCTGTGCAGTTGGCCAGGGTCTGACACAGTACCTGTATATATGCACGTTTTGCTGCTTATTCTCATAAAAATGTCCTTCAAAATGCAGGTGATGTTCCAAGTGGCATCCTATTGTATTTGAGTCTCTGAACCTCTTTGAGTATGTTTGTCATGTCCAGTTTTATGGCGGTATCATTAATTCCTACCTTTCTTCTTCTGCAGTGGGAAAAGATGCCATCTGGACTGAAATCCCTTTCAATTCCAATGCCTATTCAGAATGCAAAGGGAAACAGTACGTCAAAAGGACCTGGTACAAGAAGTTTGTAGGTGTGCAACTGTGTAACTCCCTGAGATATAAGATTTACCTCAGTGATTCACTTACAGGTAAGGGAAACCGAAGACAGTGTTAATGTATTTTTATAACTATGACCTAAGTAACACAGCCATCTAGGTCTTTCATATCCACGGGCCTAGAATGAATGGTTTTAAAGGATGATCAGGTATTCATATACTTCTTGCCTTGGATCATCCATAATCTGTATTTCCAAGATTCACACGTTACTATTTATAGTACCTGTTTTATGGACCTAAAACAGTTACGGGCACTTGACAGTACATGTATAAAAACAAGGGCCCGCTTCTGCCCTGAAGAGCTTACATGCTGTGATGTCAGTCTTGAATCAAAAACCTGTGCCTGCACAGTTCTTCGTGCATGGTTGGGACCTACTATGAGATGCAGTCTCACAAGAAACATAGACAGGTGGCTCCTGAAGTTGTGAGGTAATTTTTATTGTCAGAAGAGGGTCATGATGCAATTAAGTTTAAGAACCCTTGTCATGGCTCCTTCCCCACTCTGGCATGATAAATGCAGAAGTGGGGGCCAGCAAAAGTACCCCAAAATCTTATCTATCAGGCTGTGGTATAAAACCTCCCCCCAAAATTGTAACAGCCTAGATTTTGGGGATAAAATCTCCGCTGCCACCACCCAAATATGCTAAAGAAATCAGGGGGAGACTACTTGGGAAATCTCACCCCTAAAGTACAAACCAGGACACAAAAATGAATCAATACCAGGTTAATAAAATAAAAGAGAAAGAACTTTGTATTATCACCACAATATTCCTGTAGCAAGCATAATGACTAGATGGAAAAGTAACAAAATAATATACTCATGGAGAAACTCCATGGGCCTAGAACTTAACTACAAAAGAAAGCCAAAACATCAGATCCCACTTCCTAAACCATAAAACAATAAAACCTAACAGATTTATCTAAACTTTACCCTACTTACAGAAAGTGAAAAATTGTTTCTTGGAGAGAGAGACATGTCTGTCTCCCTCAGTAGCTGGAGGGAACTCTCCCAGAAAGAAGGGAAAAACCAAAAATTCCTTTGTCCCAGTTTGAAATTCCTACTTACATTCCCATTGGCCACTCCACCTGGCTAGGTGTAGTTAACCCTCTAGTCTCCAGGCTGCCGGCCATCTCTCATGATCATGACAACCCCTGACTAGATGATCACAATGTTTCTTTCTGGGCTTAAAGCCCACAAAATAACAAAACTGCCAGTGAGGCAAAGCATATTGTAAAACTGCTTTGTGGAAATAGTAGTGTTCGTTAGGGATGTGATAATGTACACATTGAAATGGTTAATCTATGAGCCTGGCCTCATCAGTTAACTTTCACAGTTACACACAATGTCCTGCCACGCTGCAGCCCGGGGTGTGTGTGGGGTGGGGGGTTGGAACAGAGAGGAGCTGTGCGGGGGAGCAGGCGAGAGCTGGCTTCCCATGTGTACCGGCTCCCACAGAGTCTCCTCCCCCCGTGTGTAAATGTGTAAGCACTGAAAATGTCAGAGGTTACACATTTTAAGAAAAACCACCATGCTTTTTAAACATCCCTAGTGCTAATCTAGCAGGACTTGTCGCACAGTCCTAAAGCAGATGAATTAACACTACACTGAAACTACGCTGTTTCAGCCTCAGAACAAATATTTAATATAGCAATAGCCCATTTTCTTATTTCCACTTGCTTTTTGTTGTTGCTGCTCTTGCTGAAAAAATGGTGATTTAACTTGGCAGAATAATGATGGAAGCTGCCAGATTGTATTCATTACACTTACAGGGTATGTTTCTCTCACTTGTATTGTTTAACCAACACCAGATCAACTGTCACAATATTTGAATGGACTGGAATGTTTATCCAATACAAATAACATTGTGTTGTATTTTTCACCATTCTTTCACATGGCACAGGCTTCTGTACTGTAGTGGAAACATTTCCAGTTCTAGACTAAATTCAGCCATGAAAGTCAGTAGAACTCCACTGAATTCAGTGGAACTATGCCCACCTCTGGAAAGAGCCAAATTGAATGGGTAGTGTCTAGCAAAGAGAGGAACCATATTTTGTTACTGTAGATAAGGGCCACAAAGTCCTGATTTCCATCTGGAAGTGTGTAAAAGAACCGATCGAGGCTTAGTTATATTAAGAAATTTAGCTGATCTTTAAAATTTTTGGTAAAGTCCTGATAGCAAAATATGAGCAAACCTTTGGGGTCAGTCCAATTCTTCTTGGGGGAGAAGCCAGAAGGTGGCCTGCACAGGCCCTGGGGAGAAGGCAGCAGGCGGACTGTGTGAACCACCCCTCCCACCATCTCCACTACAATGCAAGGGTGAAGCAACTGGTCATCCCTCCCGAACCTCCCCCCACCTACTGCTCTGACTCCTGCACTCCCCATCCCCCTTCCCTGAGCCCCTTCTCTCCCCCCCCAAACCCTGATTCCTGGATTCCTCACACCCCCACCCTCCTGTCCTGAGACCACTACCTTGCCAAGCCCCTGCCTTAACTCCTGCACCCCCCACACTCTCAGTTCCCTGCCCTGAAGGACCTGAGCAATGCCAGGTACATCTTTTAGTATCAACTATGTATTTTAGAGAGTTTGTTTGATCAAGAGCTCCTCCTAAATGGTAAGACCTAGGTCCACCAAATTTGGTATTTAGCTTCCTCTTATCACTTAAATCTTAAAGCAACATGAGGGGTTTGGTTGTGCCTGGAATGGGATTATTTGTCAAACAGAAAAGATAGAGTCATCAAATCAAGTACAGTGTACAAAATTGACATAACTGAGCGAATGTTGAAAGAGACTGAACCAAGATGAGCCCAAAAAATAGGATGAACCTGCAATAGAACTGCTTCTCAATAAACCTTACAGAAAATAGATAAAATGGAGAAATGTGGGGTAGTGCTCCATTTTGGCACAGCTAGAAGAATGCTTAAAAGTTTGAAAACTAAAAGAAAATATTGTTGGAAACCAAAATGACTATAGCCCTTTTTAAAAAAAAAAAAAATACAGCCAATTATGATAATTTATAGGAATGAAGGAAAAACACCAACTTGACAGAATTCCCATTTTAAAAAATATACTAAAAAATGAAATGGAAAAATGTTAACAACCCCCTCTAAGAAATCCAAAGTAAACATTAATAAAAAATAACACAGTATATTTGAAAAATACAAGTGTTTAAAGAAAGCATGTACGTTTCCCTTTTAGTTAAAAAAAACCTTAGTTTTCATAGGATACCAATGGGAAATAAACAAGCTTTCTTCAGCTACACTAACATGAGCAATAACAATGATACCTGGTGTCAGCCCTGATTCAGCAAAGCACTGAAAAGACCATGGCTACGTCTAAACTGGCATGATTTTCCGAAAATGCTTTTAACAGAAACGTTTTCCGTTAAAAGCATTTTCGGAAAAGCACGTCTAGATTGGCAGGATGCTTTTCCGCAAAAGTACTTTTTGCGGAAAAGCGTCCGTGGCCAATCTAGATGCGGTTTTCCGCAAAAAAGCCCCGATTGCCATTTTCGCACTGTGCTGTCTACACTGGCCCTTTTGCGCAAAAGTCTTTCGGAAAAAGACTTTTGCCCGAACGGAAGCAGCATAGTATTTCCGGAAAAGCACTGACGATCTTACATGAGATCATCAGTGCTTTTCCGGAAATTCAAGCGGCCAGTGTAGACAGCTGGCAAGTTTTTCCACAAAAGCAGATGATTTTGCGGAAAAACTTGCCAGTCTAGACAAATATGTTTAAGTGTTCTGCTTGATCGGAAACAGGTAGGATCCTATGGATCCTACCAGAGAAATCTTTGATTGACGCAACTCTAAATATAACAAACTATTAACTAGCAGCTGCTCTGTGGTTACCACCTCTAGCATGTTTCTGTTCTAGACCAAGGGTTCCCAAACTTTTTGACAAGGGGGCCAGTAAATCCATTCACGAACTTTTGGAAGACCGGTAACACTCATTTGCATATTCATTAAGCAAATGATGAATATTCAAATAAGTTGTTTCTGGTCCTCCCAAAGCCCCCAGTGCCAGCATTAACAAAGCTTTTGATACAGTCACCCACAGTATTCTTGCCAGCAAGTTAAGGGAATATGGATTGGACAAATGGGCTGTAAGATGGATAAGAGAGCTGGCTAGATCAGGGTTTCCCAAACTTTTTAATTTAGTTGGAACCCGGTTTTTTTTCAGTACTGTCTTTTGCAGTCCAAAAATATAAACACGTATTAAAAAAAAGCATGAAAAATGAATACATTTTCAGTGTTTCACCCGGCTGCATCCTCCACTCAGCGTAGGCCAGGGCTTGGGGGACCTGGTGCTGCATGAGCACTTCAGGATACGGGAGCAGGAGCAGATTGGGGGTAGGGTATGTGGCTAGGAGGGTAGGAGTGCAGTGAAGCGTAGGATTACCAGGTGTCCGGTTTTGTACAGGACAGTCCGGTATTTGAAAGTTTTGTCCAGGAAAGAAATTGAGAAATTACCAGACAAAATGTCTGGTTATTTTCTAATTAGATAAATTTTATTATAATTAGGTGTATCAGTCCATAGTGGCGAACTGCCTGGCTGGTAGATATGCTCACGCTGCCTGAGTGTGTCTACCTGCCAGGCAGTTCACAACTACTCGAGGGAGGGTATGTTGGGGGGGGGGGCAAAATGGAATCCTGGCCAAACTCACTCGTCTTCCATGGTCTGCATGTGCCCAGGTCAGTCCCGCTCCCTCCCTTCTCTTCCCAATCTCCCCAGTCCAGCCCTGCTGCCCCCGTCCAGCTCTGCTTCCGGCAGCCGGTTCCCCGCACCTCCACCAATCTCCCCCGGTCAGCCCCGCTCCCCAACCAGCCCCGCTGCCCCCGTCCAGCCCTGCTTCCGGCAGCTGATTCTCCCGTCGTCCTCTTCCTGATCTCCCCTGGCCGGCCGGCCCCCCCCGGCTCCTGGCCAGCCCTGGTTCCGCTGCCGCCTGCCCTCTCCAATCTCTGCCGCCAGACAGCCCCGCTACGCCCAACCCTGCTTCTGCCAGCCGCCCACCCAGATCTCTGCGAGACAGTCCTGCTGCCCACCCACCCACTTGCGTACCTGGATCTCCACGGGACAGCACCCGCCGCCCCCGGCCCTGCTTTCGCTGCCCACCTGCCCGGATCTCCGCAGGACAGTCCTGCCGCCCCCAGCCCTGCTTTCGCCGGCTGCCTGCCCGGATCTCCACAGGACAGCCGTGCTGCCCCCAGCCCTACTTTCGCTGGCTACCTGCCCACCCGGATCTCCATTGGACATCCCCAGTGCCCCAATCCTGCTTCCCGGCAGCCAGTTCCCTCCTCTCCCACCTCCTTCCAGCCTGCCCCACTCTGCTCCCCTCCCATCAGCCATGCTGAGGCTGGGTGTACTGGGTCGTGGCCCATAGTTCTAGACCTTTTTCAGTGTTCAACAGAGATGTCTTGCACGGTTGAAGTGGTGGCTCGGCTCCTTGGGGATTCAGAAAGCCTTTGACAAGGTCCCTCACCAAAGGCTCTTGTGTAAATTACATGGCCATGGGATAAGAGGGAAGGTCCTTTCTTGGATTGAGAACTGGTTAAAAGACAGGAAACAAAGGGTAGGAATAAATGGTAAATTTTCAGATTGGAGAGGGGTAACTAGTGGTGTCCCCTAAGGGTCAGTCCTGGGACCAATCCTTTTCAACTTATTCATAAATGATCTGGAGAAAGGGGTAAGCAGTGAGGTGGTAAAGTTTGCAGATGATACAAAACTGTTTAGGATAGTCAAGACAGAAGCAGACTGTGAGGGACTCCAAGACCAAACTGAGTGATTGGGCAACAAGAATGGCAAATCAAATTTAATGTGGATAAGTGTAAACTAATGCACATTGGGAAAAATAACCCCAACTATACGTACAGTCTGATGGGGGCTAATTTGGCTACAACAAATCAGGAAAGAGATCTTGGAGTTATCGTGGACAGTTCTCTGAAAACTTCCACACAGTGTGCAGCGGCGGTCAAAAAGGCAAATAGGATGCTAGGAATTATTAAGAAAGGGATAGAAAATAAGACCCAGAATATCTTACTGCCCCTGTATAAAACTATGGCACGCCCACATCTTGAATACTGTGTACAGATATGGTCTCCTCACCTCAAAAAAGATATTTTGCCTTGGAAAGGGTTCAGAAAAGGGCAACTAAAATGATTAGGGGTTTGGAACGGGTCCCATATGAAGAGAGGTTAAAGCGACTGGGACTTTTCAGTTTAGAAAAGAGGAGACTGAGGGGGGATATGATAGAGGTCTATAAAATCATGAGTGGTGTGGAGAGGGCCGATAAAGAAAAGTTATTTATTAGTTCCCATAATAGAACTACTAGAGGACACCAAATGAAATTAATGGGGAGCAGGTTTTAAACTAATAAAAGAAAGTTGTTCTTCACACAGCGTGTAATCAACCTGTGGAACTCCTTGCCAGAGGAGGCTGTGAAGACTAGGACTATAATAGAGTTTAAAGAGAAGCTAGATAATTTCATGGAGGTTAGGTCCATAAAAGGCTATTAGCCAGGGGATAGAATTGGTGTCCTTGGCCTCTGTTTGTCAGAGGCTGGAGAGGGATGGCAGGAGACAAATCGCTTGATCATTGTCTTCGGTCCACCCTCTCTGGGGCACCTGGTGCTGGCCACTGTTGGCAGACAGGATACTGGGCTTGAAGGACCTTTGGTCTGACCCAGTACGGCTGTTCTTATATTCTTATGTAAATAACACTTAATATCCAATAAAAAGCCCACACAACTCACGACTGTATTTTTATATTAAACACATGGACAGACGCACAGAGCCATGAAGGCAAAAATATCAAAAAGGGAAATAGAAGTCTAATAATAGCAAGTTAATGGAGTACATTTCCAACACATAAACCTTAGTTGTTTATTATAAAGAAAACAGAACCAAAATATGAATATTTGAGCATCTGAGCATCTCATCTCCTCAGATAAAGCTTTTTATGGCTTGTGGTGACTAGGTGATCCTTCCCAGACGTAAATAGCTTTGAAAGAGACTAAATGGGACTGATCATTGAGGGAGGAATGATGCATACTCCTCCCCTCAAAATCTTAGGACTCAATCTAGACTCACTAATGGTGCTAACCTGCGGTCACACCTTCCCTTTCTGTTTGATGCAGCCAAACCTTGATCTTGCTTTAAGTTACGATAAGAGGAAGCTGCATACTAAATTTGGTGGTCCCAGTTCAGGCCTGGGTAAAATACGGCCTGTGGGCTGAATCCGGCCCCAACCAAACCACCAGATCCAGCCTGCAGAGGGTGTGAGGAGCCTGAGGCATGCTTCCTGCTTGCTGTGCACCACCCCCATGCCACTCAGAAAAGCAGCTGTGTGGCTGTTTCTCTTTCAAAACTGAGAGCCTGGAGGGGAAACTTCAGGCTCTGTTCCTGCCCTCCTGGCCAGAAATAACAGTCACGAAGCCCCATATCTCCTCCCCTCCAACTCATAGTTATTCACACAAGCACATGGCCTTGTGCAGGGGCAGAGCAGCCTCCCTGTCTGCCTGAGAGAGATGCTTGGCTGATGGCTGGGAGTCACTCAGGTAAGTCTCCTGGCCAGAGCCTGCCTCTGCCATCCCAGTCCCTCCCTTCCTCAACCCTCTGCCCCCTCCACTCCACCTCTACACATACCCCACACCTTCTGATACCCTCCCCTGCATCCATATATACAGTGGTCAGAAGCCTGCAGCCCCTTATTTGTCCACTCAGCTACTTCTCTGAATTAAAGTTACTTTTAAGTCATCTCATGAGTCAGTCCAGTGTCCCAGGTCACAACTGCCTTCTTCATCCACTCTCCCTCCTGTACCCCAGTTTCTTATCCTAAACTCCCTTCTGCACCCAACCTCCATCTCACCCCCTGCACTTCCTGCATTAATATCATGGAAGAGCGTGGCCCTCAACCACTTTCCAGAACCTTAGAGTGCAACTCCCATCAAAAGTTATTGCCCCCTCTGTCATAGTTCTTACCATTAGGAGGAGTTTTTGAACAGACAGACTCACAGATGGAGGGACAGAGAGATGGAAATTTCTGCTTTTACCAAAAGAAAATGTTTCCCTTTTCATTAACTGGCATTACCATTTAGGTATTTACACAATGCTGTAAAAGCAGAGTTAGATCTCAACTGAGATAGCATCAGACTTCACAATGAATGCTGGAACTCAACTCAGAACCTGATTACTTACAAAGGAACTAACAAAAGTTTTGCTGTTGTTGCTCAAAGGGTTTTTATCATGATACTTTCTGTTTTCAGGTAAATTTTACAGCATAGGAGATCAGAGGGGACATGGAGAAGATCATTGTCAATTTGTGGACTCATTTTTAGATGGAAGGACAGGGCAGCAAGTTTCTTCAGACCAGCTACCCATGGAAGATGGTAAGTTCTGAAGAGCATTGTTGCAATAAAACTTTCAAAATCTCTCCTGCTAATGGCTTAATGGCCAACACCAGTCCGAGTTAGTGCCAAAGTTAGTTCTCTGCCCAGTAGATCCAAACTATCCTTCATGCTTGACAAGATTCTACTCCAACTCAGAACTCAAAACCATTGAGGACTAGCCAAGCCTAAAGATCTTACGCAACCTGGGAGTCAGATGACTTTCAACCCTTTATCATGGAAAGGAAAGCTCTTTGCCCTAGATGGACAGATGCATTATCTGAGCTTTATACAAATATTATAAACTGGCATTGTCAAGTCAGTAATAAGCTCTGAAATGCCAGATACCAGTACCTGCTAAGCTTTCAAACATGACAAAGAGAATTAATGTTTGCTTTCAAGCAGAGTTTTAACAGTTCATACCTCAGCTGCTAAATCTTCAGCAAGATCATATTTACAGAAGTTTTCACAAGACAAGTTCAGTGTGCATTTCACTTGAAGTTGCTATGTTAAAGCTAACTGAAATTTTTCCCAATGTTAACATAACTACAGGAGTCACTTACTGGCTAGTCTTTTCCAAAAGTCAATTTCAGCAGATGTTCCAGCGTACCCAGGAAATAGTTGGTGACTTGTAGTAGACAGTGAGGCAGGCTTTGGACAACGGTCCCCTCTTTTTGTGTACTAAAGTGGAAGCAGCATTTATTCAGGGACACACGTCTGGTCTGCACTTAACGTGTACATCAGTCAGTGACATGTAACAATGTCAATCATTTCCCTAATTAGGAAACCAGAAACTTGCCCACAGGTGGTCAGTCCCACCTCTAATTTTTGCTTAGCTAGTTGGGTTCCGTCCCCTCCACCCCAATTAAATTATGGAGTTTTTCTCCCTGAAGTACAGTAGAGGTAAGAAACACAGGCTGCAACTTTTTCCAGCATAGCAAACCCTGGATGTCACTGTATGTTGTGAGGGCTTCATAGATCCAAAAGGCGGAAGGTATAAGACTTTCCCCTCATCTTCCACTGACACCAGGGAGAGAGAATGCTCCACTTCCTGCCCACTCTCCATGTGTGTTCTGGATAGGGAGCGCTCCAGAGAAGGCACCCTCAACCTTCTCAGGTATGGCTACAGCTACACTATGAACTTTTTCAGGAAGAGGGAATGCAAATTGAGTGCTCATTTGCATATTCTCTCCTGATCGTTTTATGCACAAGATCCCTTCTTCCTCAATAAGTCCAAATTAGTGTTAGTACTAATAAAAAAGTAAAATAGAATCCAATTAGAGTTAGTACTCAATGAGGAAGTTTTTTTCACAGAAAGGTGCTGTTTACACAGCGCTTTTTTGTGCAAAAACTTATTCGGCAAAAAGGATCAGAAGAGAATATGCAAATGAGTGCTCCATTTGCATTTCCTCTTCCAGAAAAAGTTTATAGTGTAGCTGTAGCCTTTGAGAAGGATTGTTTCCCCTTCCTCTGCCCCAGCTTGTCCAGAATGGATTGTTGTGTAGCAACAATGTCTTGAAATTCAGTAAACAGTACTCTGGCATTTGGAAAGGTGTGAATGTAACCCCTGAGCTTCTGAAATACACCCTGTGAAAGGTAGTCTTTTTCTCCCCCCTCCCCCACTAAATCTTTCCTCATTGTTTATTAGGCTTTTTCAGAGCAGTTCGTCAGGAACCTGTCAAGTTTGGAAAAATAGGTGGTTCGACCCATATTAACTATGTCCATTGGTATGAGTGTGGAACGTCAATACCTGGTAAATGGTAGTTGCTATATGAACTCGAAAATGAACAAAGGCCTACCACTACCATGCCCTTCTCCCAAACAAGTTCAGCGATGGAAACATTTATGGTCTTCCTGTCTTCCATGTTTAGTCATGTATAAAGTTTATAAACTTACGACAATACTGCATTAACTGTGTTTAATAGCATAGGCTGCTTACTATAGTTACTCCATTTTTACCAGAAAGCACAAGGAAAAGGATAAGGTCTGGGGAAGCTGGCTCCCTATATTCTGGCTAATAAGGTACAGTTTATATGGTATTTTAAAAGATACAATTTGTATATTATTTATCACATTGTTGTAATAAATGTTTTGAGGGAGAGTAATGGCTAAGTTGATCAAGAAACTGCAGTATACATTTAACTTTAGATATTCACTCTGTTATTGAAGTAGTGTCATATGCTGCTTATCAAGGTAATTCTGTAAGTCTCCAATTTCTCCATACACTTAAATTATTAAATTAGAATGTTCTGGGACTGACTTCTGTACTTTATAAATACCCAGATTGAAGAGCTTTTCCCCTTGTATCTAAACAATTTGTGTTCTTGCCAAAATTAAAAGAAAACGTGTTATATTTCAATGCTTTAGTGCACCAAGAAAGCAATTGTAAGCTTTTAAAGAAATGCAAGCATAGTTTCTTGGTGACAGTCAGACTTGCACATCCATATTAAAATTGCCTGTTCACATGGTTAAAATTAGTCTATCCCTGTAAATACAGTTGCTACTTAAACAGTATCCAGTTAGCATTAGTACTCTTCCATGTTGAGTTGATGGATGGTGTTTTTACTTAATCAGGCTTTTCAAGACTGCCTGAGCAACAGAAGTCAAATCTGCACCTCTTGCAGTGGGTTTTCTGAAATTTTGATAAACTACTTTGCAGGCCAAATGTATATAGCACCACAGAATTTAGAGTAAGATAATGAGGTGTGGGAGGATATGCTCAAAATACCAGTTTATTTAACAATCAAGTTTCCTCTGTTTCAAAATTGTTAGCATGGGAAAAGCAGTTAGTTTTGAATGTGAGTTGTTCCATTAAAAACCTGTCCCCTCTCTACAGACTAGATTCTGTACTTCCCTGAACATTTATGAACTAAAGAGATTTTTTTGAGCAGGGTGTTTATTCATTGTATTAGAAAAGGTATGAACAGGAACACCAAATAAATGTCATTTGTAGAAAATGCCTTAAAGTACATTGCAGGTACACTGTACTCGAATAAAATATTTTTTAACCATGTCAAGTTTTTGTATATTGGTTGGCTTTCCACTTTGGCGCTACCTTTCACTTACCATTGTGTGTCTCAGAAGACTGCCTGTTCAGTATGTTATATATGATCATAAAAGGATACATTACAACCTCCCCTACCAAAGTGGAAGATGAGAATATTTGTAAACAGGTTTGCACAGCTCTTTACACTGTTTTTCCTTGTAACTGAAGGTTTTGTTACAGGTACTGATTTAGGTTTTCTGGCTGGCAAAAAAAGTTTGTAGCACATTTTTTTAAATTCCTTGTTTGGCTGGGAAACATTAAACACCAAGAAATTCCTATCAAGTCAAAGCTTCCACTGAATGATGGATTAAAGCCACTGGGTATGTGCCTTAATGCAGTGTATTTACTCAATGTGAGCTGTACTAATGCAACAAAAAACATGATTTGGTAGTCTAACAAAAGCATCCAATGATAATAGTCCTGAATACATCATTAAATCCCAATCTGCATTTGTAATGTTTAACCCATGTGTGTGTGTGCTAGTTATATATACTTAGACTCTGAACTAAAACCTGACAGGTATACATTATATACAAACAATGTGCTTGTGTCATCTCATCAAGAGTGCTTAATAATTAAAAAACAAGTACTGAACTCAATATTTTTATTAGCATTCGGTGTGAATGTTACAATTTATACATAATACCTAGTTTTAATTCCAGAATGGGTCTAATTTAGTACATCATGGTATTAGTAAAAACAAGCCAGATAAAGTGGGCTAAATTTCCAACTATCATTTTAATTTCCTTCAGACAGGTCAAGCTAGAATGTCAATCACCTTACAAACATTTAGGAAGTGTTTCCAAAACCCGAAAATCTAAGTAGGAAGCTGATATAGTTTAAAGCAGGAAATAAGAATCACTTGGTCTTTTGTTCCAGCAACAGTGAAAGAATGCTCAGCCTTATCATTTTGGAACATCAATACCAATTTTAAATATTGGACTCTGTTGGGATGTAGTAGTTAATAGCTGCTTGTATTTACCTGTGTCATTTAGCAGCTGAGCTTCCTTATCGGTAGCCAGGTCCTGGCTGAGTATAGCCCTGACCAAAGGGAGGACGGTTGCGTGCATAAGGGTTAGGCCCACTTGGAGGGGGAGTCATAGTACTTCCAGGAGGTGGCGTAAAACCTGGCCTGGGCTGATACGTGCCCGCCTGGCTTGGAGCCATTCCAGCTTGAGAAGCAGGGGTCACATTATAATTAGCAGGCTGGGAGGCTTGTGTAGTATAGTTCTGTGGTGGGTAGGCGCTTGCCTGGTACTGCTGAGGAGGCTGAGCAGGCAGTTGCTGAGCAGGAAAACCAGGAGCTGGAGCCTGTGATGCCTGCTGACTGTATCCTTGAAATTGCTGTCCCTGTGGAGGAGCAGCCTGCTGGCTATAGCCTGCTAGAAGACAAAAACAACAAAGCAACAGATTTAGTAAATAGAGACTTAAGTGATAGCTAATAAGCACAACCAACAATCCATAGGTCTAATATGCACCAGACAGTGTACACAGCTGGATGATATGAACTGCAGTTTTTCTTGTCCTTCACACACACATGAACTGGCTTTAGTGTGCTAAAATGGAACATTTTCTAGTAACAGGAAAAATTTTAATTCAGAGCAAAATACAGCTTTTGCATTGAGGCTGAAAAATAACTGATTCTGTTCTAGCCTGATAATTACCACCAGGGTTTCTATTTGAGAAACAAGGAGGAAATGGAATATTGACGCTTCATTTTTCCCTTATGAAGGGATGGAAAGGTCTCAAATGTACACTGAAAAAGGAAGTTTCATTTGGGACAGGAGCTTTAACTTTCTTTCACTAAGCAGATCATAAGTCAATTCAGTTCAAGTATTCTGCACTGACAGCTCAATCATGGTCAACTGTTTTGTTTAGTTCACAACTTTTAGTATTTATTAGTCAGCGATATAATTCAAGGATTACATCACTAAACAAATGTGAAAACTTTGCAGAACAGCACTTTAGGTTATAGCTGCTGCTGGCATCAGTTTAACGTGTCTCAAATGTGATTTGTTTGTGTAAAAGCAGCTTCGAAGGTAATTTCTCCAGAGATATAAACAACAAAAATCCTGATAGCTACTTTTCTATCAAGAAACACACCTGCAGCTACTTGCAATGAAACCTCTCCATTGACTGGAATCCTGTCAGCATTAAACACCAAATACATAAGAAAAATTAAAAACACACAGCCCTGAAGATAGAAAATAAGGACTGAAGAATGCATTGAAGTAAACTTTGAACTCACCTTGAGATTAGCCTAAAAATTTACTCATGAAATAAACCTCTCAAAAGTTCCATTTTCATTTGCATGCCCTAAAGTCAGCACTATGCTAAGCCCACCTGCCAGAAGAGGAGAGTGGAAACTATAATCCCCTGTTAGGGGAACTGCTGCTAGAAAGGAAGCAGAAGGAATTCCAAATCCCTTTTGAAGGTGGTGAGGGTCAAGGAATGAAAACTACAAAGGGAAAGTATAGATCTACCTGGTCTCCCATTTGTAAAGAGTTTTCATTACAAATTAATCCAAGCATAAAGATAATTTTCTTTCGAAAAATAGTGTGTTGTAATTTGAGGTTTCCAGATTTGTAGTTTCACTTTCAGAAAACTGACATATGAGAAATTAGAACTCCCACAATATGCCAAACCTTCATACAAAGTCTTCCAGCAGAATACTAAGTCTGCTATGGTATTCCTATTAGGAATGAGTGAAATTAAAAGAACAATTCAAATCTCAAGACAGACCTTCCTACTTCTATTGAAATTAGGTTTCAGGTGGTCTGACACCGTCTTCAAATTATGACACTTACAGCAGGGAGTCTGCATAGAGCATCAGCCACAGCTTAGAGTGCTGAGAGGAGGAAAAAGGACTGAACAACTACGTTTGAAGTTTCCAGGGCTTTTACCCAAATGAAGTTTCAAAGCTTAGCTTAATCAGTTATGCAAAGGGTAAACAGTCTATCTTAAAAACATATTAAACTCTTCACAATCATTCACTTAGCTAGACAAGTTATTGAAGGAGCAATAGCTTCATACATATAAAGAATTCTGTGCCTTGTGTACTGTGTTCAGCAAAGATCTGCTGCTTGTTTTGTTTTGATTTTTTGAGTGAAAAGATTGTGTGTGTGATTCAACACTAAGGACATCAACACTGTGAATGTACATCGTACCAACTTCAGTTTAAAATTGGCAGATGTTCATATTTGATATGTCTACTGACCTTATGAAACTTTTCATAGGGTTACAGGATCAGAGCAGTATTAAAGACCTTTATTAATTTATTACTATCACAGTAACTAAATAGCTAAATAAACTGATCACTAGGATCAATTGTTAGTAATTCAAAGTTCCCTTTTCCCATGTCTTTGAAATGAAAGTAAACCTAATATTCTTTTGTTTTGGAGCTGTAGAAGCCTAGCTTTTCACCCCCCTCGGTCATTTAGTACAATGTCACAATGAGAAGTTTCATATATTCTGCTGAGAGCTATGGAAAATGAAACAGCTAAGTTTAAATACTATTGTTTTCTACAATTTAAAAATCAATCCCAGAAACTAGTTTCTTCTGGGTGATAATTTACACGTGGTTTGAACACTGGATTGTAGACTTTCTTCTGTATTTACCTAATCTAATGGAAAAGCCTCAGGTTGGATACTATATTTGATTTGTAAGGTACTGAAAAGTAGATACATTTCCTTTTACATTTTATTGGGTTGGGCAGCATCACTTCCTAGAATGGAAGGCTTCAACCCCCTCACCCTCACAGAATTAAACATTGCCTTTAGACAGCTTAACTCCTTATGATTTTCTTTCTATTTGTTTGCCTTTGTAACAAGGCATTTTGTTGGATAACTATGAAAAGTCCTCTAGTTAAGAATAGAGTAGCACCAAATAATAGTAAGTTACACATCAGCGTAAACTTTACATTTCTACAATTATTGCTAGAACAGAAATACTGACAAATTAAGGGCAAAGTGAAGGCTGCTGAATGCCCTCAAATTCCACAAAAGTCAAGAGAAGTTAACAATCCTCAGCACCATGCCTTGCCACCTAAACGCAGAAGAACTGGAATTGATATTTTTGCACTAAGAACAATTTAAAGATCATATTTGGCAGCTACACAGCAATTTGAGAACAGCAGCAACTGCTTACCTGGATACTGCATCCCATATTGCTGCTGAGGCTGAACCTGTGGCTGCTGAGCAGGATAACTGCCCTGTTGGTACTGTTGATACATCTGGCCTAGGAATTAAACACACACTTTTTTTTAGTAAAGAAACACAGAACCTGAGACCCAATATCTGATGTCAAATTAAACTTTTAAAAGTCAAGATCCTAGTGTGGCCATATAATTACTGAAGCTATATAAACATTCCACTATGATCAGTCTGAAAGCAAAGCGTACTGAATACAAAGTTAAGTGTAGCACAGCACAAATGAAAAAAAATATAAGCATTCTATAGTTTAACAGCCCTGCATTTGTTATAGATTTTCTGAAATTCAGAGGCAGCTGTTTCATTTTACTTGACACTAAAACGTGGCATATTGCATTCTATTTGTATAGCACCTATCAGCCTGAAAAATCCTGAAGTGATTTACAAACTTATGATCTATTGCCACAAGATTCACTTTACCTACCACTAAAATGCTAGTACATTTGCATCAATCGTTGATTTAAATGAATCTCAGTTAAATTAATGAAATGTTTTTCCAATAAGAAATTAAGGAATGACCAAAAATCAGTAATTCCCAACTTATTCATAAGTTTCAATACACAAGTGCATATAGAAACCAAACTGCAATGTTTTCCAACATAAAAAAAAAAATACTGCAGGCAGAGAATTACCATAATTTCTGGCAAAGAATCCTAATATTTGATGTACAAGAATGACAACTACTTCAATATTCAAATACAGAGGATGTGAAAATGTTGACTGATTAAACCAATGTAAATAAATGTGAAAGAACAATTTAGAGAACAATGGAAGTGGTATTTTAAATTGGAACAATGTTTCAAATCAGTCTGCAACTGAAGCATTTAGTGCCCTATTGTAGAAAACAAACAAGGAAAACATTCTTACTATGTGGAGTTGGAAAGAAACTAAACAATATCTCCCCACTAAAACTCACTCAATTTATGAAAGTAGAAAGTATTCAAAACTTTCACTCATGAATCTAACATTTATATTAGAAATAAATATTAGCAATAAAATGACCACTGTGGGCAAGGTTCCTTATTTGTATATCAAGGAATAAAGCAACAGTGCACAAATATTTGTGATGACCAAAGTGCAAAACCTATGATTTCTTTCCAGTAATCAAACTAACTAGAATTCTATTTTAAATATAAAATTGTGAGAAAATAAAATCACCTCAATTCAATGAGAATGGAAAATTCTGGAGAGGCAAGAAAGGACCTGGAATTTTCTATTTTAACTCTTATGCATATAATGAAATATAAATAGGTCTGTAAAAAAAATGCTAGAAAAGAATAGTCTAACACACACAAACCTTTGTGTTTGTTGGCATCATTTATCAAAATGGAAGCAATGTGTGGGTCCACAGGCTTCTAACCAGACTACATTGTTTTAAAAGGTTTCTCACTCTCAGTATTGTGCTATAAAGAATTTTGCTCATACTAATAGTGTGAAATAAGCGTGTGGGTTTTTTTAAATGTTCAGTGACTTTTAGTGGGAAAACCAAGGATTTGTGGTGAAGTTTTCGTCATCTCTTCTGCCTCTTTCCAACAGAGTAATTTTTCACTCATTTGACATTGACAAATGACTCAACGGTTCCAGACCTATGTTAGCAATTTAAACCATTTACCTTTTTTTAAATCTTTAATATATTTTAACAGTCAACATGTAAAAACTCACACCTTGTTTTTGTCAATTTGAATTCCTTTCCTAAGAACTGCTGACAAAAAGAGTTCTTAGAAACAGAGTTACAAGGCTTACTTTTCAATTATGTTTTCTGGCTGCCAACATAGACCTAAAATCACTAGTGTCCAAAAGCATATACAGCACGTCTCAGGAGCCAAACAAATTAAATAGGGAACACACTAAGTGTTCAATGTAATTCACAGAATTATTTTACTTCAAGTGCTAAAGAATGTATATACAAACCAACTACTCAATCAGAATTTTCAAACAAAATGGATGAGGCTGTTACTTATTAATATTAAGCTAATATTAACACACTGTTGTGTAGCTGACAGACTCAGTAACAGCATATATTAATATATTTTGTTATACTGTTTCCAATCAACACATTTTGTAATTATGAGGACTTGGCTCCTATCAGCCAATTTTGAGTTTACTGATGTCTCCTTGGTTTTATGGGTGCCTTATATATATCAGTCCTAAAATCTTTGTTAGCCACATGATATTGGGTTACTCTTAGTCACATTTTTTTGGTGTTCACTACACTCCACCTGCTCAACACTGATCTATAGATCGCAATATACAGTATAGAAATCAAAAGAAGGCTGCAATTTTGCCTCAGATAAGTAAAACACAAAAATCAAATTAGAAATACTAGAGAAAGATCTTTAAGCTACATCTTAAAATAAAGTTAAGGGAGCACAGCAGGTCTTTCCTAGAATACAATTCCATCTAAAAGGCTGACATGCATGTTAGGAGTGTCTGTTTTTACAAGTGACAATAAAGAACTTGAATATAATGGAGATTTCAAGCACCCATATATTAAGAAGTCAAATCACACACTATGGGTAAGAGCTTAGGATACCAAAAAGTCTGGATCTTAAACAGAATTTTTAAAGTAACACGTAAGTAAGGCCCTGAAAGAAAGTGAGCACAAAAACAACTACAATCATAATGTCGACATGATTCCAAACCTGTTTTGGAAGAATTACCGGTAAGTCACTATGCTGGCCATTCAAATTTATCTGCCACACATTATATGTTGTATATATTAGAGCATTAATAGCTGCGCTGGCCTGGATTTCTGGACAGGAGAGTAAATTTGTCTGTCTTCTAAGAAACATGCACTAAAAGACTTAATTAGTAAGCAGAGTATAACTGCTTACTTTATAGTATGCAGGCCAACATTTTAACTGATTTACCCCATCGTTCCTCTAAAACTAAATGACATCAATTACAACTTGACACACACAGCACTCCAAGTGACATGTACACACTAAATTTTCAAGCAGTTCTAATGTGAAGCTTGACAACTGGAATGGCTAACGTTCCTGTCAGTTTTTATGATGACATTTGCATCTGCACTACAGTTTTACTACTACTACTACTACAACAAGTAATTACTTTAGCAATGTTTCTTTTTCCCCTGTTATTTTTCAATACCATCTGGCTTTTAAGACAAAGCTACAGCACCATCTACTGTTTTAATACTGAATCTTTATAAAAACATTCTGAGAACGGAAATGGTGGCCTTAAGAGTCTTAGGGTACGACTACACTGCATGCTCATTGCAAAATAAGCTATTCCGGAACAGTTATTCTGAAATAGCACGTCTACATTAGGGAAGTCTGCCTCAGACTAATTTTGAGGCTTCCCTGCAGTGCAGACATGCTATCTCGATTTAGAGCCCCAGAAGGCACTGGGAAGGAATAACTTAGAATGGCCCTGGTGAAGGGCTACTTCAAAATAGCAGCTGTGAAGCATCTACACACACCTTATTTCAAAATAGCTATTTCAGAAAAGGCGTTATTCCTCGTAAAATGAGGTTTACAGATTTTGGAATAAGCCATACATTATTTCAAAATTATTTTGAAATAATGGAATGGCTGTGTAGATGCTCACATTGTTACTTTGAAATAACCCTAGTTAACTCGAAATAATGGTGCAGTTTAGATGCACCCTTATATTCCTTGTAAGATTCCTAGTGATATACAGCATTAAACATACAATTGGAAGTTCCAATGTAATCTTTTAATGAAAAAAATGACACTACTCAATTATTGAACTTTGACTGCAATTTTCATGAGGTAAGTCAAAGAGAAAGTACCGCCCACCTTCCATCTGACCAGTTTGTGGCTGAGTTCCTGCATATGCCGGCTGCTGCGGCTGAACCCCAGGGGGATGGGCTGCAGAAGAGGAGGAAGCAATGCTATCAGGTGTTCCTGAGCGTTCTTCTACAGGGGCACTAGGTGGTCCTAAAGAAGCAAGAGACTACAGTAAGCATGGGAAAAGAACAAGCAAAAAAAAGCTTTATCATTTTAAACTTGATAGATGAACAAGAGACATTAGTGAAATGATTAAGTACTTTCCAGTTTTACACAGCTTTACATTTGAAGAGTTTAAACTATTTTACGGAACAGTAAATGAAGTCTCAATTTAAAAACCAGTCTATTTGGAAAATATCTGCTGGGGTTACTTACCATTATTTTCTAAAGCAAATAAGTATTTGACAGAGTTTTTGTTCTCAATATTCTAAAGACTCATTTGGGTTTCTGTTTAGGATATGGCAGGTTTCTGTTTGAACATAATTACCGAAAAGTAGTCATTGGAATGCTAATGAATAGTTTGAAGTTGCTAAGACTAGGTAGATTCGGGATATTTTAAGTCTGTAAAAAGTTCTGGAATATCCAACTGAAAAAACAACAACATATATTTAATGTACATTTTGACCCAAAGCCTGCAAATTAATGCTGCATTCCTACCAACCCAATGATCTATATCTAGCTCACAAATACTTATCTCTTGAGCAACCTTGTAACCTTAAAGTGATTTATGTTTTATGTAAGTTTAGTAACAAATCTGACACTGCAACACATTTACAGATTAGACTGCATTTTTCCAGAACATAGTATACTTTTTATGCCTACAATATCAAAAATGTAGTATATTGTTTTAACATAGTACATTATCAATAAACTTGACTTTTTTTATAATTGCAACTTGTATGTATGTTTATTTAAGTTATTTTAGATTTTTATTTAAATGTTTATAGTTGCATGAAATTACAGGAAGGTCAGATAATTTAATGGCAGTAGACAGCTTCAAAAAGTGTAAGCTTTATAAACAATTAAATAAACTCACTGTCACATGTCAAAATATACAAAATAAGTATCCTTAATCAACAAGTCTTTTTTAAGCTATTCATTCCCAGTTGTATTTGTAACAAGCCTAATTCAGAAAGTTTAAATTACTAGATTTTTACTCTAATAAGTACTCAAGCAACATTTTTCTTACTTTATTTTTTACTGGTGTGTGTGCATACAATTAAATCGTTTTTTACTGATATTTACCAATAAAAACCCTAATCCCTCCAAACCTAATTATGAACCCAATATTTTAATGCAATTCTTATATTAAAAACTTATAAAATGTATCCTCACCAGGAGCAATAAGCAGTAATGTTCAACACTATAGGTACTTGCTCCTGACAGAAAAAAATAGGCTTGTACAAGACACTCCCATTGGCCAAAAACAGCAGAAACAAGTATCCAGAAAATAGCAAAAGCTGATGTTTTCCAGATATGAGTATGCAACAGATTTGTGTTTTTGAATTACTATAATGCAACTAACAACTGCACGGAAATAGTAACATTTTTATGATTATTTTAAAAATCAAATATTAGTTATTGTATGGAAGGAGTGAGGAACCTTTTTTCAGTTGGGGGCCACTGACCCAAAGAAAAATCAATTAGGGATTGCAAAAAAGTGAGAAGCAAAAAAGCAAAAACACAACCCATCTCACTCACATGAGGCTCTAGGGAGGGGCCAAAAATGAAGGGTTTAGTATTTGGGAGGGGGCTGTTTGAAAGTGGGTTTGAGGTGTGGGGTCTGGGTTAGTGGGCCTGGGAGGATGGCACAGTGCAGGGTCTGGGTAGGAGGGGGTACCTGAGCAATCCTTGGGACCAAATCCAGGTAAGCAGAGGGCCAGGTTCTCCACCCTTGTTATATAGAATACTGCCAATAGTGTTGATATGAAGGTCTGGTTTTAACAATATCTGTTATCTCTTGTTTCTAACAAATAATCGCGTTCTCTGCCATCTGCACATGAATATGGTCAGTATTTCCACTATTCTTTCTTTGGCCAGAAGGAATCTTAAAAAAAGATTTGTGCTGAGGAACTTCATTAATCCAGTCATCTGAAGAAGTGGGCTGTGCCCACGAAAGCTCATACCATCTACATGTTTTGTTAGTCTATTAAGTGCTACCAGACTATTTGTTGTTTTTCAAGTTTATCATGCACAGACTAACTCGGCTACCCCCTGAAGTTCTAAAATGGAAGCTTATAGGAAATTAGGGGTTTAGGTTGGCAATTTTTTCGCATAAGAAGAGTGGGATTCCAATTTTACTTCATAGCAAGTTACAGTTTATAAGAGATTGACAAAGGCTTTATTGCCACTAATATAAAAATGGGAGATTACACTGTTTTGATTTTAGAGGCAACACATTAAATACAATAGATGTCTGAGCCAACAAAATAATAAATTTCAAAATTAAGAAACCTCCCACTAGTAAATCACTGCAACTCAGTGTAGGTGGCAGCCCTTACACGATTAAGCCACAAGGCTGTCACTTGGTTCTCAATCTGTTGTATTCCAAATAGACTGATACAGGATTATCCAAAGTGCTGAAATTCCTGCATAAAGTATCTTTACAGCTATAAAATCTAAGTACAGAAAACAAACCCTGTAGACTGACAGCCTAATTTCACACATCAATGCTCGTGTGTTGACCTTAATTTTGTTTAAGGGATTTAAGATGATATTAATATGTTTTCTTTTCAGGAATACCTGTCTGGAATGTTTGAATCAGCTGGTGATGAGTATGTAGTCAGTGTTTAGTCCTATCTAACCTTTGCATAGATATTGTACTAGCTCTGAAAGTATTATTGTCAAGACTTAATTTAGTAACAATACTTTGATTAACAATACTTAGTACTGTAAATACTTGCTTCTTTTGTTATATCCTTTAAACAGAATTTAGAATCATTATAAATGTTTATTTTAAATAGCAATGGAGAGTTAGTTTGTTTGAATTTCTGACCAGTATTTGCCACTCTAACAAACATGTGAAACTCAAAGTCAAGTTGACTCAAAGGTTTGTTTGGTTTATTGATGTTACTTAAGTGAGAGATTTAAACAAAAACACAAAGGCCTAACTTGCATAAGCAGGTGCAAATCCCTAGATTTAATTCAGCTGTGCCCACTTATTTAAGCAGGCTCAAAAACTTTACATTAATAGTAAGCTGATAGTTTTAGTTTAAGTTACTATAAGATATTTTTGCTCTCCACATATCTAAAAACAATGCAATATAAATGTGTTACATATATTCATCAGAAATGGTAAGCCAATTCAATCCAGGCAGTTAAAAACTACCACATTATGGGATTCTGTAAAAACAAAGTACTGAATAGAAATAGTAACCTAACACATTCAAACCACAAAGTAATTTAATAACAAGACTGAAGTTTTAACTGCCAACAATAAAAATCTGTTGCGCTTATTTTCAATAAAATATATATCCTTACCAGACACCTGATCATCTGTCAGCCCAAATGCTGACATGACATTTTTGTTGATTTCATCTTGATTTTTTAATGGATCAAAAGCAGACATACTTGCTGCTATAACTTGAGTAGAAGGCTTGACAGAAGAGTCAGTAGCAGCAGGTTTTTCTTCATTACCATCCACAGCGTCTAAAAACATAGCAAGAGATCTGTACATAGCAAGAGATCTGTTTGTCACATCCACCAATTACAAATTTCTGGAAAAGGCTTATAAATTTGAAGTACCATTTTGTAACAAGGAAACAGAGGGAAATGTTCCATGGCAGCTCATATATATAAAACTTAAAGTAAATTTTAAAAGCTGCACTCAACTTGTAACTCTCGTCAGAATAACTGGAGAATTAAGATTTTCTACATACCCACTGCAGAGGTCAATAGGAAAAGGTTCAGTCTTAACTCACTTCTGAAGCAGAATTGCATAGTACACAAACTGATTTAAACTGTAAGCTCATTGGGGCAGGGCCCTTTTTTGTTCTATTTGTGTAGCCCCAAGCATAATGGGTTCCTGGTTCAAGACTGGGACTCCTAGACTGAATAGTATTACAAATACTAAAAAAATACCCTGAGAACTACAGCCTTATTCTATTTATAATCATACTCCCTGGGCTCTAATCTGGCAACTACAGTCTTAAATCAGACTTATCTGTTAGTTCTAGATCTAAGGCACAAGAAATTGTAAGAAAATCACACGTATAATTACAAAAGCATCTATCTTTTAGTAGATTAAAATTGCCAATAAAATCATAAAAGTAGCAGCATATATCATTCCAAAAAAGGATGTGTGCCATGCAGGAACTATAACTAGGGAAATACTCCCATCCTTCTAGACGGTGTTAGAACCTGTCAGCCCTCACATGGATTGCTTGTCAATACAAGAGAGGTTCCTGTTGGAGTTTCCCATCAGAAGCTCAATTTGCCTATTCTAGATGCCCTCTTTTTAGATCTCGATTCTGTCTACACCTACAGTATGTACTTGTACATGCTGTCATTGTCCCTCATGTGCTCTCCCTGATCTATGTCTCCTGGAGACAAGGAGGGACCCCAAATTTGATGGGCTATACACATTGATGTATCGCCTTCTAGTCAAGGCATGTGTTATGAACACATTTTAGCTATTACAGCACTTTTACAATTATATTTAATTTCCCCATATCTGCTTCCACAGTATTAGTAGTTTCTGCCTCTTTTCTCAAAATCTTAGGGCATTACATCATTTTAAGTCACCCCTTTCTTATATCCAAGGCCTAAAATAGCTAAGCTAAATCTTGCAGGCTTCAGCCTTCATTTTCTTTGTACCTTCAGCTTGTCTGACCTATCACTTAATTCCTCTAAATGTTACTTACTTTTATAAGTTGCTTAAGTACATTTTTATAATTCTGTGCATTAATCTTAACATATCACAAGTACATATCAAGTACCTTGATTAACCATAACACGAAACAATAAATGAACACAAAAAATAAAAAATAAAATCATTGGCTACAGAGCCCAAGACTTCTTCCTAAACCTGAAGCAAGTGCCTGCTTTTCTAAATTGTCCCAGCATAGGACAGCTAGCACAGAGGAAGGTGCCCAATAGAGGGGGAAAACAGGTAACTTAAGTGTTTGGTGTTACTGTATCTTTTATTATTTTAAGTACTCAAAATAGGGTACAGTTTTGTGCTTATCAAAACGAAACTGCACTAACCCCAGAAAATCCATGTCAGATATCTTGTTGCTATTACTCAAAATGGAGCAACCACTTAAGCTCAAATCCTTTTCAGTTTATGCTTCAAAAATCAACTGCTCCCAACTGGTTATTAATCCCCATAAAAGACCATGCACCCTGACAATTACTACTGAATTATCAGTATTTGTTTTCTTTCATTTTAAGAAACATCACATCTTTTAGGCACAATAAATATATTACTACTTACCCAACTCACAGGGGTGTTTAAATTACCTAAATAATCTCTCTCTATATATAATTTTTTTCCCTGCTGCCAGGCAGGAGCCACACAGCTTCCCCTCTCTGGAACTCTGGGAGGGGGAAGACTGGAAGCCGCCCACCCTCCCCGCTTCTTTGGGGGAAGGAGGAGCAGCGCACCCTCCCTGCTGCTCTGGAGGGCAGAGCAGGGGCCAGGAGCCATGTGCCCTCCCCTCCCCCTACTCCCAGTTCCGTTTCACAACACCTCGGCCGAGAACTGTTCACTCATACCCCCTGCGCCAAGCTGGGGCTCCACACCACTACTCACTCACCCCTTCCACCGAGACTCTGCACCTCCAACCTGCTCCTACTCCCACCCCTGCTCTTGCACCCTCCCCCCAGCCAGACACTCTGCTCCCAGCCCATTCCTGCACCCTTTCCCTGGCCAGACACCTACCCCCAAGAGAGGGAAGAGCTGGTGGGCATAGCAAGCAGGGGGAGCAGACCCCTAGTTACTCTGGAAGATAACAGTATCTTCAAATAACCAGTTAGGAAATAGTCAATATTTCTTAACTTGGTACAATACTCCTCCTAGTTAAAAGACTAAGACGAGTACAATAAGTAAGTAACCTTAAGAGAACTGACAGTGTAAGCTTCCAAAACAGGAGCTGAAAAGCAGTCTTCAGACTGACAGAATTAGTAGGCAAGACTCTTTCTTGCAATAAGTAGAAGCACAGTTTGACAACAGAATTGCCCTACCTACCATTTTCAGGTAGGCTAGTAGAAAGCCCTGGTTCAGCAGGTGGTTCTAAACAATCCAACAAGCGATTCACTTTGTTGCGAAGTTCAATCAGCTCTCGACGGAGATATTTCACTTGATTGGATTCTAGAGGTCTTGGCTGCCCATTAACTATAAAACAGTAATTAAAGAAATGAACTGAGTGAACTTAGTAACATTTATTTATGCAGGCACAGGTAAAACAGCATTCATACACAGCAGTATTTTTAGATATTGTTCTTTATATCTGACATCTGTCTCTTTGCAGGAGGCAGTTTAAAACTCAAGTGTATTGTAGGCACTGTAGGCATTTCTACATTGTAAGTTATAAACGGAAACAGACTGAATTCCTACAATCCAAAATACAATTTACCATAACTCAATTTAGCATCTTATTGCACATTATCAGAGCTGTATGGAGAAGAAAGGATGTTAACTAATGGGCAATTCACTAGTCGAGTAGTCGATGGAATTCCCATCGACTAGTTGATAGGCACTTCCATATTCCTCCTTTGAATTATACAAGAGCCCCCGCTGGGGGTCTTGTACATTTCAAAGGAGGAATATGGAACTCCTCTTGCAGCCCAGGGCCAGAGGGAAGTCCCGCTGACTCCGGGCTCCATGAGGGCGCTTACCCTTTGAAATGCACAAAAGCCCACAGCATATTTCAAAGTGGAAGTAGCCTCATGGAGCCCAGAGTCAGCTGGACTTCCTGCTGGACCCTGGCTGCACGTGGTGTGCCAGCTTTGAAATGTACAAGAGTCCCCCAGCAGGAGCTCCACATAGCATTTCAACGCTGAAGTGCCCTCATGGAGCCTGGGGTCAGTGAAGGACTCCCAGCTGACCAAGCTCCGTGCGGCATTTCCACAGAACCCGGAATCCCCAGCTGATCCCAGGCTCCCATGCATTTCAAAGTAGCAGCGCCGCATGGAGCCTGGAATCAGCTGGGGACTCCCCAGCTGACTCCAGGTTCTGCGGAAATACCACAGGGAGCCCCGGGTCATTTAGGGAGTCCCCAGCTGACCCTGGGCTCCACGCAGCTCTGCAGCTTTGAAACACCATGGCAGCGTTTCAAAGGGGCAGCACTACACAAAGCCTGGGATCAGCTGTGCAGCGCTGCCCCTTTGAAACACCACCACAGCATTTCAAAGTGGGACTGCCATCTCTTCTTCCCTCCTCTCCCCCCCTATGCTGCCTCTATTGATAGAGGCAACTGGGGGGGGGGGGGGAAATTGACTAGTTGACTGGACTACCCAATTAAGCAAATGCTTATCGGATACTCAACTAGTCCTTAACATCCTTATGGAAAAGTTTGTATGCATCAGCCTGGAAGATGCTTCAGTCAACCAAGAATTTATTCTTTCAGTTACCAATTTTTTCCTGATCTTTTAGTTTCAGCAATTTAAGTGTTAATTGTAAATAGCAGGTTAAAAAAAAAAAGGTTAGTTTTGTTTAAGTTGTCAGTGTCCCTTAAAATAGTCAGGAACAGTTTAAGAAATTCAAATAAACATATGCTAATGTCTGTGCAAAACCAGCTGTGATGAGAGCCTAAATAAGAATGGGTTGCTTAACAATCTTCAAAATGTACTTTTTGAACAAGAAAACTTTCCACTACAACTATCCTATGGTTTTTCCATCCACTTACTGTAGGTTTACACAGGCATTAAAAAAAGCTCTGACTGGCCTGGGTGAACTTACTTGGGCTCATGCTCCAGGACCTAATAATTGCTGCATACAAACTCAGGCTGCAGTCAGAGCCTTAGAACTCTGTGAGGGTAAAGGGTCCCAGAGCTTGGGCTCCCATCCAAGCCCAAGACCCACAAGCTCCAGTCAGCCATTCCATGCCAGCTCTAACTGTGATGCAGGTCTTTTATCCCTGTGTAAATATACCCTCTGGATTCAAACTCCTTACGTGTGCTTGCCAGTTCCACTTGTTTTTCCTTGTTAATTTAACCTTAAACCATCATTGGAGAAGCAGAAAGGACGTCTATATGCACTGGCAGCACCTATATGCAATGCCAGCACTGGAGTAGTTGCTCTGAGGAGCATCATTCATTTGCCACTGTACTTCCTAAGTGCGTGCATGGCACAGTAACAATTAGTGATGTGAGGTGAATATATTCTCCAAAAGATTATTTCCCGAGAATTTTTGAGAATTTTCTAATTTTTCATTTCCTCCTGAAATAATATATTGTATTAAACTTTTAGAACACCCTGAATGTTAAAGAGCTTTCTTGATCATTCGAGATAGTTTGAGAACGTTATAGAACGTTGCAGAATGTTATGGAACTTTCTAGAACATTCATGAGTCAGGAATTTTGACTGTTATGGAACTTTCTGGAAGCATCACAAAAAGTATATGAAGAGGCAATAACAGATTTATTCTCTTTTGTGAAAGGTGTAATTGTGTTTTCATCAGTATGAAAAGAAGAACTAAGCCTAAAAATGATGTGTGGGATTATTTCCTTCATAAAACAGTTAAAGACAAAGTGTTATATGAATGCAAGTGCTGCATACATCAGAAGTACGACAAGAATGAGAAAGCATGTTTCCAATTGTTTGAAGACTCCTGCTTATATCAAGGAAAAGGCAACAATTCTCAGAGTCCAGAAGCAGATCATCTCAACCATCAACTGCATCAACATCTGTAGAACACTGTGATAGTGATAGTGAATTTACATCACCACGTTCTACATCTAGTTCAGCCCAGGTGTCTCACTCTAAGTCGCAACTTTGATTCTATGAATGAAACTGAAAACAAAGTGTTGGGTGAATTTTTTGCACAAGCTATATTCTCATCGGGATCGCCTCTTTCACTGGTTGAAAACGAAGATTGGATTACTTTCATGCAAAAACTGAGACCATCTTACAAGATGCCATCCAGGTACACACTTTCTAACAAACTTTTGAAAGCTGAATATCAACGTGTTGATGCTCTTATAAAAACAAAAATTGCTGAAGCCTCTTCTCTTGCACTGCAGTGTGATGCTTGGAGCAACCGAAGAGATGAATCTGTTATAAATTTTATTATATCAACACCCCAAACCAGTGTTTTACAAGACAGTGGCAACCGATGTTGAACGCCATTCTGCTGAGTATATGGCATTCCGTATGGAAGAAATAATGACAGACATAAGCACTGAAAAATTTGGTGCCATTGTCACTGATAATGCTGCAGCAATGGTGAAATCCTTATCAATGCTTAACAAAAAATACAATCACATTGCTATGTACACTTGTGCTGCTCATACACTAAATTTGCTAATTGGTGACATCAGTAACTTAAAATCTGTTAAAGAAACTGAAGCTACCTGTAAAACTATTGTGAAGGAAATTAAATCGCAAGTTTTACGTGCTCATTTTACTGCATTTCAAAAAGAGAAAAATCAAACTTGTGCACTTAAATTGCCAGTTAAAACTAGGTGGGGTTCCATTTCATATTGTTTGAAAATCTTATTGAAATAAAAAAATGTCTTAAAATGCCTTGCTGTTGCCTTGCATGAAGATTTACAGACTAAAACTGAGAAAACATACCAGGAATTCAATCCTGGGTGAAGATGTATTTTGGGTACAGGTCCAAAAACTGCATGCACTGATAAATCCTGTTGTTAAATGGATTACGCTGCTTGAAGCTGACCAGCCAAAAATGAGCAAAGTTCCTGAATGTTTCAGAGAATAAAGCGATCATTTTGATAGGCTACTTCCCAAAAGTCTACTTACCAAACAAGAAAAACAGGATGTGATGAAAAGCTTTGGAAAAAGAAGAGATATGGCTCTAAAAGACATTCACTATGCTGCAAATATTCTAGATCCAAAATTCAGTGGTGAGTGCCTTACTAGAAATGAACAAGTACAAGGAACTGAATTCATCGATAAATTAGTCACAAGAATGTATGGCACTGATCACTCAGCAAAAGTCATTGCAGAGCTTCCAGAGTATCGTGCTAAAGAAGGTTTTTTTTGGAAAATCATACGTAACAAAATCAGCTGGCTCAGTAGATGCAGTAACATGGTGGAAAGGTATTTGCTATGGATCAAAATTAGGGAAAGCAGCAATCAACATATTGAATATGCCACCAACAACGGCAGCAACTGAAAGAAGTTTCAGTACTTACAGTATCATTCATAATGCAAAAAGAAACAAGTTAACACAAGAAAAGGCAGGCAAGCTAACATTCATAGCCCATAATATAAAGCTTCTTAAAAACCCAAATGATGCTTTGTTGAAATCCCCAAGAGAAAAAAGGGGACAGAACCAGAGAAATGAGGAAGAAGAAATTGATGATGCTGAAGAGAAAGAAGTCGTCGAAGAAGAGGATCTATATGAGGAGAAGGAGGAAGAGATAGGAATATATAGGTCAGATTCAGAAAGTGCAGATTTTGATTAGACTTGTATTGAATCCAGAAAGTTAAAAATATTTGTATCCTGCAACAGAAGATTTGTAATAAAAGTTATAGTAATTTAAACCTCTGTATTTTTTTCTTTACTTTCCCAAATTTTAATTTTAATAATTGGAAACTTTCATGATTCTTGAAGTTTTATTAGAGAAAGACATTATAAAAACAGTAAAATTCTTTTTAAACTATTTAACAAGTATTTAAGAGAAAATTCTCAAAAATTCTCACATTGGAGAATATTCTCTGAAAGTTTATTCCCGAGAATTTAACATCAGTAGTAACAATCACCACAAATCAAAGTGGAACAGACATCCACTCTTTCTGCTCCTTAATATAAGGACAGAATGCACAAAGCCAGCATCATAATAGCGCAGAGGACTCTTTAGGTCTCTTGACAGAAGGGTGCTTACTATTGTATGAGACTATATATCAAGCCTACTTATTGCCTAAAAAGTGGCCATTGGCTCAAAGAGAGAGTTCCTTAAAAGGGACAGAGGCAACTTGAAATCTATTGAATTTTTAAAACAATAAAATGACTTGACTTAATCTTCTGCATAATGCCTATCAGAAGCCCTCTTTCTGTAGTTTTAGAATCACATTTTCTTGCTTTTCTCTCCTATCTTGCTGTGTGGAAGACCCACGCCAATCAGGGAAAGTGAATGGTTGTGTGGGGAAACAACAAAATTCCCTGAACAATCCCCTGCAAAATGAATTAAATAAAGCTACAAAAATATTTTGCCTCCTAACTTGCAATTTCTGTAAGCTTAAACATCTCTTACAATAGTAGGGAGAGCTATTTCAGGCAGCAAGACAATTTTTAAACGTATGGCATCCTTTTAATTATAAACATCCTTCATTGAAGGAAATATCACCAGCATACATAAAGCTACGGGTGGACTCTTGTGCCCAAAGAAGAGAGCCTACTTCCCTAATTTAAAAAAAAAGTGACATAAAACATATGTACTTACCAAATAATGTCAGTTTAAGTATCCTACTGCACTGAATTGCAAAGGAAAGATCTGAGCTATCAAAAATTGTTATAAGATCTCCATCTGTAAAGAATTTTAAAAAATAGTTAATATTGAACAGTAACATGAAAAGGCCCAACACCCATTTAGAGTAAGATGCTTACTTCCTACAAATTATAACCATAAATTTGTTAAATTTGGTTTTCAAGCAACTAGAAAAAAAAAGAGATAGTTATGTGTAATATTACAAGCATGTTATACAACAAATTATGGACTAATGTAAAATCTTAAAATGGACAGAGTTAATATATTTTTTTCTAAATAACCCCGTCCTTTAAGTCTTAATGGGATGACCAAAGGTAATCTATAAATTGCTATTTAAAGCAGATTTGGAAAAATATTCCTTTCAAATGAAACCAAATCAACTGAAGAAATCACAAGAGCAGTCACATTTAAAGTAACGTTTTTAATAAAGCTCAGATTAAAAACACAGAATAAAACTTACAAGATGAGACTGCTTTTGGGAAAGAAAGGAATATTTTAATGATACATTGTTTTTCATCCAAAGATCTGGAAATGCTTTACAAGTACATTAAACCTCACAGGATCTCTGTTTACTGATAAGGCAACTGAGGGACTAAGACGATAAATGACATTCAGGATTACAATGCAAGGGAGAGCTAGGAATAGAGTGCAGTCCTAACTCAAGTCCCCTATCCTAATCATGCTTCCTTCCCAAAGAACTACTTGGAGGCCATTAGCACCCTGTTCTACATTTTTGGATAATGTTCTAAAAATGCAGATAGCTTTACAGCACAAACAACAAGGGTGAAAAATAATAATAATGCTCTTAAATGTCATTAACCTTTCGATATGCACTCTGAGTAAAGATCTGATTGAAAGCTGATAAAGGTACTACAGTACTAATTAGTGTCACAATCATAAGGCAGAATGACAGGCTCTCAACAGATCATCAAGCCCCCAGTCCTCTATGCTGAGGCAGGGCCAAGAAAGCCATCCCTGGCAAATGTTTGTCCAACTTGTTCTTTAAAACCTCCAACGATAAGGTTCCACAACCACTGTGATTGCTTCCAAAGATCTTAATATTATACTCCTACCACAAGGACAACTGACATATTTCTGACACTATGTAAGGGTTGTTCTATCATACTGGCTCCCAACCTTTTTGATACCAGGGACCAGCAAACCCATTCACAAGCTTTTGGTGCACTGGTAACATCTGCATATTCATTATGCAAATGCTGGAAATGCAAACATGCAAATAAAACATTACCAGTCTGCCAAAAGCCCAGCCCCCACAGCCAGCCACCAACCCCAGAGGCCCCTGCACTCAACCCTCCTGTCCCAGCCTCCTGCCCTCCAAGCCCCCCAGTGCCAGTCCCTCTCCCCCCGCCCTTTAGAATTTCCTACCACCAGACTACCCCGGTACCAACCTCCCTACCCCGGTACCAACCTCCTGGGTACCAACCCAGTGCCAGCCCCCAATTAGTCCCAAATCCAGAGCCTCCCAGTGCCAGAACTGCCTCCACAGCCCGCCCTACTACTAGCTCAGCCTCCATATCCCAGCCAAGTACTAGACCCGTCCCTGCAGCCCAACAGTGCCTGCCCTGCCCCGCTCACCTAGCTTTGTGCTGCTGTCCGCATTGCGGCAGCTCTAGGGGTCGGGGCACACTGATGTTTTATCAGTCTTTAAGTGTTTCCTGACTCTGTTGTTTGCTAATTAATGGTTCTTATCTGCCCCCTTTGACTATCTAGTCTTTAGGTGCTTATAGACTCGGCTTTACCTTGATTTATTTTTTACCCACTGCGCCTTTTCCTATTCCTCCCCCCGACTCCCAATTTTCCCTTCTTCCACCACCTTCTCCCATCTCCCCTATTTATTTTGGTCCCAGACATCCAACACTCCAGTCATCTGATCAAGTGGGCTGTGCCCATGAAAGCTCATGATACCATTTACATGTTTTATTAGTCTATAAAGTGCTACCAGACCATTTGCTGTTTTTTCAGTTTGCCTGTACCTAACTTGGCTTCCCCTGAAGCTTCAGCGTCTAAGGAAGTCCTGGGCAAAATACGACCAGATCCTGCCCACGGAGGCAACAGAGAGCCCCCAACTCGATTTTTCTGTGGATCAGTGGCCCCCAACACAAAAAAGGTTCCCCACCCCTATTGTAAAGGCATAGTATTAGGAATAGGGTGAGGTAAGGAGAAAAAAAATGCCCTTGAATGAAATGATTAGATTTTCTTAATTATGTAACAGTATTTTTTGTTTTAAGTTAAACTGAAACAAAAACAAAAAATCAATTGATCTCTTACTATAAGGAGCCATTTTTAAAGGACGTAGAATACTTAGGATTCTTGATTTTGTGTTGGATTATCCTCACCACCCTAATTCGGAGAGAACTGCATAACTAGAATTCTACTGACCACTTATCTCTTCAGCATTCTTACTGTGTTCCAAAGGATTCTAGACTATTTCATTACTGCCAGCACGCACAGACACAAGAGAAAAGAAAGCAGAAGGGAAGCCACGTTTGCTTAGGGATCTATAAAAAAAACCTTCCAATCTCCTCCCAGTGGTCTCTCCATGATGAAGGCAGAGAAGTACAAGTCTACATGAAGAATAGTGATAGAGATGCAGCCGTGTTAGTCTGGTGTAGCTGAAACAATAAAACACCACTTGTCATCACCTACAGTCCTCAACTTAAACCCGTCCAATGCATTATCAATAAACTACAACCTATACTGGAACAGGATACTACACTCCGAGAGGCTCTGGGAGACAGACCCATAGTCTCCTATAGACTACCACCTAACCTCAGGATTATTCTTACCAACAACCACAGGACATATCACACTAACATCAACCCTGGAACTTTCCCTTGCAACAAACCCCGGTGCCAGCTTTGTCAACATATTTACTCTGCTGACACCATTATTGGACCTAACCATGCCAGTTACAAGATCAAGATCAAAATGGCAAATGAAATTTAATGTGGATAAGTGTAAAGTAATGCACATCGGGAAAAATAACCCCAACTATACGTATAGTATGATGGGGGCTAATTTGGCTACAACAAATCAGGAAAGAGATCTTGGAGTTATCGTGGACAGTTCTCTGAAAACTTCCATGCAGTGTGCAGCGGTGGTCAAAAAGGCAAATAGGATGCTAGGAATTAAGAAAGGGATAGAAAATAAGACCCAGAATATCTCACTGCCCCTGTATAAAACTATGGTACGCCCACATCTTGAATACTGTGTACAGATGTGGTCTCCTCACCTCAAAAAAGATATTTTGGCCTTCGAAAGGGTTCAGAAAAGGGCAACTAAAATGATTAGAGGTTTGGAACAGGTCCCATATGAGGAGAGGTTAAAGCGACTGGGACTTTTCAGTTTAGAGAAGAGACTGAGGGGGGATAGGATAGAGGTATATAAAATCATGAGTGGTGTGGAGAGGGCTGATAAAGAAAAGTTATTTATTAGTTCCCATAATAGAAGAACTAGAGGACACCAAATGAAATTAATGGGTAGCAGGTTTTAAACTAATAAAAGAAAGTTCTTCTTCACACAGCATGTAGTCAACCTGTGGATCTCCTTGTCAGAGGAGGCTGTGAAGGGTAGGACTATAATAGAGTTTAAAAAGAAGCTAGATAATTTCATGGAGTTTAGGTCCATAAAAGGCTATTAGCCAGGGGATAAAATGGTGTCCTTGGCCTTTGTTTGTCAGGGGCTGGAGAGGGATGGCAGGAGACAAATCACTTGATAATTGTCTTCGGTCCACCCTCTCTGGGGCACCTGGTGCTGGCCACTGTCAGCAGACAGAATACTGGGCTAGATGGACCTTTGGTCTGACCCAGTACGGCCGTTCTTATAAGAACACAAATTCCTGTTCATCCAGAAATGTAATTTATGCCATCATGTGCCTAAAGTGTCCGTCTGCTGTGTACATTATACAAACGTCTCAGACACTTTGCCAAAGAATCAATGCACACAAAACAGACATAAGACTCTCAGAGAGAAAGCTATTGCCTGCCATTTCAGCCAGACTGATCATTCACTTAATGACCTTAAAACATGCATATTGCTTCAAAGAGACTAACTCCAGACTTCAAGGAGAAGCTTCAGAATTGTCATTTAATCTTAAATTTGACACTTTATGTATGGGTTTAAACAAAGACTAATTATCTCACCCATTACAAAGATAGCTTCCCCAATTATCACCCCTCATATCATTACCTCACAGAAACTTCTCCTATTATCACCCCTATGTCACTACCTCACAGAAACTTACCTTCCGCCCATACCTCCACTCTGTTCTAAAATTTGATTTGTCAATTTCACATGCGTTCACTTTTTTTTTTGATTGTATCACTTTGGTATTTATGGTTGTGCCGATGTTCTTCCACATATTGATCTGAGGAAGTGGGTATGGCCCACGAAAGCTCATCACCTAATAAACCATCTTGTTAGTCTTTAAAGTGCTACATAGTCCTGTTTTTTGTTTCAACAGGACTCATCACTCTTTCAATAAGTAGAACAGGAAGAAATGAGGCAGGTATCTGAAGAGCTCACAAGCCCCAGCTCCTTTCCGAGGAGAGGAGAGAAGCGGGGGACAAAGAGGCTCAAGCTCTTTCTTTCTTCCATGCATTGGGTGGAAAGGAGAAGAACCACAAGGTCAAAAAGGAAAGGAATTTCAGGAGTACCCTGAAAAGAGTTTGGGAAAACCTAATTTTTGTTGTAGCAGAATGCAGCCCAGAATTCGTTAAGGGAATGTTACCTGAAGATATTAACAGAGGAAGGGAAGAGACCAGAAATCTTTTTTTTTATTCATTTCCTAATTCAAAGACTCTAATGTCAGGAGGGATCATTAGATCATGTAGCCTCTACATCACAGGCCATTTAATTTCACCCAAATACCTTGTACTGAGTACAATAACTTCAGTTTGCCTGAAGGATATCTTCCACAAAGGCAGTCAGTTTTGATCTGAAGACATCAAGAGACTGAGAATCAAGTTCTTCCCTTGGTAGTTTGTTCCAGTGGTTAACCATCTCCACTGTTAAAAAATTGTGTCTAATTTCTAATTTGGGTTTGTCTGGCTTCAGCTTCCTGTCATGAGTTCTAATTATGCCTTTCTCTGCTATATATGCACAGGCGTGACTAAACTACCCTTTTCTGGTTACTCTTTGTGGATTGGCCACGGTCATATCCATTAAAAAATATAACTTAAAATATAATAAATTATAAAGTATGAAATAAGTTAAAAACCTTCATATATAAAAGGACAGGTGAAAATGTAGATAGAGATAATGACAACCAATAATCCAAGGTAAAAAAGAAAAAAGTTAAGTACATATAAATATATCAGAATACTCAGAATGGAGCTCCAGGATCACTACTTGTCACTGAACACAGCCACCATATTGGTAATGGCATGAGTCCACAGAAGTTTGCCTTACTCAATTCCAAGGAATTCATTCAGTTCATCATTACTTTGGCTCCGTTTGCCTCAAGCCCCAATTACAAGGCCAAAAATGTGGACATTTCTACTCCCAGTTAATTCTTTAATATCCTTCTCCAAATCAGAGTAATAGGTCGCCTTTTCCCTGTTGGCCCTGCAGTTTCTCCTCCAACAAAAACAATACTGGGCTTATACAAATAGCCATTTTTATCCCTTAAATCGGGTTCCACTATCACCTTCCATCCTAACTTACCTATTTTATCAATAACCGCAGCTACTACCCTATTATGTCTTTTTAACCAAGCATCATTCATTTTAAAAGATTACCCAAATACACATGGGATTCTTTTCCCGTAACCTTCCCACACCATCTACACTAGGGATGTGAATGGTTAATCAGTAAGCCTCATCCTTACCAGGTACCAATTCTAGTTCAACAGTGGGGACTGCAGCAGCTCCCTGACCACTCCAGGCAGGAGACTATTCCAGCTCTGCAGGGCCTGGCCAGTCAGGCATACTCTAAACAACCAGACTTGGTCTGCAGCGAGGGTGCTGTTCCATCCCAGCATAGGCGGAAGGGGGGGAGGGGAGGGGGGAGATGCTGCAGCCCAACAAAGCTGGAGCAACTCTCCAACCTGCCCTCCCTTTAATTAGTTAACTGGTTAAACACTGCCTTTAACCAGTTAACTGGGATTTTACATCCCTAATCTACATGTAGCCAGCATTTCATTTCTCCCTCTAGCTAGCGTTTCTCTGGTAGAGAAAAAATTAGCTCTTAATTGTAGTGCAGCGATAAAGGAAAGGTATTAACCATATTCGATTTAATAAAAAAATATTACTAATTGGGTCATTTGTAAAATTCTTAATCCCAATTCCCTGGCATATGAAGGTGCACCACTTTACAAATTCCACCTCCCTCTACTTTTGAGTTCAGGATAACTGCATAACCTCAACTAAATTTCCCCTTGCATATTTTTATTTATTTATATATAGACGCGCACACACACACACACACACACACACACACACACACACACACACACACACACACACACACACACACACACACACACACACACACACAGAGTTTTTTGGTGGCGATACAGCCCGGAACAGCATACCGTCACCTATTTTCCCAGCACACAGTAAAGGAATGGCATTTCCCCCCCCACACATACTGGCTCCTGTTTTCCTGGCGCCACTCATCTCCTGACAGAAGCCTGCTCAGTACGTGAGGCAGTTTTTTCCCCCCTGGCTCCTACATCACTTTGGCTCTTAAAGGGGCCACAACCACATTTCGACTTCCAACACTTTTGGGGGGGGGGGGGGGGGAAGAGGCACGCTCAACAACTTTGGGGGGGGGAGAAGAGGCACGCTCAACGCTCAACTTTCCTCCCCCCCCCTCAACAAGTTTGAGACTGGAGTACTGGCACCTTTTTTCTTACAAAAAAAGCCACTCGCTCAGACATTTGGACGGACGGACGAGCACGCACGCACACGCACACACACACCCCCAACCATCATGAGAAGCAATGGGCCTTCTTTACTTCTGAATTAACAGTCCCTTCTAGTTGTGCACTGAGGGAGATGTAAAACTGATATAAAATTAAAGGACCCCTTAGTACCTGGTATTTTCTTCTAAGTGAAAATATACACTGTAGTTAAAGAGTCATCTGTCTTTTTGATAATCTAAATGAGGGGTGGGGAATCTTTTTTGGGTAAATTCACTGACCCATAGAAAAATTGGCCTGGTACCACATGCAAAAAGGAAGAAAAAAAAAGCCAACCAAAAAACCCACAAACCCAAAAATCCCATCCTGACAGACATATCCCCCAACTGACAGGCAGGAAAAAAAGAAGACACTCACCTCAGTCATGCAACATTACTCCCACATCATTATGAAAACATTTTGAGTCATGCCTACTACCAATCCCAACAAGTCCCCACTAGAAACTACCCAACCCAATGAAAATTCCCCACTGACAATTACTTTTTGATCTGTCAGCCAGTTCTTAAATCTATGTGAGGGCCAGAGGAAACCCTGTTCCAACCAGAGATGTAAAATAGCCAGCTACCAAATTGACCCACCAAAATGACCACAGATAGCTCTTCATCGACCCTATTACTCTATCCCAGACAAAAATAGTGTAGAGTTTCTTCCATCACTACACCCTCTCCACCAGTGTAGAGCCCACAGAAAAAAACAACAACTTAAGGTACACTGACTCCAGCTACGTTATTCCCATAGCTGGGGTTGCACAGCTTAAGTCAACTTTCTGTTATAGTGTAGATGTAGCCAGAGATTACAGGAGGTTAGAGCCATGGTTCTTTTTTGTAACCTTCTAATCCTTCAGGAAATGCTTTTACACACTGGAATAATCTCATAATGTAAATGTATACATCTCAAGGGCAGAAACATCCAGAAACAATTCTAAAAAATATTTTTATGACAGTTTGTAGTCTCACAAAAACACTATAATACTAATAATATGCAAACCTTACCTTCATCCTTATACTTTATTGTGACTTCATCATTACTCAGAAGTTTTCCTCTGAAAACTCTCTGCATCATCAGCACTAGCTCATCATAGGTGATGTCCTCATTATGAATTGGAATTCTCCTAATATCCTCCCCCAGTTGAGCTTTAATAATCAGCTTCCCACTTAAATCTAGTTGTCCATTCATGATGGATTCTGGATTGCCTATAATCTGTTAACAAAAAAACATTAACACGACATCTTTTAGAAAATGATTTGTTTCACAACCACCATAGCCCGACACAGTACTTGTAACTTCCTGGATTTCAGAAACATTATGAGACTATTCTCTAGGGCAGCTTTCTTGGACACATCTCTACCAAATTAACAATTGAGAGAACATAGTTTATCAGGCATTTCACAACTCTTCATGTACAAAATGAAGATTTACAAAATGAGATATTCAAAAAGTTATCCTCTCTGTTTTAAGCCAAATTTTAAAGTTCTGAGATGGAAATATGGGGTTTTTACTTCCTGTAAAGTTTAAGAACAAAAAAATCTGTTCAATATTTAGCTGTTACCATGTTAAAACATATGCGTTCGAGTAGATATATTTATTGGGGATGTAAATACGCCTTAAAAATTAATGGATTAAACAATACCATTTTAATAGTTTAACCAGGGTCCCACTGTTCCATGGGTCTCCTCCAGCCAGCAGGGGTCCTGACGGCCAGGCCACAACAGGAGGAATTATACCCCCAACCCAGGCCTTCAGTTAACTAGTTACTAGGGATGTGATCGTGAAGGTTAACTGATGAGCCCAGGATCATCGGTTAACCATTTACACGCCTACACTGTTACACACAAACCCACCCATCCACTCAGCCTGCCTTTTATACAGCCAGATTTGATACAGAGGCAGCAGCACACGGAGGGGGGAGGGAGGGAACAGAGGGGTGGAGGTGGGAATAAACAGCTCCATGGGAACTAGTACACGCAGGGAGCTGGTTTAAAAATTCAGGGGTTATTCTCATTTTAACATCCCTACCAGTTACCAGATAAGTATGCCAGTAATGCTAATGCTTACCAGGTAACATTTTACATTCCTAGTATTTACATTTACAATATTTTAAGAATGGCATTTGAGAGAGGCGTGTATTTCATGGAGGTGAGTAACAGTGCAAAAGCACTGCCTTGATACATTAAAAAAGCATGTGATCATCTCTCTAGCTATTTCTATGAGACCTCTATTTCTATCTCACAGTCACAAGCAAAGCAGATAAAATGCAAAGCCCCAGTACTTCAAATTGTTTTGGAGGTTGAGATGCTTTGATGAAATAAGAGTTTGGGAGGAAGATCAAATTGGGACAGGTGTGTCTGAATGCAAGGGGAAAAAAGAGGAAATGAGAAAGCTACCAGCTGAGAGATCCTACTTAAGCTTTCCTGCAAAACCAGATCTCTAATGCATGTGTCACATTTTAGGATGCAACCATAAACTGAGTAAACTACAAACCCATTTTTCACAGTACACTTTTTTAAATGAGCAAAAAAATAACTCATTTAAGGTATTTTTAAATTTCAGTTTTATTTCAGCCTTTTTTACACTCCCAAATTTGTTGAGTTAAATTCGTGTAGAGTGCTTTCTAATGCAGTTCTGAAGCTTATAACTATTCCTATATTAGAGCAATTTTCAAACTAGAAGTCATAATTTCGATGAAAGTCTTTATAAATTTCAATAAAAATATATAGCTTGAAATTACTACTTATCCTGAAACACCAAATTTGAGAAATGTATCAGAAATCCTAGCAAGAAATGTTAACTCCCAAAAAGTATACATTAGGTAAAGTTTTGTTTGCCAAAAATATTTCATTATTCCAGTGTACATAATAATATTTCTGAGGACAGAGGTACAAAGGAAGCCTGAGAATGTGGGCTGGGGAAAAACATTATTTTTTTCCCCGGATTCCTACTGGGAACACAAGGCTCTGGAGTGAGAGGAAATAAGAGGGATTTCTTCATTATCCTGATAACATCAGAGGAGCTCAGAATTTAGGAAGCCTTATATTTCAACTCCCCTACTGCCAAAGTGGAAGGCAGACAGAGCATACAGAAGAAAGGAAGATGACAATGGCTTGGGTCTTCTCGAATCTTCTCAATTTCCTCTGGAAAAAATCTTCGTATGCACATGCAAGAGACCAGACACACGCTTTTTTTTTTTTTTAAAGGACATATTTCAGAAACTTGCTCAAGTTGATCAATTTTAAAAGTTTTCAAGCTGAAGAACATCTCTTTCAGCTTCACAGAATAAAGCCTTGAATATGCTACATCTTGATGCTTCTCCACACATTTAGCCCAGTGTTTTAACGTTTGATAAGAAAGCAAATTGTACTGTGTTGCTACAATATAAGTGAGAATATTACAGCCTTGTCAGGACTGGTAGCGTTCTGTGTTTTCATTTGAATCTAATAGGTTCTCCTGTTTAAAATGAACAAGCTTTGGTCCAACTGATGTACTTACTAGATGTCAGCTTACACAAAAAGAAAAGCAAACAATCAGCTATATTACAAAAGTCACTTTGATAGTTCAGAAAAGAGGACAGGAATTAGACAGGTACAGTGAGTGAGTTAATATATTAGAGTGCCTTTCAGGTCAGATTTGGGATATAATGGCTGAGTAAAATACTGAAGCTTGTACTATTGCTATGGCATTGTTCAGTTTTTTGGACAGAGGAATTTCGACTCCAGAGCTTGTGAGATGTTATTAGTTATTGGCAGGGCTCGCCAAGCAGCAGCGAGCCCCACTCGCCAGCCGCGCGGTTCGGCATGCTGCGCATGCGCTTACCACGCTGCGTGACTGTGCCAGCTTGTAATCTACTCGCCACAGGCGAGTAGACTACACTAATTGTCGAGCTCTGGTTATGGGAAAGGAGCATTATGAAAACTGTTTTTATAACATATCTTCTATAGCACCTCTAGATCTTCCTTTATTTTCTTGACACCAATATCTTTTTGTAGTAATAAATTCTTACAGATTTGCTAGACTGTTTTTCAGGCTTCCCACTTTACTTCCAGATGGTGTTCAGATGTCCCGCCATGCACTGCCAGAAGTGATGCTGATCAATGGTATATTACAAATAGGACATGAGATCTGCATCAGAAAGCCAAGAAAGGTTAACTTATTGCGAGTCTTCACAGCAGCTACATACTTTTCATATCATGGCATGTTATAGGGATGAAATAATTTACTTTAACAACTTCTATTTAAACTCTGAGTAACATACATTGTTTAAACATCTGTTCTAGTAACCTCTATTTTCTCAGCATCCCAAAATTTACTTTAAAAAATTAAGTTTACATTTTAGATTGGTTTTGCTATACAGGCAGTCCCCGGGTTACGTACAAGATAGGGACTGTAGGTTTGTTCTTAAGTTGAATCTGTATGTAAGTCGGAACTGGCGTCCAGATTCAGCCGCTGCTGAAACTGACTGCCAGTTCTGACTTACATACAGAATCAACTTAAGAACCCCAGGCATCCCCAAGTCAGCTGCTGCTGAAACTAATCAGCAGCTGATTCCAGGAAGCCCGGGGCAGAGCAACTCTGCCTCGGGCTTCCTGTAGTTAGCGCTGGTCAGTTTCAGCAGAAGCTGACTTGGGGACTCCTGGGGCAGAGCAGCTGGGGTGCTGCTGGGTTGCTCCAGTAGCGCCGCTCCTTGGCGCTACTGGACCAACCCAGCAGCATCCCATCTGCTCTGCCCCAGGCGTCCTGATTCAGCCGCTGCTGAAACTGACCAGCAGCGGCTGAATCAGGACGCCTGTGGCAGAGCAGCTGGGGTGCTGCCGGATTGGTCCAGTAGCGCCCAGAGCAGCGCTGCAGGACCAACCGGCAGCGCCCCAGCTGCTCTGCCACAGGCGTCTGGAGAAAAGCCTAGTCTGCTGGGGGGGAGGGGCGTACTAGCTGCCTCCCACCCCCACCCCAGCAGACCAGGAAGACGCGGCGGCGGACCGAGACGCACCGCGGTCCCGCCACCTGGGTCCTCTGCGGCTTTGCTCCCAGTCTCCCTGGTCTGCCAGGGAAATGGGGAGCAAAGCCTCTGAGGACGCCAGCAGCGAGGCAGCCCAGGCGCGCCTGGGCTGCTCCGCTTCCGGCTTCCCTGAGGCTTTGCAAAGCCGCGGGGGAGGGGGGGGGGGGAGGCGCCTCGGGCAGCGAGGCAGCCCAGGCGCGGCTGCTCCGCTGCCGGCTTCCCCGAGGCTTTGCAAAGCCGTGGGGGGGGCTCAGGCAAAGCCTCAATGCCCGAGCCCCCCTGCGGCTTTGCAAAGCCTCGGGGAAGCCGGCAGCGGAGCAGCCCAGGCACGCCTGGGCTGCCTCGCTGCCCGAGCCCCTCCGCGGCTTTACTCCACGTCTTCCTGGTCTGCAGACCAGGGAGACGCGGAGAAAGCCCCGGAGTACACGGGCGGCAGGACCACGAGGTCCCGCAGTCCGTGTCCTCCGGGGGAGCCCCGTTCGTAACTGCGGATCCGACATAAGTCGGATCCGCGTAAGTCGGGGACTGCCTGTATTACAGCCCAGACCTCAACTTCCTGATTTGAGGCTGAAGGTGCTCTGACATTAAGTGAAAGTTCTTAGAACAGGAATGCTCTGGAGTGGAGAATCAAACTGGACAAGAAGCTGCAGTTGTGATCAGAGAGCCACACCAACTGAAAGGCAGACTGCTCTTCAGGAGCTGACCCCAGGTTCTGTGCGGTGCTGCCCCTTTGAAATGCCACAGCAGCGTTTCAAAGGGGCAGCGCCACACAGAGCCTAGAATCAGCTTTGGGCACTGCCCCTTTGAAATCCCACTATGGCATTTCAAAGCGTCAGCGCTGCACAGAGGCTGTACCCCAGCATTTCAAAGTGCATGGAGCCTTGGGTCAGCTGGGAGTTCCTAGCTGACCCCAGTTCCATGTGGCATTTCAAAGCGGCAGCACCGCATGGAGCGGCAGCACCACATTCTCATCCCCCACTGACCCCAGGCTCCATTCAGGCGCTTTCGCTTTGAAATGCACAAGAGCCCCCACTGGGGACTCTTGTACATTTCAAAGCTGGCACTCTGCATGTCGAGGGCCAGCAGGAAGTCCCGCTAACTCTGGGCTCCATGTTGGTGCTTCCGCTTTGAAATGCACAAGAGCCCAGGGAGTACACTACATACATAAATGTGCATGTACACGCACATCAAAATGTCTCAAATTATGTTTTTGTGCATTTCAAAGCAGAAGCGCCCTTGTGGAGCCCTGAGTCAGCCCTGGGCTGCATGCAGAGTTCCAACTTTGAAATGCACAAGAGCCCCTGCTGGGAGGAATGTGGAAGTGCTTATCGACTAGTCGATGGAAATTCTATTGACTACTCGACTAGTAAATTAATCAATATTTAACATCCCTAATGAGAACCACACTTCAACCTTATTAATAACCATTACAACTCTACAGCGTTGAATCTCAGGCTTAAAAGTAGCTTCTGGATGCATGGGGTGTACCACTACAAATACTGTTAGGGAATATTAATTACCGTAAACATGCTTACATAAGCACATTAGCTTATTTGGTAAGATTACCCATGGAAATCCATTTCATATGTCTCTCACATAAAGAGAACAAGAAAAATTTTTAACAGCACTTGGCTGTCCAACTGTTCACCAGCCTGCATGAGTTCATTATACAGGATTTAAAATAAACATCTTGAGGACTGCATCTGTTTGCAGTTTTCCTTTGAAATAACTTTCAAGTGAAGATACCCAAAGGAGGAATGTCAATATAATTCTGGTAGTGACAAACCGTTCTGTACTTTGTCTTTAAAAAAAAAAACAAGCTCTCTTAAAATTACCACATTTGAATAAGGTAATTTCTCACTTTTTTTTATATTTCTCCATAATTTCTTACTATATTTGTTATAGCCCATCTTCTATTTGCATCTGATGCTTAAATCCATGCTAAATTTGTGACCTCACAATCATTTCTATAGCAAACCAATGTCATAATCCTCTGAATTGCCTGCAAATTCATATAGCAGGAGCAGAGAAACAATAAACTCTGCTAAACAAAGCTTTAAAAGAAAAAAACCCACTCTTTAGTTCAAATGGGACAAGTTTCTCTGACAAGACAGTAAGTGAGGCAGCAGCAGAGCAAAATGAATATAGGACTGTCTGCATATGAAATTTAATCCATAATAAGGTGGGAGGTAAAAACAATTAATTACTGCCTATTAATTACATGTATGGACATTCATATTATGCTGTAAGGGTATGTTTACACTAGGGATGTGAATGGTTAACCGGAAAGCCTCATCCTTAACGGGTGAGGCTTACTGGTTCACCACTGTGGGCCGGAGCAGCTCCCCAGCCCAGTCAGAGCAGCCCCTAACCCCAGCAGGGGAGGAGGCAGCACTCCTGTCTGCTCTCCCCCTCCACCCCTCTTCACCCCCTTCTTTAACTGGTTAACTAGCTAAGCATGATTAACCGGTTAACCAATTAAACAGGGTTTACTGCAGTGGCCCATCTATGGCACTGCAGGTGTGCCACTGGAGCACTGTAGTAACATAGATGCTTCCTACATCAACAGGAGGGATTTGGGGGGGTGGGAGGGAGTGATATAGTTAAGTCACTTTTCTGAGAGGCACAGGATCCCCAGAAGGGGGCAGGATGACCTGTGTCCCACAAAATTGACTTTTTTTTTGGGGGGGGGGGAGGGACATCCTTAAGTGAGGTAGTTGGAGCAGCTCATTGTTAAGTGTAAACCAAGCCCCTCCGAGCGCCCGAGGAGCGAGAACTAATGAGCGAACCCAGCGCGGAATACAGCGCCCTCAAGCCACAACACCAGCCCCCACTCTTGGCGTCAACGCGTCTCGGCGGGGTAGCCGGTCACCATTCAAACAACGGGCAGCCCCGGGGCCGCTCACGGACTAAGATGTGTTCGGGCAGGAGCTTCCCCGGGCAAACACCCCGCGGCGCCAGCTGCATCTGCTGCGGGGGGGGGGGGAATTGCCCCCCACCCTGCGCTGATGCCCACACAGGTCTGCCGGCCTTGGAGGCGTGAATGGGGAACCCTCGCTACGCCCGTGTAGACAAGCCCGAGAAACCGGCTCCGCGCCACAGCCCCCCCCCCCCCGGCTCCGCACAAGGGCAACGGACCAGACGCGCGTGAACGGCAGAGATTGGGTTTTTTGGGGGGGGGGGGGCGCTGCCTCCTCTGACCCCCCCCCACGCTCCCAGCAGCAGCGTTGGGGGGGGGGCGGTACCACCCGGCCCTGAGACTGAGGCGCGGCGGGGGGGTCGCTGGGGGGAGGGGGCATTTTCAGCCCGGGCGACGAGGCCCCGCTCACCTGCTCCGGCTCCTCCTCAGCGGGCCGCGGCTCCGGCCCCGCCCGATCGCCGACGCTGCCGCTGCCCGTACGTGGCAGGGGCGAAGAGCTGGATGGGCTGGTGGTGTCACTGCCGGGCCGCCGCGCAGGCGCACTCGCCCCGACGGAGGCCAATGGCTGAGGGAGCGAGACGCGGAACCGTGTCGGGAGTAGAAGGGGGTGGGGGGAAGGGCAAACGGAGGAGCCCGCGCGCGCGCACTCAGTGAACCTACTGGGGTCCATTCAGCGCGGCGCCGGCCTTCAGCTTTACGCATGCGCCGACACGGCGACAGCTAGAGCAGCCGCGCGCGCGCGTGCCTAGTGAGAGACCTTAAGCAGAGCGACCCACCCACGCCGGGTTGTGCGCGTGCGCCGTGGAACACAGGCAGAAAGGGTCAGGCTTGAGCAGCTGAATGGTCGGGCTCAGCCAATTCTAGGGGGGGCGGCAGCGCAGCCTGATCTGGGGAAACTTAAAAAAACAACAGCACCTTAGAGACTAACAAAACGTGTAGATGGTGTCGTGAGCTTCCGTGGGCACAGCCCACTTCATCAGATAACTGGAGTATTAGAAGTCCAGGTCCAAAATAAATAGGGGCTGGGGAGGGGGAGAAGGAAAGGGGAAAATAGTGAATTAGGGTGTTCAGGTAACAAGAATTTGCTAGAGAAGGTGCAAATTGTTCTTAAGTACCCATTGTTTGGTTGGTTAAGTCATTGGGATATGGAAGGTAGTGTGCTAGCCAGGGAATTCATACCTTTGTGATGGGTCCCAAACTTGTAAATGAAGTTAAGTTCCAAGGCTTCCCTGTGTATTTGATTTGTGGAACTGGCCTGAAATAATATGGTGACTTTGAGATCCATTCATGAGTGCCCAGGCAGGTTAAAGTGTTCGCCAGCAAATGTCCATGTGTTGCCTTTTCAGATATCTGATTTGTGTCCATTAATTCTTTCCTGTAAAGACTGTCCAGTTTGGCTAAAATACATGGCAGCGGGGCATTGTTGGCATTTGATGGCATAGATCACATTAGTGGCTGTGCAGTTAAATGAGCCCCTGATGTAATGGCTGATATGGTTGGGTCCTATGATGAAATCGCTTGTGTAGATATATGGGCAGAGTTGGCAACCGGGGCTAATTGCAGGGGTGGGTTCCTATGTGATTATGCTTATGATGGTGTGATGAATGTTTACTGGAAAGAATTTGAGGTTTGGAGGTTGTCTGTAGGTGAGGATTGGCCTTTCCTCCAAGGCCTGTGAGAGTGGGGATCATTTTCCAGGATAGGTTGAAGATTGTTAATAATACATTGGAGGGGTTTAAGTTGAGGGCTGTAGGTGATGACAAGTGGAATTCTGTTGTTTTCTCTTCTTGGCCTGTCTTGAAGTAGTTCATGGCTGGGGATTCTCCTGGCTCTGTCAATTTGTTTTTTCACTTCTCCAGATGGGTATTTCAGTTTTAAGAATGCTCTATCTAGATCCTGTAGGTATTTGTCTCTGTCTGTGGGATTGGAGCAAATCTGGTTGTATTTTGGGGCTTCGCTGTAAACAATAGATTGAGAAATGTGTCTTGGATGGAAACTAGAGGCATGAAGATAAGTGTAGCAATCAGTAGGTTTCTGGTATAAGATGGTGGAAATGTGTCCGTCGTGTAATTATACTGTAGTGTCAAGGAAGTAAATCTTGTGTGGACTGATCCAGGCGAGAGGGCAAGAGCTGGGGAAACAAATCGGAAATAGTTGTGGGTGAGGACAAAGTCGCGGAGTTCTGTAACCAGGTGTGCAGTGGAGTCAGCAGGGATGGTGTTCCTGATAGCCTGTAATCCATCTTCATGTGGAATATTGGCTGATTGCTGGAGTCACAGTGGTGTGGAGAGGTTTGTACAAACGTGTCTCCAAGTTGTCTGGTGAAGTGTGTTTTACCCACAAAAACTCATGTGACCACAAAAACTCATGATACTATCTACATGTTTTGTTAGTCTTTAAGGTGCTGCTAGACTATTCATTTTTTTAAGTTACCAACTAACACAGCTACCCCTCTGAAGCTATATATTTTTGTTAGTACCTAAGGTGCTTGTAGCCAGACAGGAACCCCCCTTGTAACATCCATTTTTGCTTGCCTGGAGCATCCAGGGCACACAGAGCAGAAGGCCCAGGCTGTGTGACCGTGAATGGCTATAAACAGAGATATGCCAATTACTGACCAAGAGGCTGCCAAGGAGTGCCCTTGACTCAAACCCATATTGATACGAACACACATCCATCCGCGGGGGGAGGAATCTCTCGCCCAGTAAAAAAATGTCTAGTACTCACAATTTAGTTATCTCTCTTGCAAGTGTAAATTAACTTGAAACTTGCTTGTAAGAACTGGCGCCACAAAATGGACCAGTACAATTCGGCATCTTAGATAAGAAAGAGGATACGGGCCCTCAGGGGTATATAGATGGGTCCAGCAGCGCATTTTCTTTGAGTATCAATCTACCATCTATCTGCTGGTCGGGTTAGGTGTTTGATCTCCCGAGGTTCCAGAGGGGACGCCCACCTCGTATTCGTCTTTCCTAGGAATTGAGAGACCAGCCCTGGCCTGACACGCTGGAGTCGAGAGGCACAGAAAGGGGTAAAAATTTTACCTGGATGTGGTCCTTTGCTTAAGTATATATATACATAGTGTTAGAGCTCTTTAAAGATTAAGCTGTCACTTGGTACCATTATTTCTATTTTCTATCTTTACCTTTTTCCTGTAACCATTTTTAAGACCTATATATATATATATATATATATTTGCTAGCATTTAAGAAATAGAGCAATAGCCATTGTAACCATATACTTTTATAAGTCTTTAATAAACCTGTAACTGTTTAAGCTTTAACCTGACTCCTCCAGTTGCTGTAACAGAACCAAGCACAATTTAAAAGAACTTCAGCCGGTCATAAAGGGACAGACATAGGGAGAGCTTGGGCGTTTGGATCTGTGTCACTCTCAGGTGACAAGATCCGTTGGGGCACCTTTCCAGCCTTTCCTAGGCTGCCCGCTGCGAAGGAACCCCTGTGTTCTAGCAGCTAAAATCTAAGGTGTAATAAGCTCTTCCTATATAACGGGGCGTCTGTTGGCCTGCTGGCCACCCTCTGCGATGGGACCCCGGTACTAGCAGTAAAGACACAGACGTTAAACCTTTTCTCGGAAACACTCACACACACACACACTGCCCTGACCGTCGGCTGAGAGTGCTACAGGACTGTTCCTTGTTTAACCCTAAAACTAACATGTCTTTCTCTGAGACTTCTGATGTCACAAACAGACAGTTGGGGGGCAACAGGGGAAGGTACCACAGAGAAGGCAACTAGCCCCAGGTTGGGAAGGAGATAGGGTGGCCCAAAATACCGGACATTACAGTACTGCCCAGAATGGCATGGGGCCCAGACGTTGCACAGTGTGGGCAAGGTCATGTCAGCAGCAGATGGTGTACACTATCCATTGTGGTGTCCACCCCCTGATAGCAGACAAAACCTTCCCAGTTCTGCTGCACCTGCCATTTTATACTTTGTGGCTCTAGTACCAAAGAGCAGACATTGCTACAGAAGTTTTAGGCTTTGTCTACACTATACAGCTTTCAGCGACATGGCCATGTTGGTACAAGTGGGGCAGTGTAAATGCTGTTTGTCGACACTTGTTATGGCAAAAATCTTCCATGACCCCCCCCCCCTCAGCAGTGTTTGATTTGCCAGCAAGTGAGTACGCCTATGAATAAAGCACTATATAGGGTTGTGTCTAGACTACAGGGTTTTATCGACAAAGCAGCTTGCTTTGTCCACAGAACTGAATGTAGTCTAGACGCTCTTTGTCAACAGAAGCTTTGTCGACAGTATCTGTCGACAAAACTTCTGTCGACAAAAGCCTGTAGTCTAGACGTACCCTAACATTGCGTCCAGACTACGGAGTTCTGTCGACAAAGCAGCTTGCTTTGTTGACAGAACTCAATGTGTCTGGACGCTCTTTGTCGACGGAAGTTTTGTTGACAGTATCTGTCGACAAAACTTCCGTCAACAAAACGCGGTAGTCTAGACGTACCCCAAATTAGCACTTGCTGGGACAAAGCTTTTGTCCTGGAGGAAGGAACAGACTACGCATCTGTGAATAACAAAAGCTGTCACTCAATTGCCAGTGTAAAACAAAGACACTAAGATTGTGTCTATACTGCCATTTTAGTGCACTGCAACTTTCTGGCTCAACGGTGTGAAAAACACACACACACTGAGGGCAGCAAGTTACAGCACTGTAAAGCAACAGTGTAAACAGACTCCCACTGCTGGGAGCTATGCTTTCACACAGTGCTGGTGCCACAGCAGTACTTTTATGTTTTAAATGTAGACTTAGCCAAGGTCATCCTAAATTTTAGGGGTAAACCAGACCAGCTCTCAGAAGGATCTAACAGCAAAACCCTATTAGCAGAGTACGTAGTACTAGTGGCAATCTATCCCTTGGTGGTTGATTTAGCGGGTCTAGTGAAGACCGCTAAATCAACTGCCAATCGCCATCTGCTACGCACCAGTACTCCTCCAGAACAAGAAGTATAAGAGAAGTCCTGTCTACCTGCCACAGTGTGACCCTGCTATAATTCTGCTTATATTACACCGATTCCAAGTACAGTATTCACGTAGCTGAAGTTGCATAAATTAGGTCTACTTTGCCCCATTATGTAGACTTGACCTCAGACTGAAATAGGGAGGAAGTAGAAAAAGATTTTAAAAAAGTCAAATTTTCATAAGTGTCAGAGAAGTACTGTAGCCTGTATCTACAAAAACAATGAGGAGTCCTGTGGCACGTTAAAAACTAAGAGGTTTAGGCATAAGCTTTCATGTGCAAAGGCCCACTTAGTCAGTGTGACGGACTTGACTCCCCTTTCCTATCCGGGAGAAAGGGGGATGGGAAGATGCGAGTCCGTCACGGCTAGACCTGCCCGCGTCGTCCCTGTCCTGGGACGTCAGGTCTCCCGTAAGCGGGGTTCTCTAGCCCCTCACCATTGCGTACTCCTCATCCGACACGTTCCCCCATGCGGGGGAGGGAGGGAAAGGAGGGCCCGGGCCCGCCCTCACTCACGGGCCCCAGCCCAGGGACCTAAGGACTCTGAATGACTGCCAGTCTGGGTCCGACAGACGGGGGTGTGCCCCTTAACGCGTCAGCCCACGGGCTTCCTCACCGCCCTGCCCTGGGCTACTTCCTTTTCTCCCCTCCATGGTCCTTACCCCGGCAGCAGCGAGTCTCAGCAGGGCGACGGGTCGGGGAATGTCAAGGTCCCTCCTGGTGAGTCCCCTCTCTCCGTCCTGCTGCCCTTTGCTCGCATTGCCCAGCGGTATTTGACGCTCCCGCTGTGCCGGCACACCGGCGCTCGTCCCGCCCCCGATCTGGTCAGCGCCGTTGATTGGCCTTTCGGCCCATCAGGGCTGGCCCCAGCACCTCTCTGGCGGCGTCTTGGCGCTCGCCCAGCTGAGCCGCGTTTTCGCTCAGCTGAGCCGCGGGGCTGCCCCGCCAAGCCGCGCCTCCGCTCAGCTGAGCCGCGGCGTCCCTGCTGAGCCGCGGCTTGGGAGCAGCCGGCGCACAGCTGGTATCTGCTCCGCGGCTTCTCTGCCAGGGCGCAGAGCCCCTGGCTCTCAGTGCGGGGTCTTGATGCCCTGTCACAGTCAGATGCAGTCAACATACATGTGTCTATGTATCTGATGAAGTGGGTCTTTTCCCACAAAAGTTTATGCCCTAGTAAATCTGTTAGTCTTTAAGGTGCCACAAGACTCCTCAGTTAAATTTGCAATATGTTTTCAATTCTAAATGTTACTTAGTAAGAGAGGGGAATTAGTCCTGGTGTCTTCCCCTGAAAAAAAAGTTAGAAAATATAGATTTCCAATACCAAATATATAGGTCACGCTTCTTTTGTTGTTCACCACCACTAGACACACATAAACACTCACTCTCTTCTACTCAGAATTTCTTCCACCTTCATTACCTTTGATCAGACAATTCACTCCTTCCTACCAAATTGGCTTTTATGGGTGCAGCACTTCCTGTTAGGTACCATCAAGGAACTTCACCTCTTTAACATCCACATTGCAGAGAAAATCAAAGGTCATCTCCATTATTAAGATCACTATGTTCCACGTGTAGATAAGAGTTGAACTATTGCTCTTAATCATATATTGCTAAAAAGATTTTTTAAAAGAGTAAACTTTGCGTTCATAAAAATTGGCTCTCTATCATGATTATTCTACTGTGGGGAGAGTCCACAGAATTCAAAACAAATTGTTGTAATAATTCATTAATCACTGCAGATCTCTAGCAACAATATGTCCACTTGCATGTATACCAATAGCAATACCTCTAGCAAAAGGAATCACACTAATTTGTATTGTTTTGTTGTTCATTTTGGGGGCCTTCCATATAGAAATTATTTCTATATTTCAGTAATCTCATTTCAAATGTACAATGAAAAATTATCTGATGTCATTCTATAGAATAACTATGCTTTTGTCCAAAAAATTAAATATATTAAACAAAGCTTGGGTAGTATTATTACACTCATCGTAAATATTAATCACCACTGAAGGAGTGACTTTCAATAAAAACAAATGTTTAAAAATAATAATAAAATAATATAATAATAATAAATACATTGCTGTACAAAGCTTCTTTCTTCCAAAGACATCAGAGGGATTTACAACATTAAGTATTAAGGACCTCCTTGCACAGAAAATTAGTTTCTTGTCCATAGGGAGTCTTCTAGGGTGTATTCATGATAGACTAATGGGGACAACTACATTGAAGTTTAAGTACTCCTCACTACATTCTTGCTAGTAGTGATGGTTAGTTCCAGCTTTATATCTGATAAATATGACTGCTTTTGTTTAAAGGTCCCCAGCTAACAGAGAACTCTGTTTTCTCGCTCCCACCAACACTATGGTTTTCTGGAAGCTGGAGAGGTCTTCAAACCAAAAGGCCCCTCTTTTTGTTACTGGCTGTGCCCTATTTCAGAATTGTCTGTCTCAGAATGTGTACAGATATATGGTATTTTTAAAGACTTCCATCAAATCATGTTCTTTGTATCCCCAGAGATTACCCACCAAGGTTCAGACTGTCATATTGGGTCAAGACTGCTACCTGGTATGAGACAGCATGGGAGTTTTCAAACCATACATCACATTTGTTTCATTTTATTTAATTTAATTAAAAACCAAAAGAGAAGGGTATACAGATTGTTTAAGGACCGACTGCTGTTTAACCTCTGCCACAAGCATTCTTTTTTTTAACACCAGAGGTCGCTAATCATGCCTATGTTCTATATCAGGGCTTGTTGAATCTAAAAAAGATATTTTCTTTTTATCTAGGAGCTATTTAATTCTTACAGATTTTCCCTAACACTCTGTATAGGATTGGAGAGCCAATATTATTCTCATCCCCATTTTACAGATAAGGAACTGACCTCAGTATAGCTGAGTTTTTCTCGAGGCAATAGAGTGAATGTAAAAACTAGGGTTAGTTCTTAGGCCCCAACAAATTGACCACCTTACATACTCACAACGGATGGCAAGAGCTTCGTCGCATGAATTTATTTGTTTATTCCCTAACATGGAATTAGACATCATTGTTCAGCCAAGTTATAGCAGCAGTTTATCCTAAAAAGCTGTTAGCTGGGAAGCTCAATAGACAACTCTAAGAGAATGGCCTTTTTTCTAAAAGACAATCAAATAGCAATTACATTAAGGAATGGAATAGCATTTAGAATATGGAAACACAGCTAATGTGAACTCTGCTATTCATTTTGTTTGTTTTTGTTTTTTTTAGTTAAACAGGAATTACTTATGAAAAGGGAAAGAGGACTACCTTCAAAGAAAACATGTTTGATAGGTCAGTATGGGTATGTCTACTCTACAGCATTATTTCAAAATAGCTTATTTTGAAATAATGCATCTAGACACAAAATGCATTTTGAAATAGCATTTTGCTATTTCAAAATAGCACGTCCACGGGACGCTGAATCGCATGTAAGGCCAGCCAGAACCGGTTCTGGCTGGGCATCAGGTCAGGAGTTACCTTGTGTGGCTGCTGCCTGAGGCTATCTAAGATGTGCTTAGAGGGACGCACCCCGCACCTTCCTCCCCCGGACAGCCGGTTCTAAGGTTTCCCAGATTGCTTGCCTACCTCACTGAAGGACAGCAAAGCATTTTTTTCTCTGCTTGCTCTGGTTGCCCTCACTCAGGACACCAGAGCACTCTGCAGTATGGAGCCGGAGCCGCACCTGGGCACTCTGGTGCTTCTCCTAGACCTGTTACTGCAAGCCTGGCAGCAAGTTCTGCAGGCAGTAACAGTCTCCCTGGTGTGCCCCACTGGGGATTTGAGCCTCATTCCTAAGAACATAAGAATGGCCGTACTAGGTCAGACCAAAGGTCCACCTAGCCCAGTATCCTGTCTGCTGACATTGGCCAGCACCAGGTGCCCCAGAGAGGGTGGACCGAAGACAATGAACAAGCAATTTGTCTCCTGCCATCCCTCTCCAGCCTCTGACAGACAGAGGCCAGGGACACCATTTTATCCCCTGGCTAATAGCCTTTTATGGACCTAAACTCCATGAAATTATCTAGCTTCTCTTTAAACTCTGTTATAGTCCTAGCCTTCACCGCCTCCTCTGGCAAGGAGTTCCACAGGTTGATTACATGCTGTGTGAAGAAGAACTTTCTTTTATTAGTTTAAAACCTGCTACCCATTAATTTCATTTGGTGTCCTCTAGTTCTTCTATTATGGGAACTGTGACGGGGCAGCCCCGCCCTCGGCGGAGAGCCCCGCACCGGCCGCCCTGTACAGCGGGAGGCGGAGCGCCCCCCAACGCTGCCCGCGGTGTTCGGCGGCGGCGAGGAACGCGTTGGCCTCCGACGCCCCGGAGGACGTCATCCGGGCGCGCCGGAGCCTAGGCCCCGTTGCCCTGGCAACGGACAGACGCCCCGGCGCGGAGGGCGGGGGCGGCGCAGGACGCCGGGGCCGCGCCCCCGGCGCCAACTTTAAAATGGGACCGCGGCCCCAAGGGGAGGGGGGGCCGCCGACCGCGGGCGGAGGACAGCGCCGTGGAGAGCGGCGCAGAGCAGCGCAGCGCGGCTCCGCACCCCGCCGCACAGCCCCACACCGGACAGGGGAGCAACGCCGAGACAGCGGACTACCCCCAGGCTCGCGGGTACCCCTGACGGCGGCGAACTGGTGAGCTCGGGAGCACGAGGGGAAGGAAGCAGCCCAGGGCAGAGTCAGGGATGACTGGTGGGCTGGCGAGTTAAGGGGTCGAACCCCGTCAGCCGGGTTCGGGTCACTTGGACCAGAACCCTTAGGGCCCTGGGCTGGGGCCCGTGAGAGTGGGCGGGCCCGGGCCCCCCTTCCCCTCCTGCGTTGTTGCGGGGGGGAAACCGAAGACGAAAGCACGGAAAAGACTAGCCGAGGGAGCTCGAGACTCAAGGACCATAGCGAGCCCTCTGGGCAAACGCCGCGGGGCGGCGTGGGGGCGTCACAGATGGTGGAGAACATGGGCATAGTGGGGATCCTACCCCGGATGTAAGGGGCAATTATAAAAAAAAAACAAAAACAAAAAAAAAAAAACACACACCTACTCACGAACCCAGCCCCCCCCCAGGAAGGGAAAGGGGGTGTGAGAAGGTTTAGGGAGCACTAACAGGGGGGTGTTTTGTGGTGTTTTTCGGAAAAAGGGGAGTGAGAACTGCACCGGGACACGCCATGGATCCGGCGCAATTCATGAAGTGGGTCAAGGAGACCCAAAGGCAAAGCCAACAGCAGCAGTCAGCCTTAATCCAGCAGCTCACCACCCAGCAACAAGAGCAGCAAAAACAACTGATCCGGGAGGTAGCCGAGCAAATGAAGGCGCAACAGGAAGAGTGGATGAGACGATATCCACCGGCAATGGTGACCCCCCTGAGTCCAACGTGCCCCGAAGAGGAGGGGCCAGCCGGAGAGGGGGAGGTGGTACGCCTGCCCATACGGCTAACTAAGATGGGGCCGGCTGACGATCCTGAGGCATACCTCGCCACCTTTGAGAGGGTGGCGACGGTAGCCCGGTGGCCAGAATCCCACTGGGCTACAATACTGGCCCCATACCTAACGGGCCCGGCTCAGTTAGCATATAGGGGTTTAAGTGACCGCGAGGCCCTACATTACTACCGATTGAAGGAGGCCATACTCGACCAAATGGGGATCACGCCTGAGACGCACCGACAGAAGTTCCGGGGTGAACCCTACAGCGCCGAGGTTCGCCCCCGGGCCATGGCCCAGAAGCTAAGAGAGGCCGCATGGCGCTGGCTGGAGCCCGAGCAACACACGGGGCCCCAGGTGGCAGAACAAGTCGTCCTGGAACAATTCGTCAACATCCTCCCCGCCGGCGGACAGCGATGGGTCCGCAGACACCATCCCTCCACCCTCCAGGAAGCCGTGGAGTTGATGACAGACTATGAGGCCGCCGAACGGGCCGACGGGCGCGACCGCGGGCGGAAAGCCACCCCCTCACCGCGTCTCGACATCGGACGAGGAGTCCAAAGGAGAAGGAGCCCAGAGAGGGACGGGCCGCGGAGATGGGCCGCCGCAGTGAGGCCAGCGCGGGGCGAGGAGGGGCCACGGGAGGCACCGCAACCCCGGCCTGAACCCCCCCGGCGTCAGAGGCCGGGCACCCCACCTCCGGCCCGCGGGACCTGCTTCCGCTGTGGCCAAGAGGGGCACTTCATCCGGGACTGCCCCTATATGGACTGCTCCTACGCCCAGGCCTTGGCGGGGGCCGAACCTGAGGCCAGCGACGGGCAAGGTAGGATATTAAGGACCGTAGGGATAGGGGGTAAGACGGTGGTAGCCCTTGTGGACTCTGGCTGCAGCCAGACGATTATAAGAGCCGATCTACTCCCGGAGGGAGGACCACGGGGCCCGCCGGTCTGGGTGCAGTGCGTACACGGCGATTCCCACCAATACGCTACTGCGTGGGCCCAGATATCGGATGGGGACCGCCAAGAGTGGTGCTACGTGGTGGTCGCCCCTAGGCTAGTGTACCCCGCGCTCCTAGGACGGGATTGGCGGGGCTTCCGCCGGGCCCTGAACGCATGGCGGGAACGAGGGCCTCCCCAGAGAGAGGAGGGTATGATTGGGGACCCCCGCCCCGGCCCACGAGAGGGCGAGGCAGAAGGACCGCGAATACTGGAGCTAGTGGATGGTGACTTTATACAGGAACAGCGGGAAGATCCGTCACTCCGACATGCATGGAGTGCCGCCCGGGATCCGCAGGACGAGGACGCTCCCCAGGCCGACAGGCCGACCAGCCCCTACTTTGAGGTACGACACGATCGGTTGTACCGGGTGGACGGAGGGCAGGGGGGCGATTCAGGGGTCGAGCAGTTGCTGGTGCCAAAAAGGTACCGACAACGCCTCATGGAGCTAGCCCACGCTAACCCCTGGGCCGGGCACCTGGGGGCAGAAAAGACTGTGCAGCGTATCATTCGGCGGTTCTATTGGCCGGGCATCTTCCGCGAAGTACAGGACTTTTGTGGCTCCTGCCCCGAGTGCCAAAAGGTTAGGCCGAAGGGGGTACCCAAAGCCCCCCTGGTGCCGTTGCCCGTGGTGGGAGTGCCCTTCGCGAGGGTCGCCATGGATATAGTCGGCCCGTTGGATAAATCCAAAACCGGGCACCAGTATATTTTGGTGCTATTAGACTATGCAACACGATATCCGGAGGCCATCCCGCTTAGAAACGTGCACGCCAGCACCCTTGCTGCGGAACTCGTGAAGATTTTTGCCCGAGTGGGGCTGCCGGAGCAGATTCTAACCGACCAAGGGACTAACTTCACCTCGAGACTGATGAACGAGTTGTGTAAGTTGTTGCGGATCGAGCGGCTGAAAACGGCCATCTACCACCCCCAAACAGACGGGTTAGTAGAACGTTTTAATAGAACGCTAAAGGAGATGCTAAGGAAGTTTGTAGGGCAGGAGCCCCGGGATTGGGACGCGTTGTTGCCAGCGCTTCTGTTCGCGATACGGGAGGTGCCCCAATCCTCTACAGGATTTTCCCCGTTTGAACTATTGTTCGGCCGACACCCGCGGGGGATACTAGACATTATTCGTGAGAATTGGGAGGAACAGGGGACCCGAGTGCAGGGGTCGGTACAGTATGTCCTGAACCTCCGGGAAAAGCTGCACAGGCTAGGGGAGTTCGCGAAAGAGAACCTGGAGCAAGCCCAAGCCAAGCAAGCCCGGTACTATAACCAGGGAGCTCAGTTGCGGGTGTTCGACCCGGGCCAACGGGTCCTGGTGCTGTTGCCGACCCCCGGCTCGAAGTTGTTGGCCAAGTGGCAAGGGCCCTTCGAGATCCTGAGGCGTGTAGGGGACGTCGATTATGAGGTTAAAGTGTCAGGGAGGAAGAATGACACACGCATTTACCATATTAATCTCTTGAAAGCCTGGAAGCAACGGGAGGCCTTCTGGATCAACCCAGTGCCCCCCGACCCGGAGTTAGGACCCGGGGACCTCGACGGGGCAACCCCGCCCCAGGCCTTCCCCACAGGAACCGACCTAACCGAGGCCCAGAGGAATGACCTGGAGGAGCTGCTACGGACCTTCGGGGATGTCCTGACGGCCGAGCCGGGGCAAACCACCCTCATCCACCACCACATAGAGACGGAACCCCGGAAGACGGTGTGTGAACGAGTACGGCCCGTGCCCCGGCGGATGTGGGAGACGGTGCGAGGGGAGGTGCAGAAGATGCTCCAGTGGGGAGTCGTGGAGGAATCCTTCAGCGAATGGCGCAGCCCTATAGTGCTCGTCCCGAAGCCCGACGGATCACTACGATTCTGCATCGACTTCCGTAAAGTCAATGCGCAGTCGCGCTTCGATGCCTACCCCATGCCACGGGTCGATGAACTGCTAGACCGGCTCGGAGGCGCCCGGTACCTGTCCACTTTGGATTTGACCCGAGGATACTGGCAGATTCCCCTGACGCCGACCTCCCGAGAGAAGACGGCCTTCTCGACCCCATTTGGGCTTTACCATTTTACACGAATGCCCTTCGGGCTACATGGCGCCGCCGCGACGTTTCAGCGCCTTATGGACCGGGTACTGAGAGAACAGGGAAGATGGGCGGCCGCCTACATCGACGACATCGTCGTGTACAGCCAGACATGGGGCGAACACCTCCAACACGTAGGGGCCGTGCTACAGGCTCTGCGGGAAGCCGGGCTGACGGCGAACCCACGAAAGTGCCGCTTCGGGGAAAAGGAGGTAGTCTATCTGGGGTATGTAGTGGGAAGGGGTCAAATACGTCCCGTGGTAGAAAAAGTTGAAGCCTTGAAGAGCTACCCCCCACCCAAAACAAAGAAACAGGTGCGCCAGTTTCTCGGGTTAGCCGGATACTATCGGCGTTTTATCCCAAACTTCGCGACGATAGCAGCGCCGCTAACGGACTTAACTCGGGCCGCGATGCCCCAGAAGGTGGGCTGGTCGACCGAGTGCGAGGTAGCCTTTCAGAGGTTAAAGGAAAGTTTAAGTCGCGACCCCGTATTGGCCCAACCTGACTTTAACCTCCCCTTTACGGTCCTAACAGACGCCTCCGAGACGGGGATCGGGGCGGTCCTCTCGCAGGGTGAAGGAGAGGAAGAACACCCGGTGGTGTACATCAGTCGCAAGCTCTTCCCACGGGAGCGTCGCTACTCGACCATTGAGAAGGAGGCCCTTGCGGTAAAGTGGGCCTTAGACATGTTAAGATACTATCTTTTAGGGGGACGGTTCAAGGTGGTCACGGACCACGCCCCACTCCGGTGGATACAAACTATGAAGGACGCGAACCCGCGCCTGATGCGGTGGTACCTGGCCCTCCAGCCATACGCCTTTGACGTGGCCCACCGACCTGGCGCGCAGCATCAAAATGCGGACTTCTTTTCGAGAAGGTACGAGGCAGACTCGGAAGAAGAGGGAGGGCAGTTAAAGGGGGAGGTGTGTGACGGGGCAGCCCCGCCCTCGGCGGAGAGCCCCGCACCGGCCGCCCTGTACAGCGGGAGGCGGAGCGCCCCCCGCCGCTGCCCGCGGTGTTCGGCGGCGGCGAGGAACGCGTTGGCCTCCGACGCCCCGGAGGACGTCATCCGGGCGCGCCGGAGCCTAGGCCCCGTTGCCCTGGCAACGGACAGACGCCCCGGCGCGGAGGGCGGGGGCGGCGCAGGACGCCGGGGCCGCGCCCCCGGCGCCAACTTTAAAATGGGACCGCGGCCCCAAGGGGAGGGGGGGCCGCCGACCGCGGGCGGAGGACAGCGCCGTGGAGAGCGGCGCAGAGCAGCGCAGCGCGGCTCCGCACCCCGCCGCACAGCCCCACACCGGACAGGGGAGCAACGCCGAGACAGCGGACTACCCCCAGGCTCGCGGGTACCCCTGACGGCGGCGAACTGGTGAGCTCGGGAGCACGAGGGGAAGGAAGCAGCCCAGGGCAGAGTCAGGGATGACTGGTGGGCTGGCGAGTTAAGGGGTCGAACCCCGTCAGCCGGGTTCGGGTCACTTGGACCAGAACCCTTAGGGCCCTGGGCTGGGGCCCGTGAGAGTGGGCGGGCCCGGGCCCCCCTTCCCCTCCTGCGTTGTTGCGGGGGGGAAACCGAAGACGAAAGCACGGAAAAGACTAGCCGAGGGAGCTCGAGACTCAAGGACCATAGCGAGCCCTCTGGGCAAACGCCGCGGGGCGGCGTGGGGGCGTCACAGAACTAATAAATAACTTTTCTTTATCTGACCTCTCCACACCACTCATGATTTTATATGCCTCTATCATATCCCCCCTCAGTCTCCTCTTTTCTAAACTGAAAAGTCCCAGTCGCTTTAACCTCTCCTCGTATGGGACCCGTTCCAAACCCCTAATCATTTTAGTTGCCCTTTTCTGAACCCTTTCTAAGGCCAAAATATCTTTTTTGAGGTGAGGAGACCATATCTGTACACAGTATTCAAGATGTGGGCGTACCATAGTTTTATACAAGGGCAGTAAGATATTCTGGGTCTTATTTTCTATCCCTTTCTTAATAATTCCTAGCATCCTATTTGCCTTTTTGACCGCCACTGCACACTCCTCCCTCACATCCTTCCACTTACCCCTCCCTAATCCCCCTTCCTGCTGTACAATAAAAGACACGTGTTCATTACAACAAAGCCTCTTTATTGAACAAAACTGGGGTGGGGTGGGATGGGGGAATGTAACTGAGGTGAGACTAGGGAAAAAAGGTGGGAGAGGGGAGGAGGGAGGGTGAGAGAGGGGAGGGGTAAACCTGGGAGGAGGGAGCTGGCAGGGGGAGGCAAGGGAAGGAAGTGGGAGGAGAAGCTCAGGGGTCAGGGTTGCGGGTCTCACCAGCCCAACTGTCTCTCAGCACTGTGGGTGTGGGGGCCTCAGCATCCCTGGGGGTGTGGGAAGGATGGAGAGGAAGAAAAGGGAGGGGGAGAAGAAGTGGAAGGAGGAGCGGTAGCTGGGGAGGCAGCAGGGGCCGGATCAGCAGAAGGCAGCAAGCTTTGCCCCAGGATCGATGACCACCTGGGGGGCACGGACCATCCTGCCCCCCAGGATGTGGTCCATGGCATCAAAATAGGGGCAGGGGCCTGAGTCTGCCCCTGGTTGGGAGCTGCCCCCTATGGCCCTGGCATACGCCTGCCGCAGCTCCTTTATTTTCATGCGAACCTGCTCCTCGGTTCACATGTGGCTTTGGTGGCCAGGCTGGCAGCCATCTGCCTGTAGACAGTTGCGTTCCTTCATTTAGTGCGGAGATCATGGATGTTGGAGGCATCCCCCCAAACCTGAATTAGGTCCCTGATCTCTGCTCTGGGGATGGGATTTAGCTATTTCGATTTTGGCATTATTCCTCGTGGAATGAGGTTTACCAAATTCGAAATAAGCCCTCCGCTATTTTGAATTTATTTCGAAATACAGGCAGTCCCCGACTTACACGGTTCCGACTTATGTCGGATCCGCACTTACGAACGGGGCTTTTCTCGCCCCGGAGTTCACGGGCGGCGGGTCGCCACCCATGCCCTTCAGAGTGAGAAAAGCTTCTCCCGGTCTCCCTGGTCTGCTGGGGGGGTCCAGCAAAGCCGCTGGACCCCCCCCCAGCAGACCAGGGACACCCGAGCAAAGCCGCCGCCTGGGCAGCTTTGCTCGTTTGCCCGGGAGCAAAGCCGCCCAGGCAGCGGGACTCCCGCCGCCTGGGCGGCTTTGCTCCTATCCCCCTGCTCCTGGGCTGTCCCGCTGCGGGCGTGCTCCGCGGCTTTGCTCCCCGTCTCCCTGGTCAGCAGACCAGGGAGACGGAGCAAAGCCGTGGAGGACGCGGGCGGTCCCGCCACCCGCATCTCCCTGGTCTGCTGGGGGGGGGGGAGGTGCAGCTAGTGCCCCTCCCAGCAGACCAGGCTTTTCTTGCCTACGCCTGAGGCAGAGCAGCTGGGGTGCTGCTGGGTTGCTCCAGTAGCGCCACTCCTCGGCGCTACTGGAGCAACCCAGCAGCACCCCAGCTGCTCTGCCCCAGGCGTCCCCAAGTCAGCCGCTGCTGAAACTGACCAGGGGCTGACTACAGGAAGCCTGAGGCAGAGTTGCTCTGCCCCGGGCTTCCTGGAATAGATCAGTTTCAGCAGCAGCTGACTTGGGGACGCCTGGGTTTCTTAAGTTGAATCCGTATGTAAGTCAGAACTGGCATCCAGATTCAGCCGCTGTTGAAACTGATCAGTTTCAGCAGCGGCTGATGCCAGTTCCGACTTACATACAGATTCAACTTAAGAACAAACCTACAGTCCCTATCTTGTACGTAACCCGGGGACTGCCTGTAGTAGTTTGGCTGTGTAGACACTGGTAAAGTTATTTCGAAATAACAGCTGTTATTTTGAAATAACTTTGCTGTGTAGACATATCCTAAGACAGGCATGTCCAAAGTCCGGCCCGCGGGCCAATTGCGGCCCGTGTTCCGGTTTAATACGGCCCCACAGGTAATTTGGCAATATCTATCTTTTAAGGCCCCCAACGAATCCATATGTATTGAGATGAATACATTGTAAAATCTCAGTTAATGTCAGTTGGTCTAAATCAGGTATAAATATATTTGGACACAACATGTATACTTGGTGTTATGTTCCTGTTCATATTTTTTGAACTTAAAAGTTGACAGACAACCTTTATTACCAATAATATGTAATGTACTTTACAATGTTCCTGACATATTTCAGCTTCCTGGATTTTTTTTTCATCTGGCCTTCAGATATGAAAGGCAGAGTGATTTAACACCTGTTTAGATTTGTCATCCATGTGACGAAATGAAAAGTATGCCATTTGCAATAAACTTTGCATAAAATAGTTAATTTGCATTTAATTTTAATGGTTCAAAGAATGTCAGGCAAAATGGTCGGCCCTCACGCATGTTCACTTCATCAAATCTGGCCCTCTTTGAAAAAAGTTTGGACACCCCTGTCCTAAGAGATGCAATTTAGAGAACAGACAGACATGACTATTTTGTGCAGTATTATAATGATCTTCAATTTCTCTTGTAAGAACTTTCTTAGTTGTGTACAACTACAGTGCCATACATAGGCTCTGCACTGCTGTTATCCTGCCTTACATTTTTCTGGTTTTCCTATTGTCTTCTGCTATGTGCCCAGTGTTTGTTGCAGGAGAGGTAGTCACATCACCCAAAAAACCAATGGTCTCTATCTAGAACAAATACAGAAAGCTGAAATTTTACATTTTAATTCTTGGAAGGTGTCTAATTGTTAGAAAAGGAGGTTTCCTCTGAAAAGGTCTCAGATGGTTTGAAGGTCTCATTTTTGTATTTTTTATGACGGAACTTTAAAAGATAATAAGTCTTTGAATGCAGGTAAATTGGTATCTCTGGTGGTGAGACAAAGGACAACATCTCAGTAACCTTCTTCTTGAAGATTGGTGATCTGAAAGTGTATAGAATACAAATCTGAAGTCCCTGTGAGTTAAATGAAAGCTCAGAGTTAATCATGGTAAAATTGACCAACATCTTTTTTATGTGACTTAAATAAAATAAAATAAAAATAATTAATAATAATACTTGATAAATAATAATTAATAAATAATAATACCTAGGGCTCGACAAATAATACAATCTATTCGCCCAGGGCGAGTAGATTGTAACCCAGAAGATCCGGGTTCGGGCGATCTGCGCATGCCAATATCTTACATAGCACTTTTTATCAGTAGATCTTAAAGCACTTCACAATCTTGAATATATTTATCCTCTCAACATCCCTGTCAGGTAGAGAAGTGCTATAGGTCAGGAACAGAGGCACAAAGAGACTAAGGGTTTGTCTACACTGCAGAATTTTTCCAGAAAAACGGCTGTTTTCCTGGAAAAAAAATATACTTACATCCACACTGCAATTGCATTCTTTTGACAAAAAGCTGAAAGAACGCAGGGGTTTTTCCAACAGCGGTAAACCTCTTTCTACGAGGAAGAAGCCTTTTTCCAAAAGAGCTCTTTTGGAAAAAGACATGTGTGGACAGGGAAAAGGTGGGGGGTTTTTTACGAAAGAAGAGGCATCCAGGAAGACGCACAGGTGCCCTGGTGGCCACTTCGTCCATAGTTATCACAACTTAAATGTGAGATGGCGTCCAATCAATGTGGACGCTATCTTTCAAAAAAGCAGATTGTTTTTTCAATGTGTTTTTGCTGTGCGCATGCTCTCTTTCTAAAGAAGTTTTTCCTGAAGATCTCTTCTGGAAAAGCTTCTTCCAAAAGAAGCTTGCAGTCTAGACGTAGCCTAAGTGACTTGCCTTTAGCCACATAAGAAATATGTGGCAGAGCAGGGAACTGAACCCGGGTGTTCCAATTCCTAGTCTACTCACCTAATCATTATAATTATAAACCATAACAATAATATCTTGAAATACAGTGTGGTATTACAAGAATGCTGCATGTATTGGCTACTATGTATAAGAATGGCAATAGTGCCCTCTACTGGATGAAATATGCCCAAGTAAGTAGCATGACAATACAAGTTTTGAAGCTCAGGAGGCAGCTAAGTTAATCTGTACAGGATAAACTTAGAAAACAAAGAACAACAAATGGTCTGGTAGCACTTTATAGACAAATTGTATATCTACAGCCTTTCGAGTTTGCACATATCCACCTTATATGTGTGGGTATTCACATCAGTGGATACCAAGGTGGATATCCGTGGCTCATTTTTGTGGCTACAGATCTGCAGTGGCCCATACAAATTTTGTATCTGTGCAGAACTCTACCTATTAGCTAGTAATACCAGAGGAGTTTAATGAATAATAAATGTCAACTCACAGCTATTTTTAAACCAAGATTCTGAATTTCTGTGTGAAGCAACATGTTTTTCCAATAATCTACTAAAATACTCGATCATAGAGGGAAAAGGTTAGATACATTTTTTCAGTGTCTCATTCATCAGTATTGAAACAGCTACATACTGTACCTGAGTGGCATTGAAAATACAGAACAAAATGCTGAAGACATAATTTGCTTCTTTGTTATTTATTAGCACTAGATAGCCCAGGACCCAGGTGATTCCAAGCACTACAGCTACAGATAAAGTCCCAAGTATCTTGGTTCTGAATGATTTCTTTTTATTGCTAGAGGAGAAAAGTAAAAAGTAACATTCCAAGTGTTATAAAATGTAGGGATAAAACATCTCATTGTCTTGGTTTATTAAACCATTTTATGTAGTGCCCGGCATTTAAGGATTATTCAGTGATAATCTAGGCTATGTCCTGTGTCTGACAGAGCAGCCCTGCTAGAGGAAGGGGGTAGGAGCGGTAGGGGCAACCCTATGTTTCTATGTCTTTATGATTCTATACGTGGTCAAGGCCATCAACGTCATCCTGCTGTGGAGGGTCATCACTCTGGGCAACATGAACCCCACCATCACTGCCTATGCTGCCATAGGCTTCCCCAACAGAGGGGAGGGGAGCATTGATGACACCCACATCTCCATCCTGGCCTGCGACCACTGTGCCTCAGATGACATAAATAGAAAGGGGTACCTTTTACATGGTGCTGCAGGCCCTTGTGGATCACAAGGGACACTTCAGTGATGTCAGTGTCAGCTGGATGGGGAAGGTGCATCTTCCAGAACTCCTGCATGTTTTGAAAGATGCACGCTGGCACTTTTTTCCCCCAACTTAGCCAGGGGGTAGGAGTGGTGTCCCTGCCCAAGGTTTGTGGAAGGCTGGAGAGGGATGGCATGAGACAAATGTCTTGGTCACTGTCTTCGGTCCATCCCCTCCAGGGTCCCTAGGGTTGGCCGCTGTCGGCAGACAGGCTACTGGGCTAAATGGACCTTTGGTCTGACCTAGGACGGCCATTGTAAGCTCAGGGCTCAGGGTCGGGGGTCTCACTGGACCCCCTTGATTTTCATGCACACCTGCTCCTGGGTGGCCAGGCTGGCAGCTCTCCTGCCCTAGACGGCCACTTTCCTGTGCCTAGTGCGGAGATCGTCGACGAGGTCCACGATGTCCGCACAAGCCCAGGCGGGTGTCCGCCTCTTGCAGTCCCGGGCAAGCTCCCGGGAGCCGCCAGCCTGGTCCCGGGATGATGGGGGAGGGCTGGGGGGCATCGGGTGGGTGGCTCGATACGTGCCAGGTGCAGGGTCTGCTGGCTGGGTGCTGGCAGGCTTGCACCTGGCACGGGCACCGTAGCCAGCCCGTGCCCCTTTAAGGGGTCCGGGGCCGGGAGGGGGGCAATAGAGTTTCCCTGGTGTTGGCCAGAGTGGCCACCAGGGAAACCTGGGGAGGGCTAGCCTCCCACTAGTTCGAATTAAGGGTCTACACACCCCTTAATTCGAACTAGTAAGTTCGAACTAGGCTTAATCCTCGTAAAATGAGGTTTTCCTAGTTCGAACTAAGCGCTCCGTTAGTTCGAATTAAGTTCGAACTAACGGAGCACTAGTGTAGCGCCTATGGAAGTTAGTTCGAACTAACGTCCGTTAGTTCAAACTAACTTTGTAGTGTAGACATACCCTGGGATAGTGAGGGCTATTGCACTTTGTGATATTCTAGTGTCTTTGAAAAAATATATATATTTAAATGCAACAGGCTTCTATCAAACATTTGAGTCCATGTCATCTGAATATTCTAAATGCTGTGAATTCTCTTCCATCCTCTCTTACCTCGTCAAATTTGTGTTCTCCTTCCACATAACTAAGACTGTGATCTTGACAAAGACGATAATGTTAAACAGAAGGATGATTGCCACTATCAAAAGGAATGCCCATATCATGGGCTTTTCTTTGCTCACATTCCCATTTTCATCCAGGGCTGCAAGCCAGCAACTTAAACATAAAGAGAAATCATGAACAGATTTGGCAGACATATTATAAATGCAACACCATAACATAATACACCATCTTTCATCCTGGAGGATCTCAGAGGACTTTATAGACATCACTCACACACTAGTGAAATGCAATCATAGCTATGCATTCAGCATTAATAAAGCTATTTTTTTAAAAAAATTCTCCCCAGGAAAAGTGAAGAATATGTTATCAAACTGAAAGTGCTCAGGAGAATTTGGGGGGAGAAATTTATCTAAAATTTATTTATCTAAACTGACCTGGACATAGGTGTTTATTATTATTATTGTCTATGTTAGACTAGAGCCTATGGACCACCAGTCAAGGATCAGTGAGCCCCATTGGAGTATAAAAGACAGCATCTGTTCCAAAAAGTTTACAACCTATGTTCATGACAAGATGAAAGGAGCAGCAGCTGAAACAGAGAAGTGGGGCCAAGGAAGGGAGGATGAGATTACAGTGTAACTATAGTGTTCTTGTTTAACAAACAGGAAATTAATACTCCCTAAGTCTTGAGAAAAGTACCGTAGGATATTTTATGATCCAAGTGGAAAGGGTTTTGGTTTTACATCTAATTTGAAAGAATCCACCTCTGATTACATATGAACTGTCCACTAGAACCAAATGCAGACTGTGCCCAACCCACTATATTTTATAAGAAAGCCTCTTATGGTGTGGCTGTAGTCACATGAAAAGCAGATCCAAATAACATAGGGTTATTGTGGACAATAGTGAGCGAGGCCAAAATTTTAAAAGTTACAAGCCTAAATTTAAGCCCTTAAATGCCTATTTAGGATCCTAAATAAGTGGTCTGAATTTCAAAGAGGCTGAGAGCTTCAGTTGCCACTGAAGTCAATGAGGAGTTGCGCATGAGCATTAGTGGCAAATGTTGGCCAAATCAGCATTTGTTAACAAAGGACCCAAACCTGAAGCTAAATCTAATAAAAGTTTTGCTTAGATAAGGACTAAAAGGTTCAGGACTGGATTTGTTAGTTACAATTACTACCATGGCAAATCCAGGGTAGCATGAATACCACTGTGCATTAAAGATACAGTAAAACAAGGGTTGTAACCATTCATCTACTTACAACTCTTCTCGTCGGTAGTTTAAGTGCTTGCCGTCTCTGTAAGTAGCTCCAAATGTTATAGCAACCACTACAGCAGGAAATCCTAATTGAGTGTGTGCGTGAGAGAGAGAGAGAGAGAGAGATCAATTTTATAATGTTTAATTTCCAAAGTCTGGATCATCCCCTATTGCACAAATACCTCAATAAGGGGGAAACTTACCTGCTAAAACCCTCAAGGCCTATTTTCTATTTGTCCTGCATTCAGTTTAGTGGGGATAGTGGCCTTGAAGAAAAGGCAGGATTTGGGGTGGTGTAGGGCAGTTATCTATATGGAGCACAGGACCAAACCTTACTGACTTTACTTGTGGTACATCAGTTCCTAAACATGCCTTCTAGAGACTCCCCATACCCTGATAACAAAGCCAATTCCTCTGCTGTGCTGCAGTTGGCTCTCTTATCGCAATTGTGCAATCCTAGCCCCTTTTCACAATTTAGAACTATTTAGTAGAGGCCATGAGACAACTGTATCTAGGGTTGCCAGGTGACTGGTATTCTACCAGACAGTCTGGTTTTTGTGCCCTCTGTACAGTAAAAAAATCCAGAAAATACTGGACATGTATAATGTCTGGTATTTCCTGGATTTCTGGCTGGGCGCCGGATGGAAGCCTGGCGGGGGCAGGGCAGTGGCTGGGAGGTGGGGCGCGATCGGCGCTGGGAGCCCTGGCTGCGTCTGACACCTTGGGGAGGAGGAGAAGCCCTGTCCCTGCTCCTGAGCGCGTGGAGGAGCCGCAGCCAGACTCACTCACGCTTCTCCGGACCGTGCACGGGACTGACAGCCCCTCGGGATCTGCACGTGCCCGGATCAATCCCACCCCACCCCCACTTCCCCCAACCCTTCCTGACCAGCTCTGCTGCTCCCAACCCCATCCAGGGCACCCCTGCTTCCTGCCAGCCAGTTCTCCTCCTCCCGATCTCCCCTGGCCAGCCACACTGCTCCCTCCCCCTCCCCCATCTCCTCAGGCCAACCACTCTGCCCCCAACTCTCGGCCCCGCCCATCTCCCGCGGCCAGCCGTGCTGCCCCCGCTACTCCCTCGTGGCCGGTCCTCCCCCCCATCAAGTGTGTCCGGTATTTTTTCTAAACCTACCTGGTAACCCTAACAGTATCTCACATCAAGTGCATGCTTAGTGTGGCAAAGAGACCTAAGATATACATGCCTGTTTTATTAGAATACTGTACTGAATGAGGTTGAGCTCCCAGAGATTTCTATCTTATACAGTGGGTACGCCTGGCCTCCCTCAGTTCTCCCAGTAGTTCCCTTAATCTTGCAGCAGTGCTGCTTGTTGCTAAGCACTGAAAGATGTGCTAAATATTTATTACAAAATAATACAGTAAAACCTGTGCTATTCAGCATCCTTGGGGATTAGGGCGTTCTGGTTATCTAAAAATTCCGGTTATCTGAGGGTCCCATCAACCTAGGAAAAACCAATGGACAATAATAGTAAAACTCAAGTTTTTAATATTGGTAGTTTTGTTGTGTGAGGCAGTTGGTCTCACATTTCTATTTTGAGTTAAAGATGATTAGTACTTCTTAAATAAAAAATTGTTAAGCCACTCATGGTAAACCACACCAGGCCTGTGCACCTGAAGATGTGTCAGTATTGTGGCTGGGGGCAATGCCGGTTAACAAAGTTTTCTGGTTAACAGAGTGCCGGATAACAAAGGTTTCACTGTACTTGATAAATAATATAAGCCAATTTTTGGTTGAGGGAATGCATGGCTCCCAGTAAAGTCAATGGAAATCTTACAAGGGCAGAATTTGACTCCAAAGATGCAACCATTTATCAGAAACAATTTTGTTTTAAGTGATAAAACGTTCCTGAAGCCTTTAACTATTGTCAAAATTCTTGCTGCCTGCAGCAGAGGGGAGCTGCTGTGATAATGAATGTATATCCTATAATTCTACTGGTCTCCATGTTATTGCAGTGACAGCAGACTAAGCTGGTAGCCTCCAGGTGAATCAGTAAAAGGGCATCAGAAGTAACTGCAGGCTAGCTATTAAACCACACAGCTGAACCAAGGAAACTGACTGCATTTCATTTTGTCTATCAGATTAACACATTTCAAACTTACACTGAATGCATTATTTACAGTTTGAAGAGCCCTCTGCATATGGAACTCTAATTCTTACCCCATCCAATTATTGACATGATTAAGGTGAAGTGTCCAGGAAGGGGCTTCAGGGTTTTAAGCAGCAGCAAGTACAATTGTGCAGAATTGAGTGCTGTCCACATAAATGTTGCCAACAAAAAGTAGTGCAGTAAGACAGCTACAGCCGTACACAAGGCATTTTCAGGAGGATCTTCCAGCTCCACATGAAGTAAGGTGTTTTCAGGGGGAGTGCCATTGTTCTTTTTCACGACATTTGGGTTTTCAATTCCAGAGATGAAGATGATGTTGAAAATCAGCATAGCTGTGCAGAGATTCACCAACATCCAAGTAACTGAGAATTTTCGTGTTTTCCTATTTGTTGGTAAGCACCATACATGTTTGAAAAAAAAGCAGCAAAGCAAGAGAAGAAATTATGATACATCTTTTAACATGTTAGAAGTCAGCTGGGGGAGTGTAGGCTTTTTTAATACAAACGTTGGATTGACTGGGATTTACAAAGCCAAAACCAAAAAACGCCAGCAATAAACTTTTGGTGTACAGTACTAAGGTCGCACCTCTCTAAATCGGGACACTATCATCCAGCAGCATCTGTGGTCCTGCCGGGACCAGACAGTCCCGGTGTAAAGCTGGCGGATAGGAACCCTGAGGGCGGCAGAGGAGCCTGGCGGGATCAGGAGGTCTGCACATGGCAGTAGGGTTGCTCAGGGGAGCGGCAGAGAGGGGAGCCAACAACAGGGGATGGAGTCAGCCAGGACGCTGGCAGCCAGGCCAGGGGCTAGGGGACTGGTGGCAGGGGACCAGAAATGACTTCCCTGGTTTGGCAAAATCCCTCATCTGGGACACATTAGGTTCTGAGGATGCTGGACCAGAGAGCTCTAACTTGTACATGACTTTTATTTTCATATCTCTCTCTCAAATTAATCAGTTGTCCTTGACTTCAATTAGAATTGAGGGCACTCAACACCTTGCAGGACTGTGCCCTTAGTATACCATTTGGGACATATTCCCTCATTTTTCTGCTGGTTTTTTCAAGCTGGCTAGCCTAAGTGTAAAATGGAGAAAACAGTGTAACAGAATTCTTTCTCAAGATTCAAGCTAGGTGTACAAAGCAGCATTATTTCAGAATAACACCAGTTATTCCAAAATAACATAGTGCATGTCTACACAGCAAGCTCATTATTTTGAAATAAATTCAAAATAATGGGCTTCTTACTCCATCTCCTATAAACCTCATTGTATGAGAAGTAAGGGAAGTCGGGGGAAGGGTGCTCTATTTCAAAATAACTGCTGTGTAGAAAGCGCCAAAAGTCGAAATAAGCTATTTTGACTTAAGCTACACAATTAGCATAGTGCCAGTTGCATAGCTTATTTTGAGTTTAGCCCTGCTATTAGAGACACAAGGAGTTGGGCACATCAACATATTTTTAAAAATGCCTGTGAAAAACTCTCTCCTTCATGGCATTGGTATAACTCTGTTGGCTTTAGTAGAATGACACCTGAGCTCAGTGGTGCAAGTAAAATCCATTTCTTACCACTGTGGGGGTGGATGGGTGAGAGGGATCAGCTAATGAGAGGCACATGACCCTTCACGTGTCTCCTTCCAACGTCATCCCCACATCTGGGTCCCCATGCTTTCCCGATCTCCTCCCCATAATCCATCCCACTTTACGAGGGGGGAGTGGGGAGAGACATGCTTATTCTGTCCTCCTGCTGCACTGGAGACTTCAGGAAAGGTGCACAACTGGGCACTGCTAGACAACCTCACTCCAGCAGATCCTCTGGGACCACCCAGTGCCCTTCCACACAGCCGTGCCAGAAAGGAGCTGATGATGTTCTGCCCCTTTCCCTCACACCTACTTGGGGTATGTCTACACTACATGGCTCTGTCGACAAAGCCATATAGATGAGCTTTGTAGACATAGCAAAATGAAGCGGCGATTTAAATAATCGCCACTTCATTTACATTAAAATGGCTGCCATGCTGTGCCGATCAGCTGTTTGTCGGCTCAGTGCAGCAGCCATTTTGATGTAAATGAAGTGGCGATTATTTAAATTGCCGTTTCGTTTTGCTATGTCTACAAAGCTCATCTACATGGCTTTGTTGATGGAGCCATGTAGTGTAGCCATACCCTTGGAGAGGAACCGCAGCAACCCCAGGAACCGCAGCATGGAAAGGAGCTGAACCCTCTGCCCTGTCCTTCTGCAGAGCTGCATCTCCATCAGTGTACAGCCGGGCAGGACTGGGCGTTCTGTTCCTTTCCCTGCTGGGAGGAGCAGCAGGGAAAGGAGCAGACTGCAGGCAGCTCATCTGGCAGCTGTACCATCCCTCAACTTTGCCTCCCTCCGCCCCGTCCCCCGCCCTGTCCCCCTGTACACAGAGATGCAACTGCATGGAAGGACAGGGGGTGAGTGGTATACAGCTGTGCCAAAGAGGAGGCTTGGGGCAACCAGCTCTTCCCATGTCACGCCAATATGCTGTGCCAGCTAAAAATAACGTGCTGGTACAGCATAACAGAGTGTACTGGCCTACTTGCACTCCTGCCTGAGTTACAGTAGCGTAAGCAAGATCAAAACAACTCCCAGAAACAGCCTTTATCATTAACCTGAGATAGCTGCCATGATGCAATCTGGCATTTGGCTATTGCCTGAAAAAAGATCAGGTGATATTAATTAATACATTGTTTCTCTTTATAGAAGCTGCTGCACATTCTGGGCAAAATAAATCATTTTAGCACGTATCAAAACACACTGGGACAAAGCCTGAGGTATTTACTTAGTCCCTTAATCAGGCAAAAAGTTCTAGGGAAGTCAACAGGAGTTTTGCATTGAGTAGAGGCTTCAGAATTTGGCCCATAGAGTGTTGAGACTAAAGGTTTTAAAATATTATCTCCTGAGTGCAGTGAACACCTTAAAACCAGCAGTTTCTAGCATTTTCTCTTTTTAATCCCATAGAACTAACTTTTCTAATATACATTTATATCCTGCATCAGTCTCTGTATCTCTCTTTTTCTCTATCATATTCAAAAGTAGGATACTCGCGATATCTATCATATTATTGCCAATGAAGTGTCATTTGTTACTTCTGATTGTCTTAAAAAAACAAAATACAATTAGCCAGAACTATACATAAACCAAATGGACTCAGACTGAAATAGGGATATGATCCTTCAATGGGATTCCGCAGTGTCACTACAGCATACCTCTGTAGATCCCTTTGAAGGATCAGGACCAAAGGTTAAACATTTTGTGAGTCAGAATGGGATGTTAATACTCAGTAGCTCTTAGGAAGGGCAGAGCACTTCACAAATTGGGCCATGAGAGATACTCTTCAGAACTCTGTGGTGCCACTTCTCTTTGAATCTAAAGTATTTTCAAATATCAGTTGTCATGATGCCTTTTGGTAACTAATTTTACTGCATTGTTATTTCCATATTTAAAGAAAGGAAACCACTACTGAGAAAGATTACATGATTTGCTCAAGATCACGCAGCAAGAGAGTGACACAGATGAGAAGACAACCCTTATCTCCTGACTTCCAGTCCTTCACTCTAACAGCTAACAATACAGCCTCTTAGGCTTACGACATATTTAGCAGATTGTTGATACTGTGCAATAGTAAGATATTAAGAGTATCCTTCTATGTTATAAAGTGACTTCACTCACTTTTCCAGGCCATACTCAGAGCATAACGTTAAATTAGCATACACATATTTTTGCAGATTACTATTTTATGTATTTTCTCTTACCAGGTGAGAGTTTGAAACAGAATGGTAATAACCAGACCACCAATGGAGAATCCAATACCAATGTCTGAGACAATCTCTAGAGGTTTTGCATATGTGTAATTGATCCTGAAGCTCTAGAAAATAAATTTTATTTGTTATAAATAAGTTATTTAGCTAGTTGGGTGTGCACGTGGTGGAGGAGATAGTTTTCTCTCTAAAATGTCTATGGACATGAGAATGATGTTTTTTTTTAATGTTATGGCTACTATTAGCTACTGTTAAAATTTGCAGGTCACACAAAATTAGTCAAAACATTTTTGAGGAACTTCAGAGGGGCCTAGCAGTGCTAAGTGACTGTGCAGATTAAATGGCAGATGAAATTCATTGTTAAGAAATGTAGTGTACCTTGGAAGAAAGAATCTAAACTACTCATATATAATTCTGGATTATAAATTAAATGTAACCAGTAGAAAAATAATCTGGGCATTCTTATGGACAGCAAATTAAAACCTATCCTCTCTCTAGTAACAGAAAAAGCAGAAAACAAAATGTTAGCATGTATAATGACTGGTATAGACAACACTGAAAATAATATAATGTCTTTACTAGGGATGTGAGTGTGCACTCGTGTACACAATTAACCCATGACCCTGGGCTTATCGGTTAACCTTAGAGTTACACGTAGGCCTCCTCCCCGCCCCTCTGCACTGCTGCCTTTGTATCAGTCGGCTCCCCGTATGTACCAGCTCCCACTGAGCTGGCTTCCCTCTCCCCACATGGCTGCTTCTTTATCAGAAGCAGCAGCCCAGGGGAGACGGAGGGGAGAGAGGGCGCAAGGTGTGAGCCTGTTACACATGAGGAGCCACCAGCTCCCATGTGTGCCAACTCCCACAGAGGCTGCCGGCTTTCCTCCCCTCCCCCCGCATGTAAATATGTAACCGCTTAAAAATTGCAGTTCTTACATGTTTACAAAATTACATACATTTTAACATCCCTATTCTTTGCACAATGCAATGGTACACCCTCAGGTGCATTAGGGTGCGGGAGTGGGTGTAGTGGTGGGGTAGGGGGTTAAAGTGCAGTAAGCTTACCTTGGGCAGCTCCTGTTTGGTGACATAATGGGGCTGGGGCAGGCTCCCTGTCTGCCCTGGCCCTGCACCACTCCTGGAAACTTCTAGCACATCCCTGGCTGCAGCCCTGGTGGTGGGAAGTGGCTCCATGCGCTGCCCTTGCCTGCAGACCCCACCACCACAGCACCTACTTGCACCCAGCAGAGGGGAGGGATGGCAGTGTGCAGAGGTGCCTCCCTCCTTCCGCCAGGCAGGGCCAGATTAACGCAAGGGCTTTAATGTCTGCAGCAAAGAGCCTCAGGCTAAGGGGGCCCCACAAAAAGATCTGGCATCTTGGAGGCCTGGAGATCTTTTTGTGGGGCCCCGTAGCCCAGGGGGCCTGGGTTGAAGCTCCTAACCCCCCTGCAGTAATCTGACCCTGTTCTTGCCTTTGTTCTTCAGCTGCCGGAAGTGGCTGCCGGGTGCCTGTGGCCTACAGGCACAGGGAGGCTCTGTGTGCTGCCCCTTCTCCTCCCTCCTTTCCCCCCAAGTGCCAGGTCTGCAGCTCCCATTGTCTGGGAATTACAACCAATGGGAGCTGTGGGCACAAGAGCAGCTAAGGGCTACAGGAAGCACCACAGGGACCACACACTCCAGCCTTCTGCCCCAGCCTTGAGCACCTTCCTACACCCAAATCCCCTCACTCCCGGGCCCACCCCAGAGCTTATATCCCCAGCCAGAGCTCTCACTCCTCTCCTGCACCTCACCCTCTGCCCCAGCCCAGAGTCTAATACTGCACCCAAACTCCCTCCCAGAGCCTGCAACCAAGACCTCCCCATACTCCCTAACTCTCTGCCCCAACCTGGAGTCCCCTCCTGTGCCCAAACTCCCTCCCAGAGCCTGGAGAAGTAGAGCCTGGAACCCAGAGGAGTATATCCCAGAGCTCAAGGAGGGGTAAAGTTAGCATGTCTAAATTAACAGAGTTATGCCTGAACCCTATGAACAGGGTACAGCTGGGTACCTAACTCGAGAGGGTTACACCTTTAGCCCTAAGAACTAGGGAGGGGTGGGTGCCCTAGAGTGTGCAAGTGACAGAGCATTTTGTTCAAGTAACACCATGATACCTATAAGAAACTGGTCAAGTAACAATGTCTTTATAAAGGAGAATTTGGGGTTGCTGATCTTTTAAAAATCTTGATTGTAAAGTTTTCTTTCTTCCCCCCATACACTTCTGTTGCTCCTCTTAGGTTATTAGTTCATTGGGGGGAAATATTTTATAATCCTGTATATTCGAAACTGGCCTCATACTTCAGTTCTACCATTATAAAGACATTAACAACAGAGAAGAAAAGACAAATGATTTGCTGTTAAAAAACCAATGTCCTACCATTAATACAGCAAAACTAGTAGTGTGATTACACCTGCATCTTAGTCCCTGTAGTATGTCTCCTTCTTTTTTGCAGCCTTTGGTGTTCCAGTCATTTTCACTGTAATCCCAAAAGACACATGCATAATTGTGCAGCAGAATCGATGGATTGTACTGTGGATCGTAAATACAAGAAGAAAAAAATGATAACAAATGCTTAGTAGAAATACACCAATGAAGCTGAGTTTAGCGAAGACTGTTCTTTCTTAAGGCAGAGCTGACACATACACTGAGACACTTGCCAAGTTTCCAATCAACTTGTGGGAGATCTTATGTCAAAGACAATTTGGCTTCATGAACTGACAGTGCATCTCACCTTTTGATAGTGGAAATGATAGTTCCGTCTCCTTTTATAATATTGTTGAGACTGCCAATAAGCTGCCAATTTGCTGAAGTTGTTTTGTTAATTATGATAGAAATACATATCAGCTGGACAAAGGCCAACTTGTTTCACATATTCCCGGGGTGGCCAACCCATTAAACAAAGAGAGCCCCACCAGAATTGTTGAAAAAAAAAAAGACACTGCCCTTAGGCTTTTTGGCCACATCAGGCTCCCACCGGCCGCCACCATCTTGCCACTGCCATTTTGCTGCTCTGGACGGCTCCCCTGTACCCGGTGAGCACAGGGAGCCGGGGGCCATTTGTAGGGGTGCATGGGGCAGCTTCGCGAGTCACACTTTCATGGGGGTGAAGAGCCGCATGCAGCTCACAAGTCATGGGTTGGCCACCCTTGCCTAGCAGCAATCATCAGATAACAGTAACACTCAAATGCTACCAGACTGATGTGAGTTTGTACTACAACCAAGAGGTAGAAACTGCCACATTCCACTGGCAACCCATTGAGCCAGGCAGTCCTCGCCTCAATATACGGCTGTTTAATATATTTAATAAGTAAAGCTTGAAATTTTACATTTTCATAACAACTATAGAAATTTGTTACTGAAATGGCCTTTGTTTTATTTGTGTATGACAGACTTCAAATATACATGAAAGACTTCTGAAATGCTCACATAAAAGAAAGTATGCAGCTGTATTATGAAAAATAAACTGAAATTAAAGATAGGGTTTAATTCACAGTAATCAATATGAATGATACTTATTTTCAAATCCACCCAGTTTTATGATCTATCATAGAGAATCTTGATCCATCACATTAAGGGGTTTGAGCCTCCAAATCATAGTCACATGATAAGAAAGGCTTGTAGGAAGAGGCCAAATATTACCTCCCAGAAAAAATGCATGTGATGTTCGCAAACTAGGTGCCAGCTCATGTCAGTGCCCCAGGCCTTATTGAACACTTATAAATGCATAGCTAGATGTCAGACCAATTCACTTGTGTTTTAGTGTAAATCAAAGTGATTGTTAAACCTGTAATAATGTATTTAGTGTTTAAACTTCATGGAAAACTAATGGGACACTGAATGCATTTTCCATTGTTTGTATTTTATTATAATGTATTCTATTATATTTAATATATAATATTCTATTATATATTGAATTCTGTTATATTCTATAATATTCTATTCTGTATTCTATTATAATTCTTCAACTATTTACATTGAAGAAGCTTCATGTAATGTAAATGAAGAACTTTAACTGGAAAGCACTAATTCCTGTGCATTTGGACACAAGTGTTCATTAGGTCTAGTGATTAAAGATCAATGTCTCTATATGCATTCCTTTCTCTTTCTCTTGTTATTCCCTTCCATCATGATTGTAAAGTGTAACCATTGAAAACTACTCTCTGGGAATGGTTGTCCAATCAATTATGCATCCATCTTATAGTAGACCCATCTAGGTTGAACTTCCCTAGTTTACTAATGAGGTCACGTGAGACTTTACTAAAGTTTAGATATACCACATCTTCCACTTTCCCTATATCCACAAGGTTGTTATCCTATCAAAGAAAATTTGGCTATTGTGTTGGTTTGACATTATTTGTTCTTTACAAACGCATGATGACCGTTACCTAGCACATTATTATCTTTTAGATGTTTGCAAATGAATTCCTTAATTATTTATTTCATTATCTTTCTTGATCCAGAAGTTATGCTGACCTAGTGTGTAATTTCCTGGATTGTCATTATGCCCCTTTTATAGATGAGCACTATATTTGCCATTTTCTAGTATTCTCTTTACCTTATACCATGATTTTTAAAAGATAGCTAATGGCTCACATATCTCCTCAGTTAGCTCCAGGAGTATTTTAGGATGCATTCCATCAGGCCCTGACTTGAATATATTTAAATTGGTAATTTTTAATTTGTTCTTTTCCAACTTTAGCTTGTGAACATACTCAAATTTTCACTGGCATTCACTGTGGGTATGTCTACACTACCCCCCTAGTTCGAACTAGGGGGGGTAATGTAGTCATATGGAGTTGCAAATGAAGCCCGGGATTTGAATTGCCCGGGCTTCATTTGCATAAAGCCGGCCGGCGCCATTTTTAAATGCCGGCTAGTTCGGACTGCGTGCCGTGCGGCTACACGCGGCACGAACTAGCTAGTTCGGATTAGGAAGCCGCGCAGCACGCAGTCCAAACTAGCCGGCATTTAAAAATGGCGCTGGCCGGCTTTATGCAAATGAAGCCCAGGAAATTCAAATCCCGGGCTTCATTTGCAACTCCGTATGACTACATTACCCCCCCTAGTTCGAACTAGAGGGGTAGTGTAGACATACCCTATGTTAGCTGTTCAATCACTACCAAACTTCTTGGTGAAAATGGAAACAAAGAAGTCATTAAACATGTGGAACAAGTTTAGGGGAAAGACAATTGAAGCAAAAGATGCAACTCTTTCAAGGGACACCTGGAGTTATCTCTGAAGAAGGCAGAGTTTAAGGAATATGGTAAAAAACAACATAGAATTCAGATAACACCAAATGGCAAATAGGCATGTTTGGATGTATTTGATATGTTATCATAGAATCATAGAATCATAGAATAATAGGACTGGAAGGGACCTCAAGAGGTCATCGAGTCCAGCCCCCCGCCCTCAAGGCAGGACCAAGCTCCACCTACACCATCCCTGACAGATGTCTATCTAACCTGTTCTTAAATATCTCCAGAGAGGGAGATTCCACCACCTCCCTTGGCAATTTATTCCAATATTTGACCACCCTGTTATCCTTCTCTTGTTCCCAGAATTTATTATATTTTATTTTCTGTAGAGAAATAGCTATTTTCATCCCTCTCAACTTTCTGATTTAGGCTCTGCTTTACACATAAGAAGTTTTACCATCAGAACTATGTCAGTTAAGGGTGTGATTTTTTTTTTTTGCTGACACAGTTATGCCAGTAAAAGCAGAGTGTAGATCCAGTTATGCCAGTCAACACAGTTGATCAAGGTGCTGTCGATCAATTGCCTTAAAAAAATATCTAAAGGTACATCTAGACTACACACCTTTTTTGACAGAGGCTTTTTCAAAAGTATCTTTCAAAAAAGAGCGTCTAGATTGCATGACGTGGATCGAAAAATCTATCTGCTTTTTTGAAAAAGAGTGTCCAGACTGCCAGATGCTCTTTCAAATAAATATAGCACCCGGAAGTGCTTTTGGCAGGACATGAGGGCAGTCTTTATTTCCAGGTGCTGCTGCATGCCCTTTGCAGAGACGCATGCTTAAAGGGATCCCCCTGGACAGCCATTGCTCTGCTCCTGTTTCTGCCTTGTCTACCAACTGGAGGGAAAGCAAAGCTGCTGCAGTGCTTGCTCTGGTTGCCCTGCTTCCTCGGACACCACAGCAGTTTATTTTCAGGTTTGTTTTTGTGCTTTTCACTGTGTTTTTGGCCATGGAGCCTGAGATGCCCCTGGGCAGGCGATGGCCTCACACTATGATGCTGGAAGTTCTGCTGCATCTTCATGAGACTATCATGATGTTTGTGGCAGAGCTAGATTCAGAGCCCAGCTTTGAGCTTCTCACTCGGGCTGCAGCCCCACTGCCTTTGCTACCGAACTTATTCCTACAGAGGTGAGTTTGGAGGCTGGACACCAGTTCAGACTGGTGGGACCGGCTTGTTATGGAGCAGTGGGATGATGAGGCTTTGCTCCAAAATGTCTGTATGCAGAAGTCCACCTTCCAGGAGCTGTGTGCCTGGCTTGCCCCTCTGCCCTACAACACCAGGACACCCACTTGCGGCCTGCCATCCCCCTGGAGAAGTGGGTCGCTATTGCCCCCTAGAAGCTGGCCACCCCTGACAGCTACCGCTCCGTGGGACACCAGTTTGGCGTGGAGAGGTCTACTGTTGGGGCTGTATTGATGGAAGTAAGTCACTCTCTGGGGACTGTCCATGGGGAGGGGGGGCAGATAAGGGGGACAGTCAGGACCAGGCAGAGGGAATGGGGGATGGGGGTGGCAGTGGTAAAAGTCCTCCTGGCCTCACCCTGCCATGGTGCGAGGGAAGGGGGAAAGGGAGATGGAGGGTTGCCTGAAGGGGGTCTCTTGGGGTCTGGGACGGGAAGGGTGAGGAAGCACTGCTCATCAGCTCATGCAACTCCTCTAATGTCCTGTTGTGTGTGTTTCTATGTGTCCCTTTCTGCATGTGGTGATGGCCATCTATTCAGAGCTGCTTCACAGTACTGTCCACCTCGGACACCTGGATACCATCGTGGCCAGATTTGCAGGGCTAGGATTTCCAAACTGCGGTGGAACACTCGATGGGACGCACATCACGATCTGCGCACCACCCCATTGAGCAGCCCAGTATATTAACAAAAAGGGCTATTTTTCTATGGTGCTGCAGGCCCTTGTCGACCACCACGGACAATTCACAGACATTTGTGTCAGGTGGTCAGGCTGGGCACACGATGCCCGCATCTTCTGGAACTCATATCTGTACCGCAGGCTGCAGGCTGGGACATTCTTTCCAGAGTGAAACTATGCAGTCGGGCATGTGCAGATGCCTATGTGCATCGTGGCCGACGCGGCATAACCCCTTATGCCCTGGCTCATGAAGCCATTCACTGGACATCTTGGATGCGAGCAGGGAACTCTTTAACTCCCACCTGAATTGGGCTCACTTCCAGGTGGAGTGCATCTTTGGCCATCTGAAGGGCAGGTTTAGATGCCTGCTCACTCAGCTGGACATGGGGGAACACAACATCCCCGATGTGGTTGCTGCATGCTGTGTGCTGCACAACCTAGTGGCGAGGAAAGGGGAGGCTTTCCTCCCAGCATGGGGGACACAGGCTGATGTGGAGGGGAGGCACTTTGAGCAGCCCCGGACAGCTGCCATCCGGAGAGCCCGGACACACCATTTTTTGAGGAATGCAGGATATGTTGAAAAAGGGTTTATTTTTCAACAGATCCCAGTCTAGACTGCCATTTTTTTCGAAAAAGCTCCGTGTCAAAAAAAAGTGGCAGCCATGTTTATGCTAATGAAGCGCAGGATATTTAAATCCCTGCCTCATTAGCAATTTTGTCGACAGAGAGGTGTAGTCTAGACATATCCCCAGAGTGGTTGATGCTATGCATCAAAGTTCAGACTTCAGAGATATATGTGTAGCCACAGATGAGATTTACAATAACATCATCATCATCAGTGATAGACTACCAACATCACCAATATAAGGCACTTTATACAGATATAGTTTATTTCACTTTACCTAACTGGAAAAGGCTATGCCAGTATAAGCACTTTTATTCGAATATAACTCCATATACACTACGCAGCTTTGCCATTTTAACTATACCGGCATAGCTCAATTAGCTGAACTTCTAAGTGTAGACAAGGCCTTAGTCTTCTTCTGTCTTGTTGGCATCCCTCCCATGCCAATAACTGAACAATGATACAATTATGTTATTCTTTTGAAGACAAAAAATAAAGATAAATAAAGCCGGAGCGCTTTTTTAAACAGTAACCTTCATACCTTCTCTCGATATGGCTATAATGTTGTGGGGACAGCAGCATTTGCTATATGTTTGCATTGTGCTTACCTCAATGGGGTCCAATCAGATTGTGGCCAGTAGGTGCTATGGGAATTTAAATGGTAAATAATTGAGGCTGCAACAGCAAGATGTTCCATGTAACATTCTCTAGAATACCCTTTCCCTCAGTTCTACATATAAGAGAACTCACCCATGGGTTGAAGGCTATTTGGACGTCATTGACTGTTGCATTAGCAACACGGCCAGAGATAATTCGTTTAGTATAATTATAATGACTCCTGTAAGTTTTGGATTGGAAAAATTTATCATTTTGATATAAGACAAAGCCAATGCTTCCAGGTGTAGATGAACCTACAGCTGGCAAAGAGAAAAGACATGTAGGTCATAAATACTAATTAAATAGATTATTATAGGAAGAACTGATAGCAACTCCTATATTTAGCTTGCCTACACTTCCATTGTAAAAGATCCTTTGAGAAGCTTTTACTCCTCCGTTATACACAATAGGCCTTAATATTTGCCAGGGAAACCCCTTGAGCTAAGGAAGTACCTTTTTTTGTTCCCTAAGATTCCAGTCTGTTTCTCCTGAGACAGTAACTGTTAAAAAAAATCACTGTTTCCTTTCTCAGAGTCACATCCCCTGGGGCAATTTTGGCACTCTACCAGAATTAATTAAAAACAATTATCAAAGCTAATATGTGAAATCAAAATTCACATTACACAGTATTAGAGAAAAGGCTCTGAGCATCTGAAGTTATGCTCAGATTATTTAAAATTAAAAGTCTTGCTTAGGAAATCACAAGATAGAAATGGTACATAACCAGCATTGACTCAGATTTAGGTGTGTGTGTTAATAGGTAATAGGGAATATGCATGAATATTCCCAATCTCCAGGTTCACAATGATGACAAAATCACAAGCATTAGATTCAGACATCTTCTTCTTTGTCCTTAGCTTCTATGGGAGCATAGGCCATCAACAATTTCTTTCCAAGCCTCTCTGTCTTATGCCACCTTTTCTAATTCTCTCCAGCTTTTGCCCATTTTCCTCACATTCACATCCAGGTCTCTTCTCCAACTATTCTTTGGCCTTCCTCTTCCCCTTTTTCCCTGTGGGTTCCAGGATAGGGATTGTCTGGTAATGCTAGTTGGTGGCTTCCTAAGTGTATGGCCAATCCATCGCCATCTTCTCAAAATCTCTTGCTCTACTGGGCATTACCTTGCTCTTTCCCATAAGCTAATGTTTGTAATAATCAACTTCAAATGCAAAATAAAACAGTGAAGCTGGACAAGATTTCACAGTAGATGGGACTGAAGATCCACAAGAGGAAGACTAAGATCATGAAAGTGAATGCAGCAAGTAACAGCAGCCCAATTGTCCTGAGAGGAACGACACTGGAGGAAGTTGATACCTTCACTTATTTAGGTAGTATTGTAAATAAAGTGGGAGGTACTGATGAAGATATTAAAACCAGAATACAGAAGATTCAGACACGGTACTGAGAATACACGAAAGTTATCAGAGCAGCTATGAGGATGGGAGAGAAGAGATCTTGGCATCTTCCCCTCAGACCCAGAACATGGCCTCAGTGGCTCATGCAGTACATGGAACAGGAAGTGGGATATATGGGTCTGCCCCAAACATACACCTTCTCCACACAGCACCTAGTCTCAGCAGCTTATTCTCATCTTCTGAGGATACCTGATGGAGCAGTTTCTCACCTAATAGCTAAGCCAGGCTAAGCTCCACCCATCTGCTCCCAATACAGCACATTCACCTGGTGGTCCACCTGCCCCTCTAAGATAAAACAAGCACCTCTTTCTGCCAGCTAACACAGTTAAACCTGTACCTCAAGAACTCCTGTTGCAGTCTATGCTGCTGAAGGCTCAGAGTGGAGCTGGGGGGATGTTGTTTACAGTTGCACATAGTAGAATTTGTATTTACCTTTTCAATTTAAGAAAACCTAAGAAGTTACAAACCAAAAAAACCCCTAATTTTAAAACGCTTCATACAATGTATTAACGTAGACAACAAATTAAAGTAATATTTAAAAAATAGAGAAAATATTGCAGACAAAGAGGAAAATGCTAATACAGGGGAGCCAACAGCCTCTCCAGGCCTCTGAGCAAGGTATTTGGGGCAGTGGAAGGGCTGTGACCAGGACAGCTGATTCTCAGTGCCTCCTGGACCACAGCACACCCCACAAGCCCTCAGTGCTGCCTGGAATGCATCGCACCATGCCCCTGCCTCTCCAAACAGCCCTATGAACCAATTGGAGCACATGGCTCGGTGTTCCAGTGGCAATTTAAAGGCTCCGAGGCTCCCAGGGCTGCTGCAGTAACAGCAACAGTGGCCGGGAACCCCAAGTCCTTTTAAATCACCTGGCTGTGGGGCACTTGCCCTCTTTCCTCCCCACATCGACAAGCCTACCCTAACATATCAGTCTGTAGACTGTATCACCTTTAGGATGGGGAAGGCTGAGCAAAGCATCAGAATTCTCTACTTTATGGTGAATGAGACAGTGAAAATAATAAGTGCTACAGAGCAATTAGAAAACACCAGTTTAAAAACTTCTGGTGTGTTTAATTATTTGTATCAGAGGGGTAGCCGTGTTAGTCTGAATCTGCAAAAGCGACGAGGAGTCCTGTGGCACCTTATAGACTAACTGAAGTGTAGGAGCATAAGCTTTCGTGGGCAAAGACCCACTTCGTCAGATGCATGTAGTGGAAGTTTCCAGAGGCAGGAATAAATATGCAGGCCAGGATCAGGCTGGAGATGACGAGGTGGATCCAATCAAGGAGGATGAGGCCCACTTCTAGCAGCTGATCTGGAGGTGTGAATTCCAAGAGAGCAGAAGCTGCTTTTGTAGTTAGCAAGCCATTCACAGTCTTTGTTTAATCCTGAGTTGATTGTGTCAAACTTAAAGATGAACTGTAGCTCAGCAGTTTCTCTTTGAAGTCTGGTCCTGAAGTTTTTTTGCTGCAGGATGGCTACTTTTAGATCTGCAATTGTGTGTCCAGGAGATTGAAGTGTTCCCCTACAGGTACACTTTAATTATTTGTATAACACATTTTTGCTGGTATCAAATCAATGAATAATCAAATAAGCAGAGGTGACATTATAGCAGTTAAGAAACAGATGGACATCTGTGAAAAGAACTTATAAGAATAGAATTACGTTTTTAAAATGTTATAGTTGTAATGAAGATGAGGAAAGACAGTAGCTATTTTAATCAGTTCTCCTGGGTTTATTGTAAAGTCTTCCATCACAGAAAGAGCAAAAGATGTAAATTTTTTAGCCTACCTGATTGTATTCAGATAGAGGAAAATAACAAGAAAGAGAAAAAATATATAAAGTCTGCATGTGAGGGAAAATATAGTAGCTCAATCTGAGACAGAAATTACATCACAATTGGTGAAAAGAATGTTATTATTTAGATTAGAAAGTCAAGCACTTGAAAGTCGGGAAAGGTCAGATCCATAAGCCTTTTGCCTATATTGTCCTTTTGCACCACCCTCCTGATCATTGAATGAGACAGGAATCCTGTAGGAAAAATGTTTGTAATAATGAAATTAATCATAAACTAATCACATTTTAATTATGAAATTAAAGCCCATACCATAATAAATATGGACAGAATTAAGGTTACATGGGAAATTGTCTATCTGGCATTTCCTAACTTTCTACTGCTTGACTTTGAAACAAAACACAACTCTTATGTGCAGCTCTGACAATCCAATTATAATGCATCATTTGAAATTTAACTGTCCTGTACTGCAGCACAGACTTTTACACCAGTGAAACTACCAAACTAAAACAGCTTTCTACTGCTACAGGGTTGGACCTTCCTGGTCCTGCACGGTTGATATGGTTCATGTCACCTTTGTTTTGGCAAGTTGTCAACATTTCCTTGAGGAACATAAGAGAAGTGTCAATTTTCAAATATTTGTACCTCAGTGGCCAATACCAGATGCCCCAGAGGGAGGGATCACAACAGGTGATCCTCACGTGATCCCTCCCCTGTCACCCACCTCCAGAGAAACAGAGGCCAGGGACACCATTCCTACCCATCTTGACTAACAGCCTTTGATGGACCATGAATCTATCTAGCTCTTTTTTGAACCCTATTAAAGTCCTACCCTTCACCACATCATCTGGCAAGGAGTTTCACAGGTTGACTGTGCGCTGAGTGAAGAAAAACTCCCTTCTGTTTGTTTTAAACCTGCTGCCTATTAAATTCATTTGGTGACCCCTAGTTCTTATAGTGTGGGAATATGTAAATTACTTTTCCTTGTATATTTCAAAGGTTCAGATGCCGCAGGGAGCGCGCTCCCTGTGGGGCTACCGCTTTTGAACTGTAGCAAGAGCCCAGTAAGACTCTTGCAACAGTTCAAAGGTGGAGGCACCCCAATGGACTAATTGCATAGTTGATGGAAATCCCATCAGCTATTCGATTAGTTAATTAATCTAAATTTAACATCCCTCGCCATGTTACAGGTAAGTCAGCAGTGATTCACAAATAAGGTCACAGTTAGTTTTGTCGTGTACATTTCTTGTTCTATGCTATGTGCCCTAATATATGTACATAAAAAAAAAACATTCTTTTGTAGATTTTAGTTAAGGGAGTGTGAGAACACTTTTGTGTAGAATTTGTCCAGCACAAGTTTTTGCATACTTACTGTTGTTGTTTGTAATGTTGATCAGTATTTGAACTTCAGTATTGGCATCATTTTTAAAGTCAGAGACACTGTTACCTACTTTAATATTTTCAGACTGTAAATTTTTTGATCCTGTGCAGGCAAAAGACATCAAAGAATTTATTCTAATTGTTAGAATTTGTAAACATTTGTTCATTGTCCTTGTAATTCCCACAAAGCAAATAAGCTTACCTTTCTTTACAGAGAGAAAAGCTGTAGTTGATCCTACCTCCAATGAAAGGTTTTGAACTGCAATATTGGGCTGAACAGAAGAGCCACCCAAAGAGAATTCTTCCAGTGTCTGTGTGAGGCTGCATTGAAATAAGGCATGGTGTATTGTCTTTACCACAATAAAGTGTATCAGAATGTGGAGCCAATGTTTATGCGCCCACAGTGACTTCAATTTTGTTCCACAGAGTGTAGGACAGGGTGGAAATTGGTCACAAATTTAATTCTAATGGGCCAAATACCATTATTGTTGAAGTCAAAGGGAGATTTGCCTTTGACCTCAATGGAACAAGGATTTGACCTTTTATGCATCAAGAGGGAGAAATCTAGAATATTTCTATAATTTAATAGTTGGATAGATACCTGGGAGAAGTGTGTTAATGTATTCAAGAACCTTCTCTTTTAAGGAGACAACATGCTAGTAACTCTGCTTTTCCACTCTCTGGACATGCTACTAGTAATAATAATGCTTTACAATTCTCTGGTCCCTTTCATAGGTTGGTTTAGGTTGGATTAGGTTGGATTTTAGGAAAAACAATTTCACTAGGAGGGTGGTGAAGCAGTGGAATGGGTTACCTAGGGAAGTGGTGGAATATCCATCCCTAGAGGTTTTTAAGTCTTGGCTTGACAAAGCCCTGGCCGGGTTGATTTAGTTGGAATTGGTCCTGCCTTGGGCAGGGGGCTGGACTTGATGACCTCCTGAGGTCTCTTCCAGCTCTATGATTCTATGATACAAGAATCTCAAAGTGTTTATTCATTAAACTCCACATCACCCTAGGAGGTTGGGTAAGAACCCTTTTGGCCATGGTACTGATTAATTGATTGGCCCAAGATGATAGAGCAAGTCGGTGGCAAAGCTAGGAACTAAATGCAGGAGACTTCATTTGACATCCCCAACTCTAGACCTCAGATTAGGAAAACTGGGCCAGCTTCATCATTTGATCCATCATCACATACCATAAGCCCTGGGATATCTCCTAAATCAATGAAGTTACCTTGGAGATTAATTTGTCTCATTCTCTTTGGGTATGTCTACACTACAAAGTTAATTCGAACTACCAGCCGTTAGTTGGAATTAACTTTAATAGGGGCTACACATACAAACCGCTAGTTCGAATTTAAATCAAACTAGCGGAGCGCTTAATTCGAACTAGGTAAACCTCATTCTATGAGGAGTAACGCCTAGTTCGAATTAAGTAGTTCGAATTAAGGGCATTGTAGCCACTTAATTCGAACTAGTTAGAGTCTAGCCCTTCCCAGCTTGCCCCTATGGGCCAAACCAGGGAAACTCTTCTGCCCCCCTCTCGGCCCGGAGCCCTTAAAGGGGCACAGTCTGGCTATAGTGCTTGTGCCAGTTGCAAGCCTGCCAGCACCCAGCCAGCAGACCCTGCACCTGACACGGCATGAGCCAGCCACCCACTGCCACCCAGCCCTCAGCCTCTTCCCAGAACCTGGCTGGCGGCTCACAGGAGCCTGCCCGGGGCCGCAAGAGGCGGGCGCCCACCTGGTCTAGTGCAGCGATTGTGGACCTCATCGAGGTTTGGGGGGAGGCCTCCAACATCCACAATCTCTGCACTAGGCACAGGAAAGCGGCCGTCTAGGGCAGGACAGCTGCCAGCCTCACCACCAAAGGCCACATGCAAACCCAGGAGCAGGTTTACATGAAAATCAAGTTGGTCCAGAGAGACCCCCGACCCTCAGCCCTGAGCTTAGAACATAAGAACAGCCGTACTGGGTCAGACCAATGGTCCATCTAGCACAGTAGCCTTTCTGCCGACAGCGGCCAACACCAGGTACCCCGGAGGGGATGGACCGAAGACAATGATCAAGCGATTTGTCTCCTGCCATCTGTCTCCCGCCTCTGACAAACAGAGGCCAGGGACACCATTCCTACCCTCTGGCTAATAGACTTTTATGGACCTAACCTCCATAAATTTATCTAGCTTCTCTTTAAACTCTCTAAGGGTATGTCTACACTACCCCGCTAGTTCGAACTAGCGGGGTAATGTAGGCATACCTCACTTGCAAATGAAGCCCGGGATTTGAATTTCCCGGGCTTCATTTGCATAAACTGGGCGCCGCCATTTTTAAATCCCTGCTCGTTCGAACCCCGTGCCGCGCGGCTACACGTGGCACGAACTAGGTAGTTCGGACTAGGCTTCCTAGTCCAAACTACCGTTACTCCTCGTGGAATGAGGAGTACAGCTAGTTCGGATTAGGAAGCCTAATCCGAACTAGCTACTCCGTGCTGCGTGTAGCCGCGCGGCACGGGGTTCGAACTGCCGGCATTTAAAAATGGCGCCGGCCGGCTTCATGCAACTGAAGCCCGGGAAATTCAAATCCCGGGCTTCATTTGCAAGTGCGGTATGCCTACATTACCCTCCTAGTTCGAATTAGGAGGGTAGTGTAGACATACCCTTATAGTTCTAGCCTTCACAGCCTCCTCTGGCAAGGAATTCCACAGGTTGACTATGCGCTGTGTGAAGAAGAACTTTCGCTTATTAGTTTTAAACCTGCTACCCATTCATTTCATTTTGTGTCCTCTAGTCCTTATATTATGGGAACTAATGAAGAACTTTTCTTTATGCACCCTCTCCACACCACTCATGCTTTTATAGACCTCTATCCTATCCCCCCTCAGTCTCCTCTTTTCTAAGATGAAAAGTCCCAGTCTCTTTAGCCTCTCTTCATATGGGACCTGTTCCAAACCCCTAATCATTTTAGTTGCCCTTTTCTGAACCCTTTCCAAGGCCAAAATATCTTTTTTGAGGTGAGGAGACCACATCTGTACACAGTACTGAAGTTATGGCATACCATAGTTTTATACTTCCCCTCCTCCTTCTTCCCCTGGCTTCCCCCTTCCCGCTCCCTCCTTCCAGGTTTACCCCTTCCCTCTTCCACCCTCTCTCTACCCCTCTCCCACCTCCTTTTCCCAGTCTCCCCAGATGTTAATCCGCCCCCCCCCCCCAGTTTTGTTAAATAAAGAGAGTTTCTAGTTTTGAACACACGTGTCCTTTATTTTTTACATCAGGAATGGGGCTAGGGAGGGTTAAGTGGAAGGAGGAGAGGGAGGAATGGGGCACGAGCCCCCGATGGGGAGGACTGGGGTGGCTCCTTGGGCTCCTCGGGGTGGAAGCTCTCCTGCAGGGCCTCCTGGATCCTGACAGCCCCCCGATTGACTCCCCCGGATGGCAGCCTGTGGCAAGTGCAGCTGGGCTGATGGCTGAGTGCTGTGATGTGCCGAGTGAGGGCACTCAGGGCACTCCAAGCCAGGACTGCTTTGCTGTCCCTCATTGAGTTAGACAAGCAAGCGGGGAACCCCTGAGAACTGTCTGTCCGGGGTGGGGGTCGGGTCCCTTTAAGCACAGCCCTCGGCTAGCCTGAGACAGCAGCTCCACGCTCTAAGTCCTAACCTGATGCCCTGCTGGCACTGCTTCCGGCCAGCCTTAACTTCGGTTCAGGGTCCGCTCAATGTGGACATGCTATTTCGAATTATCAAAACGCTAATTCGAATTAGTTTTTAGGTCTAGATGCACTAATTCGAATTAGCTTATTTCGAATTAACTAATTTGAATTAAGTTAGTTCGAATTAGTGCTGTAGTGTAGACGTACCCTTTCATTTTTAAGTTTCAATGTATGGACAGGGTTTAGATTTGCCAACTTGAGTAGAAATGAAAATTGTAATTACCTTGCTGTAATATCCGTAAAATTATTGTTTGTAAAGTTGAATTCACTCTCTCTGGCATCCAAAAGTTGGCTAACTGTTACCACTGCAGCCACTGCAGCATCAGTTGCCTGACAAATAGAAAAGCAGGAACTAATTAGTAAGAGGGGTACACAAACTCACTTTTTTCAATATGCTTCATTGTGACAGAATCTTTTGTTAACACTGGCCTTATATAAAAGGAAATAGAATAAGTAACCCTTATCCAGGGACACTTGAGACCTGAATTCAGATCCACTAAGTTAAAACTAAACAGACTGATTTTCTGAAGCAAAATACAGGACTATGTAGCACTTTAAAGACTAACAAGATGTTTTATTTGATGATGAGCTTTCGTGGGCCAGACCCACTTCCTCAGATCAAGTGAGGAAGTGAGTCTGGCCCACGAAAGCTCATCATCTAATAAACCATCTTGTTAGTCTTTAAAGTGCTACATAGTCCTGTATTTTGCTTCAGCTACACCAGACTAACACGGCTACATTTCTATTACTAGACTGATTTTCTGTGAGTCTAAGGAAAGTGCCCCAAAATCTGACTGTCTTCTTAAGCCACGTAACAAAATGCTTTTTTGAATCTCACCCCAGACTGATTTTTCAGAATCTGCTCCACAATATCAGCAGCTGTAGAGATCTTCTCGGTAGTCAGCGTCTCTGGCATGGAAGTAAGGATCTGGGTATCACTGGCAATGGCAGAAATGTTCACCTTTGAGGTATCTGTGTTGCGTAACTATTAGAAAAATGATACATCACACAAAGAAAACATGAGGGAAAAGAATGGCCATTTTAATACTCATTTTCTAATGAAATAAAGGAATAGCAGGTCCACAGCCAAATTATTTGCTGCTGTAAACTGACACAGGTCCTATTAACTCAATAGATCGATGCCAGCTTATATCAGGCTGCAGGAAATTTGGCCCACTGTTCACAGCCACTTCTTCCTCACATAGAAATGCAATAAGACTTTGTCCAAAGGTCCGTCTACACTGTGGCACTATTTTGGGATACTTCTGGTATCCCGAAATAGCTATTCTTCATCTGTGAAGAAAGCCCATTATTTCAAAATATAATGAGCTCACTATTCCAATTTCCTTGTAAACCTCATTCATTCCACAAGGAGAAAGGGAAGTTTCAGAATAGCAGTTTATTTCAAAATTTGGTGCTGGGTAGACAGCACCAAATACAAAATAAGCTATTTCGAAATTGACTTGAAATAAGCTACTCATACCATAAATGACTGAGGGTATGTTTACACTGCAATAAAAAAAAAAGCTGGGCCAGATCAACTTAGTTGGTCTCCTGGAGACTTGATCTATGAAGCTATAAAATTATAGGCTAAATGTTTGGGCTTGGGTTGGATCCCAGGCTCTGAGAATCTGTGTGTCTTTTATCACTGTAGATGTACTTTGATCTTCTGAATCTATGGACTTCTGTAATCCCTCCCACTCACAACGTGTGCTACATAAACAGAATTAGAATTGAAATGACTTTAGGAAGCCACCAGAAGAGCAAAGGAATCACCACAGTAGAGTAGCCTGGCCCTTCTCTAAATAGTTCTCCTATGAAAACCTTTAAATGATAATACTTGAGTGAATCTCTGAGCTACAGAGGTGGGTTTTCAGATGGCAGAGTGGTTGTGTGCACTGATAACTACGGGAGATGGATTATATGCATATTACATACAAACCCTAGGTTAAAAGAACATTAACAACATTGGGGATTCACAAATTTTTTTAGGGGGGGTCTATAGGTCCCATGGCTAAAACCTAGAGCCCAAGCCCCAGCACCTCCTGCAAGATTTAAGCTGGAAGCGACGGAGCTGAAGTCCTGAAACTGGGGGCAGCAGGCTGAATTCTGGAGCCCCAAGCCCCAGTGTTCCCTACAGGGCAAAAGCCCTGAGCTCAGGGGCAGAGTTGGGGAGACTTGGAGGTATTACCCCTCCCCCAAAACTACGCTGCAAGAACAAAGCAGTTCCCAAAGCAGCTCTACACAGCTGCTTCCACCTGCTTTTTGCCACATCTCCGGGCCAGGTCAGATGTGAAAGTCATTCATGTTTCTGTATCCCAATTGGAATGAAATAATTTTCACAATCAGATTTCCTGTTTAAATAGTCATGTTTGTAAGATCAATAATTATTTTACATTAATATTTTCTAATATACTGGTATACTTACAATCATTTCCATGAATGTTCCTATCAGTAAATTTTGCAAATATTCACAGAAAATAAACATAAGCGCATGAACAGTCAAAGTAAAACATTAAATTTTAACTGACCAAAAATTCATGGCATTTAAAAAAAAAACCGTAAAAAAATTTGATCCTGAGTGAAATTTTCAAAGGTGCTTATTAGAGTTATTCCTGTTGCCTTTCAGTGGAATTCAGGTACTTAAAATCCTTACATATGTTTGAAAATCTCACCTATGAACATACTTAACTATAAATGATAATAAGCATCGAATTGTCATATCTGAGTCAACATTTCTGTTGATCCAAATCATAACAATAATCATACTAACTATTTTACAATTTGTCCAGTAATCTCACTAATACTTTTAAAAAGCAAGGGATAGAAAGGGTGAAGGTTAGGGGAAGAAGGTGGTGTACATTTTGATTTGGAAGTACCAAACTTCATCCAAGTAAATTATAAGGTTAAAAACAACTAGAAGAACAAAAACCTAATGGGAGACAGGACAACTGACTTTCTTTACATGTTGGAATGAGTTCTAGAACCTTGCAACTTCACAGAGGTTGTTGGCTCATGGGTTTTAAAATAATTAGCACAAACCTATAATCTGGAATGCCCATTTCAGAGAGACAATGTGTAAACTTACTTTTCCTCTCTTCTCTCTTATTTTAGAATGGAGTTTTCAAAAATGTTCATCATTGGTCTCTGCTCCCACTAAAGTCAAATGGGAAGACATGGGCCAAAAGTGAGTGCTTTTGAAAATCCCACCTATGTTTATTTTCTGTATGTGTGGCTGTATTCTAATATTGAATCATATCAGAGGGACTGAAATGGGTTGAAAACATCCTAATATTTTATATCAGTTTTATTGATGAAGATAAATCTGTTTATCCTATTTTCTAATGAACCTATCTTTATAAATTAATGAATTATACAATTTTCTGATATTAAAGTTTATGGCTTAAAAAAAAAAGGATGTCCCTAGGATTGGGCTAGGGAAGAGCAAAGCTGCCAGAATGGACTGATGATTTTAGCCCACTGTTTCTTGTTTCAACCAACTCTACATATGGAATCCATATGCCAAACTCAGACCATGAAGGTTATTATAGCCACAGCTTCACTGTAGTTGTAGTAACCTATTACATGGCATATTAAAAGACAGGGTTACCTCGTCCATTAGCGTTGTCAGGTTCCTACTACAATTCATAATTTTCACATCAGCTAGCGTAGGTTTTCCACTTATTTTGGAGCATTTCCTGCTTGCTTTTGGAGTAGCAGCTTTAATTTTAAAAAAGAAAAAAGAAATCCATTCAGTCATATCATGTTAGCACTCTTTGCAAGTCCTCATCAACCCTTAGGATTTTAAAAATCGTCTTTCTTCTTTCTAGTAACTCTTGCTTATATAAACAAGAAATGCTTATTCAAACAAGAAATGCTACTGATGTCATTGGTTTATTCATGTAAATAAGGGAAGGATTAGTCTCATAAGTAAGGGTTGGCGAATCATACCCCTTAAGCAGACAATTTTTTCCCCACAACGAGTTTGAAAATTTGTCACAAGTTACCGGCAGAAATATAGAGGACTAAGTAACAATATAAATGTCACTGAACAAAAACAAATCGTATTCAGTGTTTCTCAACCTTTTTTTGCTAATGGCCCCCTTCTGAGCCTCGTTTACCTCTGTGGACCCCCCCTCATAGCCACTGTTAGTTGGAAAAAAAGGTACATAATTTACCTAATGTTCCATTTTTTCCATGTGGCCCCCTAGAGGTAGGGCGTGGCCCCTGGGGAGCCTTATGGCCCACGGTTGAGAACCACTGCAAGATCATCAGACATTGTAAGTAGTTTAAACTCACTGTGTTACATACTATTCAACTGTCCCTATTAAAAACCACTTTCCTACTTCTGTTTTTACTTATAAAATACCCACAATCAAATCAGAATAAATGAATGGTATTTTAATAACTTTTTCTTGAAATCTTTTTCTGTGTCATATGGTGCAATTAAATAAATCTCTGTGCAGTATTTTCTGGCTTATTTACCAACAAAACGGTTCAGTAGCTTATGTGATATGAGTTAGTGATATCAGTCCAGTTGGAAGTGACCAGGTATCCCACTCACAAAGCTCCCACTCACAAAGCTCAGGACTAGCATTTTTGCTGGCCACCTTGGAGGCCAGGGACACAAAGAGTAAATTATATTTATTTACATTGATACATGGAGAGCAAATTACCCCTTCACCTTCATAGGGAACAGCATCAACACATAGTGGGAGAGGTCCAGGTTGGATATTAGGAAAAACTATTTCACTAGGAGGGTGGTGAAGCACTGGAATGGGTTACCTCAGGAAATAGTGGAGTCTCCATCCCTAGAGGTGTTTAAGTCTCAGCTTGACAAGGCCCTGGCTGGGTTGATTTAATTGGGATTGGTCCTGCCTAGAGCAGGGGGCTGTACTTGATGACCTTCTAAGGTCTCTTCCAGCTCTATGGTTCTATGATTCTATGATAGTGGCAGTGCAATGTGGGAAGGACTGTATCGGATCAGAGTTTAAATAGAGGACTTCCATCTCCTGCTTTAATAAGCTGACATCTTTCACCAGCCTGAATTTCACTTTTGGGTGGCCAGAAGGGTAAGATGGGTAGAGGAGGAGAGAAAGGAAACACTTACCATTTCCAGCATCTTCACATTTTTCTTCAGAATACCCATATGAGTCTACTACAATTCTTTTAAAAGTAAAAATTTCTGAAGAGTTTTGAGAAGAGTTGAATAAGTAAGTACTATTGCCACAGAAATTCACTGTGTAGGGAAAAATACATTCAGGTTAAATACTATTATCATATAGAGCAATTTTCAAGACCATGAAATATAAAACCAGACAGAAGGTGATAGTAACTTTACAAATGTGACTTAAAGTAGTGGCTTTCCATTTGTGGTCTGTGAACTCCTGAGGGACCGCAGACCATCTAAGATTTTCAGAGGGGTCCCTTCAAAACATTGTAGTGGTCTGCAAATGAATAAATGTTCAAAACCACTGCCTTAATAGGACAAATACAGAGTCAGAGTAGGTGAGGTAATATCTTTTTTTGACACCAAGACATGAGACAATAAGATGTCTACAAATGTATGAGCAGCAAGGGCTGGTGAATCTGATGATATTTAGACCTGAATATAGCTCAAAAGCTCCCAAATCTTTAACCTGAACATTCCTTCAATGCTGAGGTTCATTCCCTGGGTGCAAGTGACAGGGAAGAGAGATGTAAGGTAGAGATTGGCCTCCTTAATCCCACAAGTCAGAGATAGGCCCCCATGTCGGCCGGTTAATTTTGCCATGGAACTGACTCTCTCCTGTAGGAAGCAATATCAGCCCCCTCCCCCCCACAATCTGATACAGAGTTTTAGACAATTGTGTTGGTCAGCGGTTCAAACAGAAGATTTCAAAGAAACAGAGACAGCCTAAGTTGTCTGGGAACAGGCCAGAGTCAGATGACACTAAATGCTTTCCTCTGCTACTTCCCTTTTAAAAACCCAGCAGAAATGGCTGGAATAGAATAGTCCCCACTAGTATGTGACATGATAACATTATGACCTAATGATCCAATCCTGTGACAGGCTGAGCACCCCCAGCTCCTCTAACTGCTCCATAAAAACAACATTGTTCATACTAGCCTGTTTCACAGCGTGGCCCTGTCCATTCCCCTGGGCAAAGGCACAATCCATTTTCATAGGCTCCACTGTTTTCACAGGGTGAAGGGGATGGAGGTGAGGGTTCTGTTTAAAAAAGGAAAATGTTGACAAAGGAAAGCTGCCACAATACTTATAATCTATGAGTCCCATTGCAACAGATATAACCTGGATGAGCCATCTCTATCCCCAGCCTGCATATAAGCATCCTACCTCTGCTTCTGGGCTCCCTTAAAGACTTAGGCAACAGGAGGCACTGAGATTCTATGGCTTGGGTGTTTAGGGTACATCTACATGCAGCTGGGAGGTGAGAGCCTCCGCGGGGGTAGACAGATTTGTGCTAGCTCCACTTGAGCTGAGATGCTAAAATAGCAGCGTGGCAATTGCAGCACCGGCAGAGGCTTAAGCTAGCCAACCAGGCCCAGCCCCAGGGAGCCAGGTGGGCTTGGACTCGATGTGTCACTCAAGCAACCATCTAGGTTGCGACCTCCACACTTATTTTTACCAAAATAGCTTGAGCTGAGCTAGTGCAAGTCTGCTTATCTGGACTGGAAATCACCCCTCCCAGCTGCAGTGTATATATGCCTTCTTAGACCTCCCCCCCCATCCTTCAAGGAGCTCTGCATGAGAGAACATCCATATTCTATGTGAATCCAGGAGATATCCATGAGATTCCACATGGAGCTCCATGCAAGATGAGAGCCATTGATTCTACAGTGATAAGGAGCCCTAGAAATACTACAAACAAGGAGACAATCACACAGACCAGACTCACTGAGAAGAGCTCTAGGTTGAGCTGGGGCCACAGTGTGTAATTTATTAAATGCACCTATGACTGCAAAACCAACAATATTGAAGTTGCAGGCAGCCAAAACACAGCAACACAGTCATGCTGATTTTTGCGTTGTGGGTGTAGGCAGCAGTTTCACAACTTGTCCTTATTCCCTGCATTCAAACCAGACATTTTAACCAGAACAGGTTATTTTATTAGAAAAAAAGTAGCCATATTTTAATCCTTGATATGTTGTATTGCCTTCTAGTATTAGCACTATTAGGCTGTGTCTAGACTACATGCCTCTGTCATCAGAGGCATGTAGATTAGACAGATAGGCAAAGGCAAATGAAGCCACGATTTAAATGATCACAGCTTCATTTAAATTTACATGGCTGCCGCGCTGAGCCGACAAACAGCTGATCAGCTGTTTGTCTGCTCAGCGCGCTAGTCTGGACACTCCCCTGCCGACATCAAAGCCCTTTGTCGGCAGCCCAATTATTCCTCGTGGGATGAGGTTTACCGGGGCTTCCGACAAAGGGCTTTGATGTCGGCAGGGGAGCGTCCAGACTAGCGCGCTGAGCGGACAAACAGCTGATCAGCTGTTTGTCGGCTCAGCGCGGCAGCCATGTAAATGTAAATGAAGCCGCGATCATTTAAATTGCGGCTTCATTTGCCTTTGCCAAAACAACAAATCTACATGGCTCCGTCGATGGAGCCATGTAGTTTAGACATACCCTTATATAATACCTTTATATACAAAAGGCTACTGTGAATCTGTACATGAAACCTCTAGGACCTGCAATGCAGACTCTCATAAAATACATTTTTGAAAAGCATGTAAATCTAAGAATATAAAAAACTCTTCCACATAGAGGTTACATTGTAAGCTCAAAATAAAACTTCATTCCAATCTATAAAGCAAGTTGGAGGTTAGTGAAAATGAGTACTTTCCCAAAGGTACAAAAATACCACTTGTAAAACTATAGCAAGAAGGACTAGCAAGTGTCCGTGTGTATTGCTAAGCTTTTGGGTGCATGGATACAGGAGTTCTATTTCTGGCCCTGCCATTGACCTGCTCAGTGATGCTGGACAATTCGTATACCTCCCTAGGTCTTGGCTTCCCCATCTGTAAAATAAGGATAATGATATTGACCTCCTTTAGCACTTTAAGTGCTATAAATGAAAATGTTATGTAAGAATTAGGTATTTATTATTAATTATTAATGATATTATTATTATGTCTTTTAAAAAATACAGGATCAAATTCTGCTTTAATCTGAAATACTTCCAATTAAGGCAATGGAGATACTCTTAATTTACACCACTGTAACTGAAAGCGGTCTTTGGCTGAAAGATTTGGATAAGTCAGCTTGTATCAAGTATTAGGTTAGTTCCACTTTCTAATGGTTAAACCCACTGAGCCAAACTCTGTTCTGCATTTCATTACTCTGACTAGGGGATAACTAGTTAAAGCCCCTAACTTCAGTTGGCATCACTAGATTTACAGTGGTGTCACTGACAGCTGACCTGAACTTGCTGATTCCTTTTAACCTGCAACTTGAAGGGGAATCCAAAGTTGCAGCTTGGGGAGTTCCGTGACCAAAGTTATGTTACAGTAACTAACAGGGCTGCGCCTGTTCTTTTTCTTAACACTTCTGGGATAATGTAATCAGGCCTTTCAGAGTATACACAAGGGAATTACAGTTGGTTTGTTTTTTAGACAGACACCTGGTCGTACCTACTACAATAGAGCTGTACAACTTTCTGTGAATACCTTTTATTTCCATATTCAATTTTGTGGCTGTAAATTCTGATGCCTAGTCTTTGGCAGAAGAGATCTATTTATTCAGGCATTTGAGTACAATCCCTGTAGTTATCTTTGAGTCATGAGAGAATGAGGAAGGAAAAAGTCCAATTTTTCCCCACAAAAACAATTCTAGACAGTGCCACAAGAAAAATGGAGAGCACAACAGCTGACCTTCAAGGTACATTTACACATGTGTCCAATGTTTGATGTATGCTTATGTAACAAATAAAGTGATATTTTTTTAAATTGCTTTGCCATGTTTATTACTGAGCATGAACAGAGCCCTCAGTGGAATAGGCTTTGCTTAACTATAAACATGGTAAAGCAATTGAAAAATCGCTTTGTTTGTTACCTGAGCATGCATGTGTGAAGGTACCTTGAGTGGAAGTCGAATCAAACAGAGCGCCTTACCAGTAAGTTAGAGGAGTAACTCCTTCAGGACTTAGTAAGAAGTAAGATGTTACAGTCTTAAGATTTAATTTCAGCTGGGAGGAGATGTGCTTCCCAGCTTGTGGAGATGTACCTGGTGCACTAGCTCTGGTGAAGGTAGTACCTCAAAATAGCAGCATGTCTGCAGAAGCACTGTTTAGGCTAGCCCACCCCAAGTACAACTCTGCCCAACCTCCTGGGTTCCTGCAAAGACAGCTATCCAGAGCTGGTACCTACACTGCTGGGGACACACTGCATTTCTAGGTGCTGGCTCAAGCCAAGCTACTACAGGTGTGTCGACACCTGGTGGGAATCTCACTTCCTAATTCAAATGTAGACATACCCTTGACACATCTACATTTCAATAACAGACCTGCAGCATGGCCATGGCTGGCCTGGGTCACCTGACTTGGGCTGGTGGGGTTCTACTTCAGGGGTAAAAATTGCAGCGTAGACATTCAGGCTTGGACTTGAGCCGGGGGCGGGGGACTCTGAACCACATCCAGGCCCAAAGCCAAAAATCTACACTATTTTAGCTACCCACTGTGAGTTTCACAAGCCTGAGTCAGTTGATCTGAGCTGTGAAGCTTGGTGGCATATTTTTTTTATTACAGTGTCAACAAAGAGGCTAGCCATTTGACACATGGACACATACACATACTCAATAGATAACTGAATGCCCCCTTTCAGAGTATGTTCAGTGAATTGCATCACTTCTGATCATGCTAGCATTTTTAGCTAAACCTAATAAAACCAGGCCCATTTATAACATGAACCAATATTCTCAAAGAGCCTGGCATGACGGGCAGAGAGCATACTGCTACTCTCACGATCATGCTGAGACAGTGTGCAGAGAAGGTAAATGTAAATTATTCATTGAACTCATACCACAAAAAAAAGAGAAAGATTTCAGGAATGGAAGAAAAAATCAGATAATAGAAATTTCAGGACACTCCATAATATTTGTGGCATTCTGTGAAGTACTGGACTCTAAGATTTCTTTAAAATTAAATTTCTCCTTTCTTTATCAAGATAAAGCTGTCCCACTGTAAACTAATAAGAAAACTGTTTTATGTTATATAATACTAGCTGCAACAAAATTGGAGATTTACCTCCACTTATCACCCATTTGCCTAAGTGGACCATCATGGTCACAGCCTAATTATAACTAATATCGCTGAACATGGGCAAGTCTTTTATTTAAAAAAAATAAACTAACATGCAGAACTTGTTAGCACATTGTTAATATCACACTGGCTAAACATTGCCAAATCAGAAAATTCAAAAATTAAAGAATTCCATCAACAATGCAAACCTAAAGCGACAAGGAGTCCTGTAGCACCTTATAGACAGATATATAGGAGCATAAGCTTTCGTGGGCAAAGACTCATTTCGTCAGATGCATGTCAAACCTAGGCAAATGCAAACCTAGGCAGCATGTATACACACTATTTTCTAGTTCTTATTTTCTTGTTACAGCAAATCAGTAGCTTAATACATTACTATTTTCAATAATACTATTTGTCATTGAAAGTACGATATAAAATATAAGGGATGTGAAAAGCAGTTTGAGTTAATTCTGGTTTTGGAATATTGACATGTATTGCTTGATTTTGTTTTTGTTGTGATCTTATCTGTACTAGGGTAAGGGGTTGTTATTTAACACTATTATTTTGGCTTTATCCAGGGCTTGTATACACAAATACTTTGCAGCAAGCAGGATATGAATCCACCTTGCACTAACCTGCCTCAGAGTAACTGTCTGTGCAGACGCTCCTGCCATTCATTAACATATAACAAACTGTTAATGTGCATCAGCAGGGACCGTGTGGACAGTCAGCTTGCGGAGAATAAAATGTCTGTGTAGACAAGCCCTCAGATGTCTTACACTCAGATGCCCATGGCGAATATGGAACACTATCTTTTTTCTTTTTTTTTTTTGTAGTATAACTCAATGCATTCATGTAGTGCATCACTAGCCATTGTGTTAACCATTAAATCCAGCTTGCCTCTCTCATGGGAAAACCTGAAGAAGGGAAAGAAAACTTGTCCAGGAACGGAATAATTTCATTAACACAGAGGAGCTTTGCTCCTCTCCCCCACATGGTATGCAATGAGCAATGGGATTAGCCTTCAGAATCTATAAATTTTAGGGCACCTACTGGAGGCCAGGGATCTCTGCCTTTCCATTCATTCTCCCATTACTCTCCAGGCTTCCAAGCAGCAAAGCTCCAGTAGACAAAAAACCCCAACAGGTTCTTCTCAGAAGTCAATGCAGCCTCAGGGTGTATTGAAGTTCTGAACAAATTCCCCTCAGTGTTGGTGAAGGATCCCTGATCATCCCAGCCCCACTCAGCTGTTCCTAGTTTCTCCCGAGCTATAGAACCCAACCCTGCTAAGGGGTGTCTAGGAGGTACAGTGCTGAGGTGGGAGAGGGTAGGTTCCATAGATTCATAGAAAGGACAGCCCATTTGTCTTCAGGAACAGAGGGTAGATCCACACACAGATTTAGGGTGCATAATCCAGGCCTAGCTGAGGACATGGTAGTCATCAATTGTAAAAAGGAATGAAAAAAAATAAGGCTGATACTCCAGCTTGAAAGCATACCATTTTAAAACAAGAAAATCACAATAAAAGCCTGTGATGACAAAAAGTCAGCTTCTGCACCAACATGGCTACCTAGGTGACTCTGAATGGGAGCTAAGAACAGAAGCTAGCACAGCGTGGCTGCCTGCCTTTAGAATTTCCAAGCCTATTTCATTCTGCAACAAAATCTTAATCCCACAAATTCTGCCAACTCAAAGATGGGGACTATAGCTGTACTTGCTGCTGTCTAGTCTCTCCCATGCCTCGCTGCTCGTACTCTTTTCATGTGACTAGAATGTATTGTCTTCACATTTGCCATTTCACATGGATTCCTCTTTTTAAAACTCTTTTTTTTTTTTGAGGGAAGAGGACTTGTACCCTCTGCAGGCAGTTATGAGCTCAATACTCCAGTAGGGTACGTCTACACTAGCTTGTTAGTTCAAGCTAGGTAGGGTAATGAGGGCAAGCGGAGTTGCAAATGAAGCCCGGGATTTAAATATCCTGGGCTTCATTTGCATGTTCCCGGGCGCCACCATTTTTAAATCCCCCTTAGTCCAAACTCCGTGCTCACGGCTACACGCAGCATGGAGTAGGTAGTTCGAATTAAGGATCCTAATTCGAACTACCGTTACTCCTCATTCCACGAGGATAGTTCTTTTGATTTGCCTTTTGAACCTTTTTCCTTACTGATGATGCCTGGCACCTTAATTTTACTTTTTTAAATGAAAACTGAAATTCTCATATTATTCCATGAGCTGCATTCTCAGAAAATCAACTTCCAGGACAGCTGGCAATGCTGAAACTCCAGTATTATAAACCAGACAAGTTTATAACAGTGACTATAGGTAGCATGCCTAAGTCCAATATCAAATAAGAACTAAAGTCTCATCTATGTTTGAGATTAGTCTTGCTCCATTTCAGCCCAGCTACACTGGTGCAAAACTTAAGTGTAGGAAGAGAAAAAAAGTTATGGTTTGCATTGGTCACTTCAGTTTCAAGCATGTATTAGGCGTGTCCATGCAAATTGCAGATTTGCTTAACTACACTTGGGTTTTGAGTCTATACCAGTTGTTGGTCACAGATAGCTGAATTCCAAATAGGACAAAGTCAAAAGCACACAAAAGGGTTCTTTATCCTCATGAATAAAGGTCATATATGGTAAAATAATTATGTTGTACTTTCAGCTTCCCATGTGACATTCAAGAAATACAGAATAGTTAAATTCACAGAGGCTGATAATACCTGACAAAGGTTAATCACCACATATTTCCACTCCCCATTGATACTCTAGTGGGTAATTCTCATGGGAATTTCCTTACTGGACACTTTCACGGGTTTCCCACATTTGCATCCTTTTCTATTAAGACTCCAAGCAATGTGTGTAGCCGAGTAAGTCTGTAACTGGAAAAACTTAAAAGAACAAAAAATAGTCTTACAGCACCTTAGAGACTAACAAAACATGTAGATGGGATCATCTTCATCTGAAGAAGTGGGTTGTGCCCACGAAAGCTCATGATACCATTTACGTGTTTTGTTAGTCTCTCAGGTGCTGCAAGACTATTTGTTGATTTTAAGTTTTTCTATTTGTATCAACTTTGGAATAGATGTTCACACATTATTTTTAGCATAATGTCAATTCATGAGGGTATGTCTACACTAGCTCGTTAGTTCGAGCTAGGTAGGCAAATGATGGCAACCAGAGTTGCAAATGAAGCCTGGGATTTAAATATCCCAGGCTTCATTTGCATGTTCCCGGGCGCCACCATTTTTAAATCCTCCTTAGTCCGAACTAACTGCCCGCGGTTAGACGCGGCAGTTAAACGTTAATTCGAACTAACTCCTTAGTTTGAATTAACTGTTACTCCTCGTTCCATGAGGAGTAATGGTAGTTCGAATTAGAGATCCTAATTTGAACTACCTACTCCGTGCCATGTGTAGCCGTGGGCACGAAGTTCGGACTAAGGGACATTTAAAAATGGCGGCGCCCGGGAAGATGCAAATGAAGCTTCGGGATATTTAAATCCCGGGCTTCATTTGCAACTTCGAATGCCTACATTAGCCTCCCTAGTTCGAACTAGGGGGCTAGTGTAGACATACCCTGAGATATTACCTTAACACATTTAAAAGCTCCTTCACCAGACAAGAATACTCCACCAAAGAAGTAGATCCAGGGGTGATGGATTCTTCCTAAAAGAGTGGAGACAGGGGCATAAGGCCCGCCCCATCTGTGGCTCTGCCCCTTTCCCTTTCTTTCCCCAAAAGTCTCTGCCCCTTGGTCAAATCAGAAACAAGAGCCAAGCTCCTCCACCTGCCCAGGGTGGGGGAATCCAACAGCAGCCTTCAGCCTATGTCCCTGCTTCCTAAACCCCATCCAGGGCAAGTGGTGGGCCTGTGTCTCCTCATAGCTTCTCACACTGATCTTACCCTGGCCTGGCTCTGGCTTCTGGCCTGACCTGGGGGAGGGGATAGGACAAAAAGCCACAGCTGGGCCAGGATTAGTCTCCCCATAGCTGCCAAGGGCCGCAACTTAAGTGTGGTTGCATTTACATGCAAATATAGTGAAAATATATCAAACAGGTTCTTTCACACCAATGGGCATGAATACAAAGCACTTCCCACAATGCCCCAGTGCTCCCAACTCCTCCTCCCTGGGGGCTAGAAACACTGACACCCTGTACCTGTCTGTTCCAGCTAGCTCATATCTTTCAATGTTCACCCCTCCTGGGAGATGCCTCGCCATTGTGGAGCTTCTTTCCAGTGGAGGCCATGTTCAAATGATCCCATCCCCAGGTCGTGTGTTGAGCCCCGTGTAAACCCAAACCGCGGTGTGGGCCACAAACAAATGGCTTGCGGGCCACATGTGGCCCATAGGCCCAATGTTGAGTAGCCATGATATAGGGCATTCTTAAAACTGAAATTCCCACCCAGAAAAGTGAAAAACAGGGTGCCAGAGCCAGACAAGTACCCAGATATCAGTTACTTCAAGATAGGCCCTACAAAGAAAACAACAGGACACCACTTGTCATCACCTACAGCCCCCAAATTAAACCCTTCCAATGAATTATCAACATCTACAACCTATCTGGGAAAATGACCCCTCCAGGTAAGTCTACATTACAGCACTAATTCGAACTAATTTAATACGAATTAGTTAATTCGAACTAAGCTAATTCGAATTAGTGCATCTAGACCTAAAAACTAATTCGAATTAGCGTTTTGCTAATTCAAAATAGCATGTCCACATTGAGTGGACCCTGAACCGAACTTGTCTCAGGCTAGCCGAGGGCTGTGCTTAAAGGGACCCGACCCCTACCCCGGACAGACAATTCTCAGGGTTCCCCGCTTGCTTGTCTAACTCGATGAGGGACAGCAAAACACTCCTGTCTTGGAGTGCCCTGAGTGCCCACCCTCGGCACATCACAGCACTCGGCCATCAGCCTGGCTGCACTTGCCGCAGGCTGCCATCCGGGGGGCTTAATAGGGCGCCTGTCAGGATCCAGGAGGCCCTGCAGGAGAGCTTCCACCCTGAGGAGCCAGCAGAGCCACCCCAGAGACCCATCGGGGGCTTGTATCCCATTCCTCCCTCACCTCCTTCCATTTACCCCTCCCTAGCCCCCCTTCCTGATGTAAAAAATAAAGGACACGTGTGTTCAAAAATAGAAAATCTCTTTATTTAACAAAACTGGGGGGGGATTAATCTCTGGGGAGACTGGGAAAAGGAGAGGGGAAGAGAGAGGGTGGGAGAGGGGAGGGGGAAACCTGGGAGGAGGGAGCTGGAAGGGGGAAGCCAGGGGAAGAAGGAGGGGGGGAAGTATAAAACTATGGTACGCCAACATCTTTAGTACTGTAGACAGATGTGATCTCCTCACCCCAGAAAAGATATTTTGGCCTTGAAAAGGTTTCCGAAAGGGCAACTAAAATTATCAGGGGTTTGGAACAGGTCCCATATGAGGAGAGGTTAAAGTGACTGGGACTTTTCAGTTTGGAAAAGAGGAGACTGAGTGGGGATATGATAGAGGTCTATAAAAGCATGAGTGGTGTGGAGAGGGTGCATAAAGAAAACTTCTTCATTAGTTCCCATAATAGAAGGACTAAATGAAATGAATGGGTAGCAGGCTTCAAACTAATAAAAGAAAGTTCTTCTTCACAAAGCAAATAGTCAACCTGTGGAACTCCTTGCCACAGAAGGCAGTGAAGGCTAGAACTATAAGGGTATCTCTACACTACAACGTTAATTCGAACTAACTTAGTTCGAATTAGTTAATTCGAACTAAACTAATTCGAACTAACGGATCCAGACTAAAAATCTAGTTCGAATTAGCGTTTTGCTAATTCGAACTAGCATGTCCACATTAAGTGGACCCTGAACCGGGCTTAAGGATGGCCAGAAGCAGTGCCAGCAGGGCATCAGAGGAGGACTTAGAGCGTGGAGATGCTGTCTCAGGCTAGCCGAGGGCTGTGCTTAAAGGGTCCCGACCCCCACCCCGGACAGACAGTTCTCAGGGGTGCCCCGTTTGGAGTGCCCGGACTACCCACACTGGACACATCACACCACTCGGCCATCAGCCCGGCTGCACTTGCCGCAGGCTGCCATCTGGGGAGAGGGGGCAATTGGGGGGCTGCAGGAGAGCTTCCACCCCCAGAAGCCCACACAGCCAGCCCAGTCCTCCCCATCGGGAGCTCGTGCCCCATTCCTCCCTCACCTCCTTCCACTTACCCTTCCCTAGCCCCTCTTCTTGATGTACAAAATAAAGATAACGTGTCTTCCAAAATGGAATCTGTCTTTATTGAACAAAACTGGGGGAGACTGGGAAAAGGAGGTGGGAGAGGGGAAGAGAGAGGCTGGGAGAGGGGAGGGCAACTAAAATGATCAGGGGTTGGGAACAGGTCCCATATGAAGAGAGGCTAAAGAGACTGGGACTTTTCAGCTTAGAAAAGAGGAGACGGAGGGGGGACAGGATAGAGGTCTCTAAAAGCATGAGTGGGGTGGGGAGGGTGCATACAGAAAAGTTCTTCATTAGTTCCCATAAAGAAGGACTAGAGGACACCAAAGGAAAGGACTGGGTAGCAGGCTTCAAACTAGTAACAGAAAGTTGTTCTTCACAAAGCAAAGAGTCAACCTGTTGAACTCCTTGCTGCAGGAGGCTGTGAAGGCTAGAACTAGAACAGAGTTTAAAGGGAAATGAGATTAAGTCATGGAGGCTGGGTCCATGGAGTGGTATTAGCCAGGGGGTAGGAGTGGTGTCCCTGCCCAAGGTTTGTGGAAGGCTGGAGAGGGATGGCATGAGACAAATGTCTTGGTCACTGTCTTCAGTCCATCCCCTCCAGGGTCCCTAGGGTTGGCCTCTGTCGGCAAACAGGCTACTGGGCTAGATGGACCTTTGGTCTGACCCAGGACGGCCATTGTAAGCTCAGGGCTCAGGGTCGGGGGTCTCACTGGACCCCCTTGATTTTCATGCACACCTGCTCCTGGGTGGCCAGGCTGGCAGCTCTCCTGCCCTAGCCGGCCACTTTCCTGTGCCTAGTGCGGAGATCGTGGACGAGGTCCACGATGTCTGCACTAGCCCAGGAAGGTGCCCGCCTCTTGCGGTCCCGGGCAAGCTCCCGGGAGCCGCCAGCCTGGTCCCGGGAAGAGATGGTGGGCTGGGGGACATCGGGTGGGTGGCTCTGTGCCGTGCCAGGTGCAGGGTCTGCTGGCTGGGTGCTGGCAGGCTTGCACCTGGCATGGGCACCGTAGCCAGCCCGTGCCCCTTTAAAGAGTCCGGGGCCGGGAGGGGGGCAATAGAGTTTCGCTGGTGTTGGCCAGAGTGGCCACCAGGGAAACCTGGGGAGGGCTAACCTCCCACTAGTTCGAATTAAGGGGCAACACACCCCTTAATTCGAACTAGTAAGTTCGAACTGGGCTTAATCCTCGTAAAATGAGGTTTACCTAGTTCGAACTAAGCGCTCCGCTAGTTCGATTTAAATTCGAACTAGAGGAGCGCTAGTGTAGCGCCTATGAATGTTAGTTTGAACTAACATTGTAGTGTAGACATACCCTTACAGAGTTTAAAAAGAAGTTAGATAAAGTCATGGATGTTGGGTCTATGGAGTGCTATTAGCCAGAGGGTAGGAACGGTGTCCCTGGCCTCTGTTTGTGGAAGGCTGGAGATGGATGGCATGAGACAAATGGCTTGGTCATTGTTTTCGGTCCATCCCCTCCGGGGCAGCTGGTGTTGGCCACAGTCGGCAGACAGGCTACTGGGCTAGATGGACCTTTGGTCTGACCCAGTACGGCCATTCTTATGTTCTTATGTTGTAAGCTCAGGGCTCAGGGTCGGGGGTCTCACTGGACCAACTTGATTTTCATGCAAACCTGCTCCTGGGTTCGCATGTGGCCTTTGGTGGCCAGGCTGGCAGCTATCCTGCCCTAGATGTCTGCTTTCCTGTGCCAAGTGCGGAGGTCGTGGACGATGGAGGCCTCCCCCCAAACCTGGATGAAGTCCACGATCTCCGCACTAGACCAGGCGGGTGCCCGCCTCTCGCGGACCCAGGCAGGCTCCGGAGGGTTGGGTGGCAGCGGGTGGCTGGCTTGTGCCGTGCCAGGTGCAGGGTCTGCTGGCTGGGTGCTGGCAGGCTTGCACCTGGCACGGGCACCGTAGCCAGACCGTGCCCCTTTAAGGGCTCCAGGGCCAGGAGGGGGGCAGAAGAGTTACCCTGGTTGTGGCCAGAGTGGCCACCAGGGCAAGCTGGGAAGGGCTAGCCTCCCACTAGTTCGAATTAAGTGGCTACACAGCCCTTTATTCAAACTACTTAATTCGAACTAGGCGTTAGTCCTCGCAGAATGAGGTTTACCTAGTTCGAATTAAGCACGCCGCCAGTTCCAATTAAGTTCAAACTAGCGATGTGCATGTGTAGCCCCTATTAAAGTTAATTCAAACTAACGGCTGTTAGTTCAAATCAACTTTGTAGTGTAGACATACCCTCCCTCTCACAGGCCTTGGGGGACAGGCCAATCCTCACTTACAGACAACGCTGTAACCTCACGCAGCACACTTCTATCATACTGATCCAGGAGCCAACCCCTGCAATCAACCCCGGGGCCAACCCTGTCCTTACATCTATACAGGCAATATTATCACAGGACCTAACCACGTAAACCACCACATCAGAAGCTCATACAACTGCACATCCACTAATGTGATCTATGCCATCAAGTGCCAGCAATGCCTCTTGGCCATGTATATTGGCCAAACTGAACCGTCTCTACAAGAAAAAATTAATGGACATAAATCAGACATCTGAAAAAGGGAACACACAAAAACTATTCGGGAACATTTTAACTTGCCTCAGCACTCATTAATGGATCTCAAAGTCACCGTATTATTTCAAAACAATTTTAAAAGCCAGCTTGACAGGGAAGCTTAATTTCATTTAAAAGTTTGATTCCTACAACAGAAATCTAAACAAAAACGTTGGCTGGATGGCCCGCTACATTCCACATCCTAATGACAAAAAAAAAAAAAAAGGTACTTAGAGTGGGTACTAAGTATTCTTATCAGCTTCATTTAGCATGGACATGTTGACAATTTCTTTCCCCTTTTTCCTCCTCTTCTCCCCTCCACATCCCCTCTCTGTGTTATTTATTTGAAAACTGGACCCCTTAAACTCCATTCATCTGAAGAAGCGGATTGTGCCCACAAAAGTTTATGGTACCATCTACATTTTTTGTTAGTCTCTAAGGGTATGTCTAGACTACATGGCTCTGGGTAGATTAGTTTACTAGACATACCCAAATGAAGCGGCGATTTAAATAATCGCCGCTTCATTTAAATTAAAATGGCTGCCGCGCTGAGCCGATCAGCTGTTTGTCGGCTCAGCGCACTAGTCTGGACGCTCCACGGTCGACATCAAAGGCATTTGTCGACCGCTCCGGTAAACCTCATCCCACGAGGCATAACGGGGCGGTTGACAAATGCCTTTGATGTCGACTGCGGAGCGTCCAGACTAGTGCGCTGAGCCAACAAACAGCTGATCGGCTCAGTGCGGCAGCCATTTTACTTTAAATGAAGCGGTGATTGTTTAAATCGCCGCTTCATTTGTATATGTCTAGTAAACTAATCTACATGGCTCTGGCGACAGAGCCATGTAGTCTAGACACACCCTAAGGTGCTGCAAGACTATTCCTTGTTTTTTTAAGTTTTTCCAGTTACAGACTAACACGGCTACCCCTCTGAAAATCCTGACACCTGCTCATGGACTCCTAGCAGGCCTCGCACCTCCCAATTGAGAACTGCTACAATCAATAGTAGGACCATATTTCCCAAAGGAAAAATGAGACATAGCCCAGAGCTGGTATGAGCTCTCCCCACCTCAGCATGGGGCTGGTTCAAGCCACTTGACCCTCTCCATGAGGCTGGGTTGCTGAAACCCTGTCTACTCATCTCCCTCCTCATCATGAATCTTGGCACTTCATGAGGGACTGGCATCACTGCTCATTCTCCTCCCACACACACACACACAAACACTCATTCCTCTACACTGCACCCCACTTTTTGACAAAAGTTGGCATTTGATCAGATGGCAAAAGCAAACAGGACAAAAGCCCACTGTTGCCAAAAAAGTCAGAATGATCAGGACATGGCTAAAAAAGGGGACTGTCTCAGCCAAAATAGAAAATATAACCATCGTAGCGATTAAAGTATTGCCTCTCCAAACTTGCATCCTTAAAATCCTGCTAAGACCAACACAGCTACAATAACACTGCAAACGATGGTGAGAAGAGACATTCCTGCTCAAGAAGCTAATGGCACTAAGAACTCAGTCAGTATTCATTACATCATTTTGTGAACTGGATAAAACAGATATTTGTATTACCTGATTTAAACCTGAGAACAAGTTGCCAAATGCATAGTATCCAAAGCACTACGGTCACTGTCCCAAAAATAATCACAATCAACGCTCTGCTGTCCCAGTGAAAGGAAGGCATTTTGTGTATGCCCTAAGCATGCTCAACTATAATATATTTTTAATTCACTTCCTTGTGATGGATAAACTATTAACTACTTTTCTCATCGTCAAGGCTAGAAATGTAACCCTTTCTGTTCCATTTAAGGAAATATTGACAGGCAAAACCAGAGGCAAAATGGATGAAGGATTATCATTTATTAGACCAACTTCTGTTGGTGAGAGAGACATGCTTTCAAGCTTCCACAGAATTCTCCTTCTGGTCTGGGAAAAGAAGAAGAGCTCTGTGTAAGCTCAAAAACTTGTCTCTCTCACCAATAGAAGTTGGTCCAATAAAATATATTACCTCAGCCATCGCTCTCAGACCCCCTTTCTCTCCAAGTCCCTGATCTGCATGAATGAGTTAGACCTAGAGCCAAATGAGGAGTCTCTGTAGAAGGAACTCTGCCTGTTCCATGCATTGAGGGAGGAAGAAGTCACTCAATATATGAAGCTGCTCCAATTGTCCTACCTCAGGAGGTCAGGGAGTAGGGAAAGGCAGCCCATCCAAAGGGATTTTTCCAGGGACTGATGGATTTCCCCTTCTACTGTGCTATAAATGGTCTCAAAGAGTGAATGGTCCATCATAAATGGGTAGCAGCAGCTTCAATTAAGTGTTTAAATTTCAGGTCTTGATACCTAGCTCATTTTTTAATGTCTACATTTTTGGCCAAGTCTGAGGCTTCTTGTGACCCCTCTCCCCTGCCCCACAAAGTACTGCCCTCCTTCCTATCAGAGGGTCTGCAAACACACAGTGTGTGTGGGGGGGGGGGGGAACCCCTAGAATGGGCAGCTCTATCAGATTTGAGCATCCAGTAAGCACTGTGTAAAGGTTAAATGGTCCAACACCAAGTCTCTGGTTTCTAAAGAAGCCCCAATTTTGCATGTTGAGGTGAAAGATATATTAGATAACACTCCGGGGCTTCACAACACTGCTGTGCAACCCCTGCCGTATTGTGAACAAACAGAGTGTGAAGCTTTAGAGAAATACTTTCCTCAGTCATTACAGTTACTTGGCCTGCTAACTTCTAGGACAGTTTCCATTTTCTTTCAACAGAATCTGTAACTTTTAGAGGGCGCAGAATGCTACCTATCCTTATCCATTGCACGTATTCCTAATCTCTAGCAGCCTCCACTACTTATCTTAAAGGAGTTGATTTATGAGTGATAACATTGTAGATCTAGAGCCAAAAGCTGCACAGAAAACGCCTACCCATATACTCTTGCATGGGGCCTTTCATGCAGGTAGGTTGAACAAGACACTGAGGCCAATTGGCCATCAGTTTCCCAGTCACCTTTTTCTTGAAGATGGGCACTACGTTCACTTTTTTCCTAGATAACAGGTATGGTACCTTTTCTGATTCACTGAAGACTGTTTCTAGAGCTTCAAGAATTCTTGCTGGTATTTTTCATCAATCTCACGTGCAATTCTTTCATACTCATCAATGTGTAATATATGATGTGGGCAGATAGAGGTCTGAGCATTGGCTTCATCCCTTTTAACCAATTATAACAAGATTCACATGCCACTCTGGCACCTCCTGCTAGTTGCCATGGCAATTAGCCCTGCACAGTAGTGTGCTCTCTTCAGGTGGTGCCTCACCACACCTCCTTTATGTCTGTTCCAGGACTCATATCTCTCCAAGGGCTGCGACATCCTCTTCAGCAATGCAGCCCTTTGGCAGTGCCACACACTGTGCTCCCCGCATCCAAAGGGCCTGCAGTTCACCTTCTCACCACTTACTTCAGTGGCCAACTGCACTCCCTTCCTCCAGGGCCACCTCCCACCTGGCTTCAGCTCCCTCTTTGCCTTGAGTCAGGTCCTTAGCCTGCACACCTCACCAGCCAGCCAGGAGCTGTTTCTTGCTCCCTCAGTCCATGCTGGGGGGACTGCACCGTTCAAGGTGCTGGCATTTCTCTCAGCCCTCCAGAAATATAGTCCTTCCTCCTTAAGCTCTCAGGGAGAACTGACTTCCTTTGGCACCGATTGGCTGCTCTCTTCAGCTCTCTTTTAATCGGCTGCCTCCAACCTCTTTTCTGCCAGCGAAGGGCACCATCACATCAATTCATTTGGAATGTGTTCTCTTTTGTATTTCTTTAATGTTCATTCATTTTTAGTATTTGATGCTAATACCAAGAGAAATGGCTCCGTTGCACTTGGAAGCAGAGCAGCAAAGGAATCCTCAGTTCCAGCATGTGACACAAGGCCTTCAGCATGCATGGCCTTGCTGACTGACTGCACGATGAAAAAGCAAACGATTCTGGGATGCATTAACAGGAGGGTTGTGAGCAAACCGCGAGAAGTCATTCTTCTGCTCTACTCTGCGCTGATTGGCGTCAGTTGGAGTATTGTGTCGAGTTCTGGGCACCACATTCCAAGAAAGATGTGGTAAAATTGGAGAGGGTCCAGAGAAGAGCAACAAAAATGATTATAGGTCTAAAAAACATGACCTATGAGGGAAAAGTGAAAGAATTGGGCTTGTTTAGTTTAGAAAAGAGAATACAGAGAGGGGACAGGATAGCAGTTTTCAAGTATCTGAAAATATTTAAAAAGGTGTTACAAGGAGGAGGGAGAAAAAATTGTTCTCCTTGGCTATTAGGACAAGAAGTGATGAGCTTAAATTGCAGCATGGGAGGTTTAGTTTGGACACTACAAAAAACTTCCTGTCGGGGTGGTTAATCACCGGAATAAATTGCCAGTGGTGGGGTTTGTGGAATCTCTATCACTGGAGATATTTAAGAACAGGTTAGACAAACACCTGTCAGGGATGATCTAGACGGTACTTGGTCCAGTCATGAGGGCAGGGGACTGGAATTGATGATCTCTCAAGGTCCCTTCCAGTTCTATGATCCTATGGGATGAGCAGGAAAGGTGCACATATAGCCTGCCATTCCCCTCCAACACGGTGTTTGACTCTTGGGGATTTGTGCTTTGTATAGACTCAGTGGCACTGCCTCAAAAATGCCTTCTTTCATTCCTGTAAATGGCAAGGAAAGTGCAGGAAATCAAAGCATGACTGCCATTCAGGAAGTTACCACTCAGTCAACTGTTTTTTCAGGGTACTAGAGGTGTAAAAACACACACATACACACACATACCCTTACACATTCAAGTCTTTCTAGTGAAGAGATTGTGGACTTCAGCAATGAATAAATCAGTTTTATTTAAATAAAATTAGACACATCTTGTTTGTTATAAACTATTACATTTTCTTTAAAAAAAAAAGGCACCAATATTTAACAATAACTTAAGGTTTAATTAGAGCACTACCTTTTTAAAATGGTATGTTTGCAAACCTGGCAGTCTTCCAACCCTTCTTTGAATTCAAACAAATTATTGGTAAGGGAGTATCAAAGGTCCTACTTCTTTGTTAATATATAGCAGTGTTCAAAACATAACCAATCAAGACACCAGGTGAAGCTTTCTGCATTAAAAAAAAAAGGTTATTCCTAAAGATATTGGTTGATTTTTATCATACTAATGTATAACAATACTAGGCAGTTTGAGAATATGTCTGAATCTTTTATATTATAGATATTATAAATATATTACAATTTTCCCTTTGCTTTTTCTTGTATTTTATCATTTTAATACCCAACATTTGTACAGAAATTCAAGCAGTCTTAAAACTTGAGGCTTTAGCATCTGTTTTTACCAAATCACATTTCTCCAAATTACAGACATTTACATCACGGCATCAAAGAGTTGTGTATGTATTGAAGTTAGTCTCTTATTTTTTTATGATTTCAAGGCAGGTATTGTACTGTAATATTTCTGGGAAAAGGGAACAGAAGCAACAGTGAAATAAAGTTTATCATTCTCTCCTTTAGTTACAGAGGGGTAGCCGTGCTATTATGTAACTTGAAAAAAACTTCAAAAACAAGTGATCCTGTAGCACCTTAGAGATGAACAAAAAGATATATAAATAGTATCACGGGCTTTTGTGAGCACAACCCATTACTTCATATAAGTCAGTGGATTTTGAGATTTCTCACCTCTTAGCAGTATCAAGCCCTATGTGTTAAAAACTACTCACTATGAACCATGAGCAGGCAGCAGGTTACTAACTTTAGAGTAGAGATAGGCCTGAGAGAAAAGATTCAGATCTGGATTATGAACATTTCAAGGTTTGGGATGCAGATGTATTCAGCTCTGGAGTTTTGGTTTAATCCATTACAGTGTTTGAGTCAGACTTGATATTAAGATTCAGTTTCTAATGCCAATGTTTGTACTTGTTGAGACGTAAGGTATAGATTCACTTTCATCTATAATGTAGAGTAATCAGATTGCCTACAAGACAGATTTGGTAAAAATAGCATGAGATAGAGGAGAAAAAAACTTAAGAGGGAAAATTACTGAACATCCTGAACACTTGAAAATCCATTTTTATTTTGGCTCTTTGTAATGCCATTTTTAGTAAAAGGAGATATTTTGTGTATAAAAGAAATGATAGGATTAGTCACAAAGGGTATGTCTACACTACCCCCCTAGTTCGAACTAGGGGGGTAATGTATGCATACCGAACTTGCTAATGAAGCCCGGGATTTGAATTTCCCGGGCTTCATTAGCATAAAGCCGGCGCCGCCATTTTTAAAAGCTGGCTAGTGCGAACCCCGTGCCGCGCGGCTACACGCGGCACGGACTAGATAGTTCGGATTAGGCTTCCTAATCCGAACTATCTGTACACCTCGTTCCACCTGTACACCTCCTAATCCGAACTATCTAGTCCGTGCCGCGTGTAGCCGCGCGGCACGGGGTTCGCACTAGCCGGCTTTTAAAAATGGCGGCGCCGGCTTTATGCTAATGAAGCCCGGGAAATTCAAATCCCGGGCTTCATTAGCAAGTTCGGTATGCATACATTACCCCCCTAGTTCGAACTAGGGGGGTAGTGTAGACATACCCAAAAAGTGTTAAAAGTCAAACTTCTTAATTGGAATTCTGGAAATATCATTTCTAGAGATTTATATCTGCCCAAAGCACACATAATGTATCCAGCAAACTTGACCATCCAATTCTCAGACAACTTTATAGGTTATTCACTGAATCTAGCACAGGAGCTATCGATGTCCCGTTGTAGCAATAGGCAGCTGGTATGCTAGGTGGGGGAAGGCATTGCTTTCCCAAACTGCCAGGCTGGCCTCGCTCACGCTCTGCCACCAGAATGCCTACTATAGGTATTCTGGGGTCAGAATGTTTCTGCCCCAGAGTGCCCTCCCTTCCTTGTGCTCCAGGGCTGGGGGCCGCACGCCCTCCTTCCTCCCTGTGCTCCAGAGTCAGGGAAGCTGGGGGCCGTGCACCCTCTTCTCTCCCCGTGCTCTGGGGCTAGGGAGGGCAGGCTGTGTGCCATCAACCCTCCCTGTTATGGGGGGCGTGTCCTGGGCAGAAGAGGCGGGGCTGGAGGTGCGTTTGGGGGCTTGCCTCCCCCAGACCTACCTTCACCAACCGCCCATGCTAGCAGCAGATTGTGAAACATATTTTATTTTTCCCTCACAACAACCTATGGCACTATCACCACTAATGGAATTATATCCGTTTAATAACATGAATTCTGGGAATTCCAAGAGTTCAGAGTCAACATTTTAGGGCTGAGACAGGGAAAGGAGTAGCAGTAAGGTACAAACTTTTAGGGAATGTCTACAAAGAAGTGTATTCTTCATTTGGTTAGCTAATCCACACTGGATAACTCAGGTTAGAATAGCAATTAAGACACAGCAACGCTGCTTTTAACTTTGATTAGTAGCTTGAGATCAACCCCAGGCTGCCCTATGGCCATCCTTTTTGACTGTGATCGTTTTTCAGGCTCAGTAACAACCACACTGCATTAAATCCCCTGCTGGCATAAACAAGCAAAATTTCTTTGTATTCAACTTAATTTGTACCAGCAGACAATTCTATTTTAATGATGCTGCACTAGTGTAATTAATAGGAGAATCTGGTCCTTTGCAACCCAGCAGCACCCAAGCTGCTCTGCCCCAGGCGTCCCCAAGTCAGCCACTGCTGAAACTGAGCAGCGCTGACTACAGGAAGCCCGAGGCAGAGTTGCTCTGCCCCGGGCTTCCTGGAATCAGCTGCTGATCAGTTTCAGCAGCAGCTGACTTGGACGCCTGGGGTTTTTAAGTTGAATCTGTATGTAAGAACTGGCGTCCAGATTCAGTCTGTTGAAACTGATCAGCGGCTGATTCCAGGAAGCCCGGGGCAGAGCAACTCTGCCTCGGGCTTCCTGTAGTCAGCTGCTGGTCAGTTTCAGCAGCGGCTGAATCTGGATGCCAGTTCCGACTTACATACAGATTCAACTTAAGAACAAACCTACAGTCCCTATCTTGTACGTAACCTGGGGACTGCCTGTATTCACTTAATTCACTTTAAGCAATGTGCTTAAACTGCAGCAAGGGAGGTTTAGGTTGGACATTAGGGAAAACGTCCTATCAGCGTGGTTAAACACTGGAATAAGTTGCCTGGGGAGGTTGTGGAATCTCTATCTCTGGAGATATTTAAGAGCAGGTTAGATAGGCATCTGACAGGGATGGTCTAGACAGTGCTTGGTCCTGCCATGAGGGCAGGAGACTGGACTCAATGACCTCTCGAGGTCCCTTCCAGTCCTAGTGTTCTATGATTCTATGAATAGTAAGTGTGACTGCTTACATAAGGACTGCAGAACTGGGATTTTGCATTGAAGTGTATGATGAAAACATGAGAACATTAAGAGAGAAAAAAAAAGTATGTCTCTAGTTACAGTCCCACTGGGCTGGAATTTTCATATTACAATAACAGGAATTGCTACAAATTGCTGTTATTACACCTGAATATTGCTGTTCATATTACACCCAAATAGCAGATGCTCAATTATGCCCAGTTACTTACTCTAGGCCTTTTTAAAGATTTGTTTTACAGATGCACTTCAAGTATTCAACCCTCTGGGGGCAGTATGCTTCCATGCAATAAAACTCACTAATGTTCTTTGCCATGTATTATATTCACTTCCTAATCCTCCAGTTCATATTGGACTGCATCATTACTGCAGCAAGAACTGAAGGAATCTGGTGCACCTCAGAAACATTTGTACAATGCAAACTACTTTACATTCAGAAATTGCATAAAGAAGCCTGTAGAGTTGATTTTAAAATGATCACTGTGTATGTGTGTCCACAAAGCACTCTATTCTATAGTGATCAACATCCCCCAGAAGAGTGCAGGGAGAACAGAGCAGGTCCCTCAGCTGCAGGATGCATCCAAACGCATATGCTGCCACTGCTGAGCACAGAAGGTGAATGTGTGCACTGCATCCACTCCCTTTGCCTTACTGAAATCGCACTACATGGCAGTATGGGAAAGAAGATAAATTTAGGGTACAGAATTAACTTGGACATCTGCTGTTGCCCTGTTTGACACACAGCAGCATTTACACAGTTGCTACACTTGCTGTGAACAAAGGTGTGGAACAAACAGTGCTGGGGTGTGGCAGCACCCCTTGGCTTGAAGTAGTAATGACAATCACATACATAAAGTTTCCATCACATACACGGTTGTTTTTGTTCTATGGCTTTCAGCACCTCCACCATAAATATTATTCCAATGTCCCTGGCTATAAAGTAGTGTCAATGTACTTACTGCTTGTTAAAGCACAGGGTGATTGGAGTGTCAAGTCACTGCAATGAGTAACTTCCCCTCATGATGAGCGACCAATGGTCATTTCTACATTTATTTGATCCCCTTGCAGAAATCTGGTGGAGCACATGTGGTAAGGAACAAAGACAGACTGTGCAGAGAAATGCCACATGGTTTTGCAATTTGCAGGGATTTTTTTCCCCAATTTCATCTGAAACTACAAGCAAAGACATTCTTCAATACACTTGAGAATGCAGATTAGGTCTCTGTCAATAATGTGCTTATGCTATTGTTTTAAAGTTGTGTACAATTATTTTATGCACATGCCTGGCAATTCAACTTTTTTGACATATTACTATATGGAAATTTACCAGTTTCTTTTACAGTAGGACGACATATTAGTCAAGCTATTAATGGGCTGAATTGATTTTTACTTGACAATGTCATCCCATCCAATCTAAGTTCTCTAATAGGAAAATATTTTTCCATTAAAGCATGTGATGAACAATGTACTAATGGAAACACCACAAATTAATCTCAGACCTACACTCTGCAAATGAGAATGTAATCATGTACAAATATACAGTACTTTGAGGATGATACTTACACAGCGAGTTATATGAAGAACAAACAAGATTGTAACATGTCTAGAAATGAGGTAAAAAATATCCTAATAGTGAAGAAGGCAAAGTGGTAAAACAGAATTTATACAAAACTAGATTTCGTCTTCTGATTCCATATCTCGTTCAGATGTTTTCAGTAATCCCATCTCCATCGACTGGGACCGTTTAATCTTTGAACGAACTACCCTGGAGATAATGTGGGGAAAGAAAAGAAGAGGTTTGCAACATCATTTTACATTCTAAAATAAAGTGAGTCAAACGCTGACCTTGCTATTCGTAAAGGGGGCACAAAGTGAATCATTTTTATCATCAAGGAGCCAGAATGGAGGAAAAACTGGAAGAACTAAAATATGGCCAAAGGCTGACCAATCAGGGACATAATTGCCTACAAGAATGAAAATGGGTATAAACAAAAAGGAAGATGATATAACAGGTAGATGGCCCAGATATTGCAGTCACAGTGATGAAGCCTGATACTTCCCATATACCATTCCACAGAAAATCAGGATTTCCATGAGGGTTTTGTCAGATTAAACACAAGCACATACTTATCGCAGAGGCCAAAAAAAGATGTATTCAGGTGAAAGTATGAACAATGAAGTCTGTTTGATCTGTGCAACAGTCTACAAGGTAATAGCCTTCTGATTCGAGCAATTTAAAACTGGCACAGATGAGTACAATCTGCTAGCATGATGTAGGGACTCTGACTATCAAGAGATCTAAACCAATGGTTCGCAGGGATCTGAGCATTGCTGGGGGTGCACAGAGGTTTTCCATGGGATACATCAACTCATCTAGATATTTGCCTACTTTTGCAACAGACTACGTAAAAAGCACTCGTGGAGTCAGTACAGACTAAAACTGCATGCAGACCGAATGAGAAAGTAGGCAATTTTTCAGTAAAAGCTCTGACACTTACATTTTTAGGTCTGATTTTGTGAGAAATGAGTTCTTAAGTTGAGGTGAAAGTTGGGTTATGCAAGCCAAATCAGACCACTGAAAGGGGTACAGTCAGGGAAGCTGACAGCCTGCATGGGCTCCTGGGCAAGGTGGGGGGGGGGGAGGAATGGCTCTGCGCTTCTGAAAAGGACAGGCCCTTGGGCAGAAGGGACAAGTTAGGGGCAGCCAGCCTTCCCTGCCAGCCGGTGCATGGCAAGTTCCCTGCCCCCCCCCCCCCCAGCCCTTAGAGCCACCTATACCGCATGGCGCTCTAATGGTGATTTAAAGGGCCTAGGACTCTGGCAGCCACCACAGTAGCAGCGGCTGGGAGCCCTGGGCCTCTTTGAATCACCAGGCCTGGAGGTAATTGCCCCCTTTGCCTGCTGCTGTCAGCGGGCCTGGGTATATTAGTCTGGAAAGTTTGAGAGCAACTGATCTAGAAGAAATTTTCTAGTTCTAATTTTTGGAATGCAATTCTAGACAATGTCAGAAATAGCTCAATTTATATAAGATGCCAGGTAATAAGGGTGAAATACCATTTTGCTCACAAAGTACTTATTTTCCCTTTCACTAGAATGGTCAGTTATGTAATGGTAATGAATGAGCAAAGCTTATTTATATTTTATCTTGTAAGAAGGGGGAAAAAAAACGTGATCCCATGAGTTTAAAGCCTTACACTCGTGGTGCGACTGACACACGGTGCTCCAAAGTTTTAGTTCTGTAATTAACTTACCAGCTGACAATAGCGTAATTCACAGCAAGAATAAGAAAAGCAAAGGCATAATGCCAGCAATAGCACATTGTCAAGAACATCATATTATTGTGATCCATTTGGTTCCATTCCAGTCTTCCATTTGGAGGGTAAAGTACAAAGCCAATCTGTAAATACATTAAATATATTTAATTACATTCATTAGACATTTGTTCTGTGCCATACCATGCATTACATATGAGGCACAGGGCACAAGGCAATCATCTGCTGAATGTTTCCTTAATTGTACTGAAGATGGCATCTAAGAACACTATAACAAAACAATTTTACAGAGTCATAATTAAATTAGATTATTTCTAAAATTGTATTGCAATGCTGAAAGACAAAGAAATCTTACCATGTTTCCACTTCATGCAGCTAAGGAAGTGAGTTCCAGCCCACAAAAGCTTAAGCCCAAAAAAATCTTTAAGATGCCACAGGACTCCTCATTCTTTTTGTTGAAACAGACTACCCCTCTGAAACTTGTACGTATTCTACAGACTGTCAGTGAGATTTCTTTCCAAATTAGTACAAAAATTAACATACTTATCTAAGGCTCCAAGCTAGTGCCTATTATGATGGTGACTTGTTTTTTTTAAGACATGGACACTTTTCCAGCCTCTACTAGGTCAGTGGTGGGCAACCTGCAGCCCATTGGGGTTCTATGTGTGACCCATGAGAAATTTTGTTTACTCTTGCCCATGCACCAAGGTGCCAGATTCTGCTGGTTTTTGCTCCTGTCATTTTCTTTTCCTACCAGTATTGCAAAAGTGACACACACACACTTAAAGTAAGGGCACGTGAAGTGAGGTGCATGCTGATTCCACATAACACTGATTGTGAGAGCTGTCGCTCCCTCTGCATCTAGTCAAAGTGCTGCTACAGTTCAATCGGCATTCCCCACAAGCACAGTTAGCAAAACTACCTTATCCTGGGAGACCATTTTGGTTATGACAATCTTGTGGCCCACTGAGATAAACGATGGCCACCTATGCAGCCCACTCACTAGCCTAGGTTGCCCCTCATTGTAACAGACTGATCAAACTATTTTCACATAAGCCATCAAACAGACAACAGATGGTAGCAACTGTTACTGTTGACAAGGGTTTCACTAGAACAGCACTAGTTCCTTCAGCTACCTAGTCTCCTCTCACCTCAGTTCTTAGCTGTCTGGCTGAGAACACTGGAGGTGGATTAAATGTATTTTGCTTCACATGCAGAGAAACTGATAAATCAGGACATTTGTGATAGAAAAGGAAAGTTCATTCATCTTTTACTAATATGCAGTTCAGCAGCCAATGTGTGGTATTCAATCACATATAGAGTTGAAGTCTGTCCTACCACTGTGAAAAATGCCACCTTTGCATCTGAGAATGCTTTTATTTTTCTATTTAATTACTTGGGTTTTACTCAGAGACCAAACACCCTCCAGAGCTAATCAGTTACCTGTCTTAATGATAATTAGACAAGGAAAGCTAAATGACTATATCTAATTATTCTGTTGTAAATCTTGATAGTCAAGTGTAAAAACTCCCCAAACAACAAAATACAGCATTTAAGTTCTCAGACACCATATTTTTCTTGAGCTCAGTTATGGAAAATTTTGCCATTTAAGAGTTGTTTTTTTTTATTTGCTAGTTCAAGTGTTTAAATATTTGATTTGGTAATAAATGTCCAGTTCTTCAAAAGAACCCCACACATTGTCATTCACCATGTCTAGCCAACATGTTTTTTTTAAGGAAGCCAGTCTAGACATAACGGAAAGAAAAGTTACTATAGTGACCACAGTTCTCCACATAGGACTGCTAGTATTCCTATTTCTGTTATAAGACAATACTGATTTATGCAATGTGTATGTGCCACCATTTCTCTCTGAGTACACTGCCCTGAGAATAGCAAATTAATTCGTGTATGGCTACTGAATACTAACCAGTATATATTTAGGATGACAAAATAGTGATAGGAATGTTTATTAGACTTTTAAGAGCTAATTCTAGTGACTAAGACTAGTGCCCATATTGCTGAAGTATTAATGTTTGGAGAACTTGTTTTACCTGTTCTACTTCCAACGTTTTGAAACTGTGCTTATAAGAAATGAATCAGGATTTAGAGTGATCAGTAGAGATGGGTTTTAGGAAACAGAGAGATGAATCCAGCACATGATTCTCCTTTTCTTTCCTCTTTACAGATGGGCCTTTCCTCCATCTTCTATCTTGAGTGTGCTTCAAGGAGCATCTACTTACTAATTTTTCTACAGATTTTCTGAATAGTGGCCTAGCTTTATCTGTAAAAAAAAATTATCTTTTTGTACCTCTGCTAACTGTTGGTTTACACCAGTGTTTCTTAAACTGTGCTCTGCGGAGCCCCAGGACTCCGCGAGACATCTCCAGGGGCTCCGTGAGGTTGTCAAACTAGAAACATGGATCAGTACAACACATACAATCAGTGGACCGCTGGGGCTCCGCATACATTTTCACACATGTAAAGGGCTCCGGAGCCCAAAAAGTTTGAGAACCGCTGGTTTACACAATTCATACAGTATTTTGCAGGGTTGGGAATGTTTAGTGATTACAGCAAAGGACCAAATTTGAACTCCTAAGTTCTATTCTTAGTTCAATAATTGAGTCAGTAACTGGCCTTGGGAAAACAAATATACTGGTATAATTGCTTCCCCATCTATAAAATGTTTACTAAGCACGTCTATATCCTTGCAGGGAAAAAAGGATTAGTAGTTATTAATGGGTGCTTTGAGACATGTGCATAACAAAGCAATGATAAGTGCACAGTAGGTCGTGTCTGAAGTACTAGCATGCCTATGGAGAAGCAGCAAAGGGACAAAGCAAGTATTCTAGACAAAAGGAGGGAAATATAACAGCTGGAAATGTTAACTCACCTGCCAGAGCCAGCTACCTTGCAGAATGCAGAGACTCGTCCGGAGCATCTCAAGTACAATGCTGCCACGGAAGAAGGCTTCCAGAAATATGCAAAAAGCTGCTCCAAAGATAGCCACTAAAAGTAACTGATGAACATGAAAATCCAGCATGGCTCGCCCATGTATGTGGTAATAAAAGAGAAAACCTGTGACAATACAGGGACAGATCAATCTTTTAAGAGAGAATAGTACAATCCCCAAGCAACTGTTTTAATGACACCCCGCAGTTCCCCTCACCTCCCACTAGAAAGGGTGAACTGTTCCCTCTGGATCAAGTACCTTTGAAAATGTTTATTCTATAGTGAGTTAAACTCAGAAATGCATAAAGGAAATGTTTATATTATGGTAGCACCCAGAGGTCCAATCATGATTATGCCTCTTTGTACTAGAAGACAAATGCAAGCACAAAGGAGAGAGGGAGGGAGACATGTAATTGTACATAGACAGATGCTTCTCTAGTTGTTTTACAATTATATAATTCGATCATCACACAACACTAAGGAGGGTGCAGTCCCATAAAATAGCTCAGTTACTGCCCCACAGCCAGGTTGGAGGGCAGGGAGTAAGGATGTTGATTCCTCACTATAGTTCCTCTCCGGCTCTCCTCAAAGCCCAGCCCAGTAATTCTGATCAGGAACTGGGGGTATGTCTACACTACCCCGCTAGTTCGAACTAGCGGGGTAATGTATGCATACCGAACTTGCTAATGAAGCCCGGGATTTGAATTTCCCAGGCTTCATTAGCATAAAGCCAGCACCGCCATTTTTAAAAGCCGGCTAGTGCGAACCCCGTGCCGCGTGTAGCCGCGCGGCACGGGGTTCGCACTAGCCAGCTTTTAAAAATGGCGGCGCCGGCTTTATACTAATGAAGCCCGGGAAATTCAAATCGAACTAGCGGGGTAGTGTAGACATACCCTGGGTGGGGATTGGCCCTATAAAACTTAATTAAAAATGGGATTAACATAAAATATAACTAAACTGTCTCTACAGCATAACAAAGGTGATGCTATAATACACTTACTTCACATCTTCCATACACTTAGTTAAAATCTAGGAGGATCAAAGCTGAGATTTATCAAACTCCCTTAAGTGCCCATCTCCCATTGAAGTTTGGGCACTTTACTTCCTTAGGCTTCAATTCCAGTCCAAAGGATGGCTACTTAAGAATAACAATAATATATTTGGTTGAGTGGCTCCTCATTTGCCTCCGAGCTCTGTGCACACGAGTAAACTCACCTTCAATGAAAACTGCTAACGAAAGCATCAGCCTATCCAAGGCCACTGGCAATGCACTGGTGCCATGAGCCATAATGTCAACCAGCCCCGAGATGCCATAAAAGAGATACATAGTGGCATGCTGCCAGTTCATCAAGTGATCCCAGTGTTTTTCCTCATAATTATACAACTTCAGGTGAGGCCCATCAGGAACAAACTGCTCAGCTATCATACCTGCATATGAAATAACAGAGAAGTTGGTGGCTATACCAGGGTGTAATTAAGGTACAAGTCTCACAAACTGTAGCAAGATGCTGGTGCAAGAGCACCTAATTAGCCCCTATTCTGTCAGCTCTAATCAAGGGGAAGAGATTGGGGCTGAGTCCTGAGGCTGGCCTGAGGATTAGCAATACCTGCATCCTGACAAGCCAAGGGCTATATAGGCTGGGAAGGAGTCAGAAGTGAGGTCAGTCAGGGAGAGAGGGAGGGAGCTAGCTAGCTAGCTGGCTGGCTGGCTGGAGGCCTCCTAGCTGAGGACTGACTCTGCCTGTAAGAGGCTATGTCTAGACTGCAGGCTTCTTTCGGAAGAAGTTTTTCTGGAAGAGAGCGTCCATACTGAGAAAACGCAACGAAAAAGCGATCTGCTTTTTCAACAGATAGTGTCCATTCAGTGTGGATGCTATCTCGCATGTAAGCTGTGATTACTATGTTACTAAGAGCTCTTTCAGAAAAAGGCTTCTTCCTCATAGAAAGAGGTGTACCAGTGTCAGAAAACCCCCTCTGTCCTTTCAATTTTCTTTCAAAAGAATGCGATTGCAGTGTGGATATTACTCAGGTTTTCTCGGAAAAACAGCTGTTTTCCTGAAAAAACTCTGTAGTGTAGACATACCGGGGGAAATGTATTTAGCTTGGATGAATAAAGACATGGGTGTTGCACAGTCTCTCTGAGCCTGATTTGACAGGACAACCAGTGCCCAAGAAGAGGGGGCTGATTGTGCACCCTGTTATGTAGGCCATTCAAGTGAAGATCGTACTTTACTCAATCGTGGCAGCATGCCAGTTGTGCTAATGGATGCATGACACCCGGACAGTAACAGTGCAGATCACCACTTTATATTGCTTTCTAATCAAACATTTGCTATTGTCTGTGATCATTTGACTAAATCTTTAGCAGTCTTTTTCTCTCGATACACAGTAGCTTAAGAATGGGTTTAATATACCTGGCTTCCTTAAAACTACAAGTTCAAGGCCCAGCAAGGTCACCTTAGCTTTTCCCCTCTCTGCAGTATGTATATTAGTATGCTGATTAGTTGACTTCCTGGGGATCTTTCCTATGATGCCTTAAAGGCAGGAGTCCCTTCTGCTGGGTGCATGGGCATTAAAACTCCAATGGGGCTTTTTGTTAAAAGTAGGGATTTATGCTGATTTTTTTACTCCCCTTCAACACATGTATGTTTATTAGCTAGCTTCAGTTCTTCCTCTCAGTGAAGGTCGCATTGGAGTTGTACTTTGTGTGTACACTGTAGTTTATGAAGCACTTTGGCCATGTCTAAACTACACCCCTCTGTTGGCAGATGGATGTAAATTAGATGTATCGAAAGTGCAAACGAAGCCGGGATTGAAATATCCCGTGCTTCATTTGTATAATGGCAGCCACTGCTTTTTTTCAAAATGGGGCTTTTCGAAAAAAATGGCAGCTTAGAAGGGGCATTTTCTACAGAAATGTCCCGTTTCGAAAGATCCTGTATTCCTAAAAAAATTGCACTTTCGGTACGCCTAATTTACATCCCTCTGCCAACAGAGGGGTTTAGTTTAGACGTAGCCTTTGTGTCAAGACATTCTATATAAATATATATTTTCAACTGAAGGTTATATTTAGCATAATGGAGACCAATATGCCCCTAAACGATGCAAGCTGTTATATGACAGCGCAAATGCACATTTTTTCCCATATCTGTTTCAGTGCCATGCACACCCACTTACTTCAGCACTAGAGCTTTCATTCCCTCTCCCTCAGTCTTTTCTCTCTCACAATTTGGACTGAGGGCTAAGTTATAATACATTAAAACAATAAACTGCTTCAGTAAAAATGAAAGTGTTCGTTTTAAGGATGTTAAGTAATGGATAATTGACTACTCTATAAGCACAGTAGAGGCTCTTGCACATTTCAAAGAAGAGACTGAGGGGGGATAAGATAGAGGTATATAAAATCATGAGTGGTGTGGAGAGGGTGAATAAAGAAAAGTTATTCATTAGTTCCCATAATATAAGGATTAGAGGACACCAAATGAAATTAATGGGTGGCAGGTTTAAAACTAATAAGCGAAAGTTCTTCTTCACACAGTGCATAATCAACCTGTGGAACTCCTTGCCAGAGGAGGCTGTGAAGGGTAGAACTATAACAGAGTATAAAGAGAAGCTAGATAAATTCATGGAGGTTAGGTCCATAAAAGGCTATTAGCCAGAGAATAGGAATGGTGTCCATGGCCTCTGTTTGTTAGAGGCTGGAGAAAGATGGCACGAGACAAATCACTTGATCATTGTCTTCGGGCCACCCCCTCCAGGGCACCTTGTGCTGCCACTGTCAGCAGACAGGCTACTGGGCTAGATGGACCTTTGGTCTGACCAAGTACGGCCGTTCTTATGTTCTTATGTTCTAATGCGGAACTCTGCGTGCAGCCCGGGGCTAGCAGGAACTCTTGCTAACTCTGGGCTGCATGCAGTGTGCCAGCCTTGAAATAAACAAGAGTCTCCAGAGGCCTCAGGCTCCATGCTGAGCTGCCGATTTGAAATGCCATACAGAGCCGGGGTCAGCTGGGGAGTCCCCAGCTGATCCCGGCTTCCCTGGAAATGCCACACTGGAGCCCAGAATCAGCTGGGGAGTCCCCAGCTGACCCCGGGCTCCGCACAAGGCAGCACTGCACAGCTGATCCCGGACTCAGCCGTGCAAGTACCTCCTCTTTCTCCCGTTTGCTGCCTCTATCTGATAGAATCGACTAGTCAACTGACTATCTGATAAACATTTGCTTATCGGATAGTCAATTAGTCCTTCACATCCCTAGTTGGTTTAGTATGTCCCATCCCAACAGAACATCAACTCTACAGATCTCATGATGGATCCAAAGATAAGTTTTCTGTAAGCAGATAATATATTGTACATGTTTGCTCTCAGAGTATCTCAAACTATGTACTGTGGATACAGCATCACTGAAGTACAGCCATCTGTGAGGTGAAGAGAAGTAGCCAACTGGAGGACAATAGTATGGGGACAAGCAGGAAAGAGATTATGACAGAGCAGAAGAGGACAAAATTCATGCCTTATTCGAAATCCCATGGAATCTTTATTATCCCCCTCAGAGCAAATAGCTAAAATTCATATTGTGACCATATTTCTTGAGACCACATACAGTGAACTCACAAATATCCAATTTACTAAGGGAAAAGTGTTAAATTAGACTGTGCTGTGATTTGAATAAGGCAAAGGTTTCATATCAACTGCTTAGTCCACTAAGCCATCTATCTGACTTCTATTTTGCTTTGTTTCTAAGCCATCCCCTAGTGGAATGCAAAGTGGAAATCTCTGTAGTGGGTCTGGAGCTCAAAGGTCTAGTCATTTTTCAAAAGGGTAGATATTTTCATTTTTGAATGTTACCAGATAGGCAGCATTCTACATTCCCATGTTATATTAATACGTCAGTGGAAGCTGGTGACATCTGAAAGTTGACAGGTGCTCACAGAGTTGCCCTCACACCCAATTTACAGCAATGGATAGAAATCATAATGCTGTCCATTCAAAAAGGCTAAGCTTGCAGTTGCCAGTTTGCATATCAGAGCACTGGCTCAACGACCACACATTTGCACCGCAACCTCTATAACAACTAGGGATGTAATAGTATAGTCAATTAACCGATGAGCAAAAGCTTATCGGTTAATGCTATCGATTACACACATTTAAATACAGAGATGCAGCAGGGGACCTTCCCCCACTGTGGCTCTGCATTTAAAACATAGTAGGAGCTGGGCAGGCAGTCAGCTCAGCTCCTACTACATTTTAAATGCAGAGTCGTAGGGGGGTAGGTCCCAGACCTGGCACAAGCCGGGACTGAGTGCTTTAATTGCCTTCCCTTATCGACTAATCATGTAATCAATACAAATTCTATTGCCTATGCAATCAGCAAATCACCCGCTTCTTAACATCCCTAATCCCAACTCCTGAACTGGCTTAAGTGATGCAAAAGAGATTGTGAGGATCTTAAAATGGCTTCAGAATTCAACTTTAGACAGAAAACATGTTACAACCTTAACTATGGAATGACTGATTAGGATTTCAATTATACACAGACTCTAAGACCAGAGTGAACCATTAGAACATCTGGTCTAACCTCTGTATATACCGTATCTTAGCAAATATAACTCGCGGGTTATATGCATTTTTACAACCCCACCCCCACCCCAGTGGGGTATACTCATGCGTGGGGTATACAAAACCTTTTTTACTCACCTGGGGGTAAGTGCGGCTGCGCGGCAACCAGGGGTGTGAGTCTCTCCTGCCTGGAGGCTGGCTAAGTCCCCCCCAAAATCTCCCCCCAGCACTGTAAATTAGCGAATATACCCCCCGGCACAGTTTGAAATACAAGTCTTGTATACCCCGTGGGCTATACTTGTGCGCGGGGTATACAGGGTTTTTTTTACTCAAATAGCAAAAACCGCGGGGTATATTCGGGTGCAGGGTATATTCGTTAAAATATGGTATGTCTGTCAGGGTATGTCTACACTACCCCGCTAGTTCGAACTAGTGGGGTAATGTATGCATACCGAACTTGCTAATGAAGCCCGATAGGCATTCCACGAGGCGTACAGATAGTTCGGAATGGCTAGCTAGTTCGAACTATCTAGCCCGTGCCGCGTGTAGCTGCGCGGCACGGGGTTCGCACTAGCCGGCTTTTAAAAATGGCGGCGACGGCTTTATGCTAATGAAGCCCGGGAAATTCAAATCCCAGGCTTCATTAGCAAGTTCGGTATGCATACATTACCCCGCTAGCTCGAACTAGCGGGGTAGTGTAGACATACCCTCAGAGACCATTACATTTAATATGTTACCCCTGTAATGATCCCAATAACTTGTGTTTGGATAAAGCATATTTTCTAGAAAGACATTCAGTCTTGATCTGAAGACATCAAGAGATGGAGAATCCACTACTTCCCTTGGTAGTTTGTTCTAATCATCCTCATTGTTATTATGACATTAATTTGTGGCTTTTTTTTCTGTTTTTAAAACAATGATTTCTGCAATAAAGCTTACATTGACTACATAATTTTAAAAGATAAAAATACAGTATTAACTAGCATGACCCTCATCTTTTTATTATATATCTTGAAAATCAGAGTCTGACTTACCAATCAAGGCGAATACTGCTTTGACAATCCCCTCAATAAATTCCAAACGCTGAAATCCTGCCCTGGAACCAAGGTAACAAGCATTCTTGTTCTTTCGACAGACATACTTTAGTGGGTACTTCACTGACCACCACAAGCCAAAGAGGAGGAAAAAGGTCCCAGGCATAGCATGACCTTTGAAATTGCCCATGTCTCCCTATAATGCAAAAACCTGAAAAGAAATGCAGATTGCTGACTGAGTAAGGTATTTTAGGAAGATTATGAGTTACAATTTGATATATATAGGCTGCAATTTTCAACGGACCCTAAAAAAAAGTTGTCCAAATAACACTGAAATTCAGTGGGATTTGGGTGCCTAATTCCCTTAAACTGCTTTAAAAATCCTAGCCAGAGAGGTACAAGTTCGCATAATTGGGCAGAACAAGAAAGATTATAAGATTTTCTGGAAGGTCAAAAAGCTTAAAAAAAGTTACAACACAACATTCCAGGTGTTGAGATTATACTGGTAAAGAGATCTGTGAAAGTTAGATAAATAGATACTATAAATACTTGAGCCCATTTTTGCCTCTATCCCATGGTGATGCTGAAACAGCAGTACCATTCAGGTCAGCAGATTCTTGAGCAAATATGGATTCAATTTTTCACTTTAGCAATTATTATCACAGAATCCCCATTCTATGCAATCAATGTGATATAAATAGAATATGAACTATCTAGACCTTTTCCTTCTCCTTCTTAATTTCAACTTAATTTTCCAACTGTGGCCTGCGGCCTCAAAGTACTCACTGACTTGCCATGTAGTATTGGTTGGCCATGTAGTGTCACTCTGTTGGGGTATATATACACAGCAGCGTGATTTCGGAATAACAAAATGCAAGTCTACACAGCAAGCCATTATTTCGAAATAATGTCAAGCTGGAGGACTTCTTACTCCAACACCAGTAACCCTCATTTCACGAGGAGTAAGGAAAGTAGAAGGAAGCATGTTTTTCCTTTGACTTCCAGCTGTGTAGACAGTGCCAAAAGCTGAATTAAGCTATTTTGACTTCAGCTACACAGTTGACATAGCTGAAGTTGCGTATCTTAATTCGACTTTTGCCCTGCTGTGTAGATGTGCCCCCCCTGCTTTCAACTGCTAAACTCTATTACAAGCTAAAAATTCATCAAATTCCTTCCCAATATTACTTTTCCAGAAGCAGAGGCTGAAGTTGCCATAAGGATGTTGACCAGTTGCACAGGGAAGGGAGGTGACCCATATAATCACAAATAAAAAGAGAAGAGATCCTTGAGACAGTCAGCTACAGCGTCAACCTTTCTGATCCACGATAAGGATGTTACGGACTAGTTGACTATCCAATGAGCAAATGCTTATTGGATAGTCGACTCAACTAGTCAATTCCCCCCTCCCTTGCAGACCCTATCAGATAGAGGCAGCAAAAGGGGGGGGGGAGAAGAGAGGGTAATTCAAAGGGGCAGCACTGCACACGTGACCCTGGGCTCTGTGAGGCACTGACACCATGGCATTTCAAAGTGGAAGCACCATGTGGAGCCCGGGTTTGGGTTGGGACTACCTAGCTGACTCCGGGCTCCCTGCGGTATTTCCTCAGAACCTGGAGTCAGCTGGGGAGTCCCCAGCTGATCCTGGGTTTTGGGGACTGCCATGTGGAGCCCAGGGTCAGCTCCCTGTGGCATTTCAAAGTGGAAGAACAGCATGGAGCCTGCTGAGACCCCCGCTGACCCCAGGCTCCATGAAGGCACTTCCGCTTTGAAATGCACAAGAGCCCCCGCTGGGGTCTCTTATACATTTCAAAGCTGGCACACCATGTGCAGCCTGGGGCCAGCGGGAAGTCCCGCTGACTCCAGGCTCCACGTGCCTCCTTACACTTTGAAATGCACAAGAGCCCTTGGGGGCTCTTGTGCATTTCAAAGGCTAAGCACCCTCATGGAGCTGGGAGTCAGCGGGACTTCCCGCTGGTCCCAGGCAGCACATGGAGTTCTGCATTCCTCCTTTGAAATGTACAAGAGTCCCCGGGGGGGGAGGGCTCTTGTGCATTTCAGAGGAGGAATGAGGAAGTGCTTATTGAGTAGTCAAGTAGTCGATGGAATTTCCATCGAGTACTCGACTAGTAAATTACTCGTTAGTTAACATCCTTAGTCCAGGACTCTCTGGTCCAGCAACATCCGTGGTCTGGCATCATCAGGGACTCCGTTGGTGCTCCAAGGGTGGAGCACTCGAGGGAGAAACGATGGCAGCAAGACTACAGATATTGTTGGACTAGTGAGTCCCAAAGGCCAGGAGCCTGGAGCCAGAGAGCCCAGTGATTGGGTGTGAAGCCTAGCGGGGGAGCTTGTGCCAGGAGAAGAGCCAGGCCAGTGGCTGTGAGCAGAGTCAGGCCCAGGAGCACCCATGGGGTTACTCCCAGTCAGGGATGCAACTAGGGAGCGTGGTGGCAGGGAGCCTAGCCAGGGCCAAGAGCACAGCCCAAGAGCCAGCGGCCTTTCAAGAGTAGACCCCTGAGGCTGGCAGCAGAGTGGCCTTCCCCTGGTCCAGCAAACTCTATGGTTCAGGACTGGTCAGGTCTTGGGAGTGCTGGACCAGGGAAGTCCAATCTGTAGCATTTTTTTCATACTGTGAGAGTGTCAGAGAACCCCTGGGCTAGAACAAATACAAAGCGTCCCTATCAACACAGAACTCCCATCCGAGTATCTACATCAAAGAAGTAAAAAAATGTGTGAAATATAGAGGAAACATCTGTGAGCTAGCTGCTACCGAACGAATATACCAGGAAGACATGGCATTGTCTGCCAAAGCAAGTCCATTTCTTGATCTCCACCATAGAGATCTGATTTAAGAGATTCTGGTTCAATAGCTATTACTCACATATTCAGTAGGACCTTGCTAGTTTGGTCTTACATTCTTTGTAGCACCAACACAATCTGAAATACTAGGTTTGTTAGATGGCAGACCCCTTTGCACCTCCTAGAGGTTCTTGTGGTTCAAGCTTTTGAAGTTTCCACTTATCTGGAAATTATTAGTCTTGCTGACCAGAATGATACTGCTGCCTTATTTTAGACATGTTATTTTTTCCTCTGAGCAAAGAGGAAAATCTTCTCTTTCCATGTGTTTTGATCTCACTGAATGCTATTTATTAGAAATGCTTTATTCAGTCTACATTCATTATTCACTGCAGCTTCAAAGCCTTACCGTATATCATACAAAATTAAATAAAATATGAAATTAGAGATGCAAATTAAATCAATAAGAAACCTTCATTTAGAAGGAGGTTACAATTACATTATGTCCAATTCAAATGCAGATCAGCATGGTATTGCCATATTTAGTACACAGTCAATCATACTTGAGACTATACAATAAAGTATTAAGAGACAGACATTGCAAAATGTATTTCCTCTCTAAAACATGTCTAGATAGCCCATTTACAATTCACATTTCTTTTACAAAGTAAAAAGGGGGAAACCCACACTTATCCAAATTGGGCCCACACCAGTAGGGACAGAAAATGAATACACACAAGTGCTGTCAAGTGTACAAAGTAAACAAACTAAGCACACATGAAGACACATGCTCTCTGATCCTTACTATACAGCCAGGTGCCACTTGTAAAAAAGAAATAAAAAAGAATTATGGTTGAAACTGATGTGTCTCCTACAAATCTGTATCTTCCAAGTCCCCCAAAATCCATATTCATTAGTTCCAACATACACCTTACTCATTATACCATACACCTCCCAACTTGGTGTCACAACACACAATGGCTGTGTCTAGACTGGCAAGTTTTTCCGCAAAATCATCTGCTTTTGCGGAAAAACTTGCCAGCTGTCTACACTGGTCACTTGAATTTCCGGAAAAGCACTGATGATCTCATGTAAGATCGTCAGTGCTTTTCCGGAAATAATATGCTGCTCCCGTTCGGAAAAGTGCTTTTGCGGAAAAGCATCCTGCCAATCTAGACATGCTTTTCCGAAAATGCTTTTAACGGAAAAGTTTTCCGTTAAAAGCATTTTCGGAAAATCATGCCAGTGTAGACGTAGCCAATGGGAGCAAAGCTGTGGGCTCACAGACTTAGGGAGCAGTCTGGTAAACTATGCTTTAATATTCTTAAGTAGATCTGAGTCAGTTATTATTCAATATTCTCTAGATATAAAAAAAGCCATGCAGCAAATGGAACATGGTTGTTGCATGCATTGATTTCTACATTTGAAGATCTAAATTAAATTCCAGTCAAAGTTAAAACATCACTCGGACTATTCCCTATTGACTCTTCGTGCACACCACACCAATATGATACACAGGACTGGTTACATGCCCCAGTACTGCACATGGAACCTAACACGCTAGTTATTCACGCACCCTTGTCAGTATTCAATCCCTTTTTAACAATGACAAAAGGAGACAACGTATCATATACTGGATCAGGAAATAAACTACTATAAAGTTGGATGATGCAATACATGCATGTAGTTCTCCTCTGCACATTCCTTTGCCGCATCATATGTCTAGTAATTTCCTGTGTTTATCAACCCCTGCAGGATGTTGCACTAAAAAAGACAATCAAAAGTTCAGAAAAAGGCAACAAAAAGTATTAGGGGTTTGGAACCGGTCCTATATGAAGAGAGATTAAAAAGACTTGGACTTTTCATCTTAGGAAAGAGGAGACTAATGGGGGGGGGGGGCAGATATGATAGAGGTCTATAAAATCATGACTGATGTAGAAAAAGTGAATAAGGAAAAATGTTTTACTTGTACCCACAATATAAGAACTAGGGGTCACCAAATGAAATTAACAGGCAGCAGGTTTAAAACAAACAAAAGGAAGTTTTTCTTCACTCAGCGCATAGTCAACCTGTGGAACTCTTTGCCAGAAGATGTTGTGAAGACTAGGACTTTACAGGGTTCAAAAAAAAGCTAGATAGATTCATGGAGGTTAGGTACATCAATGGCTATTAGCCAGGATGGGTAGGAATGGTGTCCATAGCACCTCTGTTTGTGTGGAAATGGATGACAGGAGAGGGATCATGTTATGATTACCTGTTAAGTTCCCTCCCTCTGGGGCATCTGGTATTGGCCACCATTGACAGACAGGATACTGGGCTATACAGACCTTTGGTCTGACCCATATGGCCGTTCTTCTGTTCTTAACCAAAAACACTTAAAAATAATGCAGAGTAGCAAAATTCTAAGACCTCCCTCCTGTTCTATCCATCCAGGAAATTTTATGAGAGAGGCATTCCCAATACAATAACTCCTATTAGAAAGTCTACATTTGTCAGCATTTTTTCCTTCGCTCTGCTTATATCAGGAAATAATCGTGGGAAGCTTATAACATCTGAAATGCAACATTGATTTCAGTACCAATGTTGGCACATAGATCATAAAATCATAGAAATGTAGGAAGGAACCTCAAGAAGTCATAAAGTCCAGCCCTCTGCACTGTGGCAGGACAAAGTAAGCCTAGACCACTCCTGACAGGAGTTTGTCCAACCTGTTTTTAAACACCTCTAATAGTAGGTTTTCTGCAACCTCCCTAGGAAACCTATTCCAGAGTTAAACTACCCTTATAGTTGACACAACGGAGGAATGCATCTAATAGTGCAGCAGTCAAGAGCACTCATTTAAAAAATAAAAGGTGACAATTAGCTTTAATACACCTTAGTGGGGCACCTTAGTGGAAGGGGTTAACCAGGCCAGTTTGTAAAATACTAACTTTTTTTTACCATCAAGTCCAGTATGCTTGCTCCAGGACTGGCCAACACGTGATGCTGCAGAGAAAGATGAAAAGTCACCATGGGAAACATGAGCAGAAAGGGGAGGAAAAAAACCCTTCTTCCTGAATCACACTCTAATCAGTAACACAGAGCAAGAGATATCAATACTAGTGATTTAGCAATCTGTGTCCAGATTATAAGGCATAGATAAAGAAAGCTACAATTTACACTACTTCTTATTCCTGTTTCAAGCAAATTTAATTCATCCTGTGCAATTTGCTGCTTTCCTCATCTAAATTTCATGTTTGCCTGGGCAGCAGCTATACTGATTGCTGACCACTACTGCTGAAGCAGGACTAACTCTCAGCAACACACAGCATGTCTTAGCATGATTGACTGTTCTTGTCAGTGTTATCGGAGGTGGCCCTGCCATACCCTACAGCTACAGAAGCTGCCTGTGAACCAGCCACAGGGCTGAGTGGGCAGCCGATTACCTTCGTTGTTTACTATTAAAGCAAATAATGTTAGGAACATGAGAGAGACACCTATGCCATTCCAAACACACTCTAGATTAGGGATGTGAAAATGTAACTGTGTAAATGGTTAACCGATGAGCTGGTTCCCTCTCTCTTTGTTCCTCTCCAGATGAGAGCAGCCCATGTCTACAGTGGGCCCCCTGCAGGACTGGAGCGGCACCCTGCCCGCAACAGATGGGGAGATGCTCCAGCCCCCACCTGTTACCCGAAGGCAGTAAGCATCACCTGTTAACCAGTTCATCTTTCACATCCCTAAGATGAACTCTAAGTCTGGCCTGTACTGAACCATGCCCCAAAGTAAAGAACGGATGTAGCACTCCTTTCTTTGCACAATAAATATTAAGAACTTTTAATGGAGTTTCTTTACTTACATATGGAAATTTTGTCAAGCTAATTACCATGGCCACAGGAGTTTTGCCTAGTCCAGTGAGCATCTGGGAGGGAGGAGAATAAAAATCACTATTGCTGTCTGTTATAGCTAAAAGGGGTATGACTCTGTGGTGACTATGTAGCAGAAGACGGGCCATAACCTGATTCAATTGAAATCAATGGGCGCTTTTGTCATTGACAAATCATGGTTCAAAAATGTCTTAAGACTACTGAACTGGAGAAGATCTTTAACTCTTTTGGTGCTACTCACAGAATCATAGAAGATTAGGATGAAGAGGCCTCAAGAGATCATCTAGTCCAGTGTTTCTCAACCAGTGGTACAAGTACCCTTAGGGGTACTCGAGAGAAGTCTGGGAGGTACATTGACACAACTGAAATTTGGAGGAAACTGAATTTTTGTTTTAAGTTTTACAGTTCCTTATTATGTTTGTACTTTTTACACCCCAAAATGTAATCGCCCGACCAGCTACGATTAAGTTGTTTAAACAAATGTGTTGCAATGGTAGAAAAAAATTTTTGTGTCTAAAAACTATAGGTACTGGGGGTACTTATAATTTTTTTGAAAAAGGGGTACTTTATGAAAAAAAGGTTGAGAAACACTGATCTACTCCAATCACCTGCTTAAAGCAGGACCAAATCCAATTAAATCATTCCATACTGTTCTGGCCACTTGAAGCAGTAAATGAAAAAAATGGGACAGTCATAGAAAGATACAATATTAAAGAGGAGACAGGAAATAGAGAGTTAAAAAGAAAGTTTATCTAAATGTAGTTGCGATCATTCACTCCGTTTTATTTTTCTCCCACTATAGTAATACAGCACTGCTTTTTTCTCCACCCATATTCCCCACAGATAAAAAATAGCTGTAATGTTAACCTACTAAACCCACAGGTTTAGTTAATTCAAACTAACGGCCGTTAGTTCGAATTAACTTTCATAGACACTACACATGCAAACTGCTAGTTCAAACTTAATTCAAACTAGCAGAGCGCTTAGTTCGAACTAGGTAAACCTCATTCCACGAGGACTAACACCTAGTTCGAATTAAGTAGTTCGAATTAAGGGCTGTGTAGCCACTTAATTCGAACTAGTGGGAGGCTAGCCCATCCCAGGTTGCCCTGGTGGCCACTGTGGGCACAACCAGGGAAACTCTTCTGCCCCCCTCCCGGCCCCGGAGCCCTTAAAGGGGCACGGTCTGGCTATGGTGCCCGTGCCAGGTGCAAGCCTGCCAGCACCCAGCCAGCAGACCCTGCACCTGGCACGGCATGAGCCAGCCACCCGCTGCCACCCAGCCCTCCGCCTCTTCCTGGGACCAGGCTGGTGGCTCCCAGGAGCTTCCCTGGGGCCGCAAGAGGCGGGCGCCCGCCTAGTCTAGTGCGGAGATTGTAGACCTCTTCGAGGTTTCGGGGGAGGCCTCCAACGTCCACGACCTCCGCACTAGGCACAGGAAAGTGGCTGTCTAGGGCAGGATAGCTGCCAGCCTGGCTACCAAAGGCCACATGCAAACCCAGGAGCAGGTTTGCATGAAAATCAAGGTGGTCCAGTGAGACCCACGAATCTGATCCCTGAGCTTAGAATATAAGAACGGCCGTACTGGGTCAGACCAAAGGTCCATCTAGCCCAGTAGCCTGTCTGCCGACAGGGGCCAACACCAGTTACCCCGGAGGGGATGGACCGAAGACAACGACCAAGCCATTTGTCTCGTGCCAGCCATCTCCAGCCTTCTACAAACAGAGGCCAGGGACACAGTTCCTACCCCCTGGCTAATAGCACTCCATGGACCCAACCTCCATGACTTTATCTAACTTCTCTTTAAACTCTGTTATAGTTCTAGCCTTCACAGCCTCCTATAGCAAGGAATTCCACAGGTTGACTATTTGCTTTGTGAAGAAGAACTTTCTTTTATTAGTCTGAAGCCTGCTACCCATTAATTTCATTTGGTGTCCTCTAGTCCTTCTATTATGGGAACTAATGAAGAACTTTTCTTTATGCACCCTCTCCACACCACTCATGATTTTATAGACCTCTATCATATCCCCCCTCAGTCTCCTCTTTTCTAAGCTGAAAAGTCCCAGTCTGTTTAGCCTCTCTTCATATGGGACCTGTTCAAAACCCCTGATCATTTTAGTTTCCATTTTCAGAACCCTTTCCAAGGCCAAAATATCTTTTCTGGGGTGAGGAGACCACATCTGTCCACAGTACTGAAGATATGGCGTACCATAGTTTTATACTTCCCCTCCTCCTTCTTCCCCTGGCTTCCCCCTCCCAGCTCCCTCCTCCCAGGTTTCCCCCTCCCCTCTCCCACCCTCTCTCTTCCCCTCTCCCACCTCCTTTTTCCAGTCTCCCTAGAGATTAATCTCCCTCCCCCCCCCTCAGTTTTGTTAAATAAAGAGAGTTTCTAGTTTTGAACACACGTGTCCTTTATTTTTTACATCAGGAAGGGGGGCTAGGGAGGGGTAAGTGGAAAGAGGTAAGGGAGGAATGGGGTACAAGCCCCTGATGGGGAAGACTGGGGTGGCTCTGCGGGCTCCTCAGGGTGGAAGCTCTCCTGCAGCCCTCCGATTGACCCCCCCAGGGGGCAGTCTGCAGCAAGTGCAGCCGGGCTGATGGCTGAGTGCTGTGATGTGCCGAGTGTAGACATTCAGGGCACTCCAAGACAGGACTGCTTTGCTGTCCCTCATCGAGGTAGACAAGGAAGCGAGGAACCCCTGAGAACTGTCTGTCCAGGGTGGGGGTTTGGTCCCTTTAAGCACAGCCGTCGGCTAGCCTGAGACAGCAGCTCCATACTCTTAAGTCCTAATCTGATGCCCTGCCGGCACTGCTTCCGGCCAGACTTAACCCCGGTTCAGGGTCCACTCAATGTGGACATGCTAGTTCGAATTAGCAAAACACTAATTCGAACTAGTTTTTAGGTCTAGATGCACTAATTCGAATTAGCTTAGTTCGAATTAACTAATTCGAATTAAGTTAGTTCGAATTAGCGCTGTAGTGTAGACGTACCCACAGAGACTAAATGCAGGTTGAATCTTTCAAATCTGGGACTCCCTGGTTCGGCAACACCCACGGTCTAGCAGGACCATGGATGTTGTTGGACCAAAGAGCCCCAGAAGCCAGGAGCAAGAGCCAGCCAGGAGTCCCATGGAGTCTGGGCCAGCAGCAGCTAGGCCAGCAGGAGAGTGCTGGCCCATTGAGACTTGGCAGTAGTGGCGGCCTGGCAGCCCTAGCCAAGTGAGGGAACGCCCAGCAGCAATGGAGCTGGCAGCAGCCAAGCAGCCCTAGCCCTATCCAGGGAACCATGAATGGTGGTGGGACTGGCAGTGGCTGGGCAGCCCTGGCCAGGAACCCCAGGGGAACTCCCAGCAGCAGCGAGGCTGGCGGAAGCTGGGTAGTGCTAGCCCCAGTCAGGGAACACCTGGCAGTTGTGGAGCCAGCAGCAGCTGGGCAGTCTCAGCAGAGAACTTTGGGAAACTCCAAATGGTAGCAGGGCCAGCAACAGGGCTGAGAGCCCCAGTCTTGGGAGACTCAGAGCCCACAGTAGCCTGGGAGCATTGACCAACTCTGGTCTGGCAAACTCTCTGGTTTGGAACTGCTCAGGTCCCAGGGGTGCTGGACCAAGGAGGTTCAACCTGTATAAGGAAAGTCTACATGAGTTAAGCTAGTTAATTGTAAGAGGACTTTTGTATTCGGGCAGGATGAATAATGGATGTTCAGTTCACTGCCAATTCAATAATTGAAAAAGTTTCATTTTGGGTCAAACAAAAAACAACTTTTAAAAATATTTTTGGCAAATTAAAAAGTAAAACAAAAATAGAAATGACTCAGAATAAAATGTTTTATTTTGGCATTACTGAAATATTTTGACTTTTCAGTCTGATCAAAACTATTCAGTGAACTCAACAATTCACTGAACCCCACAACCTTCCTACATTCTGGGCCCCCTTATCCTTCCTTTGTTCCAAGGGTGCCAGCTCCGTCCCTCGGGTACCTGGGACGGAGAGCAGCCCGGGAGCAGGGCCAGTGGCCAGCAGGGGAGCAACTAGTTTCAGATCATCCAAAACCATTTTTCAGAAAATATACTACTGACTGACCAAATTTCATGCAGTTCTAATTTGGATTAATTCTAGGAATGGGGATTTCAGTGTGAATGATCAATCTGTCCTCAAAAGCATCACCAGCACGTTTTTATTTAGAATGGTGACCTACTTCTGGTAACTCTCAAACTACAGTGTGCCATTACTCAACAGGCCAACAAAAACAGTTACACAAGATCCTACATGCTATCAGAATAAAGTTGTAACACCAAATAAGTCATAAGTCGCAGGTATGCCAATACAAAATGATCAAACTCAGATTTACAATGTATAGGTATAAATGTTATAAAAAACTACAAATGGTCTGGTAGCACTTCACAGAAAAACTGTAACTTCTTCTGTAACACAGTTGCCATCTGCTGAAAACTCTAAAAACTGCCTATTAAAAAAGTAACAAAATATTTGGAACATGCAATATAGTGAACATATAAAGTTGTAGAACTATCAGAGGAGAATGAGTGATTTCTGAAAACTGAAATAATATGGAGAACTTGAAGATTTTAAACATTCCTCCTGCTGTTACTTCAGAATGAAGTAAAATAGGGAGCCTCCTTAGTTTGGAGATTTCTAACATTTAATAGGTAATCGTTATTAAATTCCAGTTCTGTTCTTTCAGCCAGAAATTGAAGCTGAAACACAGATTTCTTTCAACCTGAAAGATCAAGAACCAGGGAGAAAAGTAAACAGTGCCAGCAACTTAAAGTTAAGTAAGATTTGTTTCATTCATATCCAGAATAATATTTTCAACAGCCTCCATTTCATGATTCAGATTGGCTTATGTAAATGATGTAGAGCAACTGAAGTTAGAAGTCGCTCGCACTTTGCCTGGAACGGTCCAGAATACGTCAGCGTTTAAAACGAAGTACATCGTTATATAATCCCATCGAAATTTAAGATCTATGTACGAGTGTGTCAATATCGCTTGCCTAGTAGAATACACATCGTGAAAAGGTCATAAACGAGGGGGCTCTAGCCCCTAGTTCCTTGCTGTGCTCTTCTCTTTGTCTTTCAGCAGAGGAACCTTAAGAAAAGTTAAGGATGTCGATTAAGTCCTCAAAGCAATCCTCAGAGGTGTTACCCAGAGCCAAGACTAGTACACAGGATGAAACAAAACTCCTTGCTCTTTCTTTGCTCTAACCACTGGTGTACTGATTAGTCGGGGGTGACTTGAAAGCTTTTGTACGAAGGCGAGAAGGCAAGACATTACTATAGCGTAAGGGAGGCAGTTGCTCCACGCAGCCCCTTCCCGCTGAGGAGGCAATGCTGCACACCCAGCAGACAGCAGCCCACCAAGATTTAAAAACAAATACTTTGGGGGCTGCAAGGGAACGCCGTTCCCGCTGCTCAGAGGCTGGCATCTGCTTGGAGGCAGGCACGGGCTGATTTCTTCTCTCTCCCGCAGCAGTCGGTACGAAGTTAAACCCACGTTAACACACCGTTTAGCAACCCCTTACCTAGCTCGGGCTGTGCCTTTGCAATGTCTTCCTCCCGCTTGCTTACTTTCTTAAACTTGACCTGAGGCCACTCTGCGGCTGTTCCGTGGGACTTCAATCGCCTCCGCTGCCCGACCGTGCGCCGAGTCCCCGCCGCCCCCCATCTCTTAGGGGAAGTGATACATTAACCCACCCCCTTCCCCAGGCCCTCCTGTGCAGCACGCATAGAACGTCTCCGCTTTCTGCAGAGGATGCGGGCTCCCTCCCCAGCGCAGCTGCCCAGCTGTGCTAGGCGCTACACTCCAGCGCTGCCTCCTCCCGCCCCTCGCCTTTCATTGGTCGCGCGGCCTTCCCGGCGCCGTCTCGTGGGCTGCAGGCGCTGTCAGTCAGGCGGCTCCCGGCTCCGCGTGCAGGGGGCCAGCGCGCCGCCCTCTGCAGGGGGAGCGCGGTGCCGGCGAGGGCTGGGGTGATGTGGCAGTGCGCGGCGGGGCGGGCGCGCAGCGGCGTGGAGGGGAGCGTCTGGGCTGGGTTCTTGAAGGCGCAGAGAGCAATATCCCCCAGCTGGGAAGCGTAAGGTGCTGGGTCTGCCCGGCCGGCATCATTTCACCCGCCCTGTGGGGCTCCTAAGGGGGGAAAGATGGATTTTGCAGGGCGTTTCAACCAGACGCTAGTCCTGTATCACTCTAATGTGTGTTTTACCCATTGGGGTGTCCACAGGGGCACAACAGGGGGGCAGAGCCCACCCTCAAAGCCCTACCAGCCTTTTGGGGGGCCCCCATTGAAACCACTGCAGGACTCAGCACTTCTCACAGTCAGTGGCACCCTTACACTCATTTGAATAGTCAGAAGGTAGTAGGGTTTGGGTGTGTCTACGCGGCACCCTTACCTCGAAATAAGCTACGTACATTAAAATAAAGCGCTATTCGGAAACATCCCTTATTCCTCATGGAACAAGGTTTACAGGGACATCGAAATAGCGAGCCTGTTATATTTTGAAATAATGGGCTTGCTCAAAAGACACGGAACAGCTATTTCGGTATACTTCCAGTATCCCAAAATAGCGCCGCAGTGTAGACGTAGCCTTGTCAGCTGATGGTCAGGGCAGTGTGTGTGTTATGCACCCGAGTCTTCAACTGCTAGGACGCAAAGTCCCTTCACAGCGGGCGGCTGAGGGAAGGCCGACGGGCGCCCCAAGGGTCTGCAGGGAGAGCTTATTACACCCGAGTCTTTGACTGCTAGGACACAAGGTCCCTCAGCAGCAGGCAGCCTAAGGAAGGCTGACGGATGTCCCAAGGGTTTGCCTCGTGGAAGCAGCAGGGCCCAAACGCCCAGCTCTCACTGCGTCTGCCCCTATGACTGGCTGGAGTTCTTTTGATTGAGTTTGGCTCTGTTACAGCAACAGGAGGAGTTAGGTTAAAGCTTAAACAGTCACAGATTTATTGAAGAAGTTTCTAAAGCATGTGGTTACAGTGGCTATTGCTCTACTTTTTAAATGCTAGCAAGTACAGATCTTAAAATGGTTACAAAGGAAAAGGAAGATAGAAAAATAACGGTACCAAGTGACAGCTTAATCTTTAAAGAGCTCTATTCTATGCATGCACTAAAACAAAAAGACACATACAGATACAATTTTTACCCTTTCTGCGTCCCTCGATTCCAGCGTGTCAGGCCAGGACCGGTCACTCAATTCCCCGGGAAAGACGAATACGAGGCTGGGCATCCCCATGTGGACCTCGGGAGGCAATCACCTAACCCGACAGGTAGATGGTAGATTGATGCTCAGAGTGAGTGTGTTGCTGGACCCATCTTTATACCCGTGGTGTCACATATTCTCTTTCTTATCTATGGTGCCAAATTGTGCTGGTTCGTCTTTGTGACGCCAGTTCTTACAAGGGAGTTGTGAACTTAATTTACACATGTAAGAGAGATAACTAAATTGGGAGTACTGGACATTCTTTTCTCAGCGGGCGATTCTCCGACCCCCCCATACACACGCCTTCCCCTGGGGCCAACTCACCCCTCCTGTAGCACAGGGAAGCTGCCACGCTCCTTCTCCGGGGCCAACGCCCCTCCCGCAGTGCGCCCAGCACACCACAGAGCTGTGGGAAGGGAGCAGCCAGCACACCTTCAGAACCCCCAGAAGTGGCGCAAAGCTGCAGGACTTCTGTCCACCCCACGGGAAGCCAGCAGTACCTCCATTGTCACTGGAGGTACGTAGTGGGGCTTCTCGGGGTTGGGGGGAAAATGAGGGGGACCAAACACCTCACGATCGACTGGTTGGTGACCACGGATCTAAGTTATGCAACTTCAGCTATGTGAATAAAAACGTAAACCTACTTACTATGGAGTCTTCACTGCACTATGTTAATGAGAGATGCCCTCTCATCGACTTCCCTTCGGCTTCTCATTGAGGTGGAGTACTGAGGTTGACACTAGATCAATTGACGGTTGATTTATCAAGTATAAATCAACCCTACTGGATCGAACACTGCCCGCCGATCCAGCTGGTAGTGTGACATAACCTTAGATAGTTATGTCGATGCGGTGTCAGTGTAGGCACTGTGGTGCTTACATCAACTGTTGCTGCCTTTCAGAAGCTGTCCCACAATGCTCCACACTGAGCCCTGGTCTACACTAGGGAGTTATTTTGAAATAACAAGTGGAGAGTCCACACTACCAAGCCCATTATTTCAAAATAATGGGCTGATTATTTTGAACTAATAACTTCTGCTTGTCATGAGGAATAATGCTTATTTCAAAATAGTTATTGCAAAATAGCAGTAGTGTGGATGTTCCGATGCTGCTATTTCAAAATAATTACTTCCCAGACTCATTCAAAGTAATTACTCTCCAGTGCTTTCTGGGGCTGTAAATTGAGGTTGCACACCCACAACCTAGAGCCCTAGGGAGCCTGCCTTGGACTAATTTCAAGGCTTCCCTGTAGTGTGGACATGCTATTTTGAAAGTTATTTTGGGAGTTATTTTGAAATAAGTTATTTTGAAATAATTTCCCAGTGTAGAGATACCCTGACAGATCAGTGCAAGAATTCCTGCTAAGGATGCACTACAACAAGGCTAGGAGTGTAGTGTGGACATGCAAAAGTGATTTCATGTCTGTGACAACTGTATGTTAACTTAATTTAGGTCAATGTAATTTTGTAGTGCAGACATTTCCTAAGAAATGCTTTTTTTGCAGCTGACTTTTTTTCCAATGTAAAATGGACTAAAGATGTAAACAACTAATCGATTAGTCGACTATCCAGTAAGCAAAAGCTTATCAGATAGTTGATACACTAGTTGACTAGTCACTTCCCCCAACTTGCTGCCTCTATCAGAAAGAGGCAGCAAGGGGGGAAGACAAGGGGATGCTGTGGGGGAGCCAGCTTAAAAGCCTGTCCCCCCCCATCTCCAGCTCCTTGTGGAATGCTGCACTAGTCCTTATCAACTTATCATCAAATAGTCAATGGAAATCCCATTGACTATTTGATTAGTTAATTAATCGAAATTTAATATCCCTAAAATGGACTATAGTGTAAGAATTACATTTCCTTGCACTTGTCATCTCACCAATCAACCTGTGGAACTCATTGCCAGGATACACTGTGAAGCCCAAAACCATAACAGGGCTCAGATAAGAGTTAGATTAGTTGGAGGATAGATCCATCAATAGACCACTGATCTGACCTAGTACCTTTTGTTCCTATCCCCTATTATTCCAGTTAATTAGCCAGAAATGTGTCTTTGCTTATAAAAAACGTGTTTTCTAGATCATAAAAATCTTTAGAAAATTAGGGAAGTGTTATTGCTCCCATTTTACAGAAAGAGAATCTATGGGCACAGATAGATTTATGTGATTTATCCACGGTCATATGGAAAGTCTATGGCAGAACTAGAAATAAAAACCAGGAATTACTGTAAACTGAAAAGGCTCTTAACAGCATAATAATACATTGCACTATAAAGGGTACCATACACTACTTGCACAATATTAGATGTCAGAGATTATCAATACAGTCCAAAAGCCTTAAACAGAGGGAGTTTATCCTTCCAAGGGTTTACCAGGAAGTACTGGTACACCAGTATTTTTTTAAAGTTCCTACTTAGGAAGAAGTGAGTCACACACAAGATGTAGTGGCAGTCTCTCTCCTCCAAGGCTTCCAGAATAGATGCTAATCTCATGTCTTTTACCTACTGAATAATCTGTTTTATGGGACTGACCAGAATAAGTCCTTAGACCCCTAAAACTGCCATCATTCAAGTTCTATTTGTGCCTCACAACCTTATTTAAGATCCCAACTTCACACTTCCTACTGGTGGGTGGGTTTAAGATATCCCAGGAGAAAGTTATCTATTTACATTACAGATTGATTCTGGATCTAGCAGACATTCTACTGTACACTTCTGTTTGATTTTGTGCCTATTGCTGTCTCTGGTTTTTCTGAGAGGGCTAAATCCACACTCACCTCTCGAATACAGTATTTGCTATAAATATGCTTGCATATGTAATATTGTATAAGTAGTTGCGGCAGGGCCTTCTATATACATTTATTTGGCAAGTCAAGTTTCCTTTCTAAACTGGATGATGTTATGAGCATTTTTCAGAGCTTCCACCTCACTCTAACCAGAGTTTCAAGTTTCCTCAGTTTCAAATGAGTGGCAAGTCTGCCACATGCAGTCAGCCCAATATAAGACACCTGACATCAGATTTGCAGAAGTGCGATGTACGCATGACTTAAACGGAAATTCTTTGGAGCTGTGTTTTCAAACTTATAAAGTGATAGAAAATGCAATATACTCTGAACAGAGTCAGGCCTTAGGTGTATTACAAAATTAATGGTTAATTTTTATCTGATTTTCTATAATTAGATTCCCCCTTAGAAAATAGAGATGCCACCTTACCTTGTGAAGATTAATTAAAGTTTATGAAGCACTCAGATGCTATAGCTGAGAATACCATACAAATGTTCATGTAAAAATTAATATTTTTCTGTAGCCAGAATGAGGTTAGAATAATATACAGTGAATAAGGCCTAAAGCCACACAGCAAATTAAGAGAACCAATTTGTTCTCTAAGCACTGAAGACACAAGTGCTATGGGGAAGAAAATAGGATGCATTCATGTAATTAAGATGGTATCATAATACATACATAAAAGGGGACTTTGTTAAGATTGATAAGGCAATTGCAGTTTTGGCATTTCCTGACTTTGCAACCTTAATGTTATTTTAACCTTATTTTTATGATGCAATTTCATTTTCATCAATGTTTTTTTCCAGCCAGCTTTGTCTCTGACTCACTAGCTGTCCTCTGCATGTACTTTTGGTGAGTCAGGAAAGCAGGCTGGTTAGCAGGGATATTGGGTTGGTTCTATAGAAATAGCAGATGTGTGTGGGCAGGGAGCCAGACAGACAAAGCAGGACCTGAGGGTTATATGAGGTTGAGTTGTGATTTGGAGAACATCAGAGTGGTTCTGTATGTGTGTGTGTGCATCTGTAGGTGTCACAAACTAAAGATACTTTTTGGGGAGTAATAATGTAGTTGTGCAGGCAACCTGATATGAACGGAGCCTCATATCTCTACATGGGTACAGCAAAGGCTTCTCATGTTATGGCCACTAGTGCTGGGCAAATAATGGATGGTTCAGACCACTGGCAATTAAAAAATCATGTGAAGTGAATAGAAAAACTATTTTTCTAACATTTTGGTGTATCAAAAAGAAAAATATTTGGGGGTGGTTTTTTGTTTTTAACAAAATCAGAAATTTCAGTTTAAAGTTTTCATTGTTTTTGGATTGTTTAATAACAGTAGACAAAGCTTTTAAATTAAAAGTTACTTTGATTTGCAAAACCAAAATGTTTTGTAAGTATCAAAATGCTAGTTAATGTTGTGTATAATTGTTTGTTTGATGGCATGTGCCAAAGGCAAGATGAATTCACAGCATTCTTATCACTGAACCTGCCTTTTTTTCACCAAAAAATGGTAGTATAAAAATAAAGTCACCCAGCTCTAGCTGCCACCTCAGCTCCCTCCACACACCAGTGCAGCACTGCCATGGAGGGCTCCTCCTTCCGTGCTAATGCCTCAGAACAGAAGCTGGTGCAACACTTTCTCCACCTCCAGCACTAGGCAACAATGCCAAAAGAGTCAAGTTTCTGCATGGGTGCATGAGAGAGATTCCTTCAGTAGTGAAGGGCTAAGTGCATAGGGGAACAGAAATGGTGTTGTTGAAGAATCCCTTTAAAAAGGCGTGTCCCTCAGAGCTGAGGCACAGGGTTTCTTCCATGCAAGCCTCTTCTTCTTAGAGGCTTCTGTGCTCTCTCATGTTGCTCCATAAGATGGTCCCTGGACGCAGGACCCTCTTCCCCTCCACACACTTTAAACAAGTCTCCAAGTTCTTCAGGCTTTACCCAAGGTCATTCTACATAGATTCTCCTCTATTCGCACAACCCCACAACCTCCAGCACATTTACCTTTCCTTGATTCTGATCTTTTCACTCAAATAATTTCCCACAGACAAGTCACCAATAGGATTCTGGGTCCTCACGGGATACACCTTTATAGGAACTCTCCAGCCAAACCTGCACTCCAGGCTCAGTCCCACTTCAGCTTTCTTCCAATAAAAACAAACCATTGCAAACACTAGCTGTATCTCCTCAAACCAGGCCAGTCCATTCAGCTTCCTCTCTGACAGTTATTTCAGATGGGTTAAAGTGCTGGCTGCAGCTCAGTTAACTCACTTAATTCTTTCTTATCCAGAATTAGAGTTACTGATGACAGGGTGGGTATGTTAGGCACACTGCCAGCATATTACTGTCCACCCTCCACACAGTTCCTTCTCTCTGCCACATATCCCCCTTTGCAAATTGAGCTGTTTCAACATTTCTTTCCTGTCTCTGTGTTAGTATGTATCAACACTGATTCATATACTCAGGAATTCATATACATAGGGATACAGTTAAACACCGATACATGGGAAAATATCGCATTTTAGGGGTTTAAGCATCAGCTTAAAAACAGAGCATGATAGGAAAGCAGAAGGAATTGGAAGGGGTGGGCTATGGGGGAAGCATGTTTTGAAGTGAAGAAATTAGGAGAATTGGGAAGCAGAACTGTCAGGGAAACATGGAGACAAGTGGATTAGTGTATGAGGTCCCAGCACAGAATACAGAAAGGGGGCTTGAGTGATAGGGTGTATCTCTCTCTCTCTCTCTCTCTTTCTCTCTCTCTCAGGGTATGTCAAGACTGCAGAGTCCAAGTAATGCATCTGCTTTTCCGGAAAAAAAAATCGGAAAAGCAGATGCATTTTTTGGCATCCCCATAAACCTCATTTACGAGGAAGACGGGATATTCCAAAAGAATCTTTTTTCCCAACATTTGGCCCAGTGTAGATGGGCCAAATATCGGAAAAGCCTCTTTCCAGAGAAAAGGGGAAAAAGATACGCAAATTGCACTTTGCAATTTGCGTATCTTTTTCTGACTTTTCCTTGTAGTCTAGACACAGCCTCAGTGTTGACAGCAGTTCCATATGAATAATTGTCAATGTAGACACTTATTAAGAAAATGGAGAAAATTCTCCTTCAAAGAAAAGAAAAGAAAAGAAAAGAAAAGAAAAGAAAAGAAAAGAAAAGAAAAGAAAATAACTTTCCTTAACTATAAGTTATTGTGCCTAGGCTGCATATTCCAATTTCACCAATGCTCACTGTAATAGCAAGGAAGTAAGCCACATAGTTATTCTTTTTGTCTAAAGTCCACTAATACTGTGACCTTCTACTATATATGGAAGCACTTGTTCAATGACAAAACTTGGGTAAACGATCCTCTTTCTTGAAGAAAAGAGAAGAGATCAGCTTTTTGGAAACTACTCCTTCTGAGGTTGCATCTCTACATCTAAAGATAAAATAGGGTTTTATACGTGTAAGGCTACAAATATATATTTATTTACTGGAAGAAAAACGTATATAGCCATACTAAAGAGAAGAATGAACTTCATTGTTTTATGACATCACCAATGATAAAACAATCCATCTGATCTATGACCTTTATCACTGGTGCTATAACAGCCTAAATTTTTCAGCATGTCTTCTGGCTAACAAGAACATCTGGTGATGGTATTTTAAGCCCTGAAATGTCCTGGTATAACAGTTAACAACTAGTACTCATTTTACAGATTGTCTAAATGACCAGCCCAAAATCATTCAGCTGGTCAGTGGCAGACATAGGAATAAAAGCTGTAACTCCTGATGTTCAGTCCCTTCTTCAACTCTGAGGTAAGACTCCTTCTGTAAATTATCTAAACTAAGTAAAGATCCACTATCAAATTTATTCTACCATTTTTGTTTTATTTCGATTTCCAATTTGCCAATTTCTTTTAAAAATGATGTCTTTTGAAAAAGTAAACTGTATTATATGTCTCTCTGTTCCTATTTGTTGCTTAAGAAATGTGTTATTTTATTTAACAGAAAAAAATATTAGCATAGGCCCCAATCCTGCAAACAATTATTCCCTGGAACTCTTCAAGGAACTAAAGTTAAGCATGTGTGCAATTGTTTGTAGAATCAAAGTTTTAATGTGCAGTACAGCTTAATTTCTCTGAAATATATTACAGAAAAAGGATCATTTTTATCCTAGATTTTATATGAAATATATTAACAGTGACATATTAAGCAAAGATTAATGGTTCACTTTATACTGTCATGAATGGAGATGTTCTGAAACTTATGGGGAACTTTTCTGATTTTCAACTATTATATTTTTAGAGAACAACCACAGAAAATAGCTTGTTGTGTTTACTTCTCAAGAGAGCGGACATTGTGACCAGAAAAAATAAGCAATGACATTTTTCTGTGAATGATGATGGAATGAAATCAGAGTTCCAAATGTCCATCTACCTGACTGATAAGACAAGAAGAACTGTGACCCTCTCATGCAAATCATGAATAGATCTACTAAGCACATACTCAAATTAGATTGTCAGGTAAGAAAATATTGCTCTTTCTAAATGACTTGCTAAGGCAGACGGCTTTAAGAAACAACTGCTTCTGAAGATGTACAATAGAATCCCTATTTTACAAACAAAATGGGGACCAAGAAGTTCATAAAATAGAAACATTTATACAATTAAACATCTCAAGATTACAAAAGTAAGGTGTATAAGCTGCAATGTGGTGCATTCCCCACCTCTGTTCCTTTAAACCAGGGGTCTCCAAACTTTTCAGCCCGAGGGCCGCATTAACTATCAAACAGCAGTTCGGGGGCCGACTGCACACTTGAGGTCCAAATAAAAAACAATCAAAACATGGATGTTGTTTTAAATTATGTATTTAATATTATTTTATTCAGTTATTATTTAATAACACATTCATACACTACACATGAACACCTGTATTAGTGTGAATGGTGAAATTGTTTCCTGGATGCCAAAATAGCAGACATTTCTGGCTTTAGATTTGTTGTCCCTAACATCAACAGTGACCTGAGATTATCATCGGACAAGTTTGTTCTCAAATTGTTCTTCACGTATTTCATTCTTGAAAATGTTTGTTCACACAGGTATGTTGTTCCAAAGATTGAAAGGTACCTTGATGCAAAAGTTTTGACATTAGGAAAGTCTTCCTTGGGCAAAAACTGGTAAAAACCCACCAGTCCTATTTTGAACTTGTCCCTAAGGAGGTCATTTGCTTGCAAATCAATGACTTCCAGCTGCAGTTCATCTGGGCAACTGGCCACATCTGCTTCAAATGGGTTTTGAAACAATCTCACTTCTTCTGCCTTTGAATCCAAAAAGGTCTCCACGGGCCGGATGAGAGGGCCTCGCGGGCCGCATCCGGCCCCCGGGCCGTAGTTTGGAGACCCCTGCTTTAAACCATAGCAAAGTGATGTGTAATGCACTGAGGGCTTAGAAACATGAAGGGATGTTATTCTTCATCAACCTAACTTCTTTTTCGTAAATTCTGTTTGGATAAATATAGTTCATATAACTGGCTGTTCATATGATTATTGTTCATAAAATTGAGATTCTCTTGCATTTATTGAAGAAAACATGCTATCTTGAAAAAGAAATATTCCCTATTCTCAATAAGAAATATCTAGGATAAGACATCATGTCTACACTCTTTCAGAGTAGAAACCAAATGGGACAAGATGGATATACTATCATTCTCTTGATAATGCTGACCCCTGTGTTTCAGAACAATCTTCCCGGAACACCTCATATATAGAGTACATTAAACAACCTGGAATATAGGGCTGATTCTTGGGAACTGCCATATTTTAAATTTATCAGTGGTGATATGGAAGAATCTGGCCCATGGGATTTGATGTATAGCTTGGGAATTGCATCATATAATGATTAAGTAACTAGAAAACATTGATGCAGGACTGTTCTAGATATACCAGCAATATCCCCTACTGACTAACTCAATATATGCTGCAGTCCCTAAGTAACAGGCCAAATTCTGCCCTGAGATCCAAGTTCTGCTCCCATCCTCACCATTGAGAATCCTACATACACATTCAAGGGCATAGTTTGACTTTATGGGATACATGAGCTGAGAATCAGCCTTAGATTTGAATGGTATATGATTATAGTTATAATAATTTTCTTTCCTATCTCATTTTTTATCATTACATCTGCAATCTTTTAAATCCTGTGGCTGTGTCTAGACTGGCAAGGTTTCCGCAAAAGCAGCTGCTTTTGTGGAAAAACTTGCCAGCTGTCTACACTGGCCACTTGAATTTCCGCGAGAACATTGACTTCCTACTGTCTGAAATCAGTGCTTCTTGGGAAATACTATGTTGCTCCAGTTCGGGCAAAAGTCCTTTTGCGCAAAGCTTTTGTGCAAAAGGGCCAGTGTAGACAGCTCAGATTTGTTTTGCGCAAAAAATCCCCGATCACGAAAATGGCGATCGGGGCTTTTTTGCAGAAAAGCGTGTCTAGATTGGCACGGACGCTTTTCCGCAAAAAGTGCTTTTGCAGAAAAGCATCCGTGCCAATCTAGACTCTCTTTTCCGCAAATGCTTTTAACGGAAAACGTTTCCATTAAAAGCATTTGTGGAAAATCATGCCAGTCTAGACGTAGCCCATTAGTGGAATTATATACTGTTAATATGTTTTCTTGAAGTGTCTTTTGCATAAGTAATTTTTAAAAAATTAGTCCTTCATCTGGCCCAGAGCAGTATGATCTGATCAACCAACTAGTCAACTGACTTTCATAACAAGTTTGGGAACCTGGAATCCAAAAGATGAATCTGATTAATACAGATTAAAAATAATAGTGTAAGAAAGGCTTAGAGAACAAGGGAAGATTACAGCATCACTGCTCCTGTTTTCATTGTAATATCTGTAAATCCGAAGTCATTCAGTGGCACTGTAATTAATTTTTAACTTCATGCAGGTGTGGCACTTAATTCTCTTGATATGGATTAAAGTGTTGCCTCTATTGTACAAAATCATATCATCCAGCCATTTAACAAAAATGAGTGAAATTCACCATTAAATTATTTCTTTTTGTAGCAAATGTATGATTTTTATTTACAGTTGTCTGTACAATTGGAAAAACAATTTCCCCCCCCTTTTCCCCCTCAAACATTGGCATGTTGCAGTGGCATGCACAGGCAGAACGAGTTAGTTAATTTTCAATTAAGTCATTTTTGGTCTTTTTAAATAATTTCTATCATTAAAAAAAGCTATACTGGTTTTAACTAGCTTGTGCCCTGTGACCTAAGGCATGACAATCCTTTTTTGTTTTGTTCTTTTTTCTAAGTGAAATGGCGCTTTGAATGAGTCCTCTATGGAGTCCTTCTGAGCTCTTTTTTCATCCTGGTCGATGAAGATCTAAAATAGTTGACACAAGCACATGGATGCGACAGGTTGGACAGGTGGGCTTCTTTAGCAGCCACTTTCCGATACACTGTTGGAGGAAAATATTATGGGAAAGAGAAAGTTAGCAATCCAAACTTGTTGCACTGACAGTCAAGTATGAGGAATTTTGAGAGGCATGACTGCTAAATTCCCATACATTATTAAAATTTTGATCTAAAATTTTTAAAAAACAGCATAAAAACCCATGTCTATGGTGAATCACAGAATATAGGTCTGGAAGGGAACTCAAGAGTTTATCAAGTCTAGCCTCCCGAGGTAGGACCAACCAAATCTAGATAATCTCACCCATCCTCCTTGAGTTTCTCCATAAATGCTGTGATTGGATTCATTTCTGCTTGAATTGAAATGATTTCAGTAGGATCAGGATCGGGTTCAATTTTAATTTTTTCAGGAGTATAAGAACCTTAGTACACTCTTTCTCGCACTCTTTCTCTCATCTAAATTGACAATTCTTGAGACAAAGATCCTGTGTGTTTATCCACAGAAGAGATGCCAAAAACATCAGCTTGAAAAATAATTTCTAGGGACATAATCCATTTTCTATGACTAATTTGATCTTTGGTCATTTTACCTATTGCATCTACATTGCATCCCTCTTGCGCAAAAGCCTATGCAAATGAAGCACAGATCAGCATATTGCCATGCTTCATTTGCATAATTAATTAGGGGCCATTTTTGCGCAGGAGGCTTTTGCGCAAAAAGGAGCCATCTACACAGCTCCTTTTTGCACAAAAACCCCCTCTTAAGCAAGAGCCATTCTTCCTAATTTTTTCAGGAAGAATGGCTCTTGTGCAAAAGCCTCTTGCGCAAAAACGGCCCTTAATTAATTATGCAAATGAAGTGTGGCAATATGCTAATCCGTGCTTCATTTTCATAGGCTTTTGTGCAAGAGGGATGCAATGTCGACGTAGCCATAGAATGCCAATACAGATGCCATGTATATGTGTTTTTTGCCATCTAATCAACTGTCCACTCAGGATTGCACCAAATTTACCAAACTCTTTCACATTCAGCAGCCCACATTTATAACAATACTTGGGTACTTCTTTCCTGGGTCAGATTCGAACCTTGTTAAGGTTAAACTCTCTTATGCCTATCATTATCCTAATCCCAATTCTATCCCATGCCCTGAGACATCCAGCTTCCATTCTTTTGCTATATTTTTCAATCAACTGATATCAGGAACAAATACAAAATATATAAAGGTGTTCTGATCCAGCCCTGAACTCTCCATTAGTGCAAAGTTGTTGTTGAGACAGCTTAACTGGACACTGGAGAATTCATGCAGTGTAGAAGGAGCATCATGTTGTGGAGCAGCTTCTACACATACACCTGTCTCATCCAACTGTACAAAGGGCTTGATCAAAGTCTAGTTGCTGTCATGGAAGGTCATAAACGGAATCTTTCTTCTTCTAGGGCTAAACAGGGAATAGGGCCCCTCGAGTTTCTTGCTGTACCTCTTTGTGAAAGCTGTGCATGCAATGAAGTTCTGTTATGCTGCCGGCCTCGAGATCATCATGACAAATAACACATAGATCCGAATCTTCATCCTTCAAAAGAACATAAGTCACTGTCAGTCATAGGATGACTTTAATCCAGAAAAAAATTGTGGCAGAATAACCAAATTGTATTGGGTAAATTAGCAAATCAAAGAGTGCTCTTACATATGGGGTGCGTCTAGACTGGCAAAATCTTGCCAGCTGTCTAAACTGGCCGCGAGAATTTGCACAAGAACACTGACAATCTAATGTAAGATTGTCAGTGTTCTTGCGCAAGAACTCGGGCGCTCCCACTCGGGAAAAAGCCCTCTTGCGCAAGTGTTCTTGCGCAAGAGGGCCGGTGTACACAGGGACAGGAATTTTTTATGTAAGAAAGCTCCGATGGCCAAAATGGCTGCCAGAGCTTTCTTGCACAAAAGCGCGTCTATACAGGGCATGGATGCTTTTGCGCAAAAGCAAATCTTTTGCGCAAAGGCACTTGCCAATACAGATGCTCTCTTGCGCAAATACTTTTAATGGAAAAACTTTTCCATTAAAAGTATTTGTGCTAAATCATGCCAGTGATTTTCTGTGTAGATCTGTGAGCAGATTTATCTTCTAATGACCAAATTCTGTGCTTGGAACCCAGCCTGAATAAGTTGTCCAGGCACTCGTGATGTGTATAAGGGAAAAACATCCAAGAATTCTTCCCTGCAGCCTGCAGAGCAGAAGCAGAGATCTTCTTTGATTCATACTTCAGCCTCATGAGTAGAATAAATGTATCTACGGGTACGTCTAGACTACAGGCTTTTGTCAACAGAAGTTTTGTCGACAGATACTGTCGACAAAACTTCTGTCGACAAAGAGCGTCTACACTACATTCAGTTCTGTTGACAAAGCAAGCTGCTTTGTCGACATGGTAGTGTAGACGCAAAGGACAGTTTACATGCAATAACACCTTCTGTCGACAGAAACTCTGTCGACAGAAGGCGTTATGCCTCGTAAAATGAGGTTTACCAGCGTCGACAAAACTGCTGAGTTCTGTCGACGTTATGTCGACAGAACTCAGCGGTAGTGTGGACGCAGGTATAGTTTTGTCGACAAAAGTCCACTTTTGTCGACAAAACCCTGTAGTCTAGACACACCCTTAGGGTCCCTCATGCAATGTGGGAAGGACTGGAGAAACTCCACAGCCTTACTGATGAGTACAACCGTCATACATCCCTCATCTGTGTCTTGTCTTCAAGGCCTTCTCTTCATTGGGAAAATCCATCATGATAGAAAATATGTTAACTAACCAAATTTAATCAGCTTGATGTTAAACACCATTGTGCCATGAGCATGGACAAGGACAGACATGTTTAAAAACATGCAAGCTGGTTGTGGATAAAGCTATGATCCATCTCTTACAGCTTCTTACTGGCTAATCTCGGCATGGTCTTAAAGAAAATGGAATCTGTGTTTGCCAATAGGTCAGGAGGGGTCATACTGGGCTTGTGATTGGCAACCTGGATTTCAGAGAGATCTTCCTTGAGGATGAGTGGAGTCCAGCCCATCAGCTCCACAGAATAGGTGTATCCTTCTATAGACTAGCAAAGGAAGGTCTGTGAGAAGGGAAAGAGCCATGTTATGCTAGGTCAGTCTTTTGGTCTGGTTCCTATTGGCCTAAAGGAATTTTATACACGGTCACTGCTTAATTTGTGCCAGAGCCTGTCAAGGCTGAGTCCTAGCACTTCTAGGTCTGGCAGTTCAAGGCCCTGGTACCTCTGGACATGCCGTGACAATTATGGAAGTAAAAAAATTGTTTTAGTCCTGATGCCTCATTACTTGAGCACTAGCACTTCTTCCATTACAAATTAAACCTCAAGCAGTGTAAAAAGGCCTGAAAGTGGGTGTAAATAACCAAAGCAGTGTAAAACAGTCTTAGTGTAAATGAAAATCAGGCCCATTAGTGATGTGTCCTGTGATGAGTGAATTTATTTCCTCCTTTATTTAAACAGAGAATAAGCTGGGACTGCCCCCGTGTTAAAGAAAAGGAACTGATTCTCTGTGCAGGTCCGTTGACTCTGGAATTCACTTCCCGGCTTAGTCCATCTGACCCTTGATGTATAATCTTTCTTGACATGCTAAAAGGTCTATATCTTTTCCAGGGCTTTGATGGCTACTAGGATAATGGCAGATCCTGGGATTATGACTGGTTTTCTTAATGGATAATTTTAAGCAGCCTGTTAGAGACTGTATTCAATATGGCTACATCTAGACTACATCCCTTTTTTGTAAAAGGGATGTAAATTAGACATAACACAATTGCTAATGAAGTGGGGATTTAAATCTCCCCCGTTTCATTAGCATAAAAATGGCTGTCGCTTTTTTTCCGCACGGAGCTTTGTCGGAAAAAAGTGCCAGTCTAGACACTGATCTTGCGGAAATAAAGGCTTTTCCGAAAGATCCCTTATCCCTCTATGAAATAAGGGATCAGCGTCTGGACTGGCGCTTTTTTCCGACAAAGCTCCATGCGGAAAAAAAGCAGCAGCCATTTTTATGCTAATGATGTGGGGGAGATTTAAATCCCCACTTCATTAGCAATTGCGATACGTCTAATTTACATCCCTTTTACGAAAAAGGGATGTAGTCTAGACGTATCCTATGTGTTGATTGAAAGCCCAAAGAGTGTGTTAGGGGCATCCATCAGTATTATTTCATACAGCTAAGAACAAATCCAAAATGTATTCATTTGTATATTTGCATATTCATTGTTAGCTTTTTCTTTTGCTGTGTTTATTTCATATTCTACTTTATGTATTCTTTTGAGTTATTTGTTTTTGATTTTCTGTTTCTGATTTTTCCCTTTTTCTCAGAATGTTCTGCTAGTGTATAAATAAATGTAGCAACAATTTCATGCTACCTTTCTTTGTCAGTGGTTACACTGAATAATAGTCATATGTAAATGTGTACCTAAACTTTGATTCATCCTCAAAATCATGCTTTGATTAAATAATACATCAGAAGCATCAGGGTAATTTTACATTCACAAACCTAAAAGCATGGGTAGTGACACTGCAAAGTGTTTTGATAGTCCTCTTAAAAATCATTATGGGTGCGTCTAGACTGCAGGGGTTTTTTTTGGAAAAATGGCCGTTTTTCCGAAAAAAACATCACTTACGTCCGTACTGCTATTGCATTCTTTCGAAAGAAAATTGAAAGAACACAGGGGGTTTTCCGACATTGGTAAACCTCATTCTATAAGGAAGAAAGCCTTTTCTGAGAGAGCTCTTTTGCAAAAAGGTGGGTGTGGACGGGAAAGAGGGAGTTCTTTCAAAAGAAGGGGAAAGAGGAAAAAGCACAGGTGCCCTGGTAGCCACTCCGTCCATAGTAATCACAGCTTAAATGTGAGATAGAGTCCATTCAGTGTGAACGCTATCTTTCAAAAAATCAGATCGCTTTTTCGATGAGCTTTGGCAGTGTGAACGCTCTCTTCTGGAAAAGCTTCTTCTGAAAGAAGACTGCAGTCTAAACTTACCCTATGTTATGGATGGCTCCTCCTATTCAGATGCCTATTACAGAAGAATTTTTCTGTGTACTCCTGAATTCATTTTGCACAACAGAGTATACTAACTGGACTCAGATGTCAAGAAACACAGAAGAGGAGATTATTTTAACAGAACATAACCTGTCCCCTGTGAGCCAGGGGAGGTGCAGTGTACAGGTTGGACCTCCCAGGTCTGGCACACTCAGGACCTGACTGGTCCTGGATCAGGGATTTTGCCATACCAGGGGAGGTTATTTCTGGTCCCCTGACACCAGCCCCCTACAACTCTGGCCTGATTACTGGCCCCCCAGCTAGATCCCCCTCTCAATGGTATCTGCTGTCTTGTCAGCCCCTGCTGCAGCACCTAACAGCCCCATTGCCTCTATGCGCACTGGGCTCCTGCTGCAGCTCCTGGCAGTCCCACTGCCTCTATGGATGCTGGGCTCCTGCTGACCTACTGGGTGGCCCCACTACTGTGCGTGGGGCTCCCACTGCCGCACATCAGTCTCCCACTGACCTGCCAGCTGCTAGGGCTCCCATGCTCTAGCTCTCCACCAGGACTCTCTTGTCCTGGAAAATCCGGGGTCCTTCCCACAACTAGCTAGTTCTCCCTTAGCTCTAGTGGTAGAGGGTTTTGCTTTAAAATTAGCTCTGTTCATTGGTGCTAGTTGATGATGATGATTTTGAGGGAATACATTACTTGTTTTTCCAGATCATCATCGTCATCCACAACCCTGGGCTCAACCCCCATTGGTGTCCGATGCCTCCCTCGCTATTTCCTTCCAACTTTCCCTGTCCAGTGCGGAGCGGCTGTAGACTAGCTCTGCACCAATCTATATCATCTGCCCATTCTCTGTGGGGTCTGCCTCTCCTATTTGGACCATCCATTATGCTGAATGCCAGGGTCTTAACTTTTTGCTCGTCATTCATTCTACAGATATGCCCGAATAGCTGTAACTTCCGTTGTATAACCTTCTGCAGGAAATTCTCTTTTGGCTGTATCATCCTATATAATTCCTCGTTGTTGACCTTCTGCATCCCTCTTATTCTCAGGATCTTTCTATAATAACTCCTCTCGAATGCCAATATGTCCTTCTCCTCAAATCTTTCGTTATATCACCCATGTCTCACATCCATATAACATGCTGCTAAATACATGTTTTCAAGATGCTCAGCTTCATTTCTAAGCTAATCGCTTTACTTTTCCAGATCTTATCTATTGCCTTCAAACTCACTCTTGCTTTCGCTATTCTAGTCACTATTTCCTTCTTACAGTCTAGATCATACGTCATGTTGCTACCCAAAGACGTGAGCTTCTCTGTGTTCTCTAGTTAGATCCCATCTATACTGATCTTCCTTCCTATTTCCTTATCTCCAAATACCATTGTCTTTGTTTTATCGATATTCTTAATAAGTCCATACCACTTCCTTTCCTCATTTAGCTCCTGCACCGTTTTCACTAGCTTCTCTTCATCTTCCTCAATGATAACTATATCATCCGTGAACCTCAAGTTGTTAATTCTCATCCTGTGCACCGATATCCCTTCTACCTCTTCCTTGATCTTGTCCATCGCTCTCTCTAGGTGTGTCATGAAGATACTCTGTGATATCGGATTTCCTTGTCTCGTACCTCTACTTGTTCTAAACCAACTTCCGAACTCTCTGCACGTTCTCACCACTGCCTCCGAGTTGCAATTCATAATTAAGCTTTGGGTAATACACAGTGTATAGGCTTTTAACCTTTTTTCCTGATTGTTATTTGCCTTTGATCAAATAAACAATACATGGGTTTGGAAGAAGCAGCAGTTTTGAATAATTTTAATCAGCCACTGGTCTCATGCTCCTGGAGGGAAGTTTCTTGTAGGTACCAAACAGAGCTTTCCCTGAAATGCCAACACGGTTGGGAAATGAGGATTTGCAACCCAGAGGACCTGGCTGAATTGCAGGGTTCCACCCTTGAGAGTGGTGAAGCCTGCTACTTGACGGGTATGCCGGAAAGGGGTCCAAAGCACAGCTCATCTGGTATCTGTAACAGCTTCTATCCTATATTGTATAATGTGATTTTCAAATTTTAGTTTAAGAAAATTGCATCTGCATAGCAGTTTCGTATGAAAGAAGGACTTTGTGAAGATCCAGTTTGAACCTGTAATTAACTCATTAATGACACCTACAAACGGGCACATCTTTATTTTTTCATTTGTATTTATTACATAACATTTGGTACAAAGGAAAAACATTTTACAGAACATTAACCACAGGTCACCTGGTTTATACTCCAACACAAAAAAAATTAAGATGGAGCGAAGTTTTTAAAAAGCTTTACAGACAACTTACACTTTTAAAAGATTTGGACATTCAAAGTTAAACATTACTTTGCTTTAAAGTGACAAGATTTCTGCTAATCATGGAAAATCAAAGTTAGGACAACCCAAAAAAATGTACTCTTGCCTATCATTAGTCTTCCATCTTCCCTACTGGTGTTATGCAATCCCTGTTTTCTGTAGGCAAGGCCTAGTGAAACCCTGCTCACAATGGACAAGGTTTCATGAGAATGGTCTTACTGGGTCAGACCAAATGTCCATGACCAGACAGTGGTCAATGCCAGATGCCCTAGAGGGCATGAACAGAATAGGTAATCATCAAGTGATCCATCCCCTGTTGTCCACTCCCAGCTTTTGGCAAACAGAAACTCAAGGACACCATACTCAGCCATCCTGGCTAATACCTATTGATGAACCTATCGTCCATGAATTTACCTAGTTCTTTTTTTCTTTTGCTGAGGGAAGCTCTGTCACTAGAGCAGAATTTTCCTGTGCCCAGCAGGAAATCTTGCCCACATTTGGTGGGAGTTTCCCCTAAGTATAGGAAAACTTCAACCCTTGGGAGATAAGGCTAGGTCCTATGTACAAAGGGTAGTGCTGGAGCACAGCTCCCTTTATTTGATAAAGACCCTAATCATGGAAGGGGAGCAAGGGGTAAGGGTAAAAGGACTGTGACCCTTCCCCTGAGCATTCCTGCTTTGTTGGATTGTGGGAGCAGTGTTCTGTCAACCCCCTGAACAACACAGCTTGGCAAGCGACAGGTTGGCAAAGCCGTCTTTTATTGGGGAAATCTTTAGGTTACCAGGAGGCACACAAGAGGCAAGACCTGAAATAAAGCAATGAGGTTTCACAGGAACTGTGGAGTGGGTGAGATAGTAAATGGGGTAGGGAGAGACCAGTACAAGGGAGATTGAGGTAGATGGTGAGTGAGATATGGGCGGTAGAAGTGGGAGGGTGAATTAGCTCGTGGGAGGGGGAGGAATTGCCACTGGAGGGAGAGATGAGGTGGAGTGTAACACTGAGGGATAATAATGGGTGAGGAAGCATAGCTGGATAAGGTATAGCAAGGAAGAGTGTGGCAGGATTTAGACAGAGCCAGTGACGTATTCAGTGAAAGCTGTGTATTCCTTTAGTTTTATTCAATAAATGGTGGTGGTGGTGGCGGTGGTTAAAAAAGAAACTTTTCATTTTCAAGACAAACCAAACCAACTGTCAAAGCTATGCAGTGCATGGCAGTTTATGTGACTTCCTCCCCTTCCCCCAAACATTTTGGACTGAGTTTCCAATTTATAACAAAAATTGAAATTAAGTGGGTAATGTGTGTTTTTGTAAGGCTCTGCAAGCTATCTGTATTCTCCTCTTACATAAGCATATCTACTACTATGCTAAAGTTAAATTTGGGTGAAATCCAGATTGAAATGATGCAGGGCTCACTTAAAGCTGGATATAACTAGGTGTCCACTTTCTCTAAAGCAAGTGTCACATTTCTAATGGAGAAAGTAAGCAGAGGACAATAGAAACACATCTTCAGAGGTATCATTGTATTAATTTTATTTAAAAAATTAGGGTTTACTTTATTTTAAGTGCCCTTCCTGTAGTCAAAACAAAATGACAAAACTCACTTTACTCTTTCAATTAGAATGCATAAGTGAATTATTCCAATTCTCTGTAACCTTTTAAGCAGAAGGAATATCTCTTTTTAATGCCTGCTTATGATGGAAGCTATTAGCTTTGTTTCCCAACAGCAGCCACTGGACCTTCTTCATCCTCCTGCTCTTTCTTTGGCTCCCTCTTCTCTCCCTCTTTCTTGTGAGACCTGCTCCTGGACACACACAATCTTGCTCTCTCTCTTCTCTCTTTCATGCCATCAGGTTGCTGAAAGGCAAATAGAATGGAGAAAATTAGAAACAAATCTTCACAGAGACACAAAATTTATAATTTATTTCATCAAAAAATGTTATAAAAAATACTGGTGACCTACCTCTGCAAAATCAGCATTAACATGACTGGCTCAAACTCATGGCCCCAGAGTAGTCACCCTAGACTTCAGCAGGGTGCAATATGTATTCCCCTATAACTTTGGTCTGCTGCATACCTATAGGATGAGACCACCCATCTGAAAGTTCCCGAGGGAGGAAGAGCCCTGGGATTTCAACCCAGCCTCTGTCTTGCTACTCTCTCACTTGATCCAGGTTGTAATGAAGCCTTCACATGCCTTGATGATGTCCTTTGTTGGTTTTGAAGACTCCCCAAACACTGGTGTTGAAGGTTATTAGCTGTCATCCATGCAACTTTCAAGGGGGGAAGCGATACACTGAGAATGAGGATTAATAGGATTACCTCTTCCCCATGTATCTTTCCTGTGTTGCAGTATAAGGGATGGATTCAATACTTTAATTGTGTTCAAAGACATAATAATTCTCAAGTTCAAGTGCACACCCACATTCTCTCTCATATTTTTGTCTCCTACTGTCCAGTATTTCAAGATGCTGAACACCTTCAACTTGCACTGACTTCAAGGGGCTTTGAAAGAACTCAGCACCTTAAAGTATCACGCTACCTGAAAAGCAAACCAAAATATACTCCAGTTATACCCCATGGAGATCTAATTGTTATCCACACACATTCTGGTTTCCTTGTAAAGTACAGTCAGAAGTGAGAGCTTTGTGCATTATATGCAGAACATTTATCCAAAGTGTATTGGGCATTTGCAGACTATCTAGCCAAGGCCACTCTTATAAACAATAAATATAGCAGAATGGTTATGTGGAAAAAAGCAAAAGGGACAGTGCAAATCCTAAATTAAATACAATCTCATCTCAGCAGTCCCTAAAGGAAGAAAAGAGATTACAGAGATATACATAATGTTATAACAATGGCCTTATACACTATAATTACCCTCTTCATGATAATTGTCATCTTCATGAGCTTGGAGCACTCCTTGTGTTCAAGGAGACAAAAGACTGTGATTTTGTGGCTGGTTCCTGCCCGGGAGCATGAGCAAAAGAAAGGACATTTATGATATTTCTTCTCTTTGTCCCACCATTCAAAGTCAGTCAGAATCTGGTGCATACTGTTCTCCATTGCCAGCCCTTTCTTTTCTATATCTACTTTAAACTAAATCATCAAGTTAAAGTATATTTTAAAACTTTTTTAAAACTACAGGTCAGCTGATGTAAACCAGTGTGGCCAATATTACTTAAATGGAGATTTGCAAATTAATGCCAGGTCACGATCTGACCCTAAGAGTTAACAACTTGGAAATTTAATTGTGGTTTTTTAAACAACTTTTGTCTTTAAAAGACATAGGGTAGCCAATCTCTTCTCTTTGGGGCTGAATTCAGCAACTTACATATGCAGATGTCTAACCCTGAAGTATGTGGGCCCATTTGAATGTAACAAAAGGGAGAAGTCCTATTGAAGTCCCATGCTTAAGACACCTGTTTAAATGCCTTTCTGAATCAGGATCAACCCAAAATCTAGCAAAACAAAAAATGACAACGAGTTAAAAGTCATTTCAGCTTCAGTGTCTGCTCCAGAGTCCATCTACCAATTTTTGGTGCTTTTACAATCACATCTCCTTCTTGTAAAAGGAGATTGTCATTTCCATATTACAGTATAAAAGACCCTCTCAGACAGCTGACAATTACTATACACAAAGTATTGTCAAATGCAAAGCAAACAAATTGGTAAAATAGAAATGTTTTTCCCTCTATGTATTCAGTCCTAATAATCTTAGTTTTCATTTGTAAGAATAAATAAAATCTTTTCCAGGCAGTATGATTCAAGTTGACAGAGTTCCTCTTATGAAAGGCCATGAAGATTAAAAAAAAAAAAAACCCTAACAGGAATAGCTAAAATACAAGAATGGGTGTTAAATTCTGGGAAACGAAAAAAGGTAGTAAATAGAATAAAATGCCTATGCTCTTCAGGGGCCCTCTAACTAGCATCTTACTCTGGTTAAACAGGTTAGTAGCAATGAGAAGAGGGCAGGGTTTCACAGCTAAGGTGAGCAGGTACTTACTTGATCAGCCATAAAAAATAGCAACATTTTAAATATTGTAACACTTGATTGGCTGAGCTGGAGAGTCCATTCAAAATGTCTTACTGCTCTGGTCAGTCCAGGTTAATTATCTTATTTTGGAATCCCGCCCACAGCTGGTATGCATAATTTCACATTTCGAGTGTTCAGGCTAAAAGTATATTATCTTAATAAGCCTATTTGTAGTACCATACCAGCTGCCTCCTTTAAGATACATGCATCCTTGGTATACCCGCACTGAAGTCAATCAGATGAATTTGGCTCATTGTTTCTTATCTGAACTAAGCACCTTATAATGGTGGTTACCTACCAAAGAAAATGAGCGCTTGTTTTTGAAGTGTAGTTGCTTCTCAAAGGATTCTGAAAATTCCTGGATGGAGCTTGATCTGCTATTTGATCCTGAGCCTTCTGGTGAAGATATTTTGCATGCCTTCATGTGACAATGGCATTTAATATCTTGGCTCTCTTGAAACTCCTTGCAGCCCCTCAAGTGGCCTGAGGATGGGGTTTTCGTAGATGCATGAAGTCTTGCCATATGGATAGATGAAAGCTTGGCCTGCAATAGAAGAGGTCAATATTCAGTATGATGAATAAAAGCAGAAAACGATTTATGTATATCAAACTCTGCTACAGAAGGACCCTGTTCAGCCTCTCATATCCTGCCTGCCCGCTGCAGTGGAAGTAACCTACCAAGAGACCCTTCACAGAGACTGGAGCAGAATTTGCCCCTTAATCCAATTTCCCAAATCTGGATACCTAAATGTAGACATTCAAATAACTAGCCTAATCAGAGCTGTTGGCAAGAAAGGGGGCAGTTGTCCCAGGGCCCAGCAATTTAAAAGGGCCCAGGGATCTGGGCTGCCACCGCTGCTACCATGGTGGCAGTAGAGGCTGGAGCCCTGAGCTCTTTAAATTGCTGCTTGAGCCCTGTGTGGCATGGTCCAGGCAGCACTGAGGGCTGGCTGCCTCTAGCCCTGCTCCTTCTGCTGGAGGACCCGTCCTTCCAGGACCCTGGAACCATGCCCCTTGCATTTTGTCCAAGGCTTGGTGAAGTCTGTCACCAGCCCTCATTCTAATTATTAGAGGAGGCTCGCTAAAAACAAGAGTGTAGCCATGATAGCACAACCTTGATATCAGCGTGAACCTGTGCTGTCATGACTACACTCCTGTTCATTAGCTATTGAGAGCTTGTGTGAGTATGTCTGTGTAGATGAAGCCACCGTTTAGGTGCTTTACCTATGGTCTAGCAAGGGCCACTGCGGAGCTCGCTCTCCCCTATTCTCCAGATATAGAGAGACGCTCAGAGCCTGAGTTTCTTATGCAGCCCCCATTAACTACATCTGATGTTCAGTGCCTCTTAAAATTAGGCCCTGATGTCTGCTACCTCTGGCTAGTTCTACTCAAGTGATTTATTTCCTCTTCCTGTCTCTAACATGACTCTAGTTCTTGGAGTCACAACAGAACGTATGAGCCTCACTTCTCTGATTTCTTACATTAATTTTTGAATTGTGCATTCTGGGCCTGATGGACTAATAATTGCTCTGTTAGTCACAGAGGTTTTCAGGGCTCTTTTATTAGCAGCAGTAGCACAAAGCTAAGCATACTGGGATCAGCCATACTGACAAACAGTAAAAAAATGGTCCCAAACATGAGACCCAGAAAACCAAAAAATATTGGGATGCCTATCTTAGCACAGGAAAAGTCAGTGAAAAGCCAAACTACAACACCCTATATCCTAAATAAATAACTAAGCTTACTATATGAAGTACATTGCACACATTGGCTACGTCTAGACGGGCATGAATTTCCGCAAATGCTTTTAACGGAAAAGTTTTCCGTTAAAAGCATTTGCGGAAAAGAGCGTCTAGATTGGCACGGACGCTTTTCCACAAAAGCACTTTTTGCAGAAAAGCGTCCATGCCAATCTAGACGCGCTTTTGCTCAAAAAAGCCCCGATCGCCATTTTCGCCATCTGGGCTTTTTTGCACAAAACAAATCTGAGCTGTCTACACTGGCCCTTTTGCGCAAAAGCTTTGCGCAAAAGGACTTTTGCCCGAACGGGAGCAGCATAGTATTTCCACAAGAAGCACTGATTTCTTACATGAGATCGTCAGTGTTCTTGAGGAAATTCAAGCGGCCAGTGTAGACAGCTGGCAAGTTTTTCCGCAAAAGTAGCTGCTTTTGCAGCTGCTTTTGCGGAAAAACTTGCCAGTCTAGACACAGCCAATGGGTACATCTACACAGCAACATTATTTCGGAATAACTGACATTATTCCAAAATAACATAGTGCGTGTCTACACTTACAAACATTTATTTCAAAATGATGTCAAACTGGAGGACTTCTTACTCCAACTTCTGTAACCCTCATTTTATGAGGAGTAATGAAAGTTGAAAGGAGTGTTTTTCCTTTGACTTCCTGCTGTGTAGAGAGTGCCAAAAAGCCAAATTAAGCTATTTCAACTTAAGCTACACAATTGACATAGCTGAAGTTGCGTAGCTTAATTCGACTATAGCCTTGATGTGTAGGCAAACCCTATCGCTGCTCTTGGGAACAATAACTGGCTGCCTGCAAAAATCAGAGTACCAGCATGGCATGAAGCAGTTTGAGTGGATTTTTAAGAACACATGAAGTTGCAGATTCCAAGGGACTAAAAGTAAATAAATCTCATTGACATTTTCATTTGTACAGACCCAGATGCTGCCATATTTGAAGCAAGAAAGAGCTATGCATTTTTCAGCAAGATACAACAGTCCCATATACATAAGATTTTTACTTTTTAATTGGTTGTTTCTATTTACACACATTGGCAGTAATTACAAATGTACTAATAATTAAAAGCCCATGCTGTGGCTCAGGTATAATTAGTAAAGTCGTGTGTGTCAAACTCAAAATGGCTGAGAACTTAAAAATTGGATAGTAACAGGCTGGAAATCCCAGTGATTGAACCTGGTGATATTTTCAATATGTAGTTCTTTCCTTTGCTGCACACTGACCCAAAACAGTCTTCAAAGTGATGTTTGGAGTAGTTGTGTGTGCTGATTGTGTTGCTGTGCAGAGAAAGTTGTATAAATTTGTACAGGTGGCAAATGAGGGGTATGTGCTGCAGTGAGAGGCTATGTGAGTTTGGGATTATTGTGTATGCTGGTAGTGTTGTGTGGAAGACTGTGCTGATCTGTGTCTGTTGGTGTTATGCAGGGATATTTATGTTTGACTGTGCTGTGTCAGTTGGACACACACATGTGGCTTTTGGACCATGTAATACATCATCTGTGCAGTCTCCCTCATACAAGCAATGAAACTATTGCATGCATATTAACTGTAGAGGAAGGGTGGTGATTGGGAGAGTTACCTCTGATATCACAATGGTCTTGGACTCTTGGCCTGTCATAGGTATATGACCTACCTCATAGGTGTAATTTGTTAAGTCAAAATGGCTGAGAACATGAAATCTCACAGTGTTGTTATGATCAAAAAAAGCTCTCATCAGTGCTTGTAGTTGCTTCCAACATTTCAGACTGACTTGATAGATATAACAAGCTTCAGAGCAATACTCAGAGGCTGCATCTAGACTGGCAAGATTTTGTGCAAATACTTTTAACGGAAAAGTTTTTCCGTTAAAAGTATTTGCGCAAGAGAGCGTCTACACTGGGACGGATGCTTTTGCGCAAAAGACATCTTTTGCGCAAAAGCATCCATACCAGTGTAGACGCTCTCTTGCGCAAGAAATTTCTGATGGCCATTTTAGCCATCGGGCTTTCTTGCACAAGAAATTAACTTGGCTGTCTGCACTGGCCCTCTTGCGCAAGAATACTTGCGCAAGAGGGCTTATCCATGAGCAGGAGCGTCAGAGTATTTGCGCAAGAACCACTGATTTTGTACAGTACAAAGTCAGTGTTCTTGCGCAAATAGTCGTGGCCAGTGTAGACAGGCGGCAAGATTTTGCGCAAAAGCAATCGCTTTTGTGCAAAATCTTGCCAGTCTAGACGCAGCCAGAGAGATGTTCTTGGAATCTTGTTCTATAGATTTTTCTTGTGACTGCATGTCCTGCTAATTGTTAACTTGTACACCCCAATTTGGCAGTAGAATTTTGCAAATCTTTGCCTTTTGCACACATATTTATTACGGATGGAATATTCATCTGATCGTCTCAGTCCTCATTTCCAAATGTAATTTACTACTTCAGTAAGCACCAGTATGATCGCTTCTAAGAAAAGCTGTAATGATTCTGGTCAAACTATTTTTACTTGGAAGCATAACTGTTTCAAACAGATCAATAAAGCTCTCTTTATTGTTAAGTCATATTGTATTACGGTTTAAAAGTACATCAAAGCAATCATGCTTGGAGGGGAAGCACGCCTACTATGTTAAGCTGAACCAAACTAGCTTTGAAATCTACTTCTTGGGTCGATGAGTATTATTCCCTAGGTATCCAAGCTACCCATTTCTACAGAAATGAGAAGAAACTGTATCGGTTACTAGAAAAATCTCTTAGACCCAATTCTTTGGAGATTTGGGCAAAAAAACCAGAAGGACTTTTGAGATGCAGCATTATTAAGGTTGGACCTTCCCGGTCCAGCACCCACAGGACGTGATCAGTTCTGGATGAGGGATTTTGCTGGACCAGGAGAAGTAATTTCTGGCTTCTTTGACACTCTGCACCCAACTCTGTCACTCTGCATCCTTCCTTGTGGCCTGCTTCCCACCTGCTGCCTTGTTGACCCCACTGGGCAGCTGCCACTACCATGGCTCCTGGCCTCTCTGGGCAGCTGCACACCAGCACTCCTGGCACACTGAGCAGCCACCTGCTGCAGCTCCTGGCCCCACTGAGCCACCGCTGCCATGGCTCCCAATGCTGTCAGACAGCTATCCACCAGGTCTCCCAACCCCACTGGGCAGCCCCGCTGCCGTGCACCAAGCGACCCCACCAGTAGCTCAGTCCGCAGGAATCCCTGCTGCTAGCCCTCCACCGGGATTCTCTGGTCTTGCAACATCTGTGCCAGACCATGGATGTTGCTAGACCATGGAGTCACGATGTAGAGAGTTTCAACATGCATTTTATCATTCTTTCTGTGTAGCATGTGAAAGAATTCTAATTTTGGATTCACACATTTTTTAAATTTGCATTCACAATAGGCAGTTATAGAACTAGCCCTGAAGAAAGTCAGACTGAAAAGCACATACAGTAAAACTCCAATAGTCCAGCATCTGATGGTCCGGTACTCCTGATGGTCCAGCACCATCAGGAACCCGGAAGTGCTCCGGGCAGCCGGACCATTGGAGCTGCTCTGCCCCCAGGTTCCCCGATTCAGCCGCTGCTAAAACTGACCAGCGGCTGAATCGGGGACGCCTAGGGCAGAGCAGCTGGGGCGCTGCCGGGTTGGTCCCATAGCACTGCCCCTCGGGGCTGCGGGACCCAACCCGGCAGCGCCCCAGCTGTCCCACATTCAGCCGCTGCTGAAACTGACCAGCGGCTGACTCCAGGAAGCTCGAGGCAGAGCTGCTCTGCCCCGGGCTTCCTGGAATCAACCCCTGATCAGTTTCAGCAGCGGCTGACTTGGGGACCCCTGGGGCAGAGCAGCTGGGGGGCTTCCAGGTTGGTCCAGTAGCGCCGCTCCTCGGCACTGTGGGACCAACCCGGCAGCCCCCCAGCTGCTCTGCCCCAGCTGTTCCCCATTCAGCCGCTGCTGAAACTGACCAGCGGTTGACTCCAGGAAGCCTGGGGCAGAGCAACTCTGCCTCAGGCTTCCTGGAGTCAGCGGCTGATCAGTATCAGCAGCGGCTGACTTGGGGACACCTGGGGCAGAGCAGCTGGGGTGCTGCCGGGTTGGTCCCACCGCACCAAGGGTCGGCGCTGCCGGACCAACCCAGCAACACTCCAGCTGCTCTGCTGCAGGCGTCCCCGATTCAGCCGCTGCCAAAACTGACCAGCAGCGGCTGAATCAGGGACACCTGAGGCAGAGCTGGACTATTGGAAGGGGGGGCTATGAGGGGTCTGGCGTGGCATCCCCCCCACCCCACCCCAGACCCCTCATAGCCCCCCCTTCCGATAGTCCGGCAAATTTGATAATCCGGCACCCCCTGGGTCCTAAAGGTGCCGGATTATCGGAAGTTTACTGTACTAGACATAACAACATTGCTGTAGCTATGGAACAAGGTCTTCCTCAAAAATGCGCAGATCATTGAATGGGCGATGTTAAAGATACCTGATTAAGACCTTGGTGCAGGTCATCGAGATAGGGCCATATTGTTGTGTCTCAGACTAGATTCCACCCCAAACAAAGAAGAAGACAGATTGACACCAGGCATGGAAGTGGTTTGGAGGAAATGTAGAGATGTGGCAACTAAAGGTCTCACTGCCTGTTTTCTAGGTCAGTCGTTCCCAACCGCCGGTCCACGGCCCATGGTCAGGCCATGGTAACTCTGGGGGCCAAGCTGGGGTACACTGCTCCCACTGCAGCAGTTGGGAGAGGCATGTCCTGCCCTGCCTCTCAGCCCCAGGCAGGAGTGGGGTCTCCTTCCTTCTGCAGAACAGTGCTTTGCTGCATGGCAGAAGGGCCATGCAGAGCCCGGCACAGCAGTCTTAGAGCAGCTGCAACCCAGGCAGTAGCACTCAGCTGGCGGCTGGGAGGCAGCGCAGGGCTAGGTGAGGGGGGCAGAGCAGGCACTGGGAGCTCCTAGTTGTGGAAGACTCTAAGAGACAGGGGGCTGACACTGGGGAGCCCTGGGGTATCTGGGGTGGGGAGCTGGCAAAGTGGGTGCTCGGGGGCAGGGCTAGTAGTGGGTAACTATGGGGGCAGGGCTGGTACTGGGGGGCTATTGGAACAGAGCTAGTATTGGAGACTGGGGGATGACATGGGGAGTGCTCGGGGGGTTGGGTGCAGTGAGGCTCTGGAAACAGGAGGCTGGCAATGGGAGAGTCTGGTAGTGGGGGGCTCTAAGGAGCAGGGGGCTGGCACTGAGGCATTTGGGATGAGTGGCTGGCACTGAGGGATCTGAGGGTAGGAGGCTGGCATGGCGGGGGCTGAGTGCAGGGGACCCTGGAGTCTGTGGGTGGTGCTGGGGGGGTAATGGAGGGATGGGGGGGCTCTAGGGGTTAAGACTAGCACTGGGGGTGCTCTGAAAGTTGGGGCTTTTTGCGGACCAGCAATACTTTATTTGCATGTTTGCATATTCATTATTTATATAATGAATATGCAAATGCAGTGTTACCAGTCCGCCAAAAGTTTGTGAGTGGGTTTCATAGAATACTAGAGCTGGAAGAGACCTCAGGAGGTCATCAAGTCAAGCCCCCTGCCCAAAGCAGAACCAATCCCAACTAAATCAACACAGCCAGGGCTCTTTCAAGCCAGGACTTAAAAACCTCTAGGGATGGAGATTCTACCACCTCCCGAGGTAACCCATTCCAGTGCTTCACCACTCTCCTAGTGAAATAGTTTTTCCTAATATCCAACCTAGACCTCCCCCACTGTAACTTGAGACATAAGAACATAAGACCATTGCTCCTCATTCTGCCATCCATCACTACTGAGAACAGCTTCTCTCCATCCTCTTTAGAACCTCCCTTCAGGAAGTTGAAGGCTGCTATCAAATCCCCCCCTCACTCTTCTCTTCTGTAGACTAAATAAGCCCAAATCCCTCAGCCTCTCCTTGGAGCTCATGTGCTCCAGCCCCCTAATCATTTTGGTTGCCCTCTACTGGACCCTCTCCAATGCATCCACATCCTTTCTGTAGTGGGGGGCCCAGAACGGGATGCAGTACTCCAGATGTGGCCTTACCAGTGCAGAATAAAGGAGAATAATCACTTCTCCAGATCTTCTGTCAATGCTCCTTCTAATGCACCCTAATATGCTATTAGCCTTCTTGGCTACAAGGGCACACTGTTGCCTCATATCCAGCTTCTCATCCACTGTAATCCCCAGGTCCTTTTCTGTTGAACTGCTAGCTAGCCAGTCGGTCCCCAACCTGTAATAATACTTGTGATTCTTCCATTCCAAGTGCAGGACTCTGCTCTTGTCCTTGTTGAACCTCATCAGATTTCTTTTGGCCCAATCCTTTAATGTGTCTAGGTCACTCTGGACTCTATTCCTGCCCTCCAACGTATCTACCTCTCCCGCTAGCTTAGTGTCATCCACAAACTTGCTGAGGGTGCAATCCATCCCCTCACCCAGGTAATTAATAAAGATGTTGAACAAAACCAGCCCTAGAACCAATCCTTGGGGCACACTGCTTGAAACTGACTGCCAACCACACATTGAGCTGTTGATCACTACCTGTTGAGCCTGACAATCTAGCCAGCTTTCTATCCATGTTACCGTCCATTTATCTAATCCATACTTCCTTAACTTGCTGGCAAGTATATTGTGGGAGACCGTATCATAAGCTTTGCTAAAGTCAATATATATCACATCCACTGACTTTCCCATGTCCACAGAGCCAGTTACCTCATCATAGAAGCTAATCAGATTGGTCAGCCATGACTTGCCCTTGGGGAATCCATGATTCTTTCCCTTGAACAACCTCATAACCAAGCATTCAAAGCCTGAAAATGGTTTGAGCCTAGAAGCAGGTTTATATTCTTTAACAGGGTTGTGATAGGCAACGCTTCAATCCATTCATTTTGCTTCTCCATAGATCAATAGTTCTCACCCTATTTACCATTGTGGACCACATACTAGCTCTCTATTTGTTACGTGGGCTGCATCCACACAATATGTATATTCCTTATATGGCCCTGAGGATATCACGTGGACCACAGCTGTGTGTTGATTGGGCTGTGTGATGAAAACCACTATCATAGATAAAAGTATCAGTAATTTTGACAGCAGCAGCAATCCAGGAAACCTGATCTGTAAGGAAGGGTTAAAACACTTGGGCATGTTTAGTTTTGAGAAAAGAAGACCCACCTGATAACAGTCTTCAAATATGTTAAGGGCTGTTATGAAGAAGATGGTGATCAGTGTTCCCTCTATCATTTTCTATCCTTGGGTGGGTTGAATTTTCTTATGTGCAACACCAATATTGAGGTACTATGTGGATGTGCATCGCCAATACAAACAAAGCACATGCACATGCACACGCATACGTGTGTGTGTGTGTGTGTGTGTGTGTGTGTGTGTGTGTGTGTGTGTAAAGCAGTCCATATGTGTGGACAAAAATATATTAAAATAAGATTCCTGTGTCTAGTTGCTGTGAGGTACCCTTAGTAAATACAAAGGTTGCTGTACAAAGGTAGAGAGTTAGCCTTCTTCCATTTAAGGAAGAGTTGAAACCCCAGAACAAATAAACACATGGCTTCAGGGTTAGTAGACATATGAGTGATGGGGGACCAGACCCCCACACTAGAAGCCGCCCAGTTGCAGCTGAGGTCAGCGCGCCGAGCGACAAGTCACCAGCCAACCGCGCATGCGCAGGGGCGCCCCAGCCTGAATCTGTGGGTATCAGGACCCCAAGGTGGCCAGCCGTCCCCTGTTCAGGGATGCCGCGTTACGCAGTGCTGGGGATACAAAAGGTAGGGCGGACGGCAGGACGGGGGGGGGGGGGGAAGCAGGAGCTGGTTGTGCTCTCACCCCAGCAGGCAGAGAGAACTCCACCCCAGCCGGCGGAACGGAAGTAGCCCAAGGGATGGATTGGGCGGCAGGAAGCCAAGACCTTCCCAGTGGGACAAGCGACCCGGATGCGAGGCGGTGGACGGAGGAGAAGTTAAAAAGGAACTTTCCCCGTAGAGGGCTGCTGGTGACTGTGAGGGGAGCGGCTCAGTAGGGGCCACGAGGGGATAGAGGTGGAGAGAGGGTAGGGGCTTAGAGACGCTCTGACCCACTCTCTGCTACATGATGCATGTTTCAAAGAGCTTGCAAATAAGGTTTCATCCTACAAAACAACTAGCATCAGACCTGCTAATTACTATTTCTGACTCATAAGTGCCAGAACTCTACCACATAGCAAAGCTATGGCCTTAATGCAATACAATTTACTATGTATTAATTAGTAACACATGATTTAAAAAATCATTAAGTTCAGAATTTTTTGGAGTGTTGCAGCTAAAATAATCTTCTTCTTTCTTATTTTAAGTCATTAATACCTATGTAAACTTTGTTTGAAATGTAATCATGCAAATATCCTCCTGGCACACAAACCCACCAGGCAGCCTGTTTTCCTCCCTCTCTCCAACCCAGACAGACAGCAAGGACTGCAGCAAGTGACAAGGGTTGCCAGATGGTTTCAACAAAAATACTGGACACACTTGACATGACATCACAATCTACATTACATCTTATTTAGAAAATATCAGACATTTCTATTTTCTCATTTATATTTTCTCAATTTGTTTCCCAAACAGAAAGCTCAAATACTGGACTGTCCCATTCAAAACCGGACACCTGGCAACCCTACAAGTGAGTCAGGACACCCCTAAACAAACTGCCCCCTGCCTCCACCTCACGGCACAGATGTCAGCACCCACCCACCCCCTCTTTCTCCCACCTATCCCATGCAGTCAGCCCCTTACCCTCCCCCTTTGCAGCCCAGGAGAGTTGAAGAGACTTTTGGGTTTCTGCCTCAGTCTCTCCCCTCCCCAAACTCTCTTCCCCTCTCGCTTCACCCCAAGCCAATTAATTAATCCCTCCCCCCCCAGCCACTTATTCCCTGTTTATCTTGTCTGCTTATCTGTTTCAGCCCCCACTATTGATACTACAATGTTTAAGAAATTACTGTCCTTTTTTGGGAGGGAGATTGCAATTCGGCACTGCTTATTCAGGCAACGTTCCCAATGAATTCAATAGGATTTTTGCCCAAGCAAGAAGAACAGGTTTGGTTATTACAAGAACAACATGAGATGGACAGGAAAAAGCAGTGAAATAGGGTGGTCCTGGATAAAAACCTTCTTGGAAACTCCTTCTACATGGGGCTTAATCCTGGGCTGCTTTTCTATGATGCATTTTCTAACAAATAATTAGTCATTTTTTTTCTATAGCACTCCAAGTAAAAAGTTACATTAAAATCAATCTTAAACAGCAAAGGATACATATAATAGCTGGTTCAGAGTTCCAAGATAACCTAATCCTTCCTCCCAGAACCCAAACCATCAGGAAATAACTCTAAACCCCTCTCACTCTCCCTTTATCCCCATTAAATAAATAATTAAATATACGTACTCCCTAATGCTGTACGCACAGCCCATCTATATCTTCTGAGTCTCTCCTATGGCTTAAGCTCTTACGGAGTGAAAACATTTTGCTTGTCCAGCCTCGTGACATTTTCATTATATTTCTGGCATGAAGTTGGCTTACTTGCTTTCATTAAAAAGGTATTGGGAGCTTGATGCTGAGAGATGCTGAGCACCCACACCTTCCAATGTAGCCCACGGGAAGTGCATTTGCTCAGCAAAATGTGTACCACAGCCACAGTAGCTCAGGATCACACCTTTCATGTGGCACTTACCCTCCCAGCCCTCACAACACACATGCACACGTGCACACACACACTTCTTACTGGAAGGGAGGCTCTCCTTTCACTAAAGGATCGCGTCTGGCGTTTGCTGTGGCCTCTACCCTCTTTCTCATCAATCACGCTGTGGCCCCAGAAGCTGCTCATCCATTTTGCAAAGGAAATGTCATCATCCTCTTCATATTCCATGTACAGATACTCCAAACTGGGGGGAGCTCCCAACCAGACAGATCAGATGTACGCTGGACTGGACTGCCAAGCAGATAGTCCCACACTGAACTGTCAACAAGAAGGAAAGGGACTGTAGTTTCAAACATTCACTGCCAAATTAACAACAGCAACAACAAAAACCAAAAACCCAACCAGATGCAGCCCTAGGCACTGCTTACATATACGCCAATACCCAGTAATCTATTTTAAATGAGGTTTCTTTTAATCTTTCCATTACAGAAATGCCCAATGTCACACAGCCTAGAGGGTGGCAAGGAAAAATGTGTGGCCTAATTAATATTCATTGCTGCTGAGTGCATCAACTGTCAATAACAATGCAGAGTTGCCCACAAAAACATGCCCGGAAGGTGCACACTGATATGAAACAGGCTTGTAATTTGAAGAAGGCGAATGGATATATTGACAGTGGCCAGAAACTGGCACAGCTGTTTATTGAAGCTTAACTGACTCTGTGAAATAACTTTTGGCTCTGCTCTTCCTGCTAGTATTTAATAATATGCCCTGCATGGCAGGACACAGAACTTTTCTCAGAAACCTTCTCATCATCTTTTGTGGGTGACCAATGTTAACCAACTAGGAACAATATTAGTTTGCAGAATCTTAGCATTTTAAGGCCAGATCAGTTGCCTTTCACCAAGACCACTTCATTTTCTACCATCGGGGCTAGATTAGGGTACACTGGTGCTAGAGGTGCATATAGGAATACATTCTTGTAAAGGGGTGTCAAGTGCTACTAAAAGGATTTCTGAGGCAACAGAATTGTTTGAGGGCCAATGCTCCTCCCCAGATGGGACAGAAGAATTGCTAGGCCCTCTGGGCCTAGTTCTTCCTTGCCTTAACCTTTGTGTGCTCAGACTGAGCATAGGGTGGATTTAAAACACAGGCTCCCGTTCTGCTTTGATAGAATGCTATGGTCTCTTTGGACTGGTGCAAAGGGCTGCACAAGACACAGGGCAATGGAGATGGCCTGTGGAATTATCCAGTGGGATACTAGCAGCAGAGAATGCTGTGAGACTCTGAGTCAGAGTGCCTAGATGGTCCACTGGTTAGGGCACTAACTGGGATTTAGAAGGCCAGGATTCAATTCACTGCTCCACTACAGACAACCTGGGTGGCTTTGAGCAAGTTACTCATAGGGTTACCAGGTAGGTTTAGAAAAAATACCAGACACACTTGATCAGACGGGGGGCTGGTGGGAGCAGCGCGGCTGGCCCAGGGAGATGAAGGAGGGGTCAGGGCAGTGCAGCTGGCCAGGGGAGATCGGGAGGAGGAGAACTGGCCGGCAGGAAGCAGGGGTGACCAGGAGGGGGTCAGGGGCAGCGGAGCTGGTCGGGAAGGGTCGGGGGAAGAGGGCGACGGGACTGACCTGGGCATGTGCAGATCCCAAGGTGCTGTCAGTCCCGCACGTGGTATGGAGAAGCGCGAGTAAGTCTGGCTGCAGCTCCACCACACGCTCAGGAGTGGGGAGAGGGCTTCTCCTGCTCCCCACGGCGTCAGACGCAGCCAGGGCTCCCAGCGCCAATCACGCCCCGTTTCCTAGCCACTCCCCCACCCCTGCAAGGCTTCCATCCGGCATCCAGCTGGAAAACCAGGAAATACCGGACATTGCACATGTCTAGATTTTTTTACTGGACAGAGGGCCCAAAAACTGGACTGTCTGGTAGAATACCGGACACCTGGCAACCCTAGTTACTCAACCTGTTAGTGCCTCATTTCCCTGCCTGTACTATGGTGATAATAGCTCCTCTCTATGTTGTATGGGTGTTGTGAGGATAAATGTGTTAAAGATTACGAGGTTGTGGCCGGGTCTCCCTACCAGCGGGATAACCATGTGGTTAGGTCCCAGATTTAGCTGGCAGAAGAGGGGTGCAGATCCCTACTGCTGGTGCCCCAGGCCTAGGAATTTCAGCCTATTATCTGAGTACAGTCCTTAAGTTTGGGGTATGTCCCCAAGAGTCCAAATTTCCCCTCCCTCAGTGAGGGCTCCAAGTAGGTTCCCCACTTTTGCCCCAGAAGCTGGGGTTGGAGGTTCACTTGCTCCTGTGACTAGGCAAGTGTACAGGCTTAGGCTTTGGCTCCAGTCCTGAAAACTACAGAACCGTGCTCCTGTCTCCTTGCTTGTCAGCCCCTAGGGCTCCTTCCTTTTATCCTGCTTCCAGGCTTGGCACTGGCTACTGGTAAAGCGGGGCTGGGCTAACAGGGCCAAAAGGCTTTCTTTGACTCCTGTGATGCCAGGCCCTCCTCTCTTCAGGCCCTCCTCTCACAGAAGTGCTCAGATATTATGGGGATGGGGGCCTTAGATAGAAAAGAAAGGCAATGTATTTTGAGATAAAGTTTGAGGGACCAGAGGAATGCATTGCAACATCTGTGCCTCTCCCCCTAAATGTGGGTTATTGTAGACTACACATTCACCGTGTGGATGCAAAGCATTCCAAAGGCATTTGATCATGGCAACTAACCACAAGTGGCTTCCTCTGAGCCCTGAGAGTGGAGCTCCCACCCTCCACACAAGGCCTTGCCCCCACCCCACCAAGGATGGAATTTTGGGAGGGTGGGGGGGAAGCAGCTGTGTGCTCTGGGATGCAGCTATCAGGGACTGAGGGGGAAGTGCTTGCAATCCAAGCTTGCCTCTCACACCTGGCTCGTGAAGGGAGCTCACCCGCCAGGTGTGAGAGGAATGCACAGAATGCAAGTACTGTCCCCTCACTCTCTTAGCATACGGTAAATGGGATGAAAAGCTAGCCACGTCTCGGAGTCCATGGATGCTGCCCCGCTCCCTTCCGAAACTCCGTCCTTGCACCCCATCCCTTCTCCCAAACCCCACCCCTGCCCTGCCGCTTCCTGCTCAGTTCTGACCCCCTTCCCCACTCCTCCATCTCCTGCCCAACCTCCTGCACACTGTGGAACAGTTGATTGATGGAGCCACTAACAGATGGAAGGAGCTGAGTGAGGGGAAGCTGGCTGCCAGTGGGTGCTAAGTGTTACGCGATGGGGAGTTTCACAGTATAGGAAGAAATCAGTGGAAATGCAGAGAGCTTGAGTAGTTGCAAGTGTCCATTTTATTGCATAGCACAGAACTAACTAGAACAAACCCAAACTAGCTGGGCTGACCCCAGTGACCTAACTCAGTTACTATAACAACAAGATCTATATCTACAACCCAATATACAACACTAAGCACCCACTTCTTTTTTTCTATGGTGCTACAGGCCCAAGGAGTTAGTGCGTATCTAACCAACAATTGGCTGCAGTGCCTTTTGGCCTCGTATTGATGGGGCCTATTAGCTGTTGGAAAAAAAAAATCAAACCCCCTCAAACCTTAGCAGAAAATGTCAATTCTCCCTCATGAGCATGCTGTCTCAGTCTCACACACAGCCTTAAGCTTATCTCATTCGTTTTGTGCAAATATATAAAAATTTAAAATATTTTTATTTGTATGCTGAAAGAGACAACAATACATCTGGGGCCTCTGTACAGGGGTTAGAGCTTGGAAAGCTGCTTTTCAAGCTTGTGTACTGTGGTAACCATGGAGACTACAGGCCCTCCTATGAAGGGGTATGTCTACACTACCACCCTAGTTCGAACTAGGGTGGTAATGTAGTCAACCGGAGTTGCAAATGAAGCCCGGGATTTGAATTTCCCGGGCTTCATTTGCATGTTGCCGGGTGCTGCCATTTTTAAATGTCCGCTAGTTCGTGGAACGAGGAGTACAGGTAGTTCAGTATAGGAAGCCTGGTCCGAACTACCTAGTTCATGCCGCGTGTAGCCACGGGGCACGGAGTCCGAACTAGCGGACATTTAAAAATGGTGGCGTCCGGCAACATGCAAATGAAGCCCAGGAAATTCAAATCCCGGGCTTCATTTGCAACTCCGGTTGACTACATTACCCCCCTAGTTCGAACTAGGGTGGTAGTGTAGACAGACCCAAGGAGAGCAGAGAGGAGGCAATGCTGGGGATAGGAATAGTGTGTGAATACCCGAAGGTGACAAAAAAATGAGTAGGACTTGATAGAAAGTTTGCAGGTTCTGCAAAACACAGTTCAAGATTTGAACCACACTGGACAAGTTCATGACCCTTCATTGTCTAAGTAGCAGGCAAGATTTCTTTTTTTATTTAAATGTACACTGTGTTGCTGAGAGCTGTCCTGCAGCCAGCAAGGAGAAAAATATATCTTATCATCTGGAAAGTGAAATACAGAAACAGCAGAGCAGTGTCTTACAGCCACAAATTCCTTTTGCATTTATGGTGAATCCCCTTACTGATAAAGTAAGTCAAATATGTTTAAAAATAATAATTTCTGTTATTAATGTATTATTAATTTATTTTATTCGTGTTATTTGTATTATTATTATTATTAACCCTCTTCAGAGCCCATGAGTTCCTCAAATATAATCATGGAGACTTATTTTTCCAGTGGTACAATAATTTATTCTTAGTACTTTGTCAGAAATTCTGTTTCAAGAAAGGTTTGTTTTTATTAATTAATTTTTGAATGGGTCCAAGATTTTCTGTTTTATGTATAGATTTCAGTGTGTGCTGATGAGAGTTAAATACATCCCTCTGCCACCAGATTTCTTGTCAGTCCTGCTGGACAATGGATGTTGCTGGACAGGAGAGTCTCAGACCAGAAAGGTTCAACCTGTATTAGACTATAGTATATTATACAAAGCTATACAGACTCAAACTTGCAATAATTATATCACTTAAAATATCCACTTGTGTATTATTAATGCTTGTGAAAGTTTGATTATATTGTGTGAATTATTTTAATTGCCTATTAATTTCCCATATTTATATTTCACTTCAGTAAAATATTCAATTTTACCTCTTGCAACTGCAGACCGCCTGAGTTACCTGTTTAAAGATAGCTTTCCTGGCAGCCAGATTGCTCAATATTGTGCATCTATGAGAACTGAGTCAAAATGTACATAGAATAGTGCCATTGCTCCCTGTTTCCAAGCATGTCTTGTGAGGCAAATGGAGATTAAAGCCCTTTCTCTTTCTGTTGATGGTTCTAACAACACAGAGTTAGACAAAATGAATTGTTTGACAGTGAAGATTTCTGATAACCAGAAACATCTTGTGACAATACACTTACTTGACTTATGCCTCACTAGTGGCATTTATTCAGCCACAGGAAAGAAATCTTTTTCCAAAATTGATGGGAGAATGACATCATATGAGATGCCATGGGATAACTGTGTTGGATTTTCTGTAGACAGTGCCAGTGTAAACATAGGTAAGAATAATTCAGGTAAGACACTGGTTCAAAATAAGAATGTGTATATAATAATGAGCATTTTGCTGGCAGATACTAGCACATGTTCAATTTCTCTCCAACAGAGACAGAGAAATTGCAAGCGAGGTTTGTTGATTCCCAGTTGATGCAGAAATCAAATATCCCTCAATATGCATTGGACGAGGCAGCACTACAAACTGACACAGATAACATTGCTATGCAACACAAGATGGACACTGTTGTAGGGCATAGCTTAGTAATGTCAAAAGCACTAATGATCTTCTCCTATACCAGGGTTGCCAGATGTCTTATAGTTTTACCCCACACAAATGCAGGAGAAGAGAGAATGTTCAGTCTTGTTCAAAAGAGTGAGACACCATTCAGATGAAACCTTGGATGAGATGGAACATTCTGTCCTCTGTTATCCAAGTAAACCTGGAAAATCCTGAGCCATGTTTCAAATATAAGCTACCAAAGGGAGTTATAGAAACAGCAAACGAGGCCATATAGTGGGCACCTGCATTTCTCATTGTGGGAAGGCAAAAAAACAGACTAAATCCTTCTGTGCATACCAGAGGTATCTCTCTGCATGTACTGAGGAGCGGGAATGCAAGGGGTGAATTCTGTGCTTCTCAAGCACACCATGAGTTAGCAACTAACATTGTTTTTGCAGCTTTGTGTAATCCTTCTGCCAGGTGAAGTCAGCAGCAGCCAGGGCCAGGTTCAATATCTAGGGGTTCCTCTCCATCTATCCAATACAGAACTAGTTTGAACCCCCACCCTGTAACCTGGGAAATTCACACATTACCCCTGGGCACCTGTGAGAGGCAATGCTTCCCCACTCGCAGGCACAAAGTAGTAACGGGGCATTAATTTGGGAAAACACCACAGAGTTCATAAACAAAAACTGAGAGTAATAATCTCACCACAAGTAGGTTGGGCAGTGTCCTTTTCCAATCAGGTTCTTAAGTCCAGCAATCTAAATGTCCTCTTCACATACCCAACCCTTTTCTCACGCCCTCTGAGTTGCAGCCCTTGGTTAGATCAGACCCAGAGTTCAGAGGTGCATCCACAGAGTTCACCTCCCGTCCTGAGTGTGAGGAGGTAAAGAGATTACTCCCTCTGCTGCTCACGTGTCATCCACCTGCTCATTGCTCTCTGCCACTTCCCTGCTGGCCACTCATTACGCCTTTACTCTGCCATCCTACTGGCCACTTGTTGTGTGGCTGCTTTTATTGCAACTCTCCACTGCGGCCCTGCTGGTCGCTCATCATATCTCTCTGACACCACCCTGCTGAGTGTCAGCCACCATCCACGGCAATCCTCTGTTTGGCTGTGACTTCTACCCATCAGTCTCAAATGATTTCAGCTCCCAGTGATTTCAACTCTTAGGAAGCAGGGTAGAAGAAATACAACTCTGATACAATTAACTTAAGAAAGGTTCTTGATGATGCCTATTTAGGTCTGTTCTTTGAATAGCAGGGAGGGGAGAGAATGGACAGATCAAACCAGTCAAGGCAAGAGAGGCTACACAGCCTCCTTTTTAGCAGAATAACCTTCCCTCCCCCTGCCCGAGTTCCTGCTTACCAAGATTCTTTCTGCTGACCGAGAGTCCTTTCATTTGGAACAATTTAGCACAGTTCTGCTTTTCTGTATTCCTACAAAACTACAAACATCAATAATAATAATTTAGCTATCCCAGCATTGAATACAAACATAGTTGGTGTTGGGTCACAAATTAAGTTTATTACAATAAGCAAAATACCGTTCCATCTGCTGAATAGCTAACAAATCTAAGCAATGCAGGAGCAAACTTTATTTACATAGTTACATCCAGGGTTTCGCTCCCATTCCAGCTAGCTGTGATGGAAGCATTCCTTCAGACCTTGCTTACACTTGTTTCACCGTGTTTTATGCCAGCTTCTAAGGGGGAACTGACTGCTTTTCAGTGAATGAATCCAGTTTTCTTGTCTATGGGCTCTCTAAAGCAGGTGTGGGGAAACTTCTTTGGGGTCAGGGACTCTGGCCCACAGAAAAATCAGGCAGGGGTTTGCACACAAATGAAAAACAACAACAAAAACCCATCCCTCTTCAGCATGAGCTCCCCAGTGCTGGGGAGGTTCTCCTGGGCCTTAGGTTCCCCACTCCTGCTCTAAAGAAAAGACAAACAAAAGTATATTGGTCAGCATTTTGATAGGAAAGAAAAAATGGAGAGAAAAAAAAACAGCAATGGTTACTGCAATCTGCTCAGGGGGAAAACAGAGAGGGGTAATATCCTGTCGGGTGATCATGTCAAATAGTGTCATCATGCCTCAGAACAAGGGGGCAGAATAACAGTTGCATGTGCAACCTTCATTTTGGCATCATCTGACTTTCAAGTGTTTCACTCTGCAACCTTAACATGTGATGTTTATAATCACTGACACTTTTGTTTGGAATAATAATCAAAGTTCTTTAAAGTATCTTATTTAGGGTTACCAAGTGTCCAGTTTTCACCCAGACAGTCCGTTATTTCTGGCCCCTGTTCGGTAAAAAAAAAAAAAAAAAAACTTTTCCCCATTTTTCTGGGGGGTAGGGGTGGTTTTTTTTTTTTTTTTGCTCAATCAAGTTTTTTTCCTGCTATGTTTGTGATTTTTGGTGAAAACATCTGACAAGCCTAATCTTATTTCTCTCCCATCTATAAAGAAAGCCAACAAGTTACCTGCAGGGTGAAAAATGCTTAGTGCAACTGAGCAAAAAATAATAACAAAACAAACTTTCCTATTTACTCTCAGGTGAGTGCTCCAGAAGAACAAACAGAGGTAGCAATGGCAAATTTTCCACTCTCCCCAGTCAGACCTCCAAGCAGGCAAGTACCATCACCATCAATGAGCAACAGTCATCTCCCACCCCTGAGAGCATCAGGCAAGCAATCACCATCATCATCATCAATGGCAACTGCTCCATTCCCTCCATTAAGAGCTCCAGAAAAGCAAATGTCTTTCTCCTCTTCCTCCTCCTCAACTACAAAGGTTTTTCTTCCTCCATTGAATGTTTTAGATAAGAAAGCAGGAGTAATGATCAAACCCCCTTTGCTGCCTCCATTGAGCCCTTCTGTTGAACATGAAGAATCAACACCACCAGCAACAACCTCATCTTTTCAGGTGAGTGCTCCTGACAAGTCAAGGACAGCACCAAAGGCACCTCTCTATATGGGGATGGTCTGACGTGTCTCGATGTGCAATCTAGACCACAGAACCTCTGTGCCTCCTTTAATTCTCCTGCTCTGGCTAGTTCACACAGGTGAATCACAGCTCTCATTTAAAGAAAAAGTCAGTTTTCATACTCCATGATTATAGAGAACAGTTTGATAATGTAATCGGAGTGTACCAAAAAGACTCAAAAGCCAGAAGGCAAATAACATCCCAATTTATTGTTATTTAAGACAATCTCATGAATGTTGATGACTAAATGTTTGTTTTAAATATCTGTGGTTGGCAATATGTCATATGCTTCATTTTTATCATGTAAGGAGTCCCATTGATTTCATATGAGTTAAAATTAAGGATGGGAAAAATGTCCCCTTTGACTTCAATAAGTGGGGAATGCATTCAGCACCTTTTAGGATCTCTCTCAGTATGACTGAAATCTCATTGCATAAGGTTGCCAACTCTTGTGCTTTTATCACACTTTTTGTGATATTTGGGATTTGCCTGAAAGTCCCAGCTCCTGGAGTCATATGGTTTCAGGAGAACTTCTGCTTTCATTTAAATAATAATTAAAAAAAAACCCTAATCCAGTAAGTTTCTAGTGGGCAGGGGCTGCTCCAGCAGATAGGCTGGAGCAACTCCTCCTCCCTCCCTCTGCCTGCCGGTCGGTCCCCCTCTTTAATTGATTAATTGGTTACACAGTGGCTGCGTCTAGACTGGCAAGTTTTTCCGCAAAAGCAGGTGCTTTTGCGGAAAAACTTGGCAGCTGTCTACACTGGCCGCTTGAATTTCCGCAAGAACACTGACAATCTCATGCAAGATTGTCAGTGTTCTTGCGGAAATGCTATGCGGCTCCGGTTCGGGCAAAAGCCCTCTAGTGCAAATGCTTTTGTGCAAGAGGGCCAGTGTAGACAACGCGCTATTGTTTTGCGCAAAAAAGCCCCGATCGCGAAAATGGCAATTGGGGCTTTCTTGTGCAAAACCGTGTCTAGATTGGCATGGACGCTTTTCTGCAAAAAGTGCTTTTGCGGAAAAGTGTCCGTGCCAATCTAGACGCTCTTTTCCGCAAATGCTTTTAACAGAAAAACTTTTCCGTTAAAAGCATTTACGGAAAATCATGCCAGTCTAGACGCAGCCAGTATGTTGAGCCACTTAATCAATTAAACGGGGTTTTACATCCCTAGTCCAAATGACAGAAGGCAAAGAAGCAGGACCCAGCACTGTTTTAAAGAAAATCTCCTGGCTTTGGAGGCCAGAAGAGTGGGGCTGGCCCAGCTTCCTTAGTGTCCACGCCCAGCAGCCACATCAGGAGGCTTTTGAGTCTGGGGAGATGGCTCCATTGGAAAGCAGCAGAGCTCTTGCCCCTTGCAGCCTGGACCAATTGCCTGGGTGCATTAACTGGGGTTGGTGGAGAGAATCCCCATGCACGTCAAGCTCTCCCCGCGGAGCTGAGCGCGCCGCCGTTGCAGCACCCCCTCTCCGCCGGCAGGTGGCGCCCACGTGACTGAGGCGGGTACTACACTTACCCTCCTTTCTGCCAGCAGGTGGCGCCGCCGCCCCTTGTCCGCGGCGAGTCCTGCAGCGCCCCCGCGCGCTCAGGCGGAAGTGCTCCCCTGACCCCGTCCCGGCATGCCGTGCGTTTCCGGTGACCCCTCTCCCTGCCCCCCCCCAACCCTTCCCCGGCGGGCGCTGCGAGCGGAGCGGGGATCATGGCCGCCTCGAAGCCCGTGGAGGCCGCGGCGGTGGCGGGGGGAGACGGCGGCGGCGGCGGCGCGGGGCTGCCGCGCTGGCAGGTGGCGCTGGCGCTGGGGGCGCCGCTGCTGCTCGGGGCCGGCGCCCTCTACCTGTGGGGGCGGCGGCGGCGCCCGGCGCGTGGGAAGGGCCCGAGCGAGAGGAAGACTCCGGAGGGAAGGGCCAGTCCGGGCCCCGCCGCGCACGGGGACAGCCAGCCCGACGGGCTCGCGCACGAGGAGCTGGTGAGGGGCTGGGCCGCTGCGGGCTCCCCCCCGGGGACAGAGTCCCGCGCCCCCGCCGGGCGGGGCGAGGAGCCGCCCTGGGAGCTGGCTCCGTTCCCGGGGCCCTGATTTGACGCGTGTGGGGTTTCTATTCGAGCCTGGCAAAGCGCGTGGCCTGAGGCGGCGAATGGGCGAGGGGTTGGCGGAGCTGCGCTGCTCTGCGGTAGCCTTTCCCGTGGAAAGACTCCGGGCGGAAAGGGGAATTGATCGGTTACGCAACTTCAGGCAGCCGAAGTCAGCTTCAAGGCGGGGCTGCTCCAGCCGGGCCGCCCCGTCAGTTAACCACTGGCTTCCCCAGCGGACCTCTTCAGATCGGCTTACTGGGGTTTCTTCACTGTGGTGTGCCAGCTGCTCCCCTCGTGCTTCTCATTGAGGTGGAGTACTGGAATCCACACTAGAGCAATTGGCTGTTGATTTATGCCCTCTGTTCTAGACTCGATAAATCAACCTTCACTGGATTGATTGCTGCCTGTGGATCAGGCAGGTAGTGTACACATACCCTAAGGACGTGGTTTAGAGCTGTCCCATTGATTTAGACTTTGTCTTCACTGCAGGTTACTTCGGTATAATTTACATCATTCAAGGATGTAAATATTAACCCATACCCCTGAGTGAAGTAATTACACTGACATAAAGTGACAGCATGGACAGTATTGTAGCTATTGCAGAGGCAAAAGTTATTAAACCCTCTCTTACATCTCCACTGCAAGTGCTACTGCTGTAAGTGTTCTAGCATATATGTAGCTGTAGCAACTAGGGGTGTTAAGTAGTGGTTAATAAGCTAATTGAGTAATCAATGGAATTTCCATCACTAGTTAATAAAAGAGTTAGCTCCCAGGGGTGGCACGATCTGGCTCTGGGACCACAGTGCCTTTGCTTTTTTAAATGTAGTAAGAGCTGCCTGGCACTGACTACATTTAAAAGGCAGAGCCGCAGCAGGTGCAAGCTGGGAGTGCTGAGTCTCCTGGCTTGTGCCGGGTCACCTGCCGCACCTCTGCCTCCCCTGCCCTCCTCTTTCTCTGTGGAGATGGTGTTGAAGGGAACTGGCTTCTAAGATGGCTCTCCCAAGCATCGGTTCCTGCTCTCCCCACATTGCTGCAGCTCGGGGCCGGCGGAGCGAGTAGTCGAGTAGTGACATCCCTAGTAGCAACTCCTACCTCTGCAAGAGGTAATACTCTCCTACCAACATAGTACTATCTACACCCACACTTAGGTTGGTATAATTTACATTGCTCAAGGGTGTAGATTTACACATTCCTAGGTGATGTAATTTATGCTAATATAATTCGTAGCGTGGACATAATCTCTTTCCTGCTGGTGTCAGTGCATAGTAACATGGTGAACGCAGTGGGTTAATGGTGCAAGAAGAGAATTGGCCCCATGGGATGGACCACTGTTGAATCTAGTGTGGTGGTCTTTGTTTCTGCCTGTGGGAGGGGGTGCGTGGTTCTGAAATAGGCATAGTTAGTCTGCATCATCTTGCCTTAACTTGGTTCTGTTACCTATTATCAGTGCACAGCTAGCTTTTGTTTTTAATTTTATGAACCTAAGTGGTCAGCTTTTTCTTTAGTTATTAATATTTCCTTTATTTAGTCTTTTAAGTGATTTGTTATGACTTATGAAACACTAATTTGGCTGCTTCCCCGAGCTGATACATCCATTTTGAGAAGGAATATGTGTATGATTGGGAGGATCACATCATGCAGTATGCATTACCTACAAGTAATTGGATCTGGAAATATATTATTGCTCCATAAATATATTTTTTTTCTAAAACAATAAATACGTACAAGCAAATTGTTTCTGAGATTAAGATGCAAAAGGAAATTGTAGATATTGGCTCTGATGTGCAGACTCCTCTTAGTCTGACGTGCTGTGTAGAACAGAGTAGAAATAAACATAGGATCAGAAGACTTGTATAAATTTTATTTTCTTTAAATATGCGGCCAGCATAACTGATCAACTTCACAAAGAAACTTGCACAGATCCAAACTGACATCATCTTCCTTTCCTGATCCATAGTAGTTATTGACATTTGTATTCAAAGCAAGGATTAAATCTATATATGATTAGGTGGGCTTTCCACACTTAGGCTGAATGTATGCAGAATAAACATTGAGAATTTTCAAGTAAATCAGTGAGCTGGTTGGGGTAATTTTTTTTTAAATTGCACTTTTTTATTTCTTTAGAAAATTCTTGAATTCTGATATTTGAAAATTGACTTCTAAATTATAGCAAAATGTAAGACAGACTACTTTGTAAGTTTTTAGTGTTTACATTTTTATTTATTTTCATTAGCCATAATAGTTTTTGTTTACATTCTGATTGTTGTACAATATTTTCATTATCAAAAGGGTTATCTGATAGCAGGTCTGCACTAGAAAGCTTTGCCAATAATATGTTGCTTAATATGTTGCTATGGAGTTTTTTCTGAGATAGTTATACTGGTAAAATCACCAGTATAGATGCAGCTATATCAGTATAAAAGTTCCTCTAGTAGAGCTCTTCAGCCTTCATTTAAAAATAAACTATTTCTAGCTCTCTTTTTTTGTGGAAAAAAAATTAAACTAGGAAAGTTCAAATCAAGACAATATTGCTCTCCTAAGTGTGCAGACAATGGAAAATATCTTTGAGTTTTGAATTACCCTATTATCTCAATGGGATAACCATTCTTAGATTTTAGTTAAATGACAGTTATTTCACTGCTGACCACTTTAGCAGAAGTGTTCAATCTAATTCACAGATCCCTTTGGTGTAGTTTAGCAGTAGATCCTTTTGATGATATAACTGACAAATATATTTAGTCATTTAAAGTCAAAACTTTAAATGGCAAACCTAGTTGATGAACATACACAAACATGAATCCAAGTTTTGCTATCTAAAACTGTTTTCAAATCCTGTTGTCATCTAAACATGGAGGGCATGCAGTGGTTCTGCAGCTGTTTTGCTGACTTTTTTTACTTGAAGTAGGAGTTAAATGTTTATATATGGGAATGTGGGGATTATGGGAGTTTTAGGGGTTTTCAAAGTTGGGTTGTGGGCTCTCTCAGATAAGCTACTTTGTTTATTTAAGCGTCCCTAGGCACAGAGCCTCACAGCTTTCATTGATTGTAGTTTGCTGTTTCCAGCTCCTTGAGAGGTGGTAACTAATTGTGTCAAAAATCTTCCCATTGCCTGAGTGATGTAGTTATTTATATCAGCCTAATTTCCTAAGACAGCCAGGTTTAGTCTGCTCTGCTCTTTGGAAGTTCCCTTTTCTCTTCAGACATGTTACTTTGAAGATCAGCTTGTTAAGGCTTATTCATAGTCTGTAAACTATTGCAGTTGTCATTGTTTCTCTTAGAATCTGTGGTAAATTGGATGCAGATTAATCAGTAACATAATTGGTCACAAAGGTCAAAATTGCTTTGAGTGTATGTTTGGACCCTAACATGTTGAAATAGTTACATTATTTTGTTGCATCAGAACAGCTTCATTCTAGATTCAGTCCCTGTGTTGATATTTTTTGTGTTACTTTTGGTTCAGTAATGAAATTTTGTAAGTATTCTTGTAGCAAATACCAGCATATCATTTAAATACTTTGCATTCAGTAAATCTTTGTCTATCCTACAATAATGACATTAGTATACTTTCATGATATCTATAACACTAGGCATACGTAGCAAGTTGTTTTAAAACCTTGTCATAAAATTAGGGATGTTAAGAAGCGTGCAATTCATTAAGCATGTATTTTGTCGACTACACAGTGGATAAAGGTTAGCAATGAAAGCATTCAGTTTCGGCTTGTGCTGTGTCCCAGCATCAGCCCCGCTGTGGCTCTGCATTATGAAGGAACTGGGGAGCTGGCACACAGGCACGCTGGCTCAGTCCAGGCTCGCTCTCTATCCTCTAATAATGCAGAGCCGCAGCAGGGGATGATGCTGGGACTTGGCATGAGCTGGGAGTGAGCCAGCCTGCCTATGCGCTGGCTCTCCAATCACCTATTAATGCAGAGCCGCAGCGGTGTTTGCTGCCAGACCTGGCACGAGCCCGGGACCGAGTCAGCCTGTTGGCTAGCCCACTAAAAAATGTACTTGCAGGGGCGGGGAGGGGGGAATTGCGTGTAGTCTGTAGTGTTAACTAATAAGCACCCAATTATCGGTTAATCAAGTACACTATTGCATCCCTACATAATACCAGTACAGGCTGAACCTCTCTGAATCAGGACTCTGTTCTGGCAATGTTTGGCAGAACCACGTGTGTTCCATGACCAAGAGTCCTGGTGGAGGGCTGGCAGCTGAGAGCCCTGTGAGTTAGCAGGACAGTGGACTGCCCTGCAGGCCCAGGAGCCAGGCGCACCTCTCGTCCTCATCACCAGGGCTTGCTGAGCGGCAGCGAGCCCCACTCGCCAGCCGCGTAGTTTTGCGCTCTGCGCATGCGCAGATCTCTCCATGCCCACTCTTCCGGGCGAGTAGATTACACTATTTGTTGAGCCCTGCTCATCACCATTAGTTAACTGGGCACCTTTCATAGCTTGACCAACAAGGATTGGTTCTAGAAGCAGCAGCATACCTGTGTATTTTGCCTGTCAGAAAAGGGGTTCATACATTTAGTGTGAAGTACATCTAGGTGCTTGGAATCCAAAAGAAAATGCTGAAACGTACCACTCATGTTTCAATCTTGAATCACTGTCATCAGTTGGCTGACATCTTAATCTGTTTGGAAAAAACACCATGCCTTAATTACAAGGGTATTTTAAATTGTCATTTTAACCATGCTGGCACTAATGAATGCTTGTGACTACTCTTTTCCTTTAGGAGCAGGGCATTCCAGTATTTCCATTTAGTTATTACCTTTTGTGTACAATTTCAGAATATCCTGTTGAAAAAGCAGATTCATCAAGATTGCATTTAACAATTAAAAATACAGTCCATATATTGTCTTGGTTATGGAATTAGAGAATGCAGTGTTTAATCTTGGATGAGTGCTACTTAACTATGGTTTTAAAGGAATTAAATGTTCTTGGACCTGAATGATAGGATTTGAGGAAGTTCAAACAAATGTTTCCCAACAAATAGAACTAAAACTAAATTTTAAGATGTTACACCTTTAGTCAATCACAAGTGAACAAAAATTCTCTTCAGAAATTATTAATGTATCAAAGGATAGTACAGATTATTGCAAGGAAGATCTTTGAAACTCTTTTTAGTGATTGAGAATTCTGAGAGTTTACATTTGAAAATACGGGTATTCTTATCCCAGGAAGCATGTTGAATTTTTAAGATGGAGAGAGCAGAAAGAATTTACTGGATGTGAAGTTTCACACAATTAATATTACCTATCAGGCAGGATGCAAATATCTTGGTTTTCACTACAATTATGTAAACATGAATGATGTTTTATTTGCCTTGCAAATCTACTCACCTGAGGAGTGTTATGAAGAACTTTCTTAGAAGTAGAAGATGGCAATTAGCCAATGTGGTTTAGCCACATAAATTAGGGATGTCAGTGTGTAGATAACTACATGATTAACCGATAAGTTTGGACTTATCAGTTAATCCTGCTGACTAGACACATTCCCCCTCCCCTTGCTGCCTCTGTTTCCCTGGCTCCCTATGAGCACCAGATCTACCTCCCCCCCCCCCCCCCCCCCCCCCCCCCCCCCCGCTTTCCCCTTTCCACACTGCTGCTTCTGATAGAGAGGCAGCAGCGTGGAGGCTGAGGGCGGGCTGGCAGGAGCCGATATGCGTGGGGAGCCAGATCCGGCTCTCCGCATGTACTGGCTCTGTGGATCTGCCTGTCCTGCTCTTGCTTTCTCCTACAGAGGAAGCGGGATAAGGGCAGGCAGGAGCCAGTGCTGGGGGAGGGAGCTGTCTTAAAAGCTGGCTAATCCCCAGCACTGGCTCCATGATGCTGCCTCCCCCCCTTCACACCGCTGCCTCTATCAGAGGCAGCAGCGTGGGTGAGGGTGTAGGGGAGGCTGCTGCGAAGCACTTTCTGTCCGCAGCAGGCCTGGGTTCCCCTCAGACAGAGGCTGCTCCATGGCAGCTGCCCATATCAGCAGCATATATATGCAGGGAACTCAGACACGCGCACACACACACCCCCTCCGTGCGGACAGGGGCTGTGCCACTCGTGCGCTGCTGCCTCTGTATCAGAGACAGCAGTGCAGGGCAGCAGGCAGGAGTCAGTCTGCAGGAAGCCACGCACGCCGTGGCTCTGCATTTTAAATGTAGTAAGAGCTAAAATGCACAGGCGCAGTGTCCTGGACTGGCGGAAGCCGGGACTGCTCGGTCCTGGCTTGCACCGAGTCCAGCAGCCCCTGTTCGCGGCTCCCCCCTTTTAAGCTGCCTCCCTCTAGCATTGTCTCCTGTCTCCTCCCCCCCTCACTTGCTGCCACTCATACAGATGCAAAATGAATAGTTTAGTACTCTACTTGACTACCCAATAAGCTAGTAGTCGACTATTTACTAACATCCCTTTTACAAACCATCTTCTTATTTTTCTATAGCTTATCAATTATATGGCCTAAAAAACCCAACCTCCCCGCCATCCAAAATTGCCTACCTTTCCAAAGACAAAAGGTTCTGTTTGTTGAGGGTGTTTCAAGGAGCCATAAAGATGTTCTGAAGGATGATGATCAGAAACACAATTAGGTGTTAGCCTCCCATGTTTATTTATTACTCACTCTGTAGCTCAGGATAAGTGAGGCTGAGCATTTGTTTTCTTTTTTCTTTTTCAGAGCCCCCTTGATAGAGCCCAAGCAGCAAAGAACAAAGGAAACAAGTATTTTAAAGCAGGAAAATATGAGCAAGCTATTCAGTGCTACACAGAGGCCATCAGTTTATGTCCTCCTGAGAAGAACTTTGACCTTTCCACTTTTTACCAGAACAGAGCTGCTGCATATGAACAACTGGTATGAAGCTTGAATTTTAAAGTGCGTTTAAACTCCAAAAAGTGCTATTTCTTCTTTCTTTGGCCTCTCCCGCTCCAGCACATGCCGGAATAGTGTTGCCTTCATTCTTGCATGTAGAAAGCAGAGCGAGATTAAGTACCATGAACCATCAATATTCAAGTTACATAGAATCCACCATTTTACTTTAAACTTGCAAGTGACCCATGCCACATGCTGCAGAGGAATACAGAACCCCCTCAAATCCAGGGTCTCAATCCCAAATATTCAAGATCCAATTAAAAGTTAATTTCCATTGACTTTCCCTAGTATGTTTTATATGCATTCTGATTGTCTTTCTCTCCTTAGTCCTGCTGCTTAAGAACTGGCCTACTGTATGTGAGCTTTGTATTTTAAAACTATGAGATGGAGACTTGGGCTCCAGCCGTTACAAAAATCTCAACTTGAAAACTGAGTGAATTTAGCATGGAAGTTAGAGAAGGAATAAATATATGTGTGTTTTTTCTTAACATCACTAGTTTGACTGTAATTATACCAGAGTTTAATTTAGGTACATTTTTATGAACTGTTCTACCCCAGTGACAGGTTACGGGAGAGTTCCCTCTTTTCTGTTTTATTTTAAAACACCACTGTTGATTTAATACTGATACTACAGATGTTAAAGAATGAGACCCTGTTCAGAGGTTCTCATTTTTATTATACTGTAGATCACACCTTAATAGAGATTCTTGTGAATCAGCTCTTTTTCTGTGTGCTTTTGCATAACATCCCTGTGAAGGAGCTCCTTCAAAAAGTGAATCTCATGGTATACTTTTGCTCATGATTTCATGTTTCCTTCCCATCTGTTATGTTCTAGTCCTCTGCTCCTTTGCACATGCTTTCCTACCATTTTGTTGTCTTCTCTTACATGTCTGCCTAGCAGCCTGGTTCCTGCCTTCCCTGGAAATTCCTCTCCCATATCTTTTGTTCTCTTTTATTAGTGACCCACAGTTTCTGATTCTAGTTGAAAAACATGCAGAAGTAGCTGGAAACCAGAGGAAGAACCAGCGTCATGCGAATTACAGCTATAAGCACTTGGCTGGGGCTCTGAAATTAAGAGAAATTAGCTATTATTATAATGCCCCTTGAATGAATGATAGCTTTTTAACTAGGCTGTTCTTATACCTGCAGCAAAAATGGAAAGAAGTGGCACAAGATTGCACAAAGGCAGTTGAGCTTAATCCTAAATATGTGAAAGCGCTCTTCAGACGTGCAAAGGCGCATGAGAAACTAGATAATAAGAAGGAGTGTTTAGAAGGTGGGTACTCTTGTGCGTTACGTACTTGAAATAAAGTTAATGAATTAATAGTTAAGAGTGAAATTTTGGAGCACATTCTAGAACTCTTGGATGCTTGTTTCTGCACATCTGGTGGAATAAAGTGATGCCTTTAAAATGGGTGGGGAACCTAAGGTCCAGGGGCCGGATGCAGTCCTCGGCTTGCCTGGATCTGGCCCTTGACGGGAGCTATTGGGAAGTCCACGCTGATGAGGGTGGGTTGGTTTGTTTGTTTTTTTGTTATTTCTCACTTGTGTGCAGCCGCAGACTGATTTTTCTGTGGGTCAGTGGCCCTGACCCAAAAAAGGTTCCCAACCCTGCTTTAAAAGCTACTATATGTTAATGTTTTCTTCAGTAAAGTTTCTCTAACCTTAGGTGCATCTTTCAGACTAAGAACAATTAATTGGTTTAGGTCTGATAAATTAGTTCTTACTGCAGCTATTTGTTATGTTCATGTTTCAGTAAACAACCCTATGCCTTAAAGCACGATTCAGTTAAAAAAGGGAATCTACACTGTTTATCATTCTACTTCATGCCATAACAAAATTGTTCCTTCCTTGCCTATTTTGAATGAGCAGAATTAGTCTAGAAACCTAGATTCTTTTTTAGGGGTGGGAGAGAAGTGCATTAAAATGGTGGGGAAGACATCCCAAAAATAGCTGTTAAAATTCCCTTAAATCCTGTGATCTGGTGTTTAAAAGAACAGCAACTTAAAAAAAATAACAGTCTTACAAAACTCATTGTCTACTATTAACTATAACAAATGAAATTACAAAAAAAAGAGAAGAGAAGAAAAGTTGGTTTTTCATTCCAGATCTCTGTTTCAAAACCCTGTTGAGAACCCCAATCCTTCTTATAGGGAGAACATTTAAGACATGGGAGGAGGAGGAGAAAGCAAACTATAAATACTCACCCTGAATCTAGCAGACCTTCAGTTACATGCTTTCATTGATTTTGTATTTTTGCCTATCCCGGTATCTTTTCAAAAGGGCTATATTTGCACCCATCTCTTTGGTCTACTACTGAGAATATTCTTGTACATAATCTTGTATAAGCAATTGCCCTTTGTTTAAGTTTATTTGGCAAGTTGTGTGTCTCTTCCAAATTGCAAGATGTTATGTGCATTTTCTAGAACTCCTGTTTCAATCTAAGGAAAGCTTCAAATTGTCTTCAGTTTCAAATGAGGGGCAAGTCTGCCACTTGATAAGTAAAAATACAGTGTTGTGTTCCTCCATAGCATTTAATCAAACAATGTATAAGTTGGCATGTCTGTGAAATGTTTCCTGAAACTGCCTTTTCACTAATTGACAATACTTAACGTTGCCCCTTAAACACCATTGCTTAGGTCATGCCTGCACTTCATTCCTACTGATATGTTCATGAAAAATGAAATTGGTCTTAGCCATACTGATGTTCATCTCAAAAAAGGGGATGAAAAACAATGCTATACATTTCTTGGTGGGTGTAGTAAGGAAATCATCAGGTGCTTTCATTAGAGGCTCCTTAGGATAAGGGAAAGAGAACCTTAGGTTGTTTTTTTGGTTGGTTGTTGCTTTCTTCATTGATTGAGATGCTTTTCTAGTTACTATAGGAATTACTATAAAAATAATGGGTCAGTGGAGAACACTTTCCTTGTAACCATTCAGGACTACAAAAACTACTGTAAGGCCCGTTACACTAACCGTTAGATCCATATTATTGCAATTGATGCAGCAGGTGTCGATCTAGTGAAAACCTGCTAAATCTATTGTGAAATGCTATCTGGTTGACTCTGAGAAGAAAAAGGGAAGTCAATGGGAGAGCATCTCCCATTGATCAAGCACCAAGTAGACTCTACAGTAATTCAGCCTAAGCTACGTTGATTCCAGTATGTTATTCACATTAGGGATGTAAGATACCGTTTAATTGAATAGTCGTGTAACCTAATGAATTCTTAGCATTTACATGACTATTTGACAGTCCCTGTAATTGACTATTTGACAGGTGCGGGACCGACAGCCAGTGTGCTCCTGGCCCCAGTCCCCAGGAGCCCCCTGCTACCCTGCACTGCTGCCTCTGTGGGATGCGGAGCAGCCTCTGTCTGCGGGGAGCTCGGACCCCGTTGCAGTCAGGGGCTACTGCTGTGGAGAGAGGCTGCTTGGCGGCAGCCTCCCCTGCTCCCTCTCCTCGTGCTGCTACTGCTTTTAAGCCAGCTCCCCCAGCACTGACTTCTGCCTGCCCCTCCTCGTTGCCTTTGTAGGAGGTGGAGCCAGCACACACGGGTGCCTTCTCAAAAGCAGTTTCCCCATGCGTATCTGCTCCAGCCTTCTCCCCCCCCCCACCCTCCACGCTGCTGCCTCTCTATCAGAAGCAACAGCATGGTGGGGGGAGGTGGATCTGGTGCTTGTGGGGAGCTGACTTAAAGCCAGTTCCTCACAGGCACTTGCTCCTGCTCTCCCCTCCCCCCCTTGCTGCCTCTGTTGGAGAGGCAGTAAGGGGGGAGAGAGTGCATGTAGTTGAGAAGATTAACAAATAAGCCCAGGCTTATCGATTTAACTGTGTAGTTGACTACACGTTGATCTCCTTAATTCACATAACTTGGGGACAGACACCTACATTTGAAATAGAAATCCTGTTCATTGCAAAATAATAACCTTGCATGCTAAGTCAATGGGAATGATATTCCTGATTTATGGTAGGCATCTTTCCGATATTTCTTTGTTTCTTTCACCCCACTATATCTGTAGGAATGAAGGAGGCCCTTGAGTAGACGTATGATAAGATGAGAAAAATCTTTGCCAACATTGCATGCATGCATATACCGAGTATTTAAAAAAAAAATTCTCTAAAAAATGTTCTCAATTTGTCTCCCATCTCTTAAGGAAACATGGGAAAAGATGATTTTTATATCCAATTAGGTCTTGATACTATATGGGCCCATACAATCTTATTAATGTGTCTTCAGGGCAGCATGTAACAATAATTTTCCTGTCACACTGCTCTTGCAGTTGAGGTAGCATCATGGATGGGTGGAATTGATACAGTGTGGGCTTAACACTGGCAAGGAGGTAGCAGAGTCGTGAGATTTTCTTTTAAACTTGCCCTCTTCCCCAGGCATGGATGAAGGCCCTGTAGTTTAAGTTGGAACTCATGCAGAACGCTGATCAGAATGGGAAGGTGCAGGATAAAGGGCTGGAAAGGATAGGAACTTGAATAGGTAGAAAATGAAAAACAACTTGATATTCTAGACAAAGTAGCAAATTTCATGTGAAGACTTTCAGCCTATGAAATGGATGATTTTGTTTCCTCAATGGCGACTCATTTCGATAGCTGTTTGTGTAGCACTTTAGATACCACTGCATTGGCAGTTGTTAACAATCCTGCCTTTGTGTTGTTTTTTCCCAGATGTCACTGCAGTGTGTATTTTAGAAGGTTTCCAAAACCAGCAAAGCATGTTATTAGCTGATAAAGTTCTTAAACTACTTGGAAAAGAAAAAGCCAAAGAGAAATATAAGGTATGACTGGAATACAAGTTTAAACATTCTGCTTTCATCTGATATGTTGCATGGATTTCAAAAGCACTGATGATGGTTCATAGTCTATATCAGTGATTATTTATTAGTTACTGTTTTAATCAATAAAACTATAAAAATTTAGCTATGCATTCTGTCTTCCTGAGCTGCTATTTTACAGATGCTGTTATAGGCTTTTATTTTAAAAACTGTAAAAAAGGGGGCAAAGATGCTTTTTAACTTCTAGACTACATCTTTTCACGCTTTGTGGAAAAGTAAATTTGTGTTTGAGTAAAACACTGGTGGTTTCATCTCAGTAATGTGTACAATTCAGCCCAATTTATTATTATGCACAGGTGACACCCCTGAGCAAGCTGATGTCTGTCTTAATCAGGACTTTAATGGAATTAAAGTATGATGGGAACTACTTTGAGGGATTTCAGTAAATGTCACCCCAGGCTATTTCTCTGCTGCTGTTCTATCAGTCAAATGTGCAGTTAGACAGCAGGCTATCAGTTTAATTACGCTGCTTGTCAATTTAGGCAAGGCAGTTGGTGGTAATTAGAAAGATGAAGTGTGGTTGTGATCAGTTCTGTTTTGGATGTAATAATGGACTTAAAATGTAAAAGGGCATTGGCAAGATATTTTTTACATGTTCTTGATTATTTTTAATAAACATAGAAAGTTAGAAATTGAAATCTTTCCATACTGCCAGGGCAAAATAAGGGGAAAGAGATGGGTCAATGAAGAATTTTGTTTTTAAAGAATAAAGAAATGATAGCTTGTTGAAAAACAGAAGGAGCTATATGAGGAAACAGGATGCGGTCGGAAATATGGCTTTATTATTAGAGGACTGCACTCTGTCAGTGGATTTGTTTTCAACCTACTATAGACTGGAGCTTGGTTTAGTCACTTATTCTTAGCTTCTCTTCCCCATCTGTAAATTGGGGACAGTAAGTGGGGTGTTTTGAGTATAACCATATTCATTATTACAGTTGTGAAATGTTTAGATACAAACTGTGGTTGTGGAACCATGTCTGTAGCCAGGAGCGAGGAAGGCTGGGAGATGGCATAGAGGGACTAGGTAGCGGAGTGAGACACATTTAAGTCAAATTGCATATTTTGTGGTTTAAGTGTTGAACAGTGGATGAAAGGCACGTGTCTGATTTTTTTTTTTTAAGTTTGGTTAAAAAAATCAGATTTTTCCAAGTGTTTTTGTAACTGGGAAGCCAAGATAATAGATGAATATGTGAATAATCTTGAACAAGGTTGTCTATTTCAAACAGCTCTAAGCTATCTTGAGTGCTAATTGGGATTTTGAAAATTAAGGCGAGTGCATGCAAGTTGTTATATCAGGAAGGACTAAATTGTAGCCCTTATGTATTAACCTCACTTTGAATAACATACTATGTACAGCCTTACAAAGGAGCTCACCCCCTGGTAATTGTCAGATCAAAGGTGAAATGAGCTATGTCTGAACAGAGTGCTAGGCAGAGTTGAGTACATCCCCTAGCACAAGACAGTCCCCATCCTAGGCATAAATGAACTTCAGTGGTGGGAGGGACAAGGAAGAGATGTATGTCTACCCAAATGTGTTAAGGGCAATCAGGATTGAAGTAATTCCCTATTTTATATTTTCTTATAAGATAGACCTTTTCTTCTTTCATTTAATCTTTGTTTCCATTTCTTTTGATGGTGAAGTGCGTCTGCCTGTGTAAGGCAGAATGTTCTGTATGAGTAATGACCCCATGCCAGCCCTATTAACGGGATTACAAAAAATGCTCAGTGCAAAAATATATTCTTTCACCCTCGGAAGGGATGGAAAAGCCAAGAATGGATTTTTTCCCAATCCACATCCTTCTTTACTGCCTGATCTCAATATTTAATATACGAACATTACATTTTCTGCCCTGTTTCAGAACCGTGAGCCTTTGATGCCTTCACCACAGTTCATCAAATCTTACTTCAGCTCTTTCACAGATGACATCATCTCTCAACCTCTGCTTAAGGGTGAGAAATCTGATGAAGATAAGGACAAGGAGGGGGAAGCTTCAGAAATTAAAGAAAAGTGAGTATGGGAGTAATTGGTACAAAAACTTGTCTCAGCCTCAGATATTCTGCACTCAGATGCTGCTATGTGTATTTACGAGCTTGTGCCTCTGCTTGTTCAGGGACTTCTTCTAAACAGTAAGAGCTGTTGCTATGCAGCTTCTCTTACCATAACTTAGAGCGAGGTCAGAGTTTGGTTGTGACAGGAGAACAGGATGTGCCTGGAGTGCGAATTGTTTGTCGTAAAACTCTATGGCAGGAGTCTGCTAGCAGACACAGTTATATGGCAGAATGACCACGGGCGGGTGGCGCACCTTAAGACCGTGACTGGCTGAGGGAGGGGCTCTGAATGTTCCTATGCAGGCATAGTACCTCTCCTTCCCTCCCTCCCTCTGTGCTGGTCCCCATGTCCCACCGTCACAACCCAATACGCTCCCATCCCCCCAGACATCGGTCCCAGTGCCAGACAGCAAGGTGGGGGGGGGGCGGGAACCTGGGCAGGCAGTGCTGCCCGTGATGGCCCTGCTGCTGGCTGGGCAGCACCACCTGTGCCCTGGGGAGCCCTCCCACACACCTCCCAGCTCCCTTCCCTGACTCCAGCACCCCCACATTCCCAAGCCCTTGCCTGAAGGACCCAAATAATGCTGGGTAACTCTAGTATTATATAATGTGCTGTTAGAGTAGGAACTGCTATAGTATTAATGTACCTACAAAATTAAGGATGATAAAAAGCGGGTTTTTTGTAAATGTTTACATGGGTGGGAGGTGGGTAAATGTTTACATGTATGTGTGTGGGGGAGGGTTGTGGGGGGGGTTAGACGGTTCCCCAGGAACTGGTGCTCGTGGGGGGCCTGCTTAAAAGCTGGATCCCCACAAACAATGACTCCTGCCTGCTCCCCCCTTCCTCCCTGCCACCTGCTGTATCAGAGGCAGCAGCCTGGTGCGGGAGGGAAGGCTTGTGTGTAACCATGAAGGTTAACTGATGAGCCTGGGCTCATTGGTTAACCGTATATGCTATCACATCACTATACAAAATGGGAACTTTTTTGAAGTAAAATGAAATTTTTATTAGATCTGACATATTCGTTCCAAACTTTTGATAGCTTTGTTCCACCTTAAATACCAGCTCTCTTAGCATTTCCATAGGGTATAGTAGTAATGGTGTGGGTAACTGGCTTAGTGAGATGGGACACTGAACATCAGCAATGCTGAAGAAAGGTTTGGTGGATGGGAGGAAGTGGATAGCTGCAACAGTGCTGTTGGAAAAAGGGAGACTCTGGATTAGAGAGGGATGTTTCTCTTCCTTCCTTTGGTGTTGTCTGTAATAATGTTGGGGGGAAGAGATGGGAAAGTGTGCTATACAAACTAGCACCTGTTTTAGCAGCAGCTTTGAACTAAAATAGTGGAGGCTGAAAAACCTAAAGTTTAAAAAAATATCATAAGCCCCATCTGATATTACTCAGAATGTTAATATCTAAAAGATACCAAAATGAAATGTATGTTTACCAAGAAAAACACATGCTGAGGCACTTCTATTTTGCATATTGAATGTAATGGAGGAGTTGGTGTATTTTACTGTTTTGCATTAGGGTTATTGTCAGATCATGTCTTCACCCTTAATATGGAAACTATTGTAAGCAGCATTGAAAGTTTCTAAGAGCAAGTTGGGGCAAACTAGTTACTGGATTTTTTACTTCTGTGAAATTGTTTTGATTCAGAGCCACACAGTTGCACACACACTATTGTTTAAAGTGTGATTCTTTCTACCAAATCCTCTTCATAATGTAAACATTGATGTGTTAATTTAGTTGAGGTTTCAAAAATATTAGTTAAAAAGCCCTACTTCTAATATTTTATTCCCTGATCGGTATCCTTGTCCTAGTCTCCCAGATTCCAGGCTTGGGTGATGATTACCCTGATGACATAAGTACTAGGGCCAAACAGTCCCAGTGTAGGAACTCTTGTTCTTTGACCACAGGTAATCCCCTGCCAAACTTATCTTTTCTAAAGTGGAATTCGAGGGCTGGAGTGGATTCTTTCTCCTCCGTAGAGTTGCATAAGGTGCATTTTCTTCCAAACTAGTTTGCTTAGAGAGTTCCTGATCCAGGAAATATTTTAAGGATGTTAGTAACTTTACTCATGGTGCCAATAATTGTTAGAAATGATAGCATAGCAGATGTGCTGTAATCAAGAAATCTGAATTCCTAGTGACACATTCACATATTTTAATTGGCCTACACTTAATTTGCAGCTCTGGATATTTAAAGGCAAAACAGTATATGGAAGAAGAAAGCTATGACAAAATCATCAGTGAGAGCACAAAAGAAATTGATGTTAAAGGCAAATATATGGCAGAAGCTTTGCTGCTGCGAGCCACTTTCTATCTGCTTATTGGCAATGCAAATGCTGCCAAACCTGATTTAGATCAGGTCATCAGTATGGAAGATGCTAATGTAAAGGTAAGAAATCTCCGATTTTACTTTGCGCTGATTCTACTGAAAGAGTGTGAATGCTTGCAAAACGGTTCACTGTTTTCAGATTCTCTGGTAATTAGCTTTTCACCACTTTGTCTAATTATTCCTGCTTTATGCTAATTATCAGAGAGTGGATATGTTCATTGCAGTGGGACTGGCATGCTTAAAGGTATGTCTGCATTGCATACTTTTTTTGCCAGCTTGTAGAATACATATTCAGGCAGCCTCCGTAGCACAGGTATAAACAGCAGTGTTCATGGTGAGGCAAGAAGAGTAAAGACATAGCTGAAGGGAGAGAGCATATACCACAGTACACACTAGGGATGTAAATACCCATTAAAAAACTTAAGCAGTTAGACAATAAATTATATCGTTTAACTGATTAACTGAGGGCTGCTGCAGAGCAAGTGGGATCTGCTGCTCTAGATAGGGGTCCCTGCGAGCTGGGATCCTGCCGGCTAGCCTGTCAGGGTTCACTGCGGGCAGGGGGCTGATCCCACCTGGCCCAGCCCTCCAATTAACTGATAACCAGGTAAGCATGCCTGTAAGACTAATGCTTACTGCAGGGCTGGACAAAATATGATCTGCGGGATGAATTTAGTCTGCCAAGCTGCTGGATCTGGCCCACAAGAGCCTTTAGCCAGCTCTCTGCCTGTCCTGCACCTGCTTGGCAGTCAGGAAAGCTGGCTGCAGGGCCATGTGTTTCTGTGAATGCTGAGAGCCCTGGGGAGGGTGCAAAAGGCTTCTCACACTGCTCCTGCCCCCATTAGCTTCCTCTGGCTGGTTTCCGGCCAATAGCAGCTGCTTGTTTGCAGAATAGGCAGCATGTGAAGTGCCCCACCCCTCTCATCCCCCCAGCTCACAGTGTTCGCATCAGCAAACATGGCCTGAAGACAGGGACCCTGATTAAGGAACCTGCTGGGCTGCTGGCTAAGAGCCACCAGGTAAGGTCTCCCAGCTAGAGCCCGCCTCTGGCACCTCAGCCTCTTCCTTCCCCAATCTTCTATCCCCCTTCTGCATCCCTGCCCCATGTAACCCATACCTTCTGCACCTGTGCTCCAGCCCCCATACATCTTTCCAGACACTGCATCCCTCCTGAGGTCACAACCCGCACCAAGACCTTGCTCCCCAATCCACTATCCCTTGCCATAGCCCAAATCCTTGCACACACACACCCCTGCACTCCTGCCCCAGATTACAACACCCTCCCAGGCCCTGCACTCCCTCCTCGTACACCCCTCTCCAGGCCAGAATCCTCTCCTGCACCCATATCCCTCCCAGACCCTTCACCCCAATCCCCTGTCCCAGGTCACAACCCAAACCCATACACCCCTACCCCAGGTCACAATCCCCTCCTTCACCCAAACTCCCTCCAAGCTCCCTTCTGCACCTAGCCTCCATTCCAGAGCCCTGTATCTCATTCATTAATATCATGGAAGAGTGTGGCCCTTGACTGCTTACCAAATTCTTGGAGTGGCCCCCTCCCCATCAAAAATTATAGCCCACCCCAGCTCTCTAGATAACCAGTTCATCTTTTACATCCCTAGCGTATTATCTTACATAGCTCTCTGCTTGCTGAAGCTATTCAACTCCTTCTACACTGCTATTTTTAGCAGTGTATTGTCTCACTGCTGAAGCTTTTTCCTGCTGAAGGTAAAGGCTCCGGCAGTGGAGAAGGGCTCTGCATGCTCCTTGTTTGCTGGAGATCTTCTTTACCCCAGTGAAAAGCTCTCGTAGCGGGAAGCTAATGAAGCCTTTCCCCATTGCCTCCCCTCTGTCAGAACCTTTCATTGATGTGTAGCCACACACCGCAGTGTTGCTACAACTTGCATTTCACTGCAGCATGTCGCTCCAGTTGCATTACTTGCCATTGCTAGGGGTGGGGAGTGTAGGCCCATTTGGCGTGTAAACGTTGCCTAAGAAAGTATCAGTTAGCTTTATAGTAATTTGGAAAGGTCTTTTTTGTCACGTGTACCACATATTACCCGAGGGAATAACTTACAAAATGGTCCTGTTGAGTGGTCTCTGAATAAAAGCTAATTGTGGTTCTCTGATGTCGGTCTGAAAATGTTCATTGCCACAGCTTATCTATCTTTGTGGTTATCATAGTTTGTAAACTATAGGAGACTAAAAATATAAATACAGAAAATAATTAACATGGCTGTTAAATCACTTCCTAATTGACAACCTGTTTACATATGAGAAAAAAAAATGACCTTAGAATAGGAAGCTCAGGTTGGTAAATCCCTAATGTCCTATGCAGAAAGAATAAGGGAGAGGAATCTCCATTTAGAAAATAAAGAAGAAACAAGAAGGGTTTGCCTATGCTGAATGATGAAAATTAGAGTGCAGTTCGGATTTGAAGTCAGTAAGGTCAGGTATAAACTTAATTTGTAAGTAAGTCAAACAATAGCTCAGTCAATTTTTGCACATTTAAACTGCTATGAAAATAGCTGTTGTTTCTGGTAGATATGTCTCTTACAAGACATAAAAAAAGAAGCAAACTTAAGTCAAGGAGGAAGCATGGGTTGATTTAGTATCCTTGTGCTTAATAGTATTAATGCTTTTAAACTTTAAAGTTGTCAACATTATTGCAACTAAAAATCTTGAGACCAACCCAAGAAGTAACAATATAAAATCTTTAAAAGTAAAAATGTTTGAATTTTTTTATAGCTCCGTGCTAATGCCCTGATCAAACGAGGCAGTATGTATATGCAGCAGCAACAGCCTATGCTATCTACGCAAGATTTTAACATGGCTGCTGATATTGACCCTCAGAATGCAGATGTGTACCACCACAGAGGACAGGTAAAAGCTGCATTGCACAGAGTTCTTTTAAGTTTAAATATTTGATTAGTTTGAACTAAGGGAAACAGAGCACAAAAATCAATAAATTATTATACACACTTGATATGGTGCATGACAAAAACTATGAATTCTATCAGTAATATGCTGATAACCATAACATTAAATCCACTAGAAATAGAAAGGAGTGGATGTTTACGTATCTGGTAATAGTTAAAAACATAGGCAAAATTCATTTTGACTAAACGGTTCCGTTCATGAGTTAGATAGCAATTTAATACAGAATGTGGCTTTGAACTGTTGAAATAAGATCATATTAAACAAAAACACCAGTTGTTTATTACTTTTGAGAGGAGTGAAACTTCTGTTCAGCTTGACTTGGCAAATATAAAATAAATGCCTGGTGAATGAAAAGGAAGAATTTGAACTCTAAGTTTGTTAAAAGATATTTTAAAATGCAAGGTTAGAGAACTAAGATTATATTATGAATCTCCAGATAATCCATTAGTATCACCTGAAGTGAAGCCAAGTGGCTTTGTAAAATAAAGCACAAAGTGTGTGCAACATGTAAATACACAAAATCTGTGCCATAGTATTAGTGTAGACAACCAACATCAGAAATAAGAAAAAGGAGGTGCAGACTTATAGGCTGTATGTTTATATTTGAACACTGCCAGCTGTAAATGAAGCCAGAGGTCAATTTCTTTGACAGCAGTTTTGCACATTTAGTGGCAGGGACTTTCCTGAAGGGTTTATGCTACAGTTGTATGACTGAAAAACAGCTTTTTCACATAACTAACTAGTAAAACATAGAAGTACTGCTTAAAATAAAACACAGACTAAATGCAGAATTAGGATTTATTCTCTCACCTTAGCTGAAAATCCTACTTGATCATGTTGAAGAAGCTGTGGAAGACTTTGATGAATGTATTCGATTACGACCGGATTCTGCGTTGGCACAAGCACAGAAATGTTTTGCATTGGTAAGCATATCGTTTGTATGTTGGGTTTTTTGCTGTTTTCACTGAACTTGTCCAGGTTTATTTTGATGTTTTGGTTTCCTGTTTTCATCTTAAATGAACAGAAAAATCATGCATCAATATTTTTTGCAATCCTTGGATATCAAATTCAAGAACTAATGGCAAACTTTTTATTCAGCCTTTTGTTCATTTGGTCATTTCTTATAAATTTTCTGTATTTGGGCAAGTACCCTATCAATAGGGTATCAATACTTACCATATCAATACTTTTACAAGTGTCTATCAACATCCTGTAACAAAGCAATACCATTTTTTCTCATTAATCACATCAAATGCAGCTGTTTACTAATGCAACTGGAAAAAACAAGATGGTCTTCTAGAAGTATCTATTTTAAGCAAGTGGATACTCCACCTTTATTAGAGACTTTGGAGGGGAGAGCTGGCATAATGGGAGCAGGCAGAGATCCACATCTTCTGGAGGGAGGCTGCTGGTGACTACCATGCCTCCCCATCATGCCAAAGGTCCATGCTACTGGATGGGTGGAAGTGTGGCCAACTCTTACAAACACTGACTTAGCAGCATGTATGGCCTGTGTACCACTTTGTGTAATTTGCTTATGGTCGTATTAGATATCATTTAACTCCCTCTTGGGAGGCTGATTTCCTGCCTTATATTCTTATTATGTTTTTTACTCTGTTCTTTAATAGTATCGCCAGGCCTACACAGGAAATAATCCTTTACAAGTTCAGATAGCCATGAAAGGCTTTGAGGATGTCATTAAAGCTTTCCCAAGGTGTGCTGAAGGCTATGCACTCTATGCTCAGGTGTGTTTGATCTTTTCTCGGTTATAAACTAATTGTTTTATTCAGATAGGAACCATATACCCTAAGCAAGTAAAATTTGGCATAGCTGCATTAACTACACTTGTTTATATGGTTTTGCATTACAGGCAGTCCCCGGGTTACGTAGATCTGACTTGCATCGGATCCCTACTTACGAACAGGGTGAGGGAACCCCGAACTAGCTGCGTCCCCCCGCCCCAAGCAGACCGCCAAGACACGCCGCGGCAGTCCCGCCGCCTGCGTCCTCCACGGCGAGAAAAGCCGCTCCACTTCTCCCTGGTCTGCTGGGGGAGCCCCCCCAACAGACCAGGGAGACGCGGAGCAAAGCCGCGGAGGACGCGGGCAGCGGGACCGCGGTGCGTCTTGGCAGTCCCACCGCCCGCATCCTCCGCAGCGAGAAAAGCCGCTCCGCGTCTCCCTGGTCTGCTGGCGGGGAGGAGGAGGGGGCAGCTAGTGCGCATCCCCCCCAGCAGACCAGGCTTTTCTCGCCGCGGAGGACGTGGGCGGCGGGACCGCCAAGACGCGCCACAGTCCCACCACCCGCATCCTCCGTGGCGAGAAAAGCCGCTCCGCGTCTCCCTGGTCTGCTGGGGGGGGAGGGGCGCAACTAGTGCGCCCCTCCCCCCCCAGCAGACCAGGCTTTTCTCGCCAACGCCTGGGACAGAGCAGCTGGGGGGCTGCCGGGTTGGTCCCCGCATTGCCGAAGTGCGGCGCTGCGGGGACCTACCTGGCAGCGCCCCAGCTGCTCTGTCCCAGGCGTCCAGATTCAGCTGCTGTTGAAACTGATCAGCGGCTGATTCCAGGAAGCCGGGGCCAGAGCAGCTCTGCCCTGGGCTTCCTGGAATCAGCCACTGGTCAGTTTCAGCAGCGGCTGACTTGGGAACACCTGGGGCAGAGCAGCTGGAGTGCTGTCGGGTTGGTCCAGTAGCGCCGAGGAGCAGCGCTGCGGGACCAACCCAGCAGCACCCCAGCTGCTCTGCCCCAGGCATGTCCGATTCAGCCGCTGCTGGTCAGTTTCAACAGTGGCTGAATCTGGACGCCAGTTCCGACTTGCATACAAATTCAACTTAAGGACAAACCTACAGTCCCTGTCTTGTATATAACCCGGGGACTGCCAGTATAAGAAAGGATGACTGGAGTTAACAATCAGTTGACTTTAAGTTATCTGAATGCATACACTGGTACCCTGACTTCAGATGGGTGTAATGCAGGTGGGGAGCAGAAGAGAATTCCTGTTACGTTTGTGTGTGTTTATCAGCAGAAGTTACGGAAGACAAGAATTCTTAAGTGTGGGGCATAGCTAACAGCCTGAGAATTGTACTCTCACTGGTTTATTGTTCCTCACACACAGTATAATTAGAACAGGTTATTGTGCTCCTGCCATTATGTATATTGTCAATACTGATTTGTGTGGTTAAAGCTCCACAGCATGTTTCTAAAAGAGTTGATCAGCCAAAAGGCCAAAAATATTGATTTTTGGAAAGTAACAATGGTGATTAACTTGTACTTGTGTCTGCCCATACCTATGATGAAAGTTCCAAATTGGGAGGGAATGGCACTGACATAGTTTTAAAGAGCTCTAGATGTGCACAGTGTGTTGGTTATTCATTTTGTTAAGAGTGTCTCTTCTCATGCAGGCATTAACAGATCAGCAGCAATTTGAGAAGGCTGATGAAATGTATGATAAATGTATTGACCTTGAGCCAGACAATGCTACTACGTATGTTCATAAAGGGTATGTATTGAGCCACTGTTTCTCCGTTTCTAAATAAGTTGCTGTTTTCAGACCTTATCGCCTGATTACATATATTTGCTTTAAAAGTAGTTTAGTACTTTCAGTGTTATCAAAATAGCAGTATAATGAAATGTAAATCAAACTGAAATTTCAGTATGTTTTATTAGCATGCATTCCAAAGCCCATACCTACTTGATATCAATGTAAGAATGGTAGTTTACAAACCTTAAAACTTCTTTATGCTGTAGATAACTACTCTAAAATGGAACTTTATGCTCCAAATTTTCATGACAAAAACAATTTGTGGCTGACCCTAATAATGGAAAGAATTATATACATATGAGGAGGAGATCATTTCTCTTTGTTGTCCTTTAACTGCCCACAGTCTGTTGTTTACATTAGTTTTTAAAGTATCTTTTCATAAGTAAAGTAAAAATTATTGCCCCCCTTGCATAAGGATCTTAATTGTTTTATGTGGGATATTCACATTTCGTAAGATAGGCAGGACTATATAGAATATATAGAAATAAATCTGGTCTTGTAACCAAAATGTGTTTTTGCAGTTTACTTCAACTTCAGTGGAAGCAGGATCTAGACAAAGGCTTGGAGCTCATAAGCAAGGCCATTGAAATTGATAACAAATGTGATTTTGCATATGAAACTATGGGAACGATTGAAGTGCAAAGGTAACATTTTTAAATATAACACTTTAATTTGCACAGACTAAAGATGCCCTAAAATTATAGTAATCCAGTAGGTTTCTTCATCACTCTTGAAAATTACTTTGTTCACACTCCTGTTCAGTACAGTGGGAAGCTATGGGCAAGGACCCAAGAGTCCTGACTTGCCTTGTGTAAAGTTTGGGGAAAGGTCTCCCTTCTCTTTGACATTTCATGTTCTAGTGTCCCCATAAACTTCCCTAATTTGCCTGGAGTTTCTATTAGTGAGATAAGTATAGTGTCTGGAAGTAACCCCTTTGTCTGTAATTGGTATAGTGCAAGTTTCAAGTGCATTCAATGAATTGCTTTCCAGGCATGATTCAAGCCTTTAACACTTACATGCTGAGAATGGGAGAAGTTAGTTAAATAAATCTTTTATACAATTTGTGAAGGGCAGCTATATCAGCTGAGGTTCAGGTGATAGTTGAGGGTAGTAACTTGGTGTAAGTTGTTGCTTAAAAATAACCTATGCACACACCCTTGGTGTGACCTTCAAAATATCCACACCTAAGCCTATAAAAAAAAGACTTCTCTGGCTAGGGAACTAAATACTCATCTACATGTCACTTCTTGCTCTTCAAACTCATTTCACATCCATGACTAATAGTCATTTCCTGTAATAGATCTCGATGAAAGAGGGCTCCTTAATCCAGGCCCTTTTTCCCAAGAAGCTTTGTGCAGACACTAGGCTTCAGGCATCCTGGCCTCAACTAGGTCTTCTTAGAGGCTGAGGGTTGTGTCACCTTTCTGGGACTACTTGCATGAAATTCCAAAATAGTCTTAACACTATGATTTCAGGTTGAAACCATTTGCAGAGTATCTAATCATAAACTTGGAAGCTCAGCCAGATACTCATGGGACCTCTTTGATTTAGTTTCAGTAAAGAGTCCCTGTGCCCTCCCCCCCCCCCCCCCCCCCCGTCTTTACTTGTAAGTCTTGTCTAAGAGTCAGTGTGTCTTTGTGGCAAGGGCTCTGTAATGAGTCACCAGATCTGTGATCTAGTCCCAGCTGATTTACTGACTCAGTCTCCCTATCTGTAAAATGGGGATAGCACTATTACCCTCCTTGGTAAAATACTCATAGATCTGCTGATAGAAAGTACTTATACAAGAACTAATATTACAACTGTGAAAATGCATTTATGTTGGAAAACATTTAGCACAACAAGAAATAGTTTTTTGCTCTTAATATGGGTAAGAGCAGTTAGCTGGCAACTGGCTCAGACCTTTTACAGTATTTTATCTTTTACCCTTTCCTCCAGTTATGTGAGTTTACATCCCCCTTGCAATTCTTACAGGTTCACAAACTGACTTGGGAGAGACAAAGGAATAGCAGGTTGGCGTAAATGTTTTGTACAGTATAGATTCTGATCAAGCACATGATATTCTTGGGCATCAGAAAAACAGACAGTTGTACTTTTTGCAGGGAATAATTTGCAAGCAGTTTTGTTCAAAATTACTCGAGCCATTACTCGAGCCATCTCCTGGACTAGAAGGCTACTTTATTACAAAATCAGTACACTTGCTTTTATGGGGCAACAGAGCCCAGGTCTTCAAGAACGTGGATTGAAAACTTCTCTGTGGGCTCCATGGGTCCCCCCTATGTTGTTTGTGTAATCTCTAAACTTTCCCCTTTTGGCACGTCAGAGCCCACTGAAGGCTGTTATAATTGAGTAATAACAAAGCTAGTTAAATCTTTGCTGTCTTGCATCAATCATGGAAAGTTCTTGTATGAAAGCTTCAAACCATGACCTGTAAGACAGTTTCCTCTCTTGTGGTACCTTTGGTTACCAAATTTGCTGCTGTGTTTCACTGGTGCAATATCTGTGGGTTGGTAAAATCTCTGGGAATGAAGGTTCTATAAATGTAAGATGTTAATTTGTGTCTGAATTTAATAATCTGGTTTATTTCAGAGGCAATCTGGATAAAGCCATCGACATGTTCAACAAAGCTATTAACCTGGCCAAATCTGAAATGGAAATGGCCCACCTCTATTCACTCTGTGATGCTGCCTATGCCCAGACAGAAGTTGCAAAGAAATATGGACTGAAACCACCAACATTGTAAAAGAACAATGGAGGAGGGAGGGAGAGAATGACCTTTTAAAAGTAAATTTGCCCACTTCAACCTAGCTTTGAAGACACTGTTGCAAACTATGTTGAATGGTGGAACTTAGTTTTTTCTCGTTTGTGGAGTTGTCATTTGTTATATCTGTTAAATGTTTAGGTGTTGTGGGAGTGGCTGTTTTCAGGAAGTATGTTGTGCTGCACCTTGTTCTGGATGCAGTGGAAACCTTATCATCTGGAAAGGAAAAGTTGCAAAGAACAAGGGATATTTTGGCCATGCAAATAAAAAACTTTAATACTTGGGTGATATTGCTATGGACGATTTTTGCTTTATCAAAATAGTATTTTACAGCATGTTTTCCTGTTGATTTTATAGTTAATAATAGTGCTGTAAAATAGGTTTATTTTATATGCAGTTAATTTCTATGGGTTGATTTTAGTTTTGCAAAAACAAAACTTAATATACAAAACTATTTAATATTACGGATTTTTTTAAAAGCCAATAGATGTGAAGACAAAGCCTGTAAATAAATCCAAGCATGCACAATCTTCCCTTACAACCTCTTCCACCCTCTGCATAACTACTTAGAAATGGTCCTGTGGCAGCTATTAAGCACTTGTGTACTGTAACCGAGAGCTATTTAAAAAAACCTTTCTAGATAAGGTATAGGTTATACTGAAAAGGAAAATACCATTTCCTTCTACAGTTGTGCTCGCTCTAATGCCAGTGGAAATTGTTCAAAAGTTTCCCAGTGCTGCTGAGAATTTTTCAAGAAACTGAATATACTGCTGAGACTGAAAGTGGCAAGGTATGGTCATTACTGAGTTCAAACTTGTGACAGTTCAGAAATGGATACATCCTTGTTCTAACCAAGTCCTTGTAAATACCCAATACCAGCTTGGATGAGAGAATGAATAAAGCTTCATATGGATGGCCCAATAATGGATTCGGAATCGTAAGGTTTTTTTTTTTGTAATTTAGAGTCTATATTTGTTAAACTACAAATATTCTATACTAATAACATAGTTGTTCCATGAACAACACGTTCCTTCTGATTGACTTTTTCTTAAAACACTAGTATAAACAAAGTGTTTCTTTGGTTAGGAGTTGCACAGAGGACTTGTAGATGCCGCACATTGCTCTTTTGGAACCATAGTGAGTTCATGGCTGCCTCCCACTAGCTTCATGGGACACAGGGAGCTCTTAATATCTTGCAGATGTTTATTTTGCATCTCATCGCATTGCATTTCCTTAATGTTTGGGTCTTTATCAAAATATATGCAAAACTATACTGACTTTCCAATCTATGTCATGTCACTTAAAGTAATGTGCTAAGCAAGTGCAAAATTGTCAGCTGCTATTTCTGGCATCTAATGGGGCAAGCTGTATTTTTTACCTTAGTTTCCCTTACTTTTCCTTCCCTCCCAGCAATTGCTCTGAATAATGGGGTGGAGGAGGGCCTGCAGACAGAGCAGCTTAATCCTCCCATTTATTCGAGTCAGGAAGTCCTGTTCTCCTGAACCAGTGGTGTTGGTGTGGAATGAAAGATGTGTTGAAGACACAAGCAGTCTTAAAGGATACTGCATTAAAGAAAAGTAGTGAGCTTCTTATGAAATTTTCAATCTGTACTTCTATGAGTTGAGAATAAAAACATGCCCAAATTCTCAAACTATTCCTAAGCTTGATTGTATCCTGTTCTCCAGCAGGGTTTTTATTTGCATGGCCTTATCTACAGCTGAAGTTAATTTTCCTCTTCCTCCTCCAAAAGATTAAGGGAAAAAAGCATGTGCTGCCTAATACTAGCATTCCACATCATGGACTGTTGCCTGTTCTTCAGATAGTTGAAACCACACTGAAAGATGCATTTGTCTGTAATTTTTTTTTTTTGTAAATGACTTACCACCTGTAAAGTCACTGAATAAATATTACATTCAAATCTCTCTTTTTTACATAATAAGGTCAGGTTATGGTGGAAAACTACATACCTGCTCAGTGGAAATTGTGCAAATCTATAATTGTCTTCTGTGTGAATGAGGTTTCTGAGAGACTAATTCTAACTACTGAATATTCAGAACTCCTTTTTGTCTTCTCCGCATTTCTTCTCCAAAAAGAGAGGGGTGAAGTAGGGAATAAACAATCCAAACTGTGACTTTCCTCATTTGCTAAGGCACAATGTTAAGAACTTAACATGAGGGAAAAGTCATCCACCACAGCATATCTGTAGTGAGGAAACAGAGTCTGTATTCCATTTACATGTATGCAGCAACACTCCTTTACAGTGCAGTTTCTGCTCAGAATCCCATTATTGGCATGCTGTAGGAATGGCCGTTGAGCTGAAGCCCTGGCTTCCAAGGATTGCCATACAATTCGGAATATAAATCAGCTTTTAATTGCCATGTCTTCCATAGCTGATTTAAAAAAAAAAAAAGCTGGAGAAAGTGAACAGATACTGCAGACCTTGATACAGGCCTGCTGCATCTGGTACTGAGAGAAGCAAGATCCCCACACATTTCTGCCATGCAGCTTAATCTGAACTTGTAAAATCCTTGCTATTCTAATTCTTGCACAAAGTCTTAGAGGAGGATGCCAAATAGTTCAGGGTGAATAAATGGAAGTTAGGATGAGCTCATGTTTCATTTGTGACTTAAATCATCAAGGTTTGAACCTAGGTTCCAAAGGTTTAAAAAAAAAGGTAATGCAGGAACTGCCTTCCAAAACTAAATTGTAACTATTCCATAACTGTGCTAGATATATTGGATTGTGGAATGAAAGCAGCTGAATCAGCAGGGATAGCTCTGCCCAGTGCTCTGCCAGTTCTGCCTTCTATAGAAGTGCAAGGTGTCTCCATGTTTTCTGTCATTCCTAAAACTACTTTTTCCTGGCAGCCTAACTTTGGGGAATATCCTGATACTAGTACAGTGCTGGTATTGACTGGTAGGTTTCTATATTTATAGAATTGGTGCATGTGTATATAATATAATCTGAAGTGCCTGTCTTCTATCAGCATGGGACACTTTAGTGCCTGCTTTAACTCGTAAATAGCATAAGACTGTGTGGGCGTTTTTTTGGTTGTGAGAGAAAACAAAAAAAACCTCCAACACATCACACTGAGATCCTTTTGATATAGGCGCAATGGGCCACGTAAAGAGCCAATGAAAGAAGGTTGTCAGCAGGGCTGTGGTTGAGCCTTTATGACCTCTGTCACATTAAGAAATGGTATTCCAGGTTGGCTCTCTAGGAAAATTGTCCCCACTGTATATATGTATTTTCTCTTTATCCTACTACCAGATATGGATTGCACTTTACTTTTGCAAGATTAAGAATAATGCTGTGCAGAAGCCTGCTTTTTTAACTCTCCAAAGGTGAAAAATAAACTTTAGTTTACTTTCTACTGCATGGAAAAGGGGGGAGTATCCATCTACCTATCAGATGTTTTCATTCTTAAACAAATAGCTGATGTGTTTTGTAAGTCATAGATTATGTCTTGGGTTATCATACTGGAGGTGGCAGGTAGCAATGTAAGACAGGAGAGGTTTGGGGCATGGCTCGTTGTAGAAATTTATATTAAACTAGACTCAAACTGGTGCACTGTTTCCTAAATCTTTTATATTTTTCTAACTAATAAATCTTTTCACCTTACGGTCTGTTTTTGGGAATTCTTATGTAGTGTGTATACTTGATGAAACCACAGTGTTGAAGTTACTCTATTTTTATATTTGAGAGGCAAGCTGCTGTAATTGCTAGTAGAAGAGCTTTGTGTAAAGTGTGGCCACTGTTCAGGTTTTTAGGGTTGTTTTTTGTGATAGTTCAAGACAGTTTTTTTTCCAAGTTCTGGCCATAGCCTCGCTCATAGGCTCAGAATTGATAGTAGAAAAGACATTTTATTGCAAAGGTATTTTAACCACTTAAATTGCCAACTTCATCATGATGGAGCATGTTAATGAAGTTTGTCGGTCTCATTTCAGTGAGAAGGGTGAAAAAATGAAGGATTCTCTGCAGCTGGTAAGCTTCATCGCTGCCCACATGGCAAATACCTCACTACAAGGCAATGCAAACACTTGGGCTATGTCTACGCATGTGGCTTCTTGCACAAGTATGACCATTCTTGCACGAGAATCTGCAGAGCGTCTACACTGCCCGCCTGCTCTTGCGCAAGTAAATTCACAGTGCAGCGTGGTAAGAGGGGGCTCCTTGCACAAGAGCTACGCTCTTTTTTGACAGGTGTAAGTCCTCTTGCGGAAGAGGGCAGTGTGGACACTCGGCAGGGATTTCTTGCACAAGAAAGCCCTATGGCTAAAATGGCCATCAGCGCTTTCTTGCGCAAGAGCGTCCACACTGCCATGGGAGCTCTTGCGCAAAAGCACAGCGCGCACATGGCAGTGTGGATGTTTTCTTGTGCAAGACTTCCTGCACAAGAACCCTTGTGCAAGATGTTCTTGTGCAAGAAGCTGCGAGTGTAGACATAGCCTTGTTCAGTTGTCTTCAGCAGGAGCTGCAGATGCTCAATATAACTTGGGTATAAGCCCACTTTGTTCAAATGTAATTCTCCCTACTATCCCTGCTGCCTTTAGAATCAAATTCCAGTAATACATCTGTTTTCAAAAGCTCTTTAGCTGAAGGTACCTTTTTAACACCTCTTCCACGTTGCTTAATTCAAAACAGCAGGCAGTATAATGAACAAGTAGAAAAAAGGTACTTTAGGTAGTACAGGAGCTCAGAGTCTGCATGCTAAGTCCAGCGATCCACAAGGTATTTCACATCACTACATTTGCACCACCACCTGCCAAAGCCAAGAACTGCACCATAATTAACTTACACTATAAAGCAGGGCTACTCAACTTTGGGAGCCCTGGGGCCTACAATGATACTCTCAGCACATGCCAAGGGCTGCAATGTAAGTGTGGTTACATATACATGCAAATAGCTTCTTTTACACTGACCAGCATGAATACAAAGATTAAGGCAAGATTACACAACACACAGGCCCCATTTAAATCAGTTCTGCTGGCATTACATTTAAGTCAGCTCTGCCTTGGCATTACAGGGCAAAATTTGCCCCCCGCTTTCAGTATGTTTACAGGGGCTGGAGTCTAGCTTTAGTTACAAAACTAGCTCAGTCTAAATTAGAAGTTTTGTTAAACTTGTGTAAAATGTCAAGAGCAAGGTAAGAGGAACAGTAGCTGGTTATTAGCTGAACTAATAGTGACTGACTACTGATCAAAAATTTTTTTTTAAACTTTTACGTAAGAGCATGGAGAAAAATCTTGAGACCTAGCTATTAAAAAGACAGACAAGGAAATAGGTCTCAGTTGTCCAGAGGACTCCACAAAGTCAGGGATTCTAAGACAAATATGAAACTGTATAATAGCCTCCTTTCCTAGCTTTTGGTGCTCCACATTCTTTAGGGGAGTTATTACATTTTTTCCAATAACCAAATTTACTATAATTGCTACCTTGACACTTGCTTACCTATTAAATTATCTGCAGTTTAAAACAAAACCAGTCATACAATTCCTCCCCCGCATGAGGGAATTCCAAACCTGGAGGAGTGGAAGGATCACCCCCCTCTGCATGTTAAGCTTTATTTGTACAGTGTAAGATATTCCGTTAGCAATGTTGAGTGACAGTCTCAACTGGATTCTCTTATAGCATATCAAAAGGATGCTGCTGCAGCACCACCAGTAGGTTATAACTTGCATAAACCCCAGACTAAGAAAAAGAGTGTGTTTAATATAAAGAACAGTATAAAAATTAACTCAGAAGGTACCGATGCTGAACACAGCTGCAAGGCTTCTGCGTAACATGGCAGCCTTCTTCCAACTCCCACTCCTGTGAAGGATTGATTGCAATGGAAATGTGAGGCAGGAAGACAGAGGAAAGTGCTAGAGAACCATGAGGAGCAGCACATGGGAGTAGGAATGCATCCTCTATGCACAAGCTGGGATGCAGAGGGCAAAAAGGAAGAAGAAACTAATTGATTTGATGCTTAGATAGGATAGAGAGGGATACTGTAGAAACACCTTTTACTGTATATCATTACATATAGAAAATATAGCATTAGTAATCTCAATGTGGCAGTGCAAGCCATACTCCTATCTCTAGACCACAACAGGACTCACTCCTATCCAATACAGTCTAAGCTTCAGGCAAAACTGCTGAGCTGGGAGTCTGGCTCCAGTCTCTGCCCCAGCAGATAACTGATTGCTGTGTAAAGTGCTATGAAACAGCTAAAGGCGATAGAAGCCACTTATATTCATCTTCACTTAGGGTTCATTGAAGCACAGGCTTTTTGGCTTAATTATACAGTTCGGGATGCAAGATCAGCTGTAGTATGTGTCAATCATTGTTTTACTGTCTCTGGAGATGCAAGCAGTTCTCAAAAGAGCTGCTCTGGAGCCGAGTTTTGAAGATCATGGCGCTGTATTGAAGTCTCACTCTTTCTTTGCCTCTATGCTGTAAAGATCTATGCGCTTTTGAGCATGAAGGGGGATTTGCTGGCGGATTTCTGCTAGTTTTGTCAGGTCTGTAAAGTGAAAAATTGAACGTATTAGACCAACGCTAGCTGATGCTTGGAAAAAACTATACATCACTTTGTATACAAAGATCTATGAGAGTCTGTACAGAACCGGAGGAACAGAAAAATGTGAGGTTTTCAAACCTGCACACATACTGTGTACCTGACCCATGTGCATGAACACAGAGTTTGATGCTCATGCAAGGCAGGGATGATGTATATTATCTGAATTGTACGAGTCAGAGGAACTTGTCTGAATGGGTTTGATAACTCTAGGATGTGCATTTCTATAGATGGTTGTTGGCCAGATCACAAAACCAATTGCCACAACTGGCGCTGTGATGCAAAAGTCTCTTGGTGCCAGAGGGTGCAGATAGTTTCACAAGGGTCCCAGCAGTCAGATATATGCATAAGGAGCCCCTGTGAAACTGTCTGCACCCTCCGGCACCAAGAGATTTTTGTATCACAGTGCAAAACCTTATTCACTAAAGGATGGCCTGTGAGGCTTCTACCGAAGAGCCAGTAGCCATCAATTACTGCAAAATACATGGAGAGATAATACAAGGAATTGTGTCTATTAAAAATTATGTTTGTAAGGCAGAAAGCCAGGTGGTGACATGTCCAGGACAGGTTCCTTTCAAGCAGAGGGTAACAATACTTGTCCTCTTGTTGGTCAAGTATGTATGAGCACTATGTGTCTCTCACTGATTGCCTGTCTGCATTCGGGATATACTAGTATAGTCTGATTAATAGTATAGTCTGATTAACAGAAAAACAAAAGCTTATAGGTTTAGTGCTATATAGACTCTATGCATTTGCCCACCTCCCTGGTCAATTTTTTAGCAGACTGGCCAGCAGCTCAGCTTGCACCAGGTCCAGGAGCTACCCCTGCTACAGCTCTGCATATAAAGTATATTAGGAGCAAGCAGGCAGGCAGCCCAATTCTGTTCAGGCTTGCCCATGGCCTGGGAGCTCAGACCTGCCCTCATGGACGGGATGCTGCCAGCCCACACTATTGCCTCTGTATTAGAGGCAGCAGTGCAGGGTGACAGGCAGCCAGTCCGCGAGGGGAGCGGTTTTTTTAAACTAGTTCCCCTCACATACCGGCTCCCGCCTGGCACCTCACACTGCTGCCTCTGATATAGAGGCAGCAGTGCAGACAGGGGGCTCCTCAGGAGCACACTGGCTGCCAGCACCACCCCTAGGGACTACAGAATAGTCGAGTAACCAATAAGAACTCATGAGGTTAATCGACTATTCATTTAACATCCCTAGTCTGTATACTAAGCCAAATGCTAATCAAGAGAGTGTGAAATCTTAAAGAGAAGAAATTTACAAAATGTGTTGGGGGAAAGGGGGTGAGAGCCTATTTTCCAGTAAGGGCAATGGATTTGTTCTGATATGTCTGACGTGCAAACAGACATGTTGGGTCTTTCACCTTGGTGGCAAACGCGCAGCCTGATTTGTATCATGAATTTAAGATCACAACCAACCCAGACTGTAAAATACTAAAAGGACTTTAACTTAGATATAAAGGACTTTCTTTACAACAGGAAAGTCTTATAAGCCTAGGTTCTAGAATCGGCATTATGATTTTCTATGTAGCCATTTCGTTCCAATATTTATTTGCTGCTATTTGAATCACTATGCTCCACACTAGACTTTAAGTCTGTTTTCAATATAACCATTAACGATGAGTGGAGGAGTAACAGATAAGCGGGGGTGCAGGTTGTCTTTGGAAGTAGCAAAGCTAAATACTGAGAGTGTCAACTGGAACAGAACTGGATGCTCTAAGAGACAGCTGAAGGGCCTATCCCACATTTGTAGACAGACAAAGGAGCCTACGTAGGCCTCCTGGGGAGCACTTGTATTGCTTGTCAAGTTGAGCTGACCTCCTGGCAGGCACAGCAAATCTAGGCACCACTAGATTGGTGCCTAGGCAGAGAAGCTGAGGACTGAAGGGCTCGTGGAAATGGAACTCCTGTTAGCCCTTAGAGAGCCTTCCAGGTCAGTGTTGAGGCAGATTGGCATGGTCTGGCATTATTGCCACCTGTGTTATACCAGTTTCTGCAAATGACTAGAAGCCTTCAGTTTCTAAAGATGAGGGCTGCCCATCAGGCTCTTACCTTTCACCAGAATGTCTTTAAAAACAGGAAAATAAAACTTAAACATACCACATCTAAGTACATATGGTCAGATAAGCCCAAGGATGCTCGGCTTACAGAGGGTTCTAGTCTGCTTAGCCCACTGGTCCCCAAATGTTTTACCTCTATTCCCCCCCTTACTCTGTCCACACACATACCCCTTTCCCCACATTCAGAGCAGGGTGGGATGTGGATTTCAGTAAGAGGGGGCAAGGCTGGGGCCTGCAGTTTGGATCCTGGGCACAAGGCTGGCAGCTGTGGCCAGGAGCTGAGGTTGTGGCACTCTCTCTCTGCCCCCTGTGGTGGCTGCCTATGTCTGCCAACATGCCCCCCATTTTGGAAGCCTTTGGCTTAACCTCACTGATTCCAGTTTACCTTTTTTTTGGGGGGGGGGGAGGGAAGAGAGAAAAAACGACTATACTATACTGCACTATACAGGCTTACCTATATCTGTGTAGATAATGGTCTCTTCAGTGCCAGCTTTAGCTATGACCTCTCCCCTGCAAAATGAAACAATCTTTAGTGTACTTGTACTGCAATAGCACCTAGGAGCCCATCAGGGACTCAAACCCAGTTGTACTGGGTGTTGTAGACAGAGAATAAAAAGATGGTTTCTGCCCCTGCTAGTCTTCAATCTACGAGTTAACATAAGCACAAGGTTATGGTCACACCCACAAGTTCTCTTGGGACTGAGGGAGCCTGAAAAAGTAGAATGTTTCCTACCCGTACAACAATGTCAGATTCTAGTATAACCACAGATACTTGCTTTTAAACGGCACTCACTTGAGACAGAAGATTTTGGAAAAATCAGCAAGCATAATACACAAATGGTAAATCATTCCGGATTCACACCGCTTTATGAAGATTACACTTCATTAGTGTTCTCTTCATAACTGTATCAGCACTTTGATGATTACACTTGCCCTGAGCAGGTCTCCACACGGCTGTGTTCCTCACATTACTCTGACACGATAATGGGGCAGAACATCAGATGTCAGGGTTCTGATCTTCTCCCAGAAGCCTCTTGACCATGGGGCACAATATCTTAAAGGGGGAAGGGCCCACAGACCACCACTTTAAGGAGCTGCAGGATAGATACTTAAAAGAACACACTATTGCAACAGAGTAACGTGGATGGATGCATGAGAGTATTTCACCCAAGCAGGATGGCTAGCATGAATGCATTGAACCACTTCAGACTGAAGACAGATTCAAATTCTCTGGTAGGTATAAGGCTGTACATAGCTCTTGTTTAGAAGGAATTTTCTGTAGACAAACCAACACAATCTATAAATCTAAGAGTCCTTTAGATGGGGGGGGGGGCGCGACTGTCTTTGCTGCATAGGTAAAGTTTATCTGTAGGATCAGTTTTAACTTCAGATATCCACTAGCAGTACTGCACATGCTGGGGGTTTGACTGATTAGTAAGTCCTTCCCATCTCAGATTCTACCAGAGTGTTGCAAGAAATTGAGCAGGCACAGAAGGGTCTATTTTAAAATCAGGATTAAAAATAATTATTGCTCATCAATCATTCTCACTATCTCTACTATTAAGCAACATAGTAATGCCATTGCAGCAAAGTGAAAGGGCTGATGCACCAACAATCAAAGAGAGATTTCAACTTTACACAAGTTCAGAATGGAGTTTTCTACAGATAAGTCACATGAATTAATTATTTGGAAGAAGAAAAAAAAGTAATTATTGCCAACAAATGTTCTTGGCTACATATTTATCCTAATTTATCCAAAGCTACTCAAGCTCATATATGAAAAGTACTGCTGCTTATGGAATACCCTTTGACCTGTTTGGTCTATACCCTGCTAATTCTGTGTCTCAGATCAAGTTGATTTTATTCTTTTCTGAATGATGGTTTGGTTTTTAAAACCAGAATATCTGTATGGAAGAAAGTAAGTGTTTTGTAAATTAGCAGATTTCATGTGGAATGTGATGAGATACAAAAATTCAATATATTGTTCTATCCTTACCAAGACAGGTATATCTTACATTTTGTGACAGGATCTTTTTCTCTGATTTTTTAAACAAGTTAAAAATATAGAGGTAGTTAAAATGTGGATGATGCAGAGTTCAACAGGGATTAGTTTTTAATCCACATAAAAAGCTTTCAAGGTTCCAATTGCAGCTCCAATTGTATTCAGAATAAAACTTTAAACTTATTTCGACAGTGATTATTCACCGAAACCCAGTTTGTTTGGTCCAAGCAGCCCTGATCACATTGAAGTAAAGGGTTTGCTTCCTTTTAGCCTTAAAAATATTTTAACCAAGCAATAATTTTTTTTTATTACACACTGACAGCCAAGTTATATTTTCTCTGTTAGAAAAGGGATGCACAAGCTCACAGGAAGTTTCTCTTACTATCCTGCTTTTAAAGACTATTTCACAATTCTGCAGGATATTAGTTTAAAGGACTCAACTAATGAAAGGAGATTTCCTTAGATGGACACTAACAACTTGAAATCCTGCCTCTATTTTTTATGGTGAAATAATTAATCCCAGGTGCTACACCTACCTCTGAAATCTTCAGACAATTTCTGCATTTTTACAACCCATTTTATCAAAGTTTCTTTTTGTTATGTAAAAAACCCACACAAACAGCAAAGCTGCTATCCATAAAGTACTGTCAGAGGCATAAAGTTAATTGTAAAAATAGGGAATTGCATGTGTCATTTGCAATTAAAGCGGTCTTAGGTGATACTTTTAAGTACAGGTAGAAACGTTTTCAGACAGAGGTGCAATTGTGTCTTTGGAAGTTTGGTTAGAAAAATTCTTTTATTCTTTTCCACTTACCAGGGGTTTACTACAGTGCTATGTCCCCAGGCAATGTAAGATGCTCTCTCGTCTCTAGCAGGAGATGCAGTAGCCACGTAGACTTGGTTATCAACAGCTCTGTATTCAAAGAAGAACAACAAAAACCTGTCCACATCTTTGTATACCACAGATTAACTGTTTTTGAGAAAAACAGAAGGGAAGGAAAAATTATGCCAAAGAAATTATCTAGATTTTCCACCTTGCTGAATTTTAGGAGATACAAACTAGCCAAAACCATAAGTAATGTCAAGGTCAGCAAGGCAAAAACCCAGAGAGTTGAGCTGAAAGAAACAGGACTAAATTAATTGCCCAAAGCATTTAAGCTCCCATTAATGCCAATGTAAAAATCCTTTGCTCAATAGGGATGGCTGGTTGAATCACACTCAATCTGAATACCAGCCACTGCCTCCATTCCAGGATCTAGACAGTAACATGCCACAAAGGAGCCAACATACCAACTGAGTGACTAAACTGTGACAGGATTCAGGAGACGTAGATTCTGTTCCTGACTTTTGCTGATTCAGAGTGATCTTGGGGGAAAAAAAAATCACAGCGAGCAACTCTTAGAATTAACCCCTTTCTACTGCTCAGTGGCTCAAGCTTCCCCATCCGTGTGACCTCTCTGTGTAATGCACTCCCACGTCTAAGGATCTTAGAGATTGGCATGTGAGAGACTGGCACAAAGGTGTTTATATCATGACTGAAGTATTAAGAGTTTTCCTATTGAGGGTGGGAATTACTGGCTGTTGTGCATGGCTTAGAATATATAAAGAAGTTAGATTAGAAAGAATTGAGACACACTAAAGCCCAGTTCAACAAGCTAAAATCCCTTTCAGGAGGAGGAGGGGGGAAAAGCTGTTACTTCATTCTTACCGTCCTCTTTGTAGCAGTTCCCAGTGGGCTGGTCCAGTTGTCATATTAAAAGCCCCTGGATACACTAACAGCTGGCAACCTTAGTTAAAAAATAATGGCTCAGTATTATAAGACAACAAGGCACTTGTCATGGGGAAGCACAGCTATGTCAGTTCTGAGCACCAGTATACCTGAACTGGTGCAATACACACAGTTAATCCAGAGTAAATCGCGTCAAACAGCGTGGTGGCTTTAGGAGTCAGTCAGCACAGGCTACCTGAACAATGATCACTACAAAACTTACTGGTACTTAGCAGTTAAAAATGTGGCCCACCCTCCAATAAAAGACAGCAGCTGGTGTTTAGACATTTAAAACCCGTGTGGCTCACTGCTATATTTACTGCCATAGAACATCCATCCCTGCCTGTTATGAGTGATAGGCAATCTGGGCCTTAGCCCTAACTTAGCTAAAGGCTTCCTATGTGACCTTGGGCAAGTTAATGTCTGTGGGCCTTTGTTAACCCATCTGTAGACAGCGCATCTTTTAGGTGTGTTGTGAGGCTAAATCAAATCAACATTCTGAAAGTATTTTGAGACCCTTAGAGGGAAGATGCTAGAGAAACATGAACAACAAGGGTTGATTCCACTGCCATGACTAGTTGGCTAATCCAGTCTCTCCTGTACGTAGTATGAGGTCCAGTGTTCTTCCATCGCCTGCAGTAACCATGGGGTGATGTATTCTCTCATTTTTAAAATGCTTTGCAAGTCACTGGCCTTTGACTTCTACATTGTCTAACATTTGAAAGTTGCATGAGTCTAAGTAAGAACAGGACAAGTCACATAGCTATAAAACCATGTGACAATTGGGAAGCATAAAGGCTTTTGGCTGGGTGCCTGGCAGCAAACTTGCTGCCTCTCATCCTCTGGGAGCAAGCCAAGAGGATGTAGTAGATGTGCATTCTTTCCAGGACAGAATATGGTCATTTTCAAATTTCCTGTACAGGGTCCTGAGCTTAACTCAATGCCTCCCCTCTCTTGCAACCTCAAAATTATTCCCCATTATCTCACCTCTTAATGTGACCTGTCTCCTCCACACCCCTTTCAAAACCTACGCCAGGGAGGAGTGAACTTGTTTCTGTCACAGGTGTCATTTTGTGCTCCACAATATTCCCTTAAAGAGAAGCAAGTCTCTTTCCCCCATGGTTGTGAACAAAACCTTCATATTGTGCAGCAAATATCAGATGCTTGCACTCTGCAGACTGCCTGAAGCAACAGCCCATAAACATGAACGGTCTGATTTATCACAACAGGGTCAATGATTCTGAAACCCAATTCTGATATTTTAAAATGGCAAAGTTATTAACTATTTCACTTCTCAAAGCATACAAGAAAGGGAAGAGAGACCATTACCTGCATCCTCCCTTTTATGTCATCAGTCATGCACTTCTTTCACTCCCCTCTCCCAATCCAGCTTTTGGAGGGTAGTTTGCACTATGGGGGAGGTAAAGCAGGACCAATTCCACCTAAGAGTCCTGATTTGCCCAGCTTCCTCTAAGTCAGGAACTCTCCATCCTCTCCAGTAGCTGAGTGCCTGGTAATCATTCCTGTAGCTGAGTGCCTGGTAATCATTCCTATCATACAGTTGGGAGGTGGGGGGGGGGGGGATGGAAGAAAGGGGGGAGGAGTAAAACCTGGACGGCTGGGATTAAGGGTGGAGAGAGAAAGGTATTTTCCTTTTGAGTGTATTTTTTTTTTGCAGACATCTCTATCTGTAACTGGTTAGAATATGCAGAACCTTCACAAAGGGTAGGTACTGTAAGCACTTGTACCAAGTAAACTGCAGCGAATACTTCCAAGCACTGGCTCACAGGTAGGATCAGCACCCACTACTGTCTCAATGACTAGCCAAGTGGATAACTGTATTTTTGAATCAGAAGCTCACTAGCTCTATTCCTGATACGGTCTATGCAGTTTGTGGATAATCATGTGGTCTGATCATATGTATGCAGCTGTGGACTGATCACCAAAGAGCACTATATCTGAAGCAGCCCTCTATGGATGGGTCACCTCTCAAGTAAAGGCAAGTCACTGTTGTATTAAGTCTACGCAAATGTATTTAGCAACACATCCTCACCTTTCTGTGTGTAGATTTGAGCAAGCTCAGCAAATCGGATGTCATAGCAGATCCCCAGTCCCACTTTACAGTATGCTGTTCCCAAAACAAGAAGGACACAAAGAAGAAATCATGGTCATGCTGAATGCCAGAAAAGAGTTTCAAGTTTCCATCCAGCAATCATGAAAGCCCTTGTATAATACTTTTCACCACAAGAAATAAGCACTGATTTTAGACACATGCTTTCTTTTCTACAAGCATTGTACCTGCAGTGCATTTCAGCACGTATTACCCAAAAAAAGTGCACCAATCTGAGATAGGGATGTAGTCGACTAGTCGCTTTCCCCCACCCTGGCTGCCTCTATCAGAGGCGGGGGGGAGGGAGGGAGGAAGAAGGGGGGAGCCGATGCTGGGGGGAGCTGTTTTAAAAGCTGGTTCCCCTAGCACCAGCTCTGTGGGGAGCAGGAGAAGCAGGAGGTGGCGGGTGTGAGTCTGGAATCAACTGATTCCCGGCTCACTCCCAGATGCTGTGCTTCAGCCTTTTAAATGTATTAAGAGCCTACCCAGTGTGAGCTGGGACAGCTGATTCCTGGCTTGCACTCTCCCCCGCTGCACACCAGCCTTTTAAATATATTTAAAAGGCAGACACACAGCGGGGTTAGCTCCCGGGCTAGGAGCTCACCCGGCTGCAGCTCCCCCACTTATCAATAAAAGTTATTTTATCAAGCAGCCATTCCACTAAGAAGCTTGTCATATTAGGTCTTTGTCTGGTTTTTACAGGTATCTTTTCAAAAATTATTGATCAACTTCTTAATGAAGCATACAGATAGAAAAGCATACAATGTATGTCCTGAGATAATAAGACAATTGTTACTAAAAGATTTCTCCCATAGCCATTCAAAATGTATTGCAAGAAGGAGATGACCACAGTCCAAGGGAGATTTGAGAATTTCGAGATCAGTTAATGGGACAGCGTAATTTTGGTGGGATTATAACAAGTGCAAGAGTCACCTAAGGAAGCAAGTTGTCTTGGGAGTGGATATAAAACAAATTACCTGGGGCTTTCTACTATGTTAGCTGAATATTTCAGATCCACACTACCATGTCATACTCATAGCAGGTCCAGTCCAATACTTTGTTTTCCCAGCCAACTTTTAGGCGTAATGAGGTACATATAAATGATCTAAATAAAATGATTCCATTGTTCAAACTAACTTTGTGAACGCCTAGTATGTACTATGGGAATACTGAACCCTCATAAGAAAGCTACTTCAACAACTGCTTTTCCCATTTTTTCCAGTCTAGTTTGAGAGAAAAATCTTAGTCATCTGGGCAACATCTGTAAACATGCAACTGGGAATTGTGGAACCATAACTCCAAACCACAAGAGCCCAGCCAAGGCTTGACAAAAACCAACATCTCTCGCTATGAAATATCACTGTTACGAATAAATATAGATTGTGGTATGTGCAACACTCCAAACCAGGCCCTCCAAAAACATAAGTCACTCATTTGTTTGACTAAATTATAAGACTTCTAGTAATATAAACGTTCAGCCATCACCATTACTGACTGGAACCTACATGACACGTGTCCGGTGCTGCTCAGATAATTTTTTTTGGATGTTGCGTCAATTTCCACCACCTCGTCTTTGTCTTTTTAAATAATAGATAAGACAATAGGTAAACTTTCAAAAAGTGTCTGGGAGATTTAGGAGCCTAAGTTCCATCCATCCAAAGCATCTAATTAATTCATTTAGCAACAGGACTTGGGTGCTTTTGAGAAACACATGGTCTGTATTCCTCTGTGTTTGTCAAATGCCTAGTACACTTGAACATAAAAACTACTACTGTGGTGGAAAAAAATAATGTCAAGATGGTGGTTGCTGTCATTTTACTAGGGCCTCTTACAAAGATAATTTGTTCTCTCATACTCACGAGTATCAAACACCGAGAAACTGTCCCCTGGGCTCAGAGTTTCTGACTCTTGGAACCGGATTTTTCCAGGAACATTAATATCAAATAAATGAATCTGTTTAAAAAATAATCCAAGACACTCCTGAATAATTTGTAAGAACAATGATATTAACAGAGTTTTCCTTATTATTTATGAGCCTATGTTAAACTTATTTAGAAACTATTCCTCTCTCAAAAGAGGAATGCAATGTAGACATACCCTAACAGATTTATTCGGACATAAGCTTTCTAAGGTGCCACAGAACTCCTCATTGTTTCTGCAGATACAGACTAATACGACTACACCTCCAAAACCAACATTGAACTTATAAGTAAAATACAAGACATTATGTCAAAGATAAAAGAGAATTATCTTTCTGATAACATGGTCTTAGCCCCAGACCTGCAAAACTTATCAAGCAAGTAAATTTTCCACAGTCACAAAGTTCCACTGACTTCAGTATGACTAGTACCATGCACAAACAATTGCAGGATTACACTGTCTCTGCAAGTAGTAGCAGGAGAGGGGTTCCAATCTTGATGATGCCTCTTGGTACTATCGTATACACATATTAAATAATGGCCCAGTACAAGAGTTCCCTCCTGACAACCTAGGTTCAACTGTACAAACATTCCTAACACCCATGAAAAAGGAGATAAGAAAATAATTTTAAGACATCATTTAGGACGGCAGCCTAACTGCATCAGTTATGTTGCACTGAGTTACAGAATAGGTGAGCAGTTGAGTACTAGACTGGATAAATAGTGCCCAATTCAATCAAGTTCTGAATTATTGTTCAGTTTGACAATGTTTGTGCACTTCTTGTTATTCTCTTTGTATTTAGAAAGTGATCTTCTTCACCCAAGCGTTCGGTCAACGGATGTGCAGACAAAGGTGTATTCTCATGTGAGGCAAGATGTCTGAGAGATCTATTATTTGCTATTGTTCTGTATAGAAAGTTTCTACCATCCAATCAGGGAACAGACACAATACTTAAGTATGACTTGGGTGACCAATCGTTCACCACAAGCAGCAGAGCGGAAGTGAACAGCTTGTGAACAACCCAGCAGATTAAATGTTGTTGACAAACTCTTTGTAATTATTCACCAAATAGCGAATAGGAAAATCCAAACTTCTATGAACACAAAAAGGCTAAATAAATCCCAAAATGTATTTACAACAAATGGCTAACATAACAGCAAAAAGAGCAACAGCATGGGCGTGTAGATAGAGCAAGGGAATGGGAAGACATGAGATAAAATCCTGACCCCATTGAAATCAACTAAAATTATGTCGCTGACTTCAGTGTGAATTCCTGGTTCTTTTACCAGTTCTATCGCTAATTTGACATGACAATAGGAAATCTCATCTTTCTGCACTTCACCTACCTCATCTGTAAAATACCTATATTACCCCTTTTTTAAAGTTCTTTTAAATCCTCAAATTAAAAATACTTTATATACAATAATGAAACTACAGCACAACATATTCGCATAACTACTACCTCCTTTGTTTTTCATATTCAATTGTGAAGTCTGTGGATGTTAGATTCCTATTAGAAACCTATATGTAGACTTAAAAAGAAAGCACATCAATGTCTTATAAGACAGCTAAATATCAGTCACAGCCATCTCAAGAGAAATCTATTGATTGCAAAATATTTCTTTTCTCACCTTTCTGTGTTTAGCCAGCATAGTGCCATCAGGTCCAAACACAGTACATGTGTTATACAACTTTCCAGCATCCTTTTCCGGAATGGATCCTTTATTAAAAGAAAACAGATTTCCAACTATTACACATAGTGACACGCCAGCTACATAAAAAAAGCCAACAATGCTTACGCTGCTCCCAAAATAAGACCCAAATTTAAACTCAGAAGATAAACACTAATAAGAAGCTACCTCCAATGAGATAGATGCCACACTCCTTAGCAACTTCTGAGAGCTTCTGTGTGGATTCTCCAGGGATTTTCTCTGCATATTCAGGAAAATATTTAGTACCATAGGGAGAGTTAAAGCATTCCTACAAGTGGAAAACAAAGAAACAAAATTAAAATCTGAAAGCATCACTGGCATGGTGTGACCTCTGAAACCTTACTCTCTAGGTACTTACACAGCCTTCAGCACTATAGTATCCGAGCATCTATGAAGTTATTCAAAGGCAAACAGACAACCAGAGGAAGACCAACAATTGGTACCAACTCTGATAGTGGGTTAATGTGAACAAACTTTCACAACCAAGTCATTTAAGGAAGGCCAAACATGATGATAATTTCGGTTATTTAATGATCTGCTAAGAATTTCAATGAGCAACCTAGAGTTGAAATATCTATTTCCTGTAACTCCTCGCTATCTGGTCCTCCTGATGGCTGGGTTGACAAGTAAGGGTTGAAGAACCATCAGCACAGTGGAATTTGTGGCTGTGCATAGCCCATGTTCAGAAGAGTGCTTTTTTTAAAGACAAATTATTTTTTAAAGGTGTTTTTCTTTTTTTCCCCTAGGCCTTCCAAAGCAATCTGTTAAAAACTATTTACCCAGTGAACTGTGTCTTCCAGACTGAGTCCATTGCTAAGATTTACTATCAGTCAGAAAGTGGTATGCAATCTTTGTTTAGTGGGATCAAGTGTCCGCTCTCCTTTGACCTTCAGTGACTGAAAGCTGGAACTAGAAAAATTCAGATTGGAAACCAGGTACAAATCCTTAACACAGAGTGAATTAACCACTGGGAAAGACTCCCAAGGATTATGGGAGATTCTCTAGCACCTAAGTTCTTCAAGTCAAGATTGGAATGTCCTGCAGAGATGGCATGACATATTAATGCTGAAGTCATCAGAGACAATCCACACATTATGTAACTTGAGACAGGAAATCACAGAGTGAAATTCTATGTCTTTGTAGGTATTCAGATTACATCAACAGTTCTGTAATTGTGGGTCAGACCTCACAGTCCCAAGCCCCACTGCCCAAGGCTGAAGCAAAAGTCCGAAGGCTTTAGCCCTGGGCATTGGGACTCAGGCTGCCAGCTTGGGGCGAACTCCTATGAGCTTCAGCTTTGACCCCCTGCCTGGAGTGGTGGGGCCTGGGTTTTGGTCTCCCTGTCCAAAGCAGTGGGGTTGGGCAGTCTCAGGCTTTGGTTCCCTATCCTGGGGTTGTAAAGTAAATTTTGTTGTCAGAAAAGGGTTGTGATCAGTGAAGTTTGAGAACCTTGCTCTAGATGATCAGCATGGTCTGTTCTGCCTTTAATGATCTGTGACTTCAGAGATTATAATTAAAAAAAAAAGAAAAAGAGCCAAGACTCTGGAGAGCAGTTCAAATGTCTGTCCATTAAGGATGTTAAAATGTGTTTATTCACGTAAACATGTAACCACTGAAATTTTCAGTGGTTACACGTTTACACACAGCGGTATGGGGGGAGAAGGGGCAGGTTGCTGGGAGCCGATGCCCACAGGGAGCTGGCTTAAAGGCCAGCTCCCTGGGTGTACCAGCTCCCACAGAACTGTCTGTCCCTCGGCCTCTCCAGGATGCTGCCTCTGTATCAGAAGTACTGCAGATTTCTCCTTAGATAGCAGATCTTTATTACTGAAACAATATCAATCCAACTTTAGTGCTGCTGGGGCAAGACGAATCAAAGCACCAGAATGAGGAGCTGAGTTCCACTGGAACAACTTACCAAGGAGAATGGGAAAAGCTGTATCAGTGGGTACGTCTAGACTACATGCCTCTGGCGACAGAGGCATATAGATTAGACTACCCGGCATAGGAAAATGAAGTGGCGATTTAAATAATCGCCACTTCATTTAAATTTACACGGCTGCTGCGCTGAGCCGATCAGCTGTTTGTCGGCTCCGCGCGGTAGTCTGGACGCTCCGCGGTCGACATCAAAGGCATTTTTCGACCTCCCAGGTATGCCTTATCCCAGGAGGCATATCTGGGAGGTCAACAAATGCCTTTGATGTCGACCGCGGAACGTCCAGACTACCGCGCTGAGCCGACAAACAGCTAATCGGCTCAGCGCGGCAGCCGTGTAAATTTAAATGAAGCGGCGATTATTTAAATCGCCACTTCATTTTCCTATGCCGGGTAGTCTAATCTATATGCCTCTGTCGCCAGAGGCATGTAGTCTAGACATACCCAGTGACTATAGTGCAGGTCTATGGGGCTGTACAATAAATCAATGCTGTAACAAAACTGCAATAGAGATGCAGCTGAATTTACATGTCTAATATTTGTTTATCAGTATTATAACTTGATGTTAGCTTTTCCATTTCTCTGTTCAGGGCTGAAAGGGAGAAAAAGTTAACAAGCAGTAAACATGTAACAAACACAATGCTCCTCTCCCCACAACGTCAAACATTTTTGCCATGTGGCAAACAGCTCAATGCAGCACTAGCGTCCTTAGAAGGGGTTGAGGATTGATTAAAGTGGTCTTGGGGTGGAAGGATGGGATTGGGAGTCATCTGACAGTTCCCTGCTCAGCTCTGCCACAGACTGAGAATTGCAGACTCTTCTTTCAGCTCTCCGTGTACCAGTTTCTCCATCTTTTTTTTTTTTTTTTTTAAATGGTGAGGGAATACTTCTTCTTGCCTATTTCCCAGTGGTGTGGTGAGGCTTCACTCAGTGATGTTTGTTCAGTGCTTTGAGCTCATCAGACAACAGAGGAATAATTAAGACCAGGTGAAAAATCCACACCCCATGAGCAACATAGTTATACTGATCTAACCCATGTTCAGGCAGCATAATGTCAGCAGGAGAGCTTCTTCCACAAACATAGCTATTGCTTCTTGCACAGCTGGATTAAATACACTGACAGGAGAAGCTCTCCCCTAGATATAATAGCATCTTCATGTGCAGTGCTATAGCAGGCAGCTATGCTGCTGTACATGAAGACAAGCTTTATATAGAGAGCTATGCTCTCTAAGTGTTAAAAAAATTAGTTTGATGGTCTCAGCATTTGTTCACATGCAGAACTAGCAAACAATTAGTAATCTCAGTGCAGAAGGCCAAGTACAGCAACATCAAAGGTCATATTTGTTATGTGAGAGTTGCACTGGCACAAGTGAGCAGGGAACTTTGCCTATAACACTTACACTCCCAATAGTAGGAGAGCCAAGCTATTTTTTCCCCGGTTAAAAAGTTAGATTTAGAGTTCACTCTGCCAAGAACTTTGTACTGTTGAGTTACGTATTGCACAGCAGAGGATTAATGAATAGGCCTTGTAAGAGAAAAAAAGCTGACAGATGTATTGGAAAAGTCATCTCTACAAGAACAGACAGGCTATGTCTACACTACAACCTATAATCAACATAATTATGTTGCTCTGGGATGTGAATAAACTACCCTCCCCAAGCGACATAAGTTACACTGACATGAGCTTGTGTGCCTGGCACTATGTTGGCAGGAGAACTTCTCCTGATGATGTAGCTTCTGCCACTCATGGAGGTGGATACTTTCTATTCCAGTTCTAGTTCTCTTGTCAATATAGAGCAGTTGTGGCCCACATGCAGCTCTCCCCCCCCCCCCCCCCCCCCCCCGGGTCAGTGCAGCTCGCAAAGATGCCCCTGTGACCCTAAGAATGGCCTTCTGCCTCCCCTGTGCTCGCTGGGGCAGGGGAGCCATCCGGCGCTCCCATATGGCGGCAGCTAGTGGGAGCCTGCGGAGGCCAAAAAGCATAGAAACGTCTCATGCTTCTTAAAGGAGCAGGCCTTTTTTTTGCTCTACAACTCTGCCCCGGCTCTTCGCACTGGATCCACTAATATCTTGACTCTTCATCCGGAATGGGTTGGCCACCCCCGGTATAGAGCGTCTTTATCAATGAGCTGCAGCAGTGCAGCTATATTGGTACAGCAGTGCTGTATATATATATTACTGGTCTTAGGTGAAGAATAGAAGGTGGTGAAAGAATGGGTAAAGGATACAAATGAGAAAGATCAGGATCCACTAACACATTTTAAGGAAATCATGATCCTACCCATGGAGATCAGTAAGAAAGAAGAGTTCAATAATAGGAAGGTGAAATATCTGGATCAGGACACATTGCACTGGTTGGATGCAAGTTCAACTATTTTCAACTTTACAGTTGAGTAAACATAGCTTTCATGTTTTTAAAGGCATTTATGAATGCTAGTACTAGGAAATTCTGCAATGAAGGAGCTACTGCAAAGATCTGAATCCATTTTGTTTCACTTATTTATTCTGAGCATGCCTTTGGAGAGAGGAGCAAAAGGGAATGGGGCACAGAGTCATGGGAACCCCATGTTTTCTCACCTGTGTAGAAAAATTCTTCTCTCTCTGCTGCTGCAGCACATAATGCTTCTGTACTAGAAGTACTAGCAGAGCGATGAAAAGAAAAAAGAAAAGTACAAGAGCGTCCAGGTTCTGATCTTGACTACACCATTATCAATCCAAAGTAAATTGACTGAAGTTACTCTGGATTTAAATCAGTTTAATGGGAGATCAGCATCTGGCCCAACATACAGATGACTTGTTAGCACCAGCCAACTTTCCTTGTACACTTAAGTTTCTTACATGTGACATTAACCTCTAACAAGGCTCATTACTGAGGTTCTCCTATTTAATGCAGACTTGGCCCAAGAAAAAACAATTTTTGCGGGTGTGTGGGGCATAGTAGGCTGAGGCGATTTGATCTATACTTACAGGTAGAGCCACAATTTTTGCTCCTTGTGCTGCTGCTTGTTTTATCAGTCCACATGCTTTGTTCAGATTATCTGATTTGACAGCAGATACATGATGTTGGATTAGCGCCAGACGGAAGTCTAAAGACAGAGAAGACAAATAACCAGCATAGCTAAAACTTCTAAATTAGTGTTTTTTAAAATAAATTGAATAAGTATTAAAATTTGCACTTGTCCTGATGTACTTAATTACTTCACAAACTACTTCCAAATAAGTGCCTGAAGGATCCTGCAGCCACCTCTGGAGAGACCACTTTACCGAGAGTAGTGATAGCCAGCCCTTCCACTAGGTAGGAGCTGCACACCACAAGACTTCAGTCAGTTTAACACCCTTAAACTGAAATGTTAATTCAAAGTGGACAAGCCTATAAAAAAAAACCCACTAAATACTGGATTGCAAAATCCTGTATAAGGAATGGGGAGGTTTTTATGTATACAAGGTCAAAAGTGACAGTTTAATAGTGTTTGAACTGATCCTGCCGCCATGTCTGTCCCAGGATATGAGACGCAGGGTGGGTGAGGTACTACCTTTTATTGGACCAACTTCTGCTGGCAAAAAAGATACAAAATTTCAAACTCCATAGAGCTCTTTTTCAGGCGAATTACACATATAGCAAGAAATCATTCAAAATGAACTGGGCAATTGTTTCTTGTAACATGCGCGATGCCTTTTATGTTTAACAATCTGTTTCACCTTGTATTTAAGCTGTGACGTTGAGTACCTTTCCCAGATCAGAAGAAAAACTAAGTAGACCGTAACAGGTTGGCTGCCCCTCTCACCAACAGAAATCGATCCAATAAAAGATATGACTTCACCCACCTTGTCTCTTTCAGTTTAACAGTGGTCAGATGCCAGTCCTAATGGTGCTTTTCTTGTCTTTTCTATTTCACAACTGGTCTCTTCTGAATCTGCTTCTGTTCTCCTACCTTCTCTGCTTAAGAATTACCTTATTGGAACTTATAAGACAGTGATACTGAATGCATATTTTGGGCTAAACACAAAGTCTTATATAATATTAATGGCTTATTTTCTTCTTCTCATCCATAACAGACCTAGCAAAATTACTGTTAGATGCATCTCCGCATTACAGATGACACATGGTTATCCCCTATCAAGACAAAAGATTGACTAAGGAGTTACACAGTAATGTTAGTGTATGCAGTGGGAAAGCAGAACTGTGCTTGTTTGAATTTCTACTAGAAGAAACCTTTCAGGGTCCTCTGAATTATGTCAGCTAGACAGGGATTCTCAATCTTTTTCTTTCTGAGGCCCACCCCAATACGCTATTAAAATTCCACTGCCTACCTGTGCTACAAGTACTGTTTTTCTGCATATAAAAGGAAGGGCCAGAATTAGGAGGTAGCAAGCAGGGCAGTTCCCCAGTGCCCCATGCCACAGGGGGTCCTGCAAAGTTAAGTTGCTCAGTCTTCGGCTTCCACCTTGGGTAATGGAGCTCATGGTGGCAGGGCTTCAGCTTTCTGCCATGGTCCCCACTGAGTCTAATAATGCCAGTCCTGCTTGGTGGCCCCCTGAAAACTGCTTGTGGCTACCCAGAGATCTTCAGATCCCTGGTTGAGAGCTGCTAGGCGAGCAGATTTCACTGTGGGTTTTTTTCTAGCCCACCAGAAACTCTACAAAGCCAGTGCAGCAACTGTCTACGCTACCACGGCATAGCTGCAGCTGTGCTGACCGTAACATACCTTCAAAGACCTTCTTCCAACTTTAGTTACTAATAAAGTAAGCCACATTCCTAAAATGCTAAAGGTCAAGTAAACAATAAAATCCTCACTATGCTACAGTTCACAATGGAGATGGCTTTAATATTTGGTTTATTGAGTAAATAAAACTTCACTGAAAATTTAGACGGACACCAAAGCTTTCAACTTCATCAACTTTAACAATTGTCAAAAGTGTGTGGTGTTCTGAAGTCCTTCCTCAGAAAATTCAGGAGAATCATTTTAGAAAATGTACTTGCCGAAATAAAAACTTTATACCTCAACAATCTCAATTATTCAGACAGACCAGAGAGTGAGAGAGAGAGAGGGTGCACATGCAAACAGTACAGAAATTGAATAGCCTAACATGGTCTTATGAAAGACCAAAGCTAAATAAATTTGAGACAAAGTGTTTGAAAACACATATTCAGAACTACCAATATATATCACAATAACATTCTATTATTCTCCCACTAAGTGCAGGATGCACAAGCCTGCTTAATCATGTGTGTCTTTAATATTTCATAAAGGAACAGCCTGTGAAATGGGTTGAAGGGTTAAAATCATCAACATCTAACACACCTGGTCAGATCTGGCAGCATCCAAACACACCATATAACAAGAACTAGGCATGAAAAGAAGAGAACAGATACAGTAAATTACAGACTCAATGAGCCACTTTCCCCCCTCCCAGTACATAACTGAATATGGTGTGCTAGGGGTTTGGAGAAGAAAAAGAAAGTAGCAAAACCAGAAGGCTTAGGGGACAGGTGCTGGATCAGGAAGCCATGCGGGGGGGGGGGGGGAGGAGGAGATGGCAGGGCAGCAGGTGTGGGGGGATGCTGTGAATAGCAGAAAGCCAGGGGCACCCACTGGAGAAGAAAGAGGCTAGGGGTAGTAAGAAGAGGGAGGAAAATGTTATGGTGGAAGGAGGAAGCCAGGAGCCCCATAGAGGGAGAAAGAGGTTGTGGGAAGCAGACAGAGGGGAAAGGTGCTATGGGGGAAAAGAAGCCAGGGGCCTCACAGAGGTGTGTGTGTGTGGGGGGGGGGCAAGATGGGAGGGCAGCAAGTGGGGAGGGGAGGAATGGAGATGCTGTGAAAAGCAGGAAGCCAGGGGCCCCATAGGAATGGGGCCAGAAGGGGGGGTGGGGGGGGGGGGGGGCAGCAGCCAGAAGGGGAGGTGGGGGGCAAATATGGGGCAGGAGGAGGACAGAGATGGGGGGCAGGAGGAGGTTGGGGGGAGATGGAGGAAGGCAGAGGCCTATGGGGGGCAGCAGGACAGACGGGAGCGGTGGTGTGGGCGGGAAGGAAGGCAGAGGCCTATGGGGGGCAGGAGGAGGTTGGGGGGGAGATGGAGGAAGGCAGAGGCCTATGGGGGGCAGGAGGAGGTTGGGGGGCAGAAGGGGGAGATGGAGGAAGGCAGAGGCCTATGGGGGCCCCCTCCCTCATCAGAGTGGACGCTGCTCTTGGAGACGCCCCCCCCCCTTTCCCCGCGCAGGCGCAGCGTGGTGCGGTGCACTCGGCCCCGGGGCAGTCACTCACTGGCCATGGCTCCTCGCGCCGGCAGCATCGCAGCCCCAGGCCAGCTTGGCTGCAGCTTATAATCACGGCAGGGCAGAGCGCGGCGCATGCGCAATCGAGGAGCCCGCCCATGGGGCTGCTGGGAGATGTAGTTCTGTTGAGCCAAGGGGCGCTCTGGAGCGGCCAGTGGTTGCTGGCGAAGAAGAGGGGAGTGAAGTTGCTATATTCTGCGCGCATTATTCTGTTGGGGAATTAGCGTAGGGCAGGGCGCTTCTGAGTGCAGCCATATCCCTCCCTCAGGGCAAGGACAGCAGCAATATGCTCTCCCGCCCTCCCCCCGACCTCCTGGAGGTTTCACATCCCTAGCCTACAGTCTGCCCAGTCTCAACTTGAAATATGAAACAGACCACATGGGAACTAGCCGTAGAAGTGGCACAGTGGAGTAACAAACAAATTAAAACTTCTCAGCTAGATCGTAAAGAGCCATCGCAGCCCTTACAGGGGAAGGGGAATTAGTGGGACTTTAAGGCAGAGAGAGAAAGAGAGATTAAGTGGTTAGCTCAAAACCTTATGCCAATGCAGCATGAAGAGCCACAGATGGGAAAACTAAAACCAAAAAAAGGGCCTAGGCCACCATAGGGGAGTCCACATGATGACCTCTTTGATATTTAAAACAGCATTTTAAAGTGTGCATTACATTCTTCTATAATATATATTTCTTTTATGATTAAAACAAGAATGCACCCAAACTACTAATCATCATTTTCTTGTCCTTCATCTTTAAAATAGACCAATGTGGCAGATGAGGAGCTGAGAAAATAGCTCATAGGCCAAAGTCACCTCACACATTCTAGCCGTGTATTTTGGCCTCTGAGATCTCTGATATGATAGTGTACTGCAAAGTTAGGTTTGTACCAGCTGTGCACCAACAGCACTAGCATGCTTAAAGCCTATTCAGTAGAGATTATATATAACCAACTTCTGGTGAACAGGTTATCATAAACATCAACCTAATCCCATTCATCCTTTACAAAGGAGGCCTTCCTCTACACAGTTTTTTTTTTTAAAGAACTAGTCCTACAGGCTGCCAACAGGACTACTTTTGGTAGTCCTTAAGACCCAGAATTCTATCTTGCATGACTCATGCTCCTGTACCCTCATTTCCTTATTTTCCATTCTTAAGTATTTTTTCCCCATTTGGCTGCCAAGGTTCCAATTATAGCAAACAATTCAAAGGGTGGTGTCTATTACCTAACATTTCTCTAATGAACAAACTATTAGTGTGAAACAGAGGAATATACAGAGGACTGCCGTATTTGTAAGCTTGACCTACCCGGTTGAAGAAGTGTTCAACACCCTTATTCTAGGTATTTAGACACACACGAGTTAGTTTGCATGAATAATATTTCATGTAAAATAACTCCCATGATTATCACGTTCTATAAAAACTACAAGCCTACTAAAAATGCATTTGAAGAGGGGCATATGCATCATGCAGTATGTTAAAGTACAAAATGCCTTAAATTTGTTAACTTACAGATGGTGTAAATGGAAGAGATGTTTGATTCTCATCCTAGTGACATTTATTCAGCCCACAAAAGCATCCCATAATTTAGCACAGTTGGCAATCCAGTGTGAAAAAGAGATGGTGCCATAGCTCAGACTTAAATATTGGGAAAGACAGCCTCAGTAGAGAGAAGTGGGAGGCTTGGAGGCATGAGAAACCAGCTCATTAGGAAAACTCCTAAAAAAACCACTAAAATAATCAAATAGACAGAAGTTAAAATTTTGTAATATTGCAATGACTGAAAAAACCTGAAAACAATCTTTTAAAAGTTGAACTCACAAGGTCTGAAGACTTGTGGGGGGGAGAAAGGAGGAAGGGAGGGGAGAGGGTACTGTTTTACCCAACCGCACAAATTAGTACACAGCAGGTATCTTTCAAAGGGCAAATTCTCTATGAAACTGAATAGAATCTCTATACTAAAGAGGGAAGTTAATGTGTGTCTCAGTACTTGAAAAATAAATTTTAAACCATAATCGGTAAGTATCAATGCTATTTAGAAGCAGGTTACAGTCTAGAATGGTGTATGCTCATATCAAACTAAACTGAAAAAGCAGCAAACTTATTAAATCTAAAGAGGACAATGCAATTATGAAGGTATTATGTCCCTAGATATAGGACCAGAAATAATAAAAGAATTAACAATAAAGTCCCAAAATACTGCAAATATTTATGCACTTGCTTCTCTTTCTGCACATAATTAGTCCAACTGGTTTATTAATTCATAAATAGTAAGTATGGTGAGCATGTGCTTATAATTCTACACTAAAACTAAAATCCTGCAGCTGGCCGTCTCCTCCTCCAATTCTGGGTAAATTTCATTGTGACATACAAAAAATATTGCAAATATTTTTCAGATTGCCTAACAATTATAGGCATGCAAACAACCTGTGAATTCTCAGAAATTATTAGTTTTTTATCACCCTTTTTGGTTATATAAATTAGGAATTCCATAACATATATGATGTTTAACCTACAGAGATAAGAGTAAGTTTAATGCAGTTATTTATATTATCTTCTTCCTATGTTTGAGATAAGCATGCCTAATTGTTTTAAATAGAACGTGATTTTCACTGTAGGTAACTGGATTCTTCAAGATAGTAGAAATACTTCAGCTACTTGTTAAACAATTATATCCTGACTTCAAGTCAGTAACATACCACAGAATTTTTTTTCACTCTTTCCACAAATACAGGCAGTCCCCGGGTTACGTACAAGATAGGGACTGTAGGTTTGTTCTTAAGTTGAATTTGTATGTAAGTCGGAACTGGTACATATTGTAGGGGAAACTCTAGCCAAACATTTCTCCAGAGCTCAGTTTTATTCTCCCACACCTCACTTCCCTCAGTCCTTTATTCTCAAGCTCAGGTGTCTGCTGAGAAAAGCCGCTACGCGTCTCCCTGGTCTGCTCGGGGGGGGGACGGGCGCTAGCTTCGCGTCGCCCTGGTCAGGTGGGGTGAAGCAGCTAGTGCGGGGTTGCCTCACCCCGTTTGTAAGTAGGGATCCGATGTAAGTCGGATCCATGTAACCCGGGGACTGCCTGTAGTGATAAAAAATTGTTATATATTAATATGCTGTCAATATTTTGTATAACAGCAAACTATGAAACAGAATTAGGAATGCTTTGTAATCAGCTTCTGAATTATTCTACCATTTGTTCACTTACAAACAGCAATGTTTAAAACTTAAGCTTGGATTCCTGCAATGCTGACCATGATCAGCCAATATAATTAACAGAATGAATTTTAATGATAAGCAAACCATATACTTACAATTATATTACAGACATAAGAGAACTTTGTAGATTTTCTACTATTATATTTCCTTTGACATATGAAGGTATTTGAAAATAAAAATATAAAACACACCAGCAGCCTGTGAACTGTAGTCTGAAACTACTTTTTTCACTTCAAGTATGTAATTCCTCTCCTCCCCGCATTTAAAAAGTTATTTAGAAACATGAGTTAGACCAACAGACATCAAACCATACAAAATTAAACACCTTCTGTCAGAACAAGTTATGTTCAAATTGTACTTGGTTTATTTACAATTGTAGTTATAAACAGTAACACAAACATCTTTACATTAACATTATGAAAAAAATCTCATTGCTGAAATAGGCACAGAGTCCAGAGGTCCTCCGAGGACAGGAAGAGGGGAATGTAATACAACAGCCGCAAGGCAGAACTATAAATACAGGAGCATTGGGCCAGGTGCAATTTCATGCAAATACCTTCAATAGTTCAAGTTCTATTGGTGTTTATTCAGATTTTTTTTAAAAGGGAAATTTGTTCCAGAATTAAGGTGCCTTAGCTTGATTTCTACTAAAATAACTTAAAATGGCTGATTTTTATAAAGGTCAGTTTATTTTCTTAAGATACATCAATTTTACATTTTATTAACTGTAAATACTAAGTGGTTTCCACACAGTACAGCTGATTCCCATAATCATCATTCCACAGTTTTTGCTAATTTCAGCACTAGCATGCACAGAAACTCTTCCATGGCCATAAGGGCATTCCAGGATTAGACTTGCTAATGTGTGATCCAAATGTAGATCAAATCTGAAAGCTGCTAGAATAGTTGTCAGTTATTTGGCATTAAGGAATTTAAAATGTTATTCAAAGGAAAAAAATCCATATGGCTTTGCAGGTAACAACAAATGCTTATCATAGATATTCAGTGTTTTGACCACGTTCATAGAATCACAGAATCATAAGTTTGTTTTATTTGTATGCATTAGTCTTGTTGCAGAACACACCTTCACATTAGTACAAATCCACCTGTGCTGAACTGAAAGATTTTGAAACGACAACCAAAAGAATATATTTTATTAGATATTTCACTTTTGAGGGAGGCAGACTTTCACCTCATAATTTGTGGTATGAAGCACGAATTTCAATTTCACTCAAAATTATTCATGCACTTGTACTACAATAGTAATACTGCCCCAACCTAGGAAACATTTATTTTGCATAATTACAAAATTACAATCCTCTGGTAAGTTATTTCTTATTGTATACAGATCAGTCTTGTATTTAAAAACAGTCATTTAACCATTCAAATTATTTACCTGATCGTGCATAGTAGGTTTAAAACTTTTTCCCCCTCCATGGTATGGTTTACATTTTTCAATCATCTAGGGTTGAAGATCCACTGAATTGGGTTCCAATCATTTTGAGAGGAGTACATAGCATTAGTGAGCTTTTGTCTCTTCTGTTTACAAATTTAAGGACCGATAACACTTGATACTACCAGGAGTCAAAATCAAATTTACAGGCTTTAGGTTTTTTTGACTTCTAATTCTCAAGGTTAAGACACTTCAACTATTTTTCTACACCTGAAAGAGCTGCATTCCCTTTATAGTTCTACACAACTGAACTGCTACATTAAAGCTGCTTTTAAAAATCCTGACCTTTATAATAAACAACCTTTGCAATGAACAAAATTATTAAACAGAAAAAGAATTGAAATCCTGCTGAGAAATTAATAATTTACCCTATATTAAGCCTGCTACTCAGGTATTCCATCAGTAGAGATGTTCTCTAAGCTTAGTATTAGTTGGAAAGCAGTCTTTTTGTGTCCATATACAGTATCTTGCCTTCCTCTTCTTTTTTAAACCATTATCTTAAAAGTTTTTTTGTTGTTATTAGTTCTCCAACGCGTCCAGAACTTTCATGATCTGTTGTTTTATGGCTTTGGTAGCATCACCTGCATTTGGGATCAAATACCTTTAAAAGAGAAAGGACGATCATCAACACACTGTACCAAATTTCTATGCCAATCATAAAAACTGAGGTCTGAATTCATCTTCTTATCTTAGTCTCAGTAAATTCTGGAGAAAATCTGCCTTTAAAATGCAGACTATTTGGATAAATAGTAATATCCTTCATAGTAGGAATGAAAAGAAAATTTTCTTCATGTGAATTCAATGCTGATTAAAAGTATTAGACTGAGAATCCTGGAGAGAGAAGACTGATTTATTCATCGAAAGAGATAGCATGGGCAACAGCAGGGCAACATTTCTCCATACATTACTCCACCAATGCACCCCAATCCTAATCTGGAAAGACTTCTATGGACAAGAGAAAGTTCATTTTCCATGCTCACTATTCAGTTCTTGCTCACTATATAGAGGCTGCCAATTAAGTAGAGAACTAGTGACATGTGTGTCGATTGATTTTGTGGTACGGACAACTTACTGCTGGGAACTGAATCAATACCACCAAACTCATTTCACACAGGACACCCAAACAAGCATCAGATAATAGTTACTTTTAGTCATTACTGATCTAGGTAAAATACCTTTCTAAAACAAAAGCTTTAGAGGGGTATCCAAGGTAGTTTGTAACTGGAAAAACTTAAAACACAACAAATAGTCTTTCAGCACCATAAAGAGTAACAAAACATGTAGATGGTAGCATGAGCTTTACATGTTTTGTTAGTCTTTAAGCTGCTAGACTATTCGTTGTTTTTTTTAAGTTCTTCTAAAACAAGATGCTTCACTGTATGTACTTCTCCCCCAGGGAGAGGATGAGAGAACATACTACTGGAAAGCTCTTTGTACTAAAGTCAAGAGTCCAATGTAAGAATTCAACAGAAATCTTTAGGTTAAAGGCTCTATATCATATTACTAATTCTCAGTTGTCCAATTCCTGAGGGGCTAGTTTTTAAAAGATATTTATAATTTTCAAAATCATCCATCAATACTGACATTGAGAAAATGCAGAAGATTAAAGGGACATTTTTCCATACAAAAAGGTAGCTCCTCTCATTACCTTATTCACTCTTAGGTGCATATCTTCCAGAACACAGATTTTACAGATAGCCTTCGATTAATTTTGTTCTGAAAACAATTATTTTGGGTCTGATCCCAAGTCACTGAAGTCAACAGGCTCTGGATCTGATTTTTCCCAACCATAAAGAATCTGACATACAAGAAACTGGAATCCATTATTTACATGATCTGGGTGTGAGTCGTGAGCCTTTTGTATTAAAGCAAAAAAAATTCCTTCATGCCTTTAAATACTGGAGCTTCACACACATGCACAGAAATGAAGATCCAAGAGAAAAACTATACACTGTAATGAAAGGAGCAACAAGCCCAAAATAGTTCTCTTGCTTTAGAGCTATGTCCTTTCTGCCCTTCTCCAAAATTATAAGCCAAGATCAAAATCTCAGCAATGAAGAATGTATGATGCCTCTTCATATGATGCATTTGGGGCTCTTGTAAGAGGACATTATTTCAGAGGCATTTATACAGATGGGATGGAGAGCGAGAGATATTTCTTGCCACTTGATTTATCTTGCAGATTGATAAGGGCATGTTTCTTGTAAAATCCAGAAACTAAGTATTTCCTAAGACATAGTGCAGATCTGCTGGGTGTCCTGGTTCATATCAGGATATTACAGCTGCTAAAAACAAAATGTTAGCTTCAGGCCTAATTCTGGAAGTGGCAAGTGCCTCTGATTCCCACTGATATCAAGGGAAGGTAGTGGCACTTTCTCCTTTGCAGGATGAGGCCCTTTGTTTTGTGTTCAGTACATAATTGAGAAACAGTCTTACCTTTCAACTGCCAAAATTTCTATGCCTGAAGTACTGCTGTTTCCATATTTAAAGGTGATTAATTCTGGGTGTTTCTTCTTAGATGTAATTTTAACTACAGAGTTTAATGCCTGACGAGACTGTATGTAAGCCAATCCCTTTCGTGACGGAATCTCCCTCAAACAGTACATGTGTGTTGCAGTTACTAAGAGATGACTTTAAAAAGAAAAAGCATTTACCAACAAATGGAGTAAATGAAATACACAAAAAGTTTAATATTAACGTTAACTCATACTCTGAGCTAGCTCACAGTTTTCAAATTCTAAGTTTTATATTTATGCAGCATATTTAATTCAAATGAATTTCTAAACACGGTTACAAACTTCTCTCAGAATTGCAATGCAAGTCCTTTTGAAGTCAAACATGGGAGCTGTTTAATATCACATAGCAACACCATGCAGTTTGTCAAAGAAGCCTGACATTCAGAATCTCTCCGAAACCAATAGCTAACATATACACCTTACAGGAATCCATCTCAGATGTCCTGATTCTGCATCCTGTGTGCATTCATAAATATTTACAGCTTTTGGGCTTTATCATCCTAGGTAAAATGCTTAGAAGATCAACCCCCTCCCCACCCAGATGGACTTTTCAAGTGGTTTAAATGTATGATTCTTGGGAACTATGATAAAATGCAAGAGTAAAACATTATTGATTGCAGCCTCTGGTCAAATTGCTGGTCAAATTCTAAAGTTATATCTTCCAGTAGATTGTTTTAAATAAAAATATAAAAGTAGCTGTCTGTCTCTCTTTAAATGAGAGAGAAACAAACTTAAAGCACTGTGGTTTGAGCAAAGGAAACCATGCTTTTCACTACCAAGTCCAAGTTTCACTTTCAATCCAAGTTTGCTAGGTCCCTTCAGTCACACTCTCTGGGCCACCTAATAGAAGATGCTCTCTATATATGCTCCAATGTCTTCTAATGACCAGATGAAAAGTCATTGCAACTGTGTCCTGATTTAGAGATAACAGTACCTCTGCAACACATTATTGTGGGGATACTGAAAAAGTTAGAATGTAGCCAACACTAGGATGTCTGGGTCCTGATGCTGAATATAAACTCAAACTTACTGAGAATATTTTCTGTACAACTTGTTTTGCCAAGATGGTAGCGCTATTCTTTCTATTGTAATCCTAGCTATAAAATTCTGCACACGTGCTATAGAAATAGTCAAGAAGCATTTTTATACAGCATCTAGTACAATGAACAGGGCTCCTAGGCACTGTGATAATACAAATAATATAGCTCTTAGTTATGGGCTCAGACACTTAGGTTATGTCTACACTGCACTTCCACTGGTAAAATTTTTGTTGCTCAGAGATACGGAAACTGCCCCCCCCACACACACCCCGATTAACAAAAGCTTTACCAATTAAAAGCACTGATGTGGACAGTACTTTGTTGGTGGGAGATGCTCTCCTGCTGACAAATCCACTGCCCTTTGCTGGGAGTGGTTTTATTTTGTCAATAAGATAGCTCTCTCCTGTTGATAAAGAAAGGCTACACTGTGTACTTTACAGTGGTATGGCTATGCCATTATGAGGTGCACAGTGTGGACACAGCCTTATTGTTTGTTATAGACAACATCCAGAAACAATTTAACATCACCACTAGCTTTTCCATATAGGTTTTTAATACTTGTACGAATAAACAGTTCTTTAAATACCTAGGAAACATGTGCCCATTTTCTTTCACTTCATTACAGGGAAAATGATGCTTTACATCTGGTTTATTTATCCATGTGTGGATGTTGACTACCTCTTTTCGGTCATCATCTGACATTGAGGAACTATCAATTTCATCTATATGGAAGAGAAAAAACTGACTTTTACACAGACAGAACATTTGTCACCGCTTCAATGTTTACAATGTTATTGCTTATTAAAATAAAAATAATTAAGTTTCATGTCCCAATTAGAACAATGGGGAATTCCAAACAGAATGTTTGATGCTAAACCACATAAGTGCAAGGAACCCATTAACTACTAAGCTCAACCATCTTGCATTCACATTTGAGAGTTCATCTCCATTTTTATAAATTATTCTTTTCTCAAAGCTATGTTTACATCCTCTAGTTAGAATGTTTACTTTAAGGCCCTCTAGAGTTATAGCTATGCACATCCACATCTAAAAAGGTAATTTCTTACTGAATTACAAGTTATGGGGCAAATTCTGTTCTTAATTACACCACTGTAAATCCAGTGCAACTGAACTGAAAATAGGGTGGGTTGGGTTTTTTTTTTTGGTTCTTCTGCATTAGCACAATGTATCTGTTCGATTCTGGTTTTGCTAATATTGCAGAATTTATTTTAAAGATGTAAAATTTAAAGAAGTCCAACAAGCTAATTGTTAAATAATTTTTATTAAAAAAACACAACTACTAGAGATAAAGTCTTATTGGGGACCTAAACTACCTGAACATTTTACATACCCTAAGTAACATCACATCCTCAAATGGAAATGGCAGAAAACTTTCACAAGCTGTTTGCAAATATAAGTGTGGAAAGAGGTTTTTTGGGGGGGAACAAGTGTACACTGACAGAATTTACTGAAATGACAGTGGAAAAGCTTGTGCCCATCCTGGTGGCAGTTATATAACTGCAGCATTCAGTGACTGAATCAATGATGCAACTAGAAAGCATCTAAAGAACATGTATTCCTGGTTGAACAGCTATTAATATGAATAAGAAAATCTTTTAGTTTGTGACCGCAGCATCCACGCAGAGGAATTACAGCTTAGCACTTTGGTTTGCACTGCTGTTCATACGCTCAGAGTCTAAACTGCCGGGCAGAATACACACGGCCTAACTGCCAGCCAAGCAAACAACTTAGGATTTGACAATCAAATTCGATTTTCTTCTTGCTCGTTGTTACAAGTAATAAAAGGTATTGCAGATCTAAACTCCAAGCTGCACAGCTGTGTAGCAGCTTATTAAGCACCCTGCAGTTAGTCAGGCCTGCCATGGCTGGGGAACAAGCAACCCTTTACTGTCCCTAAATAAGCTCCAGATCTGCTGCAACTGGAAGAAAGGTGCCTATCCTGTGGCCTAAGTCCCAGCCCTGCCATTGTGGGGAGAGGCACCTCGGTACTGCTGTAGGGAGAGTCCTCTCTACCCACTATAGTCTCAGGACACCCAGCACCACAAACACTTAATCCCCGGCCCCACTCCCAAGCCTACAGCCCCAGCCTCATCCCTCCATACCATAACCCTCTGCTGCAGCCCTGATCCCCTCCCACACTCTGAACCTCTCAGCTGCACCCTCACAGCATGAATTTTGGTATGCATAGCAACTGCTGCACATAACAAAATGCATTCTGCACATGCATGGCAAAAAATTAGAGGGAACACTGCTGCAGGCCAAAGTGCGTACCATCAGTGGAGATTAGCAAGGTTGCATGGGTATACCTGATAAGGATGTTAAATATCGACTAATTGACTAATCGAATAGTCGATGCATTTTGCATCAACTATTCAATTAGAAGACAGGGCACTATTGCCTTTGAAATGTAGCAACAACCTTAAGGCTGTTGCTACACTTCAAAGGTGAAAGTGCCACGGGGAACCTGCGGTCAGCTGGGGACTCCCCTGCTGACCCGGCTCCATGTGGCACTGATGCTTTGAAACGCTGCCGGGAACCTGGCATCAGGCTCCTTGTGGCTGCCGCTTTGAAACGCTACATGCAGCCTGACGCTCGGCTCTCCACGGCGTTTCAAAGTGGCAGCACCGCACGGAGCCCAGGGCAACAGGGGAGTCCCCTGCTGATCTTGGACTCCACATGGCATTGCTGTTTTGGAACGCTGCGTTCAGCCTGGGGACACCCTAGCTGGCTCCAAGCTGCACGTGGCATTTCAAAGTGGCAGTGACGCATGGAGCCCAGGCTTCAAGCGGCACTGCAGCTTTTGAAGTACCCTCTTCTCTCCCCCCGTGCTGCCTCTTTCTCATAGAGGCAGAAGGGGGGGGAGGGAAGCAACTAGTCAACTATCCTTTGACAATCTGATAAGCATTTGCTTATTGGATAGTCGAATAGTTGACTAGTCCTTCTCATCCCTAGTACCTGATGACAGATATAGGCTTGCAAGACCTTTATAACAATGCATGAAAAAGAGAATGCTGCTTGACTGTCAGATCCGCAATATGAATTTGCAAAGTTGGCAGTTATGAAGGTCAGGGAGGGAAGGAGAACCACTCTCACTGTTCTGTGTTTATACAATTCCCAGCACAATGGGGCCCTGGTCTGTCTTGGTTGTTAAGCCCCTCTGTAACAAACCTGATTAATAGTAAGAATAATTATTATTTTAAAATATTTTTGTAAATTGAAAATATGTTATTTGTAGTTAATGACAGACAACAATGGTACTGTGAGACTTAATCAAATAGACAAGAGGTGATGGTATGGGTCTAAAATAAGAGGATTTCAGATAAGAATAGTTTCCTACTATACCAGTATCATATTCTTCTTCATCTCCAATGCTGAATACTGGTTTTACACCACGGTAGGGTTTTCCCAATCTGTCACTGCTGCTAATGTGTCTGTTGGCATGGAAGAGGGCAGGGGGGGAAATATTTTAAGATCCATTGGTATAACATCTCCTATACAGCATGCAATAGCAAAATGCACAGAGTCAGTTGCAACCAGAGAGGAAACTACAGTCTCATAAAGCCTACTGCAAGAAAGTTGGGAGTGGCCCAGCAAGCCCCAGATTAGTGAAAGTGACAATGCAGTTATTTGCCAGATTGAACACTTTTAAGCACTGTACTGAAAGGTAGGCAGTCCTGCATCTTACATACAACTTCTAACCAGTCTCTCGAACTGCAAAAACACTCTAAAAATCCAACATATTTAAGGTGGTGCTTTGACATACTAAGATGAGCACTCTAGTGTTTGTCTGAACAACATTTTAACATGCTCTACGTCCCCTGAAGGATTCTAGATTGGGGTGGATGGAAAATAAAGAACATTTGACTGTTTACTAGACTGTCAAGAGGATTACTCTTGACGAGATTGTCCTAAAAGATGACACTGTGCAGTTACAAACAGAAAAAATTGCTTCAGTTAAACATTTAAAAAGCTCTGTTCCTGTTTTGAACCAATATACTGATACACACTTATTCATGTACAACTGAGAACTGGGTCCAAAAGGGCACCTATAGCTTTAGTACTATATAAAAGAAAGTTGATATTTTTCTATCCATGAATGTTTATTTAAAAGTAGCAAGTTACTAAATCTTCTAGGACTAATTGGGTAGAAGTTATCAAATGAGAAAGAACATGTAAAAACGAATTGTTAATTGAGAAAAAACAGAAATATGCTTGTATAAAAAAAGCAATAGAAAAATGTTCTCATTAGTGACTTTAGACAAACAACATTAAGCATCAGTGACACTGACAATCCAAGAGGACAGTGATTCTATTTTATTTAGCTAGACTTTTGTGCATATGGAATTTTAAGAAAAAAAGAATGAGGAAAAATACTGTAGATTACTGATTTGGCAAGAGGAGGTATGTTTAAAAATATTATAGGTTAATTGACATTCATAGCTAGGGTTTAAAGAGAGATCATATTTGCATTAATAGAGTACGGTTAGCCAAAGCAAAAAAAGAAAGGCGTATTATATAAAATTTTGCACGATATTAATTAGAAATGGGGAATTCTACTGGAATTACTGTTAAACAGCATTAAATGAGAGCAATTTTTGGTACAGGTCAATGATCTCATTTAATCTAATTCCATTCAGTTGATAACCTACAAAATCTCACTGTTGTTGCAAGTAAAGTTAGAGTTGATGTGACTAAATCAATGGGACAAATGTTTTCTTTCCATTTTCTACATCTGAATTTTAAGAAAAGCATAGACTTAAAAATCAAGATAAACTAATGCACTAACTGGCTAATATTTAAAATACAACTTTTTAGTGGAAAAGGAAAGATGATTTGTGTGTAGAGGAGCACTATTCCTAAGGGACAAGTACAAAATCAATGCACAATATTTCTTAATAACAAACAAAGGTAGCATGGTCTGTCAGTAATAAAAATAAATAAAAAGTTGTAAATAAACAATTTTATAGTTTAATGTTAACATTCCCTTAGAGTTTTTTTTAAAGTAGCTTTATAAATCCTGAAATAATCCTAGGTCTCAGATTTACTGGGTCATTCCTGTTTCTTTCCAATACACACACAGATACTCTTAACATCATAATTTTTGCTCACCCAATGCTATCTCCCTTTTCTAATAATACTGGGTGACCAGCATAGACAGTATGATATTCCCCAATCTCAAAGAATGTGTAAATCTACTAGAAACGAGTGAACCAAAATCCTTAAAAACAGAACTGATATTTTAAAGTTATGATTTTTTTCAACACCCATCTCCACACAGTTCAACCTGCCAAGACTCATATGTGGGATGCAATGTGTGACGAAGACCCCAAAATGAGGGACTTCAAAGTATTTTTCCTGCAGAAAATGCTGAGGATTCTTGGGTTTATTATAAATAACTTTTTATAGCCTCAGTTTCATTATTGGTTCTGATGTAAATAATTTTAAGATTAAAAGTGAAGGGATATCAAATTTGTGTGGAATAGTTAACTCTGGAAATGAGGTGAGCGACAGTTTAGAGATATGCCTGTCTCTGTAGCTCAGTGTTAGTTGGTCTCATAATGTGACCATCTCCCTTCTGAACAGCATATTCCATTACCACATGCTATGAATGTGCTGGGAATATCCGTTTCACTCCCAAGACATTAGACACACAAGACGGGAGAGGTAATTTTTTTTATTGAACTGACTTCTGCTGCTGTGAGACACACACAGATAGAGAGCGAGCAGTTTTTGAGCTAATCTAAAGAAGTCTGTGTAAGCTCAAAAGCTTCTCTCTCACCATGTCTCTGTAGAAATACAGTAGTTTTAAAATTTGCTGACAAATTTCCAAGAGGACTTTAACAGTCTTAGATCACCCTGAGCTCTGAAGATAGTTTCTGAACCGTGTAAAAAAAGGTCTCCTTTGAAGCTGAAGTCTCTCCCCTTCTGAAGCTCAACACTGATGCCTGTTAAATAAAAGCTTCTGTCACCTTTCCCTACAACAAATAATTAATAAAATGCAAAACATAAGTGACTGGATTTTAAAAAAAGATTTCATAAAAATAAAGAGGAAGGAAACAAAGACTGAAGAAAAGCCAATAGAATAAGAAAGCACTGCAAATATTGCCCTTTTCCTCCCTAACCTGCAGAAAAGCACAAGAAAAAGTTAACAGATTTATGCAAAGCACAGCTTTTTAAAGATGATTTATAGAATTTCAGAGATTATGTCAGTGTGACCAATGCTTACCAACATTGTGAAGACATGCTAAAAAGGACAAAGACTTTTTTAAGTCAGATTGGCCTATTCATTGGCTTACCGCTCCATGCTTGCTCTGTCTGGCCAGGGAAGACTGAAAGACATTCTATAGCAAATTGGGGCAGAGGACAGAACACAATAAATAACAAAACAAAAAAAGCCTATGTAAAAAATAAGTGCTCTGTATCAGTAATTTCCCCTACACATCCTCATCAGGAATGATGTTTACAAATAAAACCCAGCAATATTTCAGCAGACCTAGCCAGAGACCACAGGCAGTTTAAATTCTATTAAAGAGGAATCTCTACAACAGATGTGATGTGTACATGAGCCTTATTTGAATGCTTGGTCCAACAGAAACAAAAGAGCGTTTTTATTACAAGATACTTTGCCCTAAACCATGCTGCAAGTGGTAAATGAATCACTGCAACAGAGAATACAACCCTTTTAGTCTGACTAAAAATTAAGTAGGTGAGGATTTGATAAACCATTGTTCACCATATTGGCTATCCTGATCTGCACTAACAAGGAAATATCTTAGTGCACTACATTCATCTTTAACAATCTTGCAACTATTAAGGCTTACAGTAATTTTAAAGAAAGAGTTAATAATAGGCTACCAAATTCAGACTTATTTGCAACAAATATTTAGATGACAGATATTCAACTTTACAAGTGCTTTAAAATTAAAATGGTCATAGAACCTCTTGTGAAATCAATTTTCCTATTTTATAGTTGGGAAAACAAGACTCAAATAGCTGAAAGGAGAAGTTATTTATACTAGGACTATGCTTAGAATCCAGGATTTCACAAATCTCAGTTCTGTGTTCAAGCCACAAAGTCAGGTCAACCAATCACCTTTCATATTTCTCTTTGCTTCAGCTCCTTCCTTTTAAGCAAATGCACATGAGCTGGGTAAAACTCTTTAGAATACAGATTAAGGGTAAATTTTCTAGAGCATTAAGCTCTGCTCATACTGAAGTCAATAGGAGTCTAACACTTAAAAGCCCATTCCAAATGCCTTTATTAAGTTTACAAGAGAGAAACCTGTCCAGTGATATAATGGTAGTTTCAATGTTATCTCTATCCAGAGATAGAGGTGAAGATACTGGCCACTTTATGATGATGATATATTGCAAATGCTAGTGAATGAAATTCCAAAAGAGAAGGAGAAAAGAGAAGACAAATAAAACACATTCAAAGGCAGATAACTTTCAGTTTATCTTCTCTTGATTCTTATTATTTAGTCTAATCTTCATACTTGCAAAAACATCCAGTTGAAAAGGGGAGTCATTCATAATCATAATCACATATAAATAACCCACCTGTCCACAGGAGTTGATGTATTTTCAATAAAACTAATAACTTTTTCTTTCACATTCACAGATTTAGTCTTCAAAGCAACAGTCATTTTATTTACCAAGGACTTGACTCCTTTTCCATCAGTTGAACCATTAGGAGAATCACCCTGTAAAAGTAACTGCTCTAAGATGAAATGTGACAACATCTTTATTATAATAAATTTGTTAAATTACAAAATACTGAGTGTGATCACTTGTAATTGTTAACCAGAAAGTTCTAAATAATATTGTTTATTATGAAACTAGGGTTTATAAAGCATGGCAGCCATACAGGAGTAAAGACTGTTTTACAAAATAAGCTCGCAAGCTCCATTAATTCTTGGAACCATACTCTGAAAATCCACTGAGAGGAAACATATCTAATCTGTAAATATGTAACTGCATATCAAACAAAGTCATATTCTATCAACTATAGTAAAATTACTAGTAGGGGAACAGAAGATTCAAGAAATGTGTTTCCTGGAATATTCCAAGAAAGGAAGGAATGTAGAAATGCCACGGAGGTGCGCCCCAGCTGCTCTGTCCCAGGCGTCCAGATTCAGCCGCTGTTGAAACTGACCAGCAGCAGCTGAATCGGACACGCCTGGGGCAGAGCGGCTGGAGTGCTGCTGGGTTGGTCTGGTAGCGCTGACCCTTGGCGCGGCGGGACCAACCCGGCAGCACCCCAGCTGCTCTTGGGGACGCCTGGGGCAGAGCTGCTGGGTTGGTCCAGTAGTGCTGCACCTAGCTGCACCCCCCACCCCCAGCAGACCAGGGAGACGCGGAGCGGCTTTTCTCGCCGCAGAGGACGTGGGCATCGGGACCGCCCAGACGCGCCACGGTCCTGCCGCCCGCGTCCTCCGCAGCTTTGCTCCACGTCTCCCTAGTCTGCTGGGGGAACGCCCCCAGCAGACCAGGGAGACGCGGAGCGGCTTTTCTCACTGCGGAGGACGCGGGTGGCAAGACTGCGGCGCATCTGGGCGGTCCCGCCGCCTGCATCCTCTGCGGCGAGAAAAGCCCCGTTCGTAAGTAGGGATCCGACGTAAGTCGGATCCACGTAACCCGGGGACTGCCTGTACTCCAAAATTATGAATATCTAAAAATGGTATCTATTTTATTGAAACAATGTGAGATTTCCTCTAAAGATTCTCTCTAAGAAAAGATGACTTCAGGCTACTTCCAGATGGACTGAATATGGTTATAATCTGCAATTTAAAATACAGCTAAGAACAATTACGTTTTGTTGCAATACATTCTGTAGGAAAAACTTGAGTTAAGAGAAGGGTAGACTTAGGCCATCTAGGACCCATCTTATCTACATCTATTGGACAGAGCAACAAATTATGGCTTGAATCCTTCTATCAGATGTGCACTGGTGTCACACTAGTTCAAAAATCTTCACACAAATCCAACTGCAAGATTGGGTCCTAAATTATAGGATGGAAAGGCACTAAGGAATGGACACAGAAATCAAAACAAAATCACTGCATCCTGTCATTTTCAGATGCATAATCTGATCTATAAATACACTTACATCAACAGAGGAGTTTATACTACTTCTTGAGCCTGAGGTGCTAGCAATCCAGTGGCCATATCCATTTTCAGGTCCATCCACATTGATGTCTGCTAAATGCTGCTGGAGTGCTGATAGAAAGAAAATTTTTAAAAGAAGTTCAGAGCCAACTCTGAATGACTCATTTGATCATGTCTTGCTGCAGACTGCTGAATGACAACATTTACTCTAAACGACTTACAAAAATGCAGCCAAATGCTACTCCTACTTCTGCTTTCTCCTTTCAATGCTACAGAGCCTCTAAACAAACTTCTTGTAATGAAATAAAAGAAAAAAATACATAAAACAGACACCAGGAAATAATTGTCTGTTTCATATTTGATCAGATGGAGAGCATGTCAAAACAGTTTCCACTTTGACTAATGGTCCTATTAATTCCGGATCCTACAATTTAGCACAATTAGACTCCTACACTAATGCAGTCTTATTAACTTTTGCCCATGATTGTAAATTGCAGCTTCAGGAACCTAGTAACTGATGTTTTAGAAAACAAAATAGTGAAGAATTACAGCACTGTTACACTGTTAACAAGTATTACGAAACTTTGTAGTTGTTTTAACATTATACACGCACACAACACTAGGGAGTATAAAGACATTGGGAAGGCAGCTTCATTCATGATTATTTCAGAATTCTGGATGTAATAATGGTAAACCTACTTAACTAACATACAATTGCACAGTGTTCAAACACGCGACAAAAAGCTAGTGGAAAAAATTATCCATTTAACGGATACCCAAACAACTACCGATAGCTGAAAACAGCATTAATCCTAGCTGCATTAAAAACATTAAAAAAATCAAAGTTTTATCATGCCAAAAGCGAATATAAAAAGGTATTATTAAATCAAAAGCTTACCCATGAATCCTCCTTTGGCAATGCTTACATATTCTTTGTTTTTCTGCAACAAGAAAAACCATCAGAAATTGTATGTGTGACACTGATGAATTTTCAAATGTAAGGCAGAAAATTAGGCCCTGAATGACATATGCTTAGCATACTTTATTTGATACATTTGGAGTTGCTTTGAACCAAGCAAGTCTTATTTTTCAAATGAGTGTGACTGAGTTATGGCCTAATGCCTTATTCCAACAGAAGCTTATACACTTACTTTTAATCATTAGAATGCTCTTATTGAAACCAATGGGACTACTCATGGAGTAAAGTTAAGCATATATATTTCCTATTTAGGATACTCTGGCCTTGACCCTGCAGAGAAGCATGCTGCAAGTAGGTGATAAATATTTTTGTTGCTTGCTTTTTGACTTTCCTTCACATCACAAAGCTGCAGTCAGTTCTTTCTTCTTCACTGTAATGCCCCAGTATGCACCATCTATAGTTTCACAATGACCAAAGTGGATAAGTGACTCCATAAAGGCCAACATTATTTTATTTTTAACTAAGGCATAGCTTTAAAAAGCTTGTTTTAAAATACTTATTAGATTCCAGTTTGTGTAAATTCCATCTTCAAGGCCCTAAATCACTTGATAACTACATTAAAAAAAGAATGCCCAGAAAAGTCAGCCACACTCACCAACAATGGGGGATGAGGTGGAGGAAAAATCCAAAAAGCAGAGCTGGTATAAAGGGAAGTAAAAATGGTCAAAGTGAACAGAATAATGGAAAAGTCTTCCATCTGACACTCCTTGAAGACACCAAAATAAATTAAAATCAATATGTGCTAAGTTGTAATAATTTTGGAGACAATATTTCATTTCTCTTGGAATTAAATTTCTGAAGATGCCGTCAGCAACACTTTGGAATGAATTCATGGGAAGACTGCAAAAAGTCGGCATTACAAATGTTGTTTACAATTATAAAGAAACTTAACTCTGAGTTAATTGCAATAATTTTAGCTAGGATGTAATGAAACATAAATGATCATAGTGAATCTTGTGATGGACAGCTTTTACAGAGAATTGGAGAAGGTACAGTAAGAGCCATTCTGCAGCATTGTTGCAATACAGAATTACATTTCTTAATTGCTATTCCAAACCATGTCATTGTATAAAAACCCACAGCACTTATCTGAATCTCTGCAGACTTGCTCCATGGTAACTGTGATATCATAGAACTGGTGGCCATATATTTGGAGGATTTCTATGGGAATGCTCATGTAAGAGACTGTAGCTTCAGACTGCATTGAACTATCCTCCAGAGCTCCTTGAGATGAGACTAATCCTTATAGGCGCCTAGAAGCAGGCTGTAGATAAGGGACTCTGACAATGTGGTTCCATTTAAGCTAGTGATCCTGGAAGTCTAAGTGAGTGGGTGGAGGCATAACACTTCTGTATCTATATCCCTAGCTCTTTGATGCAGCCCAGGTATCTGAAAGCCTGATCCCTGCATCTTCCCAGGGGAAAATAAAGAGCATGAGGGAAGGGCAAAAATGAATCTTAGCTCCCCACAGAATAATATGGAGAGAACTGGGCAAATGCATCCTTGCAGATTTTTCCTGATGCCAAAGTCCTCTACCCTGAGTTTGTTTGAAGGTAAGCAAGATCTGGATTGAAGTGAAATAATTTTGACTGTCATTAAATGACAACTCAAAACCATGTGTTGTTAATGTGTAAAGTCTATTTTGTCCCTTTTTACTGATAATGAATGAAAGAACACACTTCTTTAGTTATTCAAATAATAATTCCAATATCCCTACTGTACCTGCAAAAAGTGCGCCAACACCATGTTCATATACATGTCCTCTTCTTCCCTGCCACTCCCCATAAAGCAGAGATGCTCCCCACCAGCTACGGAGCCAGACTCAATGGATTGCTTCTGTGCTTCTAACAAGGATTTTACAGACTGTGCAAACTCTGATGGGTTCTGGAGCATCTATGGAATAAAACAACAGAATGTTAACTATTTTGCATCCATCTTACCAGAGCAAATAAAATAAAATAAAATAAGGCATCAGGGCTTTCACATTTATTTGTCATTTGCTAACCAGTGTGTGCTCAGCACTCTACAAGGCACAAATTAAAGACAGTCTGTCACAGAGATCATATTATAACAAAGATAGAATAATTTCTGAGAAAAAAACTCTCAGAAGGAATAGTCTTTATTTGTATTAGCTTAATTCTTGTTCACACAGTAGGAATACGAAGACTCAAATGAAAAGGAGGTAAGGTAGCAAGTTGGAATCAAGAGGATTCTTCATGTCTGTGGGAGGATGTATAAAATGAAACAAAAAATAAAAGCTTGAGAAGGACACAAATGGGACATTGAAGTCGGCCTCTATTTAGGCATTTCCAAGCTGCTTTGATATTGGTACCTGAATTCTGCTTGCAAGAGCATAGAGGGGTGAGGGAGATGTGACAAGAGGTGATCAGAAATGTAGGGAAGAGCTAGTTGTGTAATGCCTTATAACTCTGAGCTCCTGAAACAAAACTGACAGGTTTAACATACCCAGATGGATGAAAGGGTTCTCAGTACAGTTCAAAAGCTAAAACTGTGTTAGCCTCTCAACTATTGATAAGAACACGAGCAACCTGTTAAAAAGGGAGGAAAGGGAAAGAAAAGTGGACTTCCAAAACTCAGTGAAACACTTGTTTTTCCTCAAAAGGGGCTGAGGCTTAAGAAAGGAGACTTAATTAAGTCCACCAGGAACATTCAGCTTGCCCAACAGGTTTAAAAATATTTGTTTTTATTCTGCTTTCTAGCTGGGCTGAGTAATGAGGCATATAGATCTAACAGCTTGCCCAAGGTGACACTGCAAGTTAATCATTCAGCCCAAATTAGAACGAGGATCTTCTTATAGACAAATGCTGTAATTATCAATTACGGGTGAAAACACACTACTTCCAATCATTAAAGCCATATATAAGTTACATGAAGTCAAATGCTTGCTGCTCCTGTGAAAGTATTGCACTTGGTACACATGAATAAAACTCATTAAAATTACTTCAACAGCTGTTATTCTCAATTGACAATTGTGTGAACATACTGCTATTATACTGCTTCTTATAGTAAATCCTCCACAGTGTACCAATCACACACAGAATTGAAACAGTAACAGGTCATTTTTATGAATTGAGTGCATTTTCAATGGTTATAGGACAGCTTTTCTTATTTATTCAAGTACGGGCAATTATAGTCAGTCAACTACTTCAATTAATCTCAGTTTGTATAAATGTTGCAGTCATGGAGGAATTCTGCAATTACACTATTGTTCCAAATACAACAATTGCAGAATTCCCCCAGTACTAATATTGGTTAAGTTGCAAAAATAACTTAACTGTAAAGACAATTGTATTTAAATATTCAGTATGTAATCATTTTCTGATGATTCAGCAATATTACAGAAACACGAAAACGAGTGATGTAAATGAAGGGCATTAAAACTTCTCTCACAACATAAGAATCGCTATATGGGGGTCAGAATAATGGCCCCATTTAATCATTTAGTATCCTGTCTTCCTATAGTGGCTAGGGCCAGATGCTTCAGAGGGAATGAACAGAACAGAGCAATTATTATGTGATCAAACTCCTGCCATCCAGTTCCAGCTTCTGGCAGTCAGGGGTTTAAGAACACTTTGAATACGTGATTGCATCCCTGATCCTTTTGGCTAATAGCCACAGATAGATAAATTCATGGAAGATAGGTCCAATTCTTTTTTGAACCCAGTTATAATTTTGGCCTTCAAAACATCCCAATAATTTCCATGGGTAGACCTTGCATTGAGGGAAGAAATATTTCCTTATGTTCATTTTAAACCTGCTGCCTATTAATTTCATTGGGTAATTGATTCTTGTGATATGTGAAGGGGTAAACACTTCCCTATTTACTTTTTCCACACCAGTAATAATTGTATAAACTGCTATCATATCCCCACTCAGTCATCTTTTCTAAGGAGAACTTGCCCTGGCTTTTTAATCTCTCCTTGTATGGAAGCTGTTCCATATACCTCATCATTTTTATTGCCCATCTCTGTATTTTTTCAATTCTAATTTATATTTTTTGTAAGGCTGTCAATTGACCTGCGTTAATGCCTGTGATTAATACCTTAATTTTTTAATGCGTTAATCGCAGGTATTAATGCTGCGCTGCCTTTTGAAGTGCCACTCCAGCACTTCAAAGGGGCAGCGCAAGCAGAGCTGAGGGTCAGCTGGAGTCCACAGCTAATCCCCAGCTCTACTGTTGCAAAGCCCCTTTGAAGCGCTAGAGCGGCACTTCAAAGGGGCTTTGCAATTGTGGAGCTGGGGTGCAGCTGAAGTCCCCAGCTGAGCCCAGGCTCCTAATGCGCTGCCCCTTGGAAATGCCGCCACAGCGTTTCCAAGGGGGAGTGCTGCATGGAGCCCAGGGTCAGCTGGAGACTCCAGCTGATCCTGGGCTGCATGCAGCACTGCCCTGTTGAAACACCATGGCAGCGTTTCAAAGGGGAGGCACGTGCAATTAATCGTGCAATTAAACTTTTAATAGCGCAATTAAATTTTTAATTGCTTGATAGCCCTACCTTTTTGAGATAGGGTGATCAGAACTACACATAGTATTCGGTGGGTATACAATAGATACATATAGCAGCATAATGGTATTTTCCTCTTTTATTATATATCTTGTTCCTACTGGTTCCTACCTTTTTTTTTCCCTCTCTTGCTGCATACTGAGTGGGTGTTTTCAGAGACCTATCCATGACTTAAAATATCTTTCTTTACGGATAATAACTAATTTGGATCCCATCATTTTGTACGTATAGGTGGGATTGTTGGCCAATGCACATAATTTTGCACTACAACACCCAATTTCATCTACAATTTTGTTGTCCAGTCACCCACATTTGTGATTAGACTGGTTTATGATAAAAGATGATCAAAGAACATTTTATGATGCCTACACACACTTTGTTTCTCTGTGAAGTGAATAAGAGATATATATATCATATTTATTGCACAGAGCAACAAAAAGTAGTCACCTTTGAGGCAAAACAACTGAGCTACAGGTCAGTTTAAGACCACTGAAATGACAGACAAATTCGAGAAGAAATATATAAGGATTTACTTGTACAGAAATTTCAGAGGCATAAGTTAACAGGATCTCAGATTGAAATCCCAACCCCCTGGCTAAATACCTTCTCTCATAGTGTAATCAAAACTTTAATGACTAAGGGACAAACTCAGCGGTATCTCCCAGCAGCACAGTACCCCCTAAAAACACTGTGATCATGCTCTAGTACTGACTGAAAAATTAGTACCACATACAAATTATTGCCACCACCCTAGCACCCTGCATTTGCTTTGGAGTTTCCTCATCCAAGAATCAAGCAGAATTTTGCTTGTGTTGGCTTTCTCCTGGGATCACGTGTCAGGATGGTCTACACCTCATATTCTGGTGTTAAAGGATTCGATGCATCTGCAAGATTACTGCTACTAGCAGCGCACTCAATGTAAATACACGTTTAATTTTAGATAAAACATACACTAAGTTTTAAGGAATACTATTTGCCAATATAACATTTCAAGGGACAATATCTATGGAAAAATGGGTGGAGACTTAAAAAAAAAAAAAAAAAACCTTGAGCATGTATCCAATGACAGGACTTTTAGAAAAAGTTCACTTCTGAAACATAGGAATACGAATCGAAGATCAGCATCAAGTGCCCATTGACTAGAATTTGAGAAACAGTGGTTTGTGGAACCAGACAGTTCTCTCTCTCTCTCTCTCTGTTTTAACTAAGGAAGTTAAAGGAAAACTTTTATCCAAAACAAAAAGCATACTAACCAAGTCCGAGTCTAGGTGAAATGCTGTTGATAAATGCCCAGCATTGTATTGCTCTGCAGGACGACAATCCACTACAAAGAACCTTACTGCTTCCTGAAAGAAAAACAGTTTACCTGTTGCAATTTACAAATTTAAAGTTTAAATAATTACCAGCAAAGTTACACCATCCCAATGGATTTGTGAAGCAATCATCATTTATTAAGAACTCCTATGCTACAGAGAAGGGTCTCCTGATGTAACGTACTAGTTAACGGAAAACTATGTTCAGTGTGGGAGCATCGGCTAGAGTAGAATAGCAATAAAAGAGATCTTACATTAACAGAGCAGTTTTCATTTCCAAAGGTTACCAAATGTTATATACACAATGGAATCACCAGGAAGAAGCTAGGGATGTTAAGTTGTGATTAATTAGCTAATCAAATAGTTGATGCAATTTCCATTGTCTACTCTACTTGATTGATCGATGGAGGGTGCTTGCTACCCCTGCTGCAACTCTGAAGTTTAAATGTAGTAGGAGTTGCATGCAGGCAACCCAGCTCCTACTACATTTAAATTGCAGAGCTGCAGCAGGAGTAGCTTCTGGGGCCAGTGCAAGCTAGGACTAAGTAATCCTAAGGTCATGCCACCTCCAGGACTGCTGTGGCTCTGCCTCCCTTATACCCCTGCATCACACCACAGCTTTTAAGCTGGCTTCCCGCAGCACTGGCTCGTGCTCCCTCCCACTTACTGCCTCTGACAGAGGCACCAAGTGGGGGGGTGGAGGGGGAGGGAACAAGCGAGTAGTCTACTCAACTACTCCCTTACATCCATAGGACAAATGCAGTTCTATTTAACAGCACACACCACTACAAAAGGGCAAACACCACAACATTAAAGCTAAGCACGTGCTTAAGTGCTTAACTCTAAGGCTACATCTACACTGGCCAGTCTTGCACAAGAACATATGCAAATGAGTGGCGGCAATGAATATCGCCACACATCATTTGCATACTTAATGACCCACCATTTTTGCACAAGGGGCTTTTGCACAAGAAGGAATAGTTTACACTACTCCTTATTGCACAAAACCCCCCTCTTGCGCAAGAACCATTCTGCCTGAAAATAAGCAGCAGAACGACTCTTGCACATGGGGGGGTTTTTGCCCAAGAAGGAGCAGTGTAGACTGCTCCTTCTTGCACAAAAACCCCTTGCACAAAAATGGCAGCTCATTTGCATATGTTCTTGCACAAGACTGGCCAGTGTAGATGTAGCCTCGAAGGGTAGACATAAGCATACATTCAATGATTTGTTGAACTGAGGTCAGAAAGCTGTTTTAGAAAGGTACCTGCCTTTTTAAAAGACAAAACATTGGGCTTACATCAAACGAAAGCATTCTCGGAGTAGTATACTAAAATACCAAGGCTGTGTCTACATTGGCATCCCTTTCCGGAAAAGGGATGCTAATGAGACACTTCGGAATTGCAAATCCGCGGGGGATTTAAATATCCCCCGCGGCATTTCCATTTACATGGCTGCCGCTTTTTTCCAGATCGGGGTTTTTGCCGGAGAAAAGCGCCAGTGTAGACGCGATTCTCCGGAAAATAAGCCCTTTTCCGGAAGATCCCTTATTCCTACTTTTCAAGGGACTTTCAAGTAGGAATAAGGGATCTTCCAGAAAAGGGCTTATTTTCTGGAGAATCGCGTCTACACTGGCGCTTTTCTCCGGCAAAAACCCCGAGCCGGAAAAAAGCGGCAGCCATGCAAATGCCGCGGGGGATATTTAAATCCCCCACGGATTTGCAATTCCGAAGTGTCTCATTAGCATCCCTTTTCCGGAAAGGGATGCCAATGTAGACACAGCTCAAGAGTAAAGACTATGTATGCTAGTATATTTGTCTTACAAGCTATTACAGAAATACTTCGATCATTAGTACAAAGTAACATTTCTTAACACAAAGGTAGAATTCTCTTGTAGCAGAACTTCAGTCACAGGTAAAAAGTTGATCTGTCACAGAAATTGTGTATGTGCGTTTTAATTTTTTTTTAACCCCCCTCATCCGTATTTCAGGAAATCAAACTACGTGAACATTATACTAAAACTCATCTCCCATAAAAAGCCTGATTTTTTTTCTTTTGGAATAAAATCATTGCCCTCATGGCAGGTCTGCACAGGGCCAGGAGATCACTTACAAGGGGATGGAATTATTTCTAAATCAGCAAACAGTAACTCGTATATACAACTCCTGGAAAATATACAGCTAGGAGGAAGAAATGAAAGATTTCTCCTCCCCTTTTAGAAAACTGTTGTGTAGTACAGCTAATTACTGACCCCTTGTTGCTGATTTGCTTGAAGAATCTCTGATACTGAAATTGCTAGACAAAGAGCTTGACTCAAGTCTGTGTCGTCATCCTTGAGTCCCAACAAGCTGCTGCCAAAGAGACTGTGGTTGTTCTATTACAGTGAGAGACAAAATACCTTGAACGTTAATTGCAGCTACTATACTTTTTTAAAAATTAGACTCCAATCTAAGATTGTTATTTCTACAATATTACTATCGTATGTACACTGGACCTTATAGACAAGTTAAAATTAAAAGTAAACCATATCTTGGTCAGATGAGTTTCTCCACCAGAAAACTTCTGAAAACCTTTAACACAGCCAGACTTCCTTTATATTAAGTTTGTGAAAATAAAATTTCAACAACCCTATATCACTATTATTGTGTCAACAGGATATAATTTTTTTCCTCATCTCAGCAAACAGATGTGTGTGTTAAGATGATGTTTTGGGATAGACAATCCCCATTTCTTGTCTACCCCAAAACATTTAAATACTACACTCAGAAGAAAACACAAGCAGCAAGTCAAAAGCAATAAGTACCAGTTGCAAGTTATCAGTCATTCTGAAGCCAAACTTGTGACAGTTGGAAATGCAGGACTATCCCCTATATCCCTCTTTAGACTTCATCTCAATAGCTTTTCCTGCTCACATTATCAAAATTACATTCAAGATTGCTAACCGGTCCCTGCAGGAATTACTTTTTCTGTTTGGCCTGAGTTATTCAGTGTTCATAAAAATCACTGAATTATACAGTAATTTCCACAACTGCGTGGCTATTACCTTTCTGAAAGAAGCTGGAGTTTTACTACAATAGTATTGTGCCAACGAGAAAAGGTCCTCTATATCTTCTATATCCAAACTAGCAGGGGAAGTTTCTAAGGATCCTGTAACATGCAACATACATACATTAATTAAATAATACACAAAACATGGCAGATAGTCTTTTCAAACACTAAAAATATAACTTACTTGTTTTGTGCTCTAGTAAAGAATGTGTGTCAACTAATCTGCATGTTAATTTATCTTTTCATTCATGAACATAGTAGTTTTGAAAGCTACATGGTGGTATTTACCAGTACTTTTGTTAATACAGAAGTAGCTTCTTAAGCTGCCTGTATTGATGAATGATGGGATGAGACTGCTAGTCAAATCTCATTAGTTACAGACTGATGGAACCAGAAAAATTCAGAAAGTAACTGTTATCCTCTTAAATGTTTCTGAACCTCAGAAACACACCACTCACAAGCATATTATTTGCTAGTGTTTGAGCTTCAACTCAGGATTGCTCATGTTTAGTACATTTGTGTCTATATTTAAAGTTTAATCTGTAACCAATACTTTAGCTAGTAAAGAGGAAGCTCAGGAAGATTTAGGGAAAGCATTGAAAACTCTGAGTAGTTATTGGATGCTTATCTGGCCACCATCCTGAAAGGCTGCAAATCACCACTGTATGCCAAGGTGGCAAAAAACCCAAGCAACTTTATTGTGCATTACTTGATTTATAAAAAAAGGTCACAACATTACGAATAATGGAGGATGAGATCCCTACCTAAGGATCCTACAGTTTAATTCATATACATCAATATACATGAGAAAGAACACCACACAAAACTGGGTGCATAAAAGACTAAAGAGAAAGACTGGTAAGGGGACTGGAGAATAAATAGAGAGTGGTTGTTTCAAGCACATGAAGAAAGGCATGCTGCTAAGTATGGGAGAAGAAAAGAGAAATGCACAAAAAGAACATGTAGGATGCAAAAACGGAGATGGAGAAATGAAAGCGGAATATGGGCAAAAAACAATGTTGCAACGCAGATATTTGAAGGAGCCAAACAGGAACATTATGAAGAGAAATAGCTAGAAAAGGGATTAGCTGCAGGAGTGAGTCAGACTGGCAAATGGGGAAGATTATTTTAGTAGCAGCATTACAAGAGCAATACATACTTATCATTTCTTCTCTGCTGTCTGATTCTTGTGCTAAAATAACATCTCTGAAAACAGTAGAAACACAAGTATGAAATAAGTCAGTAAAATAAACACCAATTATGGACAAAACTGTGTAACCAACACATTCACATTATTAACTATGTACTCACTTTGCATTGACAAGGATGATTAACATTAAGAAATAAATAAAAAATGGATCTGCTTGTTGTAGGTATCCATCCCATATTGCCTGAGTGACTTCTGGTGAGCAGTAATATGAAAAGAGGCTTCCAAGCTGAAAAGTTGGGGAATAGCCAGAGAGAAAGAGAAGAGTAAGGAACAACTGTAGCAGGATTACAATACTGCTAACAGATAGACAAGCTAGCTAAAAGAAAAACATTCAAGACACGTGAAACTATGCATTAATGGATAATTCTACCCTTGACAAGGACTTCTGAAAAAGTTTCAGAGGTAGCCATGTTAATCTGTTTCAGCAAAATCAATGTGTCTAGTGGTACCTTATGGCATAAGCTTTTGTGAGTTGCAACTAATTTTGTCAGTTGCATGAAGGGAAAGAAATAGAAACAGATAGAAGGGATACAGAGAATGGGAGTGTTACATCAGAACTAATTCAAATCAGGATGGATGTGGATAAGAAGTTGAAAATATCTAAAGTGGAAAATTACCAGTACTTATTGTAATAAGAGCGCCATTCCCATTTCTTATTCAAACCCATTTGAGCATAAAAACAATCATACCGAGTCAGGCCAAAGGTCCATCTAGCCCGGTATCCTGTCCTCCGAACAGAACAGGTAATCATTAAGTGATCCCTCCCCTGTCACCCATTCCCAGCTTCTGACAAACAGAGGCTAGGGACACCATTCCTAGCCATCCTGGCTAATAGCCATTGATGTTCCTATCTTCCATGAATGTATCTAGTTCTTTTTGGAACCCTGTTAAAATTCTGGTCTTTACAACATCCTCTGGCAAGGAGTTCCACAGGTTGACTGTGCATTGCATGAAGAAATACTTCCTTTTGTTTGTTTTAGACCTGGTACCTATTAATTTCATTTGGTGACCCCTAGTTTTGTGTTACAGGAACAAGTAAATAACTTTTCCTTATTTACTTTCTCCACACCACTCATGATTTTATACATCACATAAAATTCCCCTTTAGGAGTGTCCTCTTTTCTAAGCTGAAAAGTCCCAATCTTTTTCATCTCTCCTCATCTGGCAGCTGTTCCAAATCCCCTAACAATTTTAGCTGCCCTTTTCTGATTTTTTTCCAATGAACTGGTGGAATACATACGCATATGTATTTTAGCTCAGCAATTTAACATTGCAGCCTGTTTTTGAAGGTTTTTTTGCCTGAGGATGGCAACTTTTAAGTCTGTAATTGTGTGTCCAAGGAAGTTAAAATGTTCTCCCACTGATTGTGTTTCCACTCTTGATGTCTGATTTGTGTCCATTTATTCTGTTGTTTAGAGACAGTCTGGTTTGTCCAGTGTACATGGCAGAGGGGCATTGCTGGCATATATCATGTTAGTAGATGCTCAGGTGAACTACAAATCAGACATCAAGAATGGCAAATTTGACACCATCAAAATGGTGGTGTCTGAACAGAAATTGTGAGTGGCTCATTACAATAAGTAATTTTCCATGTTAGGTATTCTCACCTTCTTATCCACAGCCTTCTGATCTTTTTCTTTCATTTCATGCATCCGATGAAATACATGAAAGCTTATGCCATAATAAAGTTGTTAGTCTCTAAGGTGCCACTGCAATACTCCTGAAAAAGTGGCACAGCATGGATCCAGACTGCATGTCTTCTCATATATGCTCACTTCACAGCTGAAGTTTTTTGTTTTGTTTTATTTTTAACTGTCAGGCCCGCAAACTCAGGATCTGAAAGTTAAGCTGGACTTATTTATGCTTCATGTACCTTCAGCAATACATGTTTTAAAATTTAACTGAATTATTCTGATGAAGCATAAGCTATAACAGAATTCGTTCCCTATTGTTTTATTTGCTCGGCAGGGCTAAAATTAACAAAAAGTAGTAACAGTATTTATTCAAGTGAGTAAAGCAAGCAGACGTGACTTTGAATACATATTGTGAAATAGTGTACACTTATTATTAAAGTGGTCCCATTTTTACATGACCACTTTTTTCAGCTGAGACAGACTTTTAAGTTAAAGAAGTCACACATTATTGTGACAGTTAGACACACTTAAGCTTTAAATCATTAGGCTGACAGTTGAGTTACTATCTATCTATCTACCAGGAATAGAGTGTTTTATTATCATCATAAAAAGTTAATCTTTGGGCACATATACTGTAAAAAATGCATCCTTTCCACTACATAGAACGTGAATGAAAGAAAACAAGCTGTGAATTTGCTGTCATGCCAGACAACACCTGTAATGACATTTAACTGAAAAAGGCATAGTACTTGGCTGATTTAGTGGCTTGCTGAGCCTTACTGTATCCCAGATGGGATTGTTACTCTCATGGTTTACAATAGCACTTCATCTGCTTTTAAAAGCTACCTTGAGAGCAGCTGCCACAGGCAAGGGCCCTGCTACGGACAGGTGCTGCTTTTGTTTTAAGCAGCCTCTGTCCCCGGAAGGACCAGGAACCTCACAGGCAGGGGCTGCTTCCATGTCCAGAGCAACCTCTGTCCGTGGGGAGCGTGGGCAACCCACAGGCTGGGACTGCTCTGGCTGAGCAACCTCTGTTTTTGAAGAGCTGGGGCCCACTGCAGATGGGATGATCCAGATGGCAGCAGTCCCAGCCTGAGGCTGAGGGGATGACCCCCTTGGGCTGGAGTAGTCCCCAGCCCAGGATCCTGCTTTAGTTAGTTAACTGGTGAAATGTTAGGCAAACCTAATGTTTAACCAGTTAACTGATTAATCAGGATTTTAGATTCCTAGTGTATATTAATATTAGATTTTACCTGCTGCAGTTTAGTATTAAGTTGGTGGCAGCACAAAAAGCACCAATTAAAAAGATGCTATTTTATACCCAGTTTTCTGGCTTCTTATCCCTTTAACTTGAAGCAAAGTGAAGAGCCTTTGAAAAACTTGGTAGAGCCCAAGGATACAAAAGACATCCTGACTACTAGGATCTTTAACAGCTTTACCACCAGTGTCTCTAATACATATGCATTTTAGAGACTCATCCTGCAAAATATAATTTATGAAAATTGTCTCAAACAAAGTTGTGGATTTCCTACACTACATAACAGTAGTTATCAGATTTGAGTTTGATCTTGCAGTCTTTTCATATACACTCACACTGACATCAATATGATGTGTGACTATAAAACAAGTGCCAGACCACATTAAATTAAAGGTGTGTGTGTGTCTGTGAAAAGCCAATTCTTTAAGAGACAGTGATGCAAAGTCTTGGGCTACTGTAAAAAATTATTTGGGTATTAGGCCTAGCGTACACTTCATCTTCCCTGCTTGATCTAACCTAGCAATGAGCAACCTAGGATAGTGGGTGGACCACGAGTAGCCCTCCATCTTAGAGGGCTGCAAGACTTTCATAATCAAGACGGCCTCTTGGGATGTGGTAGTTTTGCTAACTGCACTTGTGCACCTAAAATTTACAGGGTATGCCAACTGAATTGTAGTTGTGCTTTGATTAGATGCTGAGGAAAAGGAGCTCTCTCAGTCAATGCTATATGCAATCAGCACGCATCTCACTTTATGTGCCCTTGTTTTACATGCATGTCATTTTAGTATTACTAGTAAGAAAAAAAAAACCCTATGAGGATGACCAGCAGAATCGGATGACTGTGCATGGGCAACAGTGGAGGCCACATGTAGAACCCCAATGGGCTATGAGGGAGGAATTTAAAACATACAAGTAACTTGAATTTGTAAACTGACCAGCCCTATTGTAATCCATAATCTCTGAACTGATGTCGATATGCAAAACAACTGAATATGTGTGGAAGTGTGCTGTTTAATTACTTCTTGGAAGTTGCAGTTGATTCATGAAATTGCTACGCATACATATTAAGCAGCACTTCCAATCCATAGTATCAATAGCTTAGGTTTTATATCGACAGTAAGAATCTAATGTTCACAAGATCTCACCTTCTATTTGGAATGGAAAGGCTGGAGGCTATAAAAGTGACATCCTAAAAAACATACATCTTTGTGTTCTTCCTCTACTTCAAAATACTTTTGAAGGGATTAAAAAAGTAAAACCTCCAAATTTCTTTGTATCACTATTACATAGCTTGGCAGTATATAATTAAAAGTTTCTACAGAAATTTATTTTTCATTATGTTTCCCTACTTTCACTTTATTACCCAGTTGAGTGCATATGAGTCTGGTGTCATCTTCTTTGTGTCTAGAAAGGAGCAGAGTTCAGGCTCATGGTACTGGAGGAGAAGCCTAAATAGGTGAAATGGTCTCCCCTTCAGGAAACAATCCCTAGAAAGCAAGCAGGATGACAGTGTTTATGAAAAAAAAAATCTTAATAATCGAGTCAGCTTATATTGACAAGTCTCAGCTAAAAAGAAAATAGAACTGCAAGTGTGTTAAGAGGAAACATGTCATCCTTTACTCAGATAAGATAGTGGGGAGAATTAACAAATACATGTCAAACCAATCTGATAGCTTTCTCTGATAGGATAACGAGTCTTGTGGATAAGGGAGAAGTGGTGGACGTGGTATACCTAGACTTTAGTAAGGCATTTGATATGGTCTCTCGTATGATATTCTTATCAATAAACTAGGCAAGTACAACTTAGATGGGGCTACTATAAGGTGGGTACATAACTGGCTGGATAACTGTTGTCAGAGAGTAGCTATTAACGGTTCACAATCCTGCTGGAAGGGCATAACAAGTAGGGTTCCCCAGGGGACTGTTTTGGCACTGGTTCTGTTCAATATCTTCATTAACAATTTAGATATTGGCATAGAAATTATGCTTATTAAGTTTGCAGATGATACAAAGCTAGGAGGGGTTGCAAGTGCTTTGGAAGATAAGGTCATAATTCAAAATGATCTGGATAAACTGGAGAAATGGCCTGAGGTAAACAGGTTGAAGTTTAATAAAGACAAATGAAAAGTACTCCACTTAGGAAGGAACAATCAGTTTCACACATACAGAATGGGAAGCAACTGTCTAGGAAGGAATACTGAAGGAATACTGCAGAAATGGATCTAGAGGTCATAGTGGACCACAAGCTAAATATGAGCCAACAGTGTGACATTGTTGCAAAAAAAGCAAACATGATTCTGGGATGCATTAACAGGAGTGTTGTGAGCAAGACACAAGAAGTCATTCTTCCACTCTACTCTGTGCTGATTAGGACTCAATTGGAGTGTTGTGTCTAGTTCTGGGCACCACATTTCAAGAAAGATGTGGAGAAATTGGAGAAGGTCCAGAGAAGAGCAACAAGAATGATTAAAGATCTAGAGCAGTGTTTCTCAACCTTTTTTTATACAGTACCCCTTTAAAAATTTTTTTAAGTATCCCTAGCGCCCCTCCCTCCTCACTCTAACCCAATGCCCTTCCCTGCATCAGATCCAGGCTCCGGATGTATGGTAATCCTACATTTGAAGTGCCCATTCCCACCACCTGGCCCTGCCTCGGCAGCTTGTCTGCAGGGCACAAGAGCCCTACCAGTGCCGGGCTCACTGTGAGGGGCTGTGCACTCCCACCTCACTCTGACGCCTCCCCTAGCATGGCACCTGGAAGAAAATGCCCCCCCGCCTCACTACACCACTGATGCCGGGGTTCCTTTGGAGCAAAGCTTCACAGCCTTTTAAGCTCCTCTTTTCAGTGCCATGGGGAAGGAGCGATGGGGATGCATTGTACTGAGCTGCTGGTGGGGGTGGGGGTAATGCATATCTCCAGGTTCGGCCACCCTCCCTGCTGGAGCACCCCAGGGAGGCTGCTAGAGAGGCAAAGAACTAGGAGTCGCAGCCGTGGAAGTGATTTTTTTCCCTTCCCTGCCCAAACCCACCCCCCAACTTGGAACTGTCTTGGGTCTCACCAGAGCTGCCACAGCCATACACTTTTCCCACCAGTGCTGGGGTGCATGTGCATAGCGGCTGTTAACATCCAGGCGTGCGGCTCCAAACATTCAATTTGACAGGCATGTGCCACCGCCCCCTCCCTGATCCTTTGCAGGGCAGTCCCGGACATTTTATGCCAAATTTCACTTGTGTTGATAAACCCTCCCCCCCCCCCTCCCCCAGACTTCTCTTGCATACCCCTAAAGTTAGGCATACCACTGGTTGAGAAACACTGGTCTAGAGAACATGACCTACGAAGGAAGATGAATGAATTGGGCTTTTTAGTTTGAAAAGGAGAAGACTGAGAGGGGACATGATAACAATTTTCAGGTACCTAAAAGGGTGTCACAAGGAGAGAGGAAAATTGTTCTCCTTGGCCTCTGATGCTAGGACAAGAAGCAATGGGCTTAAACTGCAGCAAGTGAGGTTTAAGTTGGACATTAGGAAAAACTTCCTAACTGGCAGGATGGTTAAGTACTAGAATAAGTTGCCTAGGGAGGCTGTGGAATCTCCATCACTGGAGATATTTAAGAGCAGGTTAGAAAGACATCTATCAGGGATGTTCTAGAATGGCACTGGGTCCTGCCATGGAATTGATCATCTCTCAAGGTCCCTTCCAATTCTAGTGTTCTATGATTTTTAAACAATTTAAGCCACCACATTTAAATATCATAATAAAGTTTAAACATTCTTTTGTAAAAAGCTCTTTGGGTAAGAGTGTGCCTCAAACAAAACAGAGACAATTGTTAACTGGTCAGTTTCATTAGACTAAAGTGATTAAAAAAAAATCTCCATGTACATCTGAATAAACATTTCATATTAAGCAACTAGTAGGAAAAGAATAGAGTCAAATCATAGTATGCAAGACAATAAAAATAGACCTTTCTAAGTTAAACCCATTCAATACACAGCTCTCCCAATCAATGTAGTTAACTTGAGTGTCTCTTATGTTGGCAGTTCCGTGGTGTTAGAACTTAAGTGAAATATTCCACAAATTAAATGCATTATTTTGGATATTAAAATCTGTGCTTTCTAATTCAGTTAACAGTGTAATGGTACAAACTGAAGACAGACATTCCATTGTCTTATTTTTGGCGTAACAATTTAAGATCAAAATTATTTTTCATCTGAATGGTTAATAAAAAAGCTCAAGTCACTCAGACTTTACAGCTACCAATATTCAAAGTGGGCTAAAAAAATCTTTCAGAATTTAGAAAATTAGTTTATCGGAATTTCAGTTTACAATGACAAAAATAAGACCTCAATTTTAGATGTAGTAGGATTTTTCTTAAACTGCTCTGCTGAATAACTTTGCTCTTTACTACTTACCAGGTCAATCAATCCTCTAGTAGCCTGTCACTTGTCTAGTTGAAATGCAACTCACTGCCTCTCAAGAGCAGTGAGTTCAAATAGTTAACCTCCTCAGTCACTGAAGAGGTAAAAAGGCAATATGAAGCAAAGAAAAAAAGTGTTTGAGATGCTAATTTAGACATCATTTTCTAGCCAAAGAAAAAGGAGTAGACAACCTTAAGAGGAATCTGTTTTCCATCCCTCACTAGAAGTAATGTTGCCATGAGAGAACAGATGTAGAAGAATTCTTAACCTAACACCTGCCAGCATTATCAAAAGAGGATGGGAAATACTGTAGATTACTATCAATCATCCACCAGCATTCTATGGTGATTATCACTATTTCAGATCACATACTAAATAGGTATGTGAAAGGTTAACTGGATACCTGCTTACCCAGTAAATATCACCCTAACTGGAATCGGAAAGTATTACCAATTTAACTGGTAACCAGCAGTGGCTGGAGCAGCTCCTCCCACGGGCATTATCAACACCTACACTGTTTACTGAGCTCTTAGAGGACATTTAGAAGTAAGTTAGAGCTAAATAACAGTACAAAACACAGAGCTAGGACTGGTGGCTGTGAACAAACTTTATGGGACCATTGGAAAGTTGGCCAAACCTACAGTAAGTGGATATCCAGCTAACTAAAATCATGCTGGACCAGAATGATTCAACCTGTACCATGAAAACTTCAGTATTTATTTTCTGGGATCATATCTAACACATATGTAGCATTTAGATTAATTACATGTTCATGTATATCTCCAATTTTGCAATGATCTGAGAGAATCTGGCAGTTTTGCTTCAAACAATGCTACTCTGTTACTGCAGAAAACTACAGTAAACTTCTGATAATCCAGTACCTTTGGGACCCAGGGGGTTTTGGATTATCGGATATGCTGGAGTATCAGGAGGTACTCTGGAAGGAGAGGTGGGTCGGCGGGGAATGGTGCAGCATGGGGAGAACCCTCTGTTGTTTTGCAGGGAGGCAGGGGAAGCCCCGCGCAGCTGCCGGTGACAGGCCAGCTGGGGCTGCAAGCGGCAGTGGCAACTTGGAGAAGTGGCGGGGCAGAGCAGCTGGGGTGCTGCCAAGTTGGTCCTGCAGCGCCACCCCTCACCTGAGCGGCGCTGCGGGACCAATCCGGCAGCACCCCAGCTGCCCTGCCCCACGGCTTCCCCAACTCTGCTGCTGCTGAAACTGACAAGCGGCGGAGTTGGGGAAGCCACAGGCAGAGCAGCTGGGGTGCTGCCCGGTTGGTCCCGCAGCCCTGTCTCTTACCCCCCTGCTTGGCGCCTGGCAGCACTCCAGCTACTCTGCCCCATAGCTTCCCCAAGTCCGCCACTCATCAGTATCAGCAGCGGCAGCTGCGCAGAGCAAAGCAGCTGGGGTGTTGCCGGGCACTGAGCAGGGGGGGTAACGGGCGGCGCTGCGGGACCAACCTGGCAGCCTCCAGCTGCTTTGCTCTGCGCCTCTTCCCCAAATCCACCACTGGTCAGTTTCAGCAGCGGCAGCAGAAGACTTGGGGAAGCAGCATGGAGCAGCTCCAATTGTCCAGCTGGCTGGAGCACTTCTGGATTCCAGTTGGTGCCAGACTATCGGGAGTGTTGGACCACTGGATGCCGGGCAATTGGAGTTTTACTGTATATTGTTTGCCAAACTCACCATTAATGTATCTTTTCAAAGAAATTAGTTCTAAAAATTTAACACATTCAATGTCAGCAACAGTTGTTTCTTTTCTCTCTCTCATATATATGTGCACGCACATACACACTTTACCTGGGAATATACTTGTTCATGATAGCATAAAAGCAATTGTACAAATCACTGCGTGGAATTCGAAGATGCACCAGTGGCTTGAGTAGATGTATCCAACCAAGGCAGGAGCTGTATTTAACATTACGTGATTTACAATAAAAGGTAATAATGGATTCAATATCCAAAAGTAATACTGACTTCTCTTCTTCTGGCACTGATAGCTGATCTGGAAATAGAAAAATATAACAAATACTTCCGAGACAGTTAAGGAATAGTTTCATATGGTAGTTACATTCATATACAAAACTATAAATGCACATAGAAAGGGATAGAAAATAAGAAACAGAATACCTTACTGCCCCTGTATAAAACTATGGTACGCCCACATCTTGAATACTGCGTACAGATGTGGTCTCCTCACCTCAAAAAAGATATTTTGGCCTTGGAAAGGGTTCAGAAAAGGGCAACTAAAATGATTAGGGGTTTGGAACGGGTCCCATATGAGGAGAGGTTAAAGCGACTGGGACTTTTCAGTTTAGAAAAGAGGAGACTGAGGGGGATATGATAGAGGTATATAAAATCATGAGAGGTGTGGAGAGGGCCAATAACGAAAAGTTACTTATTAGTTCCCTAAATAGAAGAACTAGAGGACACCAAATTAAATTAATGAGTAGCAGGTTTAAAACGAATAAAAGAAAGTTCTTCTTCACACAGCGTGTAGTCACCCTGTGAAACTCCTTGCCAGAGGAGGCTGTGAAGGCTAGGACTATAACAGAATTTAAAGAGAAGCTAGATAATTTCATGGAGGTTAGATCCATAAAAGGCTATTAGCCAGAGGATAAAATGGTGTCCTTGGCCTTTGTTTGTCAGAGGCTGGAGAGGGATGGCAGGAGACAAATCGCTTGATCACTGTCTTCGGTCCACCCTCTCTGGGGAACCCGGTGCTGGCCACTGTCAGCAGACAGGCTACTGGGCTAGATGGACCTTTGGTCTGACGCAGTATGGCCATTCTTATGTTCTTATGTACATACAAGTAGCTTGAATCAGATTTTTGAAGTGATGTGAAAATGAGTTTTAAGAAAAAGTCATTGGACTAAATTTTCAAAGCAAGTTGAAATGTCACAATGAAGTGGAAACAGATAAGACTGGTTTTTCCAGCCTATGTGAAACAAAGAGGTAGATTTAAAATGTGCTAAATGCCCATCTTTTATTCCAACTTGGAGCACTCAGCACAATCTCCCAAGCTCCACAAGTCAAAAGGGACTGATTCAACAGACTATTCCATAATGTACGTCTTCAATGCCTCAAAAATCCACTTACATACAAAACACAAATTTGGGTCTTGGATAGATTAACTATCAGAACATGTCTTCTGATGGCAAAAGTGTAGAAATGTCACACACAAAATACGTATCTCTTAGGTTGTATTAGCGCTGGCTATGCTTGGCAGCTCAATAAAGTTTAAAGTTTCCCCTCCTACCTTTCTCCACCCTGTCTCCTCTGGCTACTAAGGACTGTGAAATGAGGGGAAGTGGCAGACAAAGGAGAAAGACTTGCAGAAAAATCAGATTGACAAACACAGTTTGAATCTCTTAACAGCAAGTCTGTCTGGTGAACCACAAGAGGAAACCTGATCTGACAACCCAGGATAGGACTCTCACTGAGAAACATTACTGGTCACCAGCAGTCTGGAAGGAGTGAAAGAGGAGTACATAACAGGAGTGGAAGAAAGAATATAGGTTAATGAGTGAGCCAGCTGTCTATTTAACCAGATTACATTCAGAATAGCCAGCCTATAAATGCAAATACCAAGTTAAGTAACAGAGCTTGGGATGGATACAGACCTTGGAATAAGGAAGCATAAAGGCTGGAGGCTTGACTAGCCTGTGTCACTGCCTTCCTAAAGCTCAAGGTGATGGGAGGTGTACACAAAAAGCTCAGCTGGCAGCATTGGAAAAAGGATGTAACTGGCAGACTAACAGTTTTATTCAGGGTGGATTAATTTAAAACACTAATTTTAATCACAACTCAAAATCCTTGATTTACATTTACTTATTTAAACTTGCAATTTAATCATGTTTTTCAACTATACTTTTTAGATATTTTCTTGAAGAGAGGTTCATTCTCACAAGAGCATGGACCTCCCTGGTTGGACACCCTTGGGACCCAAGTGGTCCAAAACAAGAGAGTTTGCCAGCCTACAAAAGTTCAGGCTTCTGGGTTCTGCAGGGCTTTCCTCCAGGCCCCCAGCCCACCTAGCATGGTGCCCTGGGCCTACCTACCAGGCACAGCCGCTCCTGGCTGGCTGGCTCTGCTCTTGGCCGCTGGCCTTACCAGGTTGCCTGCCACCAAATTGGCTCTCTGCTCCCAGCCTGCAACCTCTATAGCTGGGACTCTCTGGTCCTGCAAAATCCATCTTCCTGCTTGACAACATTGATTATCTATACAAGGCTATGTGCAGCTCACAGAAACACAGCCAGCCTCCCACTTTTCCATGCCCTCAGCCACAAGCCACAGTCACTTACCCCTTTCTCATCTTTCAGTTCTAGTAAACTTAGCAGTCCTTTCTAACTACAGTTGACAAAAAGTTCTAGACAAAAGAGTAATTTAAATTCAAAGGAAGTCACCATGCTCTAAGTTACAGAAATGAGTTCATTGTTTTACATTTCTTTTACAAATATCACCAAAATACATGCAACTGTGTTACAGAAGTATTACACACTGTGGTAGTTGGTACCCCATCTGAATATCCAATGGTGCAAGAATGAGGTAAGCCAGGACAAGTAGTGCAGTGGGAGACTGTTTCTCCCTCAAAAGCTGTAGAAAGTAGTATTGATAGTTAAGTGGATGGGCATACTGAACTTGAGAGTCAGCTCTGAAACAACATTTTATCATGATGCTAAGAAGTACTGTGTTGCTCTTTGGCACGAGCTGTCAATTCATGTCAAAGTTCAAAACACAAAGGGCACTACATAAAAATTATCAAATGCAACAGACCAATCTTTTTGCTAAGTGGTAATTTGCAGTTTGAACAGTCTCAGTCCCTTTTTTCCACTGGATCGTGTTTGGATTATGCAGCCCATCACATAACAGATAATACCTGGCACTTCCTTCATATCTTCCATTCAAATATGAAGTTCTGCTTGCACATCAAAGATATCCAATGATTCTTTTGTGCTAAGCTTTTACCTTCCATATCCAAAACACCCATCAAAATTTAAATAATAGGGAAGGCAATTATGCTAACTACATGACTGGAAGAGAGCAGGCATTATAGAAATGTAATTAGCAAACTTACCAATCAGATCTTGGCAATCCTTGTGAATTATGCTCTGTTCCGGAAGATCTAAACAACCATCCCAGGATGCCAGATTGTCCCCTTTTCCTACAACATTCAGTGCAATCTGAAAACAAACAGTTATTCAAAGCATTACTACTTTACCTATGTCAACTCTTCAGATTAAGCTCAAAGGAGAATAAACATTTCAAAACTGAATTAATATACACGTCAGAATTGTGCATGGCACACATGCACTCACAAAGAGGGGATAATCCTTCTATAATTATTCATGATACTGAAATCATCAGTTTCAAAGTAAAAAAAAAAAAGTCTACAAGTATTATACTACTTAGAGAGATAGTTACCTTCCAGACTTTGGCCCTCAAATCAGCTGGTAATGGTCTTCCTTGAATTATGTTTCTTACTGTTTCAAGATCACAACCTCCTTCTTCTAAAGCTTCTTCAAGGTCTTTTTCCCTACATAAAATATTTTGTAACATTTAAAAGTACTTTAAACAGAAAAATGTTTTGATTATTCAATATTGTCTTGTATGTACATTCCTGTTGTATCCGCTAAAGATTCTTGCAAGCTAGAGTATGCCATCAACTTAAAAGAACATTTAAAATAAGCGTCCTGATTGGCTGTTCATAAAAACTCAGATTACATAAACCAAATATTGTAAAACCTGATTTATCTTTCATAACGTGTGCCATCTGTACCAGGCAAATTACTTGAAACTATGGTAAAGAATAACATTATCAGACACATAGATCAACATAATTTGTTGGGGAAAAGTAAATATGGTTTCTATAAAGGGAAATCATGCCTTACTAGAGTTCTTTGAGAGGTCAAGAAACATGTGGACAAGGGGGATCCAGTGGATATCCTGTACTTAGATTTTCAGAAAGCCTTTGACAAGGTCCCTCACCAAAGGTTCTTAAGTCAAATTAATTATCATGAGATAAGAGGGAAGGTCCTCTCATGGATTGATAACTGGTTAAAAGACAGGAAACAAAGGGCAGGAATAAATGGTCAGTTTTCAGAGTGGAGAGAAGTAACTAGTGGGGTCTAAGGATGTTAAGGACTAGTCAACTACCCAATAAGCAAATGCTTATCTGATAGTCAGTTGACTAGTCGATTCCCCACCCCCACGCTGCCTCTATCAGGTAGAGGCAGCAAAAGGGGGCGGGGAGAAGAAGGGGTACTTCAAAGTGGCAGCACCGCACAACTGAGCTGGAGATCAGCTGTGCAACACTGCTGCTTTAAAACCCCATGGCGGTATTTCAAAGGGGTAGCCACCGCACAGCTGATACCCAGCTCAGCTGTGCGGCACTGTCCCTTTAAAACACCGAAGTGCCATGGAACCCAGGGTCAGCTGGGACTCCCCAGCTGACCCTGGCTTCTGGGGAAATGCCACGCAGAACCCCAACTGGCCCTGGACTCCATGGTGCTGCCTCATTGAAATGCTGAGGTAGCGTTTCAAAGGGGCAGCTGCTGCACAGCTGAGCTGGGGATCAGCAGTGCTGCCCCTATGTACACCGCTGGGAATGGGTGACAGGAAAGGGATTGGTTGATGATTCCCTGTTCTGTTCACTCTGAGGCATTTAACATTAGCTACCGTCAGAATACAGGATTCTGGGATAGATGGACCTTTGGTCTGACCCAGTATGGCTGTTCTTACGTTTGCTTGACTTCTCATTCCACACAGTTTAAATACTGAAAATGAATTACAGGCAGTCCCTGAGTTACGCGGATCCGACTTATGTCGGATCCTCAGTTATGAACGGGGTTTGCTGCCCGTCTCCCTGGTCTGCTGAGACGGGGAGCAAAGCCTCTGAGGACGCCGGCACCAGGACAGCCGCGGTGCGTCTGGACTGTCCGCTGCCCGCGTGCTCTGCGGCTTTGCTCCCCATCTCCCTGGTCTGCTGGAGGGGGGGGGGGGGGGCAGCTAGTATGCCCCCCCCCAGCAGACCAGGCTTTTCTCCGGATGCCTGTGGTAGAGCAGCTGGGGCGCTGCCGGTTGGTCCTGCAGCGCCGCTCTAGGCGCTACTGGACCAACCCGGCAGCGCCCCAGCTGTTCTGCCCCAGGCATCCTGATTCAGCAGATGCTGGTCAGTTTCAGCAGCGGCTGAATCAGGACGCCTGGGGCAGAGCAGCTGGAGTGCTGGTGGGTTGGTCCAGTAGTGTCGAGGAGCGGCACTACTGGAGCAACCCAGCAGCACCCCAGCTGCTCTGCCCCAGGCGTCCCCAAGTCAGCCGCTGCTGAAACTGACCAGCGTTGACTACAGGAAGCCCGAGGCAGAGTTGCTCTGCCCCGGGCTTCCTGGAATCAGCCGCTGATCAGTTTCAGCAGCAGCTGACTTAGGGACGCCTGGGGTTCTTACGTTGAATCTGTATGTAAGTCGGAACTCAGCCTGTTGAAACTGATCAGAGGCTGATTCCAGGAAGCCCAGGGCAGAGCAACTCTGCCTCGGGCTTCCTGTAGTCAGCCACTGGACAGTTTCAGCAGCGGCTGAATCTGGACGCCAGTTCTGACTTACATACAGATTCAACTTAAGAACACACCTCCAGTCCCTATCTTGTACGTAACCCGGGGACTGCCTGTATCTCATTTTATTTTTCTCATGAAGTGGCATATTGCTACAAAACTGGTCTAACATTAGAGAAGAATGTTTAAACCCAATGAGCTACACAATTTTTATTGATAAATTAGTGATTCTAAGGAAGCATTTTTTACAAACAGATTCAAATGTAAATTTGAGACCTAGATTAGGTGGCAGTCTCTCATAAAATACATCAGCTTACCTAAATACTGGAAAATATTTTCCAGTGGTTTATCAATAATTAGCTCTTAACTCCGTATTTCCTTTTTTTCCCCCAGACATATTCATGTCATGAGATATTAGCCAATTAACTAACCTAGTCTTCAGTTTTATCTGGCACAATTAATGCGACATGTAAAAGAAAACAACTCCCCTCCCAACAAGTAAATGTATAGAAAAGATATCAAAAAGCTTTTAACACTATTACTGCAGTCTAACAGAATACCCAAAAAGTTCTAGCTGTAAGTATTTTTAACGCCTCATCAAACCCAGATCTGATCTCACTGGTAAGAGGCACTGTACATGTACAGAGATTTTACAATCTGAGACTCTGGACAGCCACAGACCTGCTCTTACACATTACTCTGTAATTAAAAGTTATTAGTTTCATAAGCAGCTGCCTACCGATGCCACATCATGTTCTAGTTATGTTTTTGAAATAGATTACGCAGGGCAAGGCGAGTGAGGCACTTGCCTCAGGTGCATAGCTGAGGGGGCGCAGAAAAGACAACTACTACACTGTGCTCATGCCTCAGGCGCCAAATTAGCTAGTTACGACTCTGAGATTACAGGTACATATCTGTTGGAGAGGAACCCGCCCCCTTTCCCAAAACTGTTATGCGTGTTTACGTTAGAGCAGTTGCCAATTTTAGTTGAGAAACAACAAAGCTGTCTTCATAGGTGTGCAATAAGGATGCCTGTCTTCGAAGTATGGTTTTGTGAAGAGGGAGAAGAGCAGGGAATATGGTTCTCAACCGGGAGTCTAATGAAACAGCAGTAGGCTGCAAAGTTTAACATTTTATCCATTGTAGCATGATGCTTCCTACTATAACCTTAATAAATAATCATAATGTCATTCATTAACAAAATTCAGTTCTATCTTTTCATTCCCATCTATAAGAAAGACACGAGGAAAGCAAGCTGCTCACTTGAATAACCTCCCAAAGAGAAAAAAAGTCTGAGGGAAAGCCATATTAGTCTGTAACTTTAAAAATGAGTAGTCGTGTGGAGATAATTGAGCTCAGGCCTCCCACGGACAGGGGCTACTGCCATGAAGCAGACTCTGCCCGTGGTGAACCAGGGCCCGCCTCGGGCAGAAGCTACTTCATGGCAGCCTGCCCTGAGCCCTGCCCTGCGCTGCTGCCTCTGCCAGATCCAGCAGCAGGGCAGGGGAAGGAAGGACAAGAGGCACCACGGAGCCGGTGCTAGGGGGAACTGGCTTTTTATTCCATCTATTACTTGATTAATCAAAATTCAACCTCCCTATTAGGGATGTTAGGCAGCCGGTAATATACTAGTCAACTAACCACATAAATTCTTGGCAGTTAGTCGTCTATTTTATAGTTCCTGTGGGTGGAGGCAGCAGCCAGTGCACTCCAGCTTCACTCCCAGGCAGCCTCCTGTCACTACGCGCTGCACCTCAGACAGCAGTGTGAGGTGCTAGGCGGGAGCCAGTCCACGAGGGGAGCCAGTTTAAAAACCAGTTGCCCTCATGGACCGGCTGCCTGCCGGCCCACACTTCTGCCTCCAATACAAAGGCAGCAGCAGCCCCTGCCTGCGGGGGGGTCCGAGCTCCTCGCAGACAGAGGCTGCTGGGAGGGCAAAGGATGCAAGGGAGGCTTCCGCGAAGCAGCCTCTGTCTGCGGTGGCCTGGACTGGCCACAGACAGAGGCTGCTCTGGCAGCAGCCTGTCTGCGTAGGGTTCTGAACCTGCCCTTGCCCCCTGCACCCGACAGGGGCTACTGCCTCAAAGGAATCTCTACCCATGTTGAACCAGGGCCTGCTGTAGGCAGAGGCTGCTTTATGGCAGCCTCCACTGCCACATCATGCTGCTTCTCCCATGGGAGAAGAGGGGGGCGGGGCAGATGGCACTGCAGAGTTGGTGCTGGGGACAAGCGGCTTTTAAGCTGGCTCTCCCCCAGCACCAGCTCCTGTCCCCCCTGCCTTGCTGCCTCTATCAGAGGCAGCAAGTTTGGGGGGAGCAACTAGTTGAGGGACTAGTTGCTTACATCCCTAGTCAGAAGTCCAGTTTGAAAGGCAAAAACGACAGGGTCAAACTCCATTTGATAAACACCAGACATTGCAGATAGCACTGCCCAGTAAATATTATCAGCTCTATGTTCTACATTATTTTAGTGCTTGCAATTTAGGCATAAAACCCAACAAAGCAAAATAAATGTGCATTCCTCAGCACATAGGACAAACATGGTTGACTGGTGCCCACATAGTTGGTCAAAAATATGCAAACCTATCTCTTCACATGGCCCTAGGAAGTTTCCAGCTGTGGGGTAGGGACACATAGTCCTGCCTCCCGTCCCAACTTCATCTGCTGACAGCTGAATCCAAAGAAGTCATAGAGGTCCAGTAAAGTCTCAGAATCCATGACTGCTAGGGATGTTAAAATGCATTTATTTGTGTAAATGTGTATCTGCAGAAATTTTCAGTCGATGCATGTATTGCTTTAAAGCTGGCTCCTCACAAGCACTGGCTCCTGTTTCCCTACCCCTGATGCCTCTGTATCAGAGGCAGGGGGGTAGGGAGAGGGGAGTCAGCTCGGCAAGAGCTGATACACATAGGGAACTGGCTTGAAAGCCAGCTTCCTGTGTATACTGGCTCCCGCTCTCTCAGAGGCAGCAGCATGAGGGGAAGGAACAGGCAGCTCTGTGGGAGCTGGCTTTTAAGCTGCCTGCCCCCAAGCACCAGCTTTGCATCCCCCCTCATACTGCTGCCTCTGTGGGAGGCAAAGGGAGGCACAGGCAGCTTCATGGAACTGGCTTCCCGCACATACCAGTTCCCGCCTGCCTCCCTCACTGCACACTACTGCCTGCATGCGGGGATGAAGAGGAGGAGAAGTGGCTCCTCCCAGGCACCAACTCTGCCTGCCACACCATGCTGCTGTCTCTGTGGGAGGCAGCATGGGGGTGGGGGATGGCTGGTGGTTCCGCAGGAGCCAGCTCCCCACAGAACCCTAACCTGCCCCTACTTTGCTGCCTCTGTAAGAGGGTGGAGTGTGGGATTTGTTAGGATTACCCATTACGACCAGGCTTATTGGTTAATTGTGTAAACGACTACACACTAACATCCCTAATGACTGCCGTGACCTCCATCCCTAATGACTGCCGTGACCTCCATAACTAAATAGTCGCTTTATACATGAATAATTACATATGCAGAACTTTCCTGCTCACCTGTGCTACTTTGGATGGATTTGGGAAGCACAATTATTGAATGATGCTTTTTACAAGATACTAAAGGCATTACTTTGCATTTCTTCCCCAGAACTTCGCCAATTAGAAAAAACAATGAAAGCAAAGTTATACCTTTAACCTCTAAAAACCACCAGAAACCAGCTTGAAATAACTACAGGCAATCCCCGGGTTACGTGGATCCGACTTACGTCGGATCCCTACTTAAGAACGGGGTGAGGGAACCCCAAACTAGCTGCGCCCCCTCCTCCACGGCGAGAAAAGCCGCTCCGCATCTCCCTAGTCTTCGGGGGTGGGAGGGGAGGCGCAGCTAGTTGGCTTTTCACGCCGACGCCTGGGGTAGAGCAGCTCCACGTCATCTTCATATTGGTGCACAAAACAAAATGCATGTGGCAGGAGTGGGGCAAAGGGATTCTGAATGTGGAAAGAGGCTCAGTCCTAGGGTAGTGGGCTGGGGTACATGGATCTGATTGCAGGAAAGTTTCAACTACAGGCAGTCCCCAGGTTACATACAAGATAGGGACTGTAGGTTTGTTCTTAAGTTGAAATTGTATGTAAGTCGGAAACTGACCAGCAGTGGCTGAATCCGACACGCCTGGGGCAGAGCAGCTGGGGTGCTGCTGGGTTGGTCCCGCAGCGCCGCTCCTCGGCTCTACTGGACCAACCCGGCAGCACCCCAGCTGCTCTGCCCCAGGTGTTCCCAGGTCAGCCGCTGCTGAAACTGACCAGCGGCAGACTACAGGAAGCCAGAGGCAGAGCTGCTCTGCCCCGGGCTTCCTGGAATCAGCCGCTGATCAGTTTCAACAGCAGCTGAATCTGGACGCCTGGGACAGAGCAGCTGGAGCGCTGCCGGGTAGGTCCTCGCAGCGCCGCTCCTGTAGTTGAAACTCTCTCACAAGTTTCTCCTGCAATCAGATCCACGTACCCCAGCCCACTACCGTAGGACTGAGCCTCTTTTCACATTCAGAATCCCTTTGCCCCACTCCTGCCACATAAATTTTATTTTGTGCACCAATATGAAGATGACGTGTCTCACATCTCTTCCACATTGATACACACAAAATTCATTCCACTCAGGGTTGAGAAAAATTAGAGGGAACACTGATTACAACTGAACATTATGATTCATCATGGTATAAAGACAGGACACCCATAGTAAAGACTTCATATTTTTGCAGTGATTCTGTATGGAACCAGCATAGCTCATGAAGAACTCCCTGTTTAATTTTTTAATAAAAGTTTTAGCAATGTTTTTAGATCTTCAAGGTTGCACGTGCTCTCACTAATTCTTACTGGAACTGCCAGAAGTGGAGATTCTTCCACATGATTTAGATTTCATCTGAAGAATTATGCTTCAGTGTTTCAAGACCCAACAGGTTTACACGTGAGTGCTTTAGTGTATGATAATATATTCATATGGCTAGACCTTTATTTAGAAATGACAACAATTAACATTTTATATGGTGTTTTATCTGTACAACGGACCCATATATCTTAATGGACACTGTACTTTGCATTCTTCTGGTTACAGAAAAATTAATAGTCAGTTTACAAGTGCAAGTGAACAAAACTAGATGAATGATTTAAACCCTTGGGAGCCATACATGCAGGTCATAGGGCCATAGTACAAAATGAGAGCTATTTATGGCAAGATATGTGTTTACATTACAAGTAGCATAGCTGCAGTAGCACAGCAACTTCCTACAGCAATAACTGGGTTTTTTCTGTTGGTGTAATAAATCCACCCCCATGGGAGGTGGGGGTAGGAGATTCCATTGACCTACCTGCATCTATAGTCTGACCTAACTACATTATTTACATTTTAGTCATAGACCTTACTTGACACCAACATTCACATCAACTCCAGTTCCTTTATATTAGGACCAGATTGACCAATAGAAAGTATACCTAGTACTAAGTGTAGATGATACATGCACACTAACAGTAAGACAAGTGGATCAATACAGATGACAATCACAAACAGTGGGGCAAGAGCACAGGCGACTGCCCTAAGGGAACCAAAGGAAGGTTGTAGGTATGTATGTGGAAGGGACTAAGAGCAAGGAGACAGTAGAGAACAGAGAAAGGTCATATAAAGGCAAGGGATACTAGAAGAGGAATAAAAAGGAAGGGAGATAGTGCTGCAAGTGCTTAACTTTATTGTCCAAAACCACAATTACATTTATTTTCAATTGACCATAAGAAGTCACATAACTATTCCAAATGCCATTTTTGTTGCCTATAGGGCACACAAAGACCAAAAACTGCATCACAGTGGTCACTGAAGATTGCTTCTGAAGGCATGTAAGGGCTATCTCTCTCTCTCACTCTGAGCTTCTCTAGCAGCATGACACTTTCTGGAGGCACAAGGTAAAGACCAAGTCTAAGAAGGATAGCCTTGTTAGTCTGCATCTGCAAAAACAGCGAGGACTCCTGTGGCACCTTAAAGACTAAGGCTACATCTACACTGCAGGCTTTTTGCTCAAGAACAATTGTTCTTGCACAAAACCTTGTGGAGCGCCTACACTGCACGTGAGTTCTTGCGCAAGTAAATTTACAGTAAGGCGTCAGAACTGAGGGCTTCTTGCGCAAGAGTTATTCCTCTCCCCACAAGGAATAAGTCCTCTTGCACAAGAAGGCAGAGTGGATGGCCATCAGAACTTTCTTGCACAAGAGAGCATCCACACTGCCATGCCATGGATGCTCTTGTGCAAAACAATTCTTGCGCAAGAAGCATGCAGTGTAGACATTGCCTAAAAGATTTATTTGGGCAATGAGTTAAACTCACTTTGTCAGATGCATTTGTGTGGAAATTACAAGAGACAGAGATAATATACAGATATATATACAGGTTGAACCTTGCCAGTCCAGCACCCTCGGGACCTCACTAGTGCTGAACCTAGGGAAGTTAATATTGCCTAGCAGCACTGCCAAAACGTCCACTGTTTACTGAGCTTTTAGAAGACATTTAGGGGTGAATTAGAGCTAAACAACAGAACAGAATACAGAGCCTCAGGATTGGTGGCTATAAACTTTATGGGACCACAGGAAATGTGGCCACACCCATGAAAAGTGTGCATCTGGCTAACTAAAATCGTGCCAGATCACAGATGTTGCCAGACCAGAGAGTGCTGGACTACAGCAATTCAACCTGTACGTATATTTTGGTATTTACATCTCCCCATCAGTGCTAGAGAATGAGCCCCATCCACCCTGAATGAAATGGCCTGGTAACACTGGCCCTCCACTTGACAAGTAACCCCCTTTGAGATAGATAATTGTGTGTACATAGAATCCCCGCCTCTAGTCATTTCCACTCCAATGCAGCTGACCAAGTGGTTTTAACCCACCACAGCTGACCAAGTGGTTTTTACCCGTCTGTCCAAACGAAGCTGTTAATCTCTAAGGCGCCACCGGACTTCGCCTTGTTTTTGAAAGGAAAGGCCGGGAGATGTGACCCGGGGCTGAGGCGGCAGAGAACGCCGCGGGCGGGGAGGGGTTCGGTCCAGTTGCCCCCGCGCTAGCCAGGCGCAGGACACGGAACCAACCCCAAGGCAGCGCCGAGGCAGCGCCGAGGGGTTCGCCGGGGGCGACGCCAGCCCCGCTGCTGCTGCCTCCCCTGGGGGCGCGGAGGGAGCCGGGCTCGCGGGGGACGCTGCTGCTGGCAGAGGCGCGAGCCCCTCCCCCGGCCCGGCTCCCCCCCCCGTCCAGACCCCGTCCCTGCCCTGGGGGCGTAGCCGGGGCGGCTCCGCGCACCCAGCCAGGACCGGTCCGGAAGCGGCGGGGTTTCCCTCTCCGCAGGGGCAGGGGCTCGCTCCCGGGCAGGGGGGGGGGGGGGTCGGGCTCTCACTCACCAGCTACCCGGCTGCGCCTCTTCCCCTTCCGCCATAGCTGTTGACGTGCCCTGGCTTGGCCGTAAACCGCGGTTTATTTTCGACAACCGGGGAAGACATCCGCCTCCCCCGGCACTGTCGTAACGTCCAGGCTTGGCCGTAAAGCGCGGCATCGGCGGTCGATGACGTGGGGCTCTCGGAAGGCGAAGGGGCCGCTGCGGTTGCGATGGGGGTTTCAGACACGCCCCCTTGGAACGCGGCGCCGGGGACGCGGCTTGGCTCGGCTCGCGCCGCAGGCGGGCAGTGTTTGCTGGAGCCCCTCGCTGGGCGCTGCCTGTTTCATGGCTGGGTCCGGCCAGCGCCTCGCACGCGGCGGGTCTGCTCCGGGGCCTCTCGGTGCAACCACCGCTAATACACAGGATGCAATAGGAAGCGTTTCCCCCCATCTCACCCCCTGGCCCGGCGTGGGACCCATTGCCCAGGCTGCGGGGGGAGTGGGGGCATTGGTGGGGAGCTCAGCTGCACTGAAGAGCAGGGGACCACGCGAGAGCGGTGACGGTGGGTCGGTAGAGGCGAGTAGGGCATGCACCGCTGAGCAGTAGCCGCTAGTACCGGCAGATGTGAACGCGCTGCTTCTCCCCCCGCCTCCAGCAGCGCTGCCACGGCAGCACTTTGAGCCCCAGGCTCTTTACAGCGCCTCCAGAGCCCCCAGCCCTGCCCCTTCCGCCCCTCGCCAGGCCCCCATACTGGTATGATTTTTAAATTACTTTTACCCCTGCCGGGTGATGACCTTGTTTTCTTCGAAAAGGCAATATGTTACTCTAAACCTAATTACTGTCCAAATGTATTTTCCTATTGTCCTGTGAATGAGGGAGGAGTTGATCCACAAGAACACTCTGCTAAATGATCCACATTATGGAAAGATTTTGAGTCCCTGAGCAAAGTTGTCAAGAGGCATCACAGCAGATGGGAGCAGCAAAGTCAACACCAGCTTGCAGTTATTTTATGTGCATAGCAGATATCAGCAACTCGGCTACAACTAATAATTTGGTACAGAAACTCCCTGAGAACAACAGGTGTGTCAGTCTGATGTGAAAGTGTAGAGTAAAACCAGAGTAGCTGAATGGTATTACTTTGTTTTACTTAAGCCCAAAACAGTTTACAAAAGAGCACCAGCAGAAATTCGCCCCCCTCCCCCCCCCCCATGTCACAGAAAAACTTCAAGCCCAGGGAAACAAGCAGCAAAAGCTGGAGAAGTAACATGTGGCTGCTAACTATAGGGTCCCTGGATTGCATCCACTATTCCATTTTTTCTACCACGTGTGGAATACATTTTGTTATATGCACTGAGGTATGTGTGCATGTGCAGTACCAGTAAAAACACATGTTGCCAGCTGCTGCTAGCTGTGAGTGTGCTGCTAAATCAGCTGAGTATCATTTGAACCTCTCCTTTGTGGTGGTCCAAGTGCACAGTTTCCAGGGAACAGTGGTTAGGCCCCAGTACAGTGGGTGGGCCTGGGTCTCTCCCCTACTTGCCACTTAGAGGAATGGCTTCAGGACATACTGCAGTGTACCACTGAGATGAGTGGCTAGACTTGAGAATGCAGTTTGCCCCAGGGTCAAGTGGCTGGATCTGAAGATGGTTGGTCCCCCATCAGAGGTGGAAAAACTGAATAGAGGACAGTTGAAGGACTGTTCCTAGAACTGGACACTGTGGTCCAGGGAGTGATGTGGGTCAAAATTGGAGACAGCACTGATGGCAGATGTGATACCATTAGCTGAAGGTGACCTGGAGGGGTTAAGAGCTAATTCTCAAAAGGACCAGCAGGAGGTGGTGGTGATGAGTCACACGCCATTACAGTACTCTTTTATAAAAATCTGTGCTATTTATTTCTTTTTTACTGCTTAGGACTTTACATTTCAGTAGTAGGATGAAATAGCCACTTGTACTCTGTATCCCTTAATATTTAGTCTATCCAGGTTACCTGTTCTTATGCTTTGCTTCTGTCATCTGGTTATTTAATTATTATGAATACCACTGATCACACGGAAAGATATTTGGTTTTGTTAGTTCAGTTCATTGCCTTGATATACAAGAAGTGGGGACTGTTCCAGACAGAAGGGGAAGAAGTATGGTAAAAGCCACAAAGCCAAGAGTGTCAAAGTAGCAGTAAAGCAGGAGAACTTAAAAAAATGGTAGCAGACATGTAAGTGGGATGAAGAATATGTGGTTCCTCAAAGGTGAAGACTGAGAGCTTGGATATGATATGATTACAGGCAAGAAGTAAATTACAGGAGTCAGAGGCCTATGGTGGTCATCGAAAGAGCAGAATGGCAGGGGAAAAAAATAAAAAACATGAAAAATAACAGATGTAATTAACAGTTCCAAAGACATTCCCTTCTAAAAGATTTAAGACTGTGTCAATTTAGGAAGACATAATTTCCCAGAAAAGTTTGCTTAAATGGTTGTAATGGACTTTTTTATATTTACTTCTATTGAGTGTTAGCTCTGTCAAATCACTCTGTCTATAGTCATTTTTACAGAACTATAATACGGCTGTGTCTACATTGGCACCCTTTTCCGGAAAAGTGATGCTAATGAGACACTTCAGAATTGCAAATGCAGCGGGGGATTTAACTATCCCCCGCGGCATTTGCATTTACATGGCTGCCGCTTTTTTCCGGCTCGGGGTTTTGCCGGAGAAGAGCGCCAGTCTAGACGGGATCTTGCGGAAAATAAACCCTTTTCCGAAAGATCCCTTATTCCTACTTGAAAGCATTGGAAGTAGGAATAAGGGATCTTCCGGAAAAGGGTTTATTTGCTGCAAGATCCAGTCTAGACTGGCGCTTTTCTCTGGCAAAACCCTGAGCTGGAAAAAAGCAGCAGCCATGTTCATGCAAATGCTGCGGGGGATAGTTAAATCCCCCGCGGCATTTGCAATTCCGAAGTGTCTCATTAGCATCCCTTTTTCGGAAAAGGGTGCCAATGTAGACACAGCCCACATGTATAACAAGCTACTTTTATTATAATACTTGCCCTCTATAATGACTAATGAATCATTAAGCCTAAATGTAGCTCCCTGTAGCCTTCAAACATGCAGTCTCTTCTTTTCCCAAAAAAGCATTGACTGCATTAGATTAAGTTCTGTGGAACAATAGTGCCATCCAATGATCAGTTAAATTACTACACATTAGTGCTGTTGGGAATAAACTCCAGTCATCTGAAGAAGTAGGCTGTGCCTTGGAAAGCTCATGATACCATACATGTTTTGTTAATCTATAAAGTGCTACCAGACCATTTGTTGTTTTTTAAGTTTACACATGTATATTCTTTGACACTAAGAACAGCCATGGAATATAGCAGGGCTGGGGAGCCTAAGGACCAGATGTGACCCCTGGGTTGCCTGGATCCAGTCCCCAAGGTTTGGGGCTCCCCAGCATTGTGGAGCTCACACTGGTACTCCAGCCCGCCTGCAGCACACAAAATCTACTAGCCTGGGCCTCCCTAAGCTCTGGCGTACAAGGAGAATGTGGGGAGTGTCTTTCTCCTTCTCAGTCAGGGGATACCCCAGTGAGAGGTGATTTTTTTTTTTTGTGCTTCTCACTTGTGTACAGTCCCGGACTGATTTTCCTATGGGCCAGTGACACCTGACCAAAAAGGGTTCCCCACCACTGGAGTATAGCTTTAAGCTATACATCTGCTATGAATCTGACATACGTGGCTTCTTTTTACAGCATTTTTGTTGCAAAGGACATTAAAGCATATCAGATGCGAACAATAGACTATAAATATATTTAACATTTTAGGCTCTGCTTATAAACCTTGTGCTTCACTCAGACTAGGTTCACAATTTTCTTTGAATTCTTGGAAAATCCAGAAAACACTTCATTTATGCTTAGCTTCAAGAAATTGAGTAGTGAGTCCCATTGATATCAACAAGACTACTCGAGTTAGTCAAGTTAAGTCAGTACATAAGTGTTCTAGGACCAGGCCTTTTTATTCTCATTAAATGTGTTCTCAATATTTTATTGCCTTAAAGTAGAATTGTTAAATCTTAATACTGCTCCCAGTTTCATATTCCTAGCTATGGGCTGCTTTGAATTGATTCCAGAGATTGTATATACATAGCAAGATTATACTGTGCTATACAGGTCCAAGGCAATTTGAAGATTTACACTCAATGACCAAATAGTATTACATTATCACGAGAAGACTGTTTCAAAGCAATTGCTACTTGAATTTTTGTAGCCAGTTATATTTCTAAGGAACCTAAATAAACTTTATTTAGTTTGATTGTGCCATTCAAATACCCTTGACTTCAGTATAATTGCTGTTGGGAATAAAATTACAAAAAATGCTGTAAGAGCGTGCAGCATCCATGTTGTAGGTGAAGGGGGAAATGTTACAGAGTGCTATATATTTTCAGCAAAATACAGGACTATGTAGCACTTTAAAGACTAACAAGATGGTTTATTAGATGATGAGCTTTCCTGGGCCAGACCTTTAAAGTGCTACATAGTCCTGTATTTTGCTTCAGCCTCACCAGACTAACACAGCTACATTTCTATCACTATATATTTTCACATATTTATAACATCTTCTTGGAACAGGCTATGGAGCACCAAAGACATAGATCGCCCAGGGCCAAACAAGACATGAAATCGGACATAAACACCTTCAATGATTAAGTTCTATCTGCAGCTTTCTCCCCGTGTCAATCTTTCATTAAGTTGATCCCTGCACTTGAGAACTGAGCAGCGATTTTTTTCTTGCTATTTACTAATAAAATAGTTACATATTTATGAAGCAAGGATCGGAAAAATTACATAAACACCCGCACACGTGCGAGCCACATGCACACTAAAGACACATCCCCACTACATGTGATGACAATTGTGCCCTTAACTTCTTCTCTCCCGTTTTATTTCCAAATGCTGGTCCGAAGCGTTCTCCTTACTCCTTCGCTACTAGATTTCAATGGGTGTCAAAATGTCCCCAGTTTTCTCACCTAACGAGGCGGGGGCCTTCTCTTCTGTCTCAGTCTGCACCCACACCCCGTGTGCGGGCAGCCTGGGCCCATCCCCGGCTGCTGCTTCTGTGCTTGACTCGCGCGCTTCGCAGCGAACCCGCCCTGGGGTCCTAAAGCGGAGCGGGCGGGGGCGTGTCTCCGGCGGCAGCGTCAGCAGCCGGCCGCGGCGTCCTGCAGCTGGTCCTCGGTTCCTCCTGGTGTAGGGCAGCGGCGTGGCCTGCGGAGCGGTCGGGACAACATGGGGGACGCGCTGGAGGAGCCCTGGTGGGAGCCTCAGCCCGGAACACACAGTAGCAGCGACAGTCACAGCCCAGGTACCCGCTCGCCACGTGGGGAGTTTGCTCCTCCCTATGCTGGGCTCCCAGCAGCTCCTTCGCTGGCTGCACCTCGCGTGGTTTCCTTCCTGCTTTCCACCTTCCCTTCCTCACTTGGTTCTCTCTCCCACTCGATCCCGGGCCTCCTTCCCTCTCTCCACGCCCTTGCTCCTTCCCTCCCTGCCACCCGCCTCGCTCCCTCCCTCGTTGGGTGCGAGTATTTCCAGTTTGCTTGTAAACCAAATGCCCAATAATGTTCACGCCTCTTCCCCAGCAGGAGTTCTAAACAGACCACGTCAAAGAGAAATAGTCTCTGAAACAGACGATTTATAGGTAAATTAAGATAACTAAGAGGCACTGGATGCTTTTGAGTTTAGAGCTTACCTTGCCCCTGGCTGTACTGAGCATACGCTTTATAAGCTTTGCTTGATTTGATCACTTCTGGTCTTCTATGTATTGGAAGGGCTGATACTTAGGAAATGGGGCATTTGTAAAATCTTTGGAGGTAAACACGTGCAGCAGTTGGTGGGTTTGATCACCAGTTATCCCCACTGTCATGTGCCTCAGAAGAATAGGAACTGAATACTAGCTCTCCCTCCACCACGTTTTTTCAGCTGATGCTCTACCACTGCTTTGCCCTGTAAGAATTAATACTTAACTGTTATAATGCATGTTTCATCAGTAGCTCTCTCAAAGCACTTGACAGAGGATAGCTAAAGATATTGGGCTGCTGCCAAGCTGATACAGTTAACATTGTAGTTGTTTTTTTGTTTTTATTTTTTGAATAGTAGGATATTTTGGGTAGGATTTGTTAGCCAAATAAACTGTTAGCTGCCCTCAATTAAAATGAGGCCTGTATAAATATGCCTATGTTGCATAGTAAAACTGTGTCTGCAAAACAAGTGGGCTTCAACCTGTGTCTTAGTGGGACTCAGACCAGTGCCTTTCAGCAGGTTTGGAGACCTTTGAGTCCTGTTTCTAGCACGAATCAGAAGGACTTGTGTATGAACAGAATAGAGTTTGGTCTTAAACTTGAGTCTGAGCCTTGTTTTACTATGCAGTGTTGATGACCCTTATGTGTCTAGTTATGGTATAAATAAATATAATTAGTTAAAATATAATTAACCTTCAGTTTATGCCACAAACTCTAATTGTGTTGCAACTGGTTTACATGACAGCTGATTATATTGTATTTGTAGAGGGAACATTAGGGATTCATAGACAGGGATTGGAGATTGAAAGAATATTAAGAAAAATCCCGTGGTATATTGTTATGGTTGGATGGAGTGCTTTTGTTTTTGTAAGACATCTTGTAATTGAAATTTTCAGAATGGAATTATTGTAAAGTTTTAGATTTTTCCAATGGTTTATTTTTAAACTTTGAGAGTGTATCTGTGGTTCGAGACACCAGAGAAATATTTCACAAAGTCCTCTAGGGACTTCACTTTTACTATCTATTTTATGTGGAAGGTGCTTGATATTATGGTAATGTGCGGAAATATAAAACCCTAAAATAAATTAAAAATAGAATACATTTATGTTGCAGGCCTGGCCCATGTTTGGACCCACACACAGAGTTCATGTGTGTTAAATTCCCCTAGGCCTGAGTAGGCTCACTCTTTAGCCTTTAGGCTCACTGCCAGGGCATATACTCTCTGGTGCCCTTTTCACAAGTGGGACTGGGCAGTCTAACTCCCTTCATGCCAGGACCAGTGTTCTCTCTAATTTTTTCCATCCATTTGTGGATTTTTTTTTTTGTCAGTAGAAACATATAACTTAGCTGGGGGGCACTCTGCTAATCAGCTGGGCAGCATTTGACTCTCTCCTGAGCAGCTGCATAAGTGCACAGCTTACAGGGAGTACTTCCCGGGAGAACCAGTGCTGCACTCCCCTATTGGTTAGGGACATCTTTTTTCAGAGCTCCACGCTAGAATGCATCCTGGCTACGGGGTTAGTTGCACTGCTCTCCCTTCTAGTGGTCTCTCTGACTGTACCCCACAGGTATGAGGCTTTGGCCTTTCATCTCTGCTGGGAGGATAGTTCCATAACTTGCCCTCTCATAGACCTTAGGACATGGGTTACAACCCCTTGGTAACTAACCATGACTCAGTCAGTAGGTCCAACTGCAGATGGACCCTACCAGGGTTTCCAGTTGGGAACCAGTGACAGCAGTTGATGCAAAAAATGACTTTAAACAGCCTCTTCAAAACAAGCGTATTGTTAATTCATTTCATAAAGGCACTATGCATTTAGAGTGAAGTTCAACAACAGTAAAAGGGCAGCATGCAAAGGTGTTGTTGGTACCTTTGTAAGTTTCCTCCAGCCCAGTTAACTTTATCTCTTCCAGTGAGTATCAGCACGTCTTGCTTATGGCATCTGTATGTCTTAATCAAACTACCAGCCTTTTCACTGACACATCCTGGCCAGCCTCTCTCCAATTACCCTCTAATTTACCTTCCTTTTCTAGGGTCTTTTAAGTTTATTGCTTCCTTTGATCCCAGACCTCGGTAGGGTGCCCCATTTTAACCTGAATGGAACCAGCCATTGATATCTTACCTCCTTTGAAGCTGGGTACGTTAGAGGCTGTCTTTTGTGTCATTGTTTTACCTTTTCTAGGTTCCTTAACAGCCCCCCCCCCTTTTTTTTTGTAGCCTCTTTTGATTCAACAATGTGCATGCAGGAAGATAATTCCAAACTCAAGAGGGGAAAAGAGTCACATATTTATAAAAGATAATACAGACATTTTCTCAGTTTGTCACAATGAATACTCTGGTTTACAGTTTGATAGTTGAAAAGTTTGCATTGGGATTTCTAAACTAGTCACTCTTTATTTTAGACAGTATAAGAGACATACATGTCATTGTAAAAAAAAATCTCTATGCCATTCCCTGCCTAAGTTTACTCATCACTCTTGAGCATTCTTTGGGATTTCATCATTGACCTTTCAAGGTACCAAAACCCTTCTCCTGGACTAATCTCTTCTCTCCTGCATATATATTTCTCTCTCGCTCTTTTTTTGTTTTGTTTTGTTTTCTTGTCTTGACTGTGAGAGAAAGAGCAGGTCCTTTTAGTCCTTTTATAATGTCAAGTCCCTTTTCCTTGTGAACCTCCTGGTCAACCTCAAGGTATGTCTTCCTCCATCTCCATTGTGGTCTGATGCTTGGTCACCACCCTTCTGGAATCCAGACATACTGTTTTATTGCAGCTTTGGTCCTACTCTTTGGCATAACTATTGATCATCTAGAGTAAGAGCAGGACCTGTTCCAGGAGTGGGCAATAATTTTAAACGGGGACTACCCCAGAAGGGGCAGGGCCAGGACACTTCTGTGCTCCCCTGCCCACAGACCCTGATTAGCCTACGGGAGAGGGAGCACGTACAGTCTTTTCCCCTGCTTTCCCACCTATAGAGAACTGTCAGCTGTTCTGAATAGGTGGTGGTTCCCTCTAGGCACTCACATCACTTGCAGGGCAGGAGGAGATTTCATGTGCTCCTCCTATCCCCAGATCAATCAGGGCCTGAGGGTGGAGGGGAAGCACGCAAAGTCACTCATTCTCTGCCCCTGCCCTGCAAGGGGTGCGCAGTGCTTAGAGTGGACCCGTTCACCCCTTGCAGAGGGGGCAGGGAGTGAGAGACTTTATGCACTCCCCCCGACTCTGATTAACCTGGAGGCGGGGGAGTGGCAGGGCATCCACGGGCTGGATCCATCCGCTTGGTGGGCTGGATCCAGCCCGCGGGGGCTCCTTTGCCCACTTCTGACCTATTCAGTTGGTAGTGGTTCTTAAAGACCACGTTGTTAGAGTCAAATGCTCAAGGGCCTCTTCCCTTCTTAACATAAGACATGTGATGCACGAATGCATGCATTGGACAGTCAAACAGCCCTAAATATACACAGAGTTCATAATGCCAAACTGGAATTCATAAACTGTACATAGATAAATCCTCAAAATGGTCTTATAAAAACGATGGGCCATAAATCTTACTGGAATATGTCATAAAATATTTTCTGATAGGAGTGAGGTGTGGTATAAACTGGAGTCAATTGGGTGATGTTTGATAAATTGCCAATGTTGGGCCAATGCGTGGATAGTTATATTCTGAAGTATTGGTGCAGGGCCATGTACTTGTAATGGATTGCATAACTCAGTGCTCTCCTCCTGTTATTTTTCAATTGTGTTGTATCTCTCAGTTATAAAATGTATAGTAACATTCAAGTTGTCTTGTAGTCAGCCCTCCATGATTTACTGAATACTATTACACGGTCAGATTTGGTAAGGTAAAGTGAGGTGGACTCTTGCAGTTTTTTGTGTGGGTGTAAACATGGTAGAGTAGACTTCTGATAATCCAGCACCTTTTGGGTATAGGTGATGCCAGATTATCAGATTTGCCGGAGAATCAGGAGGTCCAGTACAGCTGCACAGCTTAACAGCTGGCCAGGACACAATCTCCCTCCCTCTTTCCTCCCCTTTCCTCTTCACATCTCAATGTTTGTTACCAACATGTCTAATTTCAGACCTGGTGTGAACCATGTCAAATTTTGGGGATAATTTAGTCTCCAAGTCTACTCGGAAGAATGATGCTGTTTGGAGGCAGTGTTTCTCAAACTGTGCTCCGTGGAGCCCCTTAGGCTCCGCGAGACATCTCCAGGGGCTCTGCGAGGTTGACAAACTGGAAACATCGATACGTTCAACACGTACAATCAGTGGACCGCTGGGGTGCTGCATAAATTTTTACGCATGTAAAGGGCTCCGGAGCCCAAAAAGTTTGAGAACCACTGACTTAGACTGTCTTTGTTTCAGCTTCCCAGTCTGCAAAATGGAGTTACTGATATTTATCCACTTTGTAAAGTGCTTTAGGATTTTTGAATGAAAAGCTCTACATAAATGAAATATATTTATTTGTGTTCCTTGGCCTGTCTTTTGAACGTGCCAGCTAATGGTGTTGTCTGATGTCAATATTAAAGCACTGGTTAGCTTTCTGCTAGTAACTGTGCAGCCATCATCAACCAGTTTCATGCATTCCATTAGTCAGTTGCCAGGTGGGAATAGCATTTGGCCACTGTCAGCAGATGGTGGATTTGAACCAGCAAGTTTGAGGTGACAAGCTCTGAACCCCAGTTCCCTAGGCTACCTAGTTCCCTAGAATTTTTACACTTGTGATGTTGAGTTTTATGTTGGAAGCAAGCAGCAAAAATGAAACACAAAATGCTCTGAAATGCAATATGGTGAATTTGCAGGCTTGTGAAAAGGGCTGTGAGCACTAACCACAGTTCAGCTTTTTAGGTTGTGCAAGTCCTGTTGGGTCTGGCCTAATCAATTTCACTTAATCAGAGCCCAGCAATGTTAAGTGGTAACAACTTGCAGTGAGCAAATTGGCATGTTGTATATAGTTGCATTATCTATCTTAGTTCCATTTATGTTGAGTTTGTCATCAATTATCCTGAAGATAGGACCTTGACATAAAATTTTTAAACCTGCCAAGTATAAACACATAAATATAAATATTACTCGGTTTATCTAGAACAGGCATGGGCAATAAGGGGCCCCTCGACCAGATGCTGTTTTCTAGGGTTAGCCTCTTGTGGGCCACCTGATGCTTTATTTACCTGAGCATGTGCAGGTACAGCTGCTTGAAGTTCCTGTTGACTGTGGTTCACTGTTCCCAGCCATTGGGACCTGCAGGAAACAGTGACCCAGCCCATGCCACTCCGCACAGCTCTCATTGTCTGGAAATGGTGAACCACGGCCAATGGGACCTGTGAGCCACCTTACCTGTGAACACACAGGTAAATAAAGCATAACCCTGGTGAAGCATAACCCTGGTGAATTGCCTCTGTCCTATCAGCCTCTTATTGCCAACCCCAATCTAGAACACACAGGCTACATCTACATTGCACTCTCTTGAGCAAGAACATATGCAAATGAGGCGTGGCGATGAATATCGCCACGCCTCATTTGCATACTTAATGAGCCACCGTTTTGTGCAAGAAGGAGCAGTCTACACAACTTCTTCTTGCGCAAAAACCCCCTCTTGAGCAAGATCCATTCTGATGCTTATTTTCAGGCAGAACGGCTCTTGCACAAGAGGGGGGTTTTGTGCAAGAAAGAGCCATGTAGATGGCTCTTTTTTGCACAAAAGCCCCTTGCACAAAAATGGCGGCTCGTTAAGTATGCAAATGAGGCATGGCGATATTCATCGCTGCACCTCATTTGCATATGTTCTTGCTCAACAGAGTGCAATGTAGACGTAGCCACACAGTAACAATCTGTTACGATAATTACTGAAGCAAAGTTCACTCTAGCAAATTGAATTTAAAGCACTAAGTTTGACGCAAGTGACCAGTACATTAAGAAGCTGTCACAGAATTTTCCATTATTTTAATCCATTTATTTACAATGTGAGATGCATACATTTAAAATATTCTGCCAATTTTGGGATTAAAAAAATAAAATACTATTTTCTTGTCAAACTTTATTTGTTCAGTATTTTGAAAAGTGTTTTTCCTAAAGCAGTAGGTGTTTATCAGAATAATATTTAGGCTTCACAATTAGAAAAACAGCATACTTTTTTGACAGGACAATTCAGACCAATTTGAGTGCACAAAATATATACTAACCAATGGATTAAGCTTCTTTTGCTAATCAATACATTTTCTGTCAACCTACCCCGGAGTGTGTTCCTTATCTTAGCAACATTTAAAATTAGGAGAAACAATCATGAAAAGCAAAGTGTGTGAAACAGATTTTCAAATTCACCCAATGGAGATGAAAACAAAACATAATATCCTAGCATGTGAATGGGAGTAAGTAATCCTTTGTGTATTGTTTTGCAATACCATTAGAATGTTTTATGTCAACTCCTCTTTCATATTTATATCATCACAACTATTGTAGAATAAAGAAAAATTAATACTTTGCTAATAGTTCTCACTTTCTGGTGATGTGGATGTATATGCTATTTGTGTGTGATTAATTATTAAATGATTTTTAAGCTTAGAAGGGACCGTTATGATCATTTAGTCTGAAGAACTTTACCCAGTAATTTCTGCAGCAAGCCCATAGTTCTGTAATAGGCACGTAAAAGAGTAGTTGACTACTCGATTCCTCGCCCTCCCCTCCTTGTTGCATCTACTTCAAAGGCAGCAAGGTGGAGAGCAGGAGCTGATGCTGGGGGAGAGCAGGCTTAAAAGCCGGTTCCCCTCAGCACCATCTCCATGGTGCAGTGGGGAAGAGGGATGGCAGGGGAGGCTTTAAACTGGCTACCCCCAGCACCAGCTCCTGCTTCCCCACTTGCTGCCTCTCTCTGATAGAAGGAGCAAGGGTGGGGAACCAACTAGTCGCATCATTGGTTGACTAGTGGTATTACTGAAATGATATGCACGTAAAGCAAGGGCATGTGAAGTGAGGTGTGTGATTATTTACACACATAGACTGTGAGAGCCATGTACTCCCTCTGCGTCCAATCAAAGCGCTGCTACAGTTCATTTGCCACAAATGCTAGGTATGCAAGAGCAGTTAGCAAAACTACCCTATTCCAGGAGGCCATCTTGGTTATGACAATCGTGCAGGTTACCGAGATGGAGGACCAATTAGGCAGGTTGCTCACTAGCCTAGATTGCCTATTGTTGCCTTAATATCTTTGATTAAAGTAATTTACATTTCTAGCTACAAAATTAATACATAGTGTTGGTTGGGTGCCAAGATGATGGTTTTGCATGAAGCAGAACAGTCCTGAACCTGGCTAAAGAGCATTCGGGTTAAAAGTACTTGCCTGAGTATTCACACTGGAGCACTCTAGTTCATCACCTGGAAGCCAGTAACTCCAAATTACATTCAATGCCCTTAATTTGATGCATGAGTGTCACTTCAGGTTTTATTCCACTCACTGGTAGAGTAGCGGGATTGATTTTAACAGCCCTTTAGATCAATAGGAGGGACTGCGTAATGTAGACAAGCTCATTACAAATATGCTGAATATGTCGACCTAAGTTGTTGTGTAGACTGACCTTAAGATTGCAATTCTATGTTAATTTTAATTAAATAACCACAACTTCAACTCTGCTTCAGTAGACAGCATGCATAAACTGAGATCTATATACTATAATACCTGCAAAGATTAATACAGCTAATAAAAAAAAGGAGATCATAATTCTTGCATATGTTTTCATAAGGTAGTGTTTGCTCACAAACAAGTGTAATTACATCACATTAGTTAACTAATACATTAGGGAACTCAACCCCTTTCAGATTACGTTTTAAAAAATTAATGGTGTGCACAATCTAAAGCTCTGCATTAATTTAAGCTTATTTAATCAATGGCAAGCTAAATTTATTCCTCCATTCATGGAATCATATACATTAGTCTGGAAGGGACCTGGGGAGGTCATATAGTGCATCCGTACCTGCGCTGAGTCTGGAGGAAAAATATCTAGACAATCTCTGTCAGATGTTTGTCTAACCTCTTGTTAAAAACCACTTGAAGGGCGTTCCACAACCTTGTTAGGTAACCTCTTTCAGAGAGGTAGCCACATTAGTCTTTCAGCAGAAACAGCAAGGAGTTCAGTGGCACCTTAAAGACTAACAACTTTATTATGACATAAGCTTTTGAGAGTTGCAACTCATTTTGTCAGATGGGTGAAGTGAAAGAAAAAGAAACAGATAATAGAGATCCAGTGATGGGAGTGCTAGGTCAGAACTAATTCAATCACGGTAGATGTGGATAAGAAGGTGGGACTACCTAAAGTGGAAATGTACTTATTGTATGGAGCTTCGGGGGTAGCTGAGTTAGTCTGTTACAGAAAAAGAACAAGAGGTGGTCTGGTAGCATTTTATAGGCTAATGAAACATGTAGATGGTATCATGAGCTTACGTGGGCACAGCCCACTTCTTCAGATGACCAGAATTATGAGTTGGGGATATGAAAAGGGCTTGACAAGCGGCAGCAAGCCCTGCTCGCCAGCCGTGTAGTTTGGCATGCTGCGCATGCACAGACTGCGCTGCAGCACCATGCCGGGCTAAAATCTACTCGCCATGGGTGAGTAGATTGCCCTAATTGTTGAGCCCTGGATATGAAAACTTGAAACAAATAGGAGAGGGGAAGGGAAGGGGGAGAGTAAGAAAAAAGGAAGGGGGGCAGGAGACAGAGCATCATTAAGTATTTGGAAAATGGGTACTTAAACCTAAGCAGGTCAATAGATAGATTCCTAAAGCAGGAAGGATACCACTCAGGGAGCTGTTAGCACATCAGTGATTATTAACTAGGTAGAGTCCCCACCAGCCCATATCACGATTGAGTCCATTAGCATGTGAATTGAATTTGTGGATGAACTGGAATTCCAGGACTTCTCTGTGTATTTGGCTTGTAGAGCTGGTTTGTGACAAGACAGCTACTTGCAGGTCTGTCAGACTGTAGTTAGGCAAGCTGAAATGCTCACCAACAGGCTTCTTTATGTTCCCTTTAGGTATATCCGATTTGTGTCCATTGATGCTTTCTTGAAGAGAAAGTTTGTCCTATATAGATATAGATATAGAGCAGTGGGGGCACTGCAGGCATTTGATGGCATAGATCAAATTACTGGATGTACAGTCAAATGACCCTTTGATTTTGTGGCTTATGTTGTTTGCTCCAGTGATGAATTCGCCAGTGTAGATATGTGGGCAGAGTAGGCATCTTTTTTGGTTGCAGGGCTGGATTCCTGGAGGTTTATTATGTGGTGGTGTGGCATGGTTGGGGGTTGTCTGTAAGCAAGAATAGGTTTTTCTCCTAAGGCCTCTGAGAGTGAGGGATCATTTTCCAAGATGGGTTGGACATTGTGTATAATGTGTTGGAGGGGTCTGAGTTGTGGACTGTAGACAACAACAAGAGGAGTTCTGTTGTTTTCTCTTTTGAGTCTGTCTTGAAGTAGTTCATGTCTGGGTATTTTTTTGGCTCTGTCAATTTGTTTTTTCACGTCCCCAGCTGGGTATTTCCATTTTAGGAATGCTCTGTAAAGATCCTGAAGGTGAACGTCTCTGTTTGTGGGGTCGGAGCAAATCCTGTTGTATCATAGGACTTAGCTGTATACAATAGACTGAAAAATGTGTCTGGGACGGAAGCTGGAAGCATGAAGATAAGTGTAGCGGTTGGTACGTTTCTTATAAAGGGTGGTAGAAATGTGTCCATTATTTAACTGTACTGTAGTGTCCAGGAAGTGGATTTCCCTTGTGGACTGGTCCATGCTGAGGTTGATAGTAAGGTGGAAGTTGTTGAAATCCTTGTGGAAGTCTTCAAGAGTCTCTTCACCGTGGATCAATGTAGCATAAGTAAAGTACGGGTGTTAGGGGGCGAGAGCTGAGGAAACATTTTTCAAGGTCAGCCATAAAGATGTTGGCATATTGTAACATAAGACACATTTTTCAGTCGATTGTATACAGCCAAGACCTACGATACAACCAGATTTGCTCCGACGCCACAGACAGAGACAGTAACCTACAGGATCTTTATAGAGCATTTCTAAAACTGAAATACTGATATGTGCTGGTGGGGACTCTACCTACTTAATCACTGAAGGTGCTAACAGCTCCCTGAGTGGTATCCTTCCTGTTTTAGTAATGTATCTATTGACTTCGATTTTTTATCAGTTTAGGTTTAAGTACCCATTCTCCAGATACTTAATGATGCTCTGTCTCCCACCCCCCTTCTTTTTTTTCTTTCTCTTACCCTTCCCCTTCCCCTCTCCTATTTATTTCGAGTTTTAATTTCCCCAACTCATAACTCCGGTCATCTGAAGAAGTGGGCTGTGCCCACGAAAGCTCATGATACCATCTACATGTTTCGTTAGTCTATAAAACGCCACCAGACCATGTGTTGTTTTTATTGTATGGAAAGAGCCATTCCCAGTCCCTATTCAGCCCCATTCTGGTGGTGTCACACATGCATATGAATTGTAGTTCAATTGTTAGTTTTTTGTGGTGATACAGGATTCCTTGTACTGAAAGAGGTTCAGAGGACTTGTTTATCCTTATACTGTAAAACTTCAGAGTTACAAACAATGGAGATTGTTTGTAAATCTGAACAAAACGCAATGGTTTTCTTTTCAAAAGCTTAATACAGCTTTAAAACTTTATTGTGCAATAGAAAAATGCCTTTATTTTCCTCCATAGTTTCTTTCTTTGCCAGCCTTCAGTGATCATGGAGAACAAATTATTACTGTCCTCTCTATAACAACTTTAACTGTTATTAGGTCCTCCCCCTTAGCCTTCTTCTTAAGACCAGGGTTTTTTAACCTTTCCTCATAGCTTAGGCTTTCTAAATATTGGATTATTGTTGTTGCTTTCTTTGGCACTCTCCTATTTACCCAGAGCTTGAAGTGTGGCACCCAAAACTGGACCAGAACTCCAGCTGAAGCCTCACTGGTACTGAGCAGAGAGGAACATTTTTTCTCGTGTCTTAAATACAACACTTTTGTTAATATACTCCAGAATATTAGCAATTTTTTCCAACTGAATCACATTGTTGACCCGTTCAACTTGTGATCCACTATAACCTCTAGATCCTTTTAAGCCACATAACTGTTCTTCCCCATTTGGTAGTCATACGTTTGATTTTTTTTTTTTTCCCCTTCCAAAATGTAGTACTTTACCCTTGTCTTTATTTAGTTTCATCTTGTTTGTTTCAGATCAATTCTCCAATTTGTCAAGGTCATTTTGAATTCTATTATGTCCTCCAAAATGCTTGCAACCCCTCCCAGCTTGGTATCATCTGCAAATTTTATAAGCATACTTTTCATTCTATTATCCAACTCATTAATTTAAATATTGACTACTGTAGACATCTGTGGGACTCCATTAGATACATGCTTCCTGTTTGACAGCAATCTACTGATAACTGTTCTTTGAATAATCTTTCAGACAGTTGTGCAACAACCTTTTAGTACTTTCATCTAGATGACATTTCCCTAGTCTGCTTATGAAAGTGTCACGTGTTAAGTCTTACTAAACTCAAGATGTATCATGTCTACTGCTTCTCACCCCAAGCAGTAGGTCAGGAATCCTCCCAAAGAAGAAAATTGGTTTGATTTGGTATGATTTGTTCTCATTGGTTATTCTTTGTCACGCTATTATCCTCTCGCTACAAATGGATTTAGTAATTTGTTCCAGTATCTGTCTAGGCATCAACATTAGGCTGTCAGGTCTACAATTCGATTGTCCTCTGTTCCCTTTTTAAAAGATAGATACTATGTTTGCCATTTTACATTCCTCTGGGAGTCACCTGTCTTCCAAAGATTCTCGAAGATAATTGCTAGTTGTTTGTTTTTTAAGTGTCCTAGGTGAAAGTCATCAGGCCCTGCCAACTTAATGCATCTAACTTACCTAATATTTTGTAACTTGTTCTGTTACTTCTCCATCTTCTAATATATAAAGGAGAATGTATGTATGTTTGTGCACTAATAACTTGGGGTATGGCTAGACTAGCCACCCTAGTTCGAACTAGGGTGGCTAATGTAGTCATTCGAACTTGCAAATGAAGCCTGGGATTTAAATATCCTGGGCTTCATTTGCATGTTCCCGGGTGCCGCCATTTTTAAATGCCTGGTAGCTCGAACTACCTGCCCGCGGCTAAACGCGGCACGGACTAGATAGTTTGAATTAACACTCTTAATTCAAACTACCATTACTCCTCCTGCAATGAGGGCTTCATTTGCAAGTTCGAATGACTACATTAGCCACCTTCGTTCGAACTAGGGTGGCTAGTGTAGCCATACCCTTGGACGCTATAAGAGCTACTGCAACCAAACTTTGCATGGGATAACCTTTCCTCCAGGAGAAGGTTTTAAGGTACTTTTGGACCCAATCAGGCCCGAGCTCAAGCTGTAAAAATCAAAAAGCAACCCGTCGTACTGCGCTGGAGGGGCCACTCCACTCACTGTAGGTCCTGTGCCCACTGCCTGCAGCCCTCAGCGCCATCTGGGACTTGCCCCCTCCCGCCTGTGAAGTTACATAAACGACTCTTTCCCCCTTTCCCCTCACCCTGACATGCAGTTCCCTGACTCCCCACACACAGAACGGCTCAGGCTTCCGCCCTGCCCCCCCGTGGCACCTCCAGTTCCGGGCGCAAACTGGGGCACTTCTCCTGTGTGTAACCTCCTTTCTACCCAGGGTCTCACCCCCCTCCCATTTCTGGGGATGACGTGGATCTATATTTTAATCCCTATAGAAATCAGTGCAACTTTTCTACCATTCAAAAAAAGATAATGGACTACTGTTTTTCTACATTTTGTTCCTCCGGCTTCCCGAGCAATGCTGGGTAACTCCAGCTAGTTATTAATATTTATTGTGTTAAGCATCTGTTCACAATTAATCTTTTTAGTAAAGACTGAAACAAAATAAGCATTAAGCAGCTTAGTTGTCTTGATATTGTCAGTTATTAGTTCTCTTTCCTACTACACTACACTCCAAAAGCTGAGTATCTGCATTTTTCTTTAGTCTTTCTCTGACTCCTAATCTATGTATAAAATAATTTCTAATTGCCTTTTATGGTCCTTGCTAAATGTAACTCATTTTGTGCCTTTGCCTTTCTGATTTTGTCCCTTCATGTTTGTGCTAGTCTTTTGTAGTCATTCACCTATATTACCACTTTTTGTAGGATTCCCCTTTACTTTTCGGTTTATTTAAAGAGCTCCTTGCACATTCAAGTTGGCCTTTTACTCTTTCTTTATGTTCTTTCATATCAGGATAGTTTCCAGTCGTGAACTCATCTCATTTAAATTTTAACATAAAAATATCCACATTGAAACACAAATATAAGACCAACTGAAAACAAAATCCTTGTATGATAACTTATCATTATGACCGTAATACATTGTTATAATCCTATTAAGGTAAAGTTAAAATTGCGGTTATTAGTTGCAGAGGTTTTAGGTCAAATTTTGGTTTATAATAAAAATTCATTTGTAATTTAATTTGCCACTTCATGTTTAGAGTCAGATTCAGTCATTTAACCTGGTATAAATCCAAATTTACACTGGAGCAGGGAGAGCAGAGTTTGGTCCAGACAGTGTTACTGAAGTCTTGATGTTCTTACGTGACTGTTGCATTCTTTTTTACAGACCAGTGTTATCTCACTACTTGTGGAAACATTATCTATTTTTTTTTTGGTTCTGAAACAGCCTTTAGAAGTATTTGCTGCAGTGATTCATATTACTCAAAAAATATATTTTACTCCTTGATATTCCAGAAAGGAGTTTACCTTTTCCCTCCATTTTGAAGGTAAGTGTTAGATACAGTTCTCATGATGTGTAGCTTTCCAACTTTGCTTTCCTGAAGTGGTTTATTGAGATGTCCAGTAGGTGTTTTCACAGGTAATTTAGTCAAGCTCGTGGACTTTGGTTTGGGGATCCGAGTAGGAATTGTACGATGGAAAACATCAGCAATCTTGAAATAAACCAAGAGAAAATGTAAGCAGTTAGGGTAGGTGGTTTGTACAGGTCTTTAGTGCTTTTTCTCAGCTTTTCAGAAATAACAAATACATTGATCTGATTAACAACTGTTGCCAGTGTAGCTTTCCTTATTTTTCTGGTTTTTTTTGAAGATACCATGAAGCATGTGACATAATGTTAGTTTTTGAATGTGAAAATGATGGGGGAAAAATGAGTGTTCCATTACTTTTTGAGGATTCTTGCAAGCTTCATGACTTTGCATGCAGCAAAGACTAGAAAAATTTATGTGGTTTTGCAGTTACACAAATAGGTTCTGGGCACCTTCTTAGTGTTAAACTCTTTCTGCCTCTCTCTCTCTCTCTCTCTCATATATCCAGCTATAAAACCCCGGTGAAAGTTTACAGGAGAAGACTAAAAAGAGCTGGAGCTGCCCTGTTAGCAAAGATTTCCCTGTGGAAGCTTTCAACTCTAGACTGCTACCAGTCAGGAATCAGTTTGGAGTGGGTAAATCCACAATGAGGACTGCTCTGATCTAAGTAACCAAGGCAATTCATGCTCTTCTGCTAGGAAGGATAGTGACTCTGGGGAATGTGCAGGACATAGTGGATGGCTTTGCCGCAGTGCAGTTCTCTAACTGTGGTGAGGCGATGGAACACACATCCCCATTTTGGCCACAGACCACCTTGACAAAGCATACATAAACCACAAGGGGTACTTATCAATGGTGTTGGATCACACTGGCTGTTTCACTGACATCCAGATGGGGTGGTTGGGAAAGGTGCATAATGCGTGCATCTGTAGAAACCCCAGTCTCTTCAGAAAGTTGCAAGACAGAACTTTCTTCGCAGACCAGAAAATTACCCTTTGGAGACTATGCCAATAGTTATCCTTGGAGACCCAGCTAAACCCTTGTTCCCATGGCTCGTGAACCCGTGCACAGGTAGCCTGGACAGCAGTAAGGAATAGTTCAACTTCAGGATAAGCAAGTGCAGAATGGTGGTAGAATGTGTCATTGGCCATTTAAAAGCATGCTGGCAAAGTATATTGACTAGGTTGGAGCTCAGAGAAATCAATATTCCTGTTGTTGTTGCTTGCAGTGTGCTGCATATTTGTGAGAGGAAAAATATTCTGACAGGGTGGGGAGGTTGAGGCAAATCACTTGGTAGACAATGAAGAGCAGCCAGACACCAGGGCAGTAAGGGAGAGCAGGAGCAGCTTGAGGCCGGCTGCGGCAGCTGGCACCCCAGGCAGAAGGTGCAATCGGCGCCCCCACCTGCACGGCCGTCAATGGCCATGATGTAATCATGGGGCGCTCGGGCCAGCGGCGCCCTAGGCAACTGCCTAGTTTGCCTAGGCTCATGGACCGCCCCTGAGGGAGAGTACATCAAGATGCCCTGCACATCAGAGAGACTTTGAAAACCAGTTTCATGAATGACCAGACAATGATTTGACAGTTATCAATCTGCCCCCTGTTGTACAGGTACTGCCTTGTAAACCACTGTGAAAAATGCATGATTTCAGAATAATAGTGTCATTTTTATTTAGGAAACAGAGGGAAAACAGAGGGAACACAGACATAATGTTCAGTTAAGAGCAGCTTAGATAAGCCTCTGTCAGGGATGATTGATTGCTACACAGGGTGATTGTAATAAGCCACAAGTTCTTCGTAAAAGGGATGTAAATTAGACGTATCACAATTGCTAATGAAGCGGAGATTTAAATCTCCCCTGCTTCATTAGCATAAAAATGGCTGCCGCTTTTTTCCCCGCATGGAGATTTGTTGGAAAAAAGCGCCAGTCTAGACGCTGATCTTTCGGAAAATAAAGCCTTTTCCGAAAGATCCCTTATTTCATAGAGGGATAATTAAATACACATGTAACTGCATAAAAATGTAGTGGTTACAAAACTATTCGATAGTCCCTGTAGTAGGGATGTAAGCAACTAGATGACTATCTGATAAGCATAAGCGTGTTAGATAGTTGAGTAGTCACTTGACTAGTCACTTTACACACTCACCCCCCCTCCCCCCACTGCCTATCTCTGGTCGTCTGAAGAAGTTGGCTGTGCCCATGAAAACTCAGGATACCATCTGCATGTTTTGTTGGTCTATTAAGTGCTATCAGACTATTTGTTGCTTTTTAAGTGTTCTATTAGAGAGAGGCAGGAAGGGGAGCAGGAGCTGGTGCTGGGGGAGCTGGCTTAAAAGCTGGTTTCCCCCCAGCACCATCTCCGCAGGGGCAGGGAGGCAGAGGAATCCCTGCTGCTGTGCCTCTCCCTTTGAAATGTACAAGAGCCGCCATGGAAATTCCATCGACTACTTGATTAGTTGATTTAATCAAAATTTAATATCCTTATCCCATAGGCAGGGCCAGCAGCCAGTGCGCTCCCAACCCCACTCCTGGGGAGCCCTCCATCCCCCTGTGCTGCTGCCTCTCTATTAGAGGTGGGAGCCAGTCTGTGAGGGGAGCGGTTTAAAAACTCACTCTGAAAGAAGCAACAGCGTGGGTGGCGGGGGTAAGGTGGCTCCTGCCTGCTCCCTCCTCCTGCTGCTTCTGTAGGAGGCAGCGAGGAGAGGTCAAGGGGGTCCATGGAGCTGGCACATGAGGAGAGCTAGCTTATCAGCTCCTGCCTGCCCCTCTCACCCGCCACACTGCTGCATTTCTATCAACTCCCCAGGCACTGACTCCCACCTCCCCCCCCAGCTGCCCTTGATAGAAGCAGCAAGGGGGAGGGAAATGTGTGTAGTCTACAGAATTAACTGATAATCTTTGTTTTATACCATTTAATTGTGTAGTCATCTACATGTTGACATCCCCATAAAATATGGTAATGATTTTTGTCAGTAATATCAGTAGTCACTGAAATGAACTATTAAAATTAATTGTCCAAGCAAATAAGTGTCAAGGTGCTGAGAACCAGGGTGAACAGTAATTTGATAACCAGACTTTGTCTTCCTGCTTTTTAAATTTAATTTTCAGTGTGGTTGTCAGTTATCAGAAATAGAAACTGAGTCAGAAGAGCAAGTATCTAGTAATGTGGAAATTTTCATGCATAATTGGACCAGTGACTCAGCTAGCCCTGAGTTCTTTTTTTGACAGTGGGTAGGGGTAAGAAATTCTTCAAGGGACAATTATGGAATAACATGCTGGGGCAGTCAGTGATTGGCTTGTGCTCTGATCATCAAAATCTCTATTCACTATATGTTTGTAACTTATTATTTGCATTTCTTTGATAAGGACTTGTAATGATGGCCTGACTTAAAATGAACACTATCAGACATTTTAACAAGTTAGATTTTTTTTCTCCTTTTTTTATGTTTTCAAAGTGTTCAATGTAAACTAACCTTTTTTTTGGTACTGATGTGGGGGAGGGGCACGAAAAGCAGATGGGGTGGGGACAAGATGGGCATGTTAAAAGGTACCTATTCTAGCAATCAGGCTGTCTCCATCAACCTAAAGAAGTTTCACCCTGTTAAACCCTCATTTTGACTTCTCTGTGGAATATAGCATGATGTGTGGCTGCATGTTTCTTGCCTTAGGGATTTATGCCTTTCATTAAAGAGCAAAGGGGAGCATGTACTGCTCATGACTTTCCTAGAAGCATTTTCATAATGGCTGCAGAAAGATGTATGAGGAATGATAACATTCGGTTTGGTTCTTTCAGCACTTTCCAGTAGTTTGAAAGATTTGAACAGCAGAGGGAGTCCTTTCTTAATTTTTGTTCTGCTCAAACTCTTCCCTTGGAGGTGGGATGGCTCTGTGTAGCCCAGTTATGCAAACACCAAATTCACATCTTGAGATACTTGTATGAGACTGCCAAAAAGAAATGTGGTGATTGCTTACCCCTTATTTTAGAACATTTCTCCATGTGCTTCCTGAGCTCATTAGAAGCTCAGTCTTGCTGTTCTTCTCAGGAGTGAGTTAGAGCTAAGTAGAAATGGCAGAATTGGGCCCACCAGTATCATTCTCTTCAGATGTCAAATAGTTTCTGTCTATTTTACTTAGCGCTCCTCCCCCCCCCCCCCCTTGTGTTTTCATTCTGAAATCTTTCAGGAAGTCAGAATGAAGGTTTTTACTTTTCAGCTGTTCTGCCTTCCTCTGGGTGTGATTATTTAGAAACACTGTACTGTTCTGCAGCAAAGGTCCCAAATGCTGCATTTTGCTGCATGTAGTATTTAGTTTTGACAGTTGCTAATGTACTATGTTCTGTTGTAGCCTTATGGAACCCTATAAAACACTCTTCAGGCCAAGAATTCCCAACTTCATGCTCAACTTTAGGCAGCCTACATACACTCTGAAAGTTATCTGAATTAGTAGTCTGGCTTTTAAGAGGTTTGGAGCACCCGCAGTTCCTCCTTAGCTGAGGATGAAGAAGACATTTTGAAGATGAGACTTGAATAAAGAGAAAATTATTACGGTAGAGATGCTTGCAGGAGCTGCAGAGGAGTAGGTACTTGTGCAGTGCCCATAAATAAACACTACAGTAACTGAGTGGAGTGCATGGTTACATTGCAGAATGGAGAATCTAGACTCCAGTGTTTTAATTATGGCTATGCCACTGACTCACTTTTGACTATGGGCAAGTCACTTCACTTTTCTGCACTTGTTTCCTCATCTGTAAAGTGGGGTTAATGATACTTTTCCTTCTTTGTAAAATGCTTTGTAAAGTGCTTTTTGTGAGACTGTGATACCCATTGTGATGGGACTACTTGTGCTATAAAGTACCTTTTGAACACAGATAAGACAGGCTGGTCTTTTTAAGTCTGTGCATGTCATTATTGATTTGTGATTACAATGTCTTTGTTACAATTAGTACAGGGGAAAAATATGTCAATAAAGCCATTTTCACTGTATGATGGCTGCTTTTATACTGAAAGTGTACATAAGCATTTCAAAACTTGTGGGAGAAATTAAAAAAATTCTGACAGTGGCTTTAAAAAAAACAAATTAACTTTGAATTGTATACAGAGATAAAAAGAAAAAAAAAGAAAAGAAATACTCCTGAGTATTCAGGCCTGCATGCCAAGTTTTAAACTGAAGCATGTTTTTATGGTTGAATTGTAAACGCCTTAGAAATTGGTGTGTCTGTAGAAATGCTGACAGGTCCTTAACTGTAGCAGAATGAATGGCTCACTATTACCATATTATCAAGTACCATGATTGTTGAGCCAGTTGGATCACTGGAGAATTCTAACCCTATAATTCTGCATATAGTGGACAGCTCATGCTGTGGAACAAAATATTCTTGGATTTTACCATTTTTAGCTGTTACTGTTTAAATTGGAAGAGGAAAAGATTGGGAAGGAGTTAATTGTAATAACTTGTGGTGTTGATTTTTGCTTTACAATGCATATGATGTCCCTAAGTTATTTTGATTTTTATTGTAGAGTGTTTCACTTTTTGTGTGTGTGTGTGTGTGTTGGGAGGGACAGGATAGACCTGCTTAATTTCATAAACTTGTGCTATTCAGAAGGGAAACCCATACTGAAAGTAAATGCAGTGTCTACGCATGTGGCATGATCCTTGTCAAAAGCCCAGCTACATAGAGGAAGCCTAGCACATAAAGATATTTTATAGACTTTTCTGTGCAGCTCACCTCCACAATATCTGAGCACCTTATTAAAAAAGGCAAGTCTTAATAACTCTATTTTGATGGTGAGCATCTGAGTTACAGAGAGAGGTCACAAAGGGAGTCGAGCAGAGTTGGGTATAGAAGCCTGAGTCCCTTTCAAAAGCCGTAGCTACCAACATCTTCTCTTCAGGCTTGTCTTAACACAGATAGCTGCAGCGGCACAGGAGCCAAGCAAACAGAGCTGTAAACAGGGGAGTTTGAGTGGGAGTTGGGATTGTGGGATTTGTTTGGAGTTTATTTTTGCTGTAGAGAGGGTGTTTTGGTTTGTTTTTGTGTTCACCGGACTAATAGGATTTTGGTGAGAAAGTAGATAAAACACAGAGGCATTAGTGGCCATGGCCCAAGTAGTAGAGAACACAAGGAGGATGATTGGATGTGGTAGCTGTGGTATGTACATGATGGAGGGGGTACCTGAAAGGAGTTTTGTTTGCATGAAGTGCCACCTGATAGAGCTGATGGAAGAAAAGATCCGAGGACTGGAGATGCAGGTGGAAACTCTGGTCGAGTTTAGAAGGGGGTTTGAGCAGATGATGGGGCAAAGGCATGACGTGGCTGAAGGGGAAAGCTTAGATATGCAGATGGAACCAGGATCAAGGGCCTCAGAGGGGGGACTGCTGGGTGAAGAAAATGGACAGTGGAAGCATGTGACTCAGAGGACCAGGCAGAGGAAAAGATGGATCAGTGAAGGAAAAATAGAGCTCAAGAACAGGTATGTGGAGCTGGAAAATGAAGAAGGGGTACACCAGGTAGATAATGAAGATGGAAGGGTAAGGAAGAAGAGAAGAGTGGCTAGTCCCATAGATAAAGGGGAAGACTCAATGGAGACAACACCAATAATGAGCATTAGGATTACAAGGGAAAATAGGAATGGCAAGGACTTGCAGCCAGAGGAAGCTAGAGATAGACCAAAGAATTTCACTGTCGCTAGGAAAAGGCAGGTCTATGTGATTGGGGACTCCTTATTGAGAAAAATAGATAGGCCTGTAACCAGAGCTGATCCAGAGAATAGAAGGGTGTGCTGTCTGCCAGGTGCTAAGAAACGAGATGTGGAACTGAGGTTGAAGAGAATTATTAAGGGAGCAGGAAGGAATCCATTGATCATCCTTCATGTAGGAACAAATGATACGGCTAGATTCTCGCTGGAACTAATTAAGGGAGACTATGCTAGGCTGGGAAGGATGCTTAAGGAAAGTGAGGCTCAGGTGATCTTTAGTGGGATTCTTCCTGTTCCTAGAGAAGGGCAACTAAGATGTGACAGGATTATGATGATCAATAGATGGCTTAGGCAGTGGTGCTATAAGGAGGGCTTTGGGATGTATGGTCACTGGGAGGCATTTATGGACAGAGGACTGTTCTCTAGAGATGGACTTCATCTAAGTAGGGGGAGGGAAATAGACTTCTAGGATGGAGGCTGGCTCAACTTATTAAGAGAGCTTTAAACTAGGAATTTGGGGGAGACGGTTGGGAGATGCCCAGGTAATCTCTACGCCAGATTTTAACACTGAGAGGGAGGAAAACGAAGTAAGAAAGGATATAGCTGGGGGTGGGAGAATGAACATGAGGAAGGGTGGGGTGGATACTAGTCCAATAGGTCATATTGGAGGTATAACATCTGTGCCAAATTGGGTAAAGAATGTGAATGAGGCCAAACAGCAAAAATTAAGATGTTTGTACACCAATGCGAGGAGCCTAGGTAACTAAAAGGAGGAACTAGAGCTATTGGTCCAGGAAGTGAAACCAGATATTGTAGGAATAACAGAAACATGGTGGAATACTAGGCATGACTGGAGTACAGGTATTGAAGGGTATGTGCTGTTTAGGAAAGACAGAAATAAGGGAAAAGGTGGTGGAGTCGCATTGTATATCAAAGATGAGGTACATTGTAAAGAAATAAAAAGTGATGGAATGGAGAAGACAGAGTCTGTTTGGGCAAAAATCACATTGGGGAAGAAAACTAACAGATCCTCCCCTGGGATAGTGCTTGGGGTGTGTTATAGACCACCAGAATCCAATCTGGGTATGGATAGAGACCTCTTTAATGTTTTTAATGAAGTAAATACTCATGGAAACTGTGTAATCATGGGAGATTTCAACTTTCCAGATATAGACTGGAGAACAAGTGCTAGTAATAATAATAGGGCTCAGATTTTCCTAGATGTGATAGCTGATGAATTCCTTCATCAAGTAGTTGCTGAACCAACAAGGGGGGATGCTATTTTAGATTTGGTTTTGGTGAGTAGCGAGGACCTCATAGATGAAATGGTTGTAGGAGACAACCTTGGCTCGAGTGATCATGAGCTAATTTAGTTTAAATTAAATGGAAGGATAAACAAAAATAAATCTGAGACTAGGGTTTTTGATTTCAAAAGGGCTAACTTTAGTAAATTAAGGAAATTAGTTAGGGAAGTTGATTGGACTAAAGAAATTATGGATCTTAAAGTGGAGGAGGCCTGGAATTATTTTAAGTTAAAGTTGCAGAAGCTGTCAGAAGCCTGTATCCCTAGAAAAGGGAAAAAATGTATAGGCAGGTGTGTTAGACCAAGCTGGATGAGCAAGCATCTCAGAGAGGTGACTAAGAAAAAGCAGAAAGCATATAAGGAGTGGAAAATGGGAGGGATCAGTAAAGAAAGCTACCTTATTGAGGTTAGAGCATGTAGGGATAAAGTGAGACAGGCTAAAAGTCAGGTAGAGTTGGACCTTGCAAAGGGAATTATAACCAAAAGTAAAAGGTTTTATAGCCATATAAATAGGAAAAAAACAAAAAAAGAAGTAGGACCGCTAATTACTAAGGATAGAGTGGAGGTTAAGGATAATCTAGGAATGGCCCAATATTTGAACAAATACTTTGCTTCAGTCTTTAATGAGGCTAATGAAGAGCTTAGGGATAATGGTAAGTTAACAAATGGGGCTAAAGATAAGGAGGTAGATATTACCATATCCGAGGTAAAAGCCAAACTTGAACAGCTTAATGGGAGTAAATCGGGGGGCCCAGATAATATTCATCCAAGAATATTAAAGGAACTGGCACATGAACTTGCAAGTCCATTAGCAAAATTTTTTAATAAATCTCTAAACTCAGGGGTTGTACCATTTGACTGGAGAATTGCTAATATAGTTCCGATTTTTAAGAAAGGGAAAAAAAGCGACCCGGGTAACTATAGGCCTGTCAGTTTGACATCTGTAGTATGTAAGATCCTGGAAAAAATTTTGAAGGAGAAAGTAGTTAGAGACATTGAGGCTAATGGCAATTGGGACAAATTACAACATGGTTTTACAAAAGGTAGATCGTGCCAAACCAACCCGATCTCCTTTTTTGAGAAAGTAACAGATTTTTTAGATAAAGGAAATGCAGTGGATCTGATCTACCTCGACTTTAGTAAGGCATTTGATACAGTACCACATGGGGAATTTATTGGTTAAATTGGAAAAGATAGGGATTAATATGAAAGTTGAGAGGTGGATAAGCAACTGGTTAAAGAGGAGACTACAGCGGGTCATACTGAAAGGTGAACTGTCAGGTTGGAGGAAGGTTACTAGCGGACGGAGTTCCTCAGGGATCAGTTCTGGGGCCAATTTTATTTAATCTTTTTATTGCTGATCTTGGCACCAAAAGTGGAAGTGTCCTAACAAAATTTGCGGATGACACAAAATTGGGAGCTATTGCCAATTCAGAAAAGGATTGGGATATCATACAGGAAGATCTAGATGATCTTGTAAATTGGAGTGATAGCAATAGGATGAAATTTAATAGTGAGAAGTGTAAGGTTATGCATTTAGGGATTAATAACAAGAATTTTAGTTATAAGCTGGGGACACATCAGTTGGAAGTAACAGAGGAGGAGAAGGACCTCGGAGTCCTGGTTGATTATAGAATGACTATGAGCCGCCATTGTGACATGGCCGTGAAAAAGGCTAATACGATCTTGGGATGTATTAGGCGAGGTATTTCCAGTAGGGATAAGGAGGTGTTAGTGCCATTATACAAGGCATTGGTGAGACGCCGTTTGGAATACTGTGTGCAGTTCTGGTCTCCCATGTTTAAGAAGGATGAATTCAAACTGGAACAGGTACAAAGAAGGGCCACTAGGATGATCCGAGGAATGGAAAACCTGTCTTATGAAAGGAGACTCAAGGAGCTTGGCTTGTTTACTTTAACCAAAAGAAGGCTGAGGGGGGACATGATTGCACTTTTTAAATATATTAAAGGGATAAATACCAGGGAGGGAGAGGAATTATTTAAGTTTAATACCAATGTGGACACAAGAACAAATGGATATAAGCTGGCTAGTAGGAAGTTTAGACTTGAGATTAGACGAAGGTTTCTAACCATTAGAGGAGTGAGGTTCTGGAACGGCCTTCCAAGGGAAGTAGTGGGGGCAAAAGATCTATCTGGTTTCAAGATTAAACTAGATGGGTTTATGAAGGGGATGGTTTGATGAGAGAACATGATTTTGGTAACTAATTGACCATTCATTATCAGTGGGAAATAGGTCAATGGAGGGATGATAGGAGTTACTATAGAGAACTTTCTGGGTGTCTGGCTGAGTCTTGCCCACATGCTCAGGATTTAGCTTATCGCCATATTTGGGGTCGGGAAGGAATTTTCCTCTAGGGTAGATTGGCAGAGGCCCTGGAGGTTTTTCGCCTTCCTCTGTAGCATGGGGTACAGATCACAGCTAGAGGATTCTCTGCATCTTGGGGTCTTCAAAGTATTTGAAGGCTTCAATATCTGAGATATAGGTGAGAGGATTATTCTAGGAGAGGTGGGTGAGATTTTGTGGCCTGCACTGTGCAGGGGGTCAGACTAGATGATCATAATGGTCCCTTCTGACCTTAAAGTCTATGAGTCTATATTTTAACATCTTCAAACTTGACTTTAAATGGTTGTTAGCTGACACAGTGCTAACTGATCGGTGTAAGCAAAGACTAGTTATGCCCATCATCAGGTTGTCATCATTGAGCTTTGGACAAACTCTACCGGGACCAGGGGTTATCCAAGGAGTAGCTGATGTGGTGATGAACACAATTAGTTCTTGTCTGCAGTCTCAGTGTTGTGTCGCTTAATTCAGGAGTTAAAAATTGTGATTAAATGCAATACAGTTTTCTAGTGAAGACAAGACTGTGCTCCAAAACCAAGGTGCTGCATGAGCTTAAAGAGAATTCTCCATTTTCTGTTAATAGTTTGATTAGAGGACTTGTTCACTTTGTGCTCGTCCCTAACGGTGGAAATATTGGCATAGGATTGATTGTATCCAGCAGAGGGCAGAGTTGACACTTGTCTGTTACCTCCATGTACATTGGTAATGTTTTCAGTAAACTCACTTCCTCTTAGCTTAAATCTGTTTATCTTTTCCTTCCATAAGATTGTTGGCAGCAGAGATTCTTTTGTGCAGGTCCTGGGCTACTAAGGAGGGCTGTGATAACTTTTTTTTATAGTGGTTTGTTTTGAAAAATATTAGGGTGACCAGATGTCCTGATATAAGGGACTTTGTCTTCTATCACTTGTCTTCTATAGGGCACTCCACCCCACTCCAATTAAAAACAAAAAATTAGTGTCCCAATTTTTCACACTTGCTTTCTGGTCACCCTAAACAGAGATGCATATGAAGCCATAGGGCCAAATGTAAATATATTTTAAAGCAGAAATTTCTTCAATATTCTTCAATTTTGTTCATGCAAAAAATTGAATCTATATTCCCCTCCCCCCATTATTATTTAATATACTTGGTGGGAGCACACGGAGATCAACTATGTAGGGACTTCGTTGTGTTGGATTGTGCACAAGCACTTGAAAAATAATAAAGAGCTCTCAAAGAGCTCTCAAGTGGGATCCACATTTGCATTCTTGGGAAGTTCTTTAGATTTTAGGGTAAGGTTTTTCTTCTGTGAAAAAGCTTTTAAGTGTGTGTGTGTGTGTGTGTGTGTGTGTGTTAAATCTTGTAGTGTAGTGGGATGTGATTTTGTTTGTTTTTGTTTGCTTGTGGTGTTTACTTCTAAAAGAAAAATGTGATTTATAATGGCCTGAGTGTGAGTTTAAGGACTCAGGAGTTTTAATCTTGTGCTGGGCTGACTCATTTTGCTGCTTTGAAATCACTTAACTCCTCTTTCTCAGTTTCTCCAGCTGTAAAATGAAGACATTGTTTCTTATCTTCCTCATGGAGCACAGTGAACTTTAATTATAAAGATTACCTACTCTATGTACTAAATATTTTTGAGGGAGGGAGGTAGTAATAATTAAGTGAATACACACAGTGTCACATTTCAGAGAAACCACCAGCAAGATGAAAGCCTTTTCTGGTATATTTAAAAACCTCTTCTCATGTGAATCCCAGTCTGTGCCCTGTTGTGACTAAAGTTTGGTTGTAACAGTTAACTAATCTGATTATTTTAAATATCTCTTTATGTTGGAGTCCCCTCCGCATTTCGTCCCAGAAGGCTTTTCTCAGGTAGAGAATGCAGCTATGCTCTGTGGCTGTTGATTGAAGGATTTGTCCTTGTAATAAAATTTCACAGTCATATTATATTTGTCAAAACCCTCCATTTCTGGGGTGGTTTCCCATTCATGGTACTTGATTTTAGCATCAAAATGTCTCTTTACACCACCCATGAAGCTTTGAACTCTTAAGATCTTTTTCTGTTTGTTTGTTTGTTTGTTTCTTGGTAACATAGTATTTGTTCTACCCATTGCTTAAGTCTGGAGATTTGGGAGTTGTCATCTTTTGTTTTATGTGTCTCAATAGCTGATATTTCCTAGTCATCAAGCACATAGTTCTGGCATCTCTGTCCCAATTCAGCAGCATCAGTTTCATTTTAATAATTCCGTGCTGCCCTACAGTTAATTTCTGTGTGTGAAAGGATGCATTTTAAAACCTTGTAAGAGATGTAAGTAGTCCCATTTTTTTTTCTTACAGCTTTATACTATCTCCAGACACACTGTTTTCTAAAATTCTTCTGGATAAGGAGCATTTAGCTGGCTGTACCTTCAGTTTTCATAAATTCAATCTCCTTAGTTGGCTATTAAGGGTAGTCGTTGAATAATGTCAGGCGCTGCCTCTCACTTGTCAGATGAGGACTTTGTTTTCTCAGTATTTTAACCTGTGATTTTTTTTTCTCCCCTTCCCACAGCAGGAGACTGGGACCAAAGGTCAAAAGTATGTCTCTTGCAAAACAGTAGAGAGTACTGCAGTACTACTAGGCTGGCTCTCCTCCAAAATAAATGGGCCAAGGTTTTCACATCTGTGTGCCTAAAATTACACTATTTTTTTCCGTATTTGATATCTTAAATAAGTGGCCTGACTTTCAAGGATACTGAGCACCCAGCTGCTCCCATCCTCCTTATCTTCAAAGTGGCAATCTGGGGTGACTGTCATGGGAAGATGTGGTTGAGGACATACCTGGAACAGTCATGTTGGGCTTCAAAGAAGTGTACTCAAAAGGGTTATGTAGAGTGGAGTGCTGGCTCTTCCCTTTCTGTAACCAGTTAACCCCCCCATCCTCCTTTCCTGACAGTTTGAGACTCTACCTGGTTGAAGGGAAGAATTTGTTCAAAGATTTGTTAGGAGAAGGGGTCACATAGAGGTCAGGGAACTGATTTGGCAAAAGGTGTATCTGTTGATCTTAACCAAAAGGTATACTGTTCTGGGGAACTGTGACAAAAATGCTTGCTTACATGCAAGTTTGATGCAACTTATAATTGACTAGTATTATCCTATGGCTTGTTTCCCTTGCCTTTTGTTAATTACAAATTTGATTTTTTTTGTATCCTGTAGTGAAAATTGTCTCTTAGTAAAAAATTAACAAGGAAGAATAAGCACTATTCTTTTGAATAATTAAAACTTTTTAATGGCATGATCACTGGTCTAAGATTTTTTTTATTCACCTAACATTGAACTCTAAATGTCTTTGTTCAGAAGAATTAGACAACGGTCCAAAGGACAAGAGTGTTTATTAGAAATGACTAAACTTAATTCCTGCTGTATAGGTAGTTTTTGGAAGACGTTATACCAGTTGGCTTCCTAATTGTTGTTAATCAATCAGTTTCTGTGTATGATATCTTCTGTGATATCTTCTGTGTATGATATCTGTGTAGAATGGAGATGCAAAACAGAATATTTGGTTTTCTATATAATTGTAAAATAAAAACAAAATGTAAAGCTAATTGTACGAGAACTAGAATTGGACTTTTTTTTTTTTTTTAAATGGAACCTATCATTTCCAGGCCTTCTGACTGGGGGTGTGGAGGTGGGGGTAAAGAGGGCATTTATCCCCGGGACTTGAATATTCAAAGGTTGTCAGGAGCTCCCAGCTGCTGCCACAACTATTGCAGCAGTGGTGTCTGCTTGAAGCCACAGTCCCCTTTTGAATTACTGCCAGCATGTAATGGGGAACAGGAGCCATGGTCTGGGTGACACCGAAGTCTGACTGCCTTTGGTTCCACCGCTTCCAATAGAGGCCCCATCCCTTCTGTCAGGGTGGCAGTGCCCCTCACATTTTGCCCTGGGGCCTGCGGTAGCTTTCGGCCCTGCTGAGCATTTCCAGTGTTTTCAAATGTCCACTAACAGAATATTGAAGTTTACTGCAGAGTTATGTACTGATGCTACATGTGCGTATGTACAGGATATTAAAGGTGTATGATGAAAATTACTCGTGTAGAGATCTAATGTTTGTTTTGGATTGGCACTGTAGAAAAGAATGCTTAAGCCAACTGTAATAAAGTGTATGTTATTACTGTCATATAAGATTATACTCCTTTCGGTTTGGATTCTATAAGATGCTAAGCACCTAGTGAGAAATAACTCCCATTGAAGTTAATGGGTGCTGAGGTTTCTAAGCATCTTGTAGGATAATAGCCTTAGGAATGTCACAAAATGGGCCTGATTCTGATCTCGCACAATTCAGCTTTTGAAGTGATTGCAGTTGCATACTGTCCTTGCTGTCAGTCCAAGATGCGTTCCAGAAAACTTGGACTTAAAGTGAAACAACTTAAAGCGGGGAATCTTTTTCCCGTGGCTGACTTCCATTTGCTCAGTTTTTTTGTGTACAACTTATGAGCAGGAAATGGGAGGACTTATAATGCATAACTTCCTACAAGCATCAATGACTTTAGTGCAGAACGGATGTATACCAGGGTGCCGTATAGCAGGGACAACCTGTACTGGTAAAACAGGTTTAAAGGGCCTGATCCAAAACCTGTTTTTTGGATCAGGCTATGAGATTGGATTGAGCTCATGCTCTCTTGTGTAGTTTAAATCTTTTAAAAAGTGCTCCTGCAATACTTTAGAGCACTTATTAAAAATTTCGATTTAACTGAAACTTCCATGGGTTTTACTTTTTCCATCATTGCTGATTATCAAGATACATTTTTGTGTTTTCTGAATAGAAACTTTTCCTTTTACAATTGGTCATTGTCTTCTGTCATAATTGCTAGCTCCCCATTCAGTTTTAGTGCATGCTTAAAGTCCTTTGCTGAATCAGGGATTGAAGGACAATTAATATCACAGTTCATAATCACGGAAATGATTATCATCTTTATTCTTCCCCATTCATCTTGAGCTGGGATGTATGAAGTAGACAGCTTCTATTTAAGCACAAGTATTTTGATGATAATTAGCTATGTGACATAGATTTGTTTGCTAAATGCATAATTCAAATTGATGTTTAATTTTTTTGAAAAGCTGTTTTTAAAAGAGTGAATTTCAGTAGCAACTCTTTATTGAGAGAAAGAGGAATGTTGGAAATGAATTCAAGACAGTTTGGTCTTACAAATAATTAAAAATGAAGTTCTAGTATCACTGGATGTAATATTCTCCAAAAGGGTTAGCATTGATTGCTTACTCTTTTTAAATACAAATTGAGACAGCATTGCTTATGATATTGTCATTATTTATTATAGGCACTAATATAGCATCCAGTACTGTTTCATGTGACCCAGTTTTGTCTAAATAGCAACATTGTACTACTGTATTAATGTTTGTACTCTGTCTGTAGGATGTATATATTCATATTAGCTGGGCTATAGTATAATTTTTTAACAAACTTCTTTTATCATTTCAGAAACTATAAGTTGTCCTATCATTCATTTTGCTTTCTCTTCTTCACAGATCTAATATGTAGAATGATGGACTGTAATCTAGATTCCAACCATGCACCCTCCTTCTCTCATGCTTTGAATATTAAAATCATTTTGTGGTGCCATTCTTCTAGTTAGTCTTTTTAAAATGTAACTGTTGCTGTTAACCTTTTTACAAGGTCTTTTGAATACTAGTATTTTTAATGTAGACCAAGAGCTTGCCTTACGGAAAAAGAAAATAATTCTGTGGTATAAACTTCTCAACTCAACTCAATTACAAAGGAAAGATTTGAGGGAGGAAGCAGATTGAGTTTTAACAGAATGACAAAGTGTTTTAAAAAATCCACACTCAAAGTTCCCAGTGATTGACATGCTGCAAAACATGTGATTTATGTATCATGAACTTTTCAATTGCTACTGTACATGTGTGTGTTTGATCTAAAAATAATAATTTGACTAATAAGGCTAGGAACAATTGGGGAATAGAAGGAAGATAATGAAACTGTTCTTATCTGTAGTTGGTTGGTATTTCCAGGATTAAAGTAGGTCTGTCATACTTGCAAAAATACAAAACGCGTGCACACCTCCCCACCAAAAGAACAAAAAAAGTCTGCAAGCAATGGTAAAACCAACCAATGATTTACTGTTTTTGTAATGTTAAAATAGTTCTTCACCAAAACACCTAGTAATCAAAAGTAATGTGAGTTATGGAAAATGGAAATACATAAAGATGAATTTATACAAGTGGAAGGCTACATATTTTACATAGAGATACTTCAGTGAGAAGTTATACAGTAAGTGCACACTCAATATGACTAAGCAGGCAAAACTTAACGTTAGTTCCAAATAGCATTGTATAGTTCATGCACAGGTCTCTCCCAAAATAAAGGGTGTGTTCCAAATAATTCTTGCTGGGGTGAAAAATAGGATGGGTTGTTGGTAAGGGAGTCAGCATGGATGGGGGATCAGTTATAGACATTACTTACTGTAATTTGTGATTGCCGTGGGAGAGGAGTGGCTGTTGGTGTGATAGTGATACTGCTTGTGATTTTACTAGTAGATTTAATGGCTGTTCCATTAGTTAGTGCTGGAGTTCTGTTATCCTGACTGGGAGTACAAGGTTTTGCTGAATTAGCAAGAGCCTGAACATAAGGACTTCCTAAATGAATATGGATTTTGTTATCCTCAGTAGTTATTACACTTGAACCAGTGCTGTTAGATCTTTGAAAGTGCCATGACGATTGCCTGTCTGGGGACACTCTGAAAACAGTATGCTTGGCACCAATTTCCAAAGGCTCTGAAGAAAGCATTTGTTCTGGAGAACTTGTCAGAGCCAATGGAGACGTTGTCCTTTCTGGAGTTATTGAGCCACATGACTCAGGAGTTTGAGATCTTGCAAAAGTTGCCATTGTAATAGGTGACATGGCTTGCTCCGGACTCATGTAACCATCAACTACTTTTGATTTTAAAGGAGTTAAGGAGGCATTTTGAATAATGGTTATTCTTTGCTTTGGTGTGCCACAGTTGGGTATAACTGCTGTACTAGTGTAAGAGTGAGGACTATCTGTAGTAGGGCTTGTTATTTCAAGGGTAGCTGTGTTTTGTCCATGGTCTGGAGTAACCTTTATATGAAGAGGTTGACCAGGCGTGTGATTTAGAACTAAATCTCGTGGCTGTGCACAATTTCCATTCTGTTTGCTATGAATTTTTCCATTTTGAGGATGGCTTTCTTTGGACTTCATCCATGGGATCCATAATTTTTTGTTTACTGCATTTGCAATGGATGAATTGCATTTGAAAGACACTGTTTGCTCCTCATCGTTGTCTTCGTCTTCATTATCACTCTCTTCATACAACTGCCCATTTATGACTGCTCGTTCTAAAGGAACAAGACTCTTGTAATCAGGTGGTTCACTGTCTGCTGGATCTGTTTGGACTTCTTTAGAGAGAACCTGCAAATCAGAAATTCTCCTTCCATTAAGACTAGGTCTAAGGCTCTTACTGAAGCGTCTGTATCTCTCTAATTCTTTAGTAAGGCTATCAATTTCTCTGGCTAGCTCTCTGTTTTTGTTTTCTTGCTGGGTGAGTTTCTTTTGTAGGTCTATATGATCACCCCGTAGATGACATATTAGGTCTTCTGTGGCCATGTACTCATGAATTTTCTCTTTCAGTGCATCTACCTCCCTAGACAGGTGCCCTGACTTTGCTTCTTCTTCTTTAAGTTTTCTGAAAATCCACTCTTCATGGTTGGACTCTGCCTTCTCTGCTAACTTATATCTAGCCAGTTCGATTTTCACACCCTCCAGTTCTTCTGATAGAAATTTAGCTTTGTCTCGTTCATTGATGTATCTTCGTTCTAGAGACTCAAATTCATCTTCAGTTTTCATGAGATCATCCTCTATGGCCTTCATTTCTTTCAGCTTATTTTTCAGCCTCTCAACTTCTTGGGCAAGTTCTTTGATCTTGTTGTTCTCCTGCTGTAAGGATGTGCTTGCTTTAGTGGTCTCTTTGAGTTTATTTTTAAGAAACTCTTTTTCAATGGCTTCTAGTGACTGAAGCCTTTTCCTTAGAATATTTACCTTGCAAAAGAGATCACTTCCTTTCTCTTCTTCTGCTTTTAGTTTGTTTTTCAGTTCATCTCTTTCCTTCGTTACACTGGACATTTTTTCCTCTGCATCAGTTTTTGATTTCAGTGCTTTTTTACTTTCTTCAATGAGTTTTTCTGTAACTGACATCACTTTGTTTTGCTCCACCTGAAGCTGGGAAGTTGCAGATTGTAACTTTTCTTCTGTTTGCTTTATTTTTTCACTCATTGTTTTTCTTTCATCCACAAGCATGACCGTTAATGTTTTCAGTTTAGTTAAATCTTCTTTGAGTGTGAATTCTGTTTTTTCTAATTTGATTTCAGTGGTTTCAAGCTCTCCAATTCTAGCTTTTAAGCCTTCCAACTCCTGAGACAATTGCTTTGTTAATATTTTTTCTTTTTCTAGATTGCATTTCAGGTTATAACATTCTTGTTTGCTCTTGTTGAAAGCATCTTCTAATTTCTCCAATTCCATAATTCTTTTGTTGAGTTTGTCAACTTCTGCTTTAAAGTTCTTGTTTTGTGCTGCTTCTTTTTCTAATTTTTTATTAAGCTCTCTACACTGGTCTTCCATTTTTATGAGCTCTTCATCTTTACCTTCCATTTCCAAGACACGTGTCCGTAATTCTTCCACTTCAGACATAAGGGTGGAATTTCCACTTTCTCCTTTATTTATTTTTTCCCGTATGTCTTGCAATTCTTCCTCTGCTTTTCGTAAAGACTTATTAGTTTGCTCTAATTCATCTATTTGTCGAGTGAGAGCTGTTAATTTTGACCGGAGCTGGTGATTCTGGCTGTCTTCATTGGTTAGTTTGGCCATCATTATTTCTTGTTCTTGGGAAATCTTTTTGGTTTGGGCTTGCAATTCTGCTTCTAGTCTGATGGCTTTCTGCTTTTCCTCTTGTGCTTTTGCTTCAGCAATTGTGAGTTTCTCATGTACTTGCTCGGCAGTAGTGGTTAGCTCTTGGATTTTTTGACTTTGTTGGTTCAGCTGTTCTGTAAGTCTTTGTTGTTCATCCACCACCATTAAAGCAAATGATTTCAGTTTTGTCAGTTCTTCTTTCAGTTTAATTATTTTCTTGTTGTTTTCCTTCTCTTTTTTTGCCTGATAGGCTGTTTCTTGGTCAATCAGCTTTTTCAATCTGAAAAACACAAAAGATGTTTTATTTTGTTTTTGCAGTAGATTTTTCAAAATAGATGTGTTTAGAATTCTGATACCATCTAGAGTAGAGATGAACAAAGTGCAATCTATGATGTAACCCGAGGCCCTCTGACTCTACAGTGCAATGGAAAAGGCCATGGGGACTATAAGTCCTCACATTAAATGCTTCATTTTAACCAGACATGCCAGTCCATCTGGCTTATTCAGGCCTGTGGGTTCTACTCTTTGAGCAGTAGAGGTACTACCTTCAGGCTTCTGTATTTTCCTGTGCATCAGTTGGGCAAGCTTCACACACCCCACTCTAGAACAAAATTAAATTGTCTGGTTCCCAAAGTTGGTCTAAACACACTGTTTTTATTCCTATTTATCTGTTTAATAAATAGATATTATGTGTCAGCACCTCCTAAGTGAAAAGGGTTCTTTTCCATCTTGTAGCAGTCTAATTCTGCTGTACAACAGGGAACTGCTTTGATTGGTCATGGTTATTTTGAACGTCAAAACCCCCAAATTCGTTATGTAAAACTCTGAGTTGCTGATGTATCTGAAAATATAGTATGAAACCCTGCCTTTTCCTGAAGACTTAAAGTGTTCCATGAGATTTTTCTAAAATCAGATTTACATGTCACTCAAATATGACCGTTCCCTGTTATGAGATGCAGGATATTTCAGTTGTGACAGCTGTTATGTTAGGGTTGTGCTTTTGCGTGCTGCAAAAAAAATCTTAGTATTTGGGTTTTTCACTGGCTTTTCTTTTTTGTCTTGGTGATATTTGAGGTTGAAATAAAAGGTGACTTAATATCTTCAAAAGCTTCAGGGTGTAACAAAATTAGTCTATATAGGATAAATTTAAAAAAAAACAAATAGTCTGGTAGCACTTTAAAGACTAACAAAACAGGTCGATGGCTGTGCTCATGATACCATCGACCTGTTTTGTTAGTCTTTAAAGTACTTACCAGACTATTTGTTGTTTTTTAAGTTTATCTTGACATCTTCAGTATTTCTGCCTCCTCTCCATCAGCTCTTCACTTATTTCTTTCCCATAAAGTTTGCTCATTTAGAGATTAGAAAAGCACAAACATAAAACAAACACAAATCCGTGTGTGTGTGTGTAAAAAGTAATATCTGTATTAAATGACCTTTGTTAGGAAAAAAGAGATTGTGGTAGGACTCTATCTAAAGGCCCATGTTGCGACCATCACCTTCTCATTCAAGAAGAACTAGGTCAGTGGTCTACAACCTTTTTAAGCACAAGATCACTTTTTGAATTTAAATGAGTCCAGGGTCTACTTCAAATGCAAATACCCCTCCCCCTCTTCTCCGAGGACCCGCTCCATCCCTTCACCAAGGCCCCATCCTCCTCACTCTGGGAAAATGGGGTACAGAGGAGGGGGACAGTGACATCAACACCCCCCTTCGTCTGTCTCCCCTGCTCTGCACAACAAGGAGGCTCTTGGGGGCAGCTCTGAGGCTCTGGACAGGAACAGCAGGGTAATGGAGGGAGGGGCAGCTGAAGTGCAGGCACTTGATAGCCTCCCAGCCAAACCAGTCAGAATCACCTGTCAGAGGCTCCAAGCTCTACCAGTAGATCTTGATCTATTGAACTAGGTAAAAGCGGCGAGGAGTCCTGTGGCACCTTATAGACTAACTGAAGTGTAGGAGCATAAGCTTTCGTGGGCAAAGACCCACTTCGTCAGATGCATCTGACGAAGTGGGTCTTTGCCCACGAAAGCTTATGCTCCTACACTTCAGTTAGTCTATAAGGTGCCACGGACTCCTTGCCGCTTTTGCAGATTCAGACTAACACGGCTACCCCTCTGATACTGAACTAGGTAGTATTCCCATCCATGCTGCTCCTTAATAAGTGATTAAGTGACGTGAAGAACACAGTCCTGAGGGCTTTGCATGCAGACTCCACAACACCTACGTTTCGCAGTACACTGAGTCTAGATTCTTACATGGTAATAGAAAGTTAGTGATGGTAAACAAGTTGATCTGGTATTTGTCCTTTTCTTATGGTAGAAATGGGTAAAGGTTTCAGACATTAGATTACCAACAATCTCTCTCTCATCACCTTTGCTGTACACAAAGTATTATTGTTGCAGCCAAGAAGTCATTGCTTCTGCGGTGGAATTCTTTATGTGCAATATTGACAGCATGAACAAAAATAGTGAAATGTGATAAGCTTAAATTTAGGGCTTTTATAAATCACATACAATGAACTCAAGTGCTTAAAAACATGATACATTTGTGATTATTTGCACTTCTAAACAACAGAATAACAATTGAAATTTATTAAATATTTTTGGATTTTTAATATCTTTTTTCAAATGTATAGTACAGGATAGAATACAGAGTGTACACTTGCTGCTTTATTATTATTTTTCATTAGAAATATTTGCATTGGAAAACACCAAAAGAAATAGTATATTTCAATTCACCTCCTACACTTACTGTTGTGCAATGTCTTTGTCATAGAAGTATAACTTACAAATGTAGATATTTTTGTTAGGTAAGGGCACTCTTTTAAAAAAAAAAAAAAAAAAAAAAAAAGAAGTAAAACTTGAGACCTTACAAGTCCACTCAGGCCTATTTCTTGTTCATCCAATTGCTAAGACAGTCGGGTTTGTTTATATTTATGGGAGATAATGCTGCCAGCTTATTGTTTATTATATCACCTGAAAGTCAGAACGGGTGTTTACATGGCAATTTGTAACCAGTGTTGCAAGGTGTTTGTGCCAGGCATTCTAAACATTCATATGTCCCTTTGTGCTTTGGCCAATATTCCAGAGGACATGTTCATGATGCTCATTATAAAAAAAATGCATTAATTAAATTTGTGACTGAACTACATGGGGGAGAATTGTACATCATTTGTCCATATATTTCATGTTATAGCAGTCTCATATGATGTCCCATCACATTTTATTTTAAGAACACTTTCGTAGCATATTAGAACGAAAGGATGGTACCAATTTGAGATTTCTAAAAATAGCTACAGCACTCAGTGTTTAAGAGTTTGAAGTGCCTTTGAAAATCTGACAGGGACGAGGTGTAGAGCATGTTTTTAGAAATCTTAACAGAGCAGCTCTCTGATGTGGAAACTACAGAACCTAGGCCACCAAAAACAAAATCAGCCTTCTGATTGGTGTCATCTGAGCAAGATGAAAAAAGTGAACATGCATTGGTCCACTCTGCTTTAGATTGTTATTGAGCAGAATCCGTCAACAGCATGGACATACATCTGCTGGAATGGTGGTTGAAGTATGGACTAAGAATCTTTAGCGCAGGTACATTTCTTGAGATGCCAGCCACAACAATGGCATGTGAACGCCTGTTCTCACTTTCAGGTGACATTATAAACAAGAAGTGGGCAGCATTCTCTCCTGCAAATTGTCACTGAACTTGAATGATTGGCTGAATAAGAAGTAGGACCGAGTGGACTTTAGGCTATAAAGTTTTACATTTGTTTTATTTTTGAATGAAGTTAATTTTTGTACATAATTCTACATTTTGTAAGTTCAAGTTTCATGATAAAGAGATTTCACTGCAGTACTGGTATTAGGTGAATTAAAATATTTCGTTTGTTTTTACAGTGCAAGTATTTGTAATAACAATTAAATATCAAGTGAGCACTGTGCACTTTGTATTCTGTGTTCTAATTGAAATCAATATATTTGAAATTATAGAGAACAACCAAAATATTTAAATAAATGGTATTCTATTTTTGTTTAGTTGACAGCCTTATTTTAAGGAATACTTTATAAAACCATTATTTAAATTTAAAATTATTTATAGAGCTTAATAATATAATTTGGAAATGGACATTACAAGATGTTGATAAGGGAAGAATTGTTTTCAAATGAGCTTTGAAAAATGATAGTGGGTTGATAAAGCAGACAAATTCAGGATGTCTGCTCAAGATGGCAGGAAAAACAGAGTCAAAGACTTATTACTACATTTTTGGCATTAAAAAAAGTTCTACTTAATAACTCTTTTTCATTTGTATATATTACAACTTGTATTTGTGTTCCCAACGGTGTAAATCTCCCTGTCTTCCCTAGTCCTACCCTTGAGAGCTTCAGTAGAGAAGTTCAGTTGATGATTTGGTGTTACCATAGATACAAAACCATAACAGAAGCATAACTAGCAGATTTACTTGGACTTGTTCAGCTTTTGCCCGTGTCTGAGGTTAGCCATCTTACAGTAATGCAGCCTGAATTTATTCCAAATTATTAGTCTTGGTTTTACTTAATCAAATTGTTTCCTTAACTTTTATAATTCATTTTTAAAAGGATACTATCTGGGCAAGAGCCTAAAGAGTAATACCTAAATTAATCAGAAATATATTCAACATCTATCTTTTAGCTAGTGATATCTATTTAGCCCAACAAACAAAAATGTTTTAACTCTTTGTTGTGCTTTAAAGTTTTTTTTCTAGAGCACGTGATTGGCCACAAAACCTTAAACAATTCTAACTTTTCCATGGTTTTTCTATAATGATTTTATAATGCAGTTTAGGTAACAAAATTTTCTTTAATTTCAGTTGGCTGGTGTCTGAGTAAGCACAGAAATCTTTCAACATGCATACTGTTTATGCATTCTAGTTCATATCTTCATGCTCTTTTATAGTGTTATCTCTTTAGTAACTGGGCTTGCTTGTTAAAGTAAGGAACTCAAGTCTTAATAAAGTCCTTGCTGAATCAGGTCCTGAGATTCGACTGAGGTACACAAATTGAGCTTTGATCAAGTCTGCTCTGTGTTAGTTAGTATTTGAACAAGCAAATTCTGTTACTGGTACCTGTCCTGGGTTATTGACTAACTCTGTTAAATTCTCTGGGGCTCAGTCTGTGTGATTATTCTGAAGTGCTAGTCAGGATCTGGAAGGGATGTGTGTGGTATATTGAAAACATTATTTTTCACCTAACCAATGTAAAAATAAAATGGAATTTTGAAAACTTAACTGGGAATAAAAAGTGTTTGTGCACACTCAAATGCATCTCTTTTTTTATATAAGGGAAGAAGCCTTATATAAAATCACATTACTGATGCTAATGTAGACTATGATGTGTACTTCAAAAACCATTAGAAGAAAAAAGGAATTTTTAGTGTGTTTAAACATAAGTATAATTAATGATACATTTTTCCCCACTCCTGTAAAAAACCTACCCCCAAATCAAGTAACAGTAATACATGTAATTTCATCACTTTGCTTCATTCCCTTTCTTTTCATCTGTCCTTATAAAATGTATGCTTTGGGAGGCATGGATTGTATCTTCCTCTGTATTTAGAAAATACAAAATGCACAGAGGACATGTGTTTAAATAATGCTTCTATCTTTCTTTAAAATCCTGTTGCATGTACATATGCTGTTAGTAAAAAAAAAAATGCAAGTACATACAAACAGTGCAAAATTAAAAATACAGAATACATTGGTTTCCTGTTTTGTTTTTCTAAAATTTCTTTTAAAAAATAGTGGAAACAAAAATGCTATGTCAAATAACATACCTCTTACACTTAGTCCAGTGTAGTAATTATAATAAAATATTTCAATTTTTAAGATTTTTCTGTAGGTTTCTTAAAAATATTGTTACCTGAAACAAAAATCAAATGCAAGATGGAATATTTTTTTAGGTCTCATAATTTCTTCACATCCAAAAATGTAAAAATAGTTGTTTTTTTTAAAGGAATTCTGGGAAGGTGACAATGATGTTAATGTGTATGTTAAACTTTAGTTTTTTTTTCTGTGTATTAGACATGTACAATATGTGTATATAATATGAGATTTATGGGAGTGTAATTTTGTATTCATTATCGAGATTGGAAAAGTAAAATAAATTGCTTTAACATTAAACATTTTCATTGTCTCTTTTGGTCAGATGTAAACATTTGCCTGTAGTGTTTGCAATTCAGACATCACACTAGATTTGCGAACACCAAAGTGAAATTGACAGCAAAAACATGAAACGGGTCTACAGTCAACTTTCATTGAACAGATGGAAAATTCTTTCCTGCAGACACTTAGACCTTGATTCTGCAATGTGCTCTGTATGGCTAGACCTTGAGGAGCTCTCTGTAGGGGTTTTCCTCTATGGAGCTCCTTGCAGGATTAGTACTTGGCCACCTGAGTGGTGGTGTGGGACTTTTTATGCATCACTCAGTCAATCTTGAAATACCATAACATTAAAGAGCAAATTTGATTCTTGTATGATGTTTTGAGGTTTAGTTTTTGTAGTTGAAATTGCCCATAATATAGCTAAGTTTATTTTTTTTAAATGTGATTTTTTTTTTTAAACCTGCCAAGTCTCCTCTAAATGACCCTAATAAATTTTACTGGAGAATGATCAGGGAAGACAGAAAATTGTCAGTTAATCAGCAGGCTGTCCAATTAGGTTAAATATTTAAATTATTTTCATTTTGAGATGTATTTCATAACAATATAGTTAAATTTAGACAAAGGTACAGGCATCATTTACACAAAGCATTCATAGAAAATGCCAAATACTTGATCCCATTGTTCTACAAGTGTACTCACTGAATACACTTGGGCAAAAATAGGTCTTGCAAACTGTTTTATAGACCTGAATGTTTGTTAGGTAAACAGAGTAAAAGCAGTGTATTATTACTGCCTGTCTTTAGAGCTTCTGCTATGATGATATAAGTTATTAACCTTTATTTATGGCCTAGATGGTACTGGGTCCTGCTGTGAAGGCAGGGGTCTGGACTCGATGACCTCTCGACGTCTCTTCCAGTTCTAGTATTCTATGATTCTGTGATTTTGGTTTACAGTATTATCACATTTACAAGTGGAATGATAGTTGCCCGTTCTTTTTAAAAAAAATGATCATCCTTGAAATTCTCTTTTTTTTTTTTTTTTTAATCATAATTGTTTTTTTCAGTGCACGTATTATAGCCTGCTGGAGTTTCCATATGTATTCAACTCTTCTCCATTCAACTCTTCTCTGCTCCCTGAGATAGATTGCACTAGTTGTATTAAGTGTCATATGTTTTGTAAGAGGCAGATAGTCATATCTAACAGCACATTGTTTTGCGGTGTCATGTGATATGTTTTGTAAGTGGGATTTTTCCAGTATTATCATGTATTACATTACATCAGTATAGTTTGACTGGAATTTTTTTGAAGACTAGGGGAAGTGCGGTCTTTAAATTTATGTTGTAAGGAAACTTAAGAGATTGTGGCAGAGGTGAGATCATAAAATTCTTGTTTTTGTAATCTTTTGCCTCTTCTCATATTTAGTCTGTTCAAGAATGATTTTTTATATATATATATATATATATATATATATATATATACACTAAGAATAAACCAAAACAACATTTCTGCACTGTGAACTCTTGAAAAGACTCCTGCCCTGCAAAATTTGGACCTTGACAAGTCTCCCTTCAAATAATGAAGAAGCTGCTCTAGCTGGAATTTTGGTACAGGCCATAGAAATGACAGATACAGGCAGTCGCCGGGTTACGTACAAGATGGGGACTGTAGGTTTGTTCTTAAGTTGAATTTGTATGTAAGTCGGAACTGGTACATATTGTAGGGGAAACTCTAGCCAAACATTTCTCCAGAGCTCAGTTTTATTCTCCCACACCTCACTTCCCTCAGTCCTTTATTCTCAAGCTGAGGTGTCTGCTGAGAAAAACCACTCCGCATCTCCCTGGTCTGCTGAGGGGGGGTGCTAGCTTCGCTTCTCCCTGGTCTGCTGGGGGGAAGCAGCTAGTGCGGGGTTGCCTCACCCCGTTTGTAAGTAGGGATCCGATGTAAGTCGGATCCATGTAACCCGGGGACTGCCTGTATTTTAAGTGTCTAAGAGACCCAGAGACTTTTATAAAGCTTCAGATTCATATTTTTAAATAGAATTTTTATAGTCTGGTGTCTAAGTTGGAAGCTATGTGTTAATCTAAAATATTTTCTGTATTTGTAAAGGTTAAAATGTATTTATAGTTAATTTTAAGATGTCATTCAGTGAATATTATGCAGGTGTCAACTTGAGGAGGCTTGCTTCTATGTTTTTGGACATATATTTGAAATTCCCTTGTAAAATGCAAATAAAAATGTTAAGCTGAAAGTTGGAAATATATATAAAATCATGAGTCTTACTCTGAGGCATTCTTCCCAATAACTAGAAAACCCAAATCCTGGTCATTAACAAGAGAAGAAACATGCTTCATCACTTCTGGTAAATCCTACAAATTGGTGCGAGTTTTGACACCAATATAGTTAAGTATTTCTTTCCGGAAGAAAGCCAGTATTGCATTCCCTTCCATAACTTATAGTAGTAAAGCTTGACTTTACTAATTATTTTCCAGTCTTAGAATGTGTATGCATGTATTTTTTTCCTTCCTTACAATTCTGCTTATTGATGTATACTGTTTGAGTACCTATGTTCTGGCTATTTTTATATCCTTTACATTATCTTTATTGGTGCTTACTTTTTTTTATAAAAGGAAAATATAAAAAGCTTCTAAAATTATAGCAGCAACATCATACCACAGCTATCCTATAATATGTTGGCTTTGTCTAGGTCAGTTAGCATTGCCCAACAGAATGGTAACTCCTTATTTTAAAATTGTGCATCTCAGTATTTGACATAATTTAAAAAAATAATTGTTTTAAAATAAAGTCCAGATTTGAACTAAAAGAAAATTAAAGGCACAGATACAAGATTTGAGAGCAATTTTAGACAAATGTCATATGACAGTTTAATTTAAAATGGGAACTCTTACAATAAGTTATGTTTTCTACTGGGTGGTTAATCACATCTGTATATCATCCTTATAATCCCTAATTTTTATAAACAATTCCTAGATAAATAATTATACAGCGACCTTGTTGCCACCTCTGGGATGAAACACAGACATCAACAGTTTAAGACAAGACATGAGGCATACCTTATCTATAATTGTAAAGAATAGGTATCCAGAATATATTTATCTAAGTCAGATGTTACTTATGATCCTGGGTATGCACACTCACACAAGAGCAGTTGTATTCAGGAGTGGGGGGAAAAGTAATAGGCTCTTTATAACAACAACAGTGACTGGGAGTTGGGTTTTAGTCTTACTCTAAAAGGCGGTTGCCTCTTTAACATCTTCCCAGAGGCACCTGTTCAGTATTGACTGCTAAGAAATTGTAGCTCTTGAGTTATCAACCACAGTTCTTTTTATCTAAATGTGCCTTGGCAATTATCCATCCATATAGCCCTAATCATCTGGAGGTCTGAAGGCTGTGTGCTTTGGATGCGCGCACACATTCTGGATGCACACATGGAGAGAGAAGCTGTGAGCACAGACTCTCAACATTTCTTGGAAAACTCAACAGTTTCCTCCACTTTTGATGTTTATTACATCTTTTGGACAGTCCTGAGAACAGCAGCAAAAACCATGCAAGATTCTACCCATTTCCCCCCTTTATCCTGCTTTTGTATATGACTGCCTCCTTGATTTCAGTTCAAACTTTGCTGTTATTGCTAACTGTTCTCATGCAGGGCTTTGGGAAGTGTGTTTCTAAAAACTCCTCCCCATCAGAAATGCACAAGAATGATACCCCATCTTGTGCATAAGGTAGAAGTTAATCTAACTGATAAACAAAAAAATCTGTGAAAATGACTGTACACTATACTGTCAGTGCCCTAAATAAATAAGGTGACTATAGCTGAACTGCTTGATAATAGTATCCTTAACATAGTAAAATATATCATCTCTGTTCAGGACAGACACACTAATGGGGAGGGGGACAAAGGCAGGAGTTGCCCAGGGAACTGGTGATTCAAAGCTGCGCGAGGCTCCTGGCCACTGCTCCTCTAGCGGTGGCCAGAACCCTGGGCCCTTCAGATTGTCACCAAAGTATTACACCACGTGCTCTGGGTGGCAGTAAGGATTGTGGGGGAGGGGCAGCACAGTGTGCTCCAGACAGAGCTGAGGACTGGCAGCCCTGACCCCACCCCTTCTGTTTGAGGCTCCACTCCTTCTGTGAGCACAGAACCAGCCATCTTTCGTCCCCCTCTTTCCCGGCCACCCCTTGCCTAGGCCAGGGCCTGCAAAGCCTGTTGATGCCCCTTCTTTAGGAGGAAACATTAAAGCAGCCCACCATGGTAGCATATAAGTTGAGACAGGAGCTACGCAAAAATGAAATAGTTAAACAGAAATTAAAAGGTACAGTACCAAAAGTGAAATCCCTGCAAGTTGCATAGAAACGTTTTAGACAACATACTAGAGCAGGGTTACTCAACTTTGGAAGCTGCGGGCGCTGCAATGATGCTCAAAACACATGCCGAGGGCCACAACACGCAGGCCCCATTTAAGTCAGTTCTGCTGATATTAATAAAATGCGATATTTACCTGATTTCCACCCATACGACAGCACTTTTAATGAACAATGACAGTCCAGGAATTTAACTACTAAAATGCATATCAACAGAAGACCATTTTATTGACTTGCTGATGTGGAGCATGTTCCCACTGGAGGCCATATTCAAAGGATCCCATGCACGGTCTCCATGTTGAGCTCCGTGTAAACCCAAACAGCACTGTGGGCTGCAAACAAATGGGCTGCATGTGGCCCATGGGCCGCGTGTTGAGTAGCCCTGTACTAGAGACTCAATTTAAAAATATACCCCAAATTGAAAATGTAGTAAGAAGACCAAACAAAGTAAAAGATGCAGTTAGAGGCAAAAAGACATCCTTTAAAAAGTAGAAATAAAATCCCATTGAGGAAAATACAAAGGAGCATAAACTCTGCTAAGTGAAGTGTGAAAATATAATTAGGAAGACTAAAAAAGAATTGAACAGTTAGCCAGAGACTCATAATCACAGGAATTTTTTTTTTTTTTTACATAGAAACAAGAAGCCTGCTAAACAACCAGTGAGGCCAACGAATGATCAAAATGCTAAAGGATAAGGCCAAAGCAGAGAAATTAAATGAATTCTTTATATCAGTCTTAATGGCTAAGGATGTGAGAGATTATACCCACCTGAGCCATTCTTTTTAGGCAACAAATCTGAGGAACTGACCCGGAGTAAGATATCATTAGAGGAGGTTTTAGAACAAAATGATAAACAGTAATAAGTCACCCAGACCAGATGATTTTCACTAAGAGTTCTGTAAGAATTCAGATGTGAAATTGAAAAACTGCTAACGATGGTATGTACCCTATCATTTAAATTCGCTTCTGCACTGGATGACTGGAAGATAGCTAATTTGAGGCCCATTTTTTAGAAAAGCTCCAGGGGTGGTCCTGGCAGGTACAGGCTGGTAAAGCCTAACTGTAGTGCCAAGCAAATGATTTGAAATTATAGTCAAGAATGGAATGAATAGACACATAGATGAACATGATTTGTTGGGGAAGAATCAGCATGTTTTTTGTAAAAGAAACCCATACCTCACCAGTCTACTAGAAGTCTCTGAGAGGGTCAACAAGCACGTGAACAAGGATGATCATGTACTTAGATGACAAGGTCCCTCACCCATAGGTTTTTAACCCTAGGCTCTGGAGGCAGATGCTTTATTCATCCCATCTCTCTACCTTCAGCCCTTACTCCATGACTTATTTTAGCCCCTTTAGTCATGGGATAAGAGGGAAGCTCACAGACTCGTAGCTGATTAAATGATAGGAAACAAAAGGTAGGAATAAATGGTCAGTTTTCAAAATGGACACAGGTAAATAGTGGTGTCCACCCTACAGGTGTGTTTGGGGGCCAGTCTTGTTAAACATATTAATAAATGAGCTGGAGAAAGCAGCGAACAAGGAGGTGGCAACGTTTGCAGATGATAAACTACTCAAGATAGTTAGGTCCAAAGCATACTGTAAAGAGTTAAAAAAAGTGATCTCTCAAAATTCTGAAATGGCAGATTAAATTCAGTGTTGATAAATGCAAAATAATGCACATTGGAAAACATTATTCTAATTATCTGTATAAAATGATTGGGTCTAAATTAGATGCTACCACTCAAGAAAGAGATCTTGGAGTCATTGTGGATAGTTCTCTGAAAACATCCACTCAGTGAACAGCACCAGTCAAAAAACGAACAGAATCCTGCAAATTACTAGGAAAGGATACAAGCAATACAATATTTTCTATTGCCTATATATAAATCCATGGTATGCCCACATCTTGAATACTGCATGCAGATCTGCTATCCCATCTCAAAAATATGTATTGGAATTAAAAAAGATACAGAAAAGGCAACAAAAATGATTTGGGGTAGGAGGAGAGATTAGTAAGACTAGGACTTTTCAATTTATAAAAGAGATGACTGGGGGATATGGTAAAAGTCTATTAAAATTATAACTGGTGTGGAGTATGTAAAATGGAAGTGTTATTTATTCCTCCACATAGTATAAGACCAAGGAGACCACCAAATGAAAATAATAGGCAGTAGTTTTAAACAAATGAAAGGAAGTACTTCTTCATATAATCCACAGTTAACCCGTGGAACTCTTTGCCAGTGGATGTTGTGAAGGTCAAGACTATAACAGGATTTTAAAAAAGAAATTACTGTAAATACTTGATCATAAGTCCATTTGTTCATATGCCAGCCCCCCCAACCCCATGTTAAATTTTTTTTGTAAATATTACAATAACTCGTTTGTAAGCCAACTCTATAGCGATAGTTTGCAAACTTCCAGTCCCAGCTGGCATGTTGAGACATTTTGTTTTTCCTGGAGTGTCTACAGGCATGGAACCTCTCATGTCCCATTGGTTTCTGATCACTGTTCTCAGCTAATGGGAAATGCGGGCCAAGGGATGTGCTGGCCACCACTTCCTGCCACTCCTGTTACCCAGAACTGTGAACAGCAGCCACTAGAAATTGAGGGGCTCTGTGCCTCCAGACAAGGCAGGTAGATAAAACATCACGGCTCTAGCAGTTTGCCCTATTGGGCTGGGAACTGAATTTTGCAACCTTCCCCCCCCTCCCAATTAAAAATAAATTGGTAAAATGCAATGACCTATTCATAAGCCAACCCCTGCTCTTTACTGCATCATTTTTTGCTCCCAAAAATAGGCTTGTGATAGCTAATAGCCAATGATTGACCTAGGATGGGCAGGGATTGTGACTCTAGGCTCTGTTTGACAGAAGAAGGGAATGAATGGCAAGGATGGATCACTTACTGATTACCTTTTCTGTTGATTCTTTCTGAAGCACCTGGCATTGGCCAGTCAGACCCTTGATTTGAGTATGTCTGGCTGTTCTTATTTCTTGTTTCTTACAGTTGCTGTAAAAAAAAATTCCCATGGAAATGTGGGTTTCAAGTTATTGGTGTGCCTCTTTAATTAGATTTTTTTTCTCTCAAATTTGACTTTATGGTCTTTTGAAAAAAAAATATAGTTACAATTGATCTCTATACTGACTTGACTGTGATAATGAACTTTACATGAGATTATTCCGGAGGAATTCCCACAGATGAAGGGCAGCTTTTGGATGACATGGCAGGATGAATTCTGAGCTGTACTTTTCTGATATTACATTCTGAGATACTGTTTTCTTCCCTCACTCCCTGTCTTGGATTTAATTGCTATTTGAATCATTCTTGATCATTATTAGAATTGACATCTACTATTGTTAATGTCAGTGGCATATAATTGTGATGCAACGTGAATGTAAATGTTTCTGTTCTGAGGGCTTGTTTCCTCTTTGACTGTCAGTTTTAATTGAAGCTATGAATTATTAATGTTGTGGTCACACCTGGAGGATGCTTTTATTTTCTTAGCTCATGGTTTGTTGTTGTTTTTACTATTACCATAGCGCATCCTTTTTCCATCTTCCTTTCCGCAAAGCAAACTGCATATGAAGCCAGATATAAAGCAAGTAACTTCAGATGTAACATCAGAATTTGGAACTCCTTGAATTTACGTCAGCCAGGAAATTATAGTTTTGCAGATGGAAAGCTTACAGAAGGAAATGGAAAGATGAGTCTTTAGAGATGTGGTATAGTGGTCAGAAAAATAGGACTATGAGGCAAGAACTCCTGACTTCTGATCCAGACTATGCCTCTGTCTTCCTCTTTGTCTTGAATAAATTAAATACTGTATCTCAACTTCTGCATCTATAAAACGGGGATAACAAATTTGACTTATTTGATAGGTACATTTTGGATGATTAATGTAGAAAAATGCTTTAAAAGTGCTATGTACTGCTGTTTCTCAAAAGTCAAGGCAGATCCAGTGAAATACATTGATAATTTTTGTATTCCAAGATTACAAATTGATTACATTTTTAATACATTGTATTTATGGGGGATAGCTGTGTTCTACACCTTTTTTTAAGTGCATTTTGTATAATGTATTGCTGGAAAATTCTATTCTTCTCAGTAGCCAGGTATTAAATCCTTTCAAATATCTACTGTTACAGAATGCTCAATGCCTTGCAGGTAAACAACTTGTTAAATTTTCTCTATGGCCAAGTATATGTGAAAGTGTGTTTTGTTATATGATTATCAGCTAGTATGTTGCTGCTATCACACAGCAAGTGAAAATTATGTGCAAGAGTTAACTTTGATTACTGTAGAAAATCTTTTATAATTCTTCTATAGAACCTTTCTTGAGCACCTCAAAACAATTTTGCCAAAATTAATGCATTAATATTCCCAACCCCTTTGTGTGGTAGGTCAGTATTCTTCCTCTCTCTCCACAGATGGGGAAATGAAGTCAACGACAGACTAAATAACTTGTCAAATATAAAGAAGTCTCTGGCTGGGATGGAAATAGAAGTAATATTTTCTAGTCTGTGATTAAGCACTGCAGTAAATGCTACCTATTTAACAAGTCCCAAAGTTTGAAATTTCTAAGTAAATTTTATTTATTGTTCATAGAATTGCAGCAGAGCTTACAAAATAACATTTTCTGTCCCAGCTCTGAAGTCTCAAGGGGAAAATAAATTTGCTTTAATTTCAGATCCTAGAGCTAAGCATGCATAATTACTGCTAATTAATATACATACTACAGTATTCTCTAGATAGTTACATTTTAAGGGTGACAGGCTCCTCTACATATTATTTTTACTATCTACATTTTGTTTAAATATAATCCATAAACCAGATTTGAAACTGTGTTTTTGACCCAAGCTGCGTGGGTAAACTACAGACCTGGTCTTACAGCCTTTGGTTGTGTGAATTGTGCTCCTGACTTCAGAGACTATGGGACAGAGCCCTTTATTTCAAATATGTTTAACTGGAACTATGTTTGAACACTTTTTGCAAACATTATGAAAATGCCTGAGTAGAAGATGACTGAATTTTGACTGCTTTCTAATGAGAATTTTTTTTAAAGATTAAAATGACTGAATTGGCTGAAGATGTGTCTTGCAGATGAAGCTTGTTATGAAACTTTCAAATTCAGGTCCCTATCAGAAGTGCAACCTCTGCAAATTATCCATGAACAGTAATAGTATATTACTGTTCAATTCTTAAAGAATATCTCCGACATGCATCCTTTAGATGGTTTCTACATGGATAACTATAATTTGTTGGTTCTTCCATTATTTTCTATAATATGTAGATCCATGGATTGCTTTGGTATTTCTGGTATATGATTGATCATGAGCTGTGCTGATATCTTGACCAGCACAGATCATTGTTATGCAAGTATCCCAAAACAAAAAAAGTACTTAAATTTAGCTAATATTTTTAGGATGACTTTGAGAGTGGCTGTTTTCCAACAATAATTCATCATGTTACTCAGAGGAGGCTGGTTGGCCATAAATGTCATTTTCCCACAGCATTTCCAGGAACTGGATGTTCTCTGAAGCAATTTTAACATGTATTATATAGAAACACATTCTTGGGCCAAATTTTCAGCCATTGGCAGAATGGGTGGCATGATATTATACTCCTGGATGTATGAACTATGGCCCTCTTCATGTACACCTTCAGCAGTACTATGAAACTAAAGCAGAAATCCTTAGCTGTTGGTAGCAGGCAACTGTAGGTGCCAGTGTCAGCCTCTAGCTCACATAGGGCACGTCCACACAGCAGGGCTAAGCTATGCAACTTGAGCTATGTCAATTGCATAACTCAGGCATGTCCAAAGTCCGGCCCGCGGGCCAATTGCGGCCCGTGTTCTGGTTTAATACGGCCCCACAGGTAATTTGGCAATATCTATCTTTTATGGCCCCCACCGAATCCATATGTATTGAGATGAATACATTGTAAAATCTCAGTTAATGTCAGTTGGTCTAAATCAGTTATAAATATATTTGGACACAACATATATACTTGGTGTTATGTTCCTGTTCATATTTTTTGAACTTAAAAGTTGACAGACAACCTTTATTACCAATAATATGTAATGTACTTTACAATGTTCCTGACATATATTTCAACTTCCTGGATTTTTTTTTCATCTGGCCTTCAGATATGAAAGGCAGAGTGATTTAACACCTGTTTAGATTTGTCATCCATGTGACGAAATGAAAAGTATGCCGTTTGCAATAAACTTTGCATAAAATAGTTAATTTGCATTTAATTTTAATGGTTCAAAGAATGTCAGGCAAAATGGTCGGCCCTCACGCATGTTCACTTCATCAAATCTGGCCCTCTTTGAAAAAAGTTTGGACACCCTTGGCATAACTTAAGTTGAAATAGCTTATTGCAGCTTTCAGCACTGTCTATGCAGCAGGAAGTCCGAGTTAGAGCACTGTTCCTCCAACTTTCCTTACTCCTTGTAAAATGAGGGTTATAGGAGTTGGAGTAAGAAGTCCCCCAACTCGACATTATGTGGAAATAACAGCTTTCTGTGTAGACGTGGACTATGCTATAATGCTGCTGTGTTGACATAGCCATGGTGATCACTTGTAGTAAGCCATTATATTAAATATTCATGCTAATATGGTTATAGTTTCATTGTGTGCAGTTACTTTATTGGAAATACATGTGTGGTGAAATCACTTTTCTGTCCCAAATAAAAGAGAACTTTAATTGATAAAATGTTTGTTGATGCTAAACTTTCTGAAGTTTTATAATCAAGCCTTTACAAACAAACAAACAAAAGACCCTAATAAATTTGGTTTACAAAAATGGCCTGGATTTGTTTAATAACAAAAGCAAAGGAAAATGGGAACTATATTTGCAGTGGGAAAAAATGCTTACACATAATTTTCATTTATGATCTAAATAGGAATCTTGTAATCTATATGTGGTAAGGTTAATCCATCCATTTCTCGCTAATGTGGCAACCTGAACTGATGGCAGCATGGTGTATCTGAGGTTATTATTCAATCCAAGTTTGAAGCTGTCACTGGGGCAGACTGCCACCATCTAGGTCTGCTTTAGAGTGGAGATTTGATAATGTATTTTCTGAAATTAACAAAGATAGCTTTTTAGCTTTCAAGTGCGATACAAGGTTTGATAGGATCTTTGGATACATGGGGGGGAAAACCTGTCTGGTTATGATCTTTCCCAACCTATTGAGGTCAGCTCAGTCATTCTTGCTAAACATCTTAGATTTGAACAAGGCAAAGCTGAAAGCGTGGAAATTGAATCATAACAGCCTGTTAAACTTGAGCCTGTTGACCATAAGCCTCAGACATGTCAATTAGGGATGTTAAAGAGCAGGTAATTGTGTAACTGTAACCACTGAAAATGTCAGGGGTTACACGTACCTGCAAAGTGGGGTGACAGCCAGCTCCCTGGGAACCAGTATGAGCTGGAGGCAGGCTTTTAAGCCTGCTCCTGGTATGCACCGGCTCCCGCCTGCCATCTTGCTTTTAGGGAGCTAGCTGCTGGTTTGCACTGCTGTTTCTGATACAGAGCTGGCAGCATGGGTAAGCAGCCAGCTCCCCAAGAGCTAGGTGGGAGCCTGCAAATAACCATTAATGGTAACTAATAAGCCCAGGTTTATCGGTTAATCATTTAAATGGTTATATTTTTATATCCTTAATGTCAATAAGAACATTTCCTATCTCAGGCTCTTGCCTGAGGGGCTGATTGTAAGGTAGGCTTGGCTGTTTTAAGAGTAGATTGTAGAATGGAAATCTGCAATCAAAACTTAATGTTTCTATTACTCAGTGAATCATGAGTACTCTTATAAGGATCCTACTATAATTGTGACTAAGGGCTATTCATAGGTACATTTGATATATTTAAATAACCCCTTTAATAACACTTGATGGGGCAAAAATAGTCCTTTTGAAGCAACTATTCTTACGCTTTTAATTAAAGAAGGGGTAATGAGGTCTCAGATGGGAGGGGTGGGGAGTCATGATCCATCAGGGGTTATGAGGTTATTGTGGGGGTGGTTGCAAGCTGTCTGCCTCCACCCCAAAACCCCATTGGGTAGTAAAAGCAAAAGTTTGAGAACCACTGGTCTACTATTGAATAGCAAGCACCAAAGATCAATTGTTTCTTGTGTATCAGAATAGGGTTTTCTGTTTTACTGCATTTACTTTCACATTCTCTGCTTTAACATGAAGGTTATAATTGGAGATCCTTTTCGTCATATACCCATTTAAAATGCAAACAGTATAATGTGTTTCCAGAATTTGCCACTGTCTAGCTGTTTAAACACATTTGTCAGTGGCAAACATGCCTACTTCTAAAACCCAAATATTTCTTTGTTCACCCTGCCGATTTTAATTCCCCCCACCTCTCCCCCGGTGAAATAATGTGGATGTACTGATTTATAGTCTTTCATGAGCTGGTCATTTTACAGCATTTCCCATAGCACTTAATTGTACCAAGAATTGATTTATGTCTCTGTATCTTTGTATAGCTAATAGTCTTTGAATATGTTCACTACTTTAATCCAAGGATTTATCAACATGGTAGGTAATGCACACTATGGAGGTGTGATTTTTTTTTTAAAGTGCACTAACATGCTGTGTGCATTATGGGTCCACGTAAACCTTGCTGGCATGCCCTAAAGATTCAGTAGTGCACTTCAGCATTCATCTTTATGTTAAAGTGTACTACAGAATCTTCACAGCATACCAGCAGAGTCCACACAGACCAATTAATGCACAGCATGTTGGTGTATTTTAGAAATTACACCCAAGCCCAAAGACAAGCTGTTATGAAAACAAGTGGCTGTTGTATCTATATTACCTATATTTTTTCATGCAACGTAGGAACTGCATTATTTTGGGTGTTCTGTCTGGGTTTTTTTCCTACCCCTATGCCACTCCTGACTTTGATGATCTATATTGTTTAGGATATATTTCCCTATTTTCAGCTGTCACTTCTATTCCTTAATAATAATAATAATTAATAATAATGTTTATTATTATATAATTATATATATTACATTAAAAATCAGTTCAAATGTAGAATCTGGAAAAAAAGCTGTATCTCTGGATCTGTTGATTTGTTACACACCTCAGTAGCCTGAGGAATATCTAAGGGTCAATGAGAGAAACTAAATCAAAGCCTTCTTTAAGCCTGCACGTTTTTAATGACTCCTCATCAAAGTTGCAAAAGTCTGCCTTCAAAAAGATTGTGGAAATAATTTAAAACTCTAGGCTGAGGAAGCAGGTGAAAGCAATAGCAAACCCAGCTTGTCTGGGCCAGAAATGTCCAAAAGGCCACTAATTTTAGGTGTCCACTTCAAGGAGCTCTGAATCTCATCTTTCAGAGAGGTTTAATTACAATTAAAGTAAATAGGAGTGATGACAGGTGTTCAGCACCTCTGGAAATCAAGAAGAAGGTGTCTATTTGGGCACCAAAAAATGGAGATATCCAAAATCAGTGGCCATTTGGAATAAGGTTGCCCTTAGTGTACTAAGAGGGATGTAGTTGTGTAAAGGATACTGTATTGCCTTTCTGCTAACTTTACATAAGTGAGCAAGGAGTTTAAATTGAAGAGTCTTGTCTCTTCTAGTCTCTTGCAAGGCCAGAAAGGAGCTGAAGTACAGTGAGCAAGGTATACTCTGTTCCCCAACAAATCAAATCTCCATGGTTTGTTTTGTTTGTGTTACAATTGTTACTATATGCAATAATAAGATTGTTGCAGAACCTATTTTAAAAGGTTAATCATTTTCCCCTTTGTATCAGGGAGACCTGTTCAGAAAGAAAACTGTAATTGATAGTATCAGCAATTTCACTGTTCAGAATGCAAGTTGTTATACTTGCAACATAAATTAAATTCTCAAGTGAAAGGCTTTATCTCATTATCTAAAACAATGCATAGTTCTACTTCGTAAATCAATAATATTTTTGTAATAGGAAGAAATCTTTGCAAATAAATTAACTGAAAACTTGTTTTGTTCTCACGCAAATTCATTAGCAGCACTTGGTGATCCTAGTTTTCAGAAATGTACATCCAAGTTAGTGTGTTCGGTGATGCATTTCAGGTATTCAGCTGTGAAGTTGGGTGCTCTATTTAGGTGTCCATTTGTACAAACTAGGTCTACTTTATTCATGCAGTTGTTTTACAGAGATCTGAAACAAAACTGTTCCTCTTGAAAGTTCTGCTATACCTGAAAAAGTATGGAATATTTTAAAGTTGAAAACTAGGTTTTAAGGAAATTACTAGGCATTCCCTCCCCCCTTTGGAGTATTTGTAGCTAATTATAATATATTCAGGGTTTAGGAGTTTTTCCTGATGCGATGGATGATACATATGTTTAGTTCTAGGAAATCTATAGGCAAGTCTGAGATTATAAGAAATTAAGAGATTTTAACAGTTTGGATATGATGACTACAGCTCATGTAAGTTTTAGGCCATAAAATGGATACAGACAACTATTTTAAAGAAACACTGAGGTTAAAAATAATTTTAAAACAATTGTAGTCGATATACACATAACATCACAAATACGTGTTTAATAGGTAAGAATGTTTAAGGTCTCATCTGCTTTTTTTCTGTTTATGCAATTTTCGTAGGGCAGCCACAATATGCTACTGAGGATTTGTCTATGTGGCCCTGAGTTTGGGCTATGGGGGATGTAAACTATAGTGCACGATAGCATGCTGCTCTGTAACTGTACTGCATGGATACAACTTGCATGAACTAAAAGGTACCTAGTTTGCTTTAACATAATCTTGACTATTTCAGTTTGCACCAACATAATACACTTCAGGGCAGTAAGAGTATGTGGGCTGCAGTTCACATTGCCATTATTCACATGGCATAGTTTAGATGCATTTCTAGTTAGTTTTCTCTTTAATTTGTCATGCACAAGCTCTAATATTTGCTTTGCAAACACTGACGGAGAAATCAGTTAATTTTTAAAAGTCCACCTGTTTACACTGAATTTGAAAGAAACTTAGTTGAAATGTTAGGTTTAAGACCTATCTTTATTGCCAAATTTACCTTTGACGTTGGTGGATTATATCTAGGCTGTTCTTCCTTGGCAGCTCTGTGGGAGCCTACAAAGGAAAATGCAATTGGACTCATGTCTTCTTTTTAGAATTATTAAAAAAAAAAAAAAAAAACCTTGAAAAAAATTTTGTCCAGAAAGATTGTTTTGCTTTATATTTTTTAAAGTTGAAATAGGACTTAAATAACCCAATTTGGATTGGGACTGATTGTGCTGGGTGCTGTTCAAACATAGAAAGGGACATTTAGATCTGGTCTATTTGAACGATTTGCTTGCAAGATCAGGAAGGGTTTGTTTTATTTTTTGTTTCTAATGAAAACTCACCTCACACAAATCTCACAGAAGCTTCTAAAGGACCAGAAAGCCCTGATTCTGATGGTAATCAATCAGGTTTTAATTTTCAAGACAGAAAAGTAGTCTCTTATTTTGGGTGCCTAACCTGAAATACGTAACATCTAGTTTTCTGAATAGTTGAGCACCCACAGTTCCAATTTAGGGAGTCCAGTTGTTCAGCTCCCTCACACATTAATCTGTTAGGTGACTGTTCCGCTCAGATAACTCAGCCTCTGTATACTCTGTTCCTGGGAAGTCAACCAACTGTATGCTTTGCCTGAAGCTGAACTAAAAGGGGCTATGGATTTTGCCAGCACGTTCATGATGGGACGTGTGCAGAGGGTGACCTCTGCGGCAGAAAAGGGCACGGTGCACTCTACACCTGAATGAGCAGGATGAAAGGAATCTTTTTTCTAATGTGTTTGAATGTTCAGTTTCTAATTAGATTCATCCACTTCATTTATTTTTAAAAAAGGGTTATATTATGAAATTTTGTCACACATGCCTTAATGTTGCCTTCACAGAATTTAATCTGTTTCTAACCTGTTGCTTAAAGTTTTCTCTTCCCCCTTCTAATTTCTCTTCTCCACGTAAGCTAGCCTAATGTGGAGACAGCATCAGGAGAGAGTTTGACTTTGGATTGTTTGCAGACTGGAGATTACTGATCTCTGTCTGTCTATAACTTTATAGACTTTTTCTCCTAAGTCTATGAAGCTTGAGAGAGACAGTTCTAAAGGCCTGATCCTGCACCCATGGTCAGTCAATGAAGGTTTTATTATTGACTTCAATAGGAACAATCTGGACCTTGAAAACACCAAAAAAACCTGCTCTTTTAAGAGAAAACAGTGCCAGTGACAGATATCAAACTAAAGGCCTAATCCTGAATGTTACTGAGCGCCTCAGCTCCCACTGATTTAATTTACCTAAAAAGGCCTTACATTTAATTTTTTGGCAGTGCCTCATGCCCACCTGGAGTTGAATATTAAACTATTTTTGAGGAATCAGCGGTTGAACTGAGCAGCCTATCAATCTAATCAAATTTCAGGAGTTCCACTCAATAAGACACAGACAGATGGACATAAACAATTCAAAATGGTTTACATTAGAAATAATGTATAGTGTTGTGTTCTAACCAGTTACATGATAGGTGAAAATATTAGAGTTGAACTCTCAGAGTTAGGAATTAAAACTTTACTTATTGGTCTTAAAAGTTTAATGACTTCTACAGTATAAAATATTTAGGATGCTATCTTTTATATACCAGTTTTTAATTCTAAATGCATCAGCATTATTTAGTTACTGCCATACACAGGAGCTGACAGAAGTTGCTTGCAGAACAATTGCAAAAGAATGTACACCATTAGTAATCTTTCACTTCCCCATCTCTAAGTATGTTTGGCAGAGATCTTTATTAAAAAAGGCATGGGCCTTTTGAGAATTTGTACATAATAGGAATTGCAGTTAGAAGTGAAATTTGGAAGGGCTTTTTGGGGCTTTTTGAAGAATCCATCCCAGCATTATGAAAATCAGACAAAAATGTCAGTAATTAGCAAAGTCAAGCAGTAACCTGATTTATCTGGAATTGATTGGGGTGTGGGAAGTTTAATTTTTTTTATTTAAACATGGAAAACCAGTTAGATATTATTTCTTTTGTTGGGGGAAAGGAAAATAGGAGTGTCATGGATTTTTACTTAGAAATGGTATTTCATACAACCAGCTAATGGGTTAGTATGAAAAGTTAACAGTCCATGATAATTCAGACTGAGTGTTGAAATGCTTTCTACCATAATATTACATTTAAATTAAGAGCTGTACTTTTGAAGACTGTTAATCAAATGTTCTCAATACATTCCTTGGGCAATTAATTAAAATAATAACTATTACTGATATTGAAGAGTGGGGAAAAAAAAGATAAAGACCGCACCTCTGATGTCATAATGAGATCTTTCCCTGAAACAAGCTTTACTCTATTTAAATAATTTTATATTACATTGAAAGCAACTAGAGGTAGAGAGAAATAATTCACACTAGCAATGAGAGGTAAAAATGATGGAAGGGGCAAAGCAAAGAGCTGTAGCTGTGTAAATTCAGTGGGCCATATTCTTCAGTGTAAATTTAGTGAAGTTTTTCCAGATTTATGCCAATATAAATCAAAAAAGAATTAATATAAGAAAGTGCAGAATAAGTGTTTCCCCTTACAACTAAAAAAAAGGCTGACTACAGGGAACCCAGGTGTTAATGCACTGATGGATGCTATGATTTGCATCAGGCTTACTGCAGTTTATAGTACAGATGGTACAGTGGGAGTTGCTGTAACAGTTATTAATGGTTTCTGTTTCCCTCCTTCTATGTTACATTCAAGAACCGTTTCTCTCCTATGGGTAGAATTTTGCCATTTCCAGTTATAGGCTTAATCAAATAGTTTTTCTATCGCAAATGAAATATTTCCATAGAACTGAGTTGTCTGTTGTTTCCTCATCAAATTGTTATGGACCTTCTTGTTCTTTGACTAAATGAGAAGTTTCTGGGAATCTGCTAGTGGACTTTGCTTTAAGAAATCTGGCGGTTGTTGGTTTTTTTTTAACTTCACTGATATTTCTCCAATGTACATCTGGTAGTTTCATTGTTTAATTTACTAAACCAGGCATTACATTAAATCTGTTGGACATAATAATTAGGGAATACTGTTACCTCTTTGTTTTGTTAAAAGATTATTGTGGGGGACAGAGGATAAGAAAGCCCAGGTATGGCAAAAGTAAGTTGTGGGTATTACGGCAGTGGAATCCAAATTTGGCATTTTATTTTTTTAAATACCAGTTGTTTTGGTAGCAAGGATTTTTTTCATTGTGCAAATCAATAATGCATTTTCTTGTCAGCTATGTAGCCAGACAGACTGAAAGCAGCAATCGAGATGTGAACGCTGTCTGATTATAATAAGGATTATCTTGTAAACAAGGATGAGAGAGATTACTACTTAAATGCCAATGCTTGTAATACAGGAGTTCCCAATTTACCATTATATGAAATTTCAGTTTATAAATTAAGTTGTAGGAGCATCTGGGAAATGCCTACTGACCTAATTTTTGCTGAAAAGCAGAACATTTTATTATGAGTATGTTAAGACAGTGATTTACTTTTCCAGCCAGCCCTTGTTCTTAGTCTCTTGTGGGGGAAAAAAGATCTTATTTAAAGAAATTCGTAACAGTAAATTTTGTAGCTTGTCTTTAAAGCCACATATAAGTGACAATATAGAAGTGGTCATGGATGCAATAGTTTTCATTCTTCCCTGTATATTTCCAAACTAGATTCTTCAGGATTTTCAGCATTTCATTAAATAAAAACAAACCTCTGCCAATAGTTTATGCAGACTTCTTTTGATCGTGTGGACAGTTACTAATTACTTTGAAAAAGTAATGCATATAGGCTTTTTTGTTTACTTGATGGGTTAGTGTGTAGGATGTGTTAGTCTGACTTTGTATTTCATAGAATTTAATTTACACAATCAATTTATTGACTGCAGAATAATGAACATGTAATGTACACTTGGGACTTGATCCTGCAAACCTTTGTGCTTGAATTTGTGCTTGCTTTCATAATTAGTTTCCTGAACTGGGATTATGACTATAAGTAAGGATTACTCCAGTGAGTAACAATTTACAATGGAGTGTGTTTCTGCAAGATGCAGACACCAAACACAATATCATATTAGACTTTGCAACATACTAAACACCTCCTGATATGTGTTGAATGCTCTCAACTGCTGGGTATTTAGGACCTTGCAGAATCTGCCCTAGAAGGTAATGAGTTATCTCTATTTTTTAAAGCATCATCACTTGCTAGATGGTCAATATTGAATTCTTGAAATTGACAGTTCTTTCCTCTCTCTCTCTGACATTTGCACACAAGATGCAGAAGAGGGAACTAGTGTATTGGACTTGAATAGTTTGTATACATTAAATTAATGTATGCTTTTAAACAAAGTGTAATCTTATTAAAAAGTAGTGCTCCCAGCAGTATTTTAACACTCTGAGTACAGTTTAAATGCCTCTTTGTAAACTACAATAAAAGATGCTCAAAAGTACAAATACATTCTAGTATACACGTGTGTATGCATGTCTTTTAATATATAGCATACACATAGAAACACATCATATAAAGAGAAATGCAGTAGCTCTATGTAATGTATTACAATACAGTTGGATTCTTTCCACAGTTTAAATGCAGTCATTATTCTGTCCAGCCCATTTGGAAAGTGTGTGTAATTCATAGCTCTCCCCCTGCCCACTTAACATTAAATAAATGCCTCATCTGATGCATCTGCAAGATTTTTTTATTTAAAAAAAAAGTTCAGAAATTGTTTCAATAGTTATTCTAGTTTTGAGCAACTAAACATATCTTTTGAATCCCGTGTTTTTGGAAATAATTATTGATGCTGATGATATTTTTAACCCAAAATGGCCATTGGTTGCTAAAAGAAGTTTTCCTCCCACCTCTCTCTTACCTTATATGCATAGACTGTAGAATTCCCTGGTTTAGCTATTGCTCTATGGTGTTGGGATTTCAGTTCTCCTAAGCATCAGAGATGTGAGCATTCCAGCAGTTACACCAAACAATGAGAGATAGACTCCTTGCATGCCCCAAGCCTATGAAGCATTACGTCATTGCATTACCATATAAGGAACTCAGTGTTGTGCAGACTCGTAGTGTCTGACTAGTGTACTTCAGTGATAGCCAGAACTTAGAAAGCTTATTAGTGTGTTCTGGCTCCAGCTGACGCTCAAGACTGTGTGAAATATTTCATTTGTGTACCCAATTCATGGCCAAAAAGAATGTGCGGAAGGCACGGGTAACAGCAGTTTCTCTTTATTTTTGATAATAAAGTCACGGAAAGTCATTAGCTGATTATAAGATAATGTTTACCTCTTAGTTTCTTAGCCCAGCATGTAAAAAAACCAAAAACAAAAAATGGGCATCTTACTTAATAAGTTGTCTTGAAAGGGTTTGTCACTTTTCTTTTTTCTTAAGATGACAAAAAGTGTACGTTTAGCTGAACTCCTCTGCAAGTGATATGAACTTCAAGCCTTCTCCTTTTTACTTTCTGTAAAGAGCTGGGTCCACAGAGGATAGTATTTTATTTCCTGATGATGTAACTACAAAACAATTCTTCAAGTGATGATGGGAAGGCCAGATGAAATCTCTTCCTCCCCTCCCCTTCAGTGTTTTTCCTACAAAACCCTTTTTTCCTTTTTGCATGTTTATATTTCAGCTAAGGCCATTAGAGTTTTGAGCAACTATTTTTAGTGAGAAGATTTTAAAAGAAACTAATCTTTTGATGAAGAAACTGAGAGGCCAAACAGGAAAATACAACTGTGGGACTTAAAATATATCTCTTATTTCCTCCCCTCCATTTTTGCCAACTATTCCCTAAAAACATTGGGGGGGGGGGAAGATCTGCAATATGCAGGGGATATCCTTGCTGAAGCCCCATTTAGAGTTAAAGGAAGTTAACTAAATAAATCCCCCTACAAATTGATATCCGAATTAAACCATTAAGTGCTTTCTAAACGGTTACGTTTTGCTCTTCAAAATGGATTATGAATGTATCTGCTTCATTTGCACACCCTGACATTTTAGTTTTCAGATGAGTTGATACGTATGTTTACTTGAATCTGTTTAAAAACTCATAATAAAAATGTTCTATTAAAATGTGATTAAGAAGGCCAGTGTGAGGGCTAATACTTATGTTTAGATAGAGGTATTGTTTCCATGTGTTAGAAAAATAAATACCAAAAATATGCATTTTATGAGGAAAAAACATAAGTAGAGTAAACGCTCCGTAGTCAAACTCCTGTCCTTTACAAGATGTTCAAACTTTACTCAAAAATTTCAGTGGATCATTTTTGCACCACTACTGCAGCCAAACTCATTCCAAATTCTGTCTTATGAGGGTGGTATACATAATGTGTATGTATTTTGGGAGGGAGGGTTATTATCTGCTTACATAGGAGGGGATCAGACCTGGGTTGTGCCCATGAAACTATATATATATTTTTGTTAATCTCTAAGGTGCTATAGGTCCACTAGTTTTTTAAGTTTCTTTCAAACCTAGTTAGCATTATAAACATCAATATAGAAATCTCCCTAAGCCTGTCTTTTGGGAAGACTGATATGCCTTGTTGTGTGAGAGAGTGTGTGAGGTAGTATCTTTTATTGGACCGACTTCTGTAGGTGAGAGAGACAAGATTTCAAGCCTTGTTATGGTTTACCAGTCCTCTTGACAGAAGTGCATAATAATTTATTTAGCATTATAGGCAGATAACTGTCCACTGGCTGACATTTGTGCTTAGATCCCTCCTGTTGGACCAGGATATGATACTTTACACTTGTACAAGTACCTTTCATCAGAGTACTTTACAAATGTTAATTAGCCATCACCGTACTGCAGGGAGGTGCTGTAGCTCACTTCACTCTCCACTGAAAAGCCACCTCCTTAGTGTGGATCTCGGCAGCTGTTCAACAGAGCATAGCAGCAATACATCACACTTTAAGACAGGAAATGTAAGCATTGCTTTCCTTCATCCTCCCCCACTCTGTTTTTTTTCTGTGTACTTCTCTCTTCATGCCTGCGCTCCATTGATTGAGCCCACCTCCATGCTAAGTTTACCTATATTCTAAGTGCCATGCCACACAGTATGGTCTGTTAGAATGGTGAATGCAAAACTTTGTGGGCTAGAAGGTCCCATGTCCCAGCATCCCTAAAACAAAAGGACCATCCTTCCCAATCTGGCTCTGTTTTGATGCTGCTACAAGGACATCCCGCTGTTAAGGAACAAAGCCCAGATAGTTCTGATTATAAGCTTGTGACATTCTTTTGCCTGGGGGAGGGAATGCAAATCCCCCTGTTTATAAATCCATGTTTGCAGCAGGGATGGCCAAAGTATGACCTTGGAGTGTTCCTAATTAATCCTGCTCTACCATAAAAATGTTCACATCTGTGGTCTGTTGCAAAGCCGCTTTGCCACAGTGAATCTGCCAAGTCTGTAATTACCTGTTTCAATGTCACAGTTTAATAGTGCCTAAGATAGAAAACTATTTCAAGTACTAAGTTGAAATAGTGAAGAATTGTATGTCAAGGAAACATGTAGTAAGAATTTAATTTTTTTTTCCCATTTAGTCTCTGTGTAATTGTGTGCCCGGAGCCTTCCTTGGTGCCTCTTTGACATGGGCAGTGGGTGAATGTAGGGCTGGAAGACGCAGCTCCCGCCCAGTCCCATCCCAACCCCTCCCCTTCTGCCCAAGCCCTGCCCCCAGCACCTTAGGAGGTGGGGCTATGCACGGCCTCAGCTTCTCCCTCCCAGCACCATGGGATGGAGAAGGGTGCATTGTCCCAATTTCCCCGGCCCTGGCTCAACAGGGAGGGAAGAGGGCGTGCGGCCCCAGCGCCGGAGCACCGAGGAGGGTGGACAATGTGCGGCTCCAGCCTCCCTGACCCTGGTGCACTGGGGATGGCAGGCACTGGGGGCAGCAACATTCTGCCCCCATTATGCCTATAGTAAGTATTCTGGGGACAGTGTGCGTGGGACCATGCCTGGCAGTTTGGGAAGGCAGTGCCTTCCCCCGCTTATGATACCTGCTGCCCCTGCTCTTAGATCTTTAGCCCAGAGTCTTAGGGTGAAATCCTGGCCTCATTGAATTCAATGGCAAATTTCCCTTGGACATCAATAAAGCCAGCAATTCACCCTGTCAGGATGTGTCTATACTGTGGTGTAGGTTGACCGACCTAGCGTGTGAAAAACAGAAGTCTGGACACAAGCTATCCACCTGAGTAGTGACACAAGTAGGTAAAGCAGATTTGTGCTTGTTGGCTAGCCCAGGTTAACATCCACACTGTTACTTTTAGTGTAATTGCTTGAGCAGAGCCTCCCTGGGCAAGGAGTCAGTCAGCTACAATATAGATGTGTCCTCAATGGCAACCATGCACCTTGTACATGTTAGTACTCATTTACTTCTCCCAATCAATGAGTGACTCCATTTTGTCATGATCCTGATTTGCCGTGTTTCTCTCATAATGAATGCATGTACCTAACATTCTGTGCTGCCCATGAACCTTCAAGTTTTAGAGCTCAGAGTAGCTTAAATCCAGACTGTGATCACTTTTCCTCTGTAGACTCAGCTGCTAAAGCTGAGGTTTTCTGGTTTCAGTGACGAGGTTGAAGTTGTTAGGATGCTAGAGCAGCCTATTCTTTTAAATTAAATGTATAGGCAACCAATAAAAACACTTTTTTTTTTAAAAAGTGTATTTTTGTATTTTAAAACTATGTATGCATCCTTCAGAAATGATTATGCTCACATGTTTCTATGGTGTCAGGGCACAATCCTACAAGATGCTGTTGCGTGCGTGTGTGTGTGTGTGTGTGTATTTTTGTATATTAGAGAAAGTCCTCTCGGCATAAATTAGTGTTTTAGTTATGCAGTGTACTAACAGAACAAAAAAGTGTACAATCTCCATAAACTCCCACGTTGCTGTCAGTTAAGATTTTAACAGGAGGGGTGAAGAAACCTTCATTCTGCAAAATGGTTGATCCCACCTTGTACTCGGTGTTTAAAAAAACCCCAGAAACTTACTGCATCGAGAGGAACTGCAGAACACTTAACAGCTGACAAAGTGTTCTCTCGAATAAAATAATTCGATAAGAGAGGAGAGAGCCTATTATTTAGGTCATTTTGCTTCTCTGTCTCCCTGAAAACAAGCTCTGTTTCCTTAGTGACTAATCATAGTTTTCAAAATTGTTGTTACCATCTCAAGTATTACGGTGGGATAGAAAAACCAAAGAGTCATGAAAATTAGAGACAAAAAGAAAAAAAAAACCTCTTAGGTCATCTAGCCCAGTGTTTCTCAACCAGAGGTACAAGTACCCTTTGGGGTACTTGAGAGAAATCTGGAGAGTACGACAACACAACTGAAATCTGGAGAAAATTGAATTTTTGTTTTAAGTTTTACAGCACTTGATTATTATTTTTTACTTTTTACACCCAAAAATTTCATCGCCCACCTGGCTACCGTTAAGTTGTTTAAAAAAATGTGTTGCAATGGTAGAAAAAAATTGTGTGTCTGAAAACTATAAGTACTGGGGGTACTTATATTTGTTTTTTAAAAGGGGTACTTTATAAAAAAACAGGACTATGTATCACTTTAAAGACTAACAAGATGGTTTATTAGGTGATGAGCTTTCGTGGGCCAGACCCACTTCCTCAGATCAAATAGTGGAAGAAAATTGGCGAAGTGTCAAAGGATCAATGCCCACAAAACAGATATTAGACAGGATCACAAAGAAAAAACAGTTTCTTGCCATTTCAACCAGAAAGGACATTGTCTCAACGACTTGATTACCTGCATCCTGCTTCAAAGGCCTTTTAAAACTACACTTGAAAGAGAATCCTCTGAACTGTCATTCATGCTTAAATTTGACACTTTACACTTAGGTTTAACAAAGACATTCATTATCTTACCCATTACAAAGATAGCTTCCCCAATTATCACCTCTAATATCATTAGCTTACAGACATTTACCTTCTCCCCCCCCCCCATCCCCCTTCTGTTCTGAAATTTGATTTGTCCTTTTCATATGTGTTCATTTTTTTAATTGTATCCTTTGGTATATATGGTTGTGACAGTTTTCTTCCACTATTTGATCTGAGGAAGTGGGTTTGGCCCACGAAAGCTCATCACCTAATAAATCATCTTGTTGTTCTTTAAAGTGCCACATAGTCCTGTTTTTTGTTCCAGCTATGCCAGACTAACATGGCTACATTTCTATCACAGTATAAAAAAAGGTTGAGACATACTGATCTAGCCTAGCCTATCCTATGCCAGAACAGGACTGCTCTTTGTAGCGTGTTCACAAATGTATTTTTTTGTTTGCTGATTACTCTTCAGTTTAATTTTATTATTTAAATTGTGATAGTGTCTACTCTGTGCAGGAGCTTGCATGAATAAAAGGTCCCTAATTTGAAGAACTAAAATGATACAAGTACATGAGGGTAAATATATAACCCATCATCACCCTCATCACTCTCTGTGTGTGTATGTGTGTTAATTTAATTTTAAGGACAAAATATATAACTCACTTCTTCTGTTAAATCTCTTTTTTTCCCTTCCCTTCCATCACCCAGTCTTCCTATCTACAATTTCATAATCCTAACCATTCTATCATTTTTCAAAAGCTTCAGGGGGTAGCCGAGTCAGTCTGTACAGGAAAAACTTAAAAAAACAACAAATAGTCTGGTAGCACTTTAAGACTAACAAAACATGTAGATGGTATCATGAGCTTTCGTGGGCACAACCCCCTTCTTCAGATGACCAGAGGGTTGGGTGTCCAGAACTAAAAGAAGTGAGCTCTGCCATGAAAGCTCATGATACCATCTACATGTTTTGTTAGTCTTAAGTGCTACCAGACTATTCGTTGTTTTTTAAGTTCGTTCTAGCATTTGACTCTCTTCCCTTCGCGATTTGCGTCTAAGATAAAGGAAATATCAATCAAGGACCTTAGTTCAGCAAAACATTTAAACATATGCTTTTATGTTTTGCTGAATAGGATGGACTTAAGAACCTACTTAAGTTTTATCACATATTTTAATGCTTGGCAGAAATAGGGCCTCAGTGAGCTAGTTTCATGTTTTGTGTTGCCTGAACGATTCTTGTTTTTTACTTTTACCAGGATACTGTCAAGTAGTTTGGGTCCAAATTTTGGATTATAACAAATAGACACACATGGAAAATTTGTCAATTTTTTAAATTAAAATTGTACATATTTTGAGACCATTTCTTCTTCTGGGGAACGGTGATTGTGCAATCTGGATTTAAGCATTTACATGCAGTGTTGGAAAATTAAAGATAACAGAAAGCAGTGTTGATTTAGGGAATGAAAACCAAAGTGAAATTGATCGGTCTAGTTTCATTGCCTAACATACTTGATGAACAAGGTGAAATGATGTCCAAATATTTGTTCTAATAACTTTGTATTATTTTATTTCTGAATCCATATGTAACCTTGTTCCTATTGAAGTCTGTGGGAACTTTGCCATTAATTTAAATGCGAGCAAAATCAGTCTGTACCTTTTATAATTCGTTGTTAAACCTTTAATTAAATAATTAAAACAATTTATTTTTATTTTCCCCTTCCCTTAATACCTTACATTGTAGACTACTAGATCTCACTATGAAATTGCTTTTCTGGGTTTCAAACTAACTCTTTCTTGGATTTAGTTTCTGCACTTTACTGAAATAAATGTTGAGGCTGTTATGGCTAAATAAGAGTCTGAATGTATATGTGGAGGGAAACAGTGGAAAGTTCTTAAAGGCTTTTGCTATGGGCCATCAATGGAAGCAGTTTCAGATCTTCTTCTTTTAGCAAAGGGAGAGAATTAGCCATCCAAATTCTTGTATTGTACCCTATATGGCAGATTCTGTCTAACTTCTGTGCCAGATTTTATTAGGATTAGTTAGGTCCTATTTCCTCAAAGCACAGCCTCAAGACATACAGTAACTGCATTTCTTCACTTAGCTACTGATTCCTTTTCTCTGACAGAGTTGGAAGACGTTCCCTACAGAGTAATGCATTTGGTTCCTTATTGTATATATGTGACCTGGAGAAAGTTTTAGAAAAATCTGTTGTAGCATAAATTATTACAAACTTTGCCTCAACAGGGTGAGAGAGGACACGAGACATAAAGAAGAAAATTGGGAAATTTTGAAATTTTGTCTGTAGGTGGTAAGTTGACTAGTTATCTGAACGTTATTTGTCTGATGAATTGGTAGGCTTTTGAAGCCTATAGTAATGTTAGTTTTGTTAGTGTGCTACCCCCGTTGTAGTTCTCTTCTCCCCCCCCCCCCCCACCAACCACACTGAATTGGGATAATTTTCATACATTCTGTGGTCTTACCTAGAAACTTGACATTTTTGGTTGTGCTTTGAAGTTTTACCGTGTGGGGGTGGGGGTGTGTGGGTGGTTGAGCTGTCCCTGCCAGTGATGCAGCTGCTTCAATAAGTAGAACCTTGCACAAATAAAACAATTTGTATTTGCATTCACAACTATAGCTGCATCCACAACTGCTGATGTGGATACTCATGGATATGAAGTGGATATTTGCGGATTTTGAAGGCCCTATCAATAAGTATTTCAGAAGCATCACAGTCCTGGTTTATACTAGGGAGTTATTTTGAAATAACCCCCCTTAGATTGAAATTATAAGCAGAGCATCCACACTGCCTAACCCGTTACTTTGGGCTGGTTATTTCGAAATCTGTACTCCCGCTTTTCTCGGGGAATAGCACTTCTTTCAAAATTGTTATTTCGAAATAGTGTTAGTGTGGAAGATCCAGTACTGCTAATTCAAAATAACTGGCCTTCAGAGGCCTCTCACAGCTGCACTTGTGACTACTCTGGCCACACCTGCCATCTCCACTGTTCCCCTTCTCCTGTAGAGATTAAAACTACAGGCAGGAGGAGAAGGGCATGTGCCATGTGGAGAACTCTCTCTGAATGACTCTATGGGATCCGCAGGCAGAAGAGAACCCAAGAGGACCTCATGCGGGAGCAGGGGCTGGTCGCTGACCGGAGGAGTGCCTGGGACCAGCCGGCACGTCAGCACAAGGCCATGTGCTCCTCCCTTGCCTCGGTGATGGAGTGCATGGCCTCGTACATGGAGCAGGCCACCAGCCACCTTCCCCTTCCCTCATGGCTTCCTCTTCTAGCCCCCAGGGGCCACCGGGGCCCCAGAACACAGAGTGGTGGGACCTCTCAGGCAGCCTCTCAGATGCCAGTCCCAGCCCCATCCCTGAGCCTCCCTCTCCTCCTTCCCCATTCCAGGTTCTTTCCACAGTCCCTCCACTATTGTATATCCTGCCCTCTCCTCCTCCTCTTCCCCTCCCCCCCCCACAATAAACAATCCTGTTTTTTCACAAATTAAGGCTTTTTTACTTGCTCTGCAGGAGAGGGAAAAAGGTGGAAAGGGAGGACAGGGGAAGTGGGTGGGGAAAGGCACGTGGAGGGCATGCAGGGGCCCCTTGTGGGGAGACACGGGGGAGAGTGTCACAGCTGGCCTTGGATGAAACTCTCCATCAAGGCCTCCCTGATGAGCAAAGCCCTTTGATATGCTCTCTGAATGGCACGGGTGGTGTCCAGCTCTTCATATGTCCTGGCAGGAAAGTCTCCCCCTTGCTCTCACAGAGGTTGTGGAGCACACAGCCGGCAGCCACCACAAAGGGGATGTTGTGCTCACTCAGGTCCAGGCAGGAGAGGAGACTCCTGAACTTCCCCTTTTGATGGCCATGCGGCACCTGCTCAACCTGGTGTTTAAGTGCTCCTTGGTGGGGTCCAGGATGCCCGTGTAGTACTTCATGAGCCAGGGGAGCAAGGAGTAGACTGCGTCGCCCAGGATACAGATGGGCATGTCCACCTCTCCGAATCTGATGATGTGGTTGGGGAAAAAAGTGCCAGTGTGCATCTTTCGGAACAGACAGGAGTTTGGGAAAATGCAGGCATTGTGCACTTTCCCTGACCAGCAAGTGTCCCTTTTGACCCATGAGGGCTTGCAGCACCATGGAGGGGTATCCCTTTCCGTTTATGTAGTCTGAGGCATGGTAGTCGGGGGCCAGGATGGAGATGTGAGTGCCATTTATTCCTCCTCTCTCCCCCGCAGTTGGGGAAGCCCAGGGCGACAAAGCCATCCACGATGGTGTTGACATTTCCCAGAGCAATGACCCTCCATAGCAGCACGTGGTTGATGGCCTTCGCTACTTGTTCTGAGCACAGCCCTGACTCTGGATTTCCCCATGCTGAACTGGTTCCTGATGGAGCGGTAGCTGTCTGGTGTGGTGAGCTTCCACGGGGTGTTGCCAACCCCGTGCAGAAACGCATCGCCAGATCTCAGTTGGGTGTTCTGTCGCCTGAGGGCAGAGGTGAGCCATTCGCAGAGCTCCAGGAAGGTGGCCTTCTGCATGCGGTAGTTCTGGAGCCACTGCTGGTCGTCCCATCCCTGTAGGGCGATGCGGTCCCACCAGTCCGAACTGGTCTCCGTCTGCCAGAAGCAGTGTGCCATGGTGTCCAGACAGCAGCAGAAGCACCAGGACCTGGGTGATGAGGTCCTGGGGTCCAGGCTGCTCCTCATCCTGCTGGAGCAGCATGCAGGCAGTGTGGAAATACTGCGGCACAAGGGGCAGCACGAGGCCCTTGAGCCTGGCACTGCTTTGCAGTAGCTCCGGCTTCATGCTTTGAGTGCTGTGGCATCCGCAAGGGCAACCAGGGTACACTGTGTCCATTTTGTGTCCTGCAAGTGGGGAGGCCACGGAGGAACGGTGTGTGAGACGAGGCCGAAGAGAGGAGCACCCGAAAGCACGCATTGCAGATTGCCAAACCAAACAGCCGCAGGAAGTGTCCGCCCTCCCCAGAGTTCTTCTGGGGGCTCTAAATCCAAGGCAGGCTTCATCAGTATGGACACGCTATTTCAAAATAATTCTGACTTATTTTGATGCTCCCCCGTAGTGGGGACATGCTATTGTGATTTTGTTATTTTGGGAGTTATTTCATTTGTGCTTATTTTGAAATTATTTCCTAGTATAGACATACCCATAGAGACATTATCATTTATAGACTCTCATGTAGTTGTGTGCTTTGGAGAGGATCGTGTATGTATGCTTTCCATGCATGACTACTTAAAACAGGGTATGAAAGAGTGTTTCTCTCTGGTTTGTCATTGTGTTCCAGCAGATAAGGCTGATGAACTAACATTTATGTTTAATCAGGCCAACATCATTCCCTTAAAACTTCAGGTTTAGAGTTTTCCCTACTTCTCTTCAATTTTAGATCTGTTTCCTGTCATGCTTTGTGTTTTTGAGAAAGGGCCACTGGCTTAACTTAAGAAGTGAAATGCATCCGTTTAGTTATACCATTATAAACTCATTTATGGACCCTCTTGCATTGGTTTAACTGAATGCAGGAGCGGCCTGAGGCCAGCTGTCGCAGCTGGTGCCCCAGGCAGAAGGCGCGATTGGTGCCCCCACCTGCATTTGCGCCCCCCCATCAATGGCCGTGATGTCATCATCGGGCGCCCGGGCCGGCAGTACCCTAGGCGACCGCCTCGTCTGCCTAGGCTCATGGGCCACCCATGACTGAATGCATTTTAAAATACAATGTAAATTGAACCAGTGCAACTTTTCCATGTAGACAAGGCTTTAAACAGTGTCAGCAGAAGGATTGCCTCTATAGGCCTTACAATAGATAGGCCAGGGAAGCATTTCATGGTGTCTGAAGTCCCTTCAGCTTCTTAGCACTGTTCTATTTCTCTTTCTGTCTGACTCTTCACATGCACGACTGAGACCACCATGTACCCTGCTTGATATTCAGTGCTCCAGAGATGCCTTGGAACTGAGGCCCAACATGCAGGCTGAAGTGATCTGGCATTTAGTGTATTGCTTCTGGAATCCCAAATGCTATAAGATTCATTAAGGGCCATGGTCTACCAAAAAAATTACAGATCAGGACCAGTCTAGGACTAAAATATGCTCAAATATTTTATTTCATTATTATTGTTTTGTTGTTATAATAAAAGAATAAAATTGTTAAACACTAGATGAACGTGATTTGTTGGGGGAAAGTCAACATAGTTTCTATAAAGGGAAATCATGCCTTACTAATCTGCTAGAGTTCTTTGAGGGGGTCAGCAAACATGTGGACAAGGGGAATCCAGTGGCTATAGTGTACTTCGATTTCCAGAAAGCCTTGGATAAGGTCCCTCACCAAAGGATCTTAAGTAAAGTACATTGTCATGGGTTAAGAGGAAAGGTCCTTTCATGGATTGATAACTGGTTAAAAGACAGGAAACAAAGGGTAGGAATAAATGGTAAGCTTTCAGAGTGGAGAGAGGTAACTAGTAGGGTCCCCCAAGGGTCTATCCTGGGACCCATCTTATTCAACTTATTTATAAATGATGTAGAGCAGTGTTTCTCAATCAGTGGTACGAGTACCCTTAGGGGTACTTGAGAGAATTCTTGGGGGTACGTCAACACAACTGAAATTGGGAGAAAATGAAATTTTTGTTTTAATTTTTACGGTGCTTCATTATTTTTGTACTTTTTACACCCAAAAATTTCATCACCCGTATGGCTACGATTAAGTTGCTTAAATAAATGTGTTGCAATGGTAGAAAAAAATTTGGTGTGTCTGAAAACTGTAGGTACTGGGGATACTTGTAATTGTTTTTAAAGGGGTACTTTGTTTAAAAAAAAAAAAAAAAGGTTGAGAAACACTGATGTAGAGAACGGGGTAACAGTCACGTGGCAAAATTTGCAGATGATACCAAACTGTTCAAGATAGTTAAGACTAAAGCAGACTGTGAAGAGTTTCAAAAAGATCTCATCAAATTAAGTGATTGGGCAACAAAATGGCAAATGAAATTTAATGTTGGTAAATGTAAAGTAATGCACATTGGAAAAAATAATCCCAACTATACATACGATATGATGGGGACTAATTTAGCTACAACTACCCAAGGGAGAGATCTTGGAGTAATTGTGGATAGTTCTCTGAAAACATCCCACTAAGTGTGCAGCGACAGTCAAAAAAGCAAATAGAATTTTAGGAATCATTAAAAAAGTGATAGAGATTAAGACAAAAAATATTTTATTGCCTCTATATAAAACCATTCTATGCCCACAGCTTGAATAATGCATACAGATGTAGTCACCTCATCTCCAAAAAGATATATTGGCATTGGAAAAGGTTTAGAAAAGGGCAACAAAATGACTAGGGGTTTGGCTCAGTTTCCATATGAAGAGAGATTAAAAAGACTTAGACTTTTCAGCTTAGAAAACAGGAGACTGAGGGGATGATATGATAGAAGTCCACAAAATCATAACTGGTGTGGAAAAAGTTATTTATATATTCCCAGAATATAAGAACTAGGAGTCACCAAATGAATTTAACAGGCAGCAGATTTAAAACAAACAGAAGGCAGTTTTTCTTCACTCAGCACAGTCAACCTGTGGAACTCCTTGCCAGATGATGTGGTGAAGGCTAGGACTTTAACAGGGTTCAAAGAAGAGCTAGATAGATTCATGAAGGTTAGGTCCATCAATGGCTATTAGCCAGGATGGATAGGACTGGTGTCCCTAGCTTCTGTTTGTCTGGAAATGGATGAAAGGAGAGGGATCACATGATGATTATCTGTTGTGTTTCCTCCGTCTGGGGCATTTGGCACTGGCCGCCATTGGCAGACAGGACACTGGACTAGATGGACCTTTGGTGTGACCAAGTATGGCCATTCTTATGATTTTTTTTCTACTGTGTCTTCCCATCTCCCCTTGCCTGCAGCTCTAGCCAGTGAAAGTACAGCCATTACAGTGGGGTTTTGCTAAAGATAAATGAGTTGTTAGCAGTACTCATAATTACAGCTTCACAACTGCTTATTTTCTATCTGTATAAACATAAATACAATATATACCGCAAATGATATTTATTAGGGTTCTCTGTCACTAAAAGAAAATGTTCTCTTTCCTTCCTAAGTAAACACAGCTCTGCTTCTCACTATCCCAATAGCCAGACACTAATCGCTGAATAACAACACAATAGCTATCACAGTATTTTAAGGATACTGATCATTTTGGTATCTGCTTGAGGAATGTATGATGAACTAACACAGTGGTTAATACATCCCAGATGGACTGTTTTGAACTGTGGATTTCTAGGGATGTTACATGACTTGAAAAACTTTGGTCCATTTGGGATTTAGAAATGCTGTGCTATCTGATGAATTAATGATTTAGGAATTTGTCTTGGTTGTGTGGTTCAGTTCTCTAGTCTGGAAAAGTATTTATGGAATTTCTTGATCTCCTAGAGTATAATATATACTTCATTTTTTGTATGAGCATTGTCCATAGCTGGTACTACTCAAGGGAGTCTCTTGGGTTTTGAGAGAGTTTGTTTGCAGGTTTCTGATACTAGTTTGCTGCTGAAGACTGCAACAAAAATTTCACAATGTCCTTGAGGTAGGAGGAGAGGGAATACATTAAGAGGGGTACTGGTTAACCTGCCCTTTTATGGAAACTTCTGAAGGAGAAGTCAGCAGAGATGCTATCCTCTTAAATTCAGCCATAATAGGGATACGTTGATATTTGGGAATGCTTTCATCAATCTGATACCTCCAGGTACACTTCCAGAAGACTGAACTGTTGCTCAGAATACCATATAATGGGATAATCTAAATGCTTGAATAAATCACAGTGTGTTTTGTTCCAGGAAACTTTGCTGGGGCACAAGGGACTGCCTTCAAATCAATTCATAGTTAACAAAAAACCCCACACCAAAACTTCCATTTTCTGAAATTCCAGTTGCCTCATACACTCTCTTCCAAATGGTTTTCTATAGTGTGAAGACATTGTGTCGTTGGTGGGTTTTTGTGTGTGTGTGTTACCTCACTTACTTCCAATTAACTTTTCAGCTCTCTTATAATTTTTTTAATAAAATGGGTGGATAAAATTTATGTTCTGTTCCTTGTAATGTTATTGCCCACAATAACTTTTTCCAAATTAAAGGGATTTTGATAGAATCTCACTTTTGGCTTACATTGGCTCCAGCCTTCAAACCCAGATTCTTATTTTTCTAGTCTGCTTTTGGATCATGTCACCCCTTCATTTTGCATTTTTCCACTGACTCCTTACCTTGTATTGCATCAAACACAAGCTTCACAGCCAGTTCTCCAGCCTATGAATCACCTTTCATTCCATATTGAGCCGTCAGTGCTCCCATCAACTTCTTAAATTGTTAAACACCTTTTGCTTTCTCCCGTGCTGCCCCTCACAGTCAGTTCAATGGTTATGCTGTTGGTGCGCTCAGACCACTACTGATCATACTAACCTATGTTGCCATATTATTTCCCTGTAGTCCCTCACCTGTCTGTATCCATTTCTAGTTTCTTATCTTATACTTGGATAGTAAGCTCCTTAAGGTAGGAGCCATCTTTGTGTTCTGTGTTTGTACAACTCCTAGCACAACGAGATCCTGGTTCATGACTGGTGTTCTTTGAACTACAATAATGCAAATAATAATAATAATTAATAATAATAATGTAAAGTTTAATGCTCTTTAGATGAAGGATAAATGCAGTCCATAAACAAAGTTGGCTTATAATCACAGCACATATGTTTGTGTTTGATTTTGTTTTGTATATGACTAAGTATATGCTAAGAGATGCATTGGTTTGTTTTACTGTAGTGATAGAACTTTTGATTTCAAAAAAATCGAATGTCCAATAAAGTATACAGTTCTTCTGCAAAATTAATTTTAAAATTAGGGGTATTAATGATTGATCCTCTGAGAGATGTTACATTGTTACTTAATAGAAAGATAAACTGAGCTGGCCTAGCATAAGGCATATTCCATATAATAATTATTCTATTTCTTTTACATGTCTCTCTTTCCTAATGGTGATGTTGCGACGGAAGAATGTTTTCACAAGAATGTAAAACTTACTTGCTCTTGGATGATTCTATAGATAAAAGAGATTTAGGCACTGTTTTTTCTCCTTAGAAAATGCAAATGTTTATTCATAGGTACACCCAGAAGTCAGGGCCGAGGTAGGAAAATTGTCTTACTCTGCTGCAGTACAATAAACAGCACTTCTAGAATCTTTTCTGTACAATGACAAAGTTATCTTTTTTTTTTTTTTGCTAATTTTATACTCACACATGACCATGCCTAGAGGGGTGCAGGACCTGAGATGACCTCCTTTGGCCCCTCTGCCTCTTCCTGCCCCTGCTTCACCCCCATTTCCATACCTTCTTCCATACCCTTGCCCTGCCTCTTTCCAGCTTCTGTCTCTCTCCCAATCATGCTGGGAGCCAGCGGAACAGAACAGGGCAGGATGGGACTAGGTCATTCATTACTGCCACAGTCAGGCCCTCCTCCAGGTCCCCCTCCAGGCCATCTTGGACCCCATATCTCCCTGAAGTGCAGGGCCCTCCAAAGTACAGGGCATAGGGCTCTATATGTGTAAATAATACAATACAATACAAAAGTTTCAGGAGGTAGCCATGTTAGTCTATTACTGAAAAACCTTAAACACCAAATACCTGCAGCACCTATGAAACTAACAAGAAATGTGGATGGTATCATGAGCTTTCATGGGCACAGCAAGGTGCTTCAGGACTGTTCATTGTATTTAAGTTTTTACAGTGCAATACAATACAATACAAAAGTTTGAACTTAACATGTGATGAGGAACTTAAGGATAATTTACACTAGATATCTTTTCTCAATCCCTGAACCTTTCTGTGCTGGTCTGTAAGATCCAGTCATGACCCATTGGACCTAGATTACTATTTGCATGTTCAATATTTTTTGAATACTTTGCATTTTTTGTGTAGTCTGATATAGCCTCATTATGTCTTTTTTGTTTATTTCATGGTATTCTTAATAGAGAACAGAGAGGAGGTAGCACATGTGACTGGTTAATACTTTATATCTCTGATGTGGAAAGGAAGAAGGTGGAGTGGACACAATGACACTAAATTAGCAGAAGCTATCCTGGTAGAGGAAAGCCTTATCACAGCTAAGGAATGGCCGAGATTATAAAGCAAATACAATAGGAATAAACGTTTTATTTGGCATGGATGAAATGGCTTTGACCTATGAGTCCTGAAAATTGTACTTGACACTTTAACTTGTAATATTAATGGGGACTCTAAACCAGCGTCAGTAATGCCTGAAAGTTATTGATGAATATTGTGACAGGAATGAGATTTTTCTATACAATTCATAGTGAACAGGTATTCACATTACAACATTAGCACTGTTAAAAGGGTATAATGACACCATAGTTGTTAGTTCTGTCTGAGAGACAGTAGGCAATGGGACAGTAGGCAAAACTAATTTTTCTAACCCTTAAAAGAAGAGAGAAGAGTACCCCCATGTACACAAATACCAGAAACTAATAATGCACTACTTTTGAATTGGAAATGAAAAATCAAGTGACACATGCAATGTATTGTCACCCATTCAAATCTTTTACAGATGTTTGTGTTAAAAGACTTTTAGATCTGAAAGTATGTCCAAGAAGTTTGCTTCAGGACATGATAGCATTTCTTTTATCAGCTACTTTAAACATTGTTTGACTCAGGGTGATGTAATGGGGTCTGGTTAAGCTCTTATGGTTGATATGCCTGAGGTTCCTGATTTCTTCAGTTCTTGTGGCTTTTGAGATGTCTTGGGTATGCTTTGGAAGGAGAGATTTATCAGCAGTGTTTCTCAAGACCTTGCTTCAAATACAGCATTGACATTTGTTTTGGTGACATCAACGCATTACTGTAATAGTGCTGTCAATGCAAGTACTGTACGCATATAGCTGTCAGAGTCTGGGTTGCTTAAATATATTTTGACTCATTGTCATTGCTCCATTGTTACCAGAAATTAATTCTTGTAGGCATCTTTTAAGGATATCTTATAAGCAGTAGAGCTAGCCCTCTAGGGAATGAATGAATTCCCAGATGTTTTAATCTAAGTTTTAGTAATAGACCAGGACTAAGCCAGAGATGTATAAAAAATGTAAATACAGGTTGAACCTCTCTCATTTGGCAATCTCTGATCCTGAAACATCTGTGATCTGGCATGATTTTAGTTAGCCAGATGTCCACTTAGCATGGGTGTGGCCAAGTTTCCTGCAGTCTCATAAAGTTTTTTTTTACAGTCACCAGTCCTGGCTCCCAGTGTTCAGTGCTGTTGTTTAGCTCTGATTTACCCCTAAATGATCTAAGAACCCAGTGATCAATGGAAATGTTAGTAATGCTGCTAGACAATAATGACTTTCTGCAGTTCTGCAAATTCTCTGGTTCGGCACTGGTCAGGTCCTGAGGATGCTGGACTAGAGAGGTTCAACCTGTAGTCACAGGACATACAAATATTGCTGTTTCCACTTTATCTAACAATGAGAATTGTAGAAATGTGTGACTTTATTGTAAAACTTATGTCTTAAACCTTAAGGACGTTCTGATTAGTAAAAATCCTTCACATCTTTCAGTTACAGATTGCATTTATAAAATATTTGCCCATGTATCTGGTATCTGTTAAGAAATGCACAGATCCTACATATATTCCTTTGATCTGATGCTGCTGGAAGAAAAAAGTTAAAGATAAAATGTGGAGAAAATGAATAAAGACACAAGAACTAGGGTCACCAAATGAAATTAATAGGCAGCAGGTTTAAAACAAACACACATTCTTTACCCAACACTCAGTCCCTATAAAACTCCTTGCTAGAGGATGTTGTGAAGTCCAAGACTATAACAAAGTTCAAAAAAGAGCTAGATAAATTCAAGATAAATTCATGGAGGTTAGGTCCCTCAATGGCTATTAGCCAGAACAGGCATGGATGGTGTCCCTAGCTTCTGTTTGTCAGAAGCACGGAATGGGTTACAGGTGAGGGATTGCTTGGTGACCAGCTGTTCTAAGACAGGCTATTGGGCTAGATGGACCTTTGGTCTGACCCAGTATGGCAGTTCTTATGTAAGTTTTCCTTTGCCTGGATGCATTTCTCATGATTATCATGATCTTAATACACTGCTAGAAAATACATTCTTCATATCTTTAGTATTCTTAGGCTTAATCACAAATGCAAGTTTTTGAGATTGATTCCATTTGGAGTATGATTTAGTGTAAATTAGACCACATAACCTGCCATCCTAATGAGTCAACCATCTGTGATCCATGGATCACAGTTTAAGAACTGCTAGGTGAAACTGAAACCATATTTTTAGGTAACTTATTTAGAAAATGAAGTGAATTTTGAAATAATTGTTCTCTCAAATCAAAGGTAGAACATTATTTTGTGTCAGAAGTTTAAGGAGAACTCACAAGCCAGGTTGTTCAGGAGAGTAGGCACAGCACTTTAACAGTTACATTGCAAATCAGCTCAAACTCAAAATGCTCAGACTTCTGGTTCACATCAGGCATGCAGATGTGCTGAGAGGCTTGAAACTGGTACAACCAAGTCACTTCCGTGGTAACATTACATTGTCATAATTATCATAGAATCATAGAGCTGGAAGAGACCCAAAAGGTCATCAAGTCCAGCCCCCTGCTCTAGGCAGGACCAATCCCATCCAAATCAACCCGGCCAGGGCTTTGTCAAGCCGAGATTTAAATACCTCTAGGGATGGAGACTCCACTACTTCCCTAGGTAACCCATTCCAGTGCTTCACCACCCTCCTAGTGAAATAGTTTTTCCTAATATCCAACCTGGACTTCTCCCACCACAACTTGAGACCATTGCTCCTTGTTCTGCCATCTGTCACCACTGAGAACAGCCTCTCTCCATCCTCTTTGGAACCTCCCTTCAGGAAGTTGAAGGCTGCTATCAAATCCCCCCTCACTCTTCGCTTCTGCAGACTAAACAGACCCAAGTCCCTCAGCCTCTTCATAAGTCATGCTCCAGCCCCCTAATCATTTTGGTTGCCCTCCGCTGGACCCTCTCCAATGCGATCACATCCTTTTTGTAGTGGGGGGCCCAGAACTGGACACAATACTCCAGATGTGGCCTCACCAAGGCCGAATAAAGGGAAATAGTGACATCTCTGGATCTGCTGGCAATGCTCCTCTTAATGCAACCTAATATGCCATTAGCCTTCTTGGCTACAAGGGCACACTGTTGACTCATATCCAGCTTCTCATACACTGTAACCTCCAGGTCCTTTTCTGCAGAACTACTACTTAACTGGTTGGTCCCCAGCTTGTAACTATGCTTGGGATTCTTCCATCCCAAGTGCAGGACTCTGCACTTGTCCTTGCTGAACCTCATCAGATTTCCTGTGGCCCAATCCTCCAATTTGTCTATGTCACTCTGGACCCTATCTCTGCCCTTAAGCATATCTACCTCTCCCCCTAGCTTAGTGTCATCCGCAAACTTGCTGAGGGTGCAATCCATCCCCTCATCCAGGTAATTAATAAAGATATTGAACAAAACCAGTCCTAGAACCGAACCTTTGGGCACTCCGCTAGAAACCAACCGCCATCCTGACATCGAGCCGTTGATCAGTACCCACTGGGCCCAGCCTTCTAGCCATCTTTCTATCCATCTTACCGTCCATTTATCCAATCCACATTCCCTTATCTTGCTGGCAAGAATATTGTGGGAGACCGTATCAAAAGCCTTGCTAAAGTCAAGGTATATAATATCCACTGACTTCCCCATGTCCACCGAGCCAGTTATCTCATCATAGAAGCTAATCAGATTGGTCAGGCACGACTTGCTCTTTGTGAATCCATTCTGACTATTCCTAATCACTTTCCTCTCTTCCAAGTGCCTCAAAATGGATTCCTTAAGGATCCCTTCCATGATTTTTCCAGGAACCAAGGTAAGACTGACCGGCCTATAGTTCCCTGGATCGTCCTTCTTCCCTTTTTTGAAGATGGGTACTACATTTGCCTTTTTCCAATCATCTGGGATTTCTCCCGATTTCCATGACTTTTCAAAGATAATGGTCAATGGTTCCTCAATGACATTTGCCAACTCCCTCAGTACCCTCGGATGCATTAAGTCCGGACCCATGGATTTGTGTATGTTTAGCTTTTCTAAATAGTTCCCAACCTATTCTTTACCCACCACGGGCTGTCCATCTTCATCCCATCTTGCGTCACTTTAGCGCAGAAGTCCAGGAGCCGACCTTGTCCGTGAATACAGAGGCAAAGAAAGCATTGAGTACTTCAGCTTTCCCCACATCATCTCTCACTAGGTTACCTCCTTCATCCAGTAGGGGCCACACACCCTCTCTGACCCACCTTCTTCTTGTTAACATGCCTGTAGAAACCTTTCTTGTTATCTTTCACATCCTTAGCCAGTTGCAATTCCATTTGTGCTTTCGCCTTCCTGATAACCCCCTGGCATTCTCGAGCTATACATTTAAACCCCTCCCTGGTCATTTGTCCAAGCTTCCACTTTTTGTAAGCTTCCTTTTTGTGCTTAAGTTTACCAAGTATTTCCCCTGTAAGCCAATCCGGTCTCCTACCATGTTTGCCTCTCTTGCTACGCGTCGGGATGGTTTCTTTCTGTGCCTTCAATAAGGCTTCTTTAAAATACTGCCAGCTGTCCTGGACTCCTTTCCCCTTCATGTTAGCATCTCAGGGGATTCTGCCCATCAGATCTCTGAGGGAGTCAAAATCTGCTTTTTTGAAGTCCAAGGTGTGTATTTTACTACTCTCTTTTCTTCCTTTGGTCAGGATCCTGAAATCTACCATCTCATGATCACTGCTTCCCAGGTTGTCACCCACCTCTATTTCCCCTATTAGTTCCTCCCTATTTGTGAGCAGAAGGTCAGGCTGCGCACAACCCCTTGTCGGATCCTTCAGCACTTGTGCCAAGAAGTTATCTCCAACATTCTCCAAACACTTCCTGGATTGCCTGTGCACTGCCGTATTGAGCTGTAAGAGACCTCAGGAGGTCATCAAGTCCAGCCCCCTGCCCAAAGCAGGACCAATCCCACTTAATAAACCCAGCCAGGGCTTTGTCAAGCCGAGAGTTAAAAACCTTTAGGGATGGAGATTCAACCACCTCCTTACCTAACCCATTCCAGTACTTCAGCACCCTCCCAGTGAAACAGTTTCCCCTAATATCCAACCTAGACCTCCCCCACTGTAACTTGAGACCATTGCTCTTTGTTCTGCCATCTGTCACTACTGAGAACAGTCTTTCTTCATCCTCTTTGGAACCTCCCTTCAGGAAGTTGAAGGCTGCTATTAAATCCCCCCTCACTCTTCTCTTCTGCAGACTAAACAAACCCAAATCCCTCAGCCTCTCCTCATAGGTATTGTGCTCCGGCTTCCTAATCATTTTGGTTGCCCTCAGCTGGACCCTCTCCAATGTGTCCACATCCTTTCTACAGTGGGGGGCCCAAAACTGGACACAATACTTCAGATGTGGCCTCACTGGAGCTGAATAAAGGGGAATAATCACTTCTCTAGATCTGCTGGCAATGCTCCTTCTAATGCACCTTAATATGCCCTTAGCCTTCTTGGCTACAAGGGCACACTGTTGACTCATATCCAGCTTCTCATCCACTGTAATCCCCAGGTCCTTTTCTGCAGAAATTGGGGAATCATTTCTATACTCGTCTTTGCATGCACAAAAGGTCTGTAGTGGGATATAAAATTAAGAACATTACACCATCAGAGCAAAGTCTTATTTAGTTGTTAAATGGTAGTTACCTGTGGAAGAAGTAACCTTATGAAATCAGTCTTTTCCCAGGCATCACATTATAAGTTGTAAGTATACCAGTGTATTGGTCAAATCAGGAAGAAATATGTAAGCACTGGGTAAGGTGTGTGTGTGTGTGTGTGTGTGTGTTGGGGTTTTTTGTGTGTTTGTGGGCGGGGGGGTTTACAGCTAGGTTTACTGACCATTTTGTTGAAATAGTTTCATTGCTTCTGTAATGAATTGAAATAAAAGAGCACAATTTCCACACAATCATTGGTTTAATTTATTGGAGTGATCCACTTACAAATCTTGGAAAGGAAATCTCTTCAGTTATAGAATATCAAGCTTGTCTTATTATGCTAATTTAAACCCCTTTTAGTGTTGTTCACTTGTTAAATACCATATGTGGAAAATTGTTTGCCAGGCCACTTCAAATATCCAAATTCAAAACTGATCTAACATGGAGGAAGAATTTTATTGAGGATGTGGTATTGGTTTATATTTCTCAGATTGTGTGAAAGTGATATCAAAATATCATTGTTATTGTTCTGATATTTTTCCTTCTATTATAATTTTAATGAAGTTTGTTTTTACAAACTGATTTTTTTTAAAATAGGTGTCTCATGTTTGAAATGAAAGCTCTCAAAAATTACAATGTAAAAGAATTGCAACTGATCTACTGAGCTTACGGCAGTGTTTGTCAAAGTAGACTGTAGCCCCGCTCTGTGAAAGCTGCTAATGGGCTGCTCCCCTTCCCGCAGCTCGCCTTGGCTGCAAACATTGAACCGCGACCAATGGGAGCCGCAAGGCTCTATGGCTGCAAAGCCATTAAGTAAACAAACCAGAGCCGCCCGTTAGCAGCTTTTGCAGAGTGGTGCTGCTGCCCAGTTTGAGAATCACTACCTTGAACAATATGGTTAGCATATACTTATTTTTTAGTTTTTCTGTGGATTGAGTTTTCAGTTTGAGGATCATAGTTAAATCTTCAATAACTTTAGAATTAGGTCTGTGTAATTAGCTGCCCTTAGGCTGGAATCATAGAATCCTAGAGCTGGAAGGGACCTTGAGAGGTCATTGAGCCAGTCTTCTGCTCTCATGGCAGGACCAAGCTAGATCATCCCTGATGATGTCTATCCAACTTGCTCATAAATATCTCTGGTGATTGAGATTCCACAACCTCCTTTGGCAGTTTAAACCAGTGTTTAACCACCGTAACAGGAAGTTTTTCCTGATGTCCAACCTAAACCTCCCTTGCTGCAATTTATGCCCATTGCTGCTTGTCCTATCTTTAGAGGCCAAGGAGAATAATTTTTCTCCCTCCTCCTTGTACAGTAGACTTCTGATAATCTGGCACCTTTTGGACTTAGATGGTGCCAGATTATCAGATTTGCCGGAGAATCAGGAGGTCCGATACAGCTGCACGGTTTAACAGCTGGCCAGGACACAATCTCCCTCTCTCTCTCCTCCCCTTTCCTCTTCGCATATCCTCTGTGCTATAATCTGATCCTTCTCGCCCTCCCCTCCCCTTTCCTCTTCCCTGAAGCAAAACGCTCTTCTCCATACTGTAACAGGATCCCACTCCATCCTCCCCTCCCACAACCTTATGCTCCCTCTGGTTACAGCCAGCACGTGTGCTGAGTGGCAGGCTTTTTAATCAGCTGGTCAGGAGTGCTTGGCATTTTGATGCCGGAGTATTAGGAGTGCCGAACAGTTGGATGCCCGACTATTGGCATTTTACTGTAACACCCTTTTAGATATTTGAAAACTGCTATCATGTCCCCTCTCAGTTTTCTAAACTAAACAAGCCCAGTTCTTGCAGTCTTCCCTCACAGGTCATGTTTTCTAGACCTTTTATTATTTTTGTCACACTTCCCTGGACCTTCTCCGGTTTCTCCACATCTTTCTTGAAATGTGGTGCACAGAACTGGACACAGTACTCCAATTGGGGCCTAATCAGGAGCGGCCCTAAACAAGCTGCCGGCAACTGGCTCCCTAGGCGAAATGCGCGATTGGCACCCCGCCCCCAAAGCCCTCAATGGCCGGTTATCTTGGCGCCCTAGGCGACCGCCAAGTTCGCTTGTATTGATGGCCACCACTGGGCCTAATCAGCACAGAGTAGAGTGGAAGAATGACTTCTTGTGTCCTGCTCACAACATTCCTGTTAATGCATCCCAGAATCATGTTTGGGTTTTTTGCAACAGCGTGTCACTGTTGACTGATGTTTAACTTGTGGTCCACTATGATCCTGAAATCCCTTTCAGCAGTATTCCTTCCTAGAGAGTCGCTCCCCATTCTGTATGTGTGAAACTGATTGTTCCTTCCTAAGTGGAGTACTTTGCCTTTGTCCTTAGGATGAAGTTTAATATCTCAGAACATTTCTCCAGTTTATCCATATCATTTTGAATTATGACCCTACCCTCCAAAGCACTTACAACCCCTCCCAGCTTGGTATCATCCGCAAACTTTATAAGCATACTCTCTCTGCCATGGGTTCCCAAACTGGGGGGCATGTGTGAGGCAACCCTGCCCGCCCCCCCCCCCCCCACTGCCCTGTGCGCAAGTTGTGCTGCTATTTTTGTTTTTTGGCCCTATTTGCTGCTATTTGGTTTTTTGGGAACCACTGCATGCCATCATCTAAATTGTTGATGATGGTTAGATACCATAACAAAACACTACTGACTTACGTCAGATTTTATCACAAACATTTTAGATTTGTCCTTCAGAGCACCCCCACTATTACCTGAACTCTTTTTTGGGCACCCAAAGTCAGAGACTGCTTCCCTCAAATGTGTAGGCATCCATTTTCTCTTCTATAAATTGGAGACAATATCGCTGGCTTATAACATTTCTAACGTTTGAGATCCTTGGATGAAAGATGCTAAAGAAGCTTGAAGTCTTTTTATTTCAGATGCTGCAGTAGTTGTATCCGTTCACATCTGACAACAGAGAGTTTCTACGTCTAACCATTTAATACTTCTACCCTTATACCCTCCCAAGAAAGAATAAGGCTGTGCTTTTTACTTTGGTAATTAGTAAATATTGTCTCAAAAGTGTTTTTGGAGAAGTAAAATGATATGCAAATTGTAATTACTATAAGCCAAAGATGGGAATTGGTGCCCTGACATTTGCTTCCTCTCACTAACCATCCAGCTCAGCAAATGATCTGTTCCTCTGTGTGTGGCATTCCATTGGAAGAGCTCCTTGTTGCTCATTAAGGTGGGGGCAGATACCCTTGTTTTCCATATTTTCCAATAATCTTTGTATCCACCCTAGCAGTGTTCCAAAGCAGATGTGAGCACAAAGAATTATGGGTTATGAGCACTAAATGTGCCTCTTGTTCATCTGCCCTTACAAACAAGGATTCTTTGTTGAATGGGTATCTGGGCTGATATATACTCCTGAGGGATTTGGGACATACCTATTTTTGACAGATCATATAGTACAGGTTTAGATCCATCTTGTCCATTGCCTGCTTAGCTTATACCAAAGGCCCTTTCCTGGGGGATTGTTCAAATCACAGAACTTTCTTGTGTACTGCATCCCATCAGTGAAGGCTGAAGACACAAAGCACACAATATGTGCTGATAGGTCCCGTTAATGAATTCTTTTCTCATTCCTGCTGTTGAAAAACCATTTTGGTAAAAACTACTTGAAGTACAGTTTTCCTTAAAAATTGCTGAGAAAATAGTGCAACACTTACTCTAGAGAACTCTTAGGTCATATTTGCTCACATTAAGTGACAGGTGCATTTTATGTCTGTTATGGTTGCACAGATAGCCCCATGAGGAGATTGTGAACTGGAATTTTTTCCCTCTTTCTTGCAAGTCAAGAGAATTGCTTACTAAATTCTGCCAGTGAGATTGCACAAGAATCAGTGATAGCAGTCACTTGCAGAATTTTTGAATTGATGATGATGAGCAAGAGGAAAAGAACACTCAGCTTGACTCTCAGATCAAAGGCTGAGTTTGCAGGACTGACGCTTAAGGGAAAATATAATTTTCCTTGTAAATGGAGCATGTTTAATTGGATGTTGTTTAGAGGTAATTAATGTGGAGCACTTGTAAACTGTCATTTTTACAATGACTTTTGCAGAGCAGACCTACACTTTCAACTATTTAAGTACAGATTGAACCTCCAAAATCTGGGACTCTTTGATCTGGCAACGTCCATGTTCTGGTAGGATCACAGATGTTGCTGGACTAGAGAAGGCCCGTGTCCAAGAGTGCAAGCTGGTCAGGAGCCCAGCTGCAGAGCCCCAACTCGGTGCAGCAGCAGCCTGGCACGGCAGCAGCCGGTCAGCCACTGAGCTCCAACCTAGTGGGGCAGCTGTGGAGTCCTGTCCCCAGGAAGCCCCAGCCAGACGGGACAGAAGCAGAGCCATGGCGACTGGGGAGCTCCATCCCCAGAGAGCCCCAATCAGCTGGCAGATGTGGGCCAGAGCCAAGCACCAAGCCCTGTAGCAGTTGGGCTGGAGCAGAGCCAGCAGAAGGGAAGGGCCATGTCCTGGGAGACTGGTGGCGGGGACCTCCCCTGATTCAGCAAATTCCTTCATTCAGGACCAGTCAGGTCCTGAGGGTGCTGGACCAGGGAGGTCCAACCTGTATCTTCATATAAAATTAATAGATTATACCCTGACTTAAATCTTGTGCAGTGCAGGGCAAAACCTGAAATTCCTTTGACAATACTTAACCTCTGCAGTCCTCTATACCTAACTGCATATTATTTAAATGCAATAATTTTTAAGAACATGTTATGGGGAGTTGCTGTTTGTCCACTGAATAATTTAAATGAAATAAAATTCATAAGAATATAAGAGCTCTAGAAGTCAGTGGCTCTTAGCAGATACATTCTCTTTAGTAATTTCATTTTAACTTATTTTTAATACACCTTTAAAAATTATTTTATAAAGTTAATCAATATGAGCATGATGTTAAGACAAAAATGATTTTATGCAATTATTTTTAAACACAAATTATTCACAATGGTTTTTACCTTATAAAGAGAGTCTTTGTGTGTGTGTGTGTGTGTGTGTGTGTGTGTGTGTGTGTGTGTGTGTGTGTGTGTGTGTGTGTGTGTGTGTGTGTGTGTGTGTGTGTGTGTGTGTGTGTAGAAATTACCATTCATTACTGTACATCATTAATGCTGGTTAAGTACATGTTGCCTAGAGTTTGCATAGTCTTGATGTGATCCCACAAAGTTGACATTTTGTGCAGATAATATATTGGTTGTAAACTGCACACATCCAATTGCTTTTATATTTGAGTTGAAACTCTACTTAATCCTGACAATTTTAAGATTCAATTGTACTTTAGTATTTTTTTCAATCTTTTATTTTTGAAAGATTTATTACAGCTGTTACTGAATGTTATTTTATCTCTTTAGCTCTATTCAACACATTCTGTTTTTACAATCTATTTTATACTTATGCTGTCCAGCTAGAATGACTCACTTTGGGAATGTTTGGTTATTTTTATCCCATATTTTAACATGTGTTCAGATGGGTTAACTTCCTGTTACCACGCTCCACTGTTGGGAAACCTACAATGGATAGTTTGGAGCTATCATCCATTTCAGTGCATGACTCATAACCTAACAACTGACTTTGCTTTACTGAGCTAGCACAGAACTTAGATAACCTGCTCTCTTGGGCTCTCGCTCAGCTGGATTTCCAACTTTTGTCCATTTCGCAATAGGAGCAATCCTTAGGAGAACGGATGGAGCCATCGCACTGGCTCAATATGATTTTTTTAAGTTAATTTCTTACTGAACACTTCTTTCTGTATTCTGTGGAGAAATGTGTACAGGGATTTTTCCCTTCATCGCTTTGTTATGGGAGAAAAATGCTGTTTTTCATTATTTTCTGACGTCTACAGCTTTTGAAAAACTTAAAAATGCACAACCTAATCTAATGCTAAAAGAACAAGTGATCCTTAAAAAGATAGGATCCTAAACACTGGTAAACTGTAGCAATGAGTTTACAAGAAAAGAATGTTGGATTACCAGTGTTTGATGCTTCGGTAAGCAATTCACAAAAGAATTCGCCATCTGGAAATGTAAAGGAGAAAAAGTTTATTTAAGGTGGCCTTTATTTTTTTTTTAAAAAAAACCCTCGGTTTTGCAATACATGACTAAAGTTATATATTCTGCAGCATGAGTCATGGATGTCTTTATAGTTACACATCCTTGCATAGAAGGAATAAACTTTAAAGAAAAGGAAGTTAAGAGAAAACAGAAGTGTGAATAACTGCTAATGGTGCTCTCCCTGGCTCCATTCAGTCTGCCATTTCATCATACATAAAGGGGGTAGTTCAGAGATTCCTTTCTTGGCACATAAGTGGCAACACATGTTTGAAACAGTGAATGGAAACTGTAGGAAAAAATGACAGGCATATGGCAATAGGAAGGCAAGGGAAAATTTGTTGCCCTAATGTTAGCCACATAATTGGTACACTTAACTACTGAAGGATGATTTATTTAAAGAAAAAACTGTATGCCCCACTTAGGCAGGATTTCTGTATATAGTCTGTATCTTTCCAGTTCCTTAATAGCTTGCCTTGCATGCAAGTTAAACCCAGGGCTGGGCAGCTTCCAAAGGGGGTGGCACACAAGGATGTGTGTGTGATGTAGGGAATCTTTGCCGAGAAGTAGAGTGAGGAAACCTGGGTATAAAAACACTCCCTTGCTCATACACAAAAAATTAGCACATCATAAGGAAGGGGGGTAAGTAAAGTTGAAAATGGAAGTATAATGGCTTTTAATTCACGTTAAATTCACAATAATCTGACATAGTTTACATAACTTTATGTATTCATTCATAGTAGGAATGTAGAATTGGCCAGAAATAAACAAACAAACATGGAGGGAGGCCTGATTTCTTGGAAGACAGGGGTAGGGGACTAAATTAATTAACAGGCTGAAAATGGCGTATTTGTGTAACTTGAATAAGCATTTGTATAACTTAAATAAGCGAAAGTGAAGACAGAATATTTGAGCCAGCTTAGATAGGAGGAAGAATACCCAGGGAGCCATTTAACCCAAATAAAATAACAATGAGCACAGAAGTAAGTTAGGAATGTAGAGATGGGGTAAAAAGTAGGTTGAACATGGATAATATGTGGACAGAGCATGCTGCACTGGGGTTGGTTCCTGCCAAGTAATCCAGCCAAGCTAAAAACGTGCAATGCAACATATAGAAATGCAATGAAATCTGTAATTGTAGAAGAAGGAAAAGGTTTGCTGTGTAACACTTTAGTCTGATCAACTCAGCATAACTTTCCTATATTCCAGATAAAGGAACCTGAGTGATAAAACTGGAGTTGAACAAAGTTCTTGGGAAATCAAGTGGTAAAAGTCTTATGGGAACCACTATACTTACTATAAAGAAGAGGTAGCATAGCATATTGTACAATATTTTCAAGGCTAAATAAACACTGATTTAGTACTTGAATTTTAGGGTGTTGGTGTTGGAACAATTACTGTCATCTTCTCTCTAATATCCTGGGACTGGTATGGCTACCACTGTGCTGCATAATTACTACCCCCGACATTTGGGTCTAATTCATGTTTTGAAATAGGTGGGTTACTATGGGGCAAGTCAGGAGAAACCCTCTCTGTTTCCTAGTACTCTATCCATAATCTGTCTCCAAGAGTGCTGGTGCTTGAGTGGGAGTGCCACAGAATTGATTCATTTTTTTTTCCCTACCAGAGATTTTTCAACCAGTCCTCACCAAAATATCTCCAGGTATTCTCTTCTCTCTTGGCATAGTGACTGAGTCACTGGAGAGTTATAGTTGGGTAGTCAGTGTGTAAGATGACCTTACAGGAGCTTACACTTGGAATTTGTTGCCCTTTTATAGCATGACACAATTGTTCAGGTGCTAGATTTGTCTCTGTGGAGTATTCAATCTTTGCCATCTCTTCTGAGGCTGACAAAAAGAGAGAAGCCAATTAGCCACAATTGTGTAGGTGAAAAATGAATTATTGTATGCATGCTAGAAGGACTAGCATGCTCACTTGACTTAGGCTGCCAAGTAGTCATTAGTTGGGAACAAATGTCCAGTACTATCAACGCATACAGCATTTGAAATAGTGAACTAGAAATGATATTCATATCCCATTACTAGTCCTCTGAACACACTCAATGCCTTCCTATTGGATAGATTTCATTTTGAGTGATAGAGGTTTAAAAGCTGCTAATGAGTTTTGTTTATATAAAGGCTTCATAGCCACAGAGCCTTGTGGCTCCCGTGGACTTTTCTTTGCCATTTCCAGCCAAGGGGAGCCATGGGAAGTGAAGCCCAGGGGAGCTGCGAGGCTGGCTATGGAGCCTTTATATCAGGGGTGGGCAGCCTCAGGCCCAGGGGCTGAATTCTGGATCTGGCTCCCCGGTACTGAGGAGCCTGCAATGGTGCTCCAGTCCCCTGCCCCTCTGTGGGGCTGGAGTGCACAAAATCTTCAAGCCTGGGCCCACCAAGGCTCTGCTGTGTGAGGAAAATGTGGAGAGTGTCTTTCTCCTTCTCAGTTGGGGACTACATCAGTGAAGGTTTGTTGTGGGGTTTCAAATGATTTTTCTGTGGGTCAGTGGCCCCTGACCCAAAAATGGTTCCCCACCCCTGTGTTATATAAGCAAATCAAAGCAGCCTGTTAACAGGTAGAGGAAAACATGGTTCTTACTAACCAGATGCTTAGAAATTATCCGGGAGTGTAATATGCTCATTGAGGAGATACTGAGTAAACCTATTTTTTAAAGCCCGTAATGCATTTTGATGCTCCTTGTATATAAATTTCAAATTTTTGCATGTTCTTAAATGATGTGAACACCAACATACTGGCTAGTTGAGGCAGTTGAAAATTAAAATATATTTAAAATAGCTTACTCATGGGAAAATAAATGAAATGTTAGAAAGTATGCACAGAAAAGATATGACACAGGATACTGTGAGTTGAAGGCTGTATACATACATGTTGAAATATCATGCTCACCATGTTAGGAATTTCACAAGAACTTACATTTTTTGGCTTTAAAACACTAATAAATGTTTCTTCTTTTTCATAGAATAAACATCACAAAATATATTTTAACCTTGAATTTTAAGACCCTTTTTGTGTGTCTATGTAGGATATGTCACAAATGAGAACAGTCAGCTTCATTTATAACTGCATGGTTATAGGGAATAAAAATATTTCCCAAACCAAACAAATTAAATTCACTAGATTTTTTTTCTAGTCAGTTCTGGTAATTATGGATATTTCCCGGCCTTTTTATAGGCATTACTAAAACAACAAGTGAAAAATGAGTTGGCAGATATAAAACAAAATCAGAGAAGATGCACAGGCTTTTGTTACTAACTAATTATACACAGACCTTACCCTTAATTTGGCCAACACCTTTGAAGGCAAAGGTTTTATTTTTTAATAAGGATATTTGTCACAATATTCTGCACAAGCTGAATTCGTAGTGATCTTTATAAGTGACTACAGTTATAGAAGTTTGGTCTAGTCTTGTAGTTTCAAACTGCAGTCTTTGAACATCTTCCTAGTGGTCTAAAGAATGATGTACTTAGCGAACCACAAGTGAGGTTTTGGGAAAGAAGCTAGATCCATGACAAGGCTTCTCTCTCTCTCTTTCCCCTCTTCCCCCGAAAGGTTAGAGAACCACTGCATTTCTCTAGTCTTGAGGATAACTAAGTTGGGGTTGCAACTGAGGCAAACAAATGCCACCTTTTAGCCAGATATGAAATAAAATACTCAAAGCTATTGCTGTTGTCAGATAATTCAGATGCAAGTGAGAATGAAAGAACACACTCAACCCTGCTTTTCAATGACAAACTACATGAACAATAGACAAACAAACCCCATCAATAGACTTGTCAGAGTCTCCAAATGGGTCCTCAGCTTACTTGGATCACTTCAGTTTGTTCTAGGGGAGGCCCAGACAACTTGGTCTCCATCACTGTCTTACTCAGACAGTAGAGGAAAATAAGGTCACGGTGATATCTGGGTCCTGCTGCAGATATGCAAAATTGAGCCAAAGGTTGCAATGTATGTGATGTCTCTTTTGTAGATAACTTCTTCTGAATATGATAATCTCCAAAAAGCTAGTGGAAATTTGGAGTGTTATCAGCACACTGAGCAATGTGCATAATCTTCCTCATAGTTTTCATGTCTTGTGTTTGATGGATCACAAAAGATTAACTATTAAGATATCAACCGTGTAATAGCTTGTGTAAAAGAGGTGGCTCCTTTAGCCTGAGATGATTCTGGACATGGACATATTGTTTTACTGGAAAAAAGGAAGATGTTTGGTTGTCTTCCCTCCCTTTTCCTCGGCATGTGTGTCTCCTGAATTCCTGCCATCACTCCCAGTTTCCGAGGTCCTTCTTTTAAGGACTAGAAGGAGATGGCAGTGCAATAAGCAGCAGGCAGTCATTCCAGCATCAAGGCAGAGTGAGGCAGTAGCTCAGGTAAAGTGAGTCGAATGCCTGAGAGACCTGTAAAATGGGTCTGAGGAAATTCATAAGAACGGCCATACTGGTTCAGACCAAAGGTGCATTTAGCCCACTATCCTGTCTGCTGACAGTGGCCAATGCCAGGGGTCCCAAAGAGAATGAACAGAACAGGTAATCATCAACTGATCCATTTCCTGTCATTCATTCCCAAACAGAAACTAGGGACACCATCCCTGCCTATCCTGGCTAATAGCCATTGATGGGACTATCCTCCATGAATCTATCTAGTTCTTTTTTGAACTCTGTTTTGGGGTACGGCTAGACTGTGTGGGGTTTGGGGGATATAACTTTGCCGTGTTCAAGGAACGTGTTTGCTCTTCCCCTTTTTCGTGTGTGGAAGAGCAAACATGCTCTTTCGTAAGTACCTGTATTCCTCATTCCATGAGGAAGAAGGGGGCTTCCAAAAGAGGTTTTTTTTTCCTGACATTTGGCCCAATCTAGACAGGCCAAATGTTGGAAAAGCCTCTTCCGACAAAAGAATCGGGGAAAAAGGTACAAAAATGTGGAGTGTATTTTGCATACCTTTTTCTGACAAAAACTTGTAGGCTAGCCATACTCATAGTCTTGGCCTTCCAAACATCCTCTGGCAGAGATTAACAGGTTGATTGTCCATTGTGTAAAGAAATACTGCCTTCAGTTTGTTTTAAACCCTGCTTCCTATTAATTTCGTTTGACCCCTAGTTCTTGTGTTATGGGAAGGAGTAAATAGCATTCTTTATTTACTTTCTCTATACCAGTCATGATTTTATAGACCTCATTTGTGTCTCTCCCCCCCTTTAGTCTTCTCTTTTTCAAGCTGGAAAGTCCCAGTCTTATTAACTTCTCCTCAGAAGAAAGCCCTTCCATACCCCTCATCGTTTTTGTTGCCTTTTACTGAACTTTTTCCAAGCCATCTTTTTGGAGATGGGGCGACCATATCTGTATGCAGCATTCAAAATGTGGGCATATCACAGATTTATACAGAGGCAATATGATATTTTCTGTCTGATTATCTATCCCTTTCTTAATGATTCCCAATGTTCTGTTTGCTTTTTTGACTGGAACTGCACATTGAATGGATGTTTTCAGAGAACTATCCACAGTGACACAAAGATCTTTCTCCTGAGTGGTAACAGCTCATTTATACCCCATCATTTTATATGTATATTTGAGATCATGTTTTTGCACTGCTTTGCATTTATCAATATTAAACATCTCATTGAGCATTCAGGCTATGGGAGGGAGGCAGAGTTGTAGCTGGGTACAGGGGATAGGAAGAGAGAAAGGTAAGGGAGAAGCGCTGAATTCGCTTATCGTGGAAGGGTTGTAGGAGTTACACAAGTTAACTTCAGGAAATAAAAATCAGACACTTGATGAATCAATGCCCACCTGCATGCACATACATATCTTGACAGTGTATACCCTACAACCCTGATGATTAAAAAGGTTGTGCAAATTCTGTGGAGTTTCTCAGTGGATAAAAATATCATACTTTGTGACCACAGCTTCACAGTTGAGCAATATATCATGGCTTTCTGAGAACATTAAGGACCGTCTGCTTTTTCCCACTAGCAGAGAATGGAGGTTAGATTGGTACATTTAACCAGTATACTGAGGCAAAACCCTTTAATTCAGCCATGGCAAGTCCCAAAGCATATGAAAGACAATTAAAAACCCATATGATAGCACAATTAAAATTGAGTAAAGTTAACTGACAAACTATTTCTTGTGTAATAATGCAACCACCACCCAACAATTGTTGGTTCATAAAATAAAATTTAAAACAAAACACCACAAGAAATTTTTTTCTTAAACACACACTGTTTGTAATGCTAAATATTTCATGAGAGATAAGGGGAAACAATGAGGGCATAGGATGTATCTCAACTGATCCATGTCCTTTTAATGTCAATTAATTGCTGGCACCATCTACAGTCTATTTCCCTCTTTCCAAGGCTTCTTTTCCCACATTTCTAGTTTGTACTTAGCACTGGTCTTCCTTGGAACAGAAGGCCCTGCATAGATACATGTTCTCAGTACAGCTGCCAGCAAGTGAGCAAAGTATGTTTGGAGCTTGGCAGGAACAGAACTTATCTACATGAGTGCAGAAAACAGTGAGTACCTACCCTGTGTAGGTAGAACTATGAGGCTGAATCTCTGGTGTCAAAGATGGAGGGGGGAGGGAGGGAATCTATTAGATCATCTTTCTCTCCCTGTTAAGGAAGGATTGTTCCCTACAGTATAACTTCTAGTTTATTGTTTAAAAAGTCTAATTTAAAGTGCTGCAAGAGTAAGAGTTTTCACTGAAATTGGCTGGAAATTTTACATCATAGACAGGGATGTTAAATTTTGATTAATTAGCTAATCGAGTAGTCAATGGAATTTCCATCAACTACTCAATAAGTTGAGGGGCGGGAGGGACGCTCACTATCCCGCTGCGCCTCTCCCTTTGAAATGTCCAAGAGCCGCGGGCAGGTGCAGCAGGAAGAGAGGCAGCAGTCAGGACCCCGCATGAGCGAGGACTGTTTCTGTCCCCGCTCACGCTGTTTCCCCCGCTGCACCGCTGCCTCCACTGTCCCCTGCGGAGACAGTGCTGGGGGGAGCGGGCTTTAAGCTCGCTCCCCCCAGCATTGCCTCCTTCCCCTTCCCTTACAGCTTCTGATTCAGAGGCAGCAAGGGGTGGGGACTAATTGAGTAGTGACACGACTAGTCGAGTAGTGCCTCGACTACCCATAAGCCCAGGCTTATGAGGTAGTCAACTAGTTGCTTACATCCCAAATCACAGTGGTCTGATCCTGAAAATTATCACTCATGTAGGAAGTCCCATTGACTTGACTGGGACATTGGTTGCAGGGTTGTCCTTTGTTTATGATGGATTAAAAAAGTCACAAGAAAATTTTCCCTAATACTTCTCTCTCATTTTTTTTAATCTAAGAATTATTAGCCGTGCCATTTTTAATCTTCCTTCTTTTTCTGCTGGACATCTCCCTTGGTGCATCCAGAAATATAGCTTCTTAAGTATTGAGTGTTTAACAAAAAGAGCTTCTCATCCCAGTAGGTAAAATGATAAATATATGCTCAAAAAGTCAAATCTGACATTCCGTCCTGTCACTACCACCATGCACAAACATCTTTTAAATGTTGTATATAAAATACACTTCCCTTCTCAATGAATCAAGCTTAATTTTAGGATACCCACTGCCTTGGTGTCCGTAGACCTCCTAATTATCCAAAGGGGATCTGAATTTCTAAAAGAAAAACATGCAGAAATAAAAAGAACCACCCACAAGCCTTAAAGTCCTTCTTCCTTAAGAACGGTCCTTCTTTGTACATCACAAATAAATCAATGACAATTTTAAAGTGGCCCTCCCCAGTTTTTCACATTCTAAGCTGTTTTTAATGGAATAGCTTGAAAAGGAAGGGAGAGGTAAGTCTTCATTAATCAATTGAAATTAGAAAAGTGCTGTTGCCCTCATGGCAATAATATTTCTCCCTGCTTTCTTATATAAAGGGTTTTTCCCACATGCAAAGCCCATTGCATCTCATTCCTTTCTTGTCCTCTACCTGGTTTATTACCTTATCTGGAAGGGCTTCCTGTTTCCAGTTAATCACATGCAGCATTTCCAGATCCCAGGAGCAATCCAAAATTTATTTGTATCCATATTCAGAGGGTTTAAAATGAGGTAACAAGTCAGACAGTATAAAGAATTACAGAACATACCTACCGCTGGAAAACACTGAAGAGGACGCAACACAACTAGCTTTGGAAGCAAGTCTTTGGAACTGGTATAGATAGGAGATTGTATTATTGTTCTCCCTTTGAGTTGTCATGTTACGTGTGGCATGATATAATGGCAAAAACAGTGATGTCAGTTGCTGATTGTAACAGAGGCCTTAGGTCTCATTATATTGGTTGAGATGTAAGGCTTATCTGACATAGTATGCTGTTTCCAACACTGGCTTGCACCAGCTGCTTCAGAGTGAGATACAGGCAGTCCCCGGGTTACGTACAAGATAGGGACTGTAGGTTTGTTCTTAAGTTGAATTTGTATGTAAGTCGGAACTGGTACATATTGTAGGGGAAACTCTAGCCAAACATTTCTCCAGAGCTCAGTTTTATTCTCCCACACCTCACTTCCCTCAGTCCTTTATTCTCAAGCTGAGGTGTCTGCTGAGAAAAGCCGCTCCCTGTCTCCCTGGTCTGCTGGGGAGGAGGGGGGCGGCGCTGGCTTCGTGTCTCCCTGGTCTGCTGGGGGGAAGCAGCTAGTGCGGGGTTGCCTCACCCCGTTTGTAAGTAGGGATCCGATGTAAGTCGGATCCATGTAACCCGGGGACTGCCTGTATAACAATCTCACCGATATAAGTAATCTGTCTCCCACACTAGATCTTATTTTGATCTCCAAGAGATGTAGGCCTAAGCCGTGAAGAATTAAAAATCTTCTAATTTTTTTTAAATGCTGTAACTCTGGGTATTTGGGTTATCAACCCTCCCGGACTAGCCTGGAGTCTCCCAGAATTATCATTGACCTCCCGATGACTACTGAAAGCAATCCTGGAGGTTGAACCTCTCTAATCCAGCACCCTCTGGTCCAACAACATCCATAGTCCAGGTGTCCGGGTTTGAGGGTTCTGTCTGGGAAACAAATTGAGAAAATACCGGACATGTAAAATGTCTGGTATTTTCTAATTAGGTACGTTTTATTATTATTAGGAGTGTCAGTACGTAGTTGCATATTGCCTGGCTAGCAGACATGCTCACGCTGCGTGAGTGTCTATCAGCCAGGAAATACGCATCTACATGGGGGTGGGAGGAGCCAGGGTAGGATGGAATTGCTTGTGCTGAGCCGGGAGTGCGTGTGCTCGGGTCAGTCCCACTCCCTGCTGTCCGATTCTCTCCTCCCACTCCCCACCCCCCGGCCAGTCCCACTCCTCCCCCCCCCCCCCGCCAGCCAGCCCTGCTTCCTGCAGGTTCCCCCCCCCAATTTCCCTCAGCCAGGTCCGCTCCCCTGACCACCTCCCAGCCAGCCCTACTTCCTGCCGGCTGGTCCTCCCCCCCCCCCCCCCCAGATCTCCAGACAGCCCCGCTGCCCCCGACTCCCCCTATCTCCTCCCGGCCAGCCCCACTCCCCTCCCAGCCAGTTCTCCCCCGCATCTGAGATCAAGTGTGTCTAGTATTTTTTTTTTTTTTTTTTTTTTTTTTTGAAGCCACCTGGTAACCCTAATAGTGCAGCATGGTTTTAGTTAGCTGGATGTCCACTTATTATGGCTTTCTTTCAGTCTCATAAAGTTTGTTTACCGCCACCAGTCCTGGCTCTCTGTTCTGTGCTGTTGTTTAGCTCTAATTTACCCCTAAATGTCTTCTAAGAGCCCAATAAGCAGTGGAAGTGTTGATAATGCTGCTAGATAATATTGACCTCCGTGGTTCGTCAAATTCTCTGATTTGGCACCAGTTAAATCCCGAGGGTGCCAAATTAGAGAGGTTCAACCTGTAGAATATTTTAAGCAAATGACATTACGTCATATTGGAGGGAAAAAATCTCCTGGAAATAGCTTCTAGAGTTGGCAACCCTACAGGATATTCTTGTCATTCATATAGATGGCGGGTCAATTTTTGGATCTTACTAAATTCTTGACCTCTAAAACCTGCTGTGACCATGAGTTTCACAGCTGAAATATGCATGAAATTGCATGAAAAAATATTTTTATGTTTTGAGTTTGCCACCTTTTAATTTACTTGAATGTCTTGTATTACGAGATAGGAAGAACAGAAGATCCTGATCTACCTTCTGAAGACGTTATTAAGTTGCTTTTATAAAGTCTCCTCTTATAAAACTATGTAAAGTAACAAGATGGTGTATAGAAGCCAGGTAAAATGGATAAAATGTCAATTAAAAAGCCTCCTAAACACAAACATTCTAGTTAATAGCTTCAATAATAAAGGACATTTTCTTTGAAAAATTGTTTAACAAAATTAATTTTGTCTATACTGTGCATAATATGTATGTGTGTATGTATATGCATACATATAAGATGTTCTATTATAATTTTTAAATTAATCTAAAAATTAATACTAAATTGTCAAAAATGTAGTGACGAGAGATGACTCATTTTAGCTCATGTCAAAACAATGCACTTTAGCAATTTCCCTGTCCCTTGAGAAGCTATTAAACACTAACCAAATGCCTCATAATGTAAGTGATTGAGTGTTTTAAATTATGCACTTTTGTTTGGCTTTTTGCCAGCATCTCTTTGCAAAGGATTACAGCAAAGTAAGACCTGTAATTTATGCTGACAATGATAATACACAATTTACTTTACCAGCATCTTGGCTCTACCTATTTTCAAACTAAACATTTAAACAAAACTCAGGTTCTTAATGTAAACTGTAAATGTAAAATGTAAATTTTTGTAAGTTTTCAGTAATTAAAAAATATAGGCACCCTTAGACTGGGTATATTTCAGTTTTTTCCCTTGTTGATAAATAAAAATATTGATCTTAAATATGGAGGGGAAAAAGTGGTAAGTTTGGGAAGATATTTTTCTTTACTCCTAATTGTATTTTTTTGGCTGTAGCACCAATTTTTCTAACTGCTTTTAGTCTTTTACTGCCAAGTGGAACCTTGTAAGAAATAATTCAACCTCTACACACAGATTATTTTCCAACCCTGCTTCCCTTTGTTCCCGACAACTGAAGAGCGACTGAAAGTTGGTAGGCATGTGTAAAATATATAGCTTCCAGTGACTTTTAGGATTCTGTTTTTTCAAATTTACGATGTTTCCAAAAGGTTGTTTTCCATGGAAGGAAAAGAACTAACACACAAGCTATCTGTTATACAGGCACAATGATCTGCTGTGCAGTAATAATACTTGAGAGAGGAGGAGAGAGAGCACCTTTCATCTGAAGATATCACAGCTATTCATAAATATTGAACTCCAAACATGAATTAAGTTGTAAGCTTATGGCAGGGACCTTATGATAAATGTTATTAGGAAAGTGCTAACAACATGTACACGAGACACAAAAGACAAACCCTGTTTGAGGAGCTTACATTTCAAAAGACACACAGAAAATGAGGTGCACTGGGAGACACAGAGGATAGTGATAACTTCTGTTCCTTATCCTTCTTGATACTTTTGCAGCAGCCAGTCCTCTCAGTTGTTTCTCTCTCAGGGTCCCTCAGGACTTTTTCTCTGGTGCCTCTTTGCTTTCCCTCTACGACAAGGGTCTCAGACTCCCAGCCAGGGGGCCATCTGTGACCTGAGTACTTCCCTAATCTGGCCCATGAAATAGGTCAAAAATTATTTAATCAAGCCTGTGTAGCTGCTGGTCCAGGGTGGGGAAGGTGGGCAGCACACAGGGATTCATCCTCGCACAGAGCTGCCAGCAGCACACAGACCCCTCTGGCCACAGAGGGCACTGCTTAGTCCGGGAAGCCTCTGCTGTGATGCAAACTGCACTGGCCAGAGCCACCTGAGCTGATGAGCTTTTGCAGCCAGTAGGTTTCAGTTTTGGTTACCCTGGGCATGGGCGGAGGATCCCTGCTCAAGGATGCATATGTTAGCTGTGGGAAGAAGCAGGACATCAGTGCAAGGACACGGATGTTAGTGGGAGGGGGGGGGGGGGGGAGGGATCCTAGCATGAGGACATGGAGGTGTCAGGGTGAGGGCTCAGTTTCCTTTGTGGGATCAGTCCATTTTTGGATCCTGGTCTCTGGGCTCTTGGACACGGGGGTCCACTATCAACTTGCATGTACAGTATTGCCAACCCCAAAAGTTCAGAACTTGGGGCATGTTTTCTAGCTTTCGTCCACAAACCATGAGACCCAAAGTCTTCCTTTTAAAAAAGAAAAGGAAAAGAAGGCTGGGAGTCTCTTCTAATACCATGCCCCAACAAACAAATATAACTTACTAAGTCAGAGTAATCACAGGTGATAGTGCTTCAGGAGGCATCGGGTAGTGAAGTTCCCAGATCTGTTTCAATTCTTATAATGGGGCTGGGGCTTCTCAGGGAAAAGAAATAACAAGAAGTGGCAATTACCAGGAAGCGTGTGATCAAATCAGGAAAGTTGGCATCACTGATATTTAGTTAATTTCACAAAATGAGTTAGTAGTTTCACAGCTTACACCTATGGATAGGACGGTTCTGTGCTAAGGATAATTTAATAGTCAATTAACCTCATGAATTCTTATCGGTGAGTCGACTATTCTGTAGTTGCTGGGGGTGGGGCTGGCAGCCAATGTGCTCTGGCCCCACTCCTGAGGAGCCCCCTGCCATTCCGTGTTGCTACCTCTGTATCAGAGGCAGCAGCATGGATGCCAGGTGGGAGCTGGTGCACAAGGGGAGTTAGTTTAAAAACCAGCTCCCCCTGGAGACTGGCTGCCTGTCGCCCCACGCTGCTACCTCTCATGTGGGGGGAGCGGGCTGAGCTCCCGGACACAGCATGAGCCAGAACTGAACTGGGCTGCCAGCCCACTTGGCTCCTAATACACTTTATATGCAGAGCCATAGCGGGGGTAGGCCCTGGACTCCATGCGAGCCAGGATTGAGCCAGACTGCTAAAAAATTTACTGGCGGGAGGGTGGAAATGCATGTAGTCTATAGCATTAACCTGTAAGCTTTTGCTTATTGGTTAATTGACTACACTATTTCATCCCTATTCTGCACACAACTTCCCCGGGCCACAGGGACATGCCAACAGTGGCATGGAGCTAGCTGCAGGAAGCCATCTATCCCGGCTGCACTTGTGGTGGGGGCTCCTGGTGGGTTTGAAATTGCCATGGGCTGCAGGTGGGGCTGGAGATGTGTATCGGGGGAATATGCACACTGCGAGCCTCCTGCTTGCTGGGCAGGGCAGGGAAGGGAAAGCTGGGGGGAGTTGATGTTAGGATGCCCACTCTTCCACTCTGTATCCTATTCCACAGAACGGGGGTAGAGGGAGCTTGCTGGCTGCTTTTGAGAGTGGTGCAGGGCCAGAGCAGGGGTGACCTACCTTAGCCCCACTGCACCACCACCTAGGAGCCACCTGAGATATGAAGTTGTTCAGCTGGAGCCAGAATCCCAAACTGCTCATGAACCCCTCCTACACCCCAAGCCTCTGCCCTAGCCCTGAGCCCCCTGGACCCGAAGTCCCTCTCAGAGCCTGTACCCTGAACCCGTTCTTGCACCCCAACTCCCTGCCCCAAGCTTAGCTCAGAGCCCCTCTATCACTGCAAATCCCTTAGCCCAAGGAGACCAAGGGCAGAGCCTGTCCCCGACTCTCTGCTGCTGCCTGATGAAAGGGAGGGAGGATGGAGTGAGTAGGGTGAGCTGGGGTGGGGCTCCGGAGAAGGGGCATTAAGGAGGCCCAGCAAAGGTATTTGGGTTTGAGGTAGGTCCTGGATTGCACTTAAAATTCAAAAAGTGATCTTGTGCTTAAAAAGGTTGGAGACCCCTGATGTAGATGGTATCATGAGCTTTTGTGGGCTCAGCCCACTTCTTCATATGACCGGAGTTTTGAGTTTAGAATGTGCAGACCCAAAATAAATGGAGGGGGGGGGGGGAGGAACTATCTTTTAACTATCCAATCTTTAGGTGCTTATAGGTTACCAGTTCTGCCTACTTGTTTTTCCCTTTGATATTTTCATACCCTCTGCTCCTTGTTTCCCACCCCCTTCCTTTCTTTTCCTTCCCCCTTCTCCCCTATTTATTTTGGGTCTGCACATCCTAAACTCAAAACTCTGGTCATTGAAGATGATACCATCTACATGTGGTGTTAGTCTGTACAGGATAAACTTAAAAAACAAGTGCTCTGGGAGCACTTTATAAACTAACTCAGCTACCCCCTGAAGCTTCTGTATCAGAAAAGTTAAGTGAGGTGCTGCCAAAGTCACTGACCAAGTATGGAATAGAGTTCGGAATTCCTGAGGCCCTGTGGTGCACTTCTAGCCATTAGACCAGAAATATCTGACTAAGTATATGTGAGAAGAGTTTTTGGATTAAAATCAGGGACCTTTAATGAGAAGGCATCCATTTTGTTTCTGGTTAGTTGTGCATAAATCCCTGCTGTACCATTTCCTGTTAACTTTGGGGTTTTGGTCACATAAATTCCATTAGCAAACTATTAGTACAAGACCCAGGAGAGAGGATTCTGGGATTTTCACAAATTGAAAGGCCTGTGATAGAAAAGTGACGCATGAGCCAACTCTGGGAACTTAGCGCTCATAATCCCTATTGTGGTATCAGAGAAGGGGCCTGATTTACTTAAAATCAGCAAAGATACATACTGAGAATTCTTGTGACAATGGCCAATAAATGTGTTTCAACAGCAGCAATACATGTATAGAATATGTATTAAAATGATGACAAAGGTAAAAGAATTAAGAGAATTAGAATGATTAATGTATTAACAGCTGACGTATCTGAGGAAGGATGGACCCAGGGTAATAAATTCATTTAAAAATATAAATTTTTAAGAGAACTGTGTATGCTAATTACACCCCATAATCTGTACTACCTATACTCCTGTGTTTGTGCTTTTATCTTGTGTGTTTGTCATTTTAATGTCCTCCTGCATTTTGTGAAAGGTAATAGATTATTCCAGTGCTGATATTTTAGTTTTTTATCATTATCCCAGTTTAACATGTGGAGAAACTGAGGCACAGTGCTGGGAGATGTCTTGCAGCCACACACAGCAAGTTATTTCTTGATTCCTGTTTCCATTGTCTAATTAGGAAAGTTGAGTAGAGAAGACATCTCGACAAAGATTTCCTTACCGAATAAGGACAGGAACCTGAGAGTTACAACAACCTGGTGTGGCTTTCCACAGGGTCCTGAATTTGCTTTGCAAAAGCAGTCTTAAGGTCTGTGTTAAGGATGTAATAGTATAGCCAATTAACCGATAAGCAAAAGCTTATACGTTAATGCTATAGACTACACGCATTTCTCTCCCCACCCCTTGCCAGTAATTTTTTAGCAGGGCAGCAAGCGGCCCAACTCAGTCCCGGCTTGCACTGCGTCCTGGGCCTTCCCCCGCTGCAGCACTGTATTTAAAGTGTATTAGGAGCCAGGCGGGCAGCCAGCCATAGTCAGTTACTGCTTGTGCTGCGTCTCCCCCAGACAGGGGCTGCCTGAGGACTATAGAATAGTCAGCTGATAAGAATTCATGAGGTTAATCGACTATTCAGTTAACAGATATTTAATATCCCTAGTCTGTGTACCCTGCAACTGCAGTTGTAATTTACAGGTTGGGTAGGTGCATGCACACTAGTGCTAAGCAAGGGTGCTAAAAATAGCGGTATAGCCATGGGACCACTGGCTAGCTGCCCCAGGACGGTTCCCTTTGAAACCATCAGTAAGTACTTGTGTGACTAGCCTGTCTGTAGGACCACCCATGACATTGAAACTACACTCTATTTATAGCATGCTCACTTAATCAAAATTAATGTGTTTGTCTACCTGAGCTGGAAATTAAACCTTCAGCTACAATGTAGACTGCCCCTCATGTTTACCAATATCCTGGGTCTGAGCATCCCCGCCCACACTGTCTATATTGCTATTTAGCAGAGGAATGCTCTGCATGGGAGGGAGGTACCTAGAAGCCCCCATTGCATGTTTCAGGAATTGATGCATCACATGTGTCTCTTGCCTGGTTACAACACTTGGGTGGTTCTTGTTGAACAGGACCTGTGAAGCATTCAGATAAGCCACAGTTATAATGTAGCACCTCTGCTATATTGCGGCTTCACCAGAAAGAATCTTCATTAGCCTGGTTTTCAAAGGAGCTCAGCTCCCATTTAGGCATCTAAACTGAGGAGCCAGATTTTCCAATAGGAGGTGCTGGGGGCCTTTTCAAAATCTGGCCTCACTTCACTGAACTGTCATAATGAGCCTGTTTTGTGGGTGCTGAATACTTGGAAATCCCGGTGTTAAATATTTCTTTATAAAAGTATTGTTTTTTTCTTAAAGGCACAGCTGCTTTTAATTCCCTCCCTGCACTGTTTCTTTGTTAAAGAAAAACAAACAAACCTCTGTTCCTTATCTAGGTGTCACAACAGCTCTCCACATCTCAAAATCCTCAGAAACAAGATTGTCTCTTTAATTGTGTGTGGTAAAGGCAGGCTTTTGAATGTTAACCTTTGTGGAAAATATCATGATTTAATGTAGAGCTACTGCTTAGTGAAACAGCAACTTACAAGAAAAAGTACCATGTTTTAGCGCATATAACCCGCGGGTTATACAAAGTTTTACAAACCCCGCAACCCCCCTGCGGGGTATACGTGTCCGTGGGGTATACAAGTTTAATTTTACTTGCCTGGGCGTGACTGCTGCTCCCCTCATGCAGGCCAGCCAGCTCGCCTGCACTCTCTGCAATTACCAGGTACCTTAAAGTAACGTATATAACCCACGGGCTATACACATGCGCGCCTTATCTTAGACTTTTTTTTACATGTTTAGGAAAAACTGAGGGTTATGCATGGGTGTGGGTTATATACGCTAATTTACAGTAGGTGTTCTGACTTTTTGGGTTCATTTGAATGGACTCATTACTACAGGTGGGATATTTGTAAGTGTTTAAGTGATTCAGCAACACAAGCAGCATGACTGTGCTAAGGCATATAGCTGTCCTACTCTTTTGTGATAGAAATGTAGCCGTGTTAGTCTTGGGTAGTTGAAGCAAAATGCAGGACAATGTAGCACTTTAAAGACTAACAAGATGGTTTATTAGATGATGAGCTTTTGTGGGCCAGACCCACTTCCTCAGATCAAAATCTTTTCCTCAGATCTCTTTTGTGCAAACTTGTCATGTTGACATATATGTACCTTCAAATAATTTGTGTAGTTCTCTTTCGAAACTGTGTCCTATATAAAAGGAATTTCCATCCTTATTGACCCTGAATGATTTTCATCAAGTCATGTTCAATGGATTGTTTGCTAACTTCAAGGCCTTCAGACTCTGCCTGGAATCTGAGAATTAAGGGGGGGGGGGGGGAACTCTCCTTCATCATCATCATAAAAATAAATGGGCATGCACAGATGTAACTGACTGGAATGGGGTAAACATTTCTGTTGGGTGTACAAATCCAGCAGCGTCTCTTTTTTTAGCTGTAATAATTCTGCAGCAAGGCATACAGAAATAAAAAAGCACTAAAATCCTTATGTTTTGTCACAGTCAGCAGATATAAATTAATACACACAGGGATCAGATCTGTTGAGTAAGGAGGTAGCATTTTTATTTAGTAACTTCAGAGGGGGAACTGCATTGTCTTAGCACTGCATATTTAAAACGGGTGAGTTGTTTTTCTTTTGTCAGGAAGATAACTATTTTGATATGTATCTTGTTTTTTGGAATAACTATTGTTCTCTGGGTGACACTGTAATGCAGATAACATAGCTAGTCTAAATAGAAGTATTAATTTATTACACTGAGGTGGGCTGCAGCTTTGTTCTGAGGTCTCCATTGCAGGATTGCATACTTCATTTAAGAAGACTGAGATCGCTCAGTAGGTATGACCTCAAGTTTTTAAGCTACAGTGCTCTGTTTAATATTAGCAGTATGATGTAACATTATGTAAAATTGTCATGGTTTTAAGATTTGTTACATACATGAAATTCAGACTTAGCTAATTCTATAATTATTTGTTAAGTTTGAGGGCCTGTCCAGCAAATCTGGAATGATTTGTGGCTTAAAACTGAATTCATGCAAAGTTTACGGTGTCACATGGTTTAGACATAAAAGCTGATATTACAGCAAAATTTAGAAGAGTGGAAACCCAAACAGATCAGTAGTAGTACGCTGCAAAATATTTGCCTCAACATTTGGGATATTGGGTGTGTGATGTTTAATGGCAAAGAGCAATGAAGATCCTGTTGTTTCATTCTCTTTTGGGGAAAAGATTTTCAAATGGGTCACTTTTTCTTGGGCCACATTCTTGAGGATACAAATCAGTGCAGTGTTTGCCCTAGTATGTGGGGCTGAAATAAGATATTTCAACCATCACTTGTTTCCAGGGCAGACTATCACATTAAAAATTTTCTGAAGGATGTACAAGCAATTGTCTCCCGTCACTTTTAATTGGGGGTGAACTCTCCAAATTCTGTTCTTTAATCAGTCTGACAGTCAGAGTTACAGTGTTGTCTGTTAACGTATGCTCATAGATCATGAGAAAATTTAGTTCTGAAATGAAGATGATCTACAGGTATGATGCTTCAGTAAGAGATGTGAGTGACTACTGATTAATAACTCAGATTTTCTGGCTGTCCCACTGTATTCCAGTTGTGAGGCTTGGATAAGCATGTTTACAAGGTCCTTTGAGTTTTCATTGTTTATTTTGTTTGTGTTGGCTAAAGTTAGCTTACATCCTGTCTATACGGATTTCAGAAGTTTATGGAAAACTGAAGAGATATAAAAGCTGAAGTAACTATTCAGTGAGCATGTTTATCCAAATATGTCATCAGATTTCTCAGTTTTCTTGTTAGAAAGCCAGTTAGACACAAACTGGCTCGCTCTCCCATCTGGTCGAATGCAAATAAATTCAAAATTCTGCTGGCAAGACTATTCCAAGAAACAAAAAAGGCTTTTCAGGATTTCAGTTATGTAGCGTTCTTCTCTAATAGTCTCCCAAATAAAATATAGTCTCAATTTTCGTATGAGCATGCCTCATTTTCTGTCTGGACATCTAAATAAATGATGTGATTTTTCAGAACTATTGAGCACACTTCATTAGAAAGGGAGTTGCAGGTGTTGTGCATCCCTGAAAATCAGGCCGTTTGACTTTCAATCAAATTCACTGGTTTTGATGTTAGATGTCAGGTTACTGTACGGTGCTGTCAGTTTTCCAATCTCATGACATTCTAAGTATCTGTGCAAATTGAAATGAGGCAGCAGAGCAAAAGAGGTAGTTGCAAGAGAAGTTGGAAGAATTTTCCTATGTCTAGTGAATTTTATTTCCCTATGTGGGTTCAGGAAGATGATTTTTCCAGTCTTTCAAGGAAGGAGCAGTTAGATTTGGGTGTAATAGGATTTAAGTAGGGCCATATTCATCATTTTTGACAGCTTGAAGAGGGAGAAGAGCTGGTAACTTATCACTTGTCTTTAACACACATACACTAAGAGTATCAGATGGGTGCACTTTCACAAATCCAAATAAATATGTATATTGCAGTAGAGCTAAAAGGCCTCCAGCAGCATCAGGGCCCTGTTGTGACAGGTTCTTGGAAAACACAGAGGAAGACAAAAATAAAATATTCTTCCCTATCACATCATGTTTTTAGATGTGTGACTGAAGAACAAATATTTCTATCCATTGACTGTGCTAGCTAATTATAAAAAACAAAGAGGTGGCTACTTGCCGGAACGTTTCTAGCTGGGCGTACATCTCTGCAAATGACTCACCTAAAGTAATGTTCTTTCGACTGCTATCCTTAGGTCCTCATTCACGGTTTACTCATGTTTGCATAGGCAGTGTCTTTGGCATTTTGACTAGAAATGCTTCAGGATTTGGCCCAGGAAAACATGAATCGCGACACCAAAACAAATATGGTATCTTGGCAGCAGTCAATACTGGCTGCTTCAGAGGACCGCTCCATAATTCTGCCCATTGCTATTTCATGACCAGAGATGTCTTAACTAGTGGTACAGCTTGAAAGGTATTAAAAAGTCTGTCTGTTAATACCGTTATATTTTTCTTGGAAATAAATAATTGCCATGTGTTCCAGTAGCTTTAATTGAAGCTGCCTCTGATGTGTTCCCTTACCTCACATCTGACTTTTAAAGAAGCTGTGAACAGAAAACAGCCTTGGAAAACAGTGTTAGAAATGCCAAACTGAATTGTCCCAGTTCTGTTGAAGAATCTTATTTTTACTCGAAGATCAAGTTCCTTAACGCTGGGTATTTCTAGGAAACTTGTTAACCAAACTATTACAGAACAAAGCAACTACTAGAATTTTCTCTTCATCAGTGGTCCCTGTAAGCTATGCATTTGTGTGGCCACTCAGGAGAAATTCAAATGCTGCCCAGAGGAGAAGCAGAGCATTACTGGTGCTGTACATTCACACATTCCTTGGTGGACATAAAAATTTTATTCCGCACATGGATAGAAAAGATTAGAGGGAATATTGCTGTCCATGGGCCAAATCATATAGTCCTTTTTAAGTCCTTACTAATTTAAAACTCCTATTTACTTCACTGGGAGTTGTTTGAGTGAGGGACTGATTCTGAGAGGTGTAAAGCATCTCCTTCAAGGTTCTGGATAACCTGGGGTTTGAGTATACTCAGCTCTTTACATCAAACAGTGTGGATGAGTAATTTTACAGTGTTAGGTAATGGACCGAACACTGTGAGGTGTGGAATAACAGGAACTACCATTGAAGTCAGTATAGTAACAGGCATTTTGGTCTCAGGAGTTGGCCCAAGATATGTATGTTCAGAGCCATCCCCAAGACAGAAATAAAGTATTATTGTTCTGAAGAGCAGTCTCTTTAATGGCCTTTTATAATAACTTAACTCCAAGCTGACACTATCAATACTCTTTTCTGTGTTGCACAGAGTTTCCTGGATACAAGAATGCAGGGGCAAATTGTCAAAGGCAGTCCTATAAGCAAAGCTCTTGGTGATACATTGCCTGGCCAATTTCTTTTCTGGATTCCATGAGTTGGCCCATTTACGAAACACAGAAGGAAGTCTGACAATAGTACTAGTGACTGATATGAGCCTGGATGTTAGATGTGGCTTATAGTGGTACAATTAAGTCTATAAAGAATGAATTTTTTGGCTGTAACATAGTCGTGCATTTTGGGAACCTGTGGTTTGAACTCTCCTCTCCAGTTTTGGTATTTTTTATTTTCATTCCCTCTGGGGGGGGGTTGTGTGTGTGTGTGTGTGTGTGTGTGCGCGCGTTATTTTCATTCCCACTGGTGTGTGGTAGGGGAGGGGGGAGGGTGTTATTTGCACATTTTCAATATAATTGTATTTCCAGCTAATTATTGGAAAGTGTCCCTGAGGGGAATAAAAATATGCCTTATGGAGAAATATTTTTACTACTTTGATATATTCATCAACCGATCACACTCAAACTAGGACAGCAATTTTAATTGTACACTTTAAAGTGAATTTTATAGTTGCTGAAAGGTGCTGTATGGATAGCCGTGAACACTAAAGTCTTCTCTCCACAGAACTGTCATATGAGGATCAGTAGTTCAAGCTTTGACATGCCCCTCTCTCTGTCCATGTCCCTCATCATTGACCTGAGCCTCTAGGGTAAAATGAATGTTAGATTCTTGTCTTTTCATTCCTTGTCTTTTTTTTTCTCAGTCTGCCAACAAAGACAGTTTTTAAGCCTTGCTTTGGCGTGTTACCGAATGCCCGAGTTCTGAGGTGAGGTGGACTTTTGGAACTCTACTGAGACAAACAAGCTTATTGCATTCAGGCTAATGCCTTTTATTCCCCACTGATTTCAGCTGATGACCAAAATGTGTAACTTATATTGGGGACATTACTGTCCACAAATATTTAAAGAGTACAAAGGTTCTAACCAGGATTAACGTGCCCAGAGCAATGAGTGAAAGAGCTTAGGACATTTGAAACTAGACTGGACAAAGCAGTAGACAGTGTATTGTGGAGAGCAATCCTACTAAGTCCAAGTAGGCTAATAGATATTCCTGTACCAGTCCGTCTTGCTATTTCATGAGGCATCCATTTGCCTAATATTGTATTTTGAAATGGAAGAAATAAAAAAGCAAATGTATTCAAGTTTACATCCTAACTTTTGGGGGGGGGGGGTGTAACTCCCAAGAAGCTATTTTTGCATATACACATATCCTATGTCTTTGTCCCAACTTTCCTAAGTAAAGACACAGACTGTGTGGTTCAAATACAATGCACTGCTATTTCAGCTTAGTCACTCTGCTTGATGGTCACACTTTTGAGTACATTTATGTATTACCTTTTCTGAATGTACATGTTCGTTTGGTTGTCATTTGTGGTATACACTACAGATTCAAGAAAGAAAATATTTGTGGATGCATGAAAAGTTGCATTTTCAGCTAAGGGAATTTTGAGGTGATTTTAAAACAGTCTTTATTGTAGTTCTCAGTAGATTTGTAGCCAGTAATTCAGTTACCTTTTCCTATTTGTGTTTGTTATTCCTGTGTTTAAAACTGCTGTTTTAAGCACAGATTCCTGGTATTGTGGCATTCATTTTTCTGTTGAGCTCCAATAGTACATGTGATCCATAAGAACACTTGTATGTATGGGTATATAGCGAATGTAAAAATCTTCAGTAATTTTGTAGCCAAGACCTAAATAATTAATGTTCATATTATGCCATGGGAAATTTAATTATGAGTTTAGATTGAATGCCTCATTACTGATGATTGGCTTATGTTATTTCTTCTCATGGTCATTTTTGTCTTGTTGTCTTGTTAAGTTATAAGACTAATTATAGCACTTTAACATTGATCAATATTTCTGTCACAGGAAGAGATCTTAACTGCATATAACCTTTTTCTTCTCAGACAGGCATATAACCTTTCCCTTGACAACATCTTATTTTGGAAAATCATAGTAACGCTTTCGCAACCCTTTTCTTCCATCCAAGGAAATGAACTAGAGATTTTCTATACGCGAAACATTTTTTCAGATTCCCATTTAGAAATGTCAGTGCCACATTTTTCCACTAAGGCCTTATCTACCATAAACCTAAGTTACGCAACTTCAACTATGTGAATAACATAGTTGAAGTCAATGTACTTAGGTCTGCTTACTGCTGTGTCCTCATATCAGTAAGTTAACAGTGGATGCTCTCCTGTCAACTCCGCTTATCCACTTGTCTGGTGGAGTTTAGTGGAGAGCAGTTGGCAATCGATTTATCATGTCTTTACTAGATGTAATAAAAATGTGATAAATTGACCCCCACTGGATCAGTTACTTGCCATGGATCCAGCTTGTAGTGAAGACGTGCCCTTAGCCAGAAATGTATATCTGCTTCTTTCAGGCACAGATCTTATTAGTGTCATCCATGCTTTATAGTCACTTTAAGATTAGAATGTGCTATGCATGGAGCAACACGCCCAGTCTTATTCCACCACAAAAGAGCAGAGTTAATTATTGTTTCGAGGTATTTTATTTCTGTGCAGAGTTTACAGTTGAAGAAAACTCAAAACATCTGAAAACCTGGAAGTGAACCATTAAGGTTGCCCTTGGAAACTTAACTCTGTTGCCTTTCCACAATGCCCCAATATGGCCCAATAACACACGTGCCTTCACTCTGCCAGCACCAGAGTTGCTGAAATGTACAAGCTTTTTTCACACCCTGTTCATCTCCCCCACAGGATCCTATCTAATGCTAGTAAAGGACCAATAACCCTTCTTCCCCCCACAACCTAGCCACACTATAATTTCCAAACACCCTTTACAACGTGTTTTTGTAAGAGCCATATTAATCTACCTTTAGATCAAGAAATAGCCACTTGCACTCCATTACCCAGGAACTAGTAAAATATATATTTTCTCAAACAACCAATCCAAAAACTTGTCTGCCACCCCACCTCATTGCTCATCATGGTGTTAGCCTCATCACCACAGCCTATGTGAGCCATCCTTCTCTGTACCCAGTATAAAAAAAATTGTTTTAGACCAGCTGCTGTCTATTCTGCTCTGTTCATAGTAAACCACTCCAGAAAATAAACAGGTTATAACAAAGACAACTTGTAGCAAGAAACATGAATTACTATTACACAGATATGCAAAGGTTCGGACTAGATATGTGAGTGATGGAACGTTCACTAGTGCAGTGGCATCAGCATTTTTCCTCAATCCACCAGGGCAGCCATGGGGGAGAGTAAAGACCTATGTAAGCTTAAGCACAGTGGTGGCATGAAAACAAATGACTATAACCTAGTCAGAATCAAACTGAGGCTGAAAATTAGAAGATTTCTAATCAACTGAATAGTGAGGTTCTGGAGCAGTTTCTTAATAGGAGTTGTGGGGGCAAATAACTTAGTTTTAAGCGAGATGAACAAATTTGTGAATGTAATTGTATGATGGGGTTGCTTGTGATACTCAAGGGGGCCTGGCTTTAATGCATTGGGGCTCCCTTCCCATTTGTCTTATGTTTCTAAAAGCTATGCTTCAGTGTTTCAGCCAGCCACTTGCAGGGGCAAGGCAGAGATTCCCCTCTCAACCCCTCCCCCAGAAAAAATATTCTGTGTAGTTTACTTTTTAAACACCACCCTCTGAAGCATTAGGGATGATCATGGGTCCTCTGGAAGCATACAAATTTCAAAGGAAACCAATTAAGCATGTCAGTTTTAGAGAAACGTAATAAAGCATGACCTATAAAAAGGAAGTTAACACAACTTTAACTGTAGTGATGCCATTGCACTTCTATAATTTGTAAGGTTAAACCGAGGCCAAATGTGACTATCTGATTGGTGAAAGTAGCATCTTGTGAGAAATGCATTACAGTAGTGCTCAATGATCTGTGCTGGTTGCTGGTTAAATTCTAGGTAGAATATATGGAGTTGGTGATGATTTATGAAGCCCTAAATATTCTGGTACCTGCGAACTAGAAAGACAGACTTGGAACTACTGGTAAAGCACACTTTAAGAGGGCCAAATGATTTACAAATTCACTCTCCTTTCTTGGTCTGATACAGGCTAGCCCCATTGACCTTTAGGGTATGTTACAGGGCATGTCAATTTCCCCAGCCAAATGTCTGAGGTGAAGTTAACTATTGGTTTGTTTATTTTGTTAAAGTTTTAAGCAGATTGAAGTCTTGTATTGTGCAATGTTGCCTATGATTTTAATTGGTTTCAAGATGTCTAGTCCTGCACGTAGGCATCTTTTCAATGATTATCTAAATAAATAAATAAATAAATAAATAGTAATAGCCTCCTAATTCCTATTTCTCACTTCACTGGCTTCAGTGAGGCAGAAATGAACTTGACATACAGTCCTTTGGTCTATATCCAAATTTGTAATAGGTAAAACATTTTAAAATGACACTGAACTAATGAATGCTTTTACTGTTGCATTTTACACTGATTGTAAAGGAAGTGAATTGTTTTTGTTTGTTTTGCATTTTGAAGACATTTATTTTAATCTAACATACAGAAAAAACGAGTTCTTAATGTATGTCCAAAAGCTGTTCTACCTCTGACTTTCTGCTTTCTTTGATTTTACTTTCACTTAAAAAATAATATATTTGTATCATTATTTTAACCCTGCATTATGCTCAAGGAACTCTCTGAAAACCTTAGAATCATGTGGATTTTGACAAGACCTAAGCTTCACAACATCTGTTGAAAGTTATGCTATGTAATTTTATGTAGGTTTTTCATACACAAGCATGAGGTAAAATCTGTGTGCATCACTTCCTGAAGTTTGTCTTTATGCCTCAGTGGTATTAGTTGTAGACCTGTCCCATTGGGGTGTTGTATAGAATTACAGTGCTAAAGTTGTGTTTGTGGTGGGTCTCACTCATTCACCTACATACACTAGATACCCATGAAAAAAGGTCAAATGAACAGAGATCTGGCATCCATTTCACAACTTGCAAGACATAGTCTCAGGCATATGTAATATATAACCCATTGCCAGAAAACCGAAAGGAAATGATTGCATTTGAGTACAATGCAATCTACAACAATAGTTTAGTGTGCATGAAATTAAAAACTGCTGGTCACACATAGAATAAATAAGTCATAAGTGTTTACTTTTGCTTGTAACATTTTATATAGACAGTGTCATGCTTCTTAGAATACCTAAAAAGATGAATTGTTTAAAATGAAAATATGAATTGTTGTTGTAGAATAGTGAATTCTCCATTGTAAAATATACAGTATGGTGTTTTTGTATCCTATAAAGTATCTCTTGAATATGTCAGAATTAAAGACAATAAATCTGAAGTTACATTTACAGTATATAGTACCTTTTTGTCTAAATGGATTCCAAATGTCTTTGCAATCAGTATTGAATAACTGTGTCAGTATAGTCTGATAGTCAGTTACTTCACCTGTCACTTAAATACAGACACTAACAATGCGTAACTATATGAAACATTTCTATAACTCTGCTAGAATTAAATATTGTAAAACTATCAGTTGCATACCATAATCTGATTTAATTTTATATTTGGATTTTTTTAATTGATGGCTTTTGTTGGCATGCCACAAAGTCTATAGTAACATTTTTTTTCTCTTTAGTTTGAATGAAAAATAGCTGGAGAAAAACTAAAATGCACAGAGGAAAAAGTTTTACATCTTTAAGAAGATGGGCATGGGTGATGTCTGACCAAGTAGTGACAAGTTAAATGCGGGAGAAAGGACCTATTCTTCTGTTCCCTCCATGCCTAACAATAGGAATTGCGAGGCATTCTTGTTTTCCTTGTTACATGAAGGCAAATGAATCACACAGATGCATGCCAGGGGCATCCTTCTCTAGGATTCTCCGGTGTTCTAGGTCTGTGTAGGCAAAGAGTCTGTGAGTGCGATAGGGCTTTGGGTATCTGAGAAACTGTCTGAAGAGTCCCCTCCCCCTGAAATTCATGCTATATGCCATTGCACTTGCTTTTTCTCAAAAAAGTATATTATTAGTTGTGCTCATGGAGATGAAAATCTCCTCTACTAGGAAATCAATTTAAGGAAAATTAAGGTCAGGCTGGTAATAAGCAGCCCATGAGCTAGACGTAATTTGCAAGGATAAGCCCTTGGTGTTATAGACACTTGCTGCTCCTGTTGGCCGTGGATCACGTTTCTGGGCCAATGGAAGCTGCAAGTGGCTGTACTGGTGGACATGCAGGTAAATAAAGCATCTGGTGGCCCACCGGGGCTAATCCTGGTGAACCCACATCCGGCCTATGGGCCACTTATTGCCCATGCCTGGAGTAGGTTCTTCCCTGGCCTTCCTCATAGGAGAATGTTATTGTATGTATTCCCTTATTCATGGGCTGGTAGTGTATATAACCTTGTCTGGTTTTGATCGATGCTAAAATGAAAGCCTAACATTTCTTGTAACTTTTTTTTTTTTAAATTCTTCAGGCTTTTTAATCAAACTGCCTAAGTGTTTTGTAAAACGGCTCCCACTTTATTAATCATATTGCATGTTGTGGCAAGTAGTTAGGATTCCTGCTATCTCTCTCCCTTTGAAATGTACGAGAGTTGTGGGGGGCTCCTATACGTTTCAAAGGGAGAGAGGCAAGGCTGAGTCTCTCCCTTTGAAATGTACAGGTGTCAGGGGCAGCTCTTGTCTATTTCAAAGGGAGAGAGGCAGCAGGGATAGCGAGCGCCCTCTTATCGACTAATCGAGTAGTCGATGGAAATTCCATTGACTACTTGATTAGCTCATTAATCAGAATTTAACATCCCTACTTCAGGCAGGGCTGGGGGCTCCTTCCCTTAGCCAGGGCTTTACCCACTGCCCATGGCCTTGCCCCTTATGTGCATCCTGGAACTCAGAGCTTGCACCTCATAGCCACCTCCCACCCCAAGGTAGCTAGTACCTGTACCCGCCCCAGTCCCGGAGCACCAGGAGGGAGAGCATGTGGCACTACCACTGAAGCACTGAGAAGAATATATAGTGGTGCTGCGGCAGCATCCCTGATCCCGGAAGGCAGACAGAGGTGAGTCCACCCCCTAGAACTCAGTAGCACAGCTGAAGCAGGGGTGTAAGTGTGGAGCGTGGGTGAGGCCATCCCTGACTGTTTGGGGAGGCATTTGCCTCTCCCAGCCTCCCTGACGAACCACCCACATCAGTTACGAAAGTAAAAAGAAAGAAAAAATTGCTTGCACCTCTATCATTACATATGAAGCACTGATGCAAATGCATTCCTGCCTGGCCAGCGCACGTGTGGGTTGTACTTTGCGCCTAAATGTGAAAGACATTTCCAGTTATCATCTGTTGTCTGCACCTTGTTGTCCAGTGGCCCCTGTAGTCTTCAAAACATTCTGCTTGTTTTGTTGGCTGGCAAAAATTGCAAAGAGCAATCTGTTGTACAGTTGGCAGTGTGTTAAAAAATAAAGGAAAACCAGTGTTTACTCATTGCAGTCCTTAAATTTACTGAAGCATTTGCAATAATTTCTGTTCCTTTATTTATTTTATTATGTTTTTATAAATAAAATAAGTTTAATATAAAATGGGCACATGTGATTGTGAATGAATAAAAGTAATGAAAGCATTGTTCAGTTTTCCTCCTGTTACTAACAAACCAGCAGCAATTAAAAAACAAAAAGCAAAAAACCCTAGGAAAAATAAATTCAATATGTGTCATCTGATCTCTACAGTTAATCTCAGAAAGGGGATATTAACTATTCAAATGCACTTTAGAAACCATTTTGTATTTCCCAATGAGAAAAGGCCATGGAGTGTTTTTTCTAGGATGGCAACAAGAAAGGAGATTTTTAAAACAATGAAAAAACTAAAAATTTTAGCAGCAAGCGGACTGGTTTTCAATAGGACAAGATAGTGGGACAAGATGAGACAAAATCTAGCGTTAGTCTTCTTGCAAACCTAAATTTCTGATGTTGCAATGTATGTGTTGTTGCCATCCCACAAAGTCTATCAAACTAGTCCTATGATGATTAAAGTTAAACATATGCCTAAGTGCTTTGTTGGATCAGAGCCAGGGTACTCAGCATTTTGTAGGATTAAACCATAAGATCTGTTTGGTTGCAAAGAAAAGCAATGTATGAGGAGACTAACTCAGCAGAAAGATGGAGAATTGTGGTTTTTATTTTATTTTGGAGGGGAGGGGATAAATAAGTGACTGGTTAATCACCAAGATTGTCACTGAAAACTCATCATTTCAGCTCTTGGCTCTTGCACACCTTGAAATAGGAGATGGTTGCTTTCTGTTGAGATTGGAAGATGATCATTCTCTCCTTGAAAAAGGCACTCAGTAATAAGAGCTGCAGCTGACTGATAGTTCTTCTATTCTCACTAGCATTTAAATAACAATCTCTAATGTTCCAGCATAACTAAAGTCTGATCCAAGAGATCCAAGTATTATTTTGGATGCATAATCCCTTATTACTCATAATCCCATTTGGCTTTCATTCATGTTACCCTTCCACAGTTAAGCTTTCTTTAATACACTGTAATTTCATTATTTCATGAGACAAAGTAGAACAAAAGTTCTGGATTTTGCTTTGAAATTGAAATGTTGCAGGAGAAGACTGCTTCTTTCTTATGTGAAAAATCCGTTAAACTACATTTACAGAAAACTGGCTGCTCTCTAAAAAAGAATAAAATAAAAAATAAACCCCCAGATCATTGGCATTGCTTTACATGGGAAGCTTTTCACATTGCTCGGCTTGTTCACAAGCAGATGTAAACCTCAGGTACTCAGAATATTGATAATTAGGTGGGAATATTGAAAGGAGAAATCATTTTGTGTGTGTTTTTCAAACCTCAGTCTGTACAGCATAACATTAAGGGAGCTTTGCCTTAACTTGTGTGAGATTTCCTTTTACTCTCCTACCCCGCCCCCCGCCCAATATGGCAGGCAATTGCTTAGAGATCTTGATGGCAACATCACTTGGCAAACATTTTGGACTCTGCTCAACATGTGACATCACACTCCTTTAGGGTTTTCCACATAAAATGAGCTCTCCAAAGAAAACACAGAAATTGGGACATAATCTGAAATCTAGTATTACATCCTCTAAGGTCTAATTAGTCACCTCAGTAATTCCACCCTGCTCCATCTGCAGATATTACTAAATGCAGCAGATAATAGTGTAAATCTTTTACAATATTATTATTATTTATTTATTCCTTAAGGTTCTTAGTTGTATGTTTGCCCCCCCCCCCCCCCCCCCCCCCCCCCCCCCCCCCCTCTAATTTTACAAGGATTGTGGAGTTCAGCTCTCCTTCTGTGTACACACTCACTGATTTGAATATAGCTCATGTAACATTTTGTTTGATTTAGTTTCTTGGGTTATTATGCTCAAGCTCTTGGAAGTGAGTTTATCTTACTTTTTGAGAGAGGTGTGCATGCTTGGGAAGAAGAGTGTAGACCACAACATGGACCATTGTGTGATTTGGCTCCTGATATATCAATATTTTACAGTATCGTGCTTGCAGTAAAAGCCCACTATGTGTCTCCTGAGGACCCTGCTCTTCTATGTCCATGTCCCTCTACATCTGTTTATATTTATCTATGAATAAGGCAGTTTTTTCTTCTGTTATGTGTACAGCATTTATTTTTAATAGCAGTTCCATACACATGGATTTGTCCTTGGTAGAAAGCATGTATGCTGTTTTTGACAGCACTGAATGAGAGGGGTGCAGCAGGAAGGGTGAAAGTAGTTAACATTGCCAAAGTACATGAGACGTGATGTTATACAGGCGAAGCAGAGGAAGAATTATCTACGCATCATGTGGGTTTAGAATAGGCTTGACGTTCTCACACCCAAACATTTCCATCTGGAAGCTGTTCTTAAGCAAAAGGAAATAGAGACAATATTCTCATATCTTCTGGAGTAGCTGTCCAGGGAATAGGATATGATCCTCAATTATTTTTTCCTATACCTTTTGGGGATATGTTTAGGGATAATTTCTGTTTCAAAGAGGCCAGATATTTTAAAAGTTATTTCTTAAAGACAGTAAACTAACAGACAAACATCAGACTCTTTTCATCCTTCTGTTATGGGATGCAATACAAAATCTTCATACTGTTCTTATGCAGGATGTTTGTGGCAATTCAGGCTTGCATGTTAGAAAGAAACTTTTGTTTTGATACCATTGAAGGTGCTTGAAGGCTTTCTCCTCTTGTTGGAAGCCGTTAATAACTTCCTCTCAGCCTTTTTCTACCCTGTCTTGGTTCTTTTCAATCAGCCCATTTCCTACCTAGATAATTAGTCTCCTTCCCCCCACCCCAGACTGCATGCCTTTCTTTCATACTGTCCTGCACACTGACGTCCTTCAAAATTTTGAAAGTTACACCTGTTCCGTGCTGCATTTAGCTTATAACGTGTTCATACATTTGTGTGATTTATAGTATAATATCCTTGTTAAAATAGGAAGCTGTAAGTTGATTGGGATGAGGCTCACTTCACCGGCTGCACAGAATTGTGTACATTGGTGGTTTTGTGTGTGTGTGTGTGTGTGTGTGTGTGTGTTAGTAGTATTTTCTTTGACACGTGAATGTTCAAAACATTTTGTTTTGAAGATTATTTTCTGATTTTAGACTTAACGCAGAGTGAGAAAGTAGAGAGCCACTTAGAAGTCATTTTTTAATTAAGTAACACTTTGGTAACAAATACAAGGCAACCTTACCTTTCTCGTTCTTGTTCCAGTAGATTTGTAAATGCATCACTCTTTTCCATGTACTCTGTATGTTTCCTCTTCTCATCCTCTAACTCATATAGAGTCTGTCTGTGTGATTTTTCTGCCATTAAAAGCTGCTCCAGCATTCGTCTGTGAGTTTCTTTCTGTTTCTCAACAAGTTTGTCAAGCTGCAAAAGAACGAAAAACTCTTGCAGTGGTGTAAAATTCTTACTTGCTTTAGTGTTTATTTGTTCACCACAGATTATACTAAATTCTTTCTTGGCTATCAATATAATCTTTTAGAGAGACATTTTTAAATAGTGAAGGCCCAAAGTTTAACCTACTGTAAAATAGACTTTATCACCGGATGGCTAAGTTCTTCGGAATCTATTATTATTTAATTCCACTACTTTGTTGTTGAGAAATTGTAAAGTAAATTAAGGGTTTTTTCTGTGGGATTCTCAACTTTGCTGTGTTCAACAGCTAGGTCCTTAGCCGCTATTAACATTTACTGTTCCCAGAGCTGTGCTCGTATCATCAATAATTTGGTTGAGAAGCAGATGTCTTGGCATAGAGTGCTCTTTACTTTATGCAGGAGATGTTGTTGTTGTTGTTAAGCAAAATAGCCATCCTAATTTCAGCTCCCCATTTGAAATAATACTAAGCACCAATTCAGTGTTTTACACTAAACCTTTTACAAACTATAACAGTGATTTTCACAACATCCTTGTGAGGTAGGTGCATATATCAAGAAGTGATTTCCATCAAGGAACTATAATCAATGGATAGTAAAGCCTAGATTCGAACTCAGTTTCTGGTTCTATACTATGTTTATTACACTTGGCTGCACTTCCTCCTCTGTGTGGGATGTACACAATTGAATGTTTTACCTTACGAAAAATAACAAAACTGGTAGGAGACCAACTAATTTTAAACAATGCGGAGTTATTTTCATTATGTGACAGGATTGTTTCAAAGAAAAGTATGCATCTTAGAAATAGAAGCCTACATTTTTACAAGTAGTTAGTGGTTTGGGTTGCCTTGTTCTGTAGGTCTACAACTTGAGATACCTTAAATGAGCATGACTTGCAGAGGGTAAACATGCACCATTTTCAGGTCCCTTTTACATATGTCTTATGCTTAAACATTGCTAATCACTTTTTGAAAATTTAGGCTACATATTTTAATTTTCTGAAGTGGCTTAAATGTTTATATTGCAATTGGTGTAACTGGAGTGATGCTTTATTAATTGATACTTGATTAAGCTGAATGTTGTGAGAAGACTTGATACCTTTTAAAATTCAGTTCACCTAAAATGTGCAGGAATACTTGTGAAAAACTGGGTAGGATTTTGCACTTAGGACCCTTTGTAGTGGAAGTATGAGAAGAATTGCTTAGCAGCCAGAGAAATTAGAAGGAATTCTGAATCTATGTCCCATTACTTCATTTTCTTCCGTTTTGAAGGTTGTCATTATTCCTGTGCTGACTTGATCATGCTGATTTCCCCCCTTTTTTTCTGGAAAGGTAGTCTTCAATATAGGCTAGGGATTTCTTTTAACCACATTCAGTATTAGTAGGTCATGACTGTTTTTTAGTGTTTTATGCTGATTCAGAAATCATCAGCACTGGTACAGCAGGCCCAGATCTTGATTTCATTTGCTGCATCTTTTCCCCCATAAGTCACTTCCTGTTCCTCCAGGCCACAACTCATTACAAAGAATTTAATACCAAAGAGCATTATGCTCATTTTCAGTTAATGCTCATAGAAGGTCCTGCCAAGATGAGACAATGGAAAATGTAGGCACTATACCTCTGCCCTTACGTCTAGAATTACGCTGTAATGGGGCTAAGCCCTAAGGCCAAGGGGGCCATAGAGAAGTCCTCCAAGAGGCTAAGGAGGAGCTGGAAGAACCGGCCAATCGGGTCAGGGAGGACTCCAAAAGGAGCTGCGGAACCAGAGGCAGCTCAGTTGAAGCCCAGATCTGAAGGGAGAAGGTCAAGGGGGCTGGCTGGCAGAACCAGGGACAACTCAGAGTGAGGAGCTGTTCAGGACCCTGTCTCCAGGAGGAGAAACCCTGAAGGTACCACTCTCCTATTGAGTGGAGAAACAGACTGAGAGACTGACTCAGAGAGACACTCTACAGAGGGTACCAGGATGGGCCTACCCTGGAAGGAGTTTGTGATTAGGTAAAAGAGTGTGACTCGGCCAGAGGGCTGAGTAGCCAGAAAGGCTTTTAAAGGGCAGCACAGGCAAACACGCTTGGCCAGACAAGAGTTGCTCAGGTGAGGTGCGTGCCAACCTGTTACAAACACACACGTTCCTTGGATGAGCACAAACATTCTTTGTTCTTCCCCTGTGGATCCCAGAGTCAGGACCAGTATCATCCCTAGGACATAACCCAGACTCTTTGTAATCTTTCTGCAGGTTTATTGGCCTGTGTATGGTTTATTTCAAATAGATGTGGTGGGCTGTCTTTCCTCTTCTTTAATCGTTCTTGACTGATTTGGTGATGCTGACATTAGTGACAAAATCAGACACATTTATTTATTTATTTTTGCACGTGTGTATTCGCCAAACCAAGCAATAGCATTTTAGTAGCCAAGAGGAGATCTACGGGCACAGCAGAATTTGGTTAATGAGCCTTCTAAACAATGTGTATCAATATTTGGTCTGCCCTGCAGCGACAGATTGGATTGTCTCCAAGACCCCCATGGTGCTGGCTGGCTGCACAGAGGCCTTACTCAGTCTGGAATTGGTTCAGAAAGCACCACTGATGACATGGTAGGTCAAAGTCAGTTGGGTGAGCAGTAGATTCTGTGATGAGGAACTGATTGATGGTTGGTGTTAAGCACCAGTCTTCCTGCCACAGAGACTCTGCTGTCATATCCTGTCATGGCAGCTTCAACCACAGTAGGTGTCATGATGAAAGACATGTGGGCTAAAAGGGTCGTCAAACAAGGGCAAGTGTGGGTTGGTTCGGAGCTTCTCGAGTAGCTTGCCAGCTGTATTCTCCCTTCTAATGTTAGGGGGAACAATGTGATTCAGAACTGGAAGCCATGGAAGATGAGTCAGAGAGAGAGTTCCTGTGATGATGTGCATTGCTGAATTGAGTTGGATGTCAACAAGTTGAGTGTGCACCAGCCCACTCTTACTGAGGCACAATACTCTGCTATCGAGTATTAAATGGCAAGGACTGAAGCCCTTACTGTTGGAGCATCTGCTGCACAAAAAGAATCTTCCAATTTGTTGAGAAGGTGGTTGCATGTCTTGGCTTTTGCTGCTGTCTTGTTGAGGTGACTAATATATGTCAGTGTTTAGTCAAGGATCATGCCCTCGATAAAGTGGGCATGCTTCATGCTTCAACTTCTGGGCATTCATTATGAAGAGTAGTTCCTTTTAGAATTGGCATGGAGGAGGTGGAATGTGCTACAGTCTTGCTGGTGCAAGACTGAATGTGCTAGATCTTGTAGTAGTCAACCAGCTTTGTAGCATCATCACTCAGGGTCTAGCCCACAGCAGAGATTGTGTGCATAAATGAATGTCCATGACTGGGTTGGTGGCAAGTAGATTGAAGAAGACTGGGACTAGAACAGACTCCTGGGGGAACTGTTCATCTGTTTTTTTTCCAAGCACTTGTTTTCTCACCCACATGTACCTTGAACCATCTGTCTCAGAGTAGCAGATTGATGGCATTTGTAACCCATGAGAGGAAGGCTTCTTGATATTTTAACAAGTAGACCCATGTGCCACATCATGTATTACACTGTGGTGAGGTCACAAAAAACAGCATCTGTTTTTGAAGTTTCTTTGAAAACTATTTCAAAGGAATATGGTTAGTGCAAGATCTTGGTTAGATGTGCTTTGACCTTGTTGATAGCCTGCTTGCTTGACATTCGAAGTAGGGATGTTAAATATTGGTTAATTGAATAGTCGAGTAACCTTATTAACCTTAAATATTGCTTAATTGAATAGTTGAATTCTTATCAGTTTGTCGACTATTCTATAGTCCTTGGGGGCAGGGCCAGCAGCCAGTGCACTCTGGTCTCATCCCTAAGGAGCCCCCTGCCACTCCGTGCCATTGCTGCCTCTGATACAGAGGCAGAGCATAGGCTGCCCGGCAGGAGCTGGTCCATGAGGGGAGCCAGTTTAAAAACCAGCTCCCCTTGCAGACAGGCTGCCTGTCGCCCAGTGCTGCTGCCTCTAATAAAGAAGCAGCAGCAAGGGGTGGCAGCAGCTCCTGTCCAGAGAACGTCTGAGCTCCCGGACCCGGCGTGAGCTGGAACTGAGCTTGGCTGCCTGCCCATGTGGCTCCTAATACATTTTAAATATAGAGCCATAGTGGAAGTAGGTCCCAGACCCAATTTGAGCCAGGACTGAGCTGGGCTGCCTGCCTGCCCAGCTTCTAATACACTTTAAATGCAGAGCTGCAGCAGGGTAGGTCCCAGGCCCGTCGCAAGCTGTGAGTGAGCCGAGCTGCTGGCCAGCCTGCTAAAAAAAAATTACAGGCGGGGGGGGGCGGCAAAGGTTCAGGGAATGTATGAAGTCGATACTGTTAACCTATAAGCTTTTCTTATTGGTGAATTGACTACTATTACATCCCTAATTCAAAGTATTCTCCAACTCTGGTATTGCTGTAAAATTAGGTACTCTAGAACTTTGGGACACTTAGAGCTCATCTAGACTTCGCTAAAGTGTCGAAAGAGAATATGCAAATTCAGTGGGAATTTGCATATCTTCATCCGATCTCACTTTCGAAAGCAGAGCTTTCGAAAGTGAACGTAGTCAAGACGCGTTTTTTTCAGCAACCCTCCCCTTTTTTGAAAAGCCACTTTTCCTCAAAAAATTAGGTTTATACGTCTTTTCGAAAAAGAGGGAGGGTTGCCGAAAAAAACGCATCTTAACTACTTTCACTTAAGAAAGCTCCGCTTTCGAAAGTGAGATTGGAATTTGCATATTCTCTTTCGATACTTCAGCATAGTCTAGATGAGCCCATAGAAAGCAATGATATTGGGTAGTAGTATAATGCCTGTTCTTTACTAGGTGGTGGTCTTCACTAGGTTTTGGGAGACCAGTGACTTGATATGCCAGCTTTTCAGCAATCTTCCTTTTATGGTGACCCTTGTGAAGAATTGAGCTAGCCAAGAGCAGGCATGTGAGCCAAGAATTTTCTGGCACTCTGGAATGATGTCATGCCAAATGTGATATTATATAACTTTCTTTCCGGAACTGTGAAAGGTTCGGGGCAAACTATGGAATTTGTGTTGCTTGTAGAACACTCTCCACTCACTCTGGATTTGATTCTTTGCTTTTTTCTGGTGGTCCGTTTCTCATATGAAGCAGGTGCCTGGCTATTTGTTTAGCACTCTGAGAAGATCAGTTTTCTGTAGGTGATTGCTGAGCTATTTCAAAGCAACAAAGTAAATGCAAGCATTTCCAGTGGGAAGAAATAAAATCTGGGTTCTTAGTCTCTTTCTCTCATCTGGCATGCTGAGCACAGCTCAAAGTTTTATGGGTTCGACCATGTCCAGGTCACTGGTTGACTCATACTGCTTGAGTAGAGCAGCATGCTCTTCTTCAAGGCAGAGGATGTAGACAGGGCATGGAATGGCTCTAGTAGCTGCTTTGTAGATGACTATAGAAATGCCTGTAACCCTGTTCTGAGGGGATGTGCTGGTATGGTATCATTATTATGCTCTGTCCCAGTGCCGCATAATATTTCTCCACGTTGGTTTTGTGCAGGTCCAACTGATGCTTCTTTATGCATGTGATGATTGGTAGCTGTTTGACGTCTGTTGAAATCTCCGACATAAACAGCTGTGCGTGGTAAACTTGGAAGGTTCTGCTGATCCCAGCTAATGCTATAAGGCTTGTAGATGTTTGCTCTCCAAAATGTGACAGCCTTGATGACTTTGCAGTGTTCGGAGGATGACAGATGGGCTGCATGTGGCAATCCGAAGCATTGGCAAGTTGATGATCCAGACAGAAAAGATTATTTTTCATATGTGTTTTTTCATATGTTGCTTCTTCCCAGTTATTGTTTCCTGTCTTTCCTAGCCATTATTTCTTGGGTGAGGGAAAGTTCTTTGTGTAACCAGAATGCAATGAATTCCAGCATTTCAGTCAAAATTCAGAATGAGAAGACATTTTCTACTTCTGTAAATATCCGTTTCAGTTCTTCTTCAAAGTGGCAAAAGACCTTTATTATTATAGGGACCTGTATTTGAGCCTGATTAAGTAAAACATAAAATGAAACAGCTCTTCTCCAGCCTCCATCAGTCAGTCAGGATTGGAAGTCCTTTGATCAAGACAGTCTTGACTTCCCAGGCTAAAAGAATCTCTCTCTCAGTTGTGAAAAATGTTTTCTTCTTTGAAATCTACATATGGCTGTTCTACCAGCAACCACGATCTCCCCCTTACAGTACACTTGACTAAATTCTGCCATGAATTCTAGGGACTGAAGGTTGTTGAATTGAAAGATCAGCCTACTGCCCTTAGTTGGTCCTCTTTCCTGTTTACTTAGGCACTATTTCTGATTTGTAATGACACTCTTCTTTATATATACTTTATTGTCTATGATTGGTATGATACTTTGGGGTGCAAATGGCAAGCATGGTAATGTTGGGCCTTTTTAATTTGGGGTTTATGGTTCCACGTGGGCCTCTATGATGCTCTTGAGATCTCCTTCTTACGCAAAAAATTATCGGAGGAGTGTAAAGTAGAAGTCTGCAATTATCCAAGTATTTACTTTCAATCTAAATGACTGAGTTAGAGAAGACTTATAAATAAAAAAGAATTCTCAATTCCTTGACATATGGGGAAGGTTCTGAGTTACTACAGAGCATTCTTTCCTAGGCATCTGACTGGAAGGTTTTGCCCACATACTCAGTGCCTTATCTGATCATCATATATTTGAGGCTTGGAAGGAAATTTCCCCCAAATCTGATTGGCAGAGGCCCTGATGTTTTTACACTTTCCTCTGTAGCGTGGGGCACAGGTCACTCGCTGGTTTGATAGGAGGTGCCAGACTTGAGATTTTTGAGGGTATGTATCTGTGGGGACAGGGAGGAAGGAAGCCAGAAGCTGAGAGGTCCATCTGATCAAAAAATGTGCATACAATTCCCAAAGGGTGGAAATTATGGTCTTAGAAAACTGTATGAAACTTCTTGGCTTACATTTCATTAAAGCTAAACATAAAGGAATGGCTGGTTTCCTAGCACATAAATGAATGTTGGAAATGTGTGCTCACGGTAGTCAATCTGATATGAATAAATGGTATTAACAAGGGGAAAATATTCTTCTTTGTGATTTTTTTTGTGTGAGGGACGTGGGAGCTGCCTGTAGTATTCTATAAATATTATGTGTTCTATCTGGTTGATGTTTTATCGTGGTGTTTGCTGTAATTACCGGGGGGTTATTAAATCAGTGGTACTTGTATGTATGCAAGAAAGTGGACAAAAATTCACATTGTTCCATTTGTTGATACTTAATGGACAACACAGCTATCATTCACTTTGATGTTTTGCCTCTGGCCTCACTGAGACAACAGTCTGGCTATAACCAGGTGGGATGGGGACATCGCTGGGTAGAAAACTAGGACAAAGAATTTGGTGTGGATAAAGGGACAGGTTCTTGTAGAACAAGGGAGAGTGAGGCAAGGATCCTGGAGAGCAGACTGAACACCAGTTCCCAGAAGGGTGAGGGTGATAATGAGGCTTGCCTCAGCCTCTAGATAGGACAAATAGATGTATGGAGTGTTTATTGTGTTAAAAAAGCCTCCTCCTTGCTTGTTATGCTTTGATTGTGCCTTTGAAAATAAACAATACTCCATTTTGAAAAGGTTGGTAGGGTCACTGTTCACTGCTGAAGGAAAGTTTTGTAGGTAGCTGACCCCAGAGCTTCTGAGCAATCACTGTTGGTACACACAGTGCTGTAGCCAGGGGACAGATCTCAGAGTGCGCAGTTGTGGAGTTCTGCTCAGTGGCGTATCTAGGAATGGGGATTTGGGTAGGCCCTGACTAGAGTGTAGTTTTCTGAAGGGAAGGCACATGACTCCGTTCTGGATTTCAGTTGCCTTAGTCATGATCGTGGCAGCTCTACACTCTTGCTTAGATTCGGATGGACCCACATGCTAAGTGGGAGGACTGGGGCCTAGCCAGGCCTACCTGTGGCAATCCCCTTGATTCTGCTTTGAGAGTGGTGCAGGTGAAGGGCTTGTCGCGGGGTGGAGTGCACTCTAAGACGCTTGAGGGAGGGGGGGGCAAAAGGTAACGCTATCCTTCACCATTGTACTTTGTACCGGCAACTCTAGGATTGGAAGGGTATGAACTGCAATCCCAATAAATAGTGGATGTAAGAATTCTGAATAGGCATGATTGCCTCACAAATCTCCCTGGCCAAATACTGCATCTGCAAAAATAGGCTCTAAATACCGTGTCTGACTAAAGAGTCAAGAAAGTGATGACAAACAACCCTGCAAATATCCACTAAAAATAGGATTACACATTTTTGATTAAATGATCTGTTGTTTTGTTTTTGCTACATCTAGCACTTGGACATACCGTACAATACAATGGAAAAATAAGAGCCTAGTTCTTGCATAAGACTGGATAGTTTCACAAGCTAGAAAGTCACAGGAATTTAATCATTTAGAAACATTTTTACCACCCACTGCTATCTAAAAGCAAAACAGAATAGCTTGCCTGATATCTGTTGTGCTCGAGCTGGATTCTGAAACTTTTTCTCTAGGCTGGTTTGTGTTTAGTGGCACTGCGCCAGTATAAAACTCGGAGTTGCTTTTCTTTATATAAATCCAGTGTTCAGATAATAAATTAATAAATAATGTACCGTTAGAGTATGTGCATATAAATAAGATTGTTTTAAGTTTATGTATGATAAAGCACTGTGCAGACAGAGATTCAGCTCTTCCTGAATAAATGGCATTTTTTTTCTCCCTTCCGACATTGTTTGAGCCAAGTGCTTATTTAGAGAAAATATGCTTGTTCTAGTTGCCAAGTTTCCAGTACTGTTGTTACTTGTTGCCCTCCTGTAACCCATGGGCACTGCCTGTCTACTTTGATGGACATTTGAAATTTGGGGCCAACAATAGAGAGATGCGCCATGGAATGTGCTTTATTTAATAGGTGGTAAGAGTGTATCATTCTCACAGCTGGTTGACTTTCAGCACTGGTCTTGAACAGATGGATTAAAACTTGATCGGGGCTAAATAGATGCACTATGTTAGTGCCTGTCCCATCCCACCCCATCTGGAAGTTGAGCATTCAAGATGATGGGAGGTGTACTGGACAGATCTCAGTTTAGGACCCTTTGGAGTCTGACCAGAGAGGAAGGTGATGGCAAGCTTCTGAGCTTCAGAACATGAGGTCCAAAATTGCTGGTCTATAGCTAAGCTACCAGTGGCCATAGAGAGTTCTAATTATGAAGATGTTTGTTAATGACCGGCATATTAAAAGAGAAAAAGAGAGGAGACTGTTAATCCTCCTATCCCATTAAAAAAATTCAAAGTTGGGGAAGGAGCTTCTATCATGCAGTTGCCATCAATAAGTTTGGTGCATTTCCTATCATCTGTCTGACAAATGGCAACCAGTCTGAAGTCAGGGTTATTCATGAGCAGTCCAGTCTCTCTCTCACAGGGCAGGCAAATGAAACACATGAGACAGGCATTAGTCACGTTACTAAAAGCATTACTGGAAGGTGCTCAGATTCTGCAGTGATGAGGATTGTACAAGAACTAATATAGGATAGAGTAGAGTTGTCCCTAAGTTGTACTCCTGCTTCTCAGTGGCAGCTGCGGTTGGTACAGTCTCTTCAGGGTATCACCCAAGCCTTTTAAGGCTTCAGATCAGTGGTCCCCAACCTTTTGGGGCTGCCGGGCTCCCGGGGACAGGGCTGCTCATATGCCGGGCACCCGGGGGCGGGGCTGCGCATGCACCTGGGGGCGAGGCCACCCATACGCAGAATGCCTGGAACTGGCGCCACCCGTGTGCCACACTCCCGGGGCTGGCGCCACAACTGTGCTGCACACCCAGGGGTGGGGCTTCCCATACGCAGCGCGACCAGGGCCAGAACAGCCCATGTCCCGCGCACCCGGATGTGGGGCCTCCACCGTCCATGCGCTGCGTGCCCAGAGCTGGCACCTGTGCCACGCGCCGAGGAGCCGGCAGCGCCCATGCACCGCGTACCCGCTGGCGGGGCCGCCCATGTGCTGCGCTCCTGGGACCGGCGCCGCCCCATGCCACACGCCCAGGTCGGCACTGCCCATACGCTGCAAGCCCGGGGCCAGCACAGCCCTTGTGCTGCTCACCTGGGGGCGGGGCCACCCATGTGCTGCGCGCCAGAGGCCAGTGCCGCCCCTGTGCCGCACACCTGGGCTGGCACCCCCCATACGCTGCATGCCCAGGGCCGGGGCCAGCACAGACCTCGCGCTGCGCACCCGGGGGTGGGGCCGCCTAACTGCCGCGCGCCTGGGGCCGGCGCCACCCATGAGCCCAGGGGCTGGCTCCGCCCGTGCGCCTGCAGGCGGGGCCAGCCCTGATCACTCGGTGGGTGCACAGAAATGGCCCAACGGGTGCCATGGCACCCGCAGGCACCGCGTTGAGGACCACTGCTCCAGATCATACAGTGTGTAATATAGTCAGGAAAACCTGCCAGCTGGCTGAGTATGACGACTTTCATCTTCACCATATATACCTCTAGGGTAGCTACTTCATATCTAAGACAACATCCCTTGATCCATAGAAACCTTTCATGTGCTTTGATAGGTTTTTACAACCTCAGCAGCATTGACCTGAAGTCCATCCGTTTTGAAGCTTATATCCTCAGTTCATGGACGCTCTCATAGTTTTTCTAGATTCACCTTGTGGGGAACAATCTCACCATAGCTTCATTTCCTCCCTCTTCTCTAACACCTGGACTCCATTCTGAAAGCGGTCACTAAGAAGAGAACCTCTCCGCCTAACATGAAAGAATTGTTTTGAGACGTGCCAGTCATTCTGTGAGCTGGAATTGAAGTCTGGACTCTTTACTGTCCAGTCCAAGGCAGGGAGGAATCCTTTCTAATAACTCCTGTCTTGTCTTATACATCTTGTTTTTTTGGGGGGAGGAAGGGGAATGAACCAATCTCCCTGTTTTTTCCTCAGTGTTTACCTCAAGGGGGACACCCTTGCCAGAGACAACCTAGGAGTCTGTCAAAGGACTGCTATAATCTTTTCCACCAAAACATCAACTCTCTCCTCTTTGATCCCAGTGAAAATAAGTTACATCTCATGTATAAGTTATAAACATGTTCTTGACCATGGATCAGTGCTTTGTGGTTAGCAAATAATTAAGAAAATTGAGACCGATTTTTAGCTTAAAGAGGTTAGATCAGTTTTTGAAATACAGGCAGTCCCCGAGTTACGCAGATCCTACTTATGTCGGATCCGCAGTTACGAATGGGGCCCTCCCTCTCCCTGGTCTCCCTGCCCGTGTGGTCCGCGGCTTTGCTCTGCTTTGCTCCCCGTCCCCTTGGTCTGTAGACCAGGGGGATGGGGAGCAAAGCAGAGCAAAGCCACGGATCCCGAGGGCAGCAGGACAGCCGCGGCGCGTCTGGCAGCAGGACAGCCATGGCGCGGCTTTGCTCCGGACGCCTGTGGTACAGCAGCTGGGGCGCTGCCGGTTGGTTCCATAGCGCCGCTCTGGGCGCTACTGGACCAACCCGGCAGCACCCCAGCTGCTCTGCCCCAGGCGTCCTGATTCAGCCACTGCTGGTCAGTTTCAGCAGCGGCTGAATCAGGACGCCTGGGGCAGAGCAGCTTGGGTGCTGCTGGGTTGGTCCAGTAGCGCCGAGGAGCGGCGGCGCTACTGGACCAACCCAGCAGCACCCCAGCTGCTCTGCCCCAGGCGTCCCCTAGTCAGCCGCTGCTGAAACTGACCAGTGGGTGACTACAGGAAGCCCCTGCCCCGGGCTTCCTGGAGTCAGCCGCTGATCAGTTTCAGCAGCAGCTGACTTGGGGATGCCTGGGGTTCTTAAGTTGAATCTGTATGTAAGTCAGAACTGGCGTCCAGATTCAGCCGCTGTTGAAACTGATCAGTTTCAGCAGCGGCTGAATCTGGACGCCAGTTCCGACTTACATACAGATTCAACTTAAGAACAAACCTACAGTCCCTATCTTGTACATAACCCGGGGACTGCCTGTACTAAAAATTAAAAATGGAACCTATTCAACATTAGCAGCCATAGATCTAGGGTCTTTTAACTTCCCCTTCCTGTAGGGCAATGGATCTTCAGAATCACCTGCTTCCAAACAGTGACAACTGCTTGGATGTTTGAAGTTTTTTCATTCTAATTTTCAGCTGAAAATATCAGAAATGTCACATCATTTTCCATTGAGAATTTAGGTATATACACTGGGAATTCTGGGAAGCCTTTATTAACTGGATGAGAGCAATGAATCTTCACAGAACAACTGCCCCACCTCCTTCCAGGAAAAACAACAACTCAAACAAAAATCCCTGAATGTTTTGGTAGGTGTTGGAGTTGGTCTGAATAAAAATTAGTTTGTTACTTTTTTGGTATTTTGATATGACACCTATTGGTTTTACTGTCATACATTATGTTCTGGGAAGGAGACTGAACCCGCATTTCTCCCATTAAAACCTATCAAGGGAATAAAAATCCTTTTAACCATTCTTTATATATAATTAAAAAAGCAAAAACAAAATAAAAATAATCCTATTTTTTCTTAATAGGTTTCCTATCAATATAAAATCATTTATTGTATGTTTGACCATAGGGAGCAAGAACCTTTCCTTTGGTTGTACAGAGAAATTACTCCTAACTAAAGAAAATTTGATTTGATAGTTTTTCTGCTTTAAAAAAAAAATCCTTCACAGCCAAGGGAAGGCCAGCTTTTTAGCTCACTTATTCAGAATCAGCTCTGCAATGAGGGAAAGAGTTTGCCTCTGTTCTCTGCTTTGGTGGATTTCTTGGATTACATGAAATCAAGTGGTGTTCTCAGTCTTGTTCCTAAGAAAGCAGCTCTCCAAGCACCAAAGCCCCCAGCACAATTTTAAGTCTCCTAAAACAATCGTAACATTATGGTATGATTAGGTGGAGTGACCCACGAAATGAAGTAGAGTCCAACAAAGGGCTAAGTTACATTATCACTTGACATCTGAGCAGTTGTGCCGTTGTAGTGTGACTGGTGAAAACGCTCTATGGCGAAAGGAAGTGCTCTGACATCAGCAAAATTACTCCGTCTCAAAGAGAGGTGGAAGCTATGTTGGTTGGAGTGCTTCCACTGACATAATGTGGTATAGATATCGCTTTAAGTCAAAGGGGTGGCTTTTTCACACCTTGAGCAACATAAATTACATTGACTTGAGCAGTAGTCTAGACAAGCCCTAAGAGCCTTTGAGATCAATAGGCCCACCGATGGGGGGTCAGGAGGAGGGTGTGCAAAGGGAGCAACTGCTTCAGGGCTTAGCAATTCTAAAGGGTCCAGAATTCTGGGCCCTTTAAATTGCTGCCAAAGCACTGCCCAGTGTGCTCCAGTTGGCTCTAAGGACTGTGGAGGGGGGAGGGTGCACCATGCTCTAGTCGGGGCTGGGCAGGGACTGGCATGGCGCACTTGCTGCCACGGCCCCATCTCTTCCACCAGAGGCCCCGCCTCTTCTGGGAGCATAGAGCCAGGCCCCAACCCCCACTTCGCTTAGGGGGCTGGCGTGGCTGTCCGTTCCCCTGGAGATCAATCAGATCACATAGGGATCCTCAAACTTTTCCTGATTAAAAGACCAAGTTCCCTGCTGCTACGACGCCACTTGGAATCTGTTCAAGGACAGATAAAACAGTGTATTTTTCTTGCCCTTAGCAGTGCTCTTAATCAGACTTAACATTTGAATCAAGTCCACAGTTTAAACTGAATATGGGCCTTCTACATTTCACCCCTTGAAGGTGTTGTTCTACATATTTCACAAAACCATCTCATAGTTGTCAAGATGGGGAGAAAATAGGGTTGCCAGGTGTCCGGTTTTCAACCAGACAGTCCGGTATTTTAGCTTTCTGTCCGGGAAAGAAATTGAGAAAATACCGGACATATAAATGTCCGGTATTTTCTAATTAAGTTTTCTTATTATGAGTTTCAGTGCGTAGTTGCATACTGCCTGGCTGGTAGACATGCTCATGCTGCGTGAGTCACACTGCGTGAGCATGTCTACCAGCCAGGCAGTATGCAACTATGCAGTAGAAAGGAGGGAGGGGATGGAATCCCCGGGGCTGAACTTGCTTGTGCGCTCTGCTGGGACTGTGCGCGGGACGGGCAGTACCCCGGGATCTGCATGCGCCCGGGCCAGCCCCTCTCCCCACCGGCAAATTCTCTCCCCCTGGCCAATTCTCCGCCGGCCAATTCTCTCCCCCCGACCTCCTCCTGGCCAACCCCGTTCCCTCCTCCCAACCAGCCCTGCTTCTCGCCAGCTGGTTCCCCGCTTCCCCCTCCCCCCTCCTGGACAGCCTTGCTTCCCGCCAGCTGGTTCTCTTCCCTTAACCAGCGCCGCTTCTCCCGGCCAGCCCCGTTCCTCTCCCAGCTGGTTGCATCACACCAACCCCCCCTCCCCCACTCTCTTCTCCCTCTCTCCCTCCCTCCCCCTGGCTGCGATCTGAGATCAAGTGTGTCCGGTATTTTTTTTTAAGCCATCTGGTAACCCTAGTAGAAAATGCTCACAACAAGCCAGAACAGAGATATATACCAGAGCTACATAGGGAAGTTCACAGAGTCCTTTTTCCCACAGTATGGTTTTCCCTCACTTTTTGTACATATTTACAAAAAGCAAACAAAAAACTAAATTTATCCCTAAAACATAAAATAAATTAAAACATTTAAAAATATGCTATGAAGTTTGTCAGTCATTTGGATTACTGAAATGTACAGAGTACCAAGGATCTATTTCTTTTGTGCCATGTTCACAATGTGTAGCTCTGTCTTTTTAACTGCTTAAGTCCAGCGATGTTAAAAAAATCCTTTTGGTGCTATTAAGTGTTAGAGGACAAAACAATAACCCCTGTGCCTAAACTTACGCAAAACAGCACAGTGCACTTAACATTTATAAACTTCTTTTGACTGTTCTTCAAATCATTTCCATTCATATTCAAAGTATCTATGATATAATGCCACAGTGTTCTAAAATAAATTAACCTCTGCAATTTAACTTTATCTGTTTTTAGATTATAGCTAGTGATTTTAAATTTGGAGCTCCTGGAATGACTGCTGACCTTTTGCCTGACATTATTTTTTGTGAAATGAACTCTGTATACTTAGGTATTTTTCTATTACAGATCCTGGAAAACACTTGGATGGAAGAAGTCATGTTAATTACTTTTTAAAATAACAGTAATCTATAATGAACACTACAATCGTGTTTATCTGAATGGAAGGAGGACATTCAAGAATGTATTTGAATTAACAGAGTTTTTTTGTGTAAGTGATAGACACTGGGGATCACAATTTAAATTCAGAGAAACAGCTTAGAAAGGAGGACTTCTTTTGCTTAATTATTAGTGTTACATTTCTGCTTTGATGATTGTAAACTTCAGTAATTTGAATAAATAGAAAAAAATCAGATCCTACTATCCTATATTAATAAATGATAAAAAGTCAGTTATTGTGCACCATAACTTGGGAGCATAGAGCATGAAGAGACTCAAGGTTGTGCCTTTGCAACCAAATTCACACCTGGCACAAGCAGAGAAATTCACATGAAACTAATGGAGATACATCCGCTTGTACCAGGTGTGTATTTGATCCTCCAGAAAGCAAACTGATCTATTAAACAACATAGATGTTCAGCTAACTTTTAAAGGTTTGAGTAGAAATTAACACTTTTTACTACAACTTCCCTCCTGTTCCTGGTGAATGAGGAAAGCAAATCTTGTAGGTTAAATTTATTGACTACAGTGGAGTTTTCACCTGCTGAATTCTTCTCTGAAGGCAAATTACTTCTCCAGGGTCATGTTCCCGATTTCTGTGGGAGCCAAGATTGGCTTGGGTCTTTGCTCCATGCTAAATCAACTGGATCATGTTGTCTTATAATTTATAACAAACTGTATTCTGTACTTTGCTCTGCTACCTGGTAGTCTGTGCTGTCTCAGGGCAATATCCTTCTCCCACTGAAGTCAATGGGACTTTTGTTATTGACTTTGATAACATAATTAGTCCCTGTGTGTGAATATTGTATATTACTATGCATACCTCTCCCATAGGCTTTTCATAGATATCCTCTTGCCATTGTGCAGCCTTGGTTTGAATAGCATCTCGCTGGAGTGCCTCTAATACCTTTTTGGGAGTAACAAAGCCATATTGTGCTTCAAGCAAAGCCAGGTCAATTTTTTCAGCCTTAAGAACTCCGATGACTTCATCCTGAGCCTGCAGAAACACAAAGAGTTCCAGTGAACTAGTTTTATGTATTGGCATCTTCAGAGAGTAGCTTCTACATTAACATTTGGCAATATTTTTTTCAGTTCTTCAAATTATATGTTAAGTACCCTTGAGATAATTAGTAAACTGAACACTTTAAAATTATAAGAGAAATATCGGTCTTTGTATTTTCAAAATTCAATTTTTAATTTTTTAAAATGTATAAATGAGTATTTTGTTAAAGATAGATTATATAACTCATTTTTTTTGTACCAGCACACACTTTACATTGTACAAGAATTTAGAACAAAATGTCATTCAGGTATTGGCATTTGTTTTTAGATTTTCATTTAGTTTTTTCATGTACTTTGGGAAGCAAAGAAGTTTGTATTCTCTGTACACACAGGATATAAAGGCAGCATTTTATTGTTTAAACTGACTTGGAGGTAGTCAGCTTTTATTGTTACATATACATGTTTGTACACTGAAGCCAGTGAGGTACATGGTGCAGAGGATGTGATCTTTCACAACATGCATTCCAAAAGCATGCAATAATGTCAGCTCTTTAAAACAAGATTAATTGCCCTTAAAGCAGGCAGAAGTGACTATGTCTAAGGGAGCATGTGCGTATGAAATACATAAGGCCAAGATTTTCAAAAGTACAGTAACTAGTAATATTAGAGTTCTCAATCCTGTGTGCCCCTTCAAGGCACTATAAAGTATCTTGAGTAGAGAAGGTCTTGAGCTCTGCTTCTGAAAACTAGTCCTCTTGAAGATGTTTCAGGTTTCCCACCCAAAATGTCATGCCCCTTTTAAGAATAAGTTGTTTCTTCTTCATGGTGATAGATGACAAGAAGTGAGCAGGGAAGGAATGCTTGTTAATATTAAGTCTAAAAATGTCAAAAAGAAATGCATGAAGTCAAGTCAGTTAAAATAATTGTATACTAGAATTCCTACAAAAAATTTGTAATGACCTCTTCAGGTTGTGCACTCAGTATTTCTAAGTCTCACAACTTTATTACGAGTGTCGTACTTTTCTTAAAGCTCCAGCTCCTGTAGTCATGTGATTCTCATGAAGTAACAGCTTCAAAAAAGTTTTTAGCTTTTCTGGAGATGGAGAAAAGATTAAAGGGCTCAAGTAATGTCTTGGAAAACAGAAGCCAAATAAGACAAGATTTATAATGTTTAGCAATCTAACTTTTAAGATAATCTCATCATTTTTGGGGATAGAGTCATAATTTTAAAAGGCTTGGAGTTGACAGTACTGTTCTCTGGCAAATAAAGAATTCAAAAAAATTCTGTTCCCACTTTCTTCTGCAAAGGTATTTTCTCTCTGACCTATAGGAACAACCTACAAAGAAGATTAAACTTTTTTTTAACTAGACAGAGATGTATTCTCTTAGAATTGTGTTTTCAGAGAGAATGTTTGGGAAATCTGGTTTTTGATTTAGAGTTAGAGGGAAGTCAGGTAAATGGGTGATAACTTTGGAAAAGTTTCATACTGCAATGTTTTTCTTAATATATTGTACACATCACTTCCTGATTTCATATGAAATAACTTACCCTATATTTTGGGCGCAGAATTGGTGGGTTTGAGAGAGGGGAAGAGTTGCTAGGACTTTCCCTATGGAGAAGGCCAAAATAACATAATTTACTAGAATTTACAATAGATTTGGGAGGGGTGTACACGTGTAGCCACGCTCAGCTGGTCGTTTATATGTCTGAATGACCAGTGGAACATATATGCAGATTATATATAGTATTAACATGTGTCTACATATACATATATTAATAATAAAATTACTAACATGGGTAATTCCCAGAAGTTAAACTGTGAAACCATGTGATAAATCCATTTATCGTGCACCCTTGACCAGTTCACCTGACCTCTGCTCTCACACATTCCAAACTCATGAGCAGTTTCAAACAGCTGTCTTTACTTTCATTAAATCACCCTGCCTCAGAAACCTCCCTTCCTTTTTTTCTGCAAATACAGACTTCCATTCTCACTCCTAAATTATATTTGCCCTAGGTGGGCAGCCTTTAGCCCCGGCCGTTGAGAGCTTTTACATATAGAAAATGTCACAATTTTGAAATCCAGTATCTCATGGCCTTGGTGGAAGCCAACACTCATTCCTATCTCTATAGGGCATGATATAATGGACCTTTTGAGATATTTTAAGTCTGTTGTAGTACATTTTAAGATATTTTATTGCTCCCTCTGAACCCTGTATAATTAGACTCCAAGTAATTAATGCATCTGGCTTTGCAGGAGGGATACAAGAAATGCCCCATAAACATTTTAAATTTTTTTTAAAACATTCGTGAAATATATTTATATAACCAATATATCATATTCAGAATACATGATGGGGACTGTGTGGTTTTATGAGTTCGTAATAGGAATGAATTCACATGTCATTGCACACTTTGAGAGTAATAGGACCATTCGGCCACCATGGCACTGACATTTCAAATATGTGTGCTATATACTGGGACGAGTAGGGAAAATCTCTAGTGTTTGTTTTGGGTTGGGAGTTCCTTTCTGTGATATTTGGATGAATATTTTTTTGTATTCTCACATTGCACATTTGTACACCTGTACCAGTTATAATAGGTATACTATCTAAAATAGAAAAACAAGTATATATTTACAGTAGGGATGTAAGCAACTAGTCAACTAATGGATAAGCAGGAGCTTATCAATTAGCCCCCTGTGGCTCTGCAATATTAAAGGACAGGGTAATCGGTGTGCAAAGATGCTGACTCAGTCCCTGGTCCCCCAGCTCTCTCGTCAGTCAGCATAATCTCCCCAGCTGCCCTCTTCCCACATGTTGGCTCTCCCATCCCTTACAGTGCAGAATGGCAGCAGGGCAGGTTGTACTGGCACCTGGTGTGAGCCAGACTAAACACTGTAACTGCCTACCCGTATTGAGTAATTGAGTAGTCCATACAAATTCTATTGATTACTTGATTAGGAAAGTAACCACATTTTCACAAACTCAGAGTAAATTATGCAATGAAAATAAAACAAAAAAAGACTGCACCTGTAATTCACCCTCAAGCACACTAAGAAGAAATAATAGATCATCTCGAGAGAGGTCATCTCCTTTTTTGGAATATCTTCTTTGTTTTTTCTCAGATTCGGGGCTTCTTAGGATGGTGCTGGTATCTTTCTCCTTTTCTTCCCTTTTCACGTTTACTCTCCCATCATAAACTGTATCTTCCGTATGGGGTCCTCTTAATCTTGGCTGGCACTGTTTTGATTTGGTTGGGCTTTCTGTGCTGTTACTTCTGGAGCGCATTTTTTATGTCCTTGGAGCTAGAAGGGGAGGGGAGAGGAGGAGAAGGAAGTTAAATATTTTAACCATCACTGAACATAGAGAATTATCAGTGGTGACATTCACCTCAGTATAGAGAGAGTCCACAGAAGTCTGAGTACTCTACTTAAGTGGAACCCAAATCCTGTATTAGTGGTGTAAATGGTCCTTAAGGAGACCAAGTCTCCTGGTTTGTCAGAGAGAGACCCATTTTATAAGCAAAAGAGCTTCCAACTCTTAATTTTTTAATGTTGTCTCCCACAATAGCAATGCTCCTTCTCCTGTTTGGCCCCAACCATTACAGTCCTTTTCTCAGATGCCCTACTTTGGACCAGGAGAGAGATGGAGGGTTCAGTGCACTTTGTGTTCTCTTTGGTTGTGTTGGTGTCTATGCAGCTAGTCCTGCCCTGGCAAGAGCAAGCACGTCCTCGCAGGTGCTGGCCATTCAGGCTGCCTCATTTGTTTTCTGCAACAGATGGGTAAAGAGCTGGGGGATGTTGACTAGTTGCAAGGTACTGCTGGGTATCTCTGTGGCCATACTGGTCTTGCCAGAACTGTGATCAGGAGCTGCACATTCTGCAGACACACATAAAGGAGGGGGGTGTCAGCCTCTGGCCCACAACTGATCTCTGTGAAATTAGTTTGAAAATATGGTCAGTATATCCAGAGGCACTTGTGTGAACTGACTGCATTGAGATGAACTTTGCCCTGAGGATCTAAATGGATCTTAACTAGTGCCTTGTGAATTTCATCCATAACACAAATTCCAATGTTAAATATAGACCATGGGAACTTCACCAGAGACTTTGCAGATTGGGCACATATGCATTGAGTGTTTTCACCAAGAAGGAATTTATAATGTACCATACTCTGTCTACTGCTATTGGATATCTTTATGAATTAAAGCGCTCTCCCTTTTTTGTGGTAAGCTTTTAGGATAGGGTTGTTAACCCCCCCCAGGATTGTTCTCCAGTCTCCAGAAATTAAAGATGGTCATGGAATGACCTCTCCAGGAATACATCCAACCAATACTGGCAATCCTATTTTGAGTTAAGGAGCAGATGGCAGTGCCTAGCCTAATGGAGCCCCAATCCTACTGAGGTTTTTTTTGTACTATTATTTATATAAATATAACATCCTAAACATTGTTGTAAATAAATAGTATTACTGTTACAAACATTCCATAACTCAGGGAACTCAATCTATTTAGCTTCTCAAAAGGAAAGTGAGCGGATGGCTGTACCTCAGTCTAAAAATACCTGTAGGGGGAACAGAAACATGATAATTGAGAATCCTTCAATCTAGCAGGCAAAGGTACAATTGGTTACAGTGGCCAGAAGTTGACACTAGAGAAATTCAGACTTGAAAAAAAGGTGAAAATATTTAATAACAAAGGTAATTAACCATTGAATTAACTTACCGAAGGTTGGGGTGGATTCTCCATCACTGGAAAATTTTTAATCAAGATTGGGCATTTTTCTAAAAGATCTGCTGGGAATTTATGAATAATAATACTCCAGTAGAGTTCTTCCTTTTGTCTGATCTTGAATTGAACCACTGATCTGTGGTTCACATCTCTAAATAAGGTTGGCTATTAGTGTCAATTATCACGACATCTACTATATATTTGACAGAGTTTGTCTGTCTCTGCCTGTCTGTTCAAGAACTCCTCCTAAACAGTAAGATTTAATACCACCAAATTTGGTATACAGCTTCCTCTTACCATAACTTAAAGCAAGGTTGGGTTTGGTTGTGCCAGGAAAATGGGATGTGTCTGGAATGGGATTGCTTTTTATAAAATCATACCGAAAAAAGAGAATCACCATGCAGGTGAAAGGAGCTGGATGGGGGCATGCCTCCTACCACCCAAGGAACCCCTCGCCCCATTTCAAATGGGGACATTGCTGGCTGTTCCTCTTTGTCACACAGCAAGGGGAAAGTGCACAGTTTACTGGATTCTTCACTCTGGCTGAGGAGTACAGAAGGCAGATGAGCCTGGTCCTGCCCCAAATGGAGGTTGTGCATTCCTCTCCCAGCTGTGCCTGCTGGAATTGCAGTGGCTTTGGACAGGTGCTTTTCACCTGGCCCCAAGCTGCTGTGATGAGAGAGGGCTGGGGTTGTCCCCTGTCCTGGGGACAGCCTGCATATTGAACCTCTGACCCTCAGCCCCGCCTCAGAACATTGATTTAAATGAAGCATGTGCATTTTCATTTTATTTTCCAAAAAACAAAAATGGAGTTAGGGACCTGAGCAATGCCGGGTAAATCTTCTAGTAACAAATATAATAGCATTTATGAACAATAAGTTGTCCCATGTCACCTTAGAGGCTAACAAAGGTTAAAGATCATGAGCTTTTGTGGGTAAAACCCACTTCATCAGATGAGTTAGAGAGTCTCCAGCTCATCTGATGCAGTGAGTTTTACCCACGAAAGCTCAGGATCCTATACCTTTGTTAGTTTTTAAAGTGACACAGGACTACTTGTGGTTTTTAAAGATACAGATTAACACGGCTACCCCTCAGTAGCAACTATGTTCCATTCACCGCAGGAGGATGATTCAAAGAGTAGGAGAGATGAGGAAGCTTGTATTTCAACATAAATATGGATTGATCAGTTAATATTGACTAAGAACATTATAGAAAGGTAAGTAGAGTCCTGTATCGTTGGACATTTTCTATGATGGTAAAGTCTCATTGTCAAAGGTACATAATGAATTTAAAGTATTCTTAAAGTCCTCATAGGAGGAAACTTATTTCTTCTGGTATCCCAGAGCCAGAATATAACAGTTTTGGGCAAAGTGCTCATGATACCTGTTTAAGGGTAGGAGCTCACGATAAGTCCAGCACCACCTCCTGATTCAAGTGCCTCCTCAAAACTTACGTTTTCTAGAATGTATTTGGAAGACGCAATATAATTATGGCGAGACAGGTGGCATGTTGTGATTACAGTTTGATTGGTTAAGAATTGTGCTTATCTTAATATTTATAAAAACAGCAAATAGTTTTGCTGCTGCTTGGAGACTAACACCTTAGAGACCCTATTTATTTAGAAACTGGACCTTTAATAACTCCATTCATCTGAAGAAGTGGGCTGTGCCCACAAAAACTCATGATACCATCTACATGTTTTTTTAGTCTCTAAGGGTGTGTCTAGACTACAGAGTTTTGTCGACAAAAGTGGACTTTTGTCGACAAAACTATACCTGCATCTACACTACCGCTGAGTTCTGTCGACATAACGTTGACAGAACTCAGCAGTTTTGTCGATGCTGGTAAACCTCATTCTACGAGGCATAACGCCTTTTGTCGACAGAGTTCTGTCGACAGAAGGTGTTATTGCATATAGGGTTGTGTCTAGACTACAGGGTTTTGTCGACAAAGCAGCTTGCTTTGTCGACAGAACTGAATGTAGTCTAGACGCTCTTTGTCGACAGAAGCTTTGTCGACAGTATCTGTCGACAAAACTTCTGTCGACAAAACCCTGTAGTCTAGACGTACCTTAAGGTGTTGCAAGACTATTAGTTATTTTTTAAGTTTTTCCAGTTACAGACTAACTCGGCTACCCCTCTGATGCACCTAATATTTATGTTACCCTCTTTTTTCCCCCCTCACATCCCACCCAACATGCTTGTTTGTTTTATCTGCCTGTGGTGCCTTGCCTTTTAGATTATAACTGTATGTGTGTACAATGCCTGCCACAATAGGACCCAGTAAAATTGGTCAATAAGAATCATTGCAATATATACAGGGGTGAAGCAGTCAGTCAGTCATCTGATTGTTATACACCACTATATTGCAAGTGTAGAATGCCATCAAATGCATAAATAATACACAAAGCCACTTCTATTTTTCTTCTACAGGGTTCTGCATAGTCTTTATGCAGCACTCTAAACTGAAGTGCCTGCTTGTTATAAACTGAGCATTGCAGAGTTCCAAGAGGGCATTTCCTCCCCAGGTACAGAATTGTCTTTTAGGCCAGGGAAAGGGAGTTTTCCTCTTCTTATGAAACATGAGGTTTTGGCTACAACTAGTAGCAGGATTCTGGACTTCACAGAGGAATGGTCTGAACAGGAATGGCAAGTTCTGTGTTCCTCTCAGTTTGGGGACCAGCCTACTCCACTGATAGATGTGTTATTTGGTCACTATCCATTTGAATGCTTATGTTGCATATGCTTTAAGTGTCCCACTGGTAGTTTGGAATAGCATCTCCTCTTGCCAGTTGGGCACCACCAAAATATGTCCTCCAGAATATGAAAGGCCTGAAATGATAGGGAGGGAAAAAACTTTTTTAGCATGGCCATTGATATCCCTGTAGCCTAGATCCACGTAGTTCTGGAATTTTTAGGAAACCATAAAGAGGTCTGAATTTGTACTTACCTTTGTCTCTGCATTTCTTTTGCTGCAATTACCCAGGCTGTGTCTAGGGAGCTTCTGTGGTCTGTAGCATCCTGCTCACCACATACTGAAGCTCAGTTTGGAAAAGTAACATTTTATGTCAGAAATTCCTTAGGGATTTTTTTTTTGTTCTCCTGCACTGAGCTTTTTGAGACAATAATTTTCTATCTTGTCCTAGTCCAGCCCCTCAACCTGTAGAGGCTACAAAACCTCCACAGCTCACCAATGCTGGGGCAGAAGCCTGGGCAAATGTACCTTCATGGACCGTTGCAAGAGGAAGTGATTCCATGATGAACTCGTAGTTGAAGTTCTGGACAGGGCCAACAAGCAGTTCCCACACCAAAGCAAAGGGATTTTAGGCTCGAGGAAAGACAAGAGGGAAGGCCGAGGCTAGCTGCATAGCTTCAGGACAGCCTTTCAGCATAGGAGCCAGCACTTGCTTTGCAGTTCTTGGAACAAGCATGGTGGCAGGGGGAGGTGGGCAGAGCTCAGCAGCAAGAGCTGTTTGAGCAGTTGAAAACACTATGATCACAAGCGTACCTGCGCCTGTCACATTGACCATGGCACGGCTTATGTCCCAGGTCACGCTGACCAGAAACAGCTTGGAAATCTCCATGGCTGCTTGGCCCAGGCAAGCAGGCCCCAGGAGCAGCTGGGCAGGGCAACACTGGCCAATCATTCCTCTGTATTGCCCCATCTCCTGTGGATGCCTCCACCAGCTCCCTAGTAGGGATGTAAAAGAGTAGTTGAGTTGACTACTCACGTACTCTCACCTTCCCTCCCCGGTCTCTATTTTAGAGGCAGCAAGGAGGTGGGGGGAAGCAGGAGCCGGTGTTGGGGGGGATCCAGCTTAAAAGATGGTTCATCTCAGCACCATGTTCATGGTGCGGGGTTGGGGGCAGACAGAAGAAGCATTGGTGCAGCAGGGAACCTGACGTGATTGGGGACTGAAGCAGTCCTCCCTCGTGCTGGGTCCCAGCTGTTATGCCTCTGCCTTTGAAATGTAAAAGCAGTCCGGACCTGGTGCGAGGGGGACTGCTTCAGTCCCTGCTTGTGCGGGGTTTCCCACTGCGCCTCTACCTTTGAAATGTAGCAAGAGCCACAGACGGCTCTTATTACATTTCAAAGGCAGAGGCGCAGCAGAGATAGCAAGTACCCTCCTTCCCCTTTATTGACTAATTGAGTAGTCAATGGAAATTCCATCAACGACTTGATTAGCTGATAAATCGAAATTAACATCCCTACTCCCTAGCACCAAGTGTTTAGCAATCAGAGAAAGGAGAACAAGGAACATGTCAGAGTTGAGAGTTTTTGTACATGGTTCACTTGGTTACTCTTGTTCATGCACTTTTATGTGTTTTCTTTTGATGTTCTGATTTTTTTTTTTAAAGTTCTGTCATTGTTTTGGTGTGGTAATGGCATCCTGCCTATCTGGCAATGAGTGAACATTGTACTTTTCTAATCTATCTATATATTTTAGAAATGTGTCTGTTTGTTTGTCCACCTCTGAGTCCATTTGTTCAAGAGCACCTCCTAAACTTTAAGAGCTAGGAGCACCAGATTTGCTATGCAGCTTCCTCTTATCCTAACTGAAAGCAAGGTCAGGGTTTGGTTGTGCCAGGACAATGGGATGTGGCTTGAATTTGATTGTTTTTCATAAAATGGAAAGGGAAGAGTCTAGTAAGAGGAAGTTATTCTGTGGAATGGCCTCGGGGCGAGGAGCGGGGGAGGACAGCAAGTGCCCCAGTGGGAAGCTACAGGCCAGCAGCAGCTGACACTCTGGCCTGCCCTGGGGAATAGCTGCAAGCTGCTGCATGGCCTCCCCCACACCTGGATTGGCACCGGGGAGCGCTGGCAGGTGTTCTCTGTGACCCACCCCTACTCCCGAGTTGGCCCCGGGGTCAAGCCACTGTCTGAGGTGCACACCTGACCCTGGGCTGGTTTCTGATGACCCCGTGACCACCGGGCAGCCAGCACCAAGACAGTCCCCTCTGCTCCTTCCTGGCTGATCCAGGGAGAAGTCAGCTGCTAGGATGCATGGCACCACTCCTGCCCTGGGCCAGACCTGGGCAATGCTGGGTATGTCTTCTAGTACATGTTTACAAATCGTTTTTTTTTTTTAATCAAGAAAGTTTATTTGTATTACTGTGTCACATCATACAATGTGTATTTCAAATAATAAAGATAAACAGATGATCAAGAACAGTTGGGAATTAGTATGCAAAAGACTATTCCAGTTAATTACTTTAATCCAGATTGAGAATCACTCTCACGCTCCCATTGTTTGTGAAGATAAGGTTAAAAAAATCCCTTTCTGTGCTGGCTTGCTGTTTAGTCTATAGTGGATGTTCTCAGATACTTTGTGTCCATTCTGCTTCCTGCAGCTCCCATTGGTGGGAAAAGGCAATCCGCGGTCAACAGGAGCTGCAATTTCTCGTACCTGCGGAGGCACAGGTAAACAAAGTGTCCCATGGCCTGCTAGCAGCTTGCCCCTACAAGCCATGACCCAGAGTTTGAAAACCTCTAGTTTAGACCACCCACTGGCTGCAGAGTACTATCCTGTGGCCACTGCAGAGAGATAATCTATTGTAGTGTAGACTACACTGATTTTCTGTATAAGGTTTGTCAGCTTTTGAATGGTTCCAGTGTAACACATAAATTGGAACAAAGTCATTAAACATTCCACTAGCGTTTTTGTCTTTTTACATTAAGCAACATTTTCCACCCACATGAAAGTTAATGAACGGAAGAGGAGAACGTTTTAATAGCACCATGAAGTTTCTGGATATCAGCTGTCTCATGGCACTCTAAAGGGTCTGTCAGCTCTTTAGAGCCAGGGCTCTGAACATTAGCTTAATGAGTGGAAAATGTTTTCCTCTGCATACCCGTCTCTTAGCTATACACTATAATAACCACATCAAGAGACACTCTTCCCTCTTGTAGCGGAGATGGAGATCATACTGAGGTAAGATTAATGTAATCCCCATTGGAGGACAGAGCTATCAACTGTATCACTTTTTGTAGTATCTTCTTCTTTTGAGCTAATTAAGTTTCCCCCCAGTAACTTTTGCACAGAATAACAGCTGCTAGCAGCGAGATAAGGAGAGGAGGAGGAGGAGACCTTATACCATCTTGCATCTCTCTTTTAGTATTTATTGTTTGTAAAGCATTCACTAGGCAGTGGTGGTACTTCTACTGTCTAGTTACAACATTGCAATAGAATTCTATGCTTGCTACCTATTCCATGTGATCATTCCCATGTGGAACTCTTGCTGACTAGCTATACAACCTCAGCCAGTTTACTTACCTTCAGATGATCCCTTATTTGCTTTCATGGTAGAGTTTGCAAAGGCATTTTGGTGTACATGGCACGGTGATGATATATCTGCTCACCAGAGGCAGTGCAGCTCTGTAGACCCTGTCACAGTCACATTGCCAGAAACGAATGAGTGGGTCTTAAATTGCAGCATTTCTCCACTCTCTCCCCCTCTCTCCATTTGGGCTATGTCTACACTGTGGAGCTATTTTGGGATACCGGAAGTATCCTGAAATAGCTATTCTGCGTCTATTGGAGCAGCTCATTACTTCAAAATAGATTTTGAAATAACGGGCGGCTTATTCCAACGTCCCGGTAACTCTCATTCCATGAGAATTCAGGGGCATTTCAGAATAGAGAGTTATTTCAAAATTTGGTGCTGTGTAGACAGCACCACATTTCAAAATAAGCTATTTTGAAATTAACTCGAAATAAGTTACGCAATTTGTATAGCGTAAATTGCGTAGCTTATTTCGAGGTAAGGGTGCTGTGTAGACACACCTTTGGAAAGCCAAAGTTAGGGGAAGTAATTTCTTCAGGGAGGTTTAAGACCTTAGGATCTCCTCTTGGGGGTTGAGGTCCTGTAAAATTGTTTTTACCCCCTAATCTCCTAACATGAATGTTCTTTACATTTAAGAAAGAAATCGTATTGGTGGGCTAATCTGTAGATTTAAACGTACTCTCCTTAAGAGCCACATTAACAAATGATTGAATGTTTCTATGACTTTAATTTGGTCTCACTCTCTCAATCATATTACGAGGGAGATGAAACTGCATTAGTCTCTTTGGCAGTAGTGGATAAGCAGGTGGCTCAGAAATCCCCACTGTTTTTGTGGGAAAGACTGAAATATCCTGCAGAGATGACTTCACCACAGATACTGTACAGTTTTAAGTAATATACATATTTTTTCCTTTTCCCATCAGTATGTTCTCCTTTAGCCATTGATTGACTTATGAGCTAACAAAATCGCTCACAGGAGCAAGTCGTCCATTAATCCCATGATATAGGTCCTGGATTGATGAGAACTTGGTATTCCTTCCAACAGTCCATGACTAAGCAAGGAATTATGTGTTTCTTTAAAAAAAAAAAAAAAAAAAAAAAAAACCCTCTTATTTAAAGGGATATGGTCAAAAAAAGAGAGTTCTTTTCTTCAACAGCTAACTCGCCTGGGAGCTCTCAAAGATTCAGCAAACGCTTCTGTTTCTTGACAGGGTCTGCAAGATGGAATTAGGTGTCCAGGAGATCCAGGGGCAGGACAGGTTCCCTTCTTGCTCTCCAATGACCCTCCTGGTGTGCTATCACAGGGAAGCCAAGCTGCTGTCACAGGGAGAGTAAATAAGTGTCCTGGATTTCTCTCTGTAATAGGGTCTTGTTAAAACTTGGGACTCCTGGTCAATGTTCTCTCTAGGCTGCAGAGCAGCACAACTTCACAGATTAATCAGCCCGGCTCAGTCAGTCAGCTTTATGCACAGAGTCCTGAACCTCTGAGTGGGCGGGGCTGATTAATCACCTGTGAAGCTGTGCTGCCACTGCAGTTTAGCGGGAGCACTGCACTCCTCGTCCTACCTTCTTCAGGATCCTGCAGTAGCATAGAATTGTAGAACACTAGAACTGGAAGGGACCTCGAGAGGTCATTGCGTCCAGTCCCCTGCCCTCATGGCAGGACCGTGTAGCAGTTGCAACACAATACAGAAGAGTAGTTATTCAAGCTGGGCAAGAATCTGGCTCCAAACGATTATGTTCAATGTTTCCAAAGAAAGAAAAAAAGAGCATCTTGACAGCCATTTCTGTGATGGGGGCCTGATACATTCTTCCCATTGACTAATGGTTAGTTTACCATCTCTTTGCATGAGGGAGCCCATCTGGGTCAGAGATTGCCACCAGGGGTCTTTTGAGGTCATCAGAGAGCATTCTTCCATAGCAATAACTCATGGTAAAAGTGGTATGACACACCCTCCTCCCCTATAAACTAGCTTCCTTCATCGCTACTCCTTGCTGAGATCTGACAGCATGGCCTCGGAAGCCAATACAAGCCTGCAAAAGAGCACTGAAAGCGCATCTCCAGAAAACTCTCCTAGGCTGATGGGTAGATTTGAGTCTTTGCTTCATTCATGATCTGAAGAAGCAGCCGGTGGGTTGTCAGTGCTGTGGAAGTTGAGTCTAGTTCCTTCATTCATGATCTGAAGAAGCAGCTGGTGGGTTGTCAGTGCTGTGGAAGTTGAGTCTAGTTTATGACTTTTCTCCCCTTTTTAAGGATGTGGAGAGCCTGGGAAAGGTCTGGAAGGATCATTTGACAGACTGTGCAGAATTGGCATAGGAAGACTTTTTTTTTACCAGAATTCTGCAGATATTGTACGTCTCCAGGAACTACTTTTCGATAAGATCTCTTGCTGTCTATATTTTCAATTTACGATCTTCAGATCAGGGGTCTCCAAATCTTTTGTAGTGTGGTTTACAGATTGTCTTGTTGATTCTGATACCACCAACCACCTTCCCTTGTATTTACGCTAATCTGCTAGCCTCTAAGTCATGATTACATGGGCTATCTCTTCTGTTCACACAGCTATAGTAGTTGCTTACATAGCAAGTGTAATTTCCAGCTGCTGTGTAGCTATACCCTAAGACCTAGACCATTACTCAAAAAACACATGTTCTATTGCACCTTCCTGTATGTTGCTTTCCTTTTTCATATGCGACATTTAAACTGGCTGCAAATCCTCTAGATTGAGTAAAGGTGTTTAAACTTTTCTATGTAGGTGATAGTCTGTGGGATCAGAATGTATTCTAATATAACTTAAATACTGAAGATGTAGACGTACTTAGATTTCCTGCGGAATTTAGCCCAGTCAAAGATTTTTCCATTGATTTCAATGGAAAGATGATTAGCATCAGTCATTCGGAAGTTAAATTATTCTATACATAGTGTATATAGCTTGCTATAAAGTAGTGATGAGTGACAAAGCTCTGCCATTATACGACCCTATTTTCAGGAGTTTATAACTTTGGGGGAAAGGGAGACAGATTACTCTTAGCTAAAATTGATCTTCCTTCTTCTCCGAGAGGGGAGGTTCATTTAACTCCACCGGATAGCTTATGAGATATCAGTGTCTGAAGGAAATGTTTTTTCACTACAGGCTGAACCTCTCTAGTCTGGAACTCTCTGACATTGCAAAATCCGTGGTCCAGCATGATTTTCGTTAGCTGGATATCCAAATATCATGGGTGTGGCCAAGTTTCCCGTGGTCCTATAAAGTTTGTTCACAGCCGCCAGTCCTGGCTCTCAGTGTTCTGTGCGGTTATTTAGCTCTAATTTACCCCTAAATATCTTCGAAGAGCCCAGTAAGCAGTGGACGTGTTGGTAATGCTGCTACACAATATTGACCTCCCGTGGTTCAGCAAATTCTCTGGTTTGGCACCACTCAGGTCCGGAGGGTGCTGAACTAGAGTGGTTCAACCTGTATTTAAATGATTCACATGCTTAGTTTATAATTTTAATGGTTTCTTTCTAATACATTGAACTTACTGTGGAACTTAGTTCTCAGTGAGGACAAACACTTTTGATGTGTTTGAAGAAACCTGGTTAAAGAACACAGTTCTAAACATCTGAAACTGAGCTACATTATCTTTTACTCCCTTTTAAACAAAGACATGATGTTCACCTGGGATCGTCAGTATCACCCATTGAAATAAAACACAACATTATTATAGTTCATTTATTATGCCAGGTTGCATTCCAAGTATATGTGTGTTTGCCTTTTTTATGAGCTTAAGACACAGTTCACGTTATTTAAATAGCTTTTGTGGTTTAATATTTATTATGCATCTGCTGTAATTTAGCTGTCAGTATATAAGTATAGTCTGTAATTACAGGACTATCCAAAGCAAAAGCTGGAAATACTGCTACATGAAAAGAAAAATGTTCCTACCTTACAAATTATATACCCAAATGCAGCCTTTATCTATGTACCCTAAAATTAAGTGGCTAACAGACAACTGTGTAACAGAAAGACTAAGATCTTATATTTTTACAATATTTGAAGATGTATGTGACTCTCGTATTTTTTTAAGGACAAAAAGAGAATGGTATAGAGAAAGTAGACCAGAAACTGATTTTCTCTCTTTCAGAATATGAGACATTCATTGGAATTGAAAGATGGGAAATGAATAGCTGATTAAACAAATTATTTTTTTTCAAATGGCCTCTCATTGGGGGTGCTCTCATTACCACAGGATATCACTGAGGCAGAAAGTTAAGCTGGATTCAAGATAGGGATGTAAACAACTAGTTGAGTAATTGACTGACCAATAAGCTTATGCAGCAAAGGGGGGAGCAGGAGCTGGTGCTGTGGAGAGCCGGCTTAAAAGCTGGCTCCCCCCCGGCACCATCTCTGTGGGAGGACAGGGGAGGCAGAGATTCAGCAGGGGACCAGGCATGAGCCAAGCATCAGTTGATTCCTGGTTCGTGCCCAGTCCCAGACACTGTGCCTTTGCTTTTAAAATATATTAAGAGCTGCTAGGCTCTTAATATATTTAAAAGGAAGAAACGCAGCGCGGGTGTGAGCCGGGAATCAGCTGATTCCTGGCTCGCGCTTGGTCCCCCTACTGCGCCTCTGCCTTTTAAATGTATTAAGAGCCACTAGGCTCTTAATACATTTAAAAGGCAGAGCCACAGTGGGGTTAGGTCCTAGGGCTGGGAGCTAATCCTTCTGTGGCTCTGCAGTTTCCCTCCTTATTGACTAATCAAGTAGTCGACAATTCCAGCAACTACCTGAATAGCTGATTAAACATTACTAATTTAACATTACTAACTCAACATTACTAACTCAAGATGGGATTAGATGTTAGGGGGTAGGTGGCAGACACAAAATGTTCACTAAATTCTTGGAATGTGTGTTATGGACAACTTTTTGTTTCAGAACATGGAGAAAGTACCTGTAGAAGGAGCAATTTTAAACCTTATTCTAACAGAGAGAAATTGGTTGTGAATTGGGAAATTGATTAAAATTTGGGTGGATATGATCATAGGTTCATAGGCTTGGAGAAGAAAAACTTAGAGTTCAGGAGAACTGCCATTTTCACACAGAGATAATATTAAGGGCACAACAGCTAACTATCCCCACAAAAAGTAAGAGGCTGATGTGGCTCCATCAGGAGCTTTTTAATTACCTAAAATTGAAAAAAGGGATCCTACCGAAAGTGGAAATGTGGACAGATTGCTAAGAATGAATTCAGAGGAATAGCACAAGCATATAGGGACAAAATGAGAGCGAGGCTAAGAGACAAACTGAGTTTCACATAGCAAGAGACCTAAAAGGTCTGAAGCAGAGGTTCTAGACATACACTGGGAACAAGAGAAAGATGAAAGAAAGTGTAGGCTTGACACTTAGGGCACATCTTCACTTGCCATACCAGAGATTGATGTTCTGGCGTTTGATTTAACAGGTCTAGTATAGACTTGTAAATTGAATGCTCAGGATAGCTCCATCTGGCTTCTGTATTCTTCGCAGTCATAAGGAGGAAGGGAAGCTGACGGGTCGGCTTAAAGTAAGCCGACTCCTGTGATGTATTCTACATAACTGGAGTTGCAGACCATAAGCCGACCTTCCAGGTCTAGTGTAGACGTGGCCTTAAAGAGGAAGGAGACCACCAAGATTGAGGTGTTTAATGCCTACTTTGTCATTTTTCTCTAAGCAAGCTCATTTTGAGTGGATGCTTAATATGGTATTAACAAGGGGGAAGAACACAAGCCAGAATAGCAAAAGATCAGGTTAAAGAATATCTAGAAAAGTTAGATGTATTTAAGTTGGTAGAGACATAAAAAATTTACCCTAGGGAAAAGGAACTAACTGAATCAATCTCAGAACTATTAGCAGTTATCTTTGAGAACTCATGGAGGCTGGGTGAGGCCCTCGAGGCTGGAAAAGAGAAAACATAGTATCTTTCTTTAAAAAGATGAGCAAAGGAACTGCAGGAAATGACACTGGACTCGAGATTGATATAACATGGAATTATTGTCAATGACAACTTTTATAGTTAAACTAGATTCCTGACTACTTAATTCTAATCTAGTGTTCCACCCAAATCCAGGACTCTCTGGTCCGTCAGCATCTGTGGTCTGGACCAGGCAGCATCTGGGGAGCCCCTGTCCTGGCACGGAACCCCCAGCATTAATGGGGCCAGGCAGTGGCTGGAGAACCCCAGCCCTGGCTGGGGAACTCCTGGCATTAGTGGAGCCACATGGGGCATTAGTGGGGGCAGCTGGGGAATCCACAGCTGCAGCTGGGCTGCCTGCAGCTGGGCGGCCCCAGCCAGGAATCTGGAGAAACCCCCATTGGCAGCAGGGCTGGGGTGACTGGGCAGTCTGAGCTGGGTAACCCCCTGGCTGAAGTGAGGCTGGCAGAGGCAGGTGACCGGTATCCCCAGTGGCAGCAGGTGGCTCTAGCAGTGGGGTGGGGTGGCTGCGCAGCCCCAGCTGGGGAACCTCCGGTGGCAGCAGGGCCGGTGGCAAGTGGGTGGTCCCAGCTGAGAACCCTAGAGAACAATCTGTGGCAGCAGGACTGGCAGTGGGGACGCCAGGAGACCTTGGGGCAGCAGGGCAGGCAGCAAGGTGGGGAGTCATGCTGGGCCAGCAGCAGGGCAGGGACCCCTAGAGAGAGAAACCCGGGAGCGGCCCAGCCAGCAGGGGAGCACTGATCTCCCCTGGGTCAGCAAACTCCCTAGTCCGGGACAGCTCAGGTCCCAAGCGTGCTGGACCAAGGAGGTCCAACCTGTAGTCATCACAAAAGGAGTTTCCTGTCTTATTTTCTATAGGATTACTTAACTACAGGTTGAACCTCTCTAGTCCAGCATCTTGGGACCTGATTGTATAACAGTCAACGTAACTTTGATACTTAGAAAGTTACTGGAACAAATTATTGACCAGTCAGTTTGCAAGTACCAGAGGATAATAGGTTGATAAATAACAACCAAGATGGATTTTTCAAGAACAACTCATGCCAAACCAATCTAATTTCCTTCTTAGTGGTATAGTGGATGGGGGGAATTAATAAACCCAAGGCTTGTTTTCATAAGGCTTTGGATACAGTCCCACATAATATTCTCATATGTAAACTAGGGAAATGCGGTCGAGATGAAATTACTATAAGGTGGGTGCACAGCTGGTTGAAAAACCATACAGTACTCTAAATGGTTTCCTCTCAAACTGGAAGGGAGTATCTAGTGCAGTTCCACAAGGATCGTTCCAGAGCTTGGTACTAGTCAATATTTTCATTAATGACTTCGATAATGGAGTGAAGCTTATGCTTTTAAAATTTGTGGATGATACCAAGATGAGAGAAGAAACAAGAACTTGAGAGGACTGGTTTAGAATTTAAAATGACCTTGGCATATTGGAGAATTGGCCTGAAATCAACTAGATGAAATTAAATAAAGACAAGTGCAAAAGTCCTTCACGTAGGAGGAAAAAATCAAATGCACAACTACAAAATTAGGAATAATTGGGTAGGGAGCCGTGTTCTCTGTAAACTGAGTGCTTGTGTGGGTGCCCAGGAGAGATTCAAATGCCACCCAGCTGTTTAGCAGAGCACCCACAGTGCCCATAAGCACGTGTTTCTACTTGTGGTGCACATCTGCATGTGCCGTGGTGCACATGACAGATTTTATTCTGCACATTGATGGAAAAGCTTAGAGCAGGGTTACTCAACACATGGCCCATGGGCCGCATGCGGTCCACAACCCGTTTGTTTGTGGCCCACGGTGCGGTTTGGGTTTACGCGGGGCTCAACACACAGCCTGCAGGTAGGATCCTTTGAACATGGCCTCCACTGGGATCACACTCCACAACGGTGAGTCAATATAATAGTCTTCTGTTGACGCTCGTTTTAGTAGTTAAATTCCTGGACTGTCATTACTCATTAAAAGTGCTGTCATATGGGTGGAAATCAGGTCAATATTGCATTTTATTAAAATCAGCAGAACTGACTTAAATGGGGCCAGGGTGTTGTGTAGTCTTGCCTTAATCTTTGTATTCATGCCTGTCAGTATGAAATAAGCTATTTGCATATATTTGCATATATATTTGCATATATATGCAACCACCCTTAAATTGCGGCTTTCAGCATGTGCTGTATCATTGTGGCCACCGGAGCTTCCAAAGTTGAGTAGCCCTGGCTTACAGGGAACATTGGTAGGGAGTAGTACTGCTCAGAGGTTATAGTAGATCTCAAAAGCCAAAAATATGAAGCAGTTGGGAGTGGGGAAAGTTAATATTTTTCTGCAGTATACTAACAGTAATGTCATAAGTAAGACTTGAGAAGCAATTGTTCTGCTCAGCTTGATGCTGGTGAGGTCCCATCTGGAATATCATGTCCAGTTTTGAGTGCCAGTCATTAAGAAAGATGTGGACAAATTGGAGAGAGTCTAGGGAAGAGCAACAAAAAAAAAACCCGATAAATGGCTTAGAAACCTGACCTATGAGGAAAGGTTGAAAAATTGGGATGTATAGTCTTGAGAAAAGAAACATGATGGGGGATCTGATAAGTTTTCAAATACATTCATGGCTGTTATAAAGAGGTCAGTGATCAGTTGTTCTTCATGTCTAGAGAATGTAGGAGAAGTAGTAATGGACTTACCCTTCTGCAAGAGAGATTTATCTTAAATATTTGGAAACACTTTCTAATTATGAGGCAATTTATGTCCTGGAATAGACTTTCAAGGGTGGTTATGGAATGCCAATCTTTGGAGGTTTTTAAGGACAGGGTAGACAAACATCGGTCAGGATTGGTCTAGGTTTACATGGTGAAAACAGATAGATGGACTTGATGACCTCTCAAGGTCCCATCTTCCATTCCTACATTTCTGTGATTTTGATGGATAACAAAAATATCCAGGGTGGTAAAGTAAATATTTTTTTAAAAAGTTTTGGAAGCGATATACATTCTTGTATTTTAGGGCACAAGAGAGACTCTTAGGCCTAGTCTCCAACTACTGTAGTGATCAATCCACCGGCAGTCGATTTATTGTGTCTGCTTAGATGAGATAACTTGACCTCCGAATGTACTCCTGTTGACTCTGGTACTCCACCAGGATGAGAAGAGTAGGTGGAGTTGACAGGAGAGCATCAGCTGCTGGCCTTATTGCAATAAGTAGGTCTAAGTACATCGAATTCAGCTGCACTATTTGCATAGCCAAAGTTTCATATTTTAGATCGATGGTAGGGGCAGAGGGCGGGGGTCATAGTGTAGAATTGGCCTTTATGGTCAGGGTTAAGGTTAAGCAGAATCTTTCCCTGTCGGCATGTCATTCCATAACTGCCTGCTGGAGCTGGTACAGGCTACTGTCACTGACAGGCTATTGATGTTAGTTCTACATTTGGAGCCGGCCCATCCATTGGATGAATTGGGGTAGGCATCCCAGTCTTCATGCTTTGGGTGCCCCACTGGAGCCTCCCGCAAACAGCCCTATGGTTGGGAGGGACCAGAGGATTACAGGAGCCTGGCACAACGGCGGTGGCAGCAGCAGGATCAACTCTCGTGCCATGTGGGCAGCAGGAACCAGAAAGGCCTGGCAGCTTGTTCCGTCCTGCTGCCGTATTCCGGCCCCTGGCATGCGGCTTCTCAGGGGCAGCAGGAAGCAGAGCACCCCACCCTAGGTGCTCCAGTTCCCACTGCTCATGGAAAAGCAAGGCGCAGCAGCTTGGGAGAGTAGCGCAGTCGGGTGGAGCAGGCTGCTGAGCTGTTCTGGCTCCCGCTGCCTGTGGGGGCGGGTGAACCTTGCTGCCGCTGCATCAGGCCCCAGTAATTCCCCAGGCTGCCTTGCACAGGAGGAGACAAGGGGATGGGGCCTGTGGTGGGGGGAAGGAATGGGGCCTGTGATAGTGTGGGGGCTGCCTCTGGCCCCACATGTGGCACTGGGAGGGGGTTGCCCCAGACCCTGTGTCCTGCCCCCCCTTGGGACGGCCCTGGCTACATTATAATTATTTATACAATTTTTTATGTATTGGATAATTTCTTGCAATGCTGGTTAACTGGGCAAATGTAATCACATTTAAAACATTTCAAACCTGCTGTATACAAAACAGTTTTATACAGTATAGGCAGTCCCCGGGTTACATACAAGATAGGGACTGTAGGTTTGTTCTTAAGTTGAATCTGTATGTAAGTCGGAACTGGCGTCCAGATTCAGCCGCTGCTGAAACTGACCAGCGGCTGACTACAGGAAGACCGAGGCAGAGTTGCTCTGCCCCGGGCTTCCTGGAATCAGCCGCTGATCAGTTTCAACAGGCTGAATCTGGACGCCAGTTCCGACTTACATACAGATTCAACTTAAGAACCCCAAGCGTCCCCAAGTCAGCTGCTGCTGAAACTGATCAGCGGCTGATTCCAGGAAGCCCGGGGCAGAGCAACTCTGCCTCGGGCTTCCTGTAGTCAGCGCTGGTCAGTTTCAGCAGCGGCTGACTTGGGGACGCCTGGGGCAGAGCAGCTGGGGTGCTGCCAGGTTGGTCCGGTAGCGCCCAGAGCAGCGCTGCGGGACCAACTGGCAGCGCCCCAGCTGCTCTACCACAGGCCGGAGAAAATCCTGGTCTGATGAGGTCAGACCAGGGAGACGCAGGGGGCGGACCGAGACGCACCGCAGTCCCGCTGCCCGGGTCCTCCGCGGCTTTGCTCCGCGTCTTCCTGGTCTGCTGGGAGGGGTTCTTCCCCCCAGCAGACCAGGGAGATGCGGAGCAGCTTTTCTCGCCCCGGAGGACGCGGGCGGCGGGACCGGGGCGCATCTGGGCGTCCTGCCGCTCCCGTCTTCCGGGGCGAAAAAAACCCCGTTCGTAACTGCGGATCCGACATAAGTCGGATCCGCGTAACTCGGGGACTGCCTGTACTAGCAGATTTACCCAGCATTGCTCAGATCCATAATTTGGGAAAGCTATCAAGTGTATTTTGTTTCTCCATCCCTGTAAACTGTTATCATTCACTATGTTTTAACAAAAAAGGGCTATAATTAACTTGATTTGTAATAGCATTTTTTTCTAGTTTTCAAACCTTAAGCATTGATTTAGCTGTACCATAACAGAGCACGCTACCAAATGTCTCTGTTTAATCTCATTTCTGTAAGCTTTATTGAGAAGCAATCCTATTCCAGGTACATCCTTTTTTTTCTAGCTCATCTTGTTTCCATGTCTTTAAACATTCGTTCAATTATGTTAATTTTGAGGACTGTACTTGACTTGGTGATTCTGTCTAGTTTCTGTTTGATTTCATGATACAAAATATAGAACAATTTTGTAGAGAGAGGTAGGAAAAAAAATGAGATGTCATCTAATGTGACTTTTCCATACCTGACTTCTGTGATTAAGTCTACCTCTTCACTCTCTTACCTGCCAGTATGTTACTTGCAATATACCGATTATCCCCTTGTGGTGACAGGCAGAATTGCTCTTCTAATACAGAGTTTGTGATAAAGTATATGGTTATGTGTGTTTGTGGACTCCAATTAAGTGGCATAAAATATTCTGAAAACTTCTTGTTAATTTGAGCTCTCTCAAGATAATTCAGTTTGAGAAACAAATGGTTTTATAATGTCAGCTTTATAGTTCTAGATGAATTAAAAGGAAGTAACCACCAGATTTGGGGATTTTACTGTTTGTTTTTATTTTTAAAAATTATTTTATTTTTAAAGAGAAAAGTTAGTGTGGGCTCTCAGCACCCCATTAGCTTCCTAACCACTTGCGTCCTTCTGTTTCCATCTTCATTGATTTTTGCTGTGGAGTTGGAGATAAGGCTATAATGAAAACAGTAAACTGTAAAACACAGCGATGGGAACTCTACACATGTAAAAGAAATGTCAAATCGAAAATAGAGATTGCAGCATGGATTGAAGAGTGAAACTGTACACTTAATACAGCTCAGTGAGCACATCCTAATTTGCTGCTCTTTTCCTTCAGGGATAGTTTAACAAGCATAGCTTTGCTGAGATTTCTGTATGTGGGAGTGTTCTCTTCACCATTGCTCTCCTGCATACATGAAAATAAACCACAGGCTTTTGAATATCCTGAGAAGAGTTTCTTCAAAGGAAGATCAAAAGTATTTACTAATGTCTGATGAGACTGCATGCCTGTCTCACTCATGAACTCATGTCTATGGTGAGTGAGTAAAAGGACAATTAGGATCATTATTCCACTTGTTTGATCATTTGCTACTTAGTCTGAGTGTAAATGACTCTTGTTTTAAGAGGGAAAAAGATAAAAAGCCCCACAGATGTCCCATAATTTTATCAAGACATGAATAAAACAACTGTGCACAAGTCCAGACCTCTGCTGTGCTTCCCCTGCATTGTGTGGGATGATCTACTTGAATTTCAGACAAAAATATTTGGTGTTTTTCATGTTCATAAGTGCAGTGGGGACATTAACTTAACATTTTAAAAATTCAGTTGTAGCCATTTTATGGGTTTTACAATTGGTGTACAATAATCAGATTTGGTTTACAAGGGTTCATCGACACTTTGATTTTTGGCTTGCTTGAGTGTCTGGATTGACCTGGTTTTTCATGTAAACCATTCAAAACTATGAGTCGCCCAAGTTTGCTCTAAACATGTTTGTCAATGTCTCTCAAATCCAGCATTTGCAAACTTTTGAAAACTCTTCTGCAAAGGAATTTCAAAAGCCAGCTACAGAGAGAGAGTGGGGAATTGGCCTTTATATACAAATTTGACACACTCTCTCGTGGCTTGAACAAAGACCTGAACTGGATGGCCCATTATAAAACCTGCTCTCCTTACTTTCAACACCCAATTGACATAAAAAAACTAAGTATGGGACACTTCTGGCCCACTCAATTAGCCTCATTAGCACTGGTCCTACAATTGACAGGTGCTCTCCCCTTCTTTTTCTGTTATAAATTGTGAGTGTTCCCTCATTTCTCTCCACTGTGCTCGGAGGAAGTGAGTTTTGCCCAAGAAAGCTCATGATTCTATATCTATATCTATTGGTTAGTCTGTAGGTGCTACAGGACTACAGCCGCTCCCCAAGTCGCGAACGGTCGAGTTACGACCATTCGCACTTACGACCAAAGCTCCCAGGGAGCGGTTGTAAAGGCGGTCCCTGAGTTACGAACGCGACCTGTGCTTACGAACAGTGCGGTCACGTGTAACTCAATTGGGTCCGAGTTACGAACAGCTCGAGTTACAGCCAAGTGTTTGGTCTGTAACTCGTTCGTAACTTGGAGAGAGGCAGTACTTCTTTTTAAAGTTATAGACTAACACATCTACCCGTTTGAGACTTTCCTTATTTTTAAGACTGTTTAGTGCAGCATTTTATTCCAGACATTGTATACCATACTCTTCAGCATAGTATCTAAGCATCTAGATTACAACAAAACTAGGTTGAGATTCAAGTTTGTAATTAATTCTTGGGTGTTGAGTTTCATAACAGATTTCACACAGCCCTGTGACCTTATTCTGCAGCCACTCAGAAATCTGAAAGTAAGCATCAAAGTTCATTCAATCAGAAATTAAACCATGTAAGTTTTCTTTTGTACTGTCACTTCTGGGCATTCATCTAATTCATAATCTGGATTTTCCCCTTTTCATGCTAAAGCTCGAGTTCAGATTTGCTTTATGTTCAGTGAACCACTACATTGTGCTTCAGTAGTTTGGGGAATATAGTGTTATCGTGGTTTTTCCTTCTGTGCACACTGTAACAGGCCCGTGCGCACAAATTTCTGTGTGAGGGTGTGTGTGCTTTTTTTTTTGTAAATGTGGACTGCAAGGGTGTGAATGTATTCTCTGTGACTCTCCTCTCTCCCCCCAAGTACACAGGGAAATCAGCCCCAGCCTTCCCCTAGCCGGCCAGGGCATGCTTACTTGGGGAACCATGAGGGGGTGCTTTTGCATCCTTTGCACACACACCCGGGGTACACCCTGTGTAATACAGAAGGTGGGATCTCACATGTTACTGTTCTCTGGTTTGTTTATTCAACAACATTTATAATTGTAAATTAACACATAGTGAATATTATGCTAGACACCAAATAACCTGCATAAACTGGGCAGCAGAAGTCTTTTGTGTTCTATGTCAAATATTCTATTAAGCTGCTTTCCTTCATCTGAAAAGTAGCACAAAATAGAAACATTTTACAAGCTTTGCTGGGTTTTCCTCACCTCTACTTTTGCCCCTATGGGAAGTCATTCAATATTTTCCATTTCCCTTCCGCCTCCCCCGCGCACATTTAGGGCCCAATGCTTAAAGGTGCTGAGCTCCCACAACTCCTTTTGAACTGGAACCAGTAGGACATGGATCTCTCCGGATCAGATCTTCAGTTCTCTTGAAGACTTCCTTTCCAGAGAGTGCTTCCTATGGCCCTGCTTAGGTTAGTCGCAGAGAAGGGGATTGGAGTTGGAGTCTTCACTTCTGCATGATTGAGATTTGGGATTATAATCTCTTTTAGGGCACGGATTTTGTGTTTTGTTTTGTTATGTTAAACTTCATTGTGCAAAATGTCCATTTATTTCACTGGCAGTAGGATCATGCCCTTTATTTTCTACTTTCTACCTACTGTAAAGTGTCTGAGGCCTTAGGCAAATGAATAATAATCTGAAGAAAATACAAGTCTCCATGTAGCTTGTCACGTGAGCTCTATTGTTGCTCATTACTTTTTTTGCAAAGAGGTATTTTTGTTGTGATTAATTTTTTCTTATTGCCTGAAATGAGCCCAAGTAAAATCATGCTTTTGGCTCTGAGTGATTGTTTATATATATTACATGGTTAATATTATTAATTGGTGGTGGTGGCTGTACATGTTTGGCAGGCAGGCAAAGAGGAGCATGAAAAGTGCAGGTTTTTAAGAAGTAACTATATAAGGTGAAAATTCTTTTTTGTCTGTGTGTTCAGATTGCAAATTTTATAAGCCATGATATTCATTATTATTTATTGTAGTAGCTTACAGTTTTAGACCCTTCAGTTCCATTGGGAATTTACCCAGCTCCAATGATGTAACTTTGGAAAATGCAATAAAAATCCATTGGAAAGCATAGCTTTCTCATAGGAAGTTTCTTGAAAGCAGTAAAATTAAATTGCCTTCACACCGAAAAAAGGAAGTGGAATGGATGCCTGTATGCAAGGTAGAATTGCCTCTTGCATGTCCCCAATCTATTTGGTTGAAATTTTGTGTATTTAGGTTGTCATCTCTGATTGGAGGGGAGGAGGTGGAACTTGTAAATGTCCTCTGCTATTAGATAGCAGATTTCACAATTCCGCTACATAGGCTCCATACGTCAGGAAGTATGTTCCTGATTTGAAGCCACAGCTGTGACTTCATTCTGTTTCTGATTATGTTGTAATTCAGTCTTCTTGGGGTAACATGTATTTCAGAGGTGTCTTTGAACACATTGTCATTTGTTCCTTTCTCTGTTTTTCCACTTGTTCAGATAAAGAGGGTTGTAGCAATTCTTACCCTAATGGTAGCTGGAATTCAAGGATAGAGGGAAGACACAGAAACACACATGGCTATGCAATGATATTATTTTTAAAGCTTGGATTTTCAAAGGGGCATAAGGGCACTGAAAGTATATGGGACTTGTTTGCCTTAACTCCCTTAGTTCTCTGTAAATCCCTGTGTAAATTCTCATGGACTTTCAGAAATATGTCTGATAAAAGTTTTAAACAAAGCTCTGATCATTCCCAGCAAAGCTGCCTGGCACCAGTACAACATGGTTAGGTGGAAGGATGTTTTGAAGTATCCTTTTTTGATACAGAAGGGAGTGGTGGTGAATTTTCTCTTGTTTGTTGCTTGTTTGTGGCCTGATGCTTGATTGTTGAACGGTAGGAATCAGGGTGCTGGTGGTGTGAGACGGCTCTAACAGAGGTATTTAAAATATTATTTTGGACCTTGGCTACTGAGGTGGCATGGACTCGGGATGTTAAAATATGATAAATTGACTAGTCGATAGAATTTCCATCCGCGGATCAGCTGTGCAGTGGCTGCCCCTTTGAAATGCTGCCTTGGGGCAGCACAGCTATGTGGCGCTGCCACTTTGAAGTACCCCATCCTCTCCCCCACACTTCCCATCCCCCCCCCCACTTCCTCTATCTGATAGAGGCAGCAAGGGAGGGCGAGGAAATCGACTATTCGACAGACTATCCGATAAGCAGTATCGGATATTATTGGATAGTCGACTAGTCTTTAACATCCATAGCATGGACAATGAAGGGAAATCACTGGGTCCTTTATTTGGTTGCAATGCATGCTGTTTTGGTGGTGGGACAGACGTAGGCTTTGTTCAGTTGTTTGGCTGGAGGTGAGAGGATGGAGACTGAAACAACATGGCTGTTGAATACTTGAGTTCATGTGCAAATCTTCCACCCTCCAAAAAGTTGAACACACATTGGACCCACTATAGAAGCTACTGAGAACTGTCGAGCACCCTCCACACCACACGATTAGGAGTTCAGGTTGCTCAGCACTTCACAGGGGCACTCTAGCATTTTGTAGTATGTCCACTTCATTATGAACCTCGTACATCACATCCTCTGTGTTTGATGACTTAAAGCACTTTTCCAAATCAATCTAGCTAGAGACTAGAGGCTCATACCTGCATTGTGAGGTGATATTTATATCAGAAGAAAAAAAAATCACTTCCAACATCTAGGAGTCTCTCATGTTTTCTGCTATTTATTTGTACCTCTGGACGGCTGTGTCCAGACTCAGGGTTTTTTTCCGAAAAAGTAGCCTTTTTCCGAAAAAACTTCACCTGCGTCTAGACTGCAGCCGCGTTCTTTCGAAATTAAATCGAAAGCACGCGGCTTTTCTTTCGATGGTGGTAAACCTCATTTTACGAGGAAGAATGCCTTTTTTCGAAAGTGCTCTTTCGAAAAAAGGCGTTCTTGAATGCAAACAGGGGTTTTTCAAAAGAGAGCATCCAGACTGCCTTTTGAAAAAGCGGCTTGCTTTTTCGAAAGTTCCGCTTGCAGTCTAGATGCTCTTTTTCGAAAGAGGCTTTTTCAAAAGTATCTTTAGAAAAAGCCTTTCGAAAGAGGCTTGCAGTCTAGACATAGCCGACCACTTGCTCCACTCATCTGAAGAAGCGGGTTGTGCCCACAAAAGATCATGATACTATCTATATTTTTTGTTCGTCTCTAAGGTGCTGCCAGGATCATTCATTGTTTTTCACATTTTAACATCTAGGAGGTTAGTTTATGAACATTTGCTTAATTTTTTTAAAGGTGTTTTGTGTGACGTTTCATTCATAAATGGTAAGAAATGAGTACTTTAACAGGGAACGGGTGAGAATTTAGTGTTAAAATATACTAGCAGATTAAAAGTATATATTATTTCTGTAAGAGGATAAATTTTCTTAACACTCTATTCTGATCAATTCCGTTATTGTTGAGTGAATAAGTATTTAAAACACGTTAATAGTAGAGTGGATTTACCTTGATTAAGAGGATATCCAGACTTGAACAACCCCTGCTTTGAGTACATGCCATTTAGAATGCAAGGCATGATCACAGGTAATAAATTGTAATATTTTTCTGACAGCAGAATGTTACTTTTTTTGCAGTCTGAATATGTGTAGTTAGAAAAAACAGAGTTACCCTTATTAAAAATTAAAGGTTCCTTCCTCCACTTGCTACTGAGCAGAACGCTGCAGAAATGAGGGTATACCTGGTAAAATCCTTTGACTTTTACTCATGCAAATAATCCTACTGATGTTGGTAGGACTATTCACATGAACTAGGATTACTTATATGAGTAGGGCTTGCCTTTCTGAGGAGACTCCGAGCATGTCTGCACTTGAAATGCTGCAACAGCACAGGCTCTATTTTGCTGTAGTACTTCAGTGTAGACACTACATATGCTGACAGAAGAAGTACGCCTAATCCACCTCCCCATAAGGCAATAACTAGATTGACAGAAGAATTCTTTTACCAACTTAGTGCTGTCTACATGGGAGACTTAGGTAGGTCATTCTAACTACATCTTTCCAGAATGTGAATTTTTCACAACTGTGATGTAGCTCCAATTTTCTAGTGTAAACCAGTCTCAGGAAAGTGTATTTGAAAGAACATAAGGTATGAATTTGAAGTAGATGAGTTAAACTGCGTCAAACTATTGTGTCAACACTTCTGAAGTATGCTACAGAATTAAAGTAGCATGTAGACAAGCCTTAAGAATTGAAGGATTGGGCCTTTATTTATGCAACTTTCTTACCAGTACAAATCTGATGGGGAAAATTAGTTAGTTAGTTAGTTAGTTTCAAAGAGGCTATCTGGTCAAAACACTACTTTATAAAGCTTAACATTAAGCACATATTTTTTCATTAATTGTTTTAAGTTCAAGAGCAAATAGTGTTGTCTTGCAGATATAGTAATTTCCTTGCAGCATTTCCAATTAAAATACTGAGAGCATCAGGGCTGTTCATAGATCCAAGAATAGTTTTCATAGTAAAATCTAAGGAAAATGCAAAAAAGTGAATGCAAAGTACTGCTGGTTACAGGTAAACAAGATATTTTTAAATATCCTTTCAATTTTAGTAATCTTGGACAGTGTTATTAATGGAAGTAAAATCATTTCATGTATCTAATTTACCTTACTGTACTGTCCTTTTAAATTGTACATTGATAATAAAGAGTGAACTTCCTGAAAAAATGAGGAAGAACAGCTCTTGCGCAAGAGGGGGGTTTTGTGCAAAAAGGAGCCATCTACAAAGGTCCTTTTTGCGCAAAAGCCTCTTGCGCAAAAATGGCCCCTAATTAATTATGCAAATGACGCATGGCAATATGCTAATCTGTGCTTCATTTGCATAAGCTTTTGCGGAAGAAGGGTGCAGTATAGAAGTAGCTTCCCTGCAGTAGCTTGGGGCCAGGTGAGACTCACTTTCCATGGCCACTCTGGCTCTAGCAGGCACAGTTAGTGTGGGGTGCATATGCCCCAGGTTTGTCTGCCCTCTGTACTGCCCAGCCAGAGTGAGGAATGTAGCAAACTATGCACTTCCCCTCACTCGCTGGTGAAAGGGAATAGCCAGCAATGTTCCTGTGCAAATTGGGGGGGGGGAGGGGGAGAAAACACCTGAGAGGTGTGAGCTCGGGACTGGGACAGTCACGGATGGGGGAAGTGGGTTTGCCTCCAGCTAGCCCCTTTCATTCTGTCTCTCTTCTGTATGGTTTTATGAGAAGCAATCCCATTCCAGACACATCCTATTTTCCTGCCACAACCAAACCCCTACCTTGCTTTAAGTTATAAGAGGAAGCAGAATACCGAATGTGGTAGTCCTAGCTTTTACCGTTTAGAGGAGTTCTTAGACGGACAGACACACAGACGACAAACTCTCTCAAATATATTTATAGAGCCAACAATATTCCATTCAGTACAAGCCCTGTGTTCTCCCTGGTAATTGGGATTGTTGGGCTGTTAGATCTTAAGATTTTGTACTAGATATAATTCATTTTAGCAAGTTTAATTTGACCCGGAATTATTATTATTGTTCAGGGCCTCATAAAAATAGTTTTGAGGGCTTAGGCAAGACTATAGTAATAAATGTGCAGACTTTGAAAAATATTAAGAACAGAATCCTTGTGAAATTATACAGACCACCTGAGAGTTAGACACCTTTTGGCTTTGTAAGTACTTGTAAGAAATAGTTTTGTCGAATTTGCAGTTGCCTCATTTAGCCAAGGCCTATTGCTCCTTTGGTGTGCAGACGTGACAGTGGAATTACAGGCATTTTCAAGATGCATGAGTGCCAGGTGTACCCACAACTGCTATTGTGAGTGGGGAGGCACTTAAGACCTTTGTTCCCATCCTGGCCCTGGCAGGGTTTCCACTTGTGACAGTCTCAGAGCTTTAATTAGCAGGCGCAGACTGTGGTCTTAAGCTCCCGCCCCCTGCTAATAAACTTTCCTGTGGGTGTAGAATTCAGTTTGCTTCCCAGAAGCATACTACAGAGGGGCAGAAGGAAAGGAAAATCTGCAGGGGAAAATGGGGAGAAAACACACCCTACCAAAACATAACCCTACACACGCAGTCTCCCCCACGCCAGGAAAAAGACAAAAGAAAAATGAACTAAATAAAAAGGCCATGTTAGTTTTTTCATGCTCTTCTGGATGGTGTGCAGATACTTCTTTGATGAGGGTGGTGTAAGAATCTGTACTGAATAGAGCATAAGAGAGAGACTGAATGTGCAGTTCCCAGTCACTTCCTTTGGCTTTGTGTTGAGGATGGGTGCTGAAGGGTGAATCCCTCTGCTCTGTCATGCATGAGAGGCCAGAAAGGGAGGAAACCTAGCATGTGGGAAGGTCAGGGAAAGGAGAGCATCTGGTAGGGTTGCCAGACGTTTAACCAAAAATACCGAACAGCACCCTCCCCCCCCCAAAAAAAACCACTGTTGAGGGGGGAAAAGGGAGGGAGATCAAAGTTGTTGGGAAAAAAAGGACCCTGACAGTTATTAAGCACAACCCCCCCCCCCAACCCCCCCCCCCCCAAAAAAAAAACCCAGCATGGCCCTTTTAAGGCCTTTACGGTTTTTTGGTTTTTTTTCCAGCACCCATCTTCTTTTCTTACTTTGTGTGGGAAGAGAGCTGCCATGCGGAAACAGGAAAGTGGGGGGGGGGGGAGAGAACGGTGAGGCTGGAGGAGGGTCTGGGAGAGGCCCGGGGACTGGGTCGGGGGGGGACTCGGGGGCTGGGCCCAGTTCCTGAGTGTGTGTAGGGTTGCCAGATGTCTGGTATTTTCGGATTTTTTTTAACCGAACAGGAGGTGAAAATACCGGACTGTCCAGGTTAATACCGGATACCTGGCAACCCTAGCATCTGGGGGCTGCTCCTATAGATCATTCTCTTCCCCCACGTTTGACGGGGGGCGGGAGGAGACAGCATAGGTGGAATAAACAGGCAAACAAACAATGTCCTAATTCCTCCTCATTGTGGAGGAAATGGGACCTGGAACATTGGGGAAAGGGGTAAATGTCAGAAAATATTGTCGTTTCAGCTTTGTGGAACAGTGGAAGTTAATCTGATGAGTACTTTAAAATCTTTTTGGAAAAGCACTTCCGGGGGGAGGGGGAGGTCCAATAAGCAAGACAAAGAGTCAAGAACTTTCTCCAGTGACACAGTCATTGTGTGTAGTCTTAAGCAAGTTGCTTCTCCATACCTCCATTTTTTCTGAATGATGAGGTTAATATTGAATGATGTATTTCACAGGCCTCTTCTGAGGAGTGAGTTTGACAGCTCTTTGAAGAAGGAAAGTTGAATGAAAATTGCTATGCCCAAAAGTTACTTTGTTTGGAGTTGCAGACATTGAGTACATCTGAAAATCAGGCAATTTTCATGCAGATACTTAAACATGGATTTGTGAGCCTAACTTTAGGCATCAAAGTTTAATAATTTTGGCCTGTACACAATGTATTTTACTTTGTTTTTTAATTATCCATGATTTTGAAAGTAGAGATTAATTCTCATGGAAATTTAGAAAATGAAAAATCATTTGTTTAGTACAAGAAAGTGCTCTGTACAAAGCAAATTTAGGCATAGGAAGCTAACACCCATCTTTCCAAGGTAAAAGTACATTTAAAAAAACCCTTCATAATAAAAATGAATTCAAGTCCAGTGTAATGCACTGAAATTCAGTTGATGAGTTAATTGGGTTTCAGATATTTACATATGTAAAATAAATGCTCTAGATGGAGTACTAGCTTATAAATTTATCAGTGGCTTCCAATGATATCCCGAATGTAATAGTGTGTAATGAAGAATTTCGATGTCAACTTACAGTTCTTGGAAGTTGGTATTATAACATGGTTTTTTTCCATCCTTTAACTATTGTACAGTGGCAAGGCAGAATAACGTCACGTGTCTTATGCTTTATTTTGAAAATGGTAGTTGCTATGAGTAATTATTTCCATAGAAAATTATTCATGTTTCTATATACAGAACTGTGCCAAGTTCTTATGACAGGAATGAAATGAAATTGCTACCCTTCTGTTGGAGGGGTATTTAAATTATGTATGGAATGGAGCTGAGACATTACATTTTAATACATGTTCCCCATCAGATTTGTTGAAGACTTTAAGGTCTGCTGTTGCCGCTGAAGCTTTCCATGGATAATTAGTACTGGCAAAAGGTGATTGCAATCCTGAAGAATGAGGAAGTCTCGTTAAAAGATCAGAAACATCATGGACAGTGGCTATGAATGAGCTAGGCAGACAGTATTCTAGACAAAGCTCAACCCTGATCTAGAGAAACCATCTTCAGGCATTAGATGGTTCTTCAGGTCTAGACAATCCTTAACCTCTCTGCTGAGAAGGCAGTTAGTTATGGTGCTTTTCATGATGGCACCGAGACCATAACTAATGATCTACTTTTGCTGTTTTTAATATAAATTGTAATAAGATTTATTTTGCTGTCACTGAGCATTCTTAGATTGCATGCAATAGAAGAACTGTCAAACTAAATGACTTACTGGAGATATTACTTAACTCAGAAAGGCCTTTTGGGCAGAACTGACCAAACCAGTCCTACATACGTGCTATCTTAACTACATTTGGAGCATTGGGAAGGAATAGTTCTTGAAAGGAGAATTTTAGGAACTAATCTATATTAAATCCTAAGACATTGCCAGTTTTCTCTTCTGTACTCACTGTACAAACGCTGTAGAGGGGAGATAATGGAATTTAGAAATGTCTGATGTCCAGTGTCCCTATTTGAACAAAAATCTTAGGTTAATGAGCGGCAACAATATAAGTTTGGGGTAACACCCTGCAAAATCCTGAGGAATTGGCTTTTTTGTGAAGGGATGCGTCTCATAAGAACGATAATATGCGTGTGGAATCAGAGGAAAACGTTATGTATTACTACTGTTTGAGGGCAGCTTAGAACATGTTTATCAAACTGTGACTCAGGTCTACTATTGAGTAAGAAACAGTCACTTCCATGAGAGCGCTAAATGAGAGTAAGTGCTCTTGTGGTCAAAAAACAAATTTCTTCATTGCAAGATATGCCATTAAAAAGAAAGATGACAGAGTAATCCCCACTGTTAGAAAGCATCTTATGATAGTTTAATGCCATTGACATTGTGAAACCAACTACAAGCTGATTATCACATTTATCAAAAAGGCAGTATGGGAACTGCTTCAGGCTCCTTTATCTTTCAACATCTCCTTCCTCCCAATGGAGTTTACGCAAGGGCTGCCTGGGGAGAGGTGATTAAATTGATGCATGATGAAGCCAACCTGATATGATAAGATTAAAAAAAATGTTATCATACATACATCTTTTTAGGCTGAAATAATCTGGGCTTCTCTTGACATAGTGTATAATAGAGGGGATTGATTCATTATCAGGAATCTGCAAGTATTTTTGAGCATGTTAATTGACATTTTAACATGGAACTGTAACTGCTAGCCTTGTATGTATGCAGCACCAAACCAAAACTTCTACCTTTCTTCACCAAGTTCCTAGAGAATGTTGATAGCTATTGGAGATACAATGGGGAAAAGAGTCTCTCATAATTGATCAACTCACCAATGCAGGGCTGTTCCCTTCAGTTACTGCCTACTGCTTTGTCCAGTCCAGTTTTTAGTATTTCCAGGGATGAGCCTTTCACCATTCTCCTTGGAAAATTATTTCACAGTCTCCTTAAGATGTAAGGAAATTCTCTTTATATTTAGTCTAAATCATGTTGGTCTTTATAGGATTCTATAACTGAACTTACATCTCAACATACAGGGATTGCATTGCTGATAACTCCAGCAAATGGATTCCTGTTTTGTTTCTGATGCTGCCTCTTACTTACAAGATAATATAACGATACTCATTTCTTGAGGGTACTGTGAACTTTGTAAAACACCTCGTACAAAAGGTAGGTAAAGTACATATTCTTGTACTTGTTAGACTCTCTTATACTACTTTTTCCTTTCTTCAGAAAGAGTTTCAAAATGAAAACTGGTTACTTGGAAATCTTGATATTTAATTTTTCATCTAAATCTTGTATATAGCAAGGTATCTCAGAAGGTGCCTAACATTAAGAACATGTCTAGTCCCATTAATGTCAGTAGTATTACTCACATGCTTAAAGTTAGGCACATATTGCTGAATCAAGGCCTTAACTTGAAAATGAATCTCGATCCCTTAAATTTTATGTAAGTATTAAACAACTTTTTCATTCCATCCAAGATAATTTATCTTTGAAGAACCTTGCTGCTTGTATCTCAACTGAATTAGATGCCAATTTATACACACCACACGTTCAGTACAAGATTAAAATGTATTGTTAGTGAAGCCTGAAGGAATGATGTAATTTTAAAGTTGTTTGCACAAACTGGAATATTTCTGGATGTTCTTGTTCAGGCTCTCAATTATCTTCCTAGGGAGCATGTGTTATTTGGTCAATCACCAAGTAGCACTTAACAATTGCCACAAGTTTTAAAGTTTGTTTCTTCCTTTTTTTCCTTTTTTTGCATTGTCGCTAATTTTGATCCTGATTTTTTGCATTGACGCTAATTTTGATCCTGATGTCTTGCAAGGTCATGGTTCTTCCTCATCAAATCCAATGTAATCTTAACAGTGAGACTATAAGAGAATTTTAATGCCATGCTGCAAAGGAAAGCAGCAAAATTCCTCTGAGAAAACAAAAATGGTTTCTGTTAATCCTCCTGATATCGAGAGTGTAGGGTAGGGTCAGACAACCAGTATTCCAGCCTGAGAACTCAAACAAAGTTTGTGGTGGTAGTTGGGGAAGGAAATAAAGGTGCCATCTTATGATGGAGTCTAAACAAATTACATTTACTTTCTGCTGCTTGTACAACCTTAGGAATGCTGCTGTGGTTCCATCTGAGTAAATATTTTTTTGTTTTGCATTCTGCGAAACAGCCAAGTGGGACTCTGCAGAGCAATGCTGAGGAGCCTTATGATGTGCTTTAAAACATGGTATGCTGGAACAGTTTTTATAATGGGGGCACTAAGAGCCATTGAATCAAACTGTAAACCCTTTATATAGTGAGAACCACAGCACACCCACACCCATGATTCCAGCACCTATGTTGTTCAGTGTTCTGCCCCAAATATTTTCTCCTTTTCCTCCACATCAATGATGTAAACCTGGCTCTCCACATGGGATAAAATTAGTGTGCCTGGATTACAACTGGTAGACTCTGTATCATCAGTCTTAATCATATGGATACTAGAAGATTGGCCTGTTGGTCAGGGTGCTAGCCTGGAACTCTGGGTTCAATTTCCTGCTCTGCCACAGACATTTTTTGTGACTTTAGGCAAATCAATTAGAGTCAGAATTTTTAAATGCAGTTAGGTACCTAATACCCTTGATTGCAGTGGGAGTTAGGCCCCTAAATTCCAGTCAAAAAGTGACTCTCAGTCTCTCCGTGACTTGGTCTTTTTCCGGAAAATGGGTATAACCTCCATACTTCCAGGAGGCTAAATAAATTGAAGACTGTGAAGTAATTATCTTATGATAGTCATTGGGGCCAGATAAGTATCTTAGGGCATATCTACACTAGGAAATGATTTTGAAATAACTTATTTCAAAATAGCACATCCACACTACAGAGAAGCCTTGAAATTAGTCCAAGGCAGGTTCCCTTAATGTGGATGCACTATCTTGACTGAGAGCCCCAGGAAGCACTGGGGAGCAATTACAGTACATTGAACGACTCTGGGAAGTAGTTATTTCAAAAGAGCAGCGGTGAAGTGTCCACACTACCACTATTTTGAAATAGCTATTTTGAAATAACCTTTATTCCTTGTGGAAAGCAGGAGTTATTATTTTGAAATAACCAGCCCCTTGTTATTTCGAAATAACAGGGTTGGTAGTGTGGACTCTGCTTGTTATTTTGTAGACCAGGGCTCAGACAGGCCGATGATCCATGTGAGTGAAAGTATCAGTCTATTTTGTGATTTAAATAATCAGCTATCTAAATTAGTTCATTTTCTGAATCAGGCACAGTGATCTTCAGGACTGTCCAGATTATAAAATAATGCTTCAGCTCAGCCATGAGTTCCACTGGCTGTGTTAGTTAGATATTTAAGATGCACTGTGATTATTTGTATGTCTATTAGATTTCTCAGGAAGTGGATGATAGGAGAGGTATCATGCGAGGATTACCTGTTGTGATCCCTCCCTCTGGGGCATTTGGTATTGACCACTTTCGGCAGACAGCATACTGTGCTGGATGGACCTTTGGTCTGACCCCGTATGGCCATTCTTATGTTATGTTACTCAAACACAGGGTGTGTCTAGACTACAGAGTTTATTCGAAAAAAGTAGTCTTTTTTTTTTAAACTTCACCTGTGTCTAGACTGCAGCCGCGTTCTTTCGAAAGTAAATTGAAAGAATGCGGCAGTTTTTTTATTGCAGTAAACCGCAGTTAAAACTTCACCTGCATCTAGACTGCAGCCGCGTTCTTTCAAAAGTACTCTTTGGAAAAATGGCGCTATTGAATGCAAACTGTGCTTTTTCGAAAGAGAGCATCTAGACTCTCTTTCGAAAAAGCAGCTCGCTTTGAAAAAGCCTCTTTCGAAAGAAGCTTGTAGTCTAGACATAGCCACAGTCTTGTAAAATTGCTTCTCATCAACACTCAAGTGATTGCTCATAGCATATGAAGAAACTTCCCTGCTAGGAGGGAGTCCTGTATGATGACTATATTTTACAGTGAAGTCAGTGGGAATTCTGCCCAAGTAGAGAAGAAACACTGAATAATGACCTGAATTTAGGATCTGCTTGTTATTTGTATTGTAGTACTCCCCAGTCAAGGTGCCAGGATTAGGACATCACGGTGCTGGATGCTGCACTAATACACAGTAGGAGAATCTTGCCTTACCATTTACAATCTAAGACGACAAAAACAGATGAAGAGTGAGGAAGTAGGGTTACCAGATGGCTTTCAAAAAAATACTGGACACACATGATCTCAGAACAGGAGGGGGGGCCGGGGGAGGGGAACGGGGGGGGGGGGGAGAGAGGACTGGCCGGCGGGAAGCAGGGCTGGCCAGGAGGAGGTTGGGTGGAACAGGGCTGGCTGGGGAAGATCGTGGGGAGAGGGACTGGCTGCAGGGAGCGGGGCTGGCCGGGAGGGGATTGGGAGGAGCGGGGCTGGCTGGGGGAGATTGGGGGAAAGAACCAGCCGGCGGGAAGCAGAGAGAATAATACTCAGTCTACTCTACAGCATTAGCTAAGTGCATGCGTTAAAGCTCATGCACTAAGCTCCAGAGGTCCCATCTTCAATTCTGCTGATCAGTGTTATACCACAGTGAAAGCTCTCAGAACCCAGATTCCCAAGATGAGGGAGATCTGCATAACTTCTGTGGATGAGTCCCAGAGGGGATAGCTATGTTAGTCTGAATCTGCAAAAACAACAAGGAGTCCTGTGGTTCCTTAGAGCAGGGATGGGTAATATTTATTGATGCGGGGCCATGCCAAGAATTTGGAAAGTGGTCGAGGGCCGCACTCTTTCTTGATTTTAATGGAAGAAGTGCTGGATCTGGGATGGAGATTGGGTACAGAAGGGAGCTTGGGGTAAGGGACTGGCATGCAGAAGGGCGTATAGGGTCTGGGAGGGAGTTTGCCTGGGAAGGAGGCTGTTGTGACCTGGGGCAAGAGACTGGGGTTCAGGAGAGGGTGCAAGGTTTGGGTTGTGACCTTGGGCAGGAGATTGGGGGCAGGGTTTTGGGTTATGACCTAGGGCAGGAGGGGATTGTGATCTGGGGCAGAGGATTGGGGTGCCAGATCTGGGAGGGGTATGTGTGCAGGAGTGGGGCAGAGGGTTTGGGTTATGTGGAGTAGGGGGGCAGAAGTGAGGGGCAGAGAATTGGGGAAGGGAGGGGCTGAGGTGCCAGAGGCAGGCTCTGGCCAGGAGAAATACATGGGTGACTCTCAGCTAGCAGCCCAGCACATTTCTCAGACAGTCTATGTGTGTGAATAACTGTGAGCCGGAGGTGAGAGGGGCATGGTGCATCATGTGCTGCTTGTTATTCAAACAGGCAGCTCCCATTGTCCAGAAACTGGCTAATTGGATTATGCTGGGGGAAGGATAGCACATGAAGCCTTTCTCCCTAAACCTCTGGACTCTCAGCTGCGAAAGAGAAACGATTGTGGCCGCCGCTTTTCTGAGCGGCGTGCAGGTGGTGCAAGGGAAGTAAGGAGCCTGCCTGATGCTCCACATTGCATCCGTGGGCCAGATCTGGTGGCTTAGTGGGCTGCATTTGGTTTTGATGGTGTCCTGTCCCTCGTGTGCAGTGCCCACGCCGTGCATTGAGACCCAGTTTGCACATGTGGATTGGAAAAGGATGAACCAGATGCCCCCACAGAGGACAGTTTCCCTAGCACTGCTTCCAGCCCTGATCACTATCCATTTGTAGGAGGATTGCAGACTGAACCATGTAGCCCCGGCCCAGGCATAGTGGGGCTGCTACGGCGGGTTAGTGACAGAGTAAGAGTCAGGTCACAGGGTAAGGCTGGACTGAGACACCTCTGGAGAGAGAATAATGTGCTGGGAAGTTCCCCCGAAACTTCTGCCTTCCAAAGCTACTAGTAGGAAAGCAAAATTGAGCCAGAGCTTCATTTTCCTCCTGGCTTTAGTGGACAGCCACAGGGAGGGAGGAACTGGCTGGTAAATGCACAAAGGGAGCTGCAGATTGTCTCTTTGGGTACAGCCTGAGCAGAGACAGATTCAGACAAGAAACTCTCGCCCCCGTTTGTGTGCCCTGCTCCTTCTAAGAGACACAAACGCCTTCCCCTAAAGATATGATTTGTCAGCCGGGGGACTCCGGGTGCAGGAGACAGATTTCCCCTTGGAGAGGTGTTTGTGCAACACCCAGCACTAGGTGGTGTGATGAAGAAAAAAATGAAGCAACCTTGAATCTCATATCCTGACTGAGAGCCTTTTGAAGTCAGTGCAAAGACTCCCATTGTCCTGCATGAATCATGCTTCAATAGCTCCAGTCCAAAGGCTCCTCGCCTATTGCCCAAAGAATAATCCAGTTGTTCCACAGGCTTATGTGTGTTACCATTCCTGAAGTCTGATTCGTGTCCTTTTATCCTTTGATGCAGAGACTGTCTGGTCTGGCCAGTCTACCTGGCAGAGGGACATTGCTGGTACAGGACCACTCCTTGCTTCCTTTTGCCTACGTTCTCGGGAAATAATAAGGAATGTGCAAATGGGAAGGAGATTCTTTGGGGCAAGGAGAATGAGAAGTGATGACAATTTTCATGGATGAATTTAACAGGGAAAGTGGTGGCATTGTGGATGGTGATTTTAATTCTGTGTTTGAGATTGTTCTTGTGACAGATCAGGGATATGCAGATTTTGATTGAATTTGTGCATTACAGTTGGTGGGTAGCTCTTTATATTGTGAGGCATGAAGTAGCCATTAGCTATGGTTAGAGCAGGGGTGGGCAATAATTTTTGATGGGGGGGGGCCAATCCAAAATTTTGAAATGTGGTTGAGGGCCGCAGTCTTCCATGATATTAATGGAGAAAATGCAGGGTCTGGGAAAAAGTTTGGGTGCAGAAGGGAGCTTGGGGTAAGAGATTGGGGTGCAGGAGGGGTCTAGGTGAGAGAAGGAGGCAGTTGTGACCTGGGGCACTGGGCTGGGGGGCAGAGGTTTGAATTGTGACCTAGTACAGGATAGGATTGTGATTTGAAGCAGGGGATTGATGTGCCGAATCTGGGAGGGGATATGGGTGCACAAGGGAGGCAGAGGGTTTGGGTATGTGGAGTGAGAGGGACAAAGGGTTGGGGAAGGGAAGGGCTGGAGCTCTGGCTGGGAGACTTATCTGGGTGACTCCTGGCCAGCAGCCCAGCATGTTTCTCAGGCAGGCAGCCTGCTCCACTCCCACACAAGCTGCAGGGTCATGTGCATGTGTGATTAGCTACCACCCAGAGTGGGAGGCGAGGTGCTTCGTGTGGTGCCTATTTTTCAAACAGGCAGCTCCAATTGACCAGTTTCTGGTCAGAAACTGGCAAATGGGATTGTGCTGGGGATGTGGTCAGTGCCTGAAGCCTTTTCCCCCCACACACACCCTGGGCCAAGTTTTGAAAGAGAAATGGCCTGGCAGCCATTTTCTGAGCAGCGTGTGCGTGGGGCGAGGCAAGCAGAGAGCCTGCCTGGGGCTCCCCACAGTGTCCGCGGACCAGATCTGGTGTCTTGGTGGGCTGGATCCGTCTTGGGGCTGTATTTTGCCCAAGCTTGCCTTAGAGACTAGCAGATTTTTTAGGGCATAAGCTTCTGAGGAAGAATGATCATAGATGAGACACAACTAGTTGAGGAACCTGGATAGATTTTGTTATATGAAGAGAAGAGCGAGAGTTTGGAGGAAGAAATTGTACAGAAATGGCACGGTGTTTTAAGGTTTCCTTACCTTATCATCCATGAATGGAGGTTTACCTCAGAAAATCATGCGATTAGGGATACTGTCAAATCAGTCCTGAAAGAGTAGAACTGAATTGGGAGTATGTATACTGGTTAGAGCAAGGAACTAATAGAGACAAGAACTTGGTAGGCCTGACTACAGTTCAGTTCCTCCTCACAACATCTAAAAGAAACTGCTAGTGTTATGTGATAGCTTGTCTACACAAGCCAACAGTACCAATTACACGGATGTAAACTGAAGTGTGCATTAATTGAGCTGTAACTGCCCTATGTAGTCATTGCTAGTGCAATGAAATAGTACCTACTTCACGTTAAGGGTTATGTTAACACAGTACCCTTTAGCACAAATTTCAGAGGGGTAGCTGTGTTAGTCTGTAATAGAAAAAACGTAATAAACAACAAATAGCCCTGCAGCACCTTAGAGACTAACAAAACATGTAGATGGTATCATGAGCTTTCATGAGTACAACCCACTTCTTCAGATAAATGAACCATTCTAAATTCAGCTCAGGAGATATAAGAAACCAAGGACCAGGAGTTTTGGAAAAACTTTGACACGTTTGATTAACAGACACTTTCCAAGACAGCCTAGAGAGGTTCAACCTGCATTACTGATTATTTATTAACTTCTTAAAACATGAAAATAAAATCTTTCCTACCAGTCTTATAGTTTTCTTTTTGAAAACTCGGTCACATACTGTAGCAGTGTCCAGAAATATGTGTCATAGTATGAATCTGGAAAAAAAAAAAAGTTCATAACACAGTTTTATAACAAGCATAGGTAAGCATTATTTAAATGCCTGCTCCTAAAACCTATTGAAGTTAATGCAAAGATATCCATTGATTTAAGTGGGCTTCAGATTATACCCTAACTTGGTAAATTTCTGAAAAATAATTTTAGTAGTAAGTCTGTTTCTCCTTACAATTTCTACAATCTAAATTACAAAGTCTACAGACCATGTTCATTTGTAATTGGCTTGTGTCCATGAAAGAAATATATAAATTGTGTTCTTTCTATTTGTATTTTATTTTAAAAAATATTTCTTCTGCCTATAAAACAGTAAAAATGTAATTTTTCTTCATAATGAAAAATAGAAAAATACGGCAAATTTTACTTTGGGATTTTCTATTAAAAATATTCATGTTTATTAGCTAAAATGGGCAAACAGCTATTTCAGGCATGCCTCTTTGTTGTGTAGTTCAGTGTCTCTTGTATAGCAGATTTGGGGACATGACAGAGAAATGGTGTTGCACTGATATTGATCATTAAATGGTTAGGAACTTTGTTTTTTTCATGTGTGTTACAGAGTGTTGAGCTGATGATGTAGGGAGATAAAGGCTGGTCACTAAAATAAAGCACTAGACAAAAATACCAAAAGCCTCTTGTACTCTGAGGCATAAAATCAGCGATGTCTGTGTTCAGAAAAAGCAAAAACCTAATAAAGAAGAAAAAGCAAAAGCTGAATGTGACTTTTTGGAATTACAAAAACAATTTTTATTCTGGTCTTACTGGGCAACTTATTTATTGAATTCACACAGAGAGCCCTTTCAAACTAAATTACATTTCATATTTTGCCCACTGCATCTGGAATCTAGTGCCAAACTGAAAACCACATAATATAATTTTAGGATTAAACCATCTATTACTGATAGATAATGACAGAGCAGAAGGAGAAGGCACCAGTTAGTCTGCATTAGCTCATATATTCTGGATAACTCTTCAGTGAACTCTGAAGATTTGTGAAATTCTACTACTCTATGCTGATGTCTCACTGCATTTTTGACATGATGAATTGTCTCTTTTCCCAAGTCACTGACAGGTCATGTCATAGTCCACCAACAGGTAGTGCTTTTTCAGGTAGTGTACCATATACTGTAATCCTATTCTAGTCAATTTTATAATAAGATGATTAATGTTTTGTTAGCTAGAACAATATTGTCCATTTTAATGAAATATACTTTGGGGTTTACTTCCAATGTGAACAGGTAACTGGTTAATTGGTCATTGGGTGATGCTTACAGGATACTGCCATGGGTGGAGAGCTGCCCCAGTGGGGCTGGGAGCCAGTGGCAGCCTCCTCCCCTCCCTGGCAGTAGCCCAGCCCAACCCAACCCAGCCCCGGGGCCAGGGATCCTGCTTAGCTGGTTAATCGGTTAAACGCTAACCTAACATTTAACTGGTTAACCAGTTATTTGGGATTTTAAATCCCTAGAGTTTACAGATCCAAAGATATTTGCCTAATGGCCCCATTCAGTTCAATTATGTATTCTGTTTCAAGTTACATTTCTTTCAAATTGTTTAACCAGTTAAACATATTGTTTGACGGGTTAACTGATTAAATTGGAGGTGGAATGGGGGAGGGGCACTCGAGCCCTGCTAGGCTTTGCATGCCACTGGGTTGGAGGGGTGCCCCCCTTCTCCTCCCGCAGGGCTGGAGTGACAGCCTGCCTTTAGCAGGCAGGGAGCTAATCTAGCCCCTCCTCCTGGGTAACCGGTTCATTCCCCAGTGCAGTTTATTTTTTAGAGGGACTTGAGGAAGTTACAGGAATATTCCCCATGTAGCTCAATTAAGTTATTATGCAAAGTGCTACATTTGCAGCGAAAAGAAAATAACAAATTGTAGGTGTTAGTGGTAAGCCAAGATATTAGACAATCAGCTAGTCTCCCTTCCTTTGTGGGAGTGAATAGTAGATAGTACTTTTTTCACACCTGCATATAGTTAGCCAGTTGAATTCTTGGCTGCAAGAAAGCCATTAAGTTGTTATAGCTTTAAAAACAAAAAATACCAAATACTTTTATGATCAGTGATGATCTAAAGTAAGAGGAATTGAAATGTAGGCTTCAGAGTTGGGGAAGAACTCTTTGCCTGATCTATAGAAATGTGGATGTGAATGCAAATAGGATGCAATATCCATGGCTCATTTTTACAGATATGTATGTGAATACAAATTTTGTATTTAGAACCCTGCACATTTATGGATATACACTTTATATCCATGGGTCTGCCTCATCTGCGGACATCAGTGCAGATATTCTCAGCTAATTTTTGTGGATATAGATGCGGATGCCGATACAAAGTTTGTATCTGTGCAGAGCTCTACTGATGTATAATCTTGCATAATTAGCTATGGTTTTATTATGTATTTTCACTTTTCTCTCATGCATCAGTTACTGGACAGTCTTAGAAGCAGATTAGATTTGGACTTGATAGACCAGTGGGCTGGCTCTATGTGGCAAATCCCATCTCATTGCAGTACTTAATAGAATAATAATCCAAAGGGGAAAAGTAAATTTGGACCAATTTCACAGCTGTTTGTTACTTTATGACAGTGTAATAGCTCTTAACTCATTGTGACAGAACTGTTTTGTTAAGAACCAAACAGCTGTTTGCTTTCTTTAATCACTCTTTAGATAGCAGCAAACTTAGTGATGGGTTTAGTTTGTTTTGTTTTTTTCTAATAACCCTGGAGAGTTCTATTGTTTTCTTTGTCATACTTCTCTCCTTAGTGTTGTGCTCCTGTTAATACGGGTAGAACTTTTCTAGTCCAGCACACTCTGGTCCAGCAATATCCGTGATCCAGCATGATTTCCGTTATCTGGATGTCCAGCCAATTTTCCTGCAGTCCCATAAAGTGTGTTTAAAGCCGCTAGTTCTGGCTCTCAGTGATCTGTGCTGTTATTTAGCTCTAATTTACCCCTAAATGGCTTCTATGAGCCCAGCAAGCAATGGAAGTGTGGTAATGTTGCTATACAATATTGACCTCCTGTGGCCCAGCAAACTCTCTGGTTTGGCACCAGTCAGGTTCCGAGAGTGCATGGCTACAGAGGTTCAACCTGTATAAGCTATTTATATCAGGTAGGCAATATTTTTTGCCCAGGGGCCACTTCAAAATTTTTTGAAGCAGCACTGTGCCACCCTGGAAGGGGCGGGGCCCAGATAGGAAGGAGCGGGACCTAAATGGAAAGGGTGGGGCTACCCCATTCCTAAACCATAAGTGGTCTGGGGATGGGAGAGCCCCTTTGCCCCCCCTTCCCACTAGGCACCCATGTCCTGGAAGAGGCTTGGCATGCTCCCCCACCCTCAGGCCAATCAGGACGTGGGGGCGGGGGAGCACAGGAAACCTCCTCCTCCCCTGCAAGGAGCACGTGGCTAGGGCAGGCGAAGGAAGCTGATTGGACTGGGGGCGGGGGAGTGCGCAAACCCTACTCCTGACCTACCCCCTGCCCTGTGAGCAGCACCTGGTGCTTCACAGCACCATGTGCTCCTGGCAGGGTGTGAGGAGGCTTCACGTGCTCCCCTGCCCCCAGGCCCTAATTGGTTTGGGGGCGGAGCAGCAGCAGATTTTCCGTGGGCCAGATCCACCCGCTTGGCAGGCTGGATCTGGCCCGAAGAAGCCCTTTTGTCCACCCCGAATTTATATGGTCCTTCAGCATTCCCACCAGATCAACAAAAGGCATTTGGTTACCCAGTTTCTTTCGAAAGTTATATGTTTAAATATCTTTCCATTGTCAAAATGCCATAAATGTTTTCATCTTTATTCTATATTTCAGACAGGTTGTACAGGTGGAACCTTTCTAGTCCGGCACCTTTGGAACCTGACCAGTGCTAAATTAGAGAATTTTCCGAACCACAGTAGGTCAATATTGTGTAGCAGCATTACCAACACTTCAGTTGCTTACTGGACACTTATAAGACATTTCGGGGTAAGTTAAAGCTAAATGACAGAACAGTGAGTGCCAGGACTGGTGGCTATAAGCAAACTTTATAGGACCATGGGAAATTTGGCCACACCCATGATAAGTGGACAGCAGACTAAAATCATGCCAGACCACGGATGTTGCTGGATCAGAGAGTGCTGGACTAGAGAGGTTCAACCTGTGGATACATTTTTTTAATTTCTCAGAATTTGTCATGTTTTCACAGTATGACCTTCCATTCTTCCATTGTCAGAAAGTCAGACATAATAGAGAAGGGCTGCTTTGTATTACACGTCTGTAATCTAAAATATGATATACAAAATATTATGTTCATTGTTTGAAGAAAACATCAAATATTGTTATTCTTTGCAATTCTGCAGTTTTGCCCTTTCAATAATATATATGCAAGAGAAGTTATGCCCTTTAAATATTAAAATAGCACTTCTAAATTAACAGTAATCCTTCACGCTGGACCACCAAACTGTTATAGTACATGTTTCTATTTAAATGGAGTATATATAAATTCCTATGACCTCCCTCTCATAATATTGCTTATTAATATTTTTAAAGCCAAAAGATATATTGAAGGAATTTAGAATGAAAATATATGTTCAAACTCTGAAGTCATTATAATAAAATGACTTTTATGTGTTTTGCAAAGTTGACAAACCAATCAAGTTTACACAAGGAACAAAATCAGATGCCATTTCACAGTGAACATTTTTTAGCAGAGAACTATCTGAAAACATTGTTGGAAAGCTCCCAGGCAAACATCTGTACATTTTTTATGTAAAAGAATTACGCAAAAATAAAAAGTGTCTCAAGAATTATCATTAATCTTGAAAAACGTGCTTTTTGCAAAGTGGATTTTTAAGCTGTGTATTTCAGGAGTGGTATATTTTGATGGAGCAGTGGCAAGAACATAATTAACTTTGCATCAGCAGCCTTTTCAGTCAGGACAGAGCAGGATCTGCAAATGTGAATGGTCCTTGTATAGGAACATAAAGGGGGCAGGGAAGGCTCCATTTACTCTTGTGTATCTTGTGTCAATTTGGCATTCTGGTATGCTGCTGTTTCCAGCTAATGGGCGCTGCCTGTTGTCAACCTCCTCCCTTCTCATCAGGCTCATAGCTGTTCAAAAACCACATGGCCCCTGTAGCTTGTGCAAGGGTGGAGCAGGTAGGGTGTCTGCTTGAGAAGGCTGTTAGCTGGGAGTCAAGCAGTTAAGTCTCTTGGCCAGAGCCTGCCTCTGGCACCCTAACCCTCTGCTCCCCACCCCACATAACCCAAACCCTCTGCACCCCCATCCAGCAGCCCAATCCCCTGTCCCAGGTTACAGCCCAAACCTCTGCATGCTAGTCCTCTGACACAGGTCACGACTGCCTCCTTTACCCAAACACCCTCCTAGACTCTACACCCTCTCCTGCACCCCAATCCCTTACTGCAAATTCCTTCTGCACCCAACCTCCATCCCAGACCCCCACCTTCTCTATTAATATGGAAGAGTGTAGCCCTTGACTGCTTTCCAAATTCTTAAGAGTGGTGCCCTTCCCCCCCATCAAAAATTATTGCCCACGCCTGGGGTAGACAGTGCTTTGAAGTTGTGGCTCAGGCTGTATCTCAGGCTCTGAAGTCCACCCTTCTCCCGATGCTTCACATCTCGATCTCTAGCCCAAGTCACAACCTGAAAGAGTTGTCTACAAAGCTACTTTTAGAGCAGTAGTGTGAACCCTGCAAGCTGGTCTTGTCAAATGGGCTGGAAGACTTGTCATGGGCTGTGTAGATATACCCATTATGGGCAAACTGCTGACGTGCCCACTAATAAATGTTTTAAGGACATAGATCAAAGCTTTGGATTTGGATAAACAAAGCAAATTTCAGTATTTGAAGTCTGAATGTAATTGTTCTAAGACCACAGTCAAGTTTGGCTTCATAAGTGTTGTTCACTGTTTCTAAACCTGGAGTAACTTGAAAGTAAAATCTGTTTTCTCACAAAATTCCTTCTTTAGCCCGTAGTCTCTGGATCCTTGGCATTCTTTTCAGTTTTGTATTTTTTGTTCAATTTTTTCCAAGTGTTTTAAAAAAAACCATCGAAGTGAACTTTAATACTTTATTAATAGGGTTGGACTAGGAAATCCACAGAAATGTGTAAAATACATTTTCAGGGCATGGCATTGGCAGGGCAAGCTTCCCCTGACACTGGCCTGCCAGTTTGCCTCAATCCTATTTTTGGAAGGACCATTTCTCGAGGCTAGTTTAGTCTCTGTGGTCCATTCAGCCCTCGACCAGTCTGCTGAGATTAACAGCTTAGATGCATTTGCGAGGCAGATGCCTGCCTGTTGCAAATGTACATCAACAAGTTCTGTCATGTAGGTCACTGAATAGATGCCAGAAGAAAATGGCTGTCAGTCACTGATCTCGGCAGGTTTTAAATTGGTGAACTGAAGGTGGAAAGGACCCATTTACATAAGCCTTTGAACCATCTTGACTTTCAAGTTTTAATTTTAATAAAATAGCTTTAATCACTTAAAAAAAGATACATGAAATGCACTAGAGACACTACCCAAAGTGATGTAAAAAAAAGTTATGTTTCCTTTATATTTAATTTTTACTCTCTACATTTTTCTGTTTAAAACTGACACATCACATATATGAACAAGACAAGATGGGTGAGGTAATATTCCCCTGTAGGGAAACAGTTTTCACAAAGCAATCACTCTATAACCCATGTATCACACCACATCCTCACAGGAAACCTGACCAGCATTTTCAAAAGACAAGTCTGGGAACTTGAATTCCTTTGCTAGATGCTACAAATCATGGTCTGAATAAAGACACTGGATTTAAGGCTTATTACAATAATCTGTAATCCATTAACTCCCCTTTTTGTCCAGTGACTACAGGGCTGTAAATGAGCCACTTCACCTTGCATGGTCCCTTAGAATATGTGCAAACTATTTATAGTAAACTATCTGCTCAATCTCGCAAATAGCTGTGACATTCTGGGTATGTCTATACTAGTATTGGATATCTGCAGTAGCCCATGCCAGCTGAGTAGGATTCACAGGGCTCGGGCCAAGGGCTTTGTAGTTGCGCTGTAGCTGTTGGAAGTTAAAATGTTCTCCTACTGGTTTATATATGTTACTCTCTTGATGTCCAATTTGTATCCATTTATCCTTTGGCACAGAGACTGTCTGGTTTGTCCAATGTATGTGGCAGAGGGGCATTGCTGGCACATGATGGCATATACCACATTAGTAGGTATGCAGGTGAGGGAGCCATCATGGTGTGGCTTATGTGATTAGGTCCTGTGATGGTGGTGCCTGTATAGATACATGGAGAGAGTTGACAACAAGTTTTATAGTAGGGATTGGTTCCTGGGTAAGTGTTCCTTTGGTGTGGTGTATGGGCTGCTGGTGAGGGTCTGAGAGTGAGGGATCGTTTTCCAGGATGGGTTGTATATTGTCAATGATGCTCTGAAGGGGTTTTAGCTGAGGGCTGTTAGGCGATAATCAGTGGTGTTCTGTTGTTTTTCTTGTTGGGCCTGTCCTGTAGTAGGTGGGTGCTCATCTGGCTCTGTCAATCTGTTGCCTCACTTCCCCAGGTGGGTATTGTAATTTTAAGAATGCTTGATAAAGGTCTTGTAGGTATTTGTCTCTATCAGAGGTATTGGAACAGAATGTTTGTATCTTTGTCACTTACTCGACCATGTTACATTATGCTAGCATGAATACTGACCAAGGCTCTAACCGAGGGAGGAGGACTCACCACAAAGGATATTGCTGGCTGAGAGCTTATAAGAGTGGAAGTATGTCAGCCATTAGACTAAATGGTTGCTGGTGCTCTCCTGATACCAAGATCATCCTGAAGCAGAGTAATGCCAATGGCAACTCATCCCAGTTCTCTGTGACAAAAATGCCAGTAGGGTAGAAGGTGTAAAACTATATACTTTGATGTGGGTAGTCACAAGAAAGGAAATCAGTTTGCTTTCTGTCATGAAAATGAAGATGTTGAGCTGGTAAAATGTTTAGACACTTCCTGATAGGGAATGAAACATGTTTGTAAGGGGCATGTTTTCTCCAACTGAAGACAAGTTAACGGAGGTCTAGGCCATGTTGGTGTGGGTGTAGCCAGTAGAGATTGGAGAGCTATACTGGAAGGATGCCACTTGTAATGATATTGGATAGAAGACAGCCAAGAGGGAAGTCCAAAGATACAGTCCATGGACCAGATGTTGCTGGACCAGTCTGATAGCGTGAGTTTTGGAAGAATGCTGCAGAAAGTTGCCGACCCTTAATAGGGAAGTGGCAAGGACGAAGAAGAATAGATATAGATATGTATTGTATTACATTTAAGTTACAAACATTATATTTATTTGTTGTGATACATGCTGAGTAAATGGTGCAAAGGAAACGAGAGCAGCAACAAAATGAATACAGAAATAATAAAGCTGACAACTAGTAAAGCTGACAGCTAGCATCTGGCAATGCAGATGTGGGCTATGGAAGTGGGGAAGAGGAGGAGATGGATGCATGAGAGTAGTGAGAATTTGGAGAAGAAAAAACATGGTTTTGATATGGAAAATTAAGCCATTATCTTGTGATTTGATGTCCTGAAGTTGAGGCTGCTCAGCAGTTCACAGGGTTGGGCCCTAATGTGACATAATGAAATAAAGTTCCAAAAAACTGGAGCTAAGAGAGAAACATGCAGCATGTTTAGCATCACTGCCTGCTTATTCATTACACTTCCTATAATTGCAATAATCTGAATAACGAGTACAGGCTCTGGGATATTGAATAATGCTGAGGGGATATTTACATACACATATAGAGACTTCAGAAAGCTCTTGTACAATGGACACTCCAATAAATACAAGTAGGAACCTGCTTCTACTGAAGTCAGTCACACAGCTCCCCTGATAAAAGCCCTGCATGTTTTGCAGTGCGTCTAATAAACAGCATTCCTATCTTGCTATGAAAGCTTTATTGAAATGTAAGTGGAACAGTTGTAGGATAATTTTCCTCAGCTTTAAAGTAAATTGTTTAACCTTTAATCACATGTAGGGTGCATGCAAATTATCAGCAATCCTTGCAAATAACCATTCTATCAAAGGGTACAATCGCCATGCATTCTAATTCAAACAGTCTTTGTATATCCCACAAAACATTTTTACTAAACCAGGTTATATTGCAATCTTTTAAAAAGAAAAATTTTAAACACAGTTTACATTTACACTTATTTTCCTAATTGATGTCTTGGTATATTCATTAAAATATTTGTCTTGTACACTAAGGCATTGTCCACACTACCATGTTTTGTCACCAAAAACTGCTTGTTGGTGTCAAAACAGTGAGAATGTTCACTCTGCAATATGACTTTTGTTGGAAAAAATGCCTATTTTCGGTGACACAAAATGTAGACTCCTATGAGAACCTTTGTTTTCTTTTCCCTCCTTTATTGTTGACAAAGAGCCAAGGTAGACACTTCTGTTTGTATTGTGACAACTGGCTTCTACCAGCATCTCACAATGCCTGCCCTGATTGCTCTGCTCAGTGTTTTGATCTCTGCTGCCCTGCAACCATGTACCCCTCCCCTTTCAAAGCTCCAGAAACTATCTGGTAGCTGAGTAAGCAGCTCCGTTTGGAAAACAAAGATCAAATCATTAGAATACTCCAGTTCTACCATGCACTAGGAACTCAGTGACAGGCAGACTGAGGTTGCAGAGAGGGGTGAAACTGAGGGTAGAGACTGCTGTACTGTTTTGGCATTCCTCAGCACAGAGACCTCAGAAAGCTACTCATGGGGCTGTTCCCGGCAGTTGAGGAGGCTGTGGGAAAACTCTGAGGGAATCCCAAGATGTGCAGGAATCAACTTCGCCTTCCCATGACGTTGCACTGAGATACATACTCACAATGTGTTGCTCACACTGTTGATGATGGTGCCCCCAATGTGAACATGATCGGTCAACAGAGGGAGCAAGTGTGACCACCCATTGGCGATTTTTGTTTTGTCCACTATTAGGTGTTGACATATGTTTTATCAACAAACCTGGATAGTGTAGACCAGGCCTACACATGATGTGTCCTACATAGCCTTATGTACACAGTGCAATTCTGTTAATCATGCACAGTTTGTATAAATCTAGCTAAAACAACCTTGGAACTGTTAGCAATAATATTGGAGAACTCGGAGGATGGGTTTGGTCAGAGCATTGAAGAAGGAAAAACAGTGGCTCTCTTTAAAAAGGGAACAAGAAGGAGCAGAGAAATTATAGACCATTCAGCCTCACTTTAATACCAGGAAAGATACTGGAACAAATTATTCAACAATCCATTTGTAAACACTTAGAGGATAATAAAGTTAAAAGGAAATGCCAGCATGGATTTATCAAGAACAAATCATGTCAAACCAAACTAATTTCCTTTGTTGAAAAGGTTATTGGCCTAATGGATGGGTGAAGCAGTAGATACGATAAATCTTGAATTTTGAGTGTAGGGCTTTTGACACTGTTCCAGGTCACATTCTTATAGCAAGCTAGGGAAATGTAGTATAAATGAAGATACTATGAGATGGGTGTACAACTGATTGAAAGGCTGTTCTCAAAGAATAACTATCAGTGGTTTGCTGTCAGACTGCCAGGATGTATCTAGTTGAGTCCTGTAAAGATCTGTCTTTGGTCTGGTACTAGTCAGTATTTCACTAATGACTTAGACAAGAGAGTGGAGAGTATGCTTATAAAATGTATGGGTGACACCAAGCTGGGAGAGATTGTAAGCATTTTTAAGGATAGGTTTTGAATTCAAAATGACCCTTCACAAATTGGAGAATTGGTCTGAAATCAGCAAGATGAATTTCAGAAAATACAAGAGAAAAATACTATACTTAGGGGGAAAATACCCCAAAGGCACAGCTACAAAATGAGGACTAACTCGCTGTATGGTAGTAATGCTGAAAATGATCTGAGCGGTGAAGTGGATCACAAATGACAGTCAACAGTGTGATGCAGTTGTGAAAAAGGCTGCTGCTGTTCTGAGATTTGTTCATATAAGTGTCATGTCTATCACACAGAAGGTAATTATCCTGTTCTACTCAGCTTTAGTGGGGCCTCAGATGGAGTACTGTGTCCAATTCTGGCTACTAAAATTTAGGAAAAATGGACAATTTGGAGAAAGTCCAGAGGAGAGCAGCAAACAAGATAAAGTTTAAAAAAACCTGACCTATGTGGAAAGGTTAAAAAAAATTGTCATGTTTACGCTTGAGAAAAGAAGTCTGAGTAATAGTTTTCAAATAAGAGATATTATAAAGAAGAGAAGGATCTATTGTTCAACATGTTCTGTGAAGGCAGGACAGGAAGTAATGGACATAATTGCTGTAAGGGAGATTTAGGTAAGTATTAAGAAAAACTTTCTACCTATAGCAGTAATTAAACACTGCGATAGACTTTCCTGAGAGGTGGTGGAATCCCAGTCATTGGGGGTTTGTTTGTAAGATTAAGTTGGACAAACACCTGTTAGGAGTGGTCTGGGTTTACTGCCAGAGGCTAAAGTTGATGAGCTCTTGAGGTCCCTTCCAGTCCTACATTTTTATGATTTCATGATTCTGTATCACTGATTCACAGGTGTCATGTTATGGAAAGGATCACAACAATTTCAGACACCTTCTAAGAAGACACCTTCTGTTCTTAAGATCAGAATTCTTCCTGTGCCGTTAGAGGTATCATTTATGGAATGAACAGGGCTCAGCAATCCCTGTTTACCCTGGACCATACTTATGTATGGCCTCTATGTGAAATCTCAGAAGTTTGCTCTCTCTGACTAGTCAAGAATCCCCTGAACAGAGGGATTCTTTTGATTGGCTTTTTTGTGTATACTTCCAGCTGCCCGCTGGCCCGCTTGCCATGAAAGACACTGTCATCTTTCTTAACAAGCTCCAAAACAAAGTTTTGATTTGAGTTACATGTTCAAGCAGACTCTTTTTACTCCACCCCATTTGCACATCTTTATTATTTATTGTATTCTCAATAACTGATTAATCAGTAATCCCTGAACTGGCAATTTTCCTATGGAATGGAAAGGATTTATTTTCTGCTGGGGTGTGTTAAGGAATTGAAATGAAATTCTGGTTGGTCTTGCATTTCTTGACATGCCAAAGTGTTTGTTCTGTTAACATTACCCTTCTCCCTGTAAATCAGACATTCTTCTTGGGTTGCATAAAGTTATTTGTGACATGATTAATGCAGCAAGGTTAAAGAGGGATGACGTAGTGGCTCGTGCAAAGTTTACCTGAGAATTATCTCTAGCTCTCTACTGTTTAGTGTCTGTGTGAGTCATGTGCTGACGCATTGCCATCTCCTGTTCTTCAGCGGGGTAAGATCACACTTACCTCATTCTATGCATTTCTTCTTTTCATGCCAGATCTGATTAGAAGCACTTTTGTTTTAAGCCCTATATTTATGAAGCATTAAATATAATTTTTGCAGATAAGTGACCTAGCTTTTAAGCAGAAAGAGCCATTTGATATTTAAGGTTCACGCAACTGTGAAGACTCGGTGGGGATATTGTTGTCCTTAGATGAATTCTGCTTTTATCAACTTTAGCTCTTTTAAAATGCCAGACGATTTAATGATAATAGCTTGACAGCAGTAATGAGCTTCCCTTTAGGACCATATGCAGATATTGGCTTTCATTAGTCATCCTGATAGATGTGTACACACATGAAAGTTTATATTGTAAACACACAGGTAAATTTGTAGCAAAGCCACTAATGTTTCAATCCTGCTGTGGCTTTTCAGGCACCTGAGTTGAGGCCCAGGGAAGCGCACTGTAAATCGATTCCTTAACAAGGTTACAAAAAAGTTTAAGATAGTGGTGAAGATGGAACATGAACTTTATCCCTGCTAAATTTAAAAAACAGCAAATAGTACGGTAGCACTTTAAAGGCTAACAAAACTTGTTAAAAAGTTGACCGGATTTCTGAAGAAGTAGGCAGTGCCCACGAAAACTCATGATACCAGCTACATGTTTTGTTAGTCTTTAAAGTGCTACCAGACCATTTGTTGTTTTTTTCCTGTAACAGACTAACTTGGCTACCCCTCTAAAGTTTTTTATCCCTGATGTGTATTAAAATCTTGGATCTTCTCCAGCAGATGGGAGTCAGGCTTGTGATTAGCTTGTGATTAGCTGGCACATGGGATGTGTGGGGGTGTTCAGTATATAACCAGGTGAAGGCTCATGATTTCCCAAGTCTGGGCTTTTTCAGTCTCCTTTTTCTGTTATGTTCTATTCTTCTTTAAGACATCGATTTCGTACAGGCTCTTGGTAGTGTGTACTTGAGAGTTTGCCACTAGATTTGTTAGGCTTAGGGCATAATTCTGAGAGATGCCAACTGGTCTCAAGTTCCATTTAAAGAGATCACTGTGGGCATGAGGACAGTAACCATTGTGCAGAAGGCTTTCAGTCTTTTGTAAGCTTAGTCTTTTCCCTGTATCAGACTATCATGATGTCTTTGGCACACTCATACACCCAAGTTTAGCCTATGGTAGCACTGTGTCTGCAACTATGTGTATAAACAGCACACACTTTTTACACAACATAATCCAAATTAAGTATGGCAGTAGTGAAAAGTTTCAGCCAGCTGTTACTGTTCAACATGTCCATGCCCTAACAGGAGACACAATATGTTGGAAAAGATCTAAAATGTTTGATTAAAAAAAAAAAAGACACATTGAAACTTTAAAATGTCTCGTGATTCTTTTTTTTTTTTAACGTGCCAAACTCTTTCTATAAGCGCAGTTTCATAATTAATTTCTTATATTTTTAACAATAAAAAAGAGAGGGAACCAAAGTTTGTGTAGAGCATAGATAATGTTGGGACGGAAATGAATGACATCCCTCAGACTGATGTACGCTTGAAAATGAATGTTACTGTATTTATGAAATAAGTGATCGTGAAATTAAAAATTATTGTAATACATATATTCAAAAAGACAATGTTAAATTTCATGCGCACCTCAACATTGTTTTTACGTTTTTCCTACTTAAAATTATGAAATCTGCATTGGTTTCACTGAGTTATAGATAAAACCGTGAATATGTTAATGTTGAAAGAATTGAAAAATCTAACTCTGCACCATTTACTTGTGTGTGAGGTTTTTACATAATTTTCAGCTTGAGCAATGAAACAAGTCTGATGTGTTGCACTTTCTTGTTCTAATGCTAACATTATGTGAGCTGCAAAAGTTTCAGAAATGTATTATAAGTAGCTTTTCATTGAAATATTTTAAACTTGTTTAAAAAATTGTTTTATTTTTTTCCTTTTGTTCACTGAAATTAAATTAGTAGCATAAACTTCTTTAATAAAGTAAAAATAAAATATAAATAGATATTTTCACTGTATTATGTAAAAACCTATCACCTGAGATCTTGAGGAAGGACTTCAGCAGCAGCCCAGTTAATTTTCAACAGAAATTTCACTTGGCTACTTGAATTAAGTAGCAAACTATGTGCAAATAGGCCTATTCAGTGTTCCTTATGCAGCCAAAGCCCCTTCCTCATTTCAATGTGAGTTCTGATTAAGGAAGGGCCCAAAAGCAAGAAAGAGATATTACTAAAGACTATCCTGGCTCCAGTAGCTTAATAACAAGGGTAACGAGCCAAAATAACCAAGTTATTTTAATGGACAGGCAAGTTACGTTTATAGTGCATTGTCTGCTATTATATGATTATCTAATTCTTAGTTTCTATAAGGGGTTTGTATACTGCTTATACATGATATGTCTTATTCAGAACAAAAGTAACTTATTTTGTTCATTACTTTATAGTGTCTTGCCTTCTCATGTTGTTTGTCTGTAGCCAGTGCTACACAGTGCTTCACCATCACTATTTTTACTGTAATCATCAGGGTTGTTAATGTCCGAAGTTAAACAGTTTTTCCAGTTCAATGTTTCATTTTTAAAGCTTTTCTTGTGTTCTGTCAAGTGTTTAATATGCAAAAGGGGCCAACAACATTACAGTATCCCTCACTGAAGACATGTCTACACTGCAGTGTTTTTCCAGAAAAACTATACTTCAGCAGCAGCCCAGTTAATTTTCAACGGAAATTTCACTTAGCTCCTTGAATTAAGTAGCAAACCATGTGCAAAAACATTGCTATTGTGTGCTTTTGACAGAAAGTCAAAAGAATGGAGGGGTTTTTCCAACAGCAGTAAACCTCTTTCTACAAGGAAGAAGCCTTTTTCCAAAAAAGTTTTTTCGGAAAAAGGCATGTGTGGATGCAGAAGAGGGAGTTCTTTGAAAGAGGCCTCCAGGAAATAACACAGGTGCCCTGGTGGCCACTCAGTTCATGCTAATCACAACTTAAATGCGAGGTAGCATCCAAACAGTGTGGACGTTATCTTTCCAAAAAGCACATTGCTTTTTCCTTGCGCTTTTGCTCTGAGGACACTCTCTTTTGAAATAAGCTTTTCTGGAAGACCTCTTCCGGAAAAGATTCTTCAAAAAAAAACTTGCAGTCTAAATATAGCATGAGTCTCTAAGGCCATGTCTACACAAGGAAACTATTGCTCCATAACTCAATTCAACTTAACTCCCACCTCAACTTGAACCCTAGGAAGCACTGGGGAGTAATTAGTTCGAATAACTCTGGGGAGTAGTTATTTCGAAATAGTGGCATTGGAGTGTCCACACTGCCACTGTTTAAAAATAACTATTTTGAAATTAGTGTTATTCCTTGAGAAAAGCAGGAGTACAGATTTCGAAGTAAAGCAGCCCCTTATTTTGAAATAACGGACTTGGTAATGTGGACCCTCCGCTTATAAATTCAACCTAAGGGGGATTATTTTGAAATAAAGCCCTAGTATAGAGCAGGACTAAAAGAAACACTGTGCTATTTCCTCAAAAAAAAAAAAAAAAAAAAAAGCAGAAAAAATCTTTTATTAATGGGAGCAAGTGTTGTATTTCTATTGCCATTTGCAGTGTATAAATCACAATGGTGTAGTAATAAGACTAAAGGGAGGATGCAGATGACGTATGTATCTTTGTTAGATGGCATTACTCTTATGTGCTGTAGAGAATCCATGAAATCTGCTCTTCAATTGTTAGCTTAGCTTGCTCCCATAAATAAAAGGTGGATTTTTTTAGCACTCTTAGTATGTAAATTAATCATATGAGCAAAAAAACAACAAACATGACCCAAAACGAAACCAATAGAATTACACAACTGGTGCCATATATCATAAGGAAGGGGAAAGGAAATGATATTAAAGGAAGGACAGACAATCTTAAGCAGATAGAAACAGAGCTGCCAAAACCAGGATGCAGATACTCTTGGCAGTCAAGTGCATGCCAGTCAGTGGCAGTGTACAGATGTAATGTGGCTGAAAGATACGAAGAGAAGCAGTGCTAGAACCTAGAGTCAGAATCCAACATGCAAAGCACAGTATTTTACTGAGGAGAGTCATGTGTTGGGTCAGATTGCTCCCTTCTCAACTGTATCATTAGGATCTTGATTGAAAGTTCCAATAGAAAATGCAGTATTAATTACAGCAGCGTTGACTATCTGTGTTATAATTTGTGTGTGGGGTGGGGGGACATATGGCACCACCTTATCTGCCTCCTTTTAAGATTGCTTTTCCTTCTCCTTCTTGTGAAAGGGAGCATTAACCATGTTCGAAATGCCTGGCTACTGAGAAAAAGATATGCTCTAATGACCTGAGCACTGGACAAGGAGCCAGGAATGCCCAAGTTCTTTGAACACCAACACTCCGTTTGGCTTGGCTATGATGCTTGATATCTTTCTGTCTCAATAACTGTGTGTGAAATGGAGATGATAATATTATCAATAGTAGGAACATATAGGGGAAAATGAATCACAATTCCCTCCTTTTTGTTTTCAATTTAGTTTTCACTAATATTTCAAATTTCCAAAGAATTCCAAAACCCCAAAATTTCCAGTACTGTTGTTTACTGTTTGTCAAGTACTTTGAAGGTGAAAAAAGCAAAATATTATATGAATGAAATAAAACTATCGCTTATATCATGTTGTGAGAGATAACACTCAGTATACAAAAATCAGGAAAGAGACAGGACTTAATTCCGGGGCAGATGTAGTGTGGGACTGTAACTTTAGCAAAATGTGTTGGGCATTAAGGCCCTGAGCTGGGGCTATGCCACATGGTTTATAGATAAAGCCCATTTCTCTCGCTCTGCTCCCATTTCCCTTCCTTTCTCAATTTTGTGTATTTACACTGTAAGCTGTTGGGGGCAAGTGCTTTCTCTTATGTGTTTGGGCAGTACTAATTGCTCGATGATAATTCACAATTAAATGCAATATGCCAAGCTACATTACTTACAGCAATGAGATTTAAAAGGTCATTGGACTGTCTGGTTTAGTGGTGACGGCTAGATTGTACATTTTTGTTAGGTTTGAGGATTCTGTAATTTTTTTTTTCCATTGAAAGCATGTCCTTTATTTTATTGAGCCAGCATCCCTCTGTTAGGTATGCATGAGGTTTTTTAGCCAGGAATCTGTTGTTGTTTCTCCTACAAGACTTTTATCCTGGGGTAGTCCCTCCCTGTATGTGTGAAGTGTCAGCAGAGGTCTGTATCTATTTACTGTTACTACTGCAAGAAACTGCTTCGGAGAATAGGAAAACCCCTTTCATAATTTAAATATTACTTGATCTATAAAACAAAGTCTTTAAAAAAATCCAGCCCCTCACCATCAGAAGTGTTTCTATCTGTTTATTTTATTCAGGTTACTCTTTCTCCTTCCCTAAACTTAGGCTTTCTTGTCCACTTCACTGTGCATAGAGCAGCTACCAAATGCTACAGACCATGAGGAGGAACTGAGCTGTGGTAGATGAGAGGCTAAGGTGCTCGCCTACAAGCCTGCATACAGTGGGTTTTTGTCTCAATCTTTCTCAAAGGCAATCATATGCAGTGTTAGCCAGATCCCTCCCTTGGATCCCAATGTCTCTAATAAAGAGGTGCCATAAGCATTTTAGTGTAGGGGAACTTTGATAAAGAGGAGCCTTGTGATAAAGGAAGCAGCAGATATCACCAATATGATTAACTTAATGTGCTCTCATTTGAAAGCTTACATGTCTACTTTAAGATGAGACATGATTTGGAGCTATCAAGTGGTGCTGTTGCCATAGAAATGAGGGCAAACAGTGACACGATCCACACGTTACACCTTGAAATGAGGGCAAACAGTGCACTTTGAAATACAGGTTGAACCTCCTAAATCCAGGACTCTCTAGTCTGGCGGCATCCATGGTCTGAGGGTACGTCTAGACTACATGCCTCTGGCGACAGAGGTGTGTACATTAGACTACCCGGCATAGGAATATGAAGCAGCCATTTAAATAATCGCCACTTCATTTATATTTAAATGGCTGCCGCGCTGAGCCGATCAGCTGTTTGTTGGCTCAGCGGGGTAGTCTGGACGCTCCGCGGTCGACATCAAAGGCATTTGTTGACCTCCCAGGTATGCCCTGGGATCGGCTCAGCGCGGCAGCCTTTTAAATTTAAATGAAGCGGCGATTATTTAAATGGCTGCTTCATTTTCCTATGCTGTGTAGTCTAATCTACACGCCTCTGTCGCCAGAGGCACGTAATCTAGACGTACCCTCAGAGAGCCCTGGTGCTCAGGAGCGCAAGCCGGTCAGGAGTCCAGTGGCAGGGAGCCCCACTATCGGTAAAGGTGAGCCCCATTCTTGGGGAGGCAGCCGTGGAACTCCATCCTGGCGCGGCAGCAGTGGGGCAGCCATGGAGTTCCAGAGAGACCTGGGAAGCCCTGGCCAGGTAGGACAGAAGCACAATCACAGCGGCTGGGGAACTCTGTTCCCAGAGAGTCCCAGTTGGCTGGCAGCAGAGGGCCAGAGCCCAGCCCAAGCCCTGTAGCAGTAGGGCTGGAGCCAAGTGGCAGTGGGACTGGAGTGGAGCCAGCTGGAGGGGTGGGGGGGGCAGTGTTCTGGGAGGCCGGTGGAAGGGCACATCCCCTTATCCAGCAAATTCCCTCATTCAGGACGGGTCAGGTCCTGAGGGTGCCAGACCAGGGACGTCCAACCTGTATTGTTCCTGTTAGTTTAATGACTCTGTACTTTATTTCAAGACACAACATTGGATTTCTGTGTGGCTTCAAGGCATCCCAATAATCTAAAGGATAAAATAAAATCTAGTAGTCCGTGTGTACAGGTATCATTGAAATGTAGGCTTGCAGATGCCATGACTAGTCAACATCACCATTGCCACCTTATTTAGCGTTATGATCTCAGTGCGTTGCCATCATCTTCATTGCGTTAACATGTACACAGTTCTTTGCAGGGACTGGGCTCTTGACACACAGGCAGTAGTTCACCATCCACTTTTTTCCATCTGTGTTGCTGGGTTGATCCAACATTTGATCCAACATTTCACCTAAGTGTGAAAGAATCCAGATCTCGTTTGCAAAGATGCTCTTTAGACATCTTCTTCAAACCAGCCTTCACAGGTGTTAGTTGAGCTAGTGATTTGTCCTTTTTGAAGGTGAGATGGAGGTGCAAGCAATTCAAGTGTCCGTTTTGTTTCCTACGGTGGTCATACAGAACAATTATCAACTTTCCTGCTGCAGAAATTGCAGCTTGTCAGTCACTCTCTCCCAGTTTGGCAACAGTTTCCCCCCCCCCAATATAAAATAGGGAAGTGACAAAGTCATATTCTGTTAATGCGTGTAAAGGAGGGAGTATGTTGCAGAAGTCAGGAGTGAGTGCATCACAAATGACATGCAGAAGTATGAAGTGACTATCACAATCAACGTCCAGACACCCCAATTGGAGAAACACAAAGAATGAGAAATTGAATCAGCTGGCTGTGTACATTGTTGTTGTGTATAAGAATATGCCAAAGAGAGTGTTTTGTGAATGCTTGTAATGTTTTCAATTGGCTGGTCATTATAAGCTATGTGACAGACTGTGGTTGTAAATATGTGTCTTTACGTTTATAGACTAGCCGCATGCTCATGACTGGTTTTACAATTTCAGGTACAACTCATAGTAGCAAGGGTCTTCTCCAAAGCCAGCTATTTACATGAAGCTAACTTTATGCACCACTCCATTGGCCAGCCAGGAGTAGACAATGGTGGACCGTTAGAGTTAAGGGGAAAACATTGATATAATATGAAACTGAAAAGAAAACCCCATGGGCCATGTCTACTCTATCACTCATGTCAGCAAAACATATGTCACTCAAGGGTGTGAAAAATTCACCCAAAGTCACGTAAGTTTTGCTGATGGGAGTGCTCATATGACACAGCTGCTACCACTTGTTTAGGTGGTTTTATGCTGTTAACAAGAGAATCTGCCAATTTAGTGCAGCTGCATGAGTGATCTTACAGTGATGCAGCTGCATCGGTACAGCTGTGCTGCTGTAAGGTCACTTGTGTAGACATGTTCTTAGATTATGGCTACGCTAAAGAGCTTACACGGCTAGTGCAGATGCTAAGCCAATGAGAGAACTTTTTCATCAGCTTAAGTACTTCAGCCCCTGTGAGTGGCAATAGCTGTATTGGTGAGAGAAGCTCTCCTGTTGATATAGCCCTGTCCATATCAGTGGTTCGGTGAGTGTAACTTACATCACACAGTGGGACTGGCGTATGCACACCCCTGAGCAACACAACCACAGTCTGAGAGAAAGAAAGGAAAACCTGCAGATCCTTAAAAGACAAGGGGTTTGAAATGAAGGACATCTAGGTGGAGCGCTGTCTGTACCGATATTCCTTTTTGTGATAGAACTACATTAGAAACTGTTCAGAGGAAATAGGTAATGTATTAGAAAAAGATATTTAGCTAATATAGTAATTTAAAACATGAGGTTCTGTCTTTGTTTATTTTCTGTGTGACTTGTCTCTGTTTGCTTTCCGCTGACTCTCATATTTGAATCTGTCATTTTTCTATCAAAAACACCCTTTGTTTATTTTTATCCCGATTAGTTCCTTGTTGTGCACATTGTGTGTGTGTGTGTGTGTGTGTGTGTGTGTGAGAGAGAGAGAGAGAGAGAGAGAACGAGAACGAGAACGAGAACGAACACGAACGAACTGATAACTGGGGGCAAGTTTCATTCCGTTGAGGGTGATGAACCCACGTGGGGAAAAGTCTGAGTGTTTGGTAATTAAGAACTAGGGATAAATGGATCTGTAGAGACATGGGACTGGAATGGCTTCTTGGGCCACCCTGCAAAGAGTAAGTAGGCTGATGGAAGACACTATGAAACCTCTTCTGTATACTTATAGGCTACCCCAGTAGCTACCCTATGGCTGCGTCTAGACTGGCATGATTTTCCGCAGATGCTTTTAACGGAAAAGTTTTTCCGTTAAAAGCATTTGCGGAAATGAGTGTCTAGATTGGCACGGATGCTTTTCCGCAAAAGCACTCTTTGCGGAAAAGCGTCTATATCAATCTAGATGCGGTTTTGCGCAAGAAAGCCCCAATCGCCATTTTCACCATTGGGGCTTTTTTGCACAAAACAGTTTTTAGCTGTCTACACTGGCGCTCTTGTGCAACAACATTTCTGGAAAAGGGCTTTTGCCCGAACGGGAACATCAAAGCATTTGCGCAAGAAGCACTGATTATGGACAGTAGAACGTCAGTGCTTTTGTACAAAATCAAGTGGCCACTGTAGACAGCTGGCAAGTTTTTGCACAAAAGCAGCGCTTTTGTGGAAAAACGTGCCAGTTTAGACGCAGCCATAGGGTAGCTACTGGTGTCAGGGCTTGGATTTGTATCAGCATAGTAAGAAGCACCCCAAGTAACAAGGCTCCTTTGCAGCCAAGGGGAGCCATGGGAAGCGGTGTGGGCTGGGCCGCTGTTTCCCACGGCTCCCCTGGGCTGCAAAGAGTGAAACGGAGCCAATAGGAGCCACGAGGCTCTGTGGCCAAGGCTCTGGTAAATAAACAAACCGGGGCAGCCAATTAATTTGTTTCTCAAAGTGATTCTGCGGAACACTTTCAGAAATACCGTTCTACTAGACATACTAGGTGCAGCACTGTATGTACAAAAGCTCATAAATCGAATAGCATTACATTAGGTATTCACATACGTTTATATCTACCCACTAGGCAGTACAATCTACCCACTAGGCAGTACAAACTGAGGGCATGGAATATACTCCTGTTGGTGCCGAGTCTTCAGTGAGACTGACTGGTCATCAAATTTCAGTCAAAAAATAGAGAAAACTTGTGAGATTCTTTAAGAATTAAGAATATGTGATGTGAAAACTTTTCATGTTAGCTTATCACAAAATGTTGAAATTCACCATTTTTGCCACATGCTAAATAGTGCTGTCATTTCTGGGAGAAAATAAATCTTGCTCATGCAAAACCAATAGAAATATTTTAATACATTCTCTTTTGGTGGCTTTGACCAATAAACATCACATTAAAGAAATAAAATTAACTTAAATAGTAAAATCTGTAGACATAGTCATACTGCAACATGGCTAGAATTATTTTAAAAAAGGGGACACTTTTTTTCATTTGGGGTACCATTGTTTCATCTCTCCTACAGGCATGCAGCACCACTTGCTAGCTCTACATCATGCCTCATCTAAATGGACATAAAAATAAGCTTTCAAGTAATATATGATGTGTGTAATGTGGGTGCATTAAACTCCAAAAAATATGACTCTTTTTGGAGATTTGCCATATACTTACTGAACAAATAAAGCGTCTCTAAAACATCATTGCACATGGAGATTTTAATGTAAAAATATAGGAACAGTCCTGTTCAGATTTCTCAATGAAGGACCTTCATTGCCAGCAGGCAAGCTCTCTCTTAAGTGACCATCTGAAAGTCTCCACATGTGGGTCTCAGTACAGTTTTGTTAGCATTTTAGTTGAACCCCCAGCTCTATTAAGTAACTTAAAAAAACACCACCACCCTAGTCCTTTGGCTTTCACTGTACTAATGCAAAATTTCTTTTATTGCTTGTTTGTATATATTAGTGGTCTCCCTCTTAATGTTAATTTCTTGATCAAAGGAATGGCAATTTCATGTTCTTGTTTTCTTTGGGCTGTTCCATGGTTATTATGATATCCACCATTCCCTATATTGGAATTACTGTGTTTTTAAAGTGTGATATAGGAAGAAGGAGTGATCATTCTTACTTTTCTTAATTTTAGGTAAGAACACTTCTTGCAACATGCTTGTGCCTTTGGTGGAGTTTCTCATGTGGTAAAGTATTCATTGATCTTTATTAAAAGCTTCGTGCTTTCTGCTTTTCAAAGTCGGACTTGCATGGTTCTCTGAACCGTAGCAAAAAACATGAAGGACACGATGACTGCCAAGTAATTATACATGTTCTTAAATGCTTGTTGTAAGGGCATTTGTAAGTTTCACATCAAATGCTTTTGTTGTTTTTTAACCAGTTTTCAGTGTTAAAAATATAAGGATATTAAAGAAGTTTATAATTAGCAGGTACAGGTGAGTCTGCAACTTGTTTAGGCCTTATTTCCTGGAGATACTTAGGGACATGGATAGTATAGGATTTCTCTTCTGCATAAACTTAAGCACATGTTTAACATGAGACAGATTTAATGAAGAGACAAAGAATTGCAAAAGTAAGATTTCAAACTCTTGCTCTTTCGAGTAGAGAAGTCTTATAGGTCATTATTTTATGGATTCTTTAGCAGTGGAAGGGTTCTTTCTGCAATATTTCCCCTCCCCCCACCAGTATGGACTCTAGAATTAACGATTGTATGTTGTGATGATAGATTTATAGGGACAAAACCATTCATTTAGAAATAGCCACTGGTCCTTCTAGTGAGAGGAGAATTGGTACATTGTGGAGAGTAATGCAACTATAAATATAATTTCCTGTGTATTGGACACATTTGCCAGTTGCTGGAATGTTTTTTAGAAAAGAGATCTTGTCTGATCACAGTTCACAATTATGGAAATTGAGTTGGTTGAGAACAGCAGGCCATTTCTTTTTGCCAAGGATACTGTACATTGGTACATAGTGTTGCAGTGCTGATGTTTGTTTTTTCTGTATCTATATAGTTTTAATTAATCAGCAAGAGGCCCAGACATGAGGTAATGTTGGAAAGAGGCATTTTAAATCCTCAATTCTTCACAAAGAGTTATGGAAACACTGATACTGCTATCTCCTTGGTCAAAACCATGTGTCACTTAGACAGTATGTAGCTGTTGGCATCTAAGGCAATTGAGAGCACATTTTCTGCAGTCTGTACATACTGTGTATTCATTTGAGTTTTGTACATTTATAAAGGACAGCAAATAAAGAAGTAATGCAACACATGCTGGGAAATGAGATCTCCTGATCTTTAAATTATGCCATCTGAATATCCATAGATTTTAGGGCTAGGCAAGATCTTTATGTTCATCTACTCTGGCCTCCTGCATAACACAGGCTAAAGAACTTCATCCTGCAATCAAATAATTATTGGAAAAGACTTACTTGGAATTTAGCCATAACACTCCACGAAAATCAGTGCAAGTTGTGTGGCTAAGTCCTCTAATGCTCAGAAGATGCAGGCGTGCTTCTTTTCTGTGCTTTTGCCTGTTAGATGGCTTGATGGTATTCTCTGGTTAACACTATAGAGTCTGTCACATTCTGGGAGCATGTTGTTCATTGTTGCCAGTAAAGGGCAGGAGATTTTTATGCTGATCTTTGCTGGCACCAGAAACTCCAAGCCCTACCTTGCCATTTGGCTTTTGTACATACATATTTCCCCTGCGGACTATTTCTGATTTTCCTGAAACTATCTGGATGAATTTGTGGTAAGGAAGGTGGAATGCTCTTCCTATGAGAGGGACCCCTGAACCTGTATTATTGGTGAGCATCTGTTCTGGGTTGTGCAGTATTTGGCCTGAAATGCACATACAGTTTGTATACATACACTATCCAGAGTGCAGCCATCTATGTATGTGTGTAATTTTCTTTAACCCGTATTCCACGGGTGGCCAAACTGGAACGTGTAGCTCTTTTACCGTTAAAATGTGGCTCACAGAACCCTCCCATTCTCTGTCTACCAACGTGGGGGGAGGGGCAGTTTCAGGGCTTCTTCCGTGAGATGTGTGTGGCTAGAGTCCTTCTGCCAGAAACCCACTGATGCCTGCTGAGAGTGGGGCCCAATTAAAGGTTCACTTCCTCTTCCCAACAGCTCTACTTATGCCCCAAACGCACCCTTCCTTTTACCTTCAGTGGCCCATCCCTGCAGGTTCCAGGTATTAGCTGTGTGGGAAGGGGGAGCTGCAGGAAGAGGCCACTACTTTAGCTCCACAGGGAGAGGCAGCAGCAAAAGCAGGGTCTCTCTGCAGCCCTCAGCTGTTTGCTGATACCTCTCTTTTAGGGCCCTAGCTTCCAGCTTGCCAACTCCAGCAACTGCCTAATAGGGAAGGGCCTAGGAGCACTATGTGTCTGAAGGGGTCCAGTAAACCCCGGCAAAAAATCTGGTGTGGGACGTGATCCTCCATAACTGCATGTGTCAGCTCTAGCATCTGCCCAGCAGAGGAAAGGATGTCTCAGGGCTTTAGCCCCATGAAAGATGCTTGCCAGGGCTCGGGGCTTAAGTCCTGAGCCCCGGAAGGCGCACCCTGGTTTTCAAACTTCTAAAGGTTGTCGTATGCTGCTCGGAGGGTTGGTAAGATTGGCCACCCCAGCTATATTCCATTAGCTTTTAGTCAATTGGCTTTCTGTAAGCACAGATAGAATAGAGGTGATCCTATGAAGCATTGTAAGACTTTTGGGAAGGCTGTTTTCTTTATGGCTTATGCAGATGCTCTACTGTGGAGTCAAGATAACAAGAAAGCAATTAGAAATTCAGCAGCTTGATTAGTCCTGTTCTGTCTGTTATAGCATTTAAATTGAAAGAACTGTTTTCGATTTTAAAAAATGCAGTAAGAGTGTGTTATGTAGCTCACAATCTTAAAGTATTTTTTTAAAGTAAGTTTAATCCAAATCCTTCCCATTAAAATGTGATCTTTTAAATTTTACTCTAAATATTTTGTTTTCTTGTTTTCAAGGTCTTTGAATGTTCCTATTCGTACAGACATTTCCCTCTTGCTAGTATGTTGAAAGAGTTAAATGCAGGCTTAAAGTACTAATACATTACATCATTTGTTCTATAGAACTTATATTTTCTACTAGGTTACTAATTTACTGCCAGAAACATGACTCAGAAGATCAATAGCATGCAATCTGTACAAGTTTACACAAGAGAATGAAAATATTTCATTTTATAAGGATAGGGCTTCAAATGCACGTTACAAAAATAGGTCTGTGGCTTTGCTCTGGGGAGGACACCTCTTAATTTTTACTATTGCTTGCAGAAGTAATTTTGGGAAATCCTGGGGTTTTGTTAGAAGATCATTGGTCACTTCCTGGTGATGAGAGGAAACATTTATGATAGTGGTCCCAAAGATTATTCATTATGTTTCTGGCCTGACTGGTAGTCATTTCAAAGCAAATTTACTTTACAAACTAGTTTATTATGGCATACTATAATAGAAATGAGACTTAAGGTTTCTTTCTTTGATTCTTTTAATTACATATCAGACTAACAGGAGCAATAGTTCACATATTAGATATTGGCCATTGTTCAAAAAATGGTTTATATTAGATGAAGAAGCAGGAAGACAAGTGTTTTGGGGAAAATGTGGAAGAGCTTGAGAGAAGATCTTGATTCAATAATTCTGGGCCAGTACGTATCCCTGATAGGGTTATTCCCACACAGGGGCATGGAAAATTTTCGGACTGATTACCATAGCATGTATAATTTCACGAAGTGTGTGGGGTTTGCTCCCCCTCATGCAACTAGCTTGGAATGCCACCCTCATAAACAAGCAAAAACCTAAAGATTCACAAGTCCTTTGCCTTCAAACTGAGCCCTAGCTCCCCTGAGGCTTTTTGACAATAAGAATCCCTGTCTAACCCAAAACTTGCCTGAAAGAAGAACGGGCAGCTGCAGAAGAGAAATCTTGTGATGCTGATGCCCACCAGGACAATTTGAAATTACCCCCTTTTTTTCCTTGCAGGGGAAGGGAAAAACAATATAATAGAGAGGAGCCATTCTGGTCTTTCCCGTACGTGGGCCTCAAGACCTACACAACTTCTCCAAAAGCTTCTTTGAGATTGTAGAATTAAGATTAATGATGTCACTGAAATCGCTTCCTCCCACCTTTATGCTCCTTGCTCATGTACAAAGTTTTACAGTACATTGCTGCAGTATGATTTTTAATAGGACGTCTGACCCACTTGTTTTCTGAACATTTTAAGAATGTTGTTTATTCCGTGTTTAAATAAAGTCAAGTGGAAAAGGATAAGAAGGGTTTGAATATTGGGTGGGGTGGGAGGAGAGAGTCTGGAGATCGTTTTTTCTTTAGCAAATCTTGACAGAATTAATCACAGTTCTGTGTATGCTGCCCATTGAAACTGTGATAATATAAATGCCATCTGGTGAAGATTAAGGGCATAATTGTGTATGGCACAAATGTGAAACACAAAATATAAAGTGATAAGCAGAACGTGATCCTGCATTAATGAGTGCTCCTGTGCCACCACCCAACTACTCATGCTTGATAGGAAGAATCAGGTTTAAGAGCGAAGCATTTAGCTAATCCCCTTGTTAGCTACTGAGGACCGTGTATAATTCCATGTCTGCATGTATTCTTTCAAGGGGCTTGAGATTTACTGCTGCTTAAATTATAGGACTACGCCTAGCACTTGCCATTACTTGCTCTAGAATGTAGCTTGCATAAACACGTGAGCTGAAGTGCAATAGATTTGTGCTTCCTACTGTGCCCCACCAAGGACCTTTGGGAGCAAGGCTTGTGAAAGAGAACAAAAGGAAGGAACATTGAGTAATGTTGTGCTTTTCCAGTAGCATCTTGCCCTGTTAACTTAGCTGTTGGTTTGTAGAAATTGTAATAGCTGTGCACCTGACTATAGATGAGAGCTTGTAAAAAAAATTATTTGGATTATTTCTATAGGTCAGATTCTTTGAAACATTCTGGGCAAGGACCCCCAGGTACACCATTGACCTCAACACTCTTGCTACCTTGCCAACATTTCTCCAGTTCTATTTTTCACAGATTGGGCATAATATTTTCTTAACCAAAAGTATGTCTAGCAAAAGTTTGGAAGGATCCTTCTGTCCACCTATTTATCCTGCATGTACTCACGGGAAATCCATTTGACGTGTCTTTTGTAAACATAGTTATGCATTGCATGTGATAGTGTTAAGTGTGGTTTGGTTAATTTTTACTCCTAATAAATATTATAGAAAATTAAAACTCTTCTATGATTTTCATTGATATCTTGTACATCATAAATTATTGTTGCACCAGCAGCAGGGTATCTGGCGATTCGAAAAGGTTCTTGCATTTCCACTGATGGTAGCCTTAGCTGGATAGCATCCTTCTCTTGAACTTCAAAGATTTTGACATTTCACAAACTTCTGCTTTCAACAAACTCCACAATTTAAAAAAAAAAAAAAAAAAAAAAAGGAGCAGGTCATGGATGATCAGGAAATGCACAGAAGACTTGGTAACAACCTGATCAATAAGGGCTTTTCATTTTGAGTTAATTGTTCTGGTTTAACCAAGGTTTTGATGTAATCTGTTTAGAAAGGGACGGTAAACCTAATTATTCATATAAATTTACCTATTACAAAGTAATGTTCCTTTATTTTCATTTTATATAATATATATATATCTTGTCAAAATGCTATGACAGCTTGTTGGTTTTAAGCAAACAGAGCCTGGCTCTGAAAAGTATGTCTGAAAGTTGAACATGGATGGCAGCCATTGGCATTGGAAGGGGTTAGAAACCACAGATTGTTTTCTCATTGGATGAAGAGTTTAAAGCAGTGTAAAGTTAATTGAAGAATTCCTTGAAAGTGAAGTCAGACTAAAATAAAAGCTTCAGGTCTGTAATTTAGTAAATGTGAAAGCTCTGTAAGCAACAGTGAAGCTAAAAAAGATTGAAAAGAACATATTTTAGTAAACATATCTGGCTTGTGTTATGGATTGTGCTGTTTTAATTATTTGTCTGAATAATGTAGATATGCAGTAGGATCTCTAATTAGGTGAGGTTTGATTTATTGTACTGGCCCTATATAAATCATGATGTCATGCTGTACTGCACAAAATTACAGCACAGCTTTTGCAGTTTAAAATGATTATTTTTAACTTTGGAATGCTTCAGTTTTGTGCATCTTGAGTTTTAACTTCATGAATTTGACATTTTTTTTCCAGACCAAAATGTTTTGTTTCAATGTAACCAACATGAAAGAACTAATGCAATAGACTTTGGTGCACTGTCTTTAAAATAAATATTGTTGATAATTAAGGAGAAAGGCAGGAATATCCATATTAGCTGTCTCATTAGTTGAGGAATAGGAACAATAGTCATTTGCCAAGTACTGTATCTAGATGCTGATCCTATCTATAGGCATAGAAGGAAATCCAGGACATATGAAGAATGAAGTAATGTACAGATTTGCCATAGGAATTTAAGTGTGTACTCAGGACCATCTGAGATGTTTATAACCTGTTGTTAGTTGTTAAGCCCCCTCAACTCTTACATCAGAGATGAAGCGGTTAGTATCTTGAAGTCGTGGGAACCAAGTTATGAATTTTCATTATGCACATTAAAAGTACTGTAAACATGGAATTTCTGGTGCTGCCTAAACTTGTGCTCTCTGTTTCTTAGCATACCTTTGATGCTATAAATGAAAATGAAAATATTTAAAATGGACTGCATTGTTAGCTCATGTAATACCTGTGAGTTTACATAGAAACTCTTATGCAGTGGGGGCTAATCTTAAAGCCCCTTTACTCAGCTGTTCTTTGGTACTTACTAACTTCCTCTTGGCTTCCATGGTTGCTTAGTCTTTTTAACCACAGAGTTAAAATTAGGAGTAAGTTTACCCCACTCAAACCAATATCCAGGAAAGGAGGAGGCCTTCTACACTTGGATCGTCCCACTTTTTTATGGAAAGGGGGAATCAGTCATATCTATGATATTGTTCTTCCCCCCTCTCTTTCTCTTGCAGAAATCCCTCTACAGGTGTGGATTTGGGGATAGATAAATAATTGGAGATGGGTGTCAGAGAGAACACACAATATTTCCCCTTCAGCCCCGTGAAACTTAGTCAGAAACGACAATGCAACCTAGGACTTGCTAACCTTTTTTTGGGGAGATGCTAGGGGCAGCCATGGCCAAGGAGAATACTTGGTAGCATGACTGTAATGGAGCTGTGATGCCAGAAAGCCAGGGATAAGATCCAGAGCTGATGCTGGAGACCTAGCTGCAGATGCCCCAGGATATGCCATGTTAGGGAGCGGGCCCTGTGGCTTTTCTTCAGAGAAGGGTAGGGAACCACTAATTCCCCTGTGAGATAAGAGGGATTTCCATGAGAGGAATCTCACAGAAATTTCTTTGTGGGCTGTACTCGTGGTAGGTGGTGGTCTGTCTCTGAAAAATCACATCCCTATCTATGTTAAAAATAATAGACCTTGCTTAAGTGAATACAAAACTGTAATGTGGTGAGGATTCTTAATTATACAACATCTTATTGTGTGTGTTACATATGTATAAACTGTATATCAAAAAGCCAGAGGACTACTTAGTGCAGTTTTTAAATGGCTTTTTAAAATCAATGCCACTTTTTACAGTTGATTGGAGATCAACATGTAGTTTTTACATGTATGTTAGTCCTTGTGAGTCTTTCCACTACTTTGTTTCAGTTTAGCTAATGAGGTTTAGAGGAGATTCTTCATAGGAGAAGAGATGAGAATGTAGTATAGATGGTGCCAGTGAATGTAAAGGGATGGAAAATATGCACCGGCCTACTAACAAATGGTATGTACAGTGGAAAGAAAGTCTATTTGTCTCTGAGTTCAATTTAGGAAAACATTTATCCCATGTTTGTTTTGACATCCAGAAGTTTCCAGGCAAAAAATAAATGGAACCATTTAGAATAGGATAATCCTTTGAGTGCCTTCACATATCCAATGTACAATCAGCGACATGGCATCTGTAATTCTTTGATACTCTTCTAGCATAATAGTGACAGAAATTGGAAAAGTGTAACATAATGCTCACAAGTTTCCATTTCTTTAACTGAAATACCAAAATAGATTCTGCACAGAGGCTGAAGTATACCCCGAGAAAGAACCATCTTTCCACCAGATGGAGGTCAGCTGGCTTCTGGTTTAGAGACACGGAGGTTAAAGATTAGTGATGGATTTTGAATAATTCCATTATTTGATGCATGTGCTCTGTAGTTACAGGAACACAAAAACTAGTTAATGTGTATCATTATCTAATTAAGAGATACAGCCACTCCCCAATTTACGAACACACTGACTTACGACCATCCGTACTTATGACCAACCTCCCATTAACCCCATTATAATATTTTAGAATTGAGAACCATGTACGTCAAGTTTTTCGAACAGTGCGGACAGCGCGTTTAAGGTTATTTCCGACTTATGACCAAATCAAGTTATGACCAGGTGTTCGGAATGTAACCCGTTCGTAAGTCGGGGACTGCCTGTAATGTGAATGACACCTTCCCATAGGATAGTGATGTTCAGCACCTGGACATTGATCCAGTTTGTCATGCCCTCCCCCCACACACTTTATAAAAATTAGACTTATTAATATACATAACTCAAAATTCTTTATGCAAAGTACATTGTGTGATATCATTTTAAAAGTTATAATCCACTGAATCTGTATATCGTATCAATGTGCATGTATCTTTCGTGTGTGTGAACTATGAAGTAGGAAACTGTTTCATTAGCCCAGGTATTCTAGTAGGGATGTTAAATGAGTGTCATTGGCTATCCGAGTAAGTGCTGAAATTTTCAGCGATTACATGCATCTGGAGCACAGGGCGGCAGCCTGCTCACCAGGAGCCAGGACCTGGGCACTGCCTATTCGTAAAGCATGCTCTGGCTCCTGGTGCGCACTGGCTGTCGCCATAGTTCCCTGTAAGGTGTGCGCCTGAGTAGCTGTGCACAAAAAATTTTCCTTTTACCTGCCTCCTTTGCAGAGCCGCACAACAGCACTCACCTTCCTGCTGGAAAGGGGGTGGCACAGTGGATTCCTGCTCCATCAACAGCCATGAGGCCCAGCTGGTGGGGTTGCATGGCAGGCGGCTGCCCTGTGTGCTGCAGCTGGAGCTGGGACCATGGGAGCCAAGAACAACGTGTGTTGGGAGCAAGACACAAGAAGTCATTCTTCCGCTCTACTCTGTGCTGAGTAGGCCTCAGTTGGAGTATTGTGTCCACTTCTGGGTGCCACATTTCAAGAAAGATGTGGAGAAATTGGAGAAGGTTCAGAGAAGAGCACGAAGAATGATTAAAGGTCTAGAGAACATGACCTATGAAGAAAGACTGAAAGAACTGGGCTTGTTTAGTTTGGAAAAGAGAAGATTGAGAGGAGACGCGATAGCGGTTTTCAGGTATCTAAAAGGGTGTCACAGGGAGGAGAGAGAAAACTTGTTCTTCCTGGCGTCTGAGGATAGGACAAGAAGCAATGGGCTTAAACTGCAGCAAGGAAGGGTTAGGTTGGACATTAGGAAAAAGTTCCTAACTGTCAGGGTGGTTAAACACTGGAATAAATTGCCCAGGGAGGTTGTGGAATCTCCATCACTGGTGATTTTTTTTTTTTACCTGTGTCGATGAAGAAAGGCTTCTTTGTCGGGGCATCGCGTCCAGACTCCCCCGATCTGCCGACAAACAGCTGATCGGCAGATCGGGGCAGCCATTTAAATTTAAATGAAGCCGCGATTATTTTAATCGCGGCTTCATTTCCCTCTTCCGATCTGGCTAATCTACATGCCTCCGTCGAAGGAGGCATGTAGTCTAGACACACCCCCAGTGCTGTGGAGCTCGGGGAGCCAGGAGCCAGGACTTGGGCACTGCTTGTTCATAAAGCAAAGCCAGGGGCTAGGTTGCACTTGCAGAGTCCCCCAGCTGCTGCCCTCCTGGAGCTCACATTGGCACCGGCTCACTCAGGGCTCAGCCCCGTTGGCAGCTTGGGAGCACACTCTGGTCCCGCCTCACCTCTGCCCAGTCCCAGTGGTCCTGAGACAGCCACAAGCAGATACCTGCCTCTCATGACCTCCACGAGTTGCATCTGTCAGGGAAGGGGTCTGCCGTCCCTTCCTCTCCACAGCCCCTACAAGCCCCTCACTTGTGATTGGCATGAACCACTCCAAAGGTGGCTGGGGCTTGTAGTCTGAGGAGCAGGCTGAGCGAGGACTGAAAATGTCTGGCTTGGCCTAGCACCAGTCAGACTAGTCCTAGAGAGGGACCATGCGCTGAGGGTGACATCACGCTGCCTGAGAAAGTGGCGAGTATAAAGGCTACAAGATATTTCCCCCGACTAAAATACATATCCAGTGTAGAAAGGAGTCATTCTCAGAAGAAAATGTATATAGATCGCCTGCTGAGGTTTTAATCTCTGGGCTGTGTCCAACACCACTGATTCTAGTGCTAAGGGGTTTTGGTATAATAGCTTAGTAAAAAAAATGGAAATGGGTGTTAATTTGAGCCACAGTTTTTGTTTCTGAGCACTTCTGAACTAGGGTTACCAGGTAGCTTCAGAAAAAATACCGGAGTCACTTGATGGGGGAGGAGGAGGAAGGGAGTGGGGGTGGGCGTGGGGGGAGGATGGGAAGCAGGACTGGCGGGGGGGGGCCTCAGGAGCAGTTGGACTGGCCAAGGGAGATGGAGGGGCAGCCGGCGGGAAGCAGGGCTGGGCGGGGAGGGGTTGGGGGCAGCGGGACTGGTCGGGGGGGCAGCCGGTGGGAAGCAGGGCTGGTCCCGGGGGAGGGGCGGGGGAGATAGTGGGGGAGATCGGGAGGAAGAGAACCGGTTGGCAGGAAGCAGGGCTGGCCAGGAAGGGACTGGGGGGAGCAGGGTTGGCCGGGGGGGAGCGGGGTGGAGGAGAGAATCGGCTGGCGGGGAGCAGGACAGACCCAGGCACATGCATATCCCAGGGTGCTGCCTGTCCTGGTCACTGTCCCGGTGAAGCATAAGGAGTCTGGCTACAGCTCCACAATGCGCTTCAGCAACGCTCAGGAGCACGGACAGGGCTTCTCCTCCTCCCCAAGGCATCACTACTACGTCAGACACAACCAGAGGCTCCCAGCCACCACCACCACCCCCACCCCCGCCAGGCTTCCATCGGGCGCCCAGCCGGAAAAGCAGAAAAAACCGGACATTGCACATGTCTGGTATTTTCTGAATTTTTTTTACCGAACAGAGGGCTCAAAAACTGGACTGTCCGGTTGAATACCGGACACGTGGCAACCCTATTCTGAACACTTCTCTCAGCTCCAGCCAGCTCTATGTGCTGGGGCTGGGGTCGGGGTCACGGTGAGGGGAGTAGAGTACGTATTGCGACTGGCTCAGAGAACGATTGGGGAACGCAGGGTTGAGCTGGAAAGGTACTGGGAAATTAAGGGGGAAATAATGATTTGGAAGACGTATATAGCGGTATTGAGTGAACAGGGAGAATATCAGGTATAGGGTGGAGGGCTGCAGTGGCCTGGAGCTTGATGCTTATTTGGAGTGGGAGTAGAAAAGAAGTAAACAGGCAAGTAAGGCTGCTGACAAATAACACACCCACGAGGAAACTTACAGCAACCACTACAATGCGAGGAATGACTGAAAATCAAAACTTAAACCATATAGCCTTTAGTTCAGACTTTTATATATATACATAAGGTATCTTTATCCTTTTTTGATCTATTATTTTTTTCTATTTTTAATAGAAAATCCAACTTTTCTCCTCTTTGGACCCCTAGTTTCAGTCTAGCAACCATTCCATAATTAGAATCTTATGTAAAAAAAAGTCAGAGCAACAATTGATTTTACTGATTTTTGTTCTGTTCAATGTTCAAAAGGTTTCCAGTAAATTGATTTATACACAGGTATGCCTTCTAGTCTTCCTTAAACACCACGTTATCTTTTTTTATCTGTAAGAAAACTTTCCGCAAATACTTTTTTTTTTGTATTTAATTTAATTGTCTGCTCTTTTGTTTGGGGTGGTAGATTTGTTTTAGTGTGGCATAATACAATTGACTAACAGAAAAGTCAGGCTTATTACTGCTGAGTACCTACCCAACTAAAGTAGCTTTCAGACATCTTAAGATAGTCTTTATCTGTAATTCTCCCCTTTCTTCCCCTTGGATTTTCAACTAGAAAAGTATGCTAAACTTGTTCCTCCTATCATATATCAAAATACATATAAAGCACAATCTAACGCTGTGGAATAGCTGTTAAAAGGAAATTAAATATACTGTTTTGGTAATTATTATGAACTAAGATTCCAAATGTTCATGTATGCTAAGATTAGCTTATGTGAATGGAGTCTGCAAACATATAGTTTAATCCTGAAGAGGCAGAATGTAAATGTGTGTTAATGGAGGAAAGTTTATATACACCGTATCTCTTAAATAACTTCTTGTCTCCTCAGTACAGGATCCAGGCAAGTTTTACCATAAGGGACCCCGTGAGATCATCTAGTCCAGCTGGGGAAGGGTCTGGGAGAGGGCTATAAACAGAGGAAGTTGGCTACTGAAAATTTTGCAATATAAATTTTCTTTTTATTTGACTTCATATAAAAACATTTACAGTCATGCACTTTAATTAGCCCTTGTTTTAGTTGGCATGTTTTAGTATTCTTTCTTCATAATATTTATTTTATATATATATATATATATATATATATATATATATATATATATATATATATATATATATATATATATATATATATATGATATTTGTTAATAACTTGGGCACCTGTCCTCAATATTGGTGCAACAGATAAAATTCACTCCACTCATGGATGGAAAATCTTAGTGGTAACACTAGCTGCTGCCCCACGCTGCTGCCTCTGTAACAGAGGCAGCAGTGCGCATCAGCTCTTTCCTGCCACCCCACTCTTGGGGAGCCTGCTGCTTTCCCACACTGTTGTCTCTGATACAGAAGCAACAATGCAGAGTGGTAGAGAACTCCTGGGAGTTGGTACATGCTGGGAGCCAGCTTTTAAGCCATCTCCTGGCTCATGATCATTGGTTACCCATTTAAATGTCTACACTATTACATCCCTCTGTTCTAGTAAAAGCCATTAGTGATACTTTAGGAGCTTAATAGCTGGGTCATCAAGTCAACAACCTGTGAAGTGCGTTGTGCCCATGAAAGCTCATGATACCATCTACATGTTTTGTTAGTCTTTAAGGGGCTACTAGACTATTTCTTGTTTTTTTTGTTTTTCTTGTAAGTTCAAATTGTGGTTGGGACTACGAAGACATATAACCATATTACCTGATGCTGGAACTCATTTTGGATCTGGTTCTTTTCCACTCAAGGTGGAGAAAGGTTTGAACTGAACACAAAGAATTTCCACCTTGGGCAAGAGGGACATAAATAGGGGAAACTAAACAATAGAGAAGTGGCCAGAATCCAGGAGACCCCCTCTTATCACACAAGATGACTGCTGGAAGCATCTAACCTGAACAGGGGGAAGCACTGGGCCCAAGCTAGGAGGCTGCCAACCTCGTGAAAGAGATAATTAGCAATTTTTAGAGTAAGTATTTGCATGTAACAAGCTTCTTAGTTTATTAGGAGTAGCTGGCATGTTTGGTTTATTTCGGCTTAGTTACTTACTTTGATCTGTCTGTTTTCACTTTCAGTCACTTAATTCCTACTTCTTATATTTAATAAAAGCGCTTTAGTTTATTATCAAGCCCAGTGTATATAATTGTTACCTGAAGGGGGAGAAGATCCACTGTGCATTGCTCTCTTTCATTGATAAAGAAGGCAAACTTATAAGCTTTCTCTGGGTAAAGCTTTTTCTCTATGTAAAACTTTTGAATTTTTTAAGAGTTTTGGTCCTCTTTTGGGGATTGTGTTCCTGGATGCTGTTAATGGCCTTATTGCTGAGCCCTCCCAGAGCTGAACTGGTTCGATGTCTGTGTCTTCTGGGGGGTTGTTACCCCAACTCTGTGCCTTCGGTGGGGGAGACAAGAGCTTCTGGCCCTGCAGGACAGGGTGGTGGGAGCCCCAGAGGGCAGGTTGGTGGACTCAGTGGTATGATCTGCACATCAGATGAAAATCCCCACTGGACCCATGTGATTCACTTCATCACACTGTGGTGCTGGTCAGTTCCAGTGTATCATGTATTTGTTTGGATATTTTATAATGGTGACATTGAGCTTGGACACACATTTCGCTGATCCTGTTCCGTAGCCTGCTCTGGAATGGGTTTCAGAAACAGTCTCTCTTCATACTCCTTGCTCAGAGTCTGTTGTTGGCTCCCAGCAGTCCACATGCTGTATTCAAGGGACAGCAGATCACTCTCCTAGCCAGCCAGGTCATCATGCATCATGGTTGGCTCTGTGCTAGATTCAGTGCCCAGTCCCCTGTCAATCTCCTCATGAAACGGGCATGAGATTGGCAAGTTGCCTGAAATGAGGTGCAATTCTGGTCCCTGAGCTTCTGGTACTTGCGCTTGAACTGCTTAATCTGCTCCCATCACTGGTCAAGAAAGTTAGCAAAGCTGTTGGCTTTTAGGTATCTGCTGGAATGTAGGGTCAACCCTTGTACCCTGGGTCTGAGCCCTGGGTTAGCGTGTGTAGATGGAGGGCAGGTTAGGCTTGAGCCTGAGCCTGAACTTACACCACAGTGTAGACCAGTAGTTTTCAATCTTTTTTCTCACAACCCAGTTGACAAAAATTGTTGATGTCCATGACCCAACATAATTTGACTAGAGCGTGGGCTCTGGGATGGTTTTGAGGATGAGAGCTTTGGGGTCTAGGAGGGGGCTCTGGCTGTGGGAGTGTTAGGGCTGGGGCAGGAGGGGCTTACCTTGAGTGGCTTCCGGTCAACAGTGCTGTACAGGGTGTAAGGCAGCTTCCTGGCACTGCAGACCATGCTGTGACCCAGAAGCAACCAATGGCAGGTACCCAGCCAACGGGAGTGCAGAGCCAGTGCTCAGGGCAGGGGTAGTGCTTAGACTTCCCCTCAAAGAGCTAGGCCTGTTGCCAGCTGCTTCTGAGGCATAGCGCAATTTGTGATAGCAGGACAGGCAGGTAGCCTCCCTTAGCACCCACACTAATTGCCTGATCCCTCTGCAGCAATGAGACCCTGACATTCCCCAACCCAGTACTGGGTCATGAGCCGTAGTTTGAAAGCCATTGATGTAGATGAACCCTACAGGACGTAGAAGTGAAGGTCTGGTCCATGCCTAGAGTAGTCTCCATTCTAAATTCATGTAGTTTTTTTATTACAGCCCAAATGACTGCTATAAATGTACTCATTTTGTCTGATAGCTTTTTGTCTGACATTTGACTGCTGTGTTATGTATTTGTTCATTTGTATTACCATGGTACCTAAGAGTCCCAACTGTGAACCAGGACCTAATTGTGCCAAATGCTGTAAAAACACTGGAAAAAAAGAACTTACAATAAACTGACCATCTTAGGGTATATTGGAAGGAGTTACCTTGGTTGATTATCCATCAAAGTCTTTAAATTAAGACTGGATATCTTTCTAAAAGACATATTATAGCACAAGCAGATGTTATGGGCTTGATGCAGAAATTACTGGGTGAAGTTCCATGCCTGGTATTTATACATAAAATCAGGCTAGCAGGTCATAATAGTCCCTTCTGGACTTAATATATTGGAATCTGTTGAATCACACAAGATCACCTAAAACCATTCTCTGCGTGAAACATGACGACACAACAATATCACATCTGTGAAATTTTGCTTCCTGCTATACAGCCAGTAGAGACAGCATGGTGACAAGTAATCATATAAGATAGCCTAGATTGATTGGAGTTAGACACACTGTTAGATAACTTGGAAATTATTGAAAGATTGCCAGCTGCATGCACTTCAATTAGTGTTTTTAGTTGTTTTCCTTTCCTTTTACTATGTAGGCAGTCGTATTGCACTTGGAGGAAAAAAAGATTCTTTGTTAATGTGTGAACGACACTATTTGTTCAGCATTTAGGCAAACAAACAACACTGGTAGTAGTGCACAAGGCCACTCCAAGAAAGTTAAGAGGAAAATCCTTAGCTTAGGGAGCTCTCTGAATGTGAAATCACCATGGGTATAAGAAAATAGAAAATAAAACTCCGGCTGCCCTGTGCCAGCTGACTCAGGGATGTAGGGCTCAGGCTCAGGGGCTGTTTAATTGCAGTGTAGACTTTCGGGTTAAACATGCTGCCCAAGTTTGGGACTCTCCCACCACATGGGGTCTTAGAGCCCCAGCTAGCTGCAATAGAATCATAGAACCATAGAGCTGGAAGAGACCTCAGAAGGCCATCAAGTCCAGCCCCCTGCTCTAGGCAGGACCAATCCCAACTAAATCAACCCGGCCAGGGCTTTGTCAAGCCAAGACTTAAACACCTCTAGGGATGGAGACTCCACTACTTCCCTAGGTAACCCATTCCAGTGCTTCACCACCCTCCTAGTGAAATAGTTTTTCCTAATATCCAACCTGGACCTCTCCCACCACAACTTGAGACCATTGCTCCTTGTTCTGCCATCTGTCACTACTGAGAACAGCCTCTCTCCCTCCTCTTTGGAACCTCCCTTCAGGAAGCTGAAGTCTGCTGAAGTGTAGTTATATGGTAAAGCAACACTCTTGAACAATACTCAAGGTACTTAAGTCTCAGGTAGACTGTGTAGAGCTACTAAAGGATCTGTCAAATTTGGGTAACTGGGCAGCAAAATGGCAGATGAAAGTAATACCCATTGGAAAACATAATCACAACTATACATATAAAATGATGGGTCAATATGATTGAGGTCTATAAAATGATGACTGGTGTAGAGAAATTAGGTAAGGAAGTGCTATTTACGCCTAATAATACAAGAATTAGCAAAATTAATAGGCAGCATGTTTAAAACAAACAAAGGCAGTATTTCTTCATATAATACACAGTCAACCTGTGGAACTCTTTGCCAGAGGATATTGTAAGACTATATAACAGGGTTTAAAAGAGAACAAGATAAATTTATGGAGGATAGGTCCATCGATGGCTATGAGCCAGGCAGAGATGGTATCCCTAGCCTCTGTTTACCAGAGGCTGGAAACGAGCAATGGAATGGATCCCTTGATGATTCCCTGTTCTGTTAATTTTCTATGGGGTACCTGGCATTGGCCACTGTTGGAAGACAGAATACTGAGCTACATGGACCCTTGGTCTGACCCAGTATGGCCGTTCTTTTGTTCTCATTAATTATATGGCAGAGGAAGGAGTGGATCTAACAGCAACATAATATAAATAGGCCTCTTGGTGTTGACCACTAAAACCATTGTCTAGTGGAGGAATATAAAGGCCTCAGCTGCTACCCATTCAGGCTCTGTAGCTTCAAGTTGAGGTTTCCTGCTACACCTTGGAATCCTCTGACTTCAACTACCATTTTGCCTAAATATGGACAGAAGGATTTGGCCAAGTCATTATTTCTGAGTTTAGACAGTGATATTAAATGTTTCATGTTCATTCATTTAACCTCCCAATACTTCCTGTAAGAAGTAGGCTTTACAAGTGCGGAAACGGACATACCGATGATACGTGACTTTCCCAGAGCAACAAAGGGGAGCGTGCATTTCAGGACTGAGATTGAAATCCTGGGGCCCTGGTTCTTGACACCAGACAATTAGAGTTTTGTAAACTACTCAAACTTCATGTTGTCTTTGCCCAATTAGAACACTGTACTTCAGAATAGTTGATAAACAGAGCAGACATTTGTAAGTATCTTTGCGTAATCCACATCTGTTAAATATAAAAACTACAGTTAAGCAGTCATGTAAATAAAGGATGTAATGCTGTTCAGAGGTTCTGGTAACTTCATAACCCAAGTCAGAGCTGCTATAGCTCATTTATTGCTAGTCTCCCAATAGGCAATTTTCTTGTTGCAGATTTGTTGTTGTCGTTGTTTCAAATATCAGAAAAATTGTGGTGTTCTTCAATGTGGCAAATATTGATAGTAATCTCTGTGTCCACACATAAATAGTGTGACTTTAAGTGCACCTGACTGCTCTGCTTGGCTTCTTTTAGTCATCGTCCATATACTGTATTATATGCTGCAATATGTGATTGTATCACATAATTATTACCCAAAAAGATAAGGATTTCAGTCAACCGCAGTTTAGGACACTCAACAGAAAGATATCCTTAGGAACCCTACATGAGCCCAACTGCATCATTTCTTTTCCACTCCACACAAGAGTGTGTCATTTTTTGTCCCATGCACTTAAATAATTACCATACTTAAACTCTCCTTCAGGCAGTTGTTACTCAGAGGCATGACAGAATGTTCAAGACAGCAGGAGTGAAGAATTCCCAACCCTTATGGAGTATGGGAGAGGTTGGGTCTTTACATGCAGTGTTGTGTAGGAGTTTCTGTTGCTTTGCCCTGGAATAGGCCTAAATTTACTCTAACACCGTAACATGCACAAGTGAACAGCTTTTGCACTGATCAAAGGCTTCAGATCCACTTCAGTTAATGACTCACAGAAGCAAGCCATTAATGGCCTGGTTTGCAGTGAACATGATTCTCTAAGAGAGAGCATTCCATAATGGCTTTATTCAAAATGACAAATTTATCTTGATGAGATTTTTTTAAAGGGTGCTTGTATTTTTAGTAGTTAGGTTTTAGTGTCTCTGCTTTAAGTTTAAAACGTTGATAGAAAGGTGTGCAGAGGCGGAGGAGAGAAATCAGGTTTTAATTTTGAAGTGAACAGATTAAACACCTAATATGTTGCTCTCAAAGGAAAAAAAATTGTTGTGGACATAATGTGGACATGCAGAGCAAATGCTGGCTGTTTTACGACCGAATGATACTAAAATCCTGTTTATTGTCAGCCTTTTCACATATGAATCATGTTATTTAATCCAGATTTCTTTGAAACCACAACCAGACGTGCAGTATAGATGAACACTCAGAGAGACCGATTGGTGTTATGCCCTCTGTCACTTTTAATTTTGTTTAGCTTAATCATGAATTGACGCACAGAGGGAGAAATGTTTATTTCCATTATCCATATATTACAAGAGTTACAAGTTGAGGTAATGCTGATTAAAGGGTCACAGTCAACTCAGAAATCCTAGTTCTGTCAGAAAAATATTTGCACTGTATTGTTACAAGAAACAGTGCATTTGTTGAAAACAAAAGGTACTGAAGCAGGGATATTTGCTGTGTGTTCATACAGCACATAACACAACAGGGTCCTGGCCCATGACCGGGGCGTGTAGGTATTGAAGTACTACGACTACTACTACTAATTAGGGAAGCTTTTTTTTTTTTTTTTTTTTTAGTCCTAGCTGGGTGAGGAGAGGGGTGGTCACTTTCAGTGTTTCCTTTGTACGGTCAGGGAAGATGAGTAAGTTTATCTCTTTGTTTTGTATGGGTCTTTGACACCGGGATAGAGGAAAAGAAAAAGATCAACCGAAATTAGGAAAATGTGGATGTGAAAACATAGCATCGGGCATGGAGACTCAGCGTCAGGTACCTGAAAAATCATTTTATTTCTTATTTTAAAGTGGACTAGAGGAAGTAGATGACATTCCTTTAATACGGTAATATAAATATCTTTGATCATTCCTGTTGTTGGAAGCCTTTTAAACCAAATTCCTTTCTGCTCTAGACTAGGTTGTGACTAGACTTGGACAGATGGTGGAGGGAGAGGATACCAAACGCTTTTTCTATCCATTCACCTCTTTCTTACCCTGCAAACGGACTCATCATACTCTCAGATCTTCTGCACCCTACCCAAGCAAACTTTGCAATCATTATTTATCATGGGTGCATCTCCTTTAGTGGTAGCAACTGGAAACTATCATGGAGAGCAAAATTGAGTGTTTTAATCACTGACTTGTCAAACCCTAAGTACACCTGCATTATACCTTTCATTGTTGCTACCAAGAGCGGAACTTTCCTTACACACTCAGCTCCTGAGCAACACGGTCTTGTCTAAGTTGCTGCACAGCATGGTGCTGGCCTCTCTAAAGAGAGCAGCAAGCTGAGCATGATTATAGTCTTGCCTTCTCCCCCTCCTGACCAGCCAACTGATCTGGGCTGGTCAGGGGATTTGCACCTGCTGTGTTCTTTCTAAGGGAGGACCACTTTGTTCTGCAGATACCTGATATTTCTTGAGGCATGATCCCAGAATCATACACAATGCCTCCTCTCACCTCATGCAGGGTTTTAGTCTTACATGCACAACCTAGTGCTAAGAAACCCTTATTAACAGCGCCTTAGGATGTTCTCAGTATCTTGGAACAAAATGTTCCCACTCCACATTGTTGTACAGAGGGTGCCATCCTGTACTGCAGAGTCAGCTGTGTTTCACTGAACAACATGAAGCCCTTGGTCAGCTCCCATGCCGAAAGGGGCTAAATGTAAACTACACCAGTGTATGAGCCTCTTACTGTATTCCCCCCCACCTTTTTTTCTAGACCCATTCTCTAACCCTCCTACATACGTCATGAAAATCAGAGCACTGTAGATAGGAAATAAGAGTTCTGATGTGTCCTTTTTGGAACGAATGTGTATGGTCAGGATGGGAAGGTGTCTTCTCATCTTCAGTGTGCTGCATACTCTGGAATGCTTTCCACTTCTGTAGCATCTATAGTCTAGTGGTCCCAAGCTGCTTTTCAATAGTTAAATAAGCCTGCTATCACTTCTGTGGCCATTAAGTGCATACTCTTTTTTTTTTTTCTGACACCCAAATGACAGCACAGGGACGCTAAATGACTTTTCCAGTCTTACTCTATGGGTCAGCAGCAGTGTCACTAGAATGCATAATTCTTGACTGTGAGTCATTTGTTGAACCTCTACTGTGCTTTTTCCCTATTGAATAGTAAATAGGGTACATAATAAATAACTATAAACTTTTATTTGGAGCGGAGAGTAAACAGCCTGGGCTGTGGCAAACCTATTTGGAACATTCAGTAAACTGATAGAGGTCAGCTGGGCATGATCCATTAGCACTTTGTTTATATATGTAATAATACCTTCATAATGGGACTGAATACTTAAAATTTAATATGCTGATGCACTGACATCCTGTCTCAGTGTTGTAGTCCTATTTGAAAATTTACCCAGCATTGCTCAGTTCCTTAACTCAATTTTTGTTTTTTGGAAAATAAAATTAAAATGTACATGTTTCATTTGAATCATTGCTCCGGGGTGGGGCTGGGGGGTTCAGTATGCAGGCTGCCTCAGGGAGAGAGGACAGCCCAGCCATCTCTCACTGTGGTAGTTGGGGGCCAGGTGACAAGCACCTTTCCATGGCCGCTGGAGCTCCAGCGGACTCAGCCAGGGAAGGAGTGTATGTCCCCCATCTGGGGCAGGTCTAGGTTCATCTGCCCCATGCACTCTTCAGCCAGAATTATATCACTCAATGATAAAGGAAACAGCCAGTAATGTTCCCATATGAATGGCGGTAGAGTGGCTGAGGTGCCCTCCTTAAAGGGAGTCTGAGTGGTGGGAGGCTTGGGGGAGTTTTGGTTGGGGAGGGGAACACGTCCCTAGCCAGCCCTTTTCACATACCTGATGATTCTTTCTCTTCTCCGTATGGTTGGAGGTCATGTAGCCATTGGGAAACCTCTCTCCCATCAGCTTAGAGCATGGGTTCCCAAACTGGGGGGCGTGAATAAATTCCAGGGGGGCATGAGGCAACCCAGCCTCTCCCCCCCCATCAAGTTTTGCTGCCCCGCTCAGTTCCTTTTTTTCCCCCTTGTTTTACTCAACAAGTTTTGCTGCTATTTTTGGGGGGGGAGGAGTGAAGGTTTTTCAAAAATCAAAAAGGGGGGCGTGATGCCAAAAAGTTTGGGAACCACTGGCTTAGAGTGTCTTCACCAGACATGCTAGAGCAGTGCACCTGAGCCACTGTAGCTGCGGTGCTGTAAATTTGGAGTGTAGACCTGCTCTTATTGTTCTTGTATTGAGATAAAATATACTGCTCCACTGGACAATGTGTCTTTAATTGTTGTTAAACTACTATACTACCTCAGTGCTCTAGTTCATACTTTTTTTCTTTAGCAGTAGTTGATGACATTTCTTCAGCTACCTTTCTTCAGCTGCTACTGCACTTTGGATCCAGGATGACCTGACATAAAAGATCACTACCTTGGTAGAAATGTTTGCTGCCTTAATCTAACAGGGAAAAAGAGGACTAATCTTAGAGGACTAAGAATAGAATCATTCACCACGTAATGTATCAGAGGGGTAGCCGTGTTAGTCTGAATCTGCAAAAGCGGCGAGGAGTCCTGTGGCACCTTATAGACTAACCGAGGTGTAGGAGCATAAGCTTTCTGACGAAGTGGGTCTTTGCCCACGAAAGCTTATGCTCCAACACTTCAGTTAGTCTATAAGGTGCCACAGGACTCCTCGCCGCTTTCACCATGTAATGTTCTCTTCATTATGTTTCTGAGCTGGGCTCCTTCTGTGTCAGAAGTTTCTTTCTCCTGCATCACTGAGTTTGTTTCAGTTCTTTTCTACCTACTCTCACTCTCCATGTGTGTATCTTTTTTTCCCCTTGCTGTTCTTTTAAATCATACTGAACAGAAGAACAACAGGAGTGGAGGATGTCTGGATATCACAGCATTCACAACAGAGAAATTTATGCTGAGGAAAGCAGATCCAGGATGCTGGAACAATTTGTAGTGTGGGTGCTGAGAGCTATTGAACCAAACTGTAAACTCTGTGTATAAAGGAAATCACTTCAAGCTACGGGATGCGGTAGCACCGCTAGTTCTAGCACTTATAGCAGATTCATAGGCCCACAGAAACCACTGGGGTGGCATTTATGTCTGATAGTAAGTCTCAGAGCGGTAGCCTTGTTAGTTTGTAACTTTAAAAACAACAAGCAGTCCTGTGGCACCTTCAAGATGTATTAGATCATGAGCTTTTGTGGGTAAAAGCCACTCCATTAGATGAGCTGGACTCCAACTCATCTGATGAAGTGGGTTTTACCCACGAAAGCTCATGATCTAATATATTTGTTAGTTTTGAAGGTGCCACAGGACTGCTAGCTGATACTAGAAAGTCAACAGAAAGTACTGAAGCATAAAACAGTTTTTGTGAATCCCATTAATAACATGCAGTTATTAATTTTCACCTATGTATCTTTGGTTCTCAATGGTTCCAAGTGAGCTAGTATCAGAACACCTCCTGCTTTTTAATGCATTTATCTTCACAACACCATTGGATGAGGAAGTGGTATCGTACGAGCTTTACAGATGCAATAGGTAGGTACAGATTTAATTGCTTAAGATCTTGCAGTAACTCTGTGGTGCAAAGCAGGGAATTGAACCTGGGTCTTCCAAATCTCAGGCTTGTATAGCACTTGACATTGTTCCTTTTCATCTGATATGAAGTGGCTAGTAAAGCTGTGATTTTTATGTTGTGTTTATTGTAATTCATTTTTAGTACATCCCCTCTTGTGGTTCTTTGGTTTTGTGGTAATGACTGTGGTACATTTGCCCAGATTTCCAAATGTGATTTATGGGGGAAAAGAAACTAAAGTGTAGTCTTTCTCATTAACAATTAACAGGAAAGTACTGCCAGTGTGCAAAAAATGATTCTGGCTGTATGTTACTTGTATTTTCCAGCAGGGGAAAATATTTACTTGCTCTTTCATTTGCATATTATATATTTTTAAATGTAGTCATTGTTACTGAATTTTGACTTGTTACATTTCTTGTGCTTTTTCATTTCTAATAAAGACACAGTTCTCAGCAAGCCTATAAATGGAATATTTAAAACTCTTCCCAGGAGAAACACATGCATGGTTCCAGTTAATAACATTGGTATTTTAATAAGGAAGAACAAGACGTGATAGTGGTTTGGGAGGCAGCTGAGGTAACATCTAAAAACATCTGGTGCAAGTTTCTTTAGGAGCTCAAATAACTACATACACATTAACTTGGGTAATTTTTTAATATTCTGTCCAACATAATTCTTTCAATTATGCACATTTGCATGTTCATCATTACAATGGCTAGGTCCCCATAGCTCCATTTCTACGCCTTGAGCTTGAAACCATTAATATTTATAGGCCTGTAAAGGGTGATTTGTACGACGACTGCTTTATTTGCAAAGGAAACACAGTCATAAAGAAGCTTTTTGACATTTCCACTCCTGTGTTCAGTGATTGTTTGTGGTTAGTGGACGCTTTGGGATGCGTTGTACTAAAAGTGTCTATGCATTATCTTAGATCACAGGCAGGGCAGCTGACCGACTTCGAAGATTCTGGGTAAGGTGTGTGGGAGGGGTGGCTCTGGGCCTTTGGAAGGAGCAGTGATGAGGACTAGCTTCCCCCAGTCAGCTCTTCAGTGCTACCCAGGGGTTCTGGTGGAGATTTAAGGGGCCTGAAGCGCCAGCCTCTGCCCTTGCTGCTGTAACAGCAGTAGTGGCCAGGGTCTCTGGACCCTTTTAAATTGCTGGGACACGGGCCAACTTCCCCCTTCCCACCCACCCCTGTCAGTGGGCTTGATCACAGGTGGATTGAATTTTACTTAATCACAAGTGGGCTGAGTTTTAATTTTATCCTGCCATCCTCCATTTGCATGTGTGTGTGTGTAAATATTTAACCTGATTCTTGCTCTATGTCCCGCTTTCCGATTACAGATGAAGGAATTTTTCCACATAAATCATCTTGGCCTAAGACTATTTCAAGGGACACTTACGCAGGAGATTTGGTATTTCTGTTCACCGGTTTGTTATCTCTGGTTACACTGCTGGGTGGCCAGAGAGAAGTCATTGAATAATGTTCCAGATTCTCTGATAACTTATTCCCGGAAAAGAGAGTTTATTTCTTGGGAACTTCACTGGGAAGCTTGTTGCAGGCTGATTCCCACAAAATTTTCTTGAGATCCTTGTCAATCAGGTGTCACAGCAATGGTAACTGATTTTCCCCTGGCAATGGACGTAGGACAGACATCTATGCTAGTATTATAAAACCTATCATTAGTCCTTGACACATTTGGTTGTGAGGTGCTCTCAACACTATTGCCGGTCCTGGCATGTATGGATAGTTGCTTTAATAGTGTGGGATGTGCTCATTGCTTTCAGAGAGACCTGTGATAGCTGTGAAGGGCAACTGCTCTTCCACAAAGATTCTAGAAGGTCCAGTTTTGGGGTCGGTCTTGTCCAAAGTGCAAATGAAATCTGTGGGGAAGACTGAGGCAGTGTAGGCTGCAGCGTCATCAGTATGTTGAAGGAGCATAATTCTGTCTCCTTTTCACTAAGTATAGGCACAGCAGTCCCCAACCATAATGAGGGCCTCATGGGCTAATAACCAGTCATCTTAAACTAAATCTGGACAGGATAGAGACGATTGTTGGAGGCATCACTTTGAAGAAACGCCAGGGACCAGAATAGTATCCTTCTTTGAGGGAGCTCAACCCATTGATTGTCATCGGTCCACAGTTTCAGCCATACTGTAATATCTTTCCATATGAAGACTCCAGATAGCACTGGGGATTAGGAATTAAGCCCCCTTTCATTGTTGGCAGCCCTAGCCGCAGAGAGTTGTGCATTTGACCCTTCCTACATATCATTGGAACAACATGATTTACCCAGCGCTGACCATGGGAACCACTCAAAAGCTTTGTCTGGTGTAGATGTATCTGCCTGTATTCTAAATGGGATGGGGTTCACTAGTTGCATATGGATTATATGTCTTGTGAAGTTACTTCTTTAATTAGAAGCTGACCTATTCCAATTTCCTGTGTAAATAAAAAAAAAAAGTGCATATATGCTTCTCTGATTCAATATATGATCCTCCAGAAAATCCATTCTAATCTCTCACATAATGTTATTGCTGTATTATTGTTACAAAGCAGATTGATGCAGTACAAAATTTTGATATCTGGGCCGCATGTTCTCAACTTCCAGGCCTTATCCCTCTGGGAGAAGGGGGCTCAGCCAGCGTGTTCTTCCCACAATGTCAAATGGGAAGGAGAGGCTGAGAACCACTGATCTTAAATATAATTGAAATAACAAAAACATTCAGAGTACCCGGTACTATGCTGACGGATTGCTTATTATGTTAGAGGTCTTCCTAGTTACATAAATGCATAACTCTAGTCTTATATCACTAATCTTGCTTTCTGTCTACTAATTACAACATTTTTAGAATCTATAATTTGGCCTGCTTAAAAGAACATATTGCTTCCAGGCTGAGTTCTTGTATGCCAAGTTTAATTTGAGAATTACTTTCTATAGCCAAATGATAAACTTCTGAAAAAAACCCCAAACATATCCTTAATTGTAACAAATGAGTTGTTCTAGTATTATGAATGTACCCGAACATCAATAGAACTAAATATTTACTTTCTCATTTGTTTAGTTCAGCTTTGTTCCTTTCTAAAGTACGCATTTCTCCACTGCCTCTCTTCATCAACTGGCTGGTCTTCCCAAACTCATAATCTCGGTATCTGAGATATTAAAGAAACCAGAGTGTGAGGTCAAAATTTCCATTACATAGCTAGACAGGAATTTCAAGGAACAATGCCAAAATCATTTAAAAAAATACATTTATAGGAAAGATGACTCAACAATCAACAGTTGCAGTGCTAGAAAACAGAATTAGTTGTATACATTTTGGTTACAAAAAGAGACAGAATGCAGTCAGCATGACAGGCAGGGGTGAAACAGGGTGAATGTTTTCTGCTTCCCCGTTTTTTTTTAAATTGACCCCCATTTCCTCTCCTTTTCAGACAGGAGGAAATTTTGCAACTCTCAATTCAGTACAAGGATTAGCCATTGGAAATCTTAACTTTTCTCATGTTTCCCTGGCGTTACAACTACCTAGTAAGGAAAGTTAGTTGGCTTGCAGTGGTTTGCTCTACCATATAATAAGCACATGTACTACCACATTGCAGGGATTTGAGGGGGCAGGGTAAGGAGCAATTCCCTTTCTCCAAAATATTAAAATAATATTGCAGGAGAAATTTTCTGACTGACACACACATTGGGCTGTGGAATAGTCTCTTAGGGAAGTGAAGAAGGCCCCACTGATATGACGTTAAATGCTTTTGAAGAATGGCTACAGTTCATGGCAATAACTGCATCCTGGTCTTCAAATGTTGTTGCTTTTTTGGCCTCAGAGTTCATTAACTAAGGATACAATTATTAATTTGTAAATAGGAAATAGAACCCCATGAAGCTGCCAGACTCTATACTACTGTTCTGTATTTCATTTTCTTGCAAGGCTCTCTTCCCTGGAACAACAGTATACAAGTAATGGGACACAGGCAAACTGTCAAAAGGCTCGGTAGCGTACAGGCAAGTTCTGTCTACAGTATGCATTTTCCTATAATGAGGTTCCAACACTTTACAGCTCTGACCATGTTATAACATGTTTTGATCTCACCTGTGTAAACTAAACCAGACCACATTATAAGCATGTGTAACAATCCATGTTATCTAGCAAAGACTAGGCTGGATCCTTCGCTCTGTATGTTGGTGTAGAGAGTTTTCCCTTTGCATCTATGGAATGATTGGGGGGTGAGGGAAGGGTTAGCCCTTAAAGCTCAAGAATGAAAGAGCTGCCAACGGCCTAGCTTCACACCACCTCCTGTCTCTCACAACCTCATCTGGGTTTGTCTTCTCTGGGAGTCATTGAGCCAAAGGATTGCTTCCCATCTGCTGAACCCAGAAGTTGCCCCCCTTTATTTGTTTTATGGGAGGGATTATACTTTGTTACTCGTTATATAAAGTATTCCATATAAAAAATAAAAATACAGTTTAATCCCCAAGTAAATCAGAGTAGCTTTATTGCTTATATGTTGTACAGCAATTAATTCATATAAACCATTTTTAAACATGCACGTCTCTGAGTGTAAATATATAGTGAATCATTGCTTTCTTTTGGGTGTTTTTCTATTATACTTTGTCAATTGTTGTTACAGCAATGGAGGAGCGTTTCCCATACCGCATGCTGTTCCATTTCAGCTATAGTGAGTCACTTCATTTTTAGTGCATGTCGAACCACTTGAAGTCTCATAATCCTTTAGCCTAATGTGTCGTAATCTCTATGTAACTGTATCTCCTATTTTAATATGGAACTTGAAATTAAAAACCTCAGAAACATCAGTAAAGGCTTTAAAGCAGCTTATCAGAATCAATAGCTGGCAGTGCCCCTAATTTTTCCATGATTAAAAACTGGTTTTTTTTCATAGTTGACCCAGTAGTAAATGAAACAAAGGTGGGTCAAGTTTTAGCAAAGGCAGAAAAACATGAATTTTTCAAATGTCTGAATAATGTAAATTGTTATGGAGAGCTGTGTGTAGTAACATTACCTTTCAGCATCTTCAATACTGAATTATCAATGTGATGTGTGAGGATAGTTGGATTGGTGCAGAGATCGCCACAGTTCAGGAAAATTGAAAGTCAGATTTCCAGTGGTATAAAATTCTTGTTGCATTCTGCTCATCCTAGTACATATCCGCCATCTTTTCCAGTCAGCATGAGGGACTAAGTAACAGCTTATGGTGTTTTAGTTAATGTAAAATGACTGGAATTTCGGCACCCCAGTCATGTGAGCGCGTCTAAAAATGTTACCCAATAGCAAGTGTTATTTCCTCTTTATTTTCCTTGGTGATAATCCTTTTTCTTCGGTGTTGTAAAGAGGGAAATTGAAATCTAATGGACTCAGTAATCAGGTTATGAAAGTTAGGAAGTAGACTAAATATCATAAGAGGACCTCTCACAATATTATCTATATTGTGAGAGTTCCAAGTACAGGTAGTCCCCGGGTTACATGGATCCGACTTACATCAGATCCCTACTTACAAACGGGGTGAGGCAACCCCGCACTAGCTGCTTCCCCCCAGCAGACCAGGGAGACGCGGAGCAGCTTTTCTCAGCAAACACCTCAGCTTGAGAATAAAGGACTGAGGGAAGTGAGGTGTGGGAGAATAAAACTGAGCTCTGGAGAAATGTTTGGCTAGAGTTTCCCCTACAATATGTACCAGTTCCGACTTACATACAAATTCAACTTAAGAACAAACCTACATTCCCTATCCTGTACGTAACCCGGGGACTGCCTGTATATATGCTTGGAGTGCACATGTGCGCGCGCACGCACACATACACACACGCACGCACACAAAGAGACTAGTGCATGGGTCTGGCCTGGGGGGAAGGGGCTACGCCTGGCCTGGCCTGGCCTGGCGCTGGGGGAAGGGAAGAGAAGGGCTGGGCTGGGCAACCCAGTGGTGCTGGGGAAAGCGGGCTGTGGCTCCTGTGATGAGGGTCAGGGCTGCACCACCAAACCCTTGTAGTGCTCCCAAGGATGCTTCCCTCCTCCCCCCAGTCTGATGCTGGAGCCAAGGACCAAGTGGGTAGGGTTTTGTGGCAGGGGAGCCATTTACCAGGGTTGGTGGCCAGCAACATGTTAATTCCATGTTAATTCCCCAGATGGCCACTACCTTGGTGATGCGGCTGCTCCCAGTAGTCACTCTGCAGTATAGCTGTCCCCTGTGCTCACTGCCCCCAGTGGTGACTGTGAATATAGCGTCCCTCCATTCGGCCCCGTCCCCTTCCATGTTATGAAAAACAATCGAATTCCAGGCACATCCTGTTTTCCTGGCACAAACCCTCACCTTGCTTTAAGTTAGGCTAAGAGGAGCACCATACCAAATTTGGTAATCCTGGCTCTTACCGTTTAGGAGGAGTTCTTGAACAAATGGACTCTCAGATAGATGCAAAAATATATAGGTGAAGTATCAAGAACTGTTATGGCATTTCAAACCAAATGGTATATAAGTAGTTTTTATAAAGCATTCCAATAGAGTGATGCAATTGGTGATGCTCCTGCTATGTGCGTGAAGTGCTTTTTTTTCCTGCCAAGAGAAAGTGCTTTTTTTTCCTGCTTCTCCCACATGGAGCTTTTTCTTCAAGTGTTGTTTTTGGTTTATTAAGCAAACAAACAAACAAAAAAAGCAAAACAAGATGGTCTGTTTGGAAAATGTATTATTTTTATAAGAAGCATGTAAAACAGAATGATTTTGAAAGGGGTTATCCTTAATTAATGAAGTGATGCTGGATAGGGCTGTCTACTTAAAACTATTTTGCTTTCTTTCAGAACAATATTTTTCTTTGGTCTTTAATGAGACTTTACCAGCACATACTGTATTTTTTCAAAAGTGCTTAAGTGATGTAGATGCCCAAAGTACTATGCCAGTCATTTTTGAAAATTGAAATTGGGCTCTTAAATCAGTGGGGTGCTTTTGAAATTTTATCCAAAGGCACTCTTTCCAAATTCCAGCCTTCATTTGCTGGCCAAAAGCAAATGAGTTTAAAACTCAAAAGCAAATTGCTTGAGTTTGTGCTTTTTTTTTTTTTTTTAAATCCCATATGAGTTTTTGTTCTACCCATTCCTGCAGTTATAGCTGTGTGGAGCTCCCAAGTTCTCTTTGTCCTGGTGTCTCATCCTAGCTGACATCTGATAAAGAAACACAGGTAGGGAGAGCATGCTGTTGGCTTCCCTATATTTTGTATAGACTCCCTGATATATGCCTGTATTTAATATAAGACCTCTTCATAATTCATAGGCTGGGCTCCACTCACTGTGGAGGGTCCCGCTGCAGAAATATATTCTCTGCATTTCTTTCATGCATTGTATTTAATTTTTGACTAGACAGTATTCTAGACCAGAAGAGCTCTGTGGAGCTTGAAAGCTTGTCCCTCATAGCAACAGAAGTTGGTTCAGTAAAATATGTTACCTCACCCACCTTTTCTCTCATACTCTTGGACCAACATGGTTACAGCAGTATAACAAACAGCCCTGCAAACACCAGGAAGTTTTATACAAAGAGGAAAACAAGTTGTCTCAACAGCCAGACACATTTACCTGAGGTTCTCAGAACAGTACAAGGTGAATCAAAGTAAGTTAGTAAAGTAGTCTGTGATAGGATGGAGGTGCACTACCTGGTTTCTTAAGATCTCACGCTTCTTTTTTCCTTTCTCCTTAAATAAATGGTTATAGGAGGAACTGTCAGAGAAGTTGCCTGACTGGTGGTATGGTAAGAGATTGCCTTTGGGAGGGTCAGGCATCACATCCACAAGTCAGAGGGCAGAGCTGACCATCATGCTGGGGAGTTTTTCTGTTTAATTTTTAGGTGTATGAACTTAAATACAGGAAAAAACTTCACTGCCTATGACTTGTGTTTTTTCCTGTGCAGAGTCTTTCTACCAGCTTATAAAGTACATCAACATATCTGGGATCCTGGATATTGATTGTCCAATGAGGGAGAAGAGGACACTGTTTATAACTTCATGAGTTAGATTAATTAAACATCTGTGATTTTTATCTTTCAGTAGTTTTATGACAAGGCGTATAAGCCTGAATATAGTGTATGTGTGAGAGACAAGCCTCCTAAGGGACTAGCAAAAGTACCATCCAAGAGACTAGCAAAAATCAATTGAGTAGTATATAGCGGTCTCTTAATTAAAGCCTGACCAGGATCAGGATCATATGAGAAAGCAAGGGAATGTAGCAAGCCTGTTGGGAGTGACCATTAGTGCAGGTGTCACAACGTTCACAAAAATACATTGTGGAACTGTGAAAACACATAGAAAAGATGTTTAAGAGGTGGAGAATGATACTAAGTTGAGGAGTACTTTAGGGCAATTTTCTTAGATAGATGTTTTGCTTAAGGTTACACACACAGTATTGCCAGACAATGGATCTTAAATTCAAAACCCTCTCTTTACATTTCTCAGACATGACATGAATGGATGTTGCACTTATAAGAATGAGCCATTACACATGTCTCATGGTACAAAGAAAATCACAGTAAAAGAAATGTCTTGGTCATAAATTTCTATGAATTGTAGCCATGTGTCTTTAAATTCCTCCTGTTTCTCATTCAAATTAAATGTTACTCTATCAGTACTTGCCAGAGCTCTCTCACTTTCGTGTCTGTCTGTAATATTTTAGCCCCTTTGATGCTGTGCCATTTTTGAAGTAGCAGTATCAGTCTTTAACCGTTTAAATTAGCTCATGACACAAATATTTGTATTTATCTAATCCATGCACATTGTGCACCCCTTTTCACTTATTATACCTAAGCATATAATAAAAATATAGATTTTAATTGTGTATTGAGCATGAAAAATAATTTGTATTTTTGCAAGTGTTTTTTTAATGGAAGCTTCCTCTTTGACTGGGAAGTTGCAGCACTGGCTGTAAGGGGGTAGGCAAAAGCTTCTTGAACAGCTCAGAAGACTCGCATCCAGAACTGCTTATCAGTGAGTCTCTAATTTAGATCTGTAATCAGCTGATGAATGTTCATGTGAAATGGGTTGATTCAAGGTTAGTTTCCAGTGGGCAGATTCCAATGGGAGAAGCCACCATGGCAGTGGCCACTTAATTGTTTAAGAAACACTGCCATAAACTGAAAGGGATGGCAAACTGAACTACGTCCTCAACCTTAGTGCTGGTCGTCTCAAGAAACAGAGTTGAGTTAGTTGTGGGGAGGAGTTTGAGCTGTCAAAGAACAATAAATTCTTTGTTTAAATCCATTCAGTGATTGTTATAGGGTCAGATTAACTGTTGTCAGTGTAGTGGTGGGTAAATTGTATGTCCCTCAACCCATAAAAACCCCTGCACCTTGCTGTGGGCTTCAACCTCAGTGAGGGGAAGTAGTGTTTCTCCCCCCTCTGCCACACACACACATTGACCTGAGAGATGATATGGTAGGAGCAAATTTTATTTGGTGCCAGAGTCTCCTGGCAGAAGATGCTGAAGGATACAGTGAGTCAATGTATCTCTCAGTTGACCTGCCATTAGCCCCTCACCAGCCATTAGTGCCTATTTATGTATCTCCCTGCCCGTGAAACAACAACAACAAAAACTCAGAACCACCTCCTGATACATTTTCTACCTTAAAGACTCTTTATCAGCTTTTACACTAGGCCAAACCATGGATGAGTCAGATTAGTTTTTGTCTCCAGACAAGACATAAGAATGGCCATATTGGGTCAGACCAAAGGTCCATATAGCCTGTGTCCTGTCTGCTAACAGTGACCAATGTCTAGTGCCCCAGAGGGAGTGAACAGAACAGGTGTAATCACCAAGTGATCCCTCTCCTGTCATCCATTTCCAGCCTCTGACAAACAGAGGCTAGGGACACTATTCCTACCCATCCTGGCTAATAAGTATTGATGGACTTAACCTCCATTAATTTATCCAATTATTTTTTGAACACTGTTAAAGTCCTGGTCTTCATAACATCCTCTGCCAAAGAGTTCCACAGTTTGGCTGTGCACTGTGTGGAAAAAAAATTCCTTTTGTTTGTTTTAAACGTGCTACCTATTAATTTAATTTGGTGAGCCTTTAGTTCTTAAGTTATGGGAACAAGTAAATAGCTTTTACTTATTCACTTTCTCCATATCTGTCATGATTTTAGAGATCTCTATCATATTCCCCCTTAGTCTTCTCTTTTTTTAAGCTGAAAAGTCCCAATCTTTTTAATCTTTCTTCATATGGCACTCGTTCCAAACCCCTAATCATTTTTGTTGCCCTTTTCTGAACATTTTCCAATGCCAAGATCTCTTTTTTTGAGATTACGTCTGTACACAGTATTCAAGATGTGGGCATACTATGGATTTATGTAGAGACAATAAAATGATCTCTGTCATTATTCTCAGTCTCTTTTTTAATGATTCCTAACATTCTGTTAGCTTTTTTGACGGCTGCTGCACATTGAGTGGATATTTTCAGAGATCTCTCCACAGCGATTCCAAAATCTCTCTCTTAAGTGGTTATAGCTAAATTAGTCCCCATCATTTTGTATGTATAGTTGGGATTATTTTTTCCAATATGCACTACTTTGTATTTATCAACATTAAAATTCATTTGCCATTTTGTGGCCCAATCACCTAGTTTTGTGAGATCCTTTGAAGCTTTTCATAGTTTGCTTTGCTTTTAACTATCTTGGGCAGTTTAGTATCATCTGCAAATTTTGCCACCTCACTGTTTACTTCTTTCTCCAAAACATTTATAAATATTATTGAATAGGATTGGTCTCAGTACTGATCCTTGGGGAACACCACTAGTCACTTCTCTCCATTTTGAAAATTGAGACGCATATTAGCAGTTAATAAACTGATAATGGATTTTATCTTGGTTCTCTTTGTTTCACAGTGAACTATCCTTTCTAAAACAAAGCCTGTCTGTGTGCTTCATCTTCACAGGAGTAAGAAAAAAAAATCTATTAAAGGCCCCAGACGTTTTTTCTTTTAATTCTTGCTGGAGTCATGTAATCTTTTGAAATGGTCTTGAAACTATTCTGACATTGGCAGCTAGCATGAAAACATTGACCGAGTCTCATACACAGCATGCATCGCTGTGTAGCTATTTTTGAGACACATTCCAATCTGCAGACAATAAAGGAAGGTCTGCTTTGCTTTTGTGGCCATCATGTTTTTTATTTCTGAGTTGAATGCTATTGTTGGAATGTCCCCCCTCCCCCACCCTAAAATTTTAGAATTAGGTCTGGCATCTCTGTGGTTCAGCATATTTGCTGGCCTTTTGACATTTGCAGTAATCATCATAATGGAAGAGCAAGCATTTATCATTTTAAGCAGCAGCTGTTTCACTCCTGTCTACCCTGATCCAGCATGCAGAGTTGAGTGTTCATCTATATAAGCAGTTGATTTTAATAATAACAAAAAAGAAAAGGAGATCATTCTGGTAGCACCCATAAGATCTTTCACCATTCATGTTCATAGCCAATAGAGTTTGTAAATTGTTGATGCTGCTAGAAACAGGCATGCCACCATTAAATATTCAACCCAGTTTGTTGCATAGAACAACTTTGTACAGTTATTAAAAATCACTGCCTTATTTTTCCTCCACTTCTACTTTTATATTTCAGTGTGGTTTTTTTTCTTTCCGTTTTTTTGGGAGGGAAGTCAGATTTAGTTAACTTTTTGGCTACTTCCATGTCTCTATTTGTATGTCTGCCTTTCTCCTGCTCGCAGATTTGAGTTTTGGCTAGTCACCTTTTCCTCTTTTTTTTTTTTCTTCTTCTTCTTTGGGGTTTTCTTTTTCTCCTCCTAACTTCTTTTCTCCATCTGTTCTTTCCCCCTCTTTTCTGGCCTGGTCCATTTGTGATGCGGGCTAGAGGTTGAGTCCTGCTCACCAGCCAAGTGCTGGTGAATTAACAGCCCTGAATCTGTTTGTCAGTTGCATATTTCTTTCTTGAGGGAAAAACAATAAGGAGTCCATTGACACTTTAAAGACTAACAAATTTATTAGGGAATTAGAGCAGAAGATTTTATGAACTACAACTCACTTCCTCAGATGCTGAAGGGGAAAAAAAAAAAGAAAAGAAAAAAGGATACAGCTATGGGAGTGTGACAACAGCGCTAACTAAATCAGAATGGATCTGGCTTATCTTCCAAAGCGGTGAGAAAGCTAGAGTGCCTGAATGGGAAATTACCTCTTGTAATGGCAGAACTACTCCGTGGCTGCATCTAGACTGGCATGATTTTGCGCAGATACTTTTAACGGAAAAGTTTTTCCGTTAAAAGTGTTTGCGCAAGAGAGCATCTATACTGGCATGTGCCTTTGCGCAAAAGATTTGCTTTTGCGCAAAAGCATCCGTGCCGGTGTAGATGCTCTCTTGTGCCAGAAAGCTCTGATGGCCATTTTAGTCATAGGGCTTTCTTGCACAAGAAATTAACGTTGCTGTCTACATTGACCCTATTGCGCAAGAATTCTTGCGCAAGAAGGCTTATCCCTGAGCAGGAGCGTCAGAGTATTTGCGCAAGAACCACTGATTTTGTACATTACAAAGTCAGTGTTCTTGTGCAAATACTCGCTGCCAGTGTAGACAGGTAGCAAGATTTTTCACAAAAGCGGCCGCTTTTGCGCAAAATCATGACAGTCTAGATGCAGCCCATGTGTTTATTTAGACCTGGGTTCAGGGTGCAAAATTTGCATGTAAATTCCAGCTCAGCACTTTCTCTCTGCAGTCTGTTTATGAAGCTTTTCTGTCTGAGAATGGAATTCTCAGACTTCTGAACGAAAGCCCAAATTATCCCCCTTTGCTCCAGAGATTTTCCTGAGCAGTTTTTCCTCCACTGGGCCAGTCTTCCTGTGACTCCAAGCAGAAGCTTCTGCTTCAAATCTTTTTCTCCACAGTTTTGTCATTATAGTCTGTTGCTCAGTGCTGCAACTGAGATTGATTTAGCTAGGCTGGCAGAAACATGGCTGGAGTTGATGGGGAGTGGGTGTCTTCTTCTGGGGCCACACACTTTCCAAATGAAACTGGGAAATAGAAACTGTTTCCATTTCTTATCAGGCAAATTATCAGGTCTTATCATGAGGAAAAGGGGGAGGAGGAGCAGAGCTTTACGGTTAACATAGCACATCACTGAACATGCTTTGGGGACGAGGTCTATTTTTTAGCTGACAGTTAAGTTTGGAACTCTGGTGTTTCATTAACTCTGAAGCTCTACTGTAATCTAAATAGCTATAGGAAAAGAAACCCCAGTGATTAAAATGTTCCTGTATTGCCTGGCCTCACACAGCACTGCTTTCAGATGAAACCCTAAATGCTTTTCCAAAAGCTCTGTAGAAGAAGGGAGTTTACTCTTAACTCAAGCCCAGAATCTTGGACCTGAAACATTGAAAAACCAGGCAAGTTTCTTTACGCTTTCAGCTGTCATGGCAAAAGGTTTTCATAGTGGTAGGTTTTGGCATCTTGTAGCACATAGTGGGGGGAGGGGAGAATATCTTCTGCAAGTGACTGGATATTTTGTCATTTTCTGTTTGCATAGAGTTAAACTGTCCTTCCTTTTATTTTCTTATTTTCATGTTATCATAGGGAACTCTGCTGCTGACCTTTGTGCTGCTCTGGGGCCTTTAGCTGCTGCTTCTTCATTATGAGAGATGTAGGACTGTGCTCAAACTGTCTCCTTCCTTCCCCCCGCCCCCCATGGAGTGCATAAATCTTGGAAAATTTAATACAGGATTTGTCATAGCATGCCTTGCATTCTGGCACAGTTTAAAAAAATGTGTGTGTTGGGTGGGAATCACGTTACACTTCTCATTTTGAGAGGAATTTGGGGGTCATGGTTTAGCTTTCTATTGCCCTTGTCATCCAAAAACATTGGGGATGTCTCTGTAATCACTTAGGGCATGGCCAGAGTTTTTATTGAAATATATTCCATGCCAGGAAAGCTGTGCAAAACCACAGAAAGCCTGACAAATCAATTCTTTCTGGGTTGCAGTGGGACACGTCGTGTCCATATCTCTCGATACATCTAACCTGGGTAGCTCTCTTGTCTAGGATTTATGTACTTGACCTCAAACTTTTTCACATTATTGGATCTTTTTTTCTGTAATAAGGTGGGTGACACAACAAGGATGGGAATTAGTAAGGTATTCCTGGTTATCAATGCCCTTTATCTCCAAATTGCCAGTTGAAATCCACCCTTGATCAGTAGTAACAGAAAGAAGGTACAATTGGATAACACGCTGGCTTATTGGATAACTGTTTAGTGGCTTGTGTGAAATGAATTAGTAGTTTCAGTTCTTTTCCCACTGGACAACTGTCTACATTGCAACCCCACCCCCCATATTTAGCATTACTCAGATTGTAAACTTCTTGGGGTAAGGGCTGTTTTTTGCTGTGTCTGTGTAGCACCTAGCATTATGGACTTTGGCTCTGTAATTAGGGCATCTGGAAGCAACAGTAATACATATAATTAATATTAATAATTGGGGTCTTGGCTGAGAGCTTAGTGAGTAAACTACTTTCTTGCCTGCAGGTCTGAAATATCCTCATCAGGACTGAGACACAGTGATTTACCACTCAGATGTGAGTCTCAGTTTTAGTTTATTGGTGATGGCAGGGTGAGTGTTCTTTCTTCTCTGGGGGAAAAAACAGCAATTGGTAAAAAGTAAAAATTGAGATTTGAGGATGTACATGTGGCCCTCAGGTCAGATTGGCTCCACAATGAGGAATGTTCCTTTGTTATTGAGGCCCGCTCCAGTGATATGAGAGATTAATGGAATGTTTTTTGTGGGTTCAGAGTTTTTCATTTGGCTGCTCAAATCACTTAGGACCAGAATTTCCCATCTTCGTGTGCCTACAAGTTAGATACCTAAATTCATGTCTAATTGTATATATCTGGAATATGGTGTCTAACTTCAGTTGGAAAGGACCATTTAGTCCTTGGTGTCTGATCCTAGAAGGTACTGAACATCCTGATCTCTCAGTGAAAGTCAGTAGGAGTTCCAGGTGCTCCATAGGATTAGATTACTTATACTTTGAGAGTCAAGGTAGGTGCTTATCTGCAAATGTATCTCTCTGTTCTTATCAGCTAAACTCACAACCTCAAAATCATCTTCAGCTGCCCTCTCCTTTCTCCCCCAATGCACAGACAATAACAAAGTCTTGTTACTTCTTGGCCTATGTTCTTTAAAATATGACCCCTCCTTTCTGTCTTGCTGGATCACTTATCTCGTGCCTTAACTTTTGCATTATGTTCCTCTGAGATCTTCGTTGTGCTAATCTTCCTCCTCAAACATGTCCAAGTTGCTGCTTGCCGAAAGCATCTTTCCTAATCCTTCCTTTCTTCATGTCACTTAACCCTGCTCCCTCTGACTCACTCGTTCTCCATTGCACAGTACAGAACATGTTAACTTTCTATCTTTCAGGGCTCAACACGGTACTGACCTGCGTACATCTCTGTTTTATCCTCACTTTTTGATTCCCCTCCCAGCTCCCTCTGCTCTGATAGTGACACCAGACTCTTCCTCTTCCATTTCTCTTGCTCATAGTTGTGTCTGTCTTCTTCCCTGCTGCCTTTGCTTGGAATGACCTCATTGAAATCTTTTCTTAAAAATTCCACCTTTGCACAAGAGCCTACAAAACGTTAACTGCATACCATCACTGTAAAGTTTGAAAACTAACCCTTGCTGTTGAACGTTTCTTTTGGTATTCCAAACCCTCGAATCAAATGTCCAAATAATTATTTAGCTTATGAGATATTCTTCAAAAACCAAATTCCTCATCCTTTTCCAACCCTCCTTCCTTCTCTAAGATAGAAATATTTTGTTTCCAAAATACAAGACATCAAAAATATTTTAAGAATGGTTGTAGAGATTTCATTTTGAAAATGTTTAGGTTTCAAAATTACAATTCACCAAACTATGCTCTCCTGCTAACCACCGCTTTTTGGGAGCAGTGTGATTGTTGACGGGAGAACTGTCTCTAATCGGCATACAACAGCTATGCAGATTTTACAGTGGCACAGCTGCCTCTGTACAACTGTGCTGCTGTAAGGTCTCTAGTGTAGATAAGGCCTAAGTGAAAGGAGGATCTTACTCCTTATAGTAGCTTGAAGTGGTAGGCAGGTTTTCATTGCTGCTAAGCAGCAGTTCATAACATTGTTTGAACTTCAGGCTATTTAGAAAGGGGAACTGTAATATGAACAGGCTGTATATATCATCTTACTTTCCCATTTATTTCATTATTTATGGGAAATAAGTGATTTCCCATTTATTTAATTTATTTTAATATTTAATAATAAACTAAACCTGTTTAGTCTCTCAAAATTCCATTTTGTACAGCTTCTTAAAACTTTGAGATCTTTGTGTGGCATTAAAATAGTTTATTTTATTGGGTCTCATTTGCAGTACTCCACTCTTTTAATAATTAAGTGATAATTTAATAAAAAAATTAAAACCCCTTAAAATATCTCTGAGGCTGAGCCTAGGAATGTTTCTTTTTCATCTGTTTTTCACAGTCAGCCCAGTAATATAACATTTAAGCATAGTTTCTCAACAGAAAAGAAACAAGATCCGAATAGGCTAAACTTTCCACATTTGCAAGCTTTTCTCAGTGACAAATAGCCACCTGGAAAGTATCAGCTAATTCATTCTTGAGTCTTTTAAGAGGTAGCTTTGGCAAGATTTTATAAATGTAGAAATCTAAACAGAGAAACTAGAGAAAGATAGCTAATGAAACACTTGGCTTCGGTGAAAATATCTTCCAAGTTTTATTAAAACCTTGATTGACACCTGGATTCATGAGGATTGCTACAGATTTGCCTTGATGACATCTACAGTTAAATTAGGACTGTTCTATGAAAGACCACCTAATATGGTCCTAGATTTCATTGGTCTTTCTGCTGCCCTGTCCCCCAGAAAGTTACTCTGTTTCCTAACTATTGTGGAATCCGCATATACTGAAAAAAAAAATTGTATAAAAGAAAGCATTTGGGGTGTAAAATATGGAATGATATTGTAAAATCAGCTAGTAGTCCTGTAGCAGCTGGGAAACTAACAAATGTATATATAGAATCATAAGCTTTTCATGGGTAAAACCCACTTTATCTGATGAGTTGGAGCGGAAATAACAGAATCTAAGATGTATAAAACAGCAAAAAGCATTTTAGCAGTCAATTGTAGGATCTGTGTTAATGAAGCTAATTACCGGTAAGTGGGCTGGATGTGTCCCATTCATAACTTTTGGATGTAGGAATGTGAATATTAAAGGCAGGGAAATTGGCTTTGTTGTGTGTTAACCAGTTAATGTCTCTATTCAAGTCCAGGGTAACAATGCCATTTGCAAATGAATTCCAGCTCTGTTGTCTGTCTCTGTAATTGGGTAGTGAAATTCCTTTGTAGAAGAATGGCTACTTTTAAATCTACGATTGACTATCCAGGGAAGTTAAAATGCTCTCCTACATTTTACAGATACAGACTAACACTACTGCTCCTCTGAGACACTGTAAAATCAACAGAACTTATGGTGGTGCAGTTTGTTTTTGTGTGGTGACCCACAGTCTCTTTTATGGCAAACCCAACCCTTCTCCTCTCAGAAACTGGAATCTAAATCTCAAACTGGGCTGATAAAAGGCTTCATAAAGGCAGGGAGAGAGGTTACAGCAGTTGTTCTCAACTGGGGGTACACAGAGGTGGAACATGAACTCATCTTTATAGTTGCCTACTTTTACAATAATCTGCATTAAAAGCACTAGCAAAATCAGTACAAACTAAAATTTCATATAGGCAACAACTTGTATACTATTCTGCTCTATGTACTATATACTCAAATGTAAAGACAATATTTATATTCCAGTTGATTTATTTTAAAATTATGGTAGAAATGAGAAAATCATCCATTTTTCATCAGTAGTGTGCCTTTGTATTTTTATGTCCGATTTTGTAAGCAAGTAGTTTTTAAGTGAAGGGAAACTTGGAGGTACACAAGACAAAATGGACAGGGGTACAGTGGTCTGGAAAGATTAAGTAAGAGCCACTGGGTTAGAAGAGCTAATCAGGAAATATTAGTTTAACAACTACCAAAGAGTACAAAAAAGGGAAAGGAAAAACAATTAGAAGTGTTGTGTGTGTTTCGGTGCATCAAATTTCCCCCATGACTGTTTGTGAAAGCTTTATTGAGAGCTTTCAACGATCTGTCTTTATAATATGTACAGTAAGTATTGTGTAAGACGAAAAGTATGCCACAGTGAGCGAGAAAACAAATGCCAGTCTATGGCCAATCTCAAAATGTTCTTGTTATTATTAGATGTAGCCACTCCAGAGGAGACAACAGCCTCTAGGGGTCCCTGGGCAAGGGGGAGGGGGGAGAGGGCAGCTCCGTGTGCCCAGAATGGGTGGGTCCTCTGGCAAAGGGGATGGAGCCAGGGTAACCAACCCTCAGTGTCACCTGGAGCGTTGTGTGCCCCCGTCCCCTGGCCCTCAGAGCCACACAGAGCACGCAGCATGGTACTCCAGTGGCAATTTAAAGAGCTGGAGGCTCCAGCTGCTGCCACAATAGCACCAGTGTCAGCTGGGAGCCTCAAGCCCCTTTGAAGCGCTAGGCCTTGGGACAACTGCCTCCCCCGACCCGCCTGTTTTGGCGGGCCTGGGCAACACTTTGTCAGATAAAATAAATGGACATCATCACCTTAAAATTCAAACACCAGCCATAACATTTTTGTACATAATTGTTACAAGTAATACCTACAGCTGCTTTAACTGAAATTGATCAGAGCAAAAAAAAAAAAAAAGTTCTCAGTTGTTTTCAATTGTACATTTGGTACCTTTTAAATATATTGTTTCACTGTTCTGCTTGTTTAGCCAGCTAACCAAGTGTGTTTCCCTCCATTATTTGTGCGGATTTCTGACAGAAACGAGGGAGAAGAAAAGCATTTCTCAAATGCTAGGAAACTTTGATTGCAAAGCTGTAAGAATTTGCAGGGCAACGTGTGCGTGTGTGTGTGTGTGTGTGTGTGTGTGTGTGTGTGTCATTTCTTTTAATTCTTTTTAAACAATTAGATTGCATGGTGACTGTTTCCCTTTATTCAATTACTATTTTCTGTGACAAAGGTAACTTGTGAAAAGCACCTGTGGCCTGCAGCACAGTCTTTCAGAGAATTATAATCCCCACTGCAGATGAAACAGGGAGGTGAGGAACCTTAACGCAGATTATTTCACTTGATGTGCAAATGTAACCCACACACCTAGGGTATGTCTAGACTACATGGCTCCCTTGATGGAGCCATGTAGATGAGGTTTCTAGACATAGGGAAATGAAACGGCGATTTAAATACATCAAAATGGCTGCTATGCTCTGCCGATCAGCTGTTTGGCGGCACAGCGTGGTAGACTGGATGCGCCGCGGTCGACAAGGGCTCCCTTGTGGAATGAGGTTTACTGGCTTCCCTTGTCAACTGCGGAGCGTCCAGACTACTGCGATGTGCCTCCAAACAGCTGATCGGCACAGCACAGAAGCCATTTTGATGCGAATGAAACAGCGATTATTTAAATCGACACTTCATTTCCCTTTTTTGAGTACACTAATCTACATGGCTCTGTCGACGGAGCCATAGGCTACGTCTACATTGGCCCCTATTCTGTAATAGGGATGCTAATGTAGCACTTGGGAATAGGCAAATCCGCGGGGGATTTAAATATCCCCCGCGGGATTTGCATTTTCATGGCTGCCGCTTTTTCCAGCTTGTAGATAAGCCGGAGAAAAGCGCCAGTCTGGACGCGATCCTCTGGAAAATAAGCTCTTTTCCGGAGGATCTCTTATTCCTACTTTCAATAAGAGATCCTCTGGAAAAGAGCTTATTTTCCGGAGGATCGCGTCCAGATTGGCGCTTTTCTCCGGCTTATCTACAAGCCGGAAAAAAGCGGCAGCCATGAAAATGCAAATCCCGCGGGGGATATTTAAATCCCCCGCGGATTTGCCTATTCCCAAGTGCTACATTAGCATCCCTATTACGGAATAGGGGCCAATGTAGACACAGCCATATAGTTTAGACATACCCCTAGTGTGGTTACTGAGCAATGCAAGTAGTACCTAGATCACAGCAACAGTTAAGACCAAGAGACCTCCACAGCGTGGGCTAGGAGCCAGCTGGCTTTTAGCTCAGAGGGTAGAGGCTCCTATACTCAACTCCTGAGGTCCCAGGTTCAAAGCCCGCCTGGTGGTGGTTACACAAACACACAGCTCCCACTGAAGCCAGTGGGAGCCACCTGTGCATTTCAAGTTCAGCCCCAACTCAGTGGGATTCTTCAGTTCTAATGAAGTCAGTGGAGCCACCTTGCTGAATCAGGTCAGTCACCCTTATGTTTTATCTCAACATCTTTAAAATAGCGCCAAATTCCAAACAGTAAAATATAGGTTTATTTGAACCCTCTTTAGTGTTTCTGTGAAGAATGGGAGAATGACATTTTCTATATAATATCAATTTTTAATGAGAAAAAATATTTTTCTTGCCATTAGTAGGATACATGCCAAATGTAAATAGATACAGTAATTACATTTATAGACGCGTTAGGAATGAGCAATGTATGCCATTTTCAATGACAGTGTATTCATTTTTATATGTAAATTTATCAAAAGTGCATGTCCTTATATGTAAATAGCAAGGGTGGCCAAATCTGGCATAATGAACTCAACAAGTTGTTGTTGTTTGCAGAAGGTGGAGTGGTTTTATTTGGTTTTGGTAGAAACAACACTGGATTCTAGGATGTGAAGACTACTGGGGGGGAAGTAAATAGGTAGGTGTTATGGAATGAGAAAGTGGATAATTTTAGGTATGTGGTGGTGGAGAGGAAGAGGAGATTAAGAACTTTTTTCTTTTCTTGAACTTTTTATTTCCCTTTCAAGTCATTGGTTGTTTCATTTTAGTAGACAGAGCTCATATCTGAGAAACTAGTGTAAGCCATATAAGATTCAAGGACCTAAGGTATATTAACAACAGAAAAATACAGACTAAAGATGTATCTATGCATAGGGCCTCATATATGTAGTGTTACCATTTTTAACTGCAGCAGGTAGTCAAAATTTGGGGCCTTGTGTGTTGTTTCGGCTGAAAATATAAATTGGTGATGAAGCCTGATATTTTATTTTATGCTTTTATTTACAAATAATATACAAGGGTCTGCTTCTTGCAACTCTGGGGGAACCAAATGCATGGGATAGCCTCCTTGTCTATAGCTCCAGGTATCAGCCAGCACCAGACCAAAAAACTCTCTTTCTAGCTTCTCCCAGAGCCACCCACCATCCTGGTTCAGGCTACCATCTGTCTGTGTTACTTGTCTGCATTCCAGCTTGTCTTTTCCACACACGCACACCCGGTTAGAACTATGTGCAATGGAACTCTTCCCAGAAACTGGGACCATGTGTGTGAAACTACATTATGCCTTGTTTTAGGTGGGTTCTCTTATACAAAGTCCCTACCTATCCCATACAGTTACTGAAAGAAAAAGTTGTATTTAATTTTGTGAAATGGCATAGCTAGACCTTCTCACTTTACAGCCTTTTTAACCCTTTTCATTGCAAAATCACAAATGGGATCACTACAGTAATTTTGCTTATGATTTCACATCCAGCGGCGGATATAGGGCAGGGCGAGCGGGGCGGCTGCCCTGGGCCCCGCGCTTCCAGAGGCCCAGCACATGCGCTGTGGTGCCATGGCGCACGCGCCATGTCAAAGGGGGGGGGCATGAAATTGTGTTGCCCGGGGCCCCGCAAAACCCTTATCCGCCCCTGTTCACATCCAGTGGACAGAACTGGAAGATAACTTAAGTGTTCCTGTACCATTGTAGATTAATCACATGTTTTGATGAGTGCCAGCTTGCTGACACTTATTTCAGTTTCTGCCACAGTTACTGGCAATGTGCAAAAATTGGGTAGGACTGTGCATACCTCACTAAAAATTAGTGATAGTTTTTTGTTTTTAAATTCCACTAAGTCAGATAAGTGGTCAGAGAAATCAGATAAGCTATTTCAAGTTCTTTTCCAAAAGTTCACTGGAGGCCCCCCCAACCTCCATGCAACATTTCATGTGGTTCCACGGGGTACTTGAGAACTAGACACTTGGATGCTTGTTCTTGTTTCTCAGGCTGGAGTGTAACATATTTTAGAACTGAAGGTAAACATATGTCATTAGTTACTTTGAATCAGTGCTACAGCTCAGAGGTAACATTATGCACAGTTCCACAGAACACATTCCTTCTGAATGAAGGTTGTTTCATCTTCAGAGGCATTAGAACATGATTCCTCAGGTGTCTCATCTTCAAATATTTTTCATTTGCTCTCTCTTCTGTGGTAAGTATGGTAAAATTCCCATAGTACCACCACAAGGCATGCTTCCAGTAGACTACTGAGCCATTGATCTCTGAGTTGCTTTAATTCTTCATAATATTGGCAATGAAAACTGATCCTGAACCGAGAAAGATTCCTCACACTTGTAGAATCTTGTATCTCTCACCAATTTTGGAAGAACTTTATACCAGAAGCTAGCAACTAAAAGATGTGAAAATAAGATGAAATACAATTTTAGCACTGCCACTTCTGGTCAAGTTTTGTGTGTCAAGAGCCCATTCCAGTGCTTCCAGTATACTTGAGAGAAATTTTGTTATTGAACAGATAGCTTCAGCACATGCACCCTAGCATGTGTCTGATTTAAAATGAAGTGATTAGTGCAGGGGTGGCCATCCCATCGCTTGCAATCCGCACGCAGCTCTTCAAAGAAAAAATTGCGGCTCCCATGCCCGCGGCTCTTAAAGGGGAAGCATGTTTCTGTCTAAAAGAGACAGAGCTGGAGTCACGGTGTCAAGTGCAGACTTCAAAATGGCCTTTAAAATGTCTGCCTTAAAATGGCTCTGCTCTTAAAAGGGCAAACTTTTTGCTCGACCAAGAGTGATGGCCTGGTTTTGGGTTTATTTTTTTTGTTTTTTGGTTCAACAACTTTTTTCCCTCGGCTCTTTGCACTGTATCCAGCACTATTTTGGCTCTTTGTCTGTAACTGGTTGGTCACCCCTGGATTAGAGCATCTAATTAGTTACTATCTTCTACCTCCTGGGACTGGAACTAAAATCCTGAAAAGTCAGTGCACACTACCAAAAAGAGTTATTATTTCAGAATGTGTGGTTGCAGCATGAATGCCTATGAAATGAAGTGAATAAGAAGGGTAAGGAGAATATACAGCATGTTTATTTTTTGACATAATGCAGGCCTGAATGCTTTTTAATTTTCCTGACATATTAGAACTATTATTAAATCACAGACCTTTATGGTCATCATGTGGAATGTTATAGTGTTTTCTTCTCATTCTTAGCATTTAGGCTGCTTATCTGTTTTCTACTCTTTTGATCAAAGTTGGTGAACTCAAGAAATTTTTCTTGAATATGAAATGCACTACTCTCATGGTCCTGAACTACAAACCTGAACACTACCATTTGGTTTGTAGTGAGAGTCATCAGGACTAGCCTCCCATATGATAAATAATATATGGATTTTTCTCTCTCTCTCTGCAAGAATGGCTTTCTGCAAGCTTTCACTGCATAATTCAATACATGTGTCCTGACTCTCTCATTAGAGTTCATGGGTTGATCCATCCTCTGCCTGTCTGCTTCTGTTTGACTTCTGCCAAATTGTCATGAGTTATGCTGTCATAATGAGCTAGTAACTCAAGAGTTCCAACAAGGTTACTGTTGTGTGGATCACCAGTCAGATTATCATCTTGGAATGCAAAACCTCTTGAAGTGAGTTATCAACTAATATCCAACATTCTTTCCAATATTGCTCTCCATCTCACAGCTTCTCTTAATGCTTGATTTTGAATCTCCCCGTCTATTCTACCTGACAGCGACTGCTCTAATTCCTTCCACTGGCAACAGCTGGTTTTATCTTCTGTTGCTCTTTTCATAGTCAGGAAGTTTATTACATAGATGTTGCCATTTTTACAAACTTGGCAAACATCATTCACTTTTTACCAGTATACTGTATTACTTGTTTGTCTTCCTCTTCAGAAAATTGTGAACATGGAGAGCTGTACAGTGATTGGTAAGTAGCATTCCGAGCAAGTCATGTTCTCTGTTAGAATTTTTACATTTCAAAAGAAATGCAGGTAAACTATGGCCATCAATATCTTCACTAACTTTTATGATTTTTTGAAATTCATTGCACCAGATGGAACAATTATTTGACCAACAGAATCTGAAATGTATTTGAGCCACTATCTTGGATCCTTTAAAAAACAGGAATCAATAAGTACCGCAACATTACTCTCTCCTGCTTCTTGCAAACCTTCCTCTGAGCTTGTGGCATTCAACTATTTTTGGAAGTCATTAGATTGGAATCACATGGTTCATTTTCTGCTTTTCTTCATCAGTTACTACAGTCTCTATATTGAAATCACCTTCACTTTGCTGTTTTACAGTTCCCCAGTTTTTGCATTCCTTGACCTAGATCAGTGGTCCCCAATGTGGTGCCTGTGGGCACCATGGCGCTCGCCGGGGCATTTCTGTGCACCCACCGAGTGATCAGGGCTGGCCCAAGCCATTCTTGTGCCCCGGGCACGTGGCACACACGCAGCCCCGCCCCCGGACACGCGGTGCATGCGCAGTCCCACCTACGGGAGCCTGGCAGCCCCAAAATGTTGGGGACCACTGACCTAGATCATTGAAAGACCTTATCTGGAAAAACTGGAGGATTGACTGGCATCCTTTGGTGTTTTTTCTTTCCCTTTCTTTAAACTCCTGATAATTGTGGTTGCCTGATTTGTATTTGTAGCCAGACTTTGAGTATGGCATGTATATTAGTGATATATCAGTGACATATATCCTCTAGGAACCTTGGCGGTAATGTTCCTTATCCCTGGGATCTTGTCCCAACCCTTCTATGAATCTTAGTGGACCAGCTCACTATTCAGGATCTCAGATTAAAACATCTACAGTTTAGCCTGAATTTCCCATTTCTCCCATTTTTCTGTGACTTGCTTCAAAAAATACCACTTATCTTGGCTTAGCTAAAATGTAGCCTTTTATGGGTCACCTGCTGCCTTCAAGCCACACAAACATCAGAATTTCTGCTCCTGTCACACATGGGATGGACACACATGTATACACACACAACACATATACACACCAGGTCTATCCACAGAGAATTTTTATGCCTGCTTCAGTCTTACCCTTGATAAACACATCAGATAATCCATTACAGTATAATCTTGTTTATCCAGTCAGTCAGCATGTTTAAAAAAGAAATATTTGTACTCCTTTTTTGGATATTTGTCAACAGTATCTTCAGTTTTGTGGATACTTAATACAGTGTTTGGCAGCAGAGCATATATTGGATGCTGCTAAGAGAAGCAGCATGTCTGTGTCTTATTTTATTGAAAGCACGTAGTTGTCTGTGGTTTTCTATGGAACTCATCAGCATGGATCTCAGTAGCACCCAAGATCTCAGGATTATAGGGGGCAAAATTTGGTTGATGACCTACTGTGTTAGTCTATGCAAGAGCTAAATTCTCAGGCTCTTACTTAGGCTGTGTCTAAACTGCAGGTTTTTTTTGAAAAAAGTAGCCTTTTCTCGAAAAAACTTCACCTGCGTCTAGACTACAGCCGCGTTCTTTTGGAATTAAATTGAAAGAACGTGGCTTTTTTTCGGTGGCGGTACTCCTCATTTCACGAGGAATAACACCTTTTTTCGAAAGTGCTCTTTCGAAAAAAGGTGCTGTGTAATGCAAACTGTGCTTTTTCGAAAGAGAGCATCCAGACTGCCTGGGTGCTCTCTTCCGAAAAAGCAGCTTGCTTTTTCGAAAGTACTGATTGCAGTCTAGATGCTCTTTTTCGAAAGCATCTTTTAGTGGCTAATTGACTAGTTGATGGAATCTCCATTGACTGCTCGATTAGTTGATGGGCATTTCTTCATTCCTCCTTTGAAATGTACAAGAGCCCCCGCAGTTAATTTTCAAATTTACTTGACAGGTTAGGGCCTGTTGTTTTTAGCAAAGGACTTCAGAGAAATTGTTGTTTTTGACGTATGATGGCTTATCCCCACATCTAGCCAAACAAAAGAAGCCGTGTTCTGTCCTCCTGCTTGTAGCTGCTCCCCTTATCCTGACCAACTTCTCCAGTGTCCCGACTCTTCCTTTCTGTTGCCCTTGCTGGGGTTCCCATCTCTTTCTAGCCTTTTCACACTATTCTCCATTAGTCTGTGCTCTGCTCTCCTGCTGCTCCATTAATCTAGCTTCAGTCCTTAATCAGCTGATTTGCTGCTCCTCTGTCCCCGTTCCCCCGTACAATCCATGAATATTTGATTCTCTGACTCCTTACTCTGGCTCTCCAGTCAAGTCTTCTAGCTATCTCCTGTTCCCCAGGAAGACTATCTTGTGCCCTGACACCCCAGTCAGTTACATAGCCTGTCCCTCATCTATCCTCTACTCTTCATGGTCTTCCAACTCACTTGCAGGGTTTCTTTGTTCCTCCTTCTGCCCCATGGGAGATCTTGAGCTAGAGGGAGAACAGGTGGTCTCAGCACTTCCTTTTCTCCTCTTCCCAAACTATACCCAGCAGTTTTGGAGAAGAAGGACGCACAATACCAGGGCTACATGCCCCCCCCCCCCACGTTTTGACCTGTGTTTTCCTCCTCCCTGCAAGTTCACGAGCAGGAGCAGCTCGAGGAGAGCTGCTGGCAACTGGCACTCTAGGCAGAATGTGTGATTGGTGCCCCCGCCTCCATGGCCCTCAATGGTGTGACGTCATCATTGGGTGCCACATATAACGCGGCGCCCTAGGCAACTGCTGAGGTTGCCTACATTCATGGCCCGCCCCTGGACATGAGTAAGGAGGGAGTGTTAATGAAGTGACTCTCACTCCTATTTCACTCTCTGCCCAATTGCGCTGCAACAAAAGAGCAGCTGCAGAATGAGGTTTTGAGGGAGATGGGGGATGAGGAGAAGACTAGGGCTTATGTCAGAGCTACTCAACTTTGGAAGCTCTGAGGGCTATAATGATACTCACAGCACATGCTGAGGGCCGCACCTTAAGTGTGATTGCTTATACATGCAAGTATATATGCAAATAGCTTCTTTTACACTGACAGGCATGAATACAAAGCACTTCCCACAATTCCCTGGTGCTCCCGGCACCTTCTCCCTGGGGGCTAGAAACACCAACACCCTGTACCCATCAGTTCCAGCCAGCCTATCTGCTTGCATCTTTCAGTGCTCACCCTGCCTGGGAGAAACCTTGCCATTGTGGAGCATGTTCCCAGTGGAAGCCGTGTTCAAAGGATCCCTCCCACAGGCCACGTGTCGAACCCCGTGTAAACGGAAACCGCACCGTAGCCCTGGCTTATGTTAGATCTGAGTCTCTTGCTTCCTAATTTGAGGCCACCAGAGGTACAGCACTCTAGAGAGTGACTGAAAAGTAATCTCAGCATTAGATTTCAGATGGACACTGAGAAGTTTACAGGACAGTCTGAATAACTGTTTAAGATGGGGTGGGATCCTCCGCTGTAAACTGCAGCCAGAGGTTCTCCAGTCACTGAAGTGAAGCTTATGGGCTGCAGTGTTGAGTGACACATGTATATCTCTTTTAACACACATGGCTTGAGTTGGAGAAAGATGAAATGTTTGAAACTGAACAGACAATGTGCTTGGCTTTAGATGGACTTTAAGAAAACTTGCTACTGAAATGCCTCGTGTTAACTAGTTAACATACAAGAATGTATTGTGCTTTCACTTCCTGTGCTCCTGTTTCAATGTTAAAAGGAAACCCTGATCAGTACATTGTGATTAACCAGCAGTACAGTAGCAAATTCAGTGTTTAGGTTTATTTGCTGAGAACATAATTGCAGTCAAGAGCAGAAATTGCTCAAGCCACAATTCACTACAGGGGAATCATGAACACTGAACTCTGTCTTCTGAATCCATTGCGTGTGTATTGAGAACAGTGTAACTTCTGACCCAACTGCTACGAAGTACGCTTTGAAGCTGCAGACATGGATTTATTTCAATCTTTCCTTGCCCAGCAGATGGCACTATGCAATAATGGGATTTTTATCTTGTGTCCATGTGATGTAATTGGATTGAAATAGGTAAAAAAAAACTATTAGATTGTTGAGTCCAACTCACTGCTAGCACAGAATAGGGTCCCTAGAGAGAAGAATTAAATATTTATTTCTTTGACACTATTGCAGTACTCTTTTGCGAACACTCAGGGCCTGATTCTTTGTAGGCCACTTTTACAACTATTTAGCACTGTTGATTTCAGGTGAGTTGCTATGGTCCCATTTAATCAATATCCAAATCAAGCCCAGAATATTTTGCAAATGAAATGAGTCCTATTACTATTTTAAAAGCACAGATGCCTTTTGAACATGTTTAATTTGATGTAACATATGAAAGATAGCATTCCCATATTATCAGAGGACCCTAATTCTTGCTTAATCCTTAACCTGTTTTACCTTATGGACAAGGTTTTGTAGAACATGATGTAGTGTTCTGATGTATTCGCTTTTGGATATTGTGTAGGATCTTTCCACTCTCCCCTTCCCCTCAGTACTATACTATCATTGAAAAACTCAGCTGTTTGAACAGTGCATACATTTCAACTGACTTTTTCAATAATCTTTAGTTCCACCTGTCACTTGGTCTTGGATACATCTGAAGCATGTGAGAGTTGTTCCTTCTTCCCTCCGCCCCTCCCCCCTTTAAAGACCAGGTTGTAGACTTGAGGCAACAAACCGGAGATAAACCTAGAAGATGATCCTTCTAGTTTTTTAGAGTGATAGCTTCAGACAATTGTTTTCTCTGCTGCTGAAGTCAACACAATCAAGATTTGAAAAGTCACCATATTCTATTGGACTGAGACTGGAAGAAAAAAGACCTGAATTATAATTCTGGCTCCATGTGATCTAGGTCAAATCACCTAGATTTTGATATTGAAAATGGGGATAATACTTCCTTGCCAGACAGGTGTTAGAAAGCAAATTTGTGAAGTACTTTGATGCTGGAATGTGCTGGGTAATGTTAAATATTATTATTTTTTATTGAATCATCAGCTAAAAGGAAGCCTTCTGAGCCACTGTATGCTGAATGTGCCCTTCAGAATAGCCTGATCCTTTTCAGTTTTTCAGAAACATTAATAGTTTCCTGGCTCAGTGTTTTAGGAAATGTCATCATAGTCTGGAGGAACCAGTAAAAACATAAGTCACCTATTGTGTTTGATCACTGTATGCCAGGATGTTTGAGGCTGGGAGCTTGAGGAGAGGAAGAACTGTTCCATTTATGTGGGTATAAAATGTAAAGTTTTAAGTCTACTTTAATAAAAGTATGAAAAATTCAGAAACTAGAATCAGAACTCCATATGAGAAATGATGTTTCTGAATTCTTAGGCAGGGTCTCAAAGGTAGCTTTAACGACCAGTTTAACAAATACAAGCAATCTAACTGGTTAGACCATGTCAATAGTCCTCTTAATTACAGAATGTGTGGCTGGCAGTGTTATTTTTCTTCCTGAAATGGTCACCACTACTGCACCAGATAGGAAGGATATAATCTTTGGAGAGGAGTATATGTTGGCTTTCATCTTATTTTGTCCACCTAAAATGGCAAGGCCTTAAATCAAAGTATGAGACTTCATGAAAACGTAACAAATTGTGTATTAGCACAGCAGCAGTTTATTGAGTGTGGTCACTGCAAAATTGAAGTAGCCTTTAGGCAGCATCTCAGATGCCACAAAATGCAGTAGTTTAAAAAGGACTATTTTGTCTAAGACCTCTCTGTAGATCCTCACTTCCTGGCTATGTCTAAATCGTTCAGATTCTTTCCACCTAACTTCTCTTTTTCTACCCATCGACAGTTAAACTCTCTTCCAGGCTCTCATCAGCTCACACCTCAATTATTGCAACATACTTCTCTCTGTCCTTGACAAATGCTATCTTTCCCTGCTTAAATCCGTTTACAGTGCTGGAGCAAAGATAATTTTTTCTAGCTTGTTGCTAATAGGCTGCAGGTTTAAAACAAACAAAAGGACGTTTTTCTTCACGCAGTGCACAATCTACCTGTGGAACTCCTTGCCGGAGGATGCTGTGAAGACTAGGACTTGAACAGGGTGAAAAAAAAACCTAGATAAGTTCATCTCAGTTAGGTCCACCAATGGCTATTAGCCTAGGTTGGGTAGGAATGGTGTCTCTAGTCTCTGTTTGTCAGAAGCTGGGAATGGATGAGGGGATGGATCACTTGATGAGTACATATCCTTTGCATTCCCTCTGAAGCACCTGGCATTGGCCACTGTCGGAAGACAGGATACTGGGCTAGATGGACCTTTGGTCTGACCCCATATGGCTATTCTTATGGCCATGTCATCCCTCTCTCTGCATCCCTTCTTCTTTATTGCATCAAATGCCAACAGCTTCTATTCACTTTGAATCCCTTCAGGTCCCACCTTACTGATTATTTCTTGATGCTTGCCTCCAATCAGTCCATAATGACAGCCTCAATTTTCCACTTGTTACATTTTCAGTCATCTTTCTGTCTTCTTGTGTGCCAATCCTCATGCTCGGGTGCTCCTTCTAAATATCTGCCAAGATACCTCATTATCCACCTTCCAATCCCTGCTCAAAGCTCTCTTTTCTTGTGATGCCTACAAAAAACGTGACCACAGTTGAATAGAAGGTGTGTGGAGGCCACTGCCTGTCACGATGCTCAATGGAGAAACAAGGTATGTGGTAGTCTTATTGTTCACCTGTACTCCCCCTCCTTTGTCAGTAACCATCTGCATAGATTGTAAGCTCCTTGGGGCAGAGTCTGTCTTTTTGTGCTGTGTTTGTACTGGGCCTAGCACAGTGGGGTCCTGGTTTGTAACTAGAGCAAAACCCACAATAATGCAAATAATGAAGGCTCAACAATCTATGTAATCTACTCGCCCATGGCGAGTAGATTACACCCCAGAAGAGCCGGGTTCAGGCGATCTGCGCATGCGTAGAACGCCAGACAGTGCGGCTGGCGAGGAGGGCTCACCATGGCTCGGCGAGCCCTGCAAATAATAATAATAATAAGAAGAAGAAGAAGAAATATTTTATTTGAAATAATGGAAAACCAGCAGTAAAATGTCTGTAATAGATATCAGGCCACTTACGGGCTCAGTTACACCAGTGCAAATCCAGAGCACTGGTATAGTCCAATGGCTATTGTAAAATTGCTGTACCTAATCAGGGGCGTATCTGAGATTAAAAACCTGGGCAAGTAAAGCAGTGTTTCCCAATTTTATTTGGCCATAGAACCCTTTTAAACTCGGGAGAATTTCGAGAAACCCCTAAGGAAATTTTGTCGAGGGGGAAAAAAAAAAGAGCCGCCGGTCCTGAGCACCATGACATGCAACCCCGCTCAGCTCCCAAATAAGTAAGGATAATAATAATGAACAAATGGTAAATAAGGTCATGAGAGCAACATTTAATTTAATTGCACATATTTTTTAAAATCACATTTAATGTGTCCAAAAAATTAAAACTAGAAAACTAATATGAATTATATTAGCAGTTTTCAATGTGAAGAGTGGTTTTTCTTCTTTTCTTGGCAAATTCTTTTTATATTTTGTTTAATACTAAAAAGTTGGATTTGCATATCTGGCGCTGCATTCAGTTGATTTCTGTATTTTGTTTTTGTTGCTGCATAATTCGAGAACCCAGTTTCACACTAGTATGTGCTGGTGAAGGTTAACAACTGACGAACTGCACATCTTGATAAAGCTGAATATTTTTTACATAAGCCGCCTCAAAACGTAATCAGAGAAACTTCTTTAAATTTTTGTATTAATTGGCCATCTGAAGTGATTTCGATTAGGTTTTCATAATCCTGCATAGAAAAACTGACTGGTTTTCCTGCTATACTTAATAGATTTCAAATCCAGTTCTCCTCCCCTTCCATTCCCCAGAGCCAAACACCTCCCCTCCCTGCTGTAACCCAGTCCCCTTTCTCCCCCAACCTTATGTCCCAGTCCCAACAGACCCCACCGCTTGAAACGCAACCCCCACCTTTTCCATTATTTTCAATGGGAAAATTGACCCCACATAACACGTTTTCACTTAACCCGATCATTTTCTGAAACATATCGATAGAGTTAAATGAGGAATTACTGTATTAAGATCCATCAGGCTCTTAATACATTTAAAGGGCTGAAGCGCAGCTGGGGAACACGGTGCGAGCCAGGAATTGGCTGTCCCCCACTGTGCTTCAATCTTTTAAATGTATTAAGATGTTGTTGGCTCCTAATACATTTAAAAGGAAGAGCCATTGCTGGGTGGGAGCTAATCCTGCTGCAGCTCCCCCGCTTATCGACTGATTGACTTGTCAATGGAAAATCCATCAATTAGTCAATTAGTTGATTAAACTAAATTTAACATCCCTAGTGCCTGGGATGTGTCACACTCTGTTCTCTCATTCAATTTTCTGTCTTCCTGCAGTATTAGAGCCCAAGTGTAATATTTACCAGTAAACTAGAGAAACTGAAGTGTAACACTTACTTCATCCTACACAGCTATGTTTTGGAAATGAAGTGCAGCACTGACAGAAAACACTGCCACAATAGCACATCACACCATACCACGTTACGCACACTTTTTTCCACAATGGGATAAAGTAAACATAGATCCTTTCAACATTCACTGTCACCTCAGAAGGAGCCGATACGCTGTTGTCATTCCTCAAGAATCCACAATTTGTTTAGACAGCAGTTCACGTGCCACAGATCCGTATCGGAAAGCCCTTGAAGATTTCAGAAAGAGGGCACATCTCCTTAGTTGCCTTATGAAAACATCGTCTGGCCTGCAGGAAGTATTGCTACTGAATCTAGTTGTTGTTGCATTTTATGAATCAAACCAATTGTTAATGTTATGATTGCACAAGTAGGCAACACCCCGTGAGAGCAATTTAACATGAACTCCTGCCAGAAATCTGTCCCTTCTGTTTTTCAGAGGTTTTCCTCTCTGCCTCTTTTAAGCTAATGAGTCCATTTCTGGTTCTTTCTACTTTTTTCCCCACTCAAATGAGTTTAAATTAATCAACTCCGGAGACTGTGTACCCAACTGCTTGTTAATAGAGTTGACAATTTGGAGCTCTTAGCTCACCAGCAGCTGTCAGGTGATTATCCAGCTAGCAGTATTGAGCAAAAGTGTCTTTTGTTTTTCCCTCTTATGTCTGGCTAGAAGGTTGGCAGCCCTTTTGTTTTTGATATGAACCTTTGTCATTTTCAGACTAGATGGCTACATTGTGTTCTGCCTGGGCCTACACCTTCACTCTACTTAAAAACTGTCCTGAATGTGTTGCTATTTGGCAGGATCATGACACTCTCGGTTGCTGCATAGTAGTTCCAGGGTGGAGTTTAAGGTGTTGGATTTGATTTATAATGGCTTGGAAACTGTCCCCGAGAGACCATTTCTTTCTGTATGTGATTTGCTCTTGCTGTCACTTTTACTCAGACTTGCTGCAATGACCCTCTTAATCAAGGCTGTAGAGAATGAGCAATGTTCCTCATGCAGTCCATGTAATACGAGTTGCTTTTAGGGATGCTAAGCTCCCAAGTCTTCCTTGGCCTATTATGCCTCTTTAGTGCCTCAGGGTCAGGCCCCAGGGAGGAGGTGCTTCACACCTGCCTGTGTCCTGAGTTAATGGAATCTTTGGGAAGGACACACTATTTTCAGATGTCTGTCTAATCGACTAGTGTTTTCCTGTCACATAGCTTCTTATTGTTGCATAGTTGCACTTTAAAATGCATGAGCATCTGTATGTTCTCACACACATTTTCTTTCTTTCTCTCTCTCTCTCTCTCCCTCCCTCTGTCACACCAGAAATACCAGTCCCTTCTACAAATGTGTTCTTCAAGCACTGAAGCTAGATTTTAAAACCACAACAAGTTGTATCCCATTGTGAGCTAGCAGACTGAAATGGGGGTGGGGGGGGGGGGGGAAGGCCAAGTATTGCTTACATTGTATTTGTGTTCTTGTGTCATAACTTATGGCTTGGCTATAAACATTTTGTGAAAATAAAACTGATGTATTCAGATAGGTTGAATATCTTATGGATACTGTGTATAGAGCAGATACAAGGTAGAAACTTTGTCTTCAGGTTTCTCTTGTCTGTAAAGAGCCTAACACGCTTTTGGCTAACATCAACGACCACAACACCCCCACTATAAACAATAACAACAACAATCAACAACCATAGCAAATAATTACAAAACCTCATTGCTAGCTAGTGAACAGAAAAACCCTACACTTCGCAGCTGTGTCATCTGAGAGTTGTATTTCATAAGAGCTGATAGTAAAAAAACCTCCTGTGTCAGACAAGAAATGTAGCTAATTTCAAGTGTACAAAACACACAGGAATTTTTTTTCCTAATGTGTTGTCACTTAGTCATTTAGCCTCACTCATAAAACTCCTGGCGTCTTCATTTTTAAGTCCTCAAAAGGGGAAGTCCTTATGACCATTTTCTTTAAACATTAACAGATTTGCTTCCATTGGAAAATGCCATTTCTATTAAAGCACATGACAGCCGTGCTTTGGAAGCTTTGTGTTTTCTGAGAACTGCAGACCAGATGGCCACTGGGGTCTCTCTGAGTTGGCCTAAAAAGAATGCCAGACATTTCTAGTGACTGTGTTTTAAACATCGATTCGGGGAAAAGCAAACAGAAGTGGGTTTTACCCACGAAAGCTCACGATATAATGTATTTGTTAGTTCTCAGCCCTGGTCTACACTAGGGAGTTAGTGTAGGGTCCAGAGTGACATAGACAAATTGGAGGATTGGGCCTCAAGAAATCTGATGAGATTCAACAAGGACAAGTGCAGAGTCCTGCACTTGGGACGGAAGAATCTCAAGCATTGTTACAGGCTGGGGACCAACCAGCTAACTAGTAGTTCTGCAGAAAAGGACCTGGGGGTTATAGTGGATGAGAAGCTGGATATGAGTCAACAGTGTGCCCTTGTAGCCAAGAAGGCTAATGGCATATTAGGTTGCATTAAGAGGAGCATTGCCAGCAGATCCAGAGATGTGATTATTCCCCTTTATTCGGCTCTGGTGAGGCCACATCTGGAGTATTGTGTCCAGTTCTGGGCCCCCCACTACAAAAACAATGTAGACGCATTAGAGAGGGTCCAGCGGAGGGCAACCAAAATGATTAAGAGGCTGGTGCGTATGACCTCTGAGGAGAGGCTGAGGGACTTGGGTCTGTTTAGTCTGCAGAAGCGAAGAGTGAGGGGGGATTTGATAGCAGCCTTCAACTTCCTGAAGGAAGGTTCCAAAGAGGATGGAGAAAGGCTGTTCTCAGTAGTGACAGATGGCAGAACAAGGAGCAATGGTCTCTAGTTGTGGTGGGAGAGGTCCAGGTTGGATATTAGGAAAAACTATTTCACTAGGAGGGTGGTGAAGCACTGGAATGGGTTACCTAGGGATGTAGTGGAGTCTCCATCCCTAGAGGTGTTTAAGTCTTGGCTTGACAAAGCCCTGGCCGGGTTGATTTAGTTGGGATTGGTCCTGCCTAGAGCAGGGGGCTGGACTCGATGACCTTCTGAGGTCTCTTCCAGCTCTATGGTTCTATGATTCTAGGGAGTTATTTCAAAATAACACCCCTTCTTTCAAAATAATAAGCGGAGCGTCCACAATAGGGATGTAAGCGATTAGTCGACTACTGATAAGGAGGTGGCAGGGGAGGCAGAGGTGCAGCAGGGAAACAACGTGAGCAGGGACTGAATCCCTGGGGCGGGCGGGCATTGCTTGAGTTCCCACTTGCCCTGGATTCCTGCTGTGCCGCCTCTGCCTTTAAATGTAGCAAGAGCCCCGCAGGACTCTTGGCACATTTTAAAGACAGAGGCAGTGCAGCGAGAACCCGGAGCAAGTGGGTGGTAAGAGCCACTCTTACTGCATTTAAAAGGCAGAAGTGCAGCCAGGACACCAAGCACCCATCCCACCCCTTATCAACTAATTGAGTAGTCGATGGAAATTCCATTGACTACTCGATTAGCTGATTAATTGAAATTTAACATTCCCTAGTCCACACTACCAAGCCCATTATTTTGAAATAACAGGCTGGTTACTTTGAAATCTGTACTCCTACTTTCCTTGGGCATAACACTTCTTTTGAAATAGTGGTAGTGTGGATGCTCTGCTGCTGCTATTTTGAAATAACTACTCCCGAGAATAATTTGAAGTAATTACTTACCCCAGTGCTTCCTGGGGCTGTAAGTCAAGGTAGTGCGTCCATAATAATGGAACCTGCCTCGAATTAATTTCGAGTCTCCTCTGTAGTGGGGACATGATGGGCATTATTTTGAATTTAGTTATTTCAAAATAATTTCCTGGTGTTAACATGCCACACGACGGCTCATTGTTTTTAAGGTTTCAGACCACGATGGCTACCCGTCTGAGACCTTTTAGCACTGAAAGGAGTCATGGATATTACAGTCTAAGAAAATTGTCATCCCTTTTTCCCACTAAGGGGCTTATAGGTAGTCTTACTTTAATGTAGTGGTTTTCAACCTTTTTTTTTTCATTTGTGGACCCCTAAAAATGGTTGAATGGAGATGTGGACCCTTTTGGAAATCTTACGCCTAGTCTGCAGACCTTCAGTGGTGAGCAGACCACAGGCTGAAAATCACTTTTCTGTGGTAATGACAACTGCTTGCTGACCTCTTAAGTATGGTCTGCAGACCCCTTGTTGAAAATCACTGCTTTAGTGGAAATGAAAATGTGCACAATAATTGTAATGGGCTAGTTGCCATCACTATTATTAAAAACTGCAAAAGAATTTATATTCCAGTCCCCTGTTTTCACAACCTTCTGAAACATTTACCAATCAGGCTGATATTTTTCATGCACTGCCACTGGAAATGTGAAGGCTGGTGGGGTTTTTGGGAGAGGGGCAAGGGAGAGAAAGGAGGTATGCTTTGATATGTTTAGCAGTTACAAGAGGGTTAAAATATCTCTTCAAAATGAAATCCTGATTACCTTTATTTTTGTGGGATGAACTTGAATACACGTAATTTTGAAATGGCAAATCTGGTATTATTAAGTATGCTTAACAAGATATCATTTTTTTCCCCCACTCTGAAAAATTTGACTGGGTTTTCAAAATGGAAAAAACTGGGGGTGGGGGCACATTCCTATAGAATTTTAGTAGAAATTTATAATCTTGCTGCAGATTTTTTTGAACAGCCATATGGAATTTAATAAAAAATTATATAATTATTCAGCAAAACTTACAGATGCAGAATTGCAGTCTATTAAATTGCAGAGGCTTTTACAGTATTTTCTGTAGTACCTTATTTATGTGATGCCTGTTAAACTCTATAGTTCTCCTTACAAAGGAGTCCTGTAGAGTTGCAGAGGAAGCACGGGGGAGAATAGTGGTAGGGTATATTGATGAGGCTGATCAGGTGGATTTGGCTCTTTGGCCTTGATCTTGCAAACTGATCCTCGTGAACAGATCCCCACATTTCCATGGAGCCACATGGACTTCTCTGTGGCTGCAGGCGAGCTTGGATGTCTAGAAGCGTGGGTATCAGGGCCTGCATGTGAGTGATTTTAAATGGGGGTTATCGGAGCATTCACTGAGAGGCCTCAGGAGGAGGTAGTGTTGAAACATGTAACCAGCCTGATTAGGAGTAGGGATGTAAAATCCCACTGAATTGATCAGCCATTTAAATATTATGTTTAACTGGTTAACTGATTAAAGGGAGGAAGGTTGGGAAAGGAGGGCTAGAGCCACTCCCCTGCTGCGGACAAGGGCAGCACCAGCCAGTCAGAGCAGCCCCTCCTGCGGCGGAGGGCGGGGGCAGACTGGGCCCGCCCGATAGGAGCTACTCCGGCAGGTCAGAGCAGCTCCTGCCTTTAGTGGGCCTTGTGGGCAGGGAGCTGTTCCAGCCCATACCAGTTCCCCGGAACCGGTAAGCTTACCACTTCACTGGTTAACCGTTCACATCCCTAAGTAGGAGAGATCCTGGAAGTGCACCTCTGTTCAGCTAGCCTTTCAATTTCATTTCCTCAGGGGGACAGTTTGCAGGACTTGTAAAAACTACACAACCAGGGCCTGCCCACAACATTTTGGCACCTGAGGCAGGGAGCTCAAATGACACCCCCATACTCCCTCGCTTGGGCCAAAACTTTGAAAGGTCTCAATTCTGCCTTCTTCCTGTTCTACTCCTCTCATGGTACTGCTCTGCTACCTACATACACACCAGCAGCAGACACAATTTTCCACACTCTGGATCATAGTGGCGCCCTCCACCCCCATCCTCTGGCACCTGAGGTGGCCACCTCAGTTCTCCTCATGGTAAGGCCAGCCCTGAAACCAACCTTATTTTGTTCAGAACAGTGTTGACAACTGAGACAGGCTCTGAAAATGGGAACATTCTCAGTTTTCAGGACACATGATAATCTTGTACTTGGCTATTTCCATAATAAGGTATATGAGTGCTACTATTTCAGGTTGGTGTGTTTTTCTTCTCAGTTACCATGATACCAATGAAACAGATACCTACTGTAAATCTATGGTTGAACTATAAGTAGGCATGAGCCCATAACACAGATTTGCTTTCAGCACTATATTTATGGCATAATGGTGTTGACTATAGTAACTTCTTGCCTCTCACTAAAACTGAATGCACTTGATGTTCTCTCTCTTAGTGCCTAATCATGTTCTATTCCCATTGACAGCAATAGGTCTACAAACCTTAATTTGCCATTATGAAACTGTAGAACTATTGAACCTCTCACTGAAATCAGCCTGTGTATCCAGGTTTGTTGGGGGAAAGAGTCATGACTTTTATAAGGGGAATCATCAATCTTGTAGAATTCTTTGGAAAAGGGTCAAAGTCAAGCAGGCATGTGAATAAGGGTGATTCAGGGCATATAGCATAGTTAGATTTTCAGAAAGCATTTGACAAAGTCCCTCATCAAAGGCTCATCAGTTAATGAAGCTATCATGAGATAAGTAGGAAGGGCCTCTCATGGATAGGTAACTGACTAAAAGATAGGAAATAAAGAACACTGGAATCTGAATTGTTTAGCCTATTTATGAATGATATGGAAAGGGGGGGAAACAGCAAAGTGGCAAAGTTTGCAAATGATATTAAAATATGCCAAATGGTTAAGTCCAAAGCAGATGGTGAGAAGTTACAAAGGGATCTCACAAAACTGGGTGACTGGATGACAAAACGGCAGATGAAATTCAGCATTGCTGAGCGCAAAGTCATGAACGTTGCAAACAATAATCCCAAACTTTACACATGCAATGATATGTTTTAAATGAACTGTTAACTAACCAAGAAAGAGATCTTGGATGTAACCAGGGATAAGTTCTCTGAAAACTTCCTCCTCAAACGTAGTACTGGTCAAAATGATTAACAGTGTGTTAGTAATGTAGTAAGGGACAGAAAATGATAAATCCATGGTGTGCACACCTTGTACCCTGTGTCCATTTCTGACCAGACATTTAAAAAAGGATGTGGAACTGGAAAATGTTGGGAGAAGGGCAAGAAAGATGATCAAGGAAATGGAATGGATTCCATACAAGGAGAAACTAAGATGATTAGGGTTGCTCAGCTCAGAAAAGAGATGACTATGAAGGGAGAGTATAGAGGTCTATAGAATCATGAATGATGTTGAAAAAGTGAACTGAGATGTGTGTGTTTACCTTTTCATGAAATTAAAAAAAAACCCAAGATCACCCAATGAAATTAACAGCAGGTTTAATAGTAACAAAAGGAAGTACTTTTTCGTATAGTACACAACTAATCTGTGGAACTCATTATCATGGGACGTTGTGATGGTCAAATGCATAACGGGGTTAAAAAATAGGTAAATTTGTGATAGATGGGTTCATTGATAGCTGTTAGCTAATATGAATCTGGGAGGCAACCCTATGCCGAAAATAACCCCGAAGCCCGTATTTACCAGAAACTGGGAATGGAAGATTGGGATTGATCAAGACAAAATTGCCCTATTCTGTACTCCCCCCTGAAGCTTTGGAATGGACCACTGTAGAAGACAGAATAGTGGGCAAAATGGATCATGGTCTTGACCCAGTATGGCAGCTCTTACTTTCTTAATTTGGGGTATTTCATTGATTAATTCATTTTAGGCCCAGAAGGGACCACTGCAATCATCTATTCTGACCTCCTGTTGATTGGTCTCCTAATGCTACTCAATCTGTGTTTCTAATAAAGAGTAAATGCTTCTCTTTCCTCCCTTAAATATGACCCAGTGCTCTAGTGTGAGAGCAGGTGTTCATAAATTGTAAAATAAAAGGAGGGCAATTAGGGTGCCATTCCATATCAAATATAGATAGTGCAACTGCAATCATGTACATTTACAGCCTGTAAACTCATTCATGAATTATGAATGATTCATATATTCATTCAGATATATGAATCATCTATATTTTGTGTCATGTACAATGCCAGGTCTACTATCGGAACTTAACAAATTAATAATGAAATGAAAAAGGCCCCAAGCTGTTGCACTGAGAGAAGGCTAGGGTAGTCCTATCTCCCTGGGGAAGCCTACATACTGCACCTTTCATTCCCAGCCCCACCCCAAAGCAATGATTTAAATGAAGAAAAACAAAAATTTAGTTAAGGACCTGAGCAAGTCTGGGTAAATCTTATATTTAGTAGATAAGTACAAATGTCTCTCATGCTTCCTTAAGGCATTAGCTGCTTTTTCATTCTGCTCACATCTCCACGTTTTGGTTGTAATATTTCTACACAGAGCAATAATCAGTTTCTGTGATTGACAAGATTACTAACATTAGAACATAACTTCCATTTCTTGATGGATGCGATTTGTGAGAATTCACTCCTGCATAAAATGTGAATAACATCTGTCCTTGTGCTGCTAAAATTGCTAAGGAAGTTCCATCAGTTATTTTGCAGCTGCGTGCAAGCACCTCATCCATTGATCCTTGGCCAACTTGGCTTGTTAAAACTTTCCTAGCAGCTCTGTTTTCATTCATCACTGAAGTTGCAAATGTATCTGTTAATAGCAGTTACTTTCCTTCAAATGTTAGTAGTTTGCTCAACCCAAACACTGCTCATTGGGGAAAAAAAAAAGTTTTTTTCAAAAGGAAAAACTTTGAAGTTATCAACAAGTCTTGAGCTTGACTTTTCTTAATGAAAAGTGTACTGGCATCTATGCCCTAGGAACATTCAACAGATAGAGACATATGGAGGAAATGCGGCCGTCTCTGGGATGAAACATGGCTGCTGTTTAAGAGTGCGCTACCGTAGCAGTTTTGGACAGAAATTGAAGAATCTCTTATCCAACTGAAAGTGTAAAGAGAATCTTGGGAGATGGAATGAAATCATTCAGGTTGGAGTTTAGCCAGCCTGGGAGAGCGAGTTGGGAATTAACATCTTTGGTGAGCACAAGTGGGTAAGACTTATGTTTTCTGTTTCCGGCAAAAGATAGAACCCCTAAAGCAATACCTGAGCAGAATGTTTTGAATAGGATTCAAAGTAAAGTCTATGGTAAAGTACTGAATCTCTGAAGTGATTTCTGAACACTGTAATTCCTCCCCTTGAAGAACTGGCTGCATCCATCACATCTCAGATTCTGAGATCAGACAAATTGATAGAATGAGATTGAGTGGCTGTAACTGTCCTTTTGAGGAGTTTTTTTCCCAGATTGTAAAGTGTATTGAGTAACATATTGTCAGTTTCACATTTTTTTTTCAGACTAGATCTGCACTTCAAGGAGCTTCAGTTTTTAAGAAGTAGCCAAGAGCAGTGAGCCTACTAGAGTGCACATAATCATGTTTTGAGTGTCCTGGGCTTTTGTGAGCAGTATCTCAGGTAGTGGAGCTAATTGTGTGGGTTGCACCTACGAAGAGTACCATTACTTTCTTTCCTCTCCACTATCACCCACTCAGCCCCTGATTGTAAGTCTTTAGCTTCAAGCTTGCCTCAAGGTGAAACTCCTTAAGGAGGAGTCTGTGCAGCAACTTATAAATAAGAAGCCACATTGTCCATCTTTGTAAATCCAGATACAATGTGTTGGAGAGGAGATTTCTATTTCAAATTTTGAGTGTATTTTTGAAAGGAGGACTTTAAAGAAGAAGTGTGCTGTGGGAATCTCTTTGGTAAGACCTACTGAATACAATAAAAGCAACTCGATACATAGATCATATTTGGATTGTCACTGTATCCTATTATTGTCTTGGAGACATCCTGCGATTTGTTGGCTATACTGATTTGGTTAGTATGTGGACACAGAACTTCTGGACATATCCATGATTCTGTGCATTCTTGGTTGGACAGGGAGCTGGTCTTCCTTTTAGCTCGCTGCCTCAGTGTCTCCATTACAGATGGAAACATTATTACACTAGTCTAGTAAATCACTCCTATTGTGTTCCCCTCCCCCTTTCTTTCAGGATCCATTGCTTTCATGCTCGTTAAAAAAGCTCCCATTCTATTTAGTAAGTGATTCAGGAAATCTATAGAATTGCCTTCATGGAGGAAGGGATGAACAGAAACTCAGTTACTTGCAGAATCTCCATTTCCATTCTCTGACATACTGAACTCCTCACGGTACACTCTCTGATGCGGCTAACTGCAGTACTGTATTCTGTACAGTACTCTCTTTTACAGGTGCTTTCTAAGTATCTTAGGTTTATTAGCTGGGATGCAATGACATGAGTGTGGGTTGGGCTAGTTACATTCCTCTTGACCTGGGGAGCGTGAATATCCTGCTGTGCTGTGGAAGAGCTGTGTGTACTTGGAAAGAAAAACAGCAGCTCCTCCAAGAAATGAGTAATTCTGTTTTTATTATCCCCATCCTAGGTGAGTGTGGACAGACATGATGCTCATTCTACTAGTATGCAGTGCTTCTGCTGTTCTGCTTATTCTACAAACCTCAGCTCAAGTTCCCCCCTTTTTCTTCTTCTCTCACTGAGTTACATAAAACTTGCTCTACCCCAAATGCAACAAATACATTTTGCGTCAGGCTCGAAGAAGAAAGCTTTTGTGCTGCTTTTCCTGGATGAGAAAACAGAACATGCTTTAAAACAGAGCATTGTGTATAATATGCTATTTAATACAGGTTGTTCTCTATTAACTGGGACTCTCTGGTCTGGCAACATCCATGGTCCGGCATGGATGTTGCAGGACCAGAGAGTCCCGGTGGAGGGCTGGTAGCAAAGCCAGCATTGGGAGGTGCCAGTGATGGAAGTAAAGGGGACAGGAAGTCCTCCCCTGGTCCAGCAAAATCCCCCATTTGGGGCTGGTCAAGTCCTTAGGGTGCTGGACCAGGGAGGTCCAACCTGTAGTGAAATGGTCCTTTTGTAGTGCTTCTGCAAATCACCTATTATTCAATAAATTACTGTATGTGTCTAAAACTAACTGTTCATGAGACTAAGGAAAGCTTCCATGTCTGTCACTGACATGCTATGGACATCGCTTGCTCATAGTTTTTCATTTTAAACTGTCCTCAGAGACTTTTAAACCCTTTCTAACAATTCTTATTGATGCCTATGACACACATTAGTGGAAATATGGCAAATAACTGCAGGCTATCACATTTGGTGAGTAAGATGCTCGTAACTCTAGCAGACATGTGTTTAATTTTTACGTTAGCAAAAGCTTTTTATGGCGCAGTACTCTTTTTTTTCCTAAATATAAAAGCCAGCAAGACAATTTAAAAAGGTTGTTAAACATCGTTGTTTGCTTTGCCAAGACTTCGCTTATTTTTTTGATGTTCAATAAATAATATTTATTCTAATTTGTTGCACAATGTCTCTTTTCTCTTAGTGAAAAAAGTTGACAACACTACTGGACTTGCAAAAAGAAACTTCTATTTTAAAAAAAATACTAAAGTGCTTATAGGCACTGATTTCTGATTTTATACTATTTATGAAGGAGTGCATGGAAGTCTGTTATGTTTGATTTATTCTTTTGTAAAGTTAGAACGTATTGCTTTTATTTATGTAAATAAATACCACAGAGGGGCATGGTGATTTACAGAGCATAAATGTGATGGGATTTAAATTTTGTGTGAGTATTTTTGACTGACTTTGTGTGGTGATTTGTGAGATGTAGCAAAATACTTTGCCTCCATGTATATATTGAGTGAGCAAGTTTTAGGGTCCCTAAGTGCTTTTTAAGTGCTTGCATTATGAAATATTGGAACTGAGTCCTATTCCGCAGAAATCAGCGGGATCAGGGTTTACCTTATGGCAATTAAATCTAGGCCAGATTCTGCTCCATTATACTGGTATAAACGTGAAATAACTTGCTTAGCCTGTCCCACTGTACCTTTTAGGTGAATAGTCTACAGAAGTTAGGTAATGTAAGTACATGTTTTACAAAGATAGTTTTAAACTAGGAGGCCTCTAGATGGATTGTCTCAGATGATTACAACGTTCACAGTATCATAGGAGGAGAAGGGCATATAGCTCAAAGCCAAAACCTAAATCTTTACGCAGGAATCATCTGCAAATACTAAATATGTATTAGCTCTCTCTCATTTTCCCTTTTGTGTAAACTGACATGGAAATGCTAGCTAAGATCCTTCTTGTAAGACAAACTTTGTCCTCCGCTACACTAGTGCAGCTTCCTCATAGAACTGAAGGCAGAATCTGGCATCAGTAATTCTGTCAAAATATTATAAATCAGTTTCCCATCCTGTAAATGTTGCAACCCAAGCAACATTTTAATAACTCAGTCCTGCTGGCTATTTTGGCATTAATTAATGCTCACACAAAAGAATAATTGGTAGTCATGTTACTGACTCCATGTCAGGGTTTTTAAAAGAAAAAATGACCAGTTGACAACAATATCATGGAAGTACTGCAACCATGCTCTTTTAAACTATGTTCTTGTAGGAAAGGGAAGTAAATGGCTATCTGGGGGGAGGAAGGGAGGGATATGCATGCCAGTACCATCGGCATACTAAAAAATAGATAGCCATAATATCTTGTGGATATTTTATTTTGTAGTTCTTTGAATATAAAGCCAGCTGACCTTACAGTCCTCTTACAAAATGTTATTTATGCACTTTGCTAAGTTTTGATCACTAGACAGCTTGAGGAATTAAAAAAAACACAACCCTGATCTTATTGAGCTCATTGCAAACTACCAACAGCTCTCATGACGTTTTTATGGTTTAAGGAGCAAAATATAAAAACTTGTTTGCAAGAGCGAAGGATGCCAAGTATTCCAAAAAGATAAAAGATTTCTGATGATTTTACAGGTCATGAACTGCCTTACTGTAAATCAGTGTTAGCAGCTGTGAAATTTGTGCTTCAGCTTTTTGGAACAGATTTTCAGACTGTGTCAGCGGAATACTTTAAAAATATTCTTTATCCAGAGTCATAAGTAAATCCCCCTAGGCTTTAAATAACCTGTTCTGTAATGTCACTGTGGTTACACATGAGAACAATTAGTATCCTGCCATGTTTTATCTACTACATTGCTGGCAGTGTGTCAGAAGTGCCATACTTCGGAAATTTCATGTTAAGAAGTATTTTCCATCGTCCACTTGAGTGTGGGCCTTGTTATGAATTTGACTTTCATGTTTTCACAGAAAGTGTGATTTTTTAAAAAGATGGTTCTTTATTTCTGTTTTGTGTTTTCAAACTAATTTCATTTAGTGATAAACATGTATCTTGACCCTATTTCAGGATTCAGTTACATTTTCTTTGCATGTGCACAAAAAAAGTCTGTGTAATAATAAATCAATTGAGGAGGGGAAATCTCAAAATAATATATCTGACAGTTAAGTGGATTTCATACTTAGTTCCCACCATTCTTGGTGTGTTCATTTTTTAAAATTATTTTGACATATTGCTTTGGAAGAATAGTAGATCTTTTTTGTCTTTCTTTTCTCTTAACAAATTGCTTGTCAGTTATACTCTGTGAAGGTATTGTGTGCATATGTGTGTGTGCGTGCGTGTATGTGTGTCCATGGATGGACCCTAGTGATATCCTCTCTACTGACAACTCCAGCATTAGCTGTCATCATCTAACTTTCTGAAAACACCTTCTGAATAGCTTTCAAAGCTTAACTTTCATCTTGGACTGAATAACCCTGGATCAAAATTCTTTGACGTCCATCCATAGAGATCCCCATTACAGTCCCTCCCCTCCTTGTTTAGACCCTCCTGTACATTCCTGCCTCTCTGTGCAGAGTCCCTCTGATCTAGGACATTAAGGTGACAAACTCCATGCTTTCCCCATTCTATGGTGGAGTTAGTCTGCTCATGCATAGGCACAGGAAATGCCTTTTCTGCATAGATTAATTCCACATCCCAAGTAAATGCTTGGTTTGCATCTTGTTCTCTACTCAGATCTGAAAATCATGGGATCTGAGACCCCATCTTCAACCATTAGAATATTCAGGAGAGAAGACCCAGCAGATAAGACACTGTCAGGGGGTACACCCCTGACGGGGGCTGCTGACTCCCTTATACTGACCCGCGTCTCAGTCCGGGCCTATACCGCACCCCCCAAGGTCCCCAAAAGTTCAGGCCCCTCTATCCGGGGATATACGGTATCCAATGTCTCAACACAAAGTCCAGGCTCCTCTATCGGGGAATATACGGTATCAATGTCCCAACACAAAGTCCAGGCCCCTCTATCAGGGGATATACGGTATCACAGGCCTAGTCCCTCTGAGGAGCCTCTCCTGGCCCCAGGCCTGGTTATCCGGGGGGGGGGGGGGGCCTGCGTGGTAGGGGGACCCGGGCCCTCCCTCTCCACCGGGTCCCAGCCCAGGGCCCTTTAGGCAGGGTCTGTGGCTCCTGCCGGCTCGGCGGGGGATCCGGCCGATACAGGCCGAGCCCAACTTTGTATCCCTTGCCCTGGGCTGCTTCCTACCGCGCCCCGGTTCCCCGGGGGCCCATTGGCCTCTGAGGCAGGACCTGCCGGGGTTGTGGGGACGTTCCGGTCTCCCGGAGTCCTTGGTGTCAGGGTCCAGCACTGGCAACGGCTCTGGTCCCAGCGGCTGCAAAAACACTGGCCTGGCCTGGTCTCCTCCCTCCCCCAGCTGCCCTCCTGCCTGCTGGGCTCCCTCTGCCTTTATACCTGGCCTCTGCTGGGAGCATGCCCAGAAGGGCGGGGCCCTCTCCGCCAGCTGGGCCTGGGCTACTCCTGGCCCAGCAGTGCGGGGCCTGTTCGCCCCGTCACAGACACCTATACCCAGCAAACCTATACATTTCATCAAGCAGTCTGGTGATGCCCAAGGCCCTCCGCAAAGAAGTGGCAGCAAGTAAAGAACCAGCACCAATGGTGGCATCAAACCAGCCCAGAACAATGTGAATTTGGTCTAAGCTCCAGTTCCAAAGATTTGGGACCAGATGCTGCTCCTGAATCTGTCAGGAGTGGCAGTTAGCAATCTGAGTCCAACTGGGAGCAATATCAGTACATCAAGTATAAGTTCAGTCACATTCAGTTTTTTCACATCCTGTGGCCTCAAGATTGATCAAAGGCTTTCTTCATGCCAGACCTTCAGTTAAAGACCCAGTTCACACCTGAAGCTCATGGAACCTCCCTTCAAACCTCGTTGAGAATGTTTATTCTTCCACCTTACCATCAAGATGGTCATTTTAGTTGTCATGATGTCGATGCGGCGATTCAGTAAAATCCAAGCCTAATGGCTGAACTCATATTTCACAGGTAAGCAGACACCCACCCACTGCATTCCCAAGGTGATCTCGGAATTTCAATGCGATCTCAGAATTGTATCCCATTGCTGATCTTCTTTCTGAAATCTCATTCTTCTCTTGTTCATTCTGGACATCTCAGGAGTTCAGCTCTAGTACACAGACAATACTAAGTCCTTCCATCCTTCTCTCCATCTCTCATTGTGGCCTTTTTAGATATATCAAAGAGCCAGAGAGTCTTTTCAGAGACTCACCACGTGTATTATATTGTACATTTCTGTTGGTTGCTAGCTGCCTGGGAATGAATATCAGGATGTATTGCCCCAAAGCACAGCCTGCTTCAGAAATGTGTTAGTCTCCAAGATTTGCAAGACAACCACATGGAGTAAGCTGTTGACTTTCACTGAAACTTACACAGTTGATGTGGCAGTCAGGGCAGAAATGTCAATACTGCAAACTTAGATCAACTGTGACTCCTCATTCCTACCATCCAAGGAGGATACTGGTTTCCAGTCATGGAGAGTGGGATTCATGCTGACACATAAGCAGAGAACAAATGGTTACTCACCCTGCAGTATTTGTGTTTCTTCAAGATGTAGTCAGTGTGCATCCTGTGGACCAGTGTTCCCTCTAAGCTGCATGGCAGCACAACTTGACAGGTGATTAATCAGCCCCGTCCAGTCAGAGGCTCAGGAGCTGACTGACTAGGCAGGGCTGATTAATCACCTGTGAAGTTGTGCTGCCAGGAGCTTAGAGGGAACACTGCCGTGGACCCAATCTCTGTCCCTACTTACAGAATCTTCAGCAGATATGTCTTCCAATTGCCAAGAGGCTGAGGGAATGTTGTGGCTGCTCCACCCTATGCCCGTGTATGGGAATATGAGGAGGCTCCGGGTCCATGGATAGCCTCAAGTGATAATGCTGGCTAAAAGAATTAAAGTGTTGTATATGTGGCACATGGGAACTTTAAGTAGGTTTCACACTGACTACAGTATCTTGGAAAAGCCACAGATACCACAATGCAAATAACTATTCTTTCCCCCATCTCACAGAGGGTGCTGTAAGGATAACAGTAAAAAGTTTGTGAGGTGATCAGATACTGTGCTAATGGAGGCCTTGTTAAGTACCTTAGACAGTTGTCTCTCATGTCCTAGTTAATCCTCAAGTGTCAAGAAAAATTAGTTTTGCTCATAAAGTTTAGGTGCAAATCCTGGCTTTAATGGAAAACGGTGCATTGCAGCTGGTTAAACTGTCACATAGTTAAAGCTCCTTTGAAATATCACATTTTTTGATTGTATGAAGCACAAACAATATTTTTTTTTACCCAACTCAGTTTCAGTTTTATCTTGCTTTCAGGACCTAGAACTCTTGGCATGCCAATAAAAGCTGTTGCCAACATACCAGCTCTTTTCTCTTTGCGGCTGCAGCATTCTCAAGTATGCAACAGTTTTATTTTGATTTACTTTGTTGTAGTTATGCCAACATAACATAACACACAAATTGGATACATCAAAGCAACTATGTCAGAGATATTATCTTTCATGAGATGATGTGTATGTCCTTGTCATCTTTGAATTCAACATGGGTTACTTACACATTGATTCTGTATGCTTTCCTTCCCCAAATTGCTACTGGGATGCTGTCATGGGGTGGGCACTTATTCCCAAGGGCACCTCCTGCTGGTCACTTTGGGAATTAGTTCTTCAGCCCTGGAATGCCTCCTTTCGGCGGGTGTCACGCCTGCTGATACCGTTCTAGGTCAGTGCCCCTGCACTCTAGAGTCCTCCCTCCCAATCCCCCTATACCCACCTTGCCTCAGCGACCCCTCTGCCAGTCTTCATCTAGTTCCTTACCTCAGGGCAAACGGCAGTCTGAAACAGCCACTCATTATTGGCAAGGGGGTGTGGACCTGCTGCCTTTGCCTATCCTGGCTGTTTCCCTGCAGCCCTCCTACATTAAGGCTTTGCCTCAAGCCCTGCAGCCTGGGAGCGAGGTCAGGCCAGAGTTCCCCAGCCCTGCCTGCTTTTCCCCAGCAGTGCCCTGTCTCAAAGCCTCCAGCTTCCCTGGCAGCCAGGTCTCTTCTGCTCCACAGCTAGAGCAAGAGCCTGTCCCTCCCTCCCTCTAGGAGCCCTTATTTATGCAGCCCCACCTGGGCCCTAATTATCTGTCTCTGCCTCAGCTGTGGGCTCCACTCTTCCAGCCTTCTCCCAGGGGTGGGTTTTACCCTTAAAGGGCCAGTGAAGGGCAGATGCCCATCATAGATGCACATGGCGTATATATCCATGTGGTATGTCTCTAGGGCTGTCATTCGGGAATTAGCTCTAAGCATTAACATAACAAAACTTCTAGAGAGTTTTAATTTACATTTCTGTGGGAAATGTACCCAGGACTGTTCCATCGCTACTCCATTATTTTTAATGGACTAGGATATAATTGAATGCCACTGGAATTCAAAAGTTAGTCAAGAGCAGAGTGGCTACAAACAAGACCACATATTGTTTTCTTGGTCATACTTTGAATAAAACAAATGTGTAAACAAGAGTTTGTCTCGTCTAACTATATATGTCGGACTATAAATACGTATTTCTGTTGCACTGCTCTGTTACATGCAATAACAATTACCTCGTTTAAGTTCTATGAAACATTATCAATTTATTCCCTGTTCCATTCCATAGATTTTTCCATTTCTGTACTTGTTCCTGCTGTAAGCAACTATGGAGAAGTTTAGTGTTCCCATTTTTATTTTGTCTTAAGTTATCTCTCAGTTTTAGTGATTGTATGTTCTGTTAAAAAATGCATATTTAGGTCTGGGATTAAATTACTGTGTTCCTAATGTTGTTACATGCACACCTACTTGTCAAAACAGCCAAGAGAATTACTTAATGCAATTAATGTGGACCATAGCCACTTGATTTCTTCCTAAATTAAAATTGTCCTTTTTCCAGAGGATCCTTTTACTGAAATGCATTGATGTAACTGAGGTCAAAGAAGATTAAAACTCCTTGTATATGAATCCTTATAAAAAAGCCAGCATAGAGTATGAACTTGCAGATATACTGTATTTAGGATTGTTTTAACATAAGCACAGCGTGTATTGGCCTGATGTCAAGGATATGACAAAAGCAAGGCCACTGTAGGCTTAATTACAGCTTCACTTCAACTCTACATGTACAGAATGCTGCTTGCATACTTGATCCTCCCACTGCAAAGAAACTTTGATAGGAACCTTCCCAGCATGGTGGCTGGTACTTTCAATTCGACAAAGATAAGAGATACAATTTTAAGGCCATGTCTAAACTGGGGTGCGATGGGGAGGATGAAGAAGGAAATGTGGTTTTTGATCAGATTATAGGCTTCCAATTGCAAGGAGGCTGACAGTGTGTGATGGCTGCTACACTCTTTATGCCCATGTATAGGAACACGAAGAGGCTCTGGGTGCATTCTTGACCTCAAGTGATAGGGCTGGCTAAAAGAATTCAGGGTTGGGTATATAAGGCACAGGGGAACTTTCAATAGGTTCCACACTGACTACAACATCTTAGTCGGGTAGGATGAGTAGGATGCATCATTCCTAGTGTAGACCATGTCAATTGTAATTTGAACCTAGTTAGTTGGCGGAGGTAAACCTGGGCTCCATACTGGGATATGCTGACAAGCTAATGCATAGAAGAAGGACCATTTTTTTCCTGAGTAAAAATGCCTTAATCAGCCATTTTACTGGCTGCCTCAGTTGTACATCTGTAAAGTGGAGTTAATAATATTCCTATAGCTCAAGAAGGCTTGTGAAAACTCATCCATGTTTAAGTTTTCCTATATTGGAGTGATGAGGCTAGGTAATATTTATATTATTGGTAGTGCCTGGGCTGGACCAGGATCTGATTGCACTAGGCTCTGCACAAACACAAAACAAAAAGTCCCTGCCCCAAGAAACTTACAATCCAAGTAAGGTAGGTAGATGGGTTGTAGCGCATGCCCTGAAAATCCACAGATATGAAGGGAAGAAAATTCCAAATATGAGGTCTGTGTCATAGCTATTAATAAAAAAAGCTTTGCAATGTATTTTTAGTTCTGAAAGTGAAAGTCAGGTTTGTCTGGCTGAGGCTACACCTAGACTACAAGCCTCTTTCGAAAGAGAACATCTAGACTGCAATCACCCAGGCAGTCTGAATGCTCTCTTTTGAAAAAGTCCAGTTTGCATTCAAGAATGCCTTTTTTCTAAAGAGCACTTTCGAAAAAAGGCATTCTTCCTCGTAAAATGATGTTTACCATGGTCAAACCCTCCCCCCGGCATTCTTTTGATTTAATTTCGAAATAATGCGGTGGCAGTCTAGAAGCAGGGGAAGTTGTTTTTAAAAAAAGGCCACTTTTTTCAAAAAAAAAAACCTCTGTAGTCTAGACACACCCTAAGAGTGGTAAATATGTTAACTAACACTACATTGCAAAACTAAATATGTAAATATGTTAATTAACACTACATTACAAATGAAATGTTGTGTTACACATTTTTCATGCAACTGGCAAAGTGAAATACTGCCTCTTTGTGTGCTTGGCCTCAGCTGTGACTTTTCTCAAATGCAGGGTCAATAGCTTTGCAGTGCTATGGAAAAGCATTGCGCGATGTCACTGGTTACTTAAAAAGATGAAAAAAATAGGGTCTTCCCTGTGTAGCTATATTGGTGCAGATGTTTGCTATTGTCTCTTCAAGAATTAAATGTAATTGGTCTGTCCTGCTATAACTTTAACATAGTCATGGGAACATTATCTCACAATAAATACAATTGAAACCTCCTTTTGGGATAGTGCACACGTGGCTAATATGGACATTGGCCACGGATGCTGTAACTGTGATTTTAGGATTAGAGATAATTCTGAAGGGAGCCTGATTCTGATCTCACATACATTGATGTAACACCATTCACTTCAGATGATTTACTTCTCGTTCACATTGTTGCGAGCTCGGAATCAGTCCTTATTACTAATATGCTTGTGTGCATTGTGTGTGTCACAGTTCATCAGATGACACGATTACTCCACCTTTTGTAAACTGAGCATATTTAAAGATGGATTTATCCAGGTACTATGTAAAATTACAAAGCAGAGAGGACAGAAGAAACTTTTTGGTTTATTGGAACATATTGTGGTTTGTGATTCTTTTGTGTCCTTTGACAGAACTGAATGCACAGGCACTTGCGATTTGTAAGCATTTGACCTTCAGCCTTGAGGTTCACAACACACTTGAGATGAATGTGCATATATTAGTTAAAATCTGCAGTGTCGTTCATTGGGCATTATATAGAAATTCACATTATCCTGTTTCACTGTGTACTGGCAATGGAATAACGTACAAACTTGGGCTTTCTAAATGCTCCAGATGTTCATGGGGGTGCTTCTTTACTGTGTAAATGGCCCAGGTTGCATGAGAGAGAGCTGATTGGAAATTTCTCTTTGCCCCTTTCTCTTTCTCAGGAAATTTTGACTTTTTGTCAGAAAACTCAAAAGCCAAAACCACCAATGTTATTTTCAACCAACACTATCTGTAGAATGTTAACTTTTTAGATTATAGGTGAACATTAAAGAATGGCTGTTGGAAGGAAATACTCTTTTTGTTGCTCAATGTCTTGCTCAATGTGTTGCTCTCAACAGAGCACTTCCCCTGAAATTGTTCTATTTTACAGGATTCTTTGTTTTATGTCTTTAGCAAGATGATCTTTGCAGGGCTAACCTTTTGCAATATAATTTTGATTTAAGTAGTCATGTGAAATAAAAAGACTAGTTTTTGATAACGCATGTTAGCTTTCAAGAGCTCAGGGCTGGAGCAAAATAATATTGAGGCAGGAATTTTCATAGTCTCTAGGGAGTCTGGTGTCCAGATGCCACTTGAGGCTATGTCTAGAATGCAGGCTTCTTTCGGAAGAAGCTTTTCCAGACGAGATCTTCTGGAAAAAGTTCTTCCGAAAGAGAGTGTCCACACTGCAAAAGCGCATCGAAAAAGCCATCTGAATGGACGCTATCTTGCATGTTAGCTTTGATCACTATGGACAGAGTGGCCAACAGGGCACCTGTGCTTTTTCCTCTTTCGTCTTCGTTCAATTTGGTATCTTTTATCAGATTCTCTGAGATAGAATTACTATGGCAGTTAAAAACATATCGACAGTCCTTTATTAGTACCAAGAATCTTTATATACATCTCTATGAAAGTGGAAGATATGCCAGAGTCAAGTAATAAAAAATGCTTACATTGCTACATGATTCTTTTAATATCAGGCATTCTCAATTTTGTATGTGCAGTGCATTGCTGGTGTAACCCACCCTAACCTGCTGTGGGTCTTTGTCCCCTACTAATGACTTGATTACTAGGGAAGTTTGTCAGCCCTTGTCTTTAGCTACAGGACTGAGTCCTTTAGGTTGGTCAGCAGAGGCTAGGGCTTTTAGATCCACAGATCCCATGTTAAATCTACAGACCATCCATTTAGGGGGTTATTGTACTAGGAAGAAACATGAATGATCTGCAGGCACAAGACTGGTATGCATTTCACTGTGGGCACAAAATCATTTAAAAAACAGGGACACAATGTTTACCTTTTCCCTTCCTCTAAAAATACTAGTATTTCTAGAGTTGCCTTTGTTCATGTGTATTTTTCAACATACCACCTTGGAAGAACAATCTCAGTGACAAGGAATGCTAGCAACACCTCCTTGAATACAAACCCTCTGTGCTTTTGACTTTTTAATGAAAAATACATAATGATTTACATGGATCATGCACCTTGTCCTCATCCCAACACAAAGAACATTTAGGATAGAATTTTCAAAATGTTTAGTATTGGCCAGTTAATTCTCTTCCATAGACAGAAAAGGGAGCTTTTACTATTGATTTCAATGGGATCACAGATGAGCCAACACTGAGTTCTTTTGAAAAATCTCACCCCTAGAATGCGCAAACCAGAACATTAGGGAATGTTCAAAAACTTGTGGTCTGTAGTTCTTTCCAAAGGTTTATAGATGTGCACATATGTCCAATCTGCAGGTTTAAATGTTGCCATTTCTTGGTACCATAGCTCTGTGTCCTTATTGTATTAGTAACTTTGTAACCTAGGAACATTTTTTACAATTTTTCTGTTTTCAATTTCTTCGACTAACAAGTATATTTAATTAGCGCCAAACGCTATTTACTATTTGCTCATGGATGGTAAAACATAAAAGCCTAATTTTCATAAACATTTCCAGGAACCTGATGCAATCTTGATGATGTGCTATGGAGAAGAGTTAATGAGGTCAGCTGTAATTCTTTTTACTTATCTTGGGATTCAGCTCTTCCGCACTTGTTGTTCAGTAGCAGAATTCTTGGTTCTGAGCCAATATTGAGAGAGAGAGAGCAAGCGTGGAGAAATTGTATAGTAGTTTGGTCATAGCTGATAGCACTGTAATTTGGGAAAGTAAAAATTCTGAAAGGTTCAGAAGTAGTAATCTGGGATGCAGCCATTGTGTCACATGGCAGTTGTGTGACTTTTCATACTATAAGGTGTCTAGACATAACTGAGTAGTAAGTCTCACTCAAATTTGGAAAACCTGAACACATTCTAACCTAGAATGATTTTTACAGTGGGGGTGGCTAGAGCCATTTAATCAAACTGTAAACTCTATGCATAATGGAAAACACTTCAAGCCAGGGGGTGCAACAGCAACCCCAGAACTCTTAGTATTAGCACCTGAGAGTGTGAAATAAAATGCACTGTGATATATGAATTAGGTGTCGTCTTGGCACTCTTTTCAAACTCTTCCAGGTATGCTAATAATTACATACAGGGTCTACCTACTTCTGTTTGTTAGGTACTTTCTTTAGTTTTCCTCAGTTTGCTTTCCTTGTTGTTCTATATTATTGTACATTTTAAAGTATATTTTAAAAGAACTTGAGCCAGTGCCCAGAGCTACAAGTCTGCAAAGCAGCTTTGAAGTTTCAGTAACTTTAAACTTGAGGTCTTTTGAAAAACGTTGCTCCAGGGACCCAACCATTAAATATTATCCTAGCATTTCCTTCGAGATTTTCAGTGCATTATGTAGTTCTCTGTGGTGAAGTGCAACAGCATGTGTATTGTCTATTTTATAAACTTCAGGATTATATGTAGAGGTTTTTTGGAAAGACCTACTGTTTTAAAGGAGGGGGGAAATCCAAATTTTAAGCTCATGTTTAGCAGAACATTGGTTCCTACTATATGACCAAGTAATAAGCTTCATAAATTATATTGTCACTGAGAGAATAAACATGTTCTGACTTCATTTCCCGTTAAAAAATTACTGGCTATCTAATTTTTCAGTTAATCCCTATGATTGAACTCATTGATGTCTCTTGAGTACATTGTTTGCCCTAGCTGAAAGAGATGAGTTGGAAGGAAATAACTGACTTTTCTGCGAGCAGTTTGGGACAGTTTCTTAACTTCATTTAGCTAGGTTCTCTTTTCTTAATCCAGAGCTGCTGAAACCATTTGTATAGGGGAGGTGCTGAGAGCCACTGAGCCAAACTGCAAACCCTGTATATATAATGGAAACCACTTCAATCTAGATATTGCGGTAGCACCCCTCAGCATGCCTGCTTCCAGAACCTGTTTCCCCTTATCCTCAGTCTACCTAAAAAAGCATGTTTGAGCATGGAAAACTGGATACTGTTTTAATTTTTTGGAAAAACCATGCATGTGTCAGGTGCATTATTTTTGTTTACTTGGTTTGGTTTTTTTAGTTCATCTTTAGACTTCTACTAGTGTTGCTTAACCTACAGTATCAAAATGCTGCGTTGAGAGAAATGTTATGTAAATATAATTGGTTTAGTTTTCCTTTGTTCACCTAGCTGGTTTTTTTTTTATTGTACTGTTCACTGAGGAGACAACAATACATCTAGGAGGCTACTTCCTTATATATTCTGTGGAAAGGTAACATTACTCTCTATGGGGCACTAGCACTATTTGAATGGATTTTGGATTGTTTCTTTATTTGAATTGCTCATGTAATTCTCAGTAATAGTCCATCTTGTTGCAAGAAAGTTCTGGAAAGACTGAAACCAGTAGAAACTACTGGAAATTGTTGTTTTGTTTTGTAGCTGGGACTTAGTGTGTCAGTCTGGGGGCATCTCCTTCAGTGGCTAGCACTTCCCAGTGTACATTGTGCTTTTACTTGTTACTGTGCATATTGAACATTGAAAATGTGTGGGTGGCTGTGTTTGGATTAACCATGTTAATGAATAATGTACTCAAATGTTTCTTTATTAATAGTACTATTATGTTCTTTTTCCATTGTTGGCAAGGTCACTTTTCAGAGCCAGCTAACATGGACATTGCATCAATTTCTTAGCTGTTTTTCCTCATGGAACTTCAATGTTTAAGGTACTTTTAGCAAAGGCAATCTTGACCATGCTTTAGCTGTTTGTAAGGCACAATGTTTCTGAAGGTGACATACTTCCAGGAAGGGCTGTTATGCCATTTAGATATAATCAATAAACATCTCCTTACTTCCAAAAGCATTAGAAAAGCCGCGTTATTAAACTGAAGTGTATTGAAACTTCACAATAGGAGCTGACATGAAATGTCAGTGGGGGATTAGTACATGCAGCCTGCTGCTGTCAAGGATTGCGGTTAAGTGTTTGTGCCACTTGGTCAAACCATGATATAAAGCTGCGGTGAGCATTGAATTGCTAAAGTTGCCTCAGATTACTTGACATGGAGTTCGTGCGCAAGCCAGAGCAGGTGATGGAGTAACTCTGCGAGTCAATCACCACAGGTCTTAGAGCAAAGTCAAAGAACAGGCTTGTTGGAAATAATATTTCGTCTTCCTGGTATTTCGTCAATGTCAGCAGCAGCAAGGGAGTTGGCTGCAGTGAAAAGTAATTCCACAGCATGGCCCGAGGAAGAACAAGTCTGTTAAATTGCCGTATTTAAACTAAGTTAATACTTCCTGCCACCTGATGTGGATAGCTTCGTGGTTTCTTAGTTGTACTCACAGTTGATGGAAGTGCTTGTATTGGTATCCCATCAGCGGTTCCCTTGCTGTCATCCAGGAACGTGTGAACAGATTTGACATCTGTTAGTACTGCACTTCTTCCTCTGAACAAAACCTGAACCTTTTAAGAGCTGGATAAACAAGAGCTCCCTCCCGCTGACCTCAAACAGGTAACCAGCTCCCTTATGGCCATCCTTACCAAGCTCTGTTTCTCCCTCCTGGCACTGTCTGCTTGCTCCATCTCCATCAACTATTTCCACATGCTGCTGCATTACTTACCCAGGCACAACTTTTTCCAGTGAAGGATCCTTCTATCACTCTTTTAATGGATGAGCAGGCATCTTGTGTCTTGGCCTTTGTGGCAGTAGTAATGATTTAAATAGTAGTTTTAATGGTAGTAATAGGCAGTGGATAATGGTTAAGTAGCATCACTGCTACAAAGGTACAAGACTAGCCAGAGATCCTCTTAAACCAACCACACCTTATATTTTATATGTCAAATGAAGCATTAAGGTTCAGTAATGTAGTGGCAGTTCAGCTACAGGATTGAGAAGGGGGAAGACCCATATCTCTGTTTACAGCAGTCCTGAACTCCCATTGAAGTTAGTCAGTACACAGCTGGTTGGCTGCCTTCCCACCTGGTAGACTTCCTCTCCCTACCTTAATAAGCAGTTTGGGTTCAGTCTTTGTCCTGTGCTCTGGCTGCATCCCCAGTGCCTAACTGTACTTCATTTTCATGGTGTTCCTTTTACTTAAAATCATAGAGCTGGAAGAGACCTCTGGTGGTCATCAAGTCCAGCCCCCTGCCCAAAGCAGAGCCAATCCCAAGTAAATCGACCCAGCCAGGGCTTTGTCAAGCTGAGACTTAAAAACCTCTAGGGATGGATATTCCACCACCTCCCTAGGTAACCCATTCCAGTGCTTCACCACCCTCCTAGTAAAATTGTTTTTCCTAATATCCAACATAGACCTCCCCTACTGTACTTGTTCTCTGACTCCCAGAGTTCACAAGGCAGCTGTAGGAGGCAGCCCAAACTCCACAGCAAATCAACACACACATAACTGAACAGAAAGTGTGCACAAAGTATTGAAAAATATGAAGGTTAATCCAAAGCTTGTCATTAAGGTAATAAGTGGGGTTGCTGGCCACTGGTGAAATTCAGATCGTTTGAGTAAAAACAGGGGGTGGAGGCCGAACTGAGGTAAACTGCTACAGAGCCCCCAAAATTGTAGGAACTATTGTACTGGGTCATTTAGTCCCTTGGTTTGCCATGGAAGAGTTCCAGACATCAGCTCTGTTATCCTGATCATGGGCTGTTGGGGAAGGAAGAGCATCCTATTAAGTTTTCTAGCAACCACTTCAAACAGTTGGGAAAGTTACCAGTGAAGGAGCTGCTTGCAAAACTTCCTCATAAACAGGCTGTTGTGACACTAAAGCCTTTAAGGAGGAAAAAATACACTAATGATAGCAAACTATCAGCGTACCCTCTCGGTCATGTGGCTTGGGCTGTACAGGCTTCCCTACACTCTCCCCTCAGCGGGCTCGAAAGCACTTTCTTATTGCCAAGTCAGTGGCCTCTCCTGCACTGGTTACAGAAGAGCAAGCCCAGGACCTGCCATGTCATCACCTGGGAAATGAGAGAATAAACTGAGTGGGTCACTTAAAATGACAGAAGTTGATTCATAGAGGGCTGGAATGTTTGAGGATATTTTTAATAATACCCTTACACTGAAATTGTCAGTTTATTCACTGGCACCTGTGGCATATTCCTGGCATTAGGCTACAAGGGTTCTTTATTCAAAGAAAGTATGCTTTTAAAAAAAAAAAGAAAAAAGGAAATAGAATGTTCTTAATGTGGTAATCATTCGTTATGAAAACGGCATTCCTGAGTTTAAACAAAAAGGATGTCTTCTAGTAGGAAAAGTCCTGCATTTCAAGAGTTAGGGTCAGATTTTCTGCCAACCCTTCTCCCTGCCCCACAAATGTGTGCTCATGCTCTGATTTGGAATCTGTCAAATGATGTAAAACAAAAAGAAGTTTTTACCCTACATTTTTTGAATTATTGAATTCAGCATTGGATCAGTTATGTGCATTCCAAGTTGCCGTCTGTTTGTTCATTAGATATGATGAGTTTTGAATTCTTCACCTATCCAGCTAATTTAGCTATGGCCAACTGTAATGTTCTGCTCCCATATTTTTATGTTTGAATATGAATATGCCTAATTCAAATATGTTTTATGAAAATGGGGCATTTAACATTATTGGAGAGCTTGTAATCACGTGAATGTGTATATTCTGTTTGTGTGTATGTTGTTGTTCTTGTAGTTGAAGTTAAAAATATGAAGTATAAAGCTGTTTATTGATCTAGGTGCGTTAGTGAAAGCCTAGTACAGTAACCTCCGATAATCCGGCACCTTTGGGACCCAGGGGATGCCGGATTATCAGATATGCTGGACTATCGGAAGGGGTGGCTATGAGGGGTCTGGGAAGGGGGGGATACCACCCCAGACCTCTCATAGCCCCCCCTTCCGATAGTCCGGCTCTGCCCCAGGTGTCCCTGATTCAGCCACTGCTGAAACTGACCAGCAGCGGCTGAATCGGAGACGCCTGGGGCAGAGCAGCTGGGGTGCTGCTGGGTTGGTCCCGCAGCACCGCTCCTCGGTGCTACTGGACCAACCCGGCAACACTCCAGCTGCTCTACCCCAGGTGTTCCCAAGTCAGCTGCTGCTGAAACTGATCAGTGGCTGATTCCAGGAAGCCCGGGGCAGAACAGCTCTGCCTCGAGCTTCCTGGAGTCAGCCGCTGATCAGTTTCAGCAGCGGCTGAATCGGGGATACCTGGGGTGCTGCCCGGTTGGTCCCGCAGCCCCGAGGGGCAGCGCTAGGGGACCTACCCGGCAGTGCCCCAGCTGCTCTGCCTCCGGCTTCCCCGATTCAGCCACTGGTCAGTTTTAGCAGCGGCTGAATCGGGGAAGCTGGGGGCAAAGCAGCTCCAATGGTCCGGCTGCCCGGAGCACTTCCGGGTTCCTGATGGTGCCGGGCCACCAGGAGTGCCAGACCTTCAGATGCCGGACCATTGGAGTTTTACTGTATGTGCTTTCAAGGAATTTAATGGCCTGGTGCTCAAAACAATGATCTGTGAATAGTCTTGTGCTTCCCATAAGCCTGGAGTTGGTCCTCCTAAGGCAGGGGTGAGCAAAAAGGCTTCTGAGGGGCCGGATTGCCGGATCCAGCCAGCGGAAGCCCTGCTGTTCCCCCGCCCCGAGGCCAATTAGGGGTACGGGGTGGGTGAGTGCGCGAAGCCTTCTCCACACTGCCCCCGCCCTATGAGCAGCATGCAGCGCTTCAAAGCACTGTGTATTGCTGGCAGGGTGGGGGCAGAGCGGAGAAGGCTTCGCGCGCTTCCCTGCCCCCAGGTCTAAATTGGGCTGGGGGTGGGGGAGTGTGCGAAGCCTCCTTCCGCCCTGCCATGACATATGGTGCTTTGAGGCACCATGTGGTGCTTGCAGGCCGGAGGGGAAAGCGGAGGAGGCTTCGTGCGCTCCCCAGCCCCTAATTGGCCTGGGGGCAGGGGAGCTGCATGAAACTTCCTTCACCCGTCCCTGCGAGGAGCCCGTGGCATTTCAAAGCATTGCTCGCAGGGCAGGGGGGAGGCTTCCCGTGCTCTCCCGCCCCCAGGCTCTGATTGGCCTGGGGCTGGGAGAACATGTCAAGCTTCTTCCAGGGCATAGGTGCCTAGTGGGAAAGGGGGGCAAAGGGACACCCTCACCCCCATTATGGTTTGAGAGTGGGGTAGCCCCGCCCCTTCCCATTTAGGCCACATCCCTTCCTGTTTAAGCTCCGTCCCTTCTGGGGTGGCCCGGAGCTACTTCAAAAAATTTTGAAGTGACCCTTGGGCAAAAATTATTGCCCACCTGTGTCCTAAGGCATGTCGCCAAGTCATCTGATGGTGGAACCCATTTTGAATGAGGTACTCTTCCATGGAGGAATGAAAGGGTTAAAGTGGAACACAAAGGATTCTAGCATTGGGCAAAATCTATTAATAGGCAAGGAACCAAACAATACGGAAGTTAGCAGTTACAGGACATCATGACATCCACTGCTTATCATCAACATGACTGCTGGAAACATCTAAGACTGAACAGAGAGAAGAGTTGGGCCCAAACTAGGAAGCTGCCTATCTTGTGAGAAAGATGACTAGCCTAAAAAGAAATTACATGTAACAAGTTTCTTAGAATATTAACTTAGCTGGCGTGTTTTGTTTAATTTTGCTTTGTAACTTACTGTGATCTTTCTGTCATCAGTTGCAACCACTTAAATCCTACTTTTTATACTTAAAATAAAAATCACTTTTGTTTATTAATAAATCCAGAGTAAATAAGGGGGGGGATACATGAGACAACATCTGGATATACCTCTCTTTCACTGATAAAGGGAGTGAACTTATGAGCTTGCTCTGTGTAAAACTTTCATGTTGCATAAGATGGATTTATCTGGGCTTTTGGTTCCCACTGGAGCTGTGCACCTGGGTACTTTGTCAGGTCCCTGCGACTGAGCCCTTCCACAGCTGAGTTGCTCTGCTGTGGGCTGTGACCCCATCTCTGTGTCTTTGCTGGGGGGAGACTACAGCTTTTGGTTCAGCAGGATAAGGTGGTGGACAGTGTTCCTATAAGTTGTGTGCTTGTGTGGCCACTCAGGAGAAATTCAGTTGCTGTCCAGCTATTTTAGCAGAGCGCCCACAGCTAGGTTTTGTGTTTCTACTGGTGGTGCACATTGGCATGTGACTCGGATCACGTGAAAAAATGTATTCCACACATGAATGGAAAAAAAATCTGTACGTGGATGAGAACAATTAGAGGGAACATTGGTAGTTGGGCACCCCATAGGGCAGGTAGGCGGGCTCAGCATTATGATCAGCCTAGCAGGTGACAGTTTCAAGGGGATCTCTATGACCCAACACATCATACCACTCACTATATTTAAGTGTTGTGAGTTTATCTGTGAGCTGGAGTCCTATGAATTATCTAATCTGAGAAAGCAGGGCTTATGTATAGCAATTTTAAAAGGACATCATGTGTATAATTCAACTTATGTGGATATTTGCAGATCCCAAATCACAGACACTAATAAATATAATTATGTAGGCACCAAAAGATTCAGTCTGATGGTAAAGTGCTGTCGAATTCAGATTTTTTTTCTCTCTCCTTAATAAACATTGTTATTTTTTTCTTATCTTTGTTATGAGTTTGCGGGCACTTCTTAGTCTGATTTAATCTATGCTGGTGTAAAAGTAACCAGAGTTAGCCTTACATTTCAGAGGGCATGGACAGTTTTAACCTATGTCTAGGTGCTCATGCTATATTGCAAAAAGTTACCCTGTGTGCTGGTATTTTTCTTGTTCTCATCCACGTTTTTCTTGTTCTCATATTATTTTAAAATATATTTAAATGTTACTTGCTCACTCTGGAGGTATGAGCGAAAGCGAGGGAATAAAGCCTTTAAAACTTCATACCTTCTGAAATGTAAGGCTAGATCTGATTACACCAGCTGATTACACCAACATAGAATAAATCACTATTCGCCCAGTTGCATTTGGCTAATGGTGGAAGAATCTGACACAATTTGATGTATGAAAGACAGGAGAAGGATGGGGGTGGGGAATGGGACTTCTAAGGTTGATATTACTTGCCGTGCTTTGTATCATTTTTTAGCCTCTCTAAATAATTATGGGCGAAAGTCAGTGTGGGCATAATTCTACTCCGATTGAAGTTCATTGACTTCAGTTAGAAATGTTAGTCCAATGATGACTGCTTTTGAAAATCTACCCTCTAACTACAACTCTCTTCCTATTTCTGGTGTGGGACTGATTTTCAAGCTTGATTTTGCCTCTCTTGCGTCTGTGGGTGAGCTCTTAGCCATGTGAACAGTGTTACTGAAATAAAGGGGCCCTACTTTTCCAAGTATCTGCTTACCAACATAAATAAGAATTGCACAACTAGGCCCTAATACTGGGAATAAACATGCTAATTGCAACAATTGAATTATTGGATCGTCAAAAAATGCCTCTCCGGTCCATATTATATTGCTTGTGCACACATACAGCCTGTGTGACCTGGCTGTGTGTGTGGTGAGGAGTTCTGCAGGGTCTGAGGAAATAGGAATTTGCTTCACAGAGGCTGTGGAATGGAAGTACAGTCAGACCCTTTTTAGGGCCCATTCTTCCCAGCTATTCACACGGACAAGGGCGCTAGAAAGCAGACACTCTGTGAGCAATTTTGTGGCGCCAGAACACTGCCCAGTCCTCCAACCTCCCTGCTCCCATGGCCAAGTATAGTGGGCCTCTTTGGTTAGTAGCTCCACAAATGTACTTAAAAAATCCAAGAACATTAAACACACAACTGCATATTCTAATTGCAGCATTAAGGCTGAAATTTAGTTGCATCAAAGCCAATTTATTTGAATATATAGTTCCCACTGTAGCGATAACTCGGTGACATTACACCTATGTAATAAGGCAATAGAGATCTTTAGTGCTTATATATAGCCGATTACATTTTTAAAGCACTGGACAAAAATTAATCCTGACATCTCTTGTGTTAGATAACTAATAACTTAGCATGATTTAGTGAATGAAGAGCCGTACTGGGAAATGGGAGACTTGGGTGTTGTTTCTGGCACTACCCCTCACCTGATATGTCACTTTATCCTTCTGTACTTCATGTCCTATTATGGGGATAACTTGCCGTCCTTTGTAAAGCACTCAGCTCTTCTGTAGCACTTTTGGGAAGGGGAGAGGGTGTGACGCCAGCCCGCTCCTTTCACCTGCCTGGTCATTCTGTCTCTTTGCTGTGTGGTTTAATGACAATCAATCCCATTCCAGTCAGTCTCATTTTCCTGGTACAACCAATCCCTGACCTTGCTTTAAGTTATGCTAAGAAAAAGCTGTATTCCAAATTTGATGGTCCTATTTACCATTTAGGAGGAGTTCTTGAACAGACAGACAGGCAGACGGACAGATAGACTGACAAACTCACTGAAATATATAGTAGATTAATTATTAGTAACTCTCTAAAATATACATAATAAAGTAGAAGTTGTTTTGTCTGTTGTTGTCACTGACACCTAAGCAGACAGTAATCCAGCCTGACAACTCTGAGAACAATTATGAACTCTTCTGTAAACATTTATAATGTGTGAGAGACTCAACCATAATTTTGTTCAGCATTCAAAGCTTCTCTGCTCTCCTTGCATTTTTACTTGAATAAATATATTTACCCTGGCCAGTATAAGCAACATTCCACTCTCTGCTCCAGGTCCATTTGAGCGTGTCTACATTCCACATGCGTGGGCAAGGTCTTGGCTCAAAACTTGTGTCTGTTAGCTAGCAGATTCTCTAAACTATTGTTTAGTTGGTGGACTGGCAATAGGGAAATTCAGAGTTGTTGCCATGTGGCCATGGTTTCAAAGAAAATTGTAGTTAATCTGTCATCCAAATTCAGAGGAGTCTGAGTCTACCAAGAATCTAATTTGGTGCAACATGCATGTTTATCTGACCTTCAATGTGATGATTGAAGATTCCTTCCCACCTATTTAGACTTCCTAGCACTTGTATAACAGTAAATTTGGTCCAGTGGAGTTTGGGGAATGAAGAGACTAACTACTTCCATCTTGTGACAACGGATGTGGTGAGGATTGAACTTGAGACCTCAGGACCTAACAGGAGATACAGCTTGAGCTAATAAAACCCAGTCTAACAACTCAGAGGTGGTAGCAAACTGATAAATCCCTTCATGTGGTACAGCCACTGCAGGTGACACAAATCCATTTGGCTAGGGTAGGACATATATCATCTCTGAATGTGGCCCTCGCATTAGGAATCTCCTTTGAACTAGTTAAGTAAATAGACTAGTATAGCTAAAGAACAAAATGATTACATATAGCTCCTTATTCTCCTCAAATTGCTTAAATAACAGATTCCTTGAAAGAGCAAACTTGATTTTTCAGTGGGTCTGAATATCCAGAGCTTTGGTTACAGCCAGTGGGAGCCTCAGAAGCTGAGCTGCACTGCTGAAAATCAGGCTCACGCGGTCTCAAGTTAAAAACTCAAAAAATTGAGAAATTTAAAAGTAGTTTCCTCTCTTGGTATTTTCAGCCTTCTTAGTGTTTGAGAGCTTTTATGCATTGTGATAAATGCTTGAATGTGCACGTTAGGGATGTAAAATCATGTTTAATCAGTTAACCAATTAAATGTTCCATTTAATCCGTTAACTGATCAAGCAAGATCCCATCCACAGATGGGACTGGCAGCCCTGTGGCTGCTGGTTAACTGGTTACCAGTAAGCATCACTCGGTAAAGTTAACTGGTTACTTGTTCACATCCTTAGTGCATGTATTGTCTGATACACGGGAATGTTGGCTGCCAATCACGGTCTTGTGCAAGGTATAAATATTTGGATAAAGTTGAGTGCCTACATATCTTTGCAACTTTTTGTTTACTTTGGGTGAAGCCATGTGATAATATAACAGTGAGTGTGGTATAAATGCTTAGGTAGGCAGGGATATAAATCCAATCATGTTGATCTGGGCTGAGTACTTCAGAAAATCGGTAATTCATCTTATCAAAGATGTGCTTTTCAAAAAAGTGTGATTAACTATGATATCTTTTCCAACTTGTTTTGATGGTGAAGTGTGGGTGGGGTGACACTGTTCATCTGTACTCTTTTTATATTGTTACCCTTTAGGAAGCTTCCTTTGACTCTAAGTTTATCATGCTAACATGTTCTAAATCCAATTTTTACTGAAGAAAATAATTGTTAAATGCACTGACTTCTGGTCACTGGTAGCAACTTACATGAGTTTTTCCTTTTTGGGAGATAGGGGGAATAAAGAGGGGGGAGGATCTGGGGCTCATTAGAGAAGACAGCCTGCAGAGAAGCCTATGAAAGCTGAGGCAATAGCCTCTGTACAATGGCAAGACTGGAGATAGCTATGGAGGCCTGGATTAGGAGGCAGTCAGAATTCTAGCTCTGAGGCAACTAACGTACTATTTGGTGATGATTTTTCACCAAAGGCACTGAGATCACAGGGCAATAGTGCAAAACCCACAGAAGAATAGAGTAGAATTTTCAGTTCAAACCACCTTTCAGTTATACATTTCTTAGTTTTATTTAATAAAAAATCCTCTGAAATGGTCAAAATGGAACCTTTTTTTTCCAATTTTTTTCATTTTCAAAACATTTCAACATTCCATTTTAACTAAATTAAAAAAAATGGATTGCAAGCAAAACAAAAAATCCATTATTTCACAGCTCTAAGATGAGGGTAAACATATCACACTTTCACATTTTTGTGTGCAAATCCATAACAAAGAAAAAAATAGGTAAAGTCACATTTGCGGGTTCTGTTTCTTTATTGTAGTAAAAAAAAGCATCATGTGTGGGCTGTTTTGAGGTTTAGACATACACATGTATGCATGTATAGCCCCTTGCCATATCCCCCAGAAAAAAAAATCAGTGCTATGAACTAGAGATCTTCACTGCATACTTGATGTTTAGGAGACATCAAGGTCTTCAATCTTTAGGGGGGAAGAAGACTCTTTTGTGTATATAAGGCACTAGGCTGTATCTAGGCTGGTGTGGAACCAATGTTTCAGAAGTAGCTGTTAAGGTGAACGAAGCCCAGCGCTCCCCTTTGTATAGGAGGAATGTGGTTGGTTGCTAATACACCTCTTAAAGGAGTACAGCATGCACTCTCCTCCATGATGGATTAGTTTTCTGTTGCCTGCTTCCTGTGAGGAGCACAAATTCTGTGCAAGGGTCAGGCCTCCTTGCATTCACCCTTCCCTTTGTGCATCTGCATGACCGCTGCACATAAAACAAAGTAAGAAAACGTGAGATGAGACTTACTTTAGTAACAAAGAAAAAAGGGGGAGGAGGTCGGAACATTTCAGTTTAAAAGCAATAAAATGCACCCATGATTTACAGTAATGATAGTGGATTTCCTTCGCTAGTCGAAGCGATAAAGACATAGGCTCCTGTCTGGGAAAAATGATCCCTTGCCAAGCACCCATTTCTGCAATCCCTTTAATTGTTTTTAATCTGACAGTACTATGATATTTTATGGTGGGTTTTACAGCAAATATTACAGTAGTAATTTGTAGCAGAAACAACCACAGCTTTATAAAGACAATTACATTCTTGGGCCCATCTAAACTATTTCCAGACTGGAAAACAACCATTTGTGTCTAGCAATAATTGCTTGTGGAACCAAGGCTTGAGAGTTTAGACTAAAAAGCCAAAAGGGTAAAGCATCAAATTACTGCATTAGAACAAGGCAAAAGCCCAGCTTTTTGATTTTGAGAGGCAGTTTCAGTACAGACTTGCAAGTTCCAAGCATTCAGATACTTTGCACACTGTGTTACCAGCAGACTGCTTAGCTCAGGTTTCAAAAGAGCTGAAGTGATGCATTTAACACCTGCTGTGTATGCTGAAGGTTAGCACTGGGTTCAGCTCAGAACAACAGTAACTATTGATCTAACTGCCCTGGCAAGCAATGGGAATGGGAAGTCCCCCACCAAGAAAGGTTGAAAGTAGCAGCGTGCACACAGCACTGCCTTAATTTATCTAGAAATTTCCTAATTTCTCATCTCTCCTTCCCACTCTCCAATTTATATACCTCTAAATAATAAGCAAATACAATATGCTGCACTTCAGGTTAACCCCCTAACAAGCATAGCTGGGGCATAACTTCTTATCCCGTCACCCAAATGCTACCATCTAAGTCCTAATTCTCAACCTTCCAGTTCCTAAATAGGCTTAGCACACAGCTATCTCATTGCTCACCCCTCTCTGTTCCCCACTTAGCAGGGATGGAGCTCTGTTTGAACCATGATGTCAGAAACAAGGCATTCTGCACTGAGAGTTTGCAGTTGTGGACTTGCATTTGTCATAGATCTAGAAATTTTATCATAGGTCTCTTGATATTTGGTGGTTTTCTTAAAGCCACAACTCCTGGAACCATGGTTACTAGAGAATCTAAGCTTTCATTTAAAAAAAAAAAAAGAGCTGTACAGCCTTTATGATCACAAAGGAAAACATGAAGCGCAAAGGCTCAGGAATGAAAAGGCGAATAATAAGAATTCACTTTTTTAAAAAATCATGAGATTTTATGCCAATCTCATTTTAGGGGCCCTGACTCATGATTTGTGAGCACTTGTGATTGGCAGTATTATGTCAGAATTGCACCATCTTTACATCATTTTGCTAGGTGTGTGTATGCAGGCAAGAGTTTCTTCCTAACAACTGAATTGTGAGATATCCAGTAGTTATCTCTAAAATGAATGTTTGAACAACAGAGCAACTTAAGAGGACACGGGAGGAAGACTCTCCTAACTAGAATTAATCTGTCTTTAATTTTGCAGGATACCTACATGTTACAGTGGTGAGTGCTGTAGAAACACATGTAACAACAACATGGTTAAGCTCCAGACTTCCCTCTAGAATTCATTAGGTCTAATATAGGAGCTCTCAAGACACACACAGCTCAAAAGAGTCAATATCACCTTGGAGTAACAAGTTTCCTTATGGTGGGATTTGTATGTTTCACTTCCCTAAAACACTTCACCCAGATATTACAAAGAAATTGGTTTTTGCTCCAGAAATGTGTGAAATGCAGTAATATCTCCCCAATAAAGTTTGGGGAAGGAGATTGAAGTGTGATTGTTATACATTAATAGTAGGGATGTGAAAGTGTAAACATGCCTGGGCTCATCGGTTAACTTTCACGGTTATACACAGCCCTGCCCTCCTGCTGCTGCCTTTGTATTAGAGGCAGCAGCATAAGGGGTGGGACAGGTGAAAGCCGGTGCACGTGGGAAGCCAGCTTTTAAGAGGCAGCAGCATGGGGTACAAGCGTCTCCATGGTGTGCTAGCTCTTTCCTCCCTTCCCCGGTGTGTAAACATGTAATTTTTCAGCAGTTACCTGTTTACCTAAATAAACGATTTTAACATCCCTGATACATAGTATTCAGGCTGTTTAAGTGAAATAACTATTTAGAATGCCATCCTGCGCTATTGGAGGGCTAATCTCTACCATGTATAGTATCCACCTTTCCATGAGGCTTTTTCCTACTGAGGAATTCTGATACAGGCAGTCCCCGACTTACATCGGATCCGCAGTTACGAACGGGGATTTTCTCGCCCCGGAGGACTAGAGTGGCGGGACGCCTGGTCCCGCCGCCCGCCTCCTCCGGGGTGAGAAAAGCTGCTCCCCGTCTCCCTGGTCTGCTGGGGAAGCCAGCAGACCAGGGAGATGCGGAGCAAAGCGGCGGAGGACCCGGGCCGGACCCGCGGCGCTTCCAGATCAGCTGGATGTGCCGCGGGTCCGGCCCGGGTCCTCCGCCGCTTGGCTCCGCGTCTCCCTGGTCTGCTGGGGGGGGACGCAGCTAGTGCCCCTCCCCCCAGCAGACCAGGGAGACGTGGAGCAAAGCCCGGGGACTGTGGTAGAGCAGGTGGGGCGCTGCTGGTTGGTCCCGCAGCACCACTCCTTGGCTCCGTCGCTTGTAGACCAGGGAGACGCTGAGCCAAGCGGCGGAGGACCCGGGCCGGACTGCGGCGCTGATCTGGAAGCGCCGCGGTCTGGCCCGGGTCCTCCGCAGCTTTGCTCCGCGTCTCCCTGGTCTGCTGGGGGGGGACGCAGCTAGTGCCCCTCCCCCCAGCAGACCAGGGAGACGTGGAGCAAAGCCCGGGGACTGTGGTAGAGCAGGTGGGGCGCTGCTGGTTGGTCCCGCAGCACCACTCCTTGGCGCTACTGGACCAACCTGGCAGCACCACAGCTGCTCTGCCCCAGGCGTCCTGATTCAGCCGCTGCTGATCAGTTTCAGCAGCGGCTGAATCAGGACGCCTGGGGCAGAGCAGCTGGGGTGCTGCCGGGTTGGTCCAGTAGCGCCAAGGAGCGGCCACGCTACTGGACCAACCCAGCAGCACCCGAGCTGCTCTGCCCCAGGCATCCCCAAGTCAGCCGCTGCTGAAACTGACCAGCGGCTGACTACAGGAAGCCCGAGGCAGAGCTGCTCTGCCCCGGGCTTCCTGGAATCAGCTGCTGATCAGTTTCAGCAGCAGCTGACTTGGGGACGCCTGGGGTTCTTAAGTTGAATCTGTATGTAAGTCAGAACTGGCGTCCAGATTCAGCCGCTGTTGAAACTGATCAGTTTCAGCAGCGGCTGAATCTGGATGCCAGTTCCGACTTACATACAGATTCAACTTAAGAACAAACCTACAGTCCCTATCTTGTACGTAACCCGGGGACTGCCTGTACTTCCTTAGGCACAACAAAATACGTGAATTTCTCTTCTTTTTAAGAACCAACCTGCCAGAAGCAAAAAATTCCAGACAAGGATGAAGCAAGTCATTCTTGGCAATGCTTAAGAAGTTCTTGCCTATTTTACAGTCTGGTGAGATTGGTAACTGCTAGCCTCTTTATAAATGAGAGCATTATTTTTGTCTCAGTCATTTCAGGGTACTGAATATTATGACTTCATTTTTTTTATTCAGCTGTACCAAGCCACTACAAAACACACTGAAGGAAAGAAAGCAACACAGTCAAGGAAAAGTATTCAATAGTCCCACTGATTCTCTTATTCAAATCAGATTCTGACTGATACCAGAAATAATTTTTAGGTATTCTCACTCAAGAACAACTACTATACCAGCTGCCCTTTCAAATTCTTCTTTAGTATCTACTTCAGAGCATCTCGTACAGTACTCAAGATTGCTCTAGTTAGCGGACCAGGGTGGCTGCTCTGGGCACCTGTCTCCAGAGGATGCTGTATTGCTGTTTTTCCCCTTCCCTCTTCTGACTGGCTGGCTGCGTGTTGTGTTTTGCTCAGCTGTTCAGAGCTGGGCAGTGAACATATTTTCTACCCTGGCCGGTAAAATGGCTTGGACCACGCCTGTTTGCACTATCCTTACGTTCAGCTGCACAAGTATAAACCGGGAGGTTCCTCTTGCTCTGGCCTTGAATAATGGGGGTATTTTCTCAAAGAGTTGGAAAGTGCACACACCCGAAAAATGAGCTCTCCGGGGGTTGTGGCGTTGTCTGCAGCTTTCAACACAGGCATCCCCAAGAGACCGCTAACTTGACTGCAGAACCAAATGTGAGGCAATGGAAACCGTCTCAGGTGGTTCATCTCATTCTCATCAGCGGGCTGAAATGAGCAGCTGCTCTCCCTCACTGTGAGTGCTCACCATGGCGTTCCAAAAGGCTAGACCCCTGCCCCTTGAAGCTCTACATTACTCTTCTTGTCTGAGGCAGACGGTGCTGTCACCCAGATTCCCTGTTGTGCAGAAAAACTCCAGCTGTCTCAAACGCAACCCAAGTAAAATGGGTGTGATACTTGTAGTAAGGGGACACATTTAAGATCTTTTAGGTTCATGATTCCCCTGAGGGATCACCTATTTTATTGACTGCCAGAGAGGTGCATGGTCCTACTCCAGTGCCCGTATAACCACTATTGCTGGAAATGCCCTTTTCTACTTTCTAGCTGTAAGATAACTGCACCTCCTCCTCTCTCAGATAAAAGCCTAGAAACAATGGCTATCGCCTTTGTTAGAGAAGGGCTACTGCTACTCTCCGAGTTCATGGGGCTAACAAAGGAGATGTGCAAAATACAGCAGCATATCCCCGAAACCAGGGGGTGGGGAAACTGGATGCAGTCTCCGGTCCCCGACTTCCCTGGATCCGGCCCCTGAGACTCAGGGCTCCCCCCAGTATTGGGGAGCCTGTGATGGTGCTCCAGCCTCTCCTCCCCACCTCACCAGGGGCTGGAGAACACAAAATCTACTAGCTTGGGCCACCCTAGGCTCTGGTGTGCGAGGGGAAAGTGGGAGATGCCTTTCTCCTTCTCAGTAAGAGGCCACGCCATGTCAATGAGGGTTTATTTGGGGGTTTTTTCTTTTCACTTATGTGCAGCCTCCAACTGATTTTTCTGTGGGTCAGCGGCCTCTGACCCAAAAAAGTACCTCACCCCTGCCCTAAGCAAAGTGTATATTCCAAAAAACAAAAAATGACAGCAACAGCTCACACTCTTCACTGGTGCCCCAGTCAATATTCAGAGTCATGGTCCTTCTCTTTCAAGTGTTCCTTGGGCTAGGATCCATCTCTCTAAAAGAGCTCCTTCTCTCTGCTCACAAGTTCTGGGTTTGGTGAGCAGTACATTCAATGTGCTGCTGTCATTCTTAGCGAAAAGCATTGAGCCAAGGAACTCTCTATCCTAAGAAGTCGGGATAAACTTATGAGGCAGGAAAAGACTCATTTGCTCACTAGTTCTTCTTATAAGTGGCAACACTCTGCACTCTGGCAAGTTAACGTCTGCACTGGAACTCAGCACAGAAGGCTGGCCTGTGCCAGCTGACTCAAGTTTGCGGGGCTCGGTGTAGATTTTTAGTCTTGGGCTGGAGCCCGAGCTCTAGGATTATGGGGGGAGGCGGGGAATCTGGCCATCAGACCAAGCCTGAATGTCTACATCACAGTTAAACAGTCCCATAGCTTGAATCCCATTAGCCCAAGTCAGTGTGCACAGTCCAGCCATGGGTATTTAATTTCAGTGTAGACCTGTCCGTAAAAGCTTCTGGAGTGAAATTCCTGTACTTAGTACATTGACTGTCAGAATAGAATAGAATAGAATAGAATAGAATAGAATAAAGATCAGAGCACTGAGGATGATATCTATCTTTGAACCAGGATCCTGTTAGATATCTTGGACCCATTTAAAGCTACAGGATCAAGTGCAGCTGCGCTTTTGAGACACATGGGTTTCAGAAATGTTCATGCTGTTATGTTCCAGGTATTTTCACATGCACTCTCCTTTAAGGAGAGTGAAGTCCTTGAAGTTCAGTTATTTGAAAAATATAGTAAAGAAACAAGTTGCAAATGGAGTTTTACTCGTTGGAGTAGGATAGATTCTAGACTGGTTAAAAGCCTAAGAAATCAGGGACCTGAAACAAGGGATCAGCAAAGTATATATTCTAGTTTGATATGGTATACCTCAAACTGACTCTTAAGAAATCATTGATGCTGACTTTTAAGAAATCATTCATGCAGTCTGCACGGCGATCGTGCAATGCATTCATATTGTGTACTGTATATGGAAACAGGCAGCATAGACCAACTGAAACTGCATTACCCACTATAAAAGAAAATAAGATGGATTTTTTTTCCTCTAGTTTATACTAGTAATAAATATAGGCTCAGGACATTTCCTGGGGATTAACGACTGGACAATATTAACTATAATTAATCCTCAGGAAATGTCCCATGTTTTGGTCATTATTGCCTGTGTCGTGTTGTAGGCAAATGTTAACCTAGAATATACCATTTTAATCGCCTTCACAGAATGGAGCAGAGAAATATTCAGGTTTTCTATGCAATGAGAAGTACTTGAGAAGCCTGGTTGTAGCCATTCAGTATGTGATAACTTCAAAATGTTGAAAGAAAACTCTATCAGGTTAAAATAAATGCATGTATTTAAAGACATGCTCTCTCCTTTCCAGTGTTACTGTTAACACTTCAGGGTAATAAAACTTGAGGATTTCACCAATCCAATTTAAGTTTCCATGTTAATATTGTTTTTGTTCTTTGCGTGCCTCTTCTCCTGGCAATAAAACTAGACTTCTAGAAAGTTTCAGTTTCTGATTTTGGTTCTCCTATGTTTGGTCTGCAAATGAGAAAATTTAAAAAAACCTGTGTTTACTGTAAATTTAAAAATGTGCATAGAGTCATTTCTACTAGGTTTCACAATGTTTTTACCCAAACATTAAATGTCGGGCTAAACTGCTTGATGGTTTGTCATTGGTCAAGGTATATCATTGGATAAGTTTCAATATAACAAATTACTATACATCACAGCTTTGGGGGTTATTCTGGAAACTTTGCAAGATTTCAGCATGGATAACTTGTTGCTTATCTGCAGTCACTGTTGAGTTGGATATATGTTATATAATGAATGGTTAGAAAATTGTAAGTAATTCTGTTTTTCTAACGTGTGACTAAATATTTTAACTACATATAATGGTGGCATGTCTTTGTAATAATAATATTTTGATATCCAGACCTCATGACATCAGAGTTGTTAATAATCCAGATAATGGAGCTCTATATATCTTTAAAATGTTCTGCAATTATAAAAAATCATTTTTAACTGGGAAACTCGGGATCCTAAAAATTAAAAAATATATTGAAAAAGATTTGGCATCTGAATTTATATGCAATATTTAGCAGCTACGTCACCATACAGATTTATAGGATGAGAGAGGATTGAAAGTCTCCATCACAGGAATGGGAAAACATCGAAAATAACTTAAGTTACCTCTGAGGCTTGCAAGAAATGGTAGAGAGTTTATTAAAAAAAAAAGTTAAAAGCTGTTCTAAAATCAGTATTTCAGTCTGTGGAGTTAGTTGAGGTAAATGGGAATTCAGAATACAAGACAGTCCTGATTAATTAAATCTTACTCAATTGAAACTTCCATTCAACCAGTGTGTGTTTTTGGTCTCCAAAGCTTTATGTTCAATGAAAGCCTGATGACACCTTCTCTGCCGAACCTCCATTCTCTACCACAGAAGTGCTAGTTGGCCACTTGAGTCAGAATTCTAGCCAGACCAGACATCATCACCAAACACTGTATATAGGATTAATTCTTCTCTCACTACTTTGGTCTGGTTGTTTGATGAAGTGACTTATGGATAGATGTTCCTTCCCAGCAATGTGCAACTAATAAAACATCACACTGACCCTGACACAAGCACATTTATTATTTCAGTAGTTTAACCATTGAATGCTTTTGAATAATTCTAGTTTTGGTAACTGGCAAACAACTGTGAAAGCTGGTATATTTAGATGCTGCTGTCTTCTTCACTAGTAGTGCTTCTTATTCAGACTTCTCTATAACAGTGATAAAGTTCCACCTTCGTGTGTTTTCCTGCCATTTGTTTTACTATAGATGAAACAAGAGGAAACCACAGCAACTGGCAGGGCCTAGAGTCAGAAATTCAGTGTGTGAAATTGTGCATGGAATCTGTGGATATCTGCTTTGCAAAGCATTGTCTCTTGCACTGAGACCTTCATGGTCTGGAGAAGATAGGGTATGTCTACACTAGCCCTCTAGTTCGAACTAGGGAGGCTAATGTAGGCATTCGAAGTTGCAAATGAAGCCCGGGATTTAAATATCCCAGGCTTCATTTGCATCTTCCCGGGCGCCACCATTTTTAAATGTCCCTTAGTCCGAACTCCGTGCCCGCGGCTACACGCGGCACGGAGTAGGTAGTTCGAATTAGGATCTCTAATTCGAACTACCGGTACACCTCGTTCCACGTGGATTTAAATATCCCGGGGAACGAGGTGTATCGGTAGTTTGAATTAGAGATCCTAATTTGAATTACCTACTCCGTGCCACGTGTAGCCGCGGGCATGGAGTTCGGACTAAGGGACATTTAAAAATGGCGGCACCCGGGAAGATGCAAATGAAGCCTGGGATATTTAAATTCCAGGCTTCATTTGCAACTTCGAATGCCTACATTAGCCTCCCTAGTTCGAACTAGGGGGCTAGTGTAGACATACCCATACTGCTTCTGTATCTTCTATACCAGTGTTTCTCAACCAGTGGTACGCGTACCCTTAGGGGTACTCGAGAGAAGTCTGTGGGGCGGGGGGGTACATCAACACAACTGAAATTTGGAAACTGAATTTTTGTTTTAGGTTTTATAGCACTTTATTATTTTTGTATATTTTACACCCAAAAATTTCATCACTCGCCCGGCTATGATAAAGTTGTTTAAACAAATGTGTTGCAATGGTAGAAAAAAATGTTGTGTGTCTGAAAGCTGTAGGTACTGTGGGTACTTTATATAAAATTTTTTAAAAAGGGGTACTTTATTTAAAAAAAAAAAAAAAAAAAAAGGTTGAGAAACACTGTTCTATACCATATTTTCCAATCCTGTCTTTACAAAATCTTTCTCTGGTAATTCCTTAGGGTTGTGTGCAGCAGTCAAACCCTTTGGATAGGACTAATCCATCTCCATTTTTTTATTCAGTGTCAACACATTCTCTTAGACTATTTCTGTCTAATAGAGCTATGAGAAAGTGACACTTCAAATACTTCTTATTACTATGCAGAATTGTAATTTCAGAGTTAAATTGTATCTCATTTAGCCAGAGCTGCCTCTAGTAGAGACAGCCTACTAGTTTTTCATCTTGACATTTCGATGGCAGATACATGGAGCACATTACAAACCACTCCTTGTTCAGTGGATCACACAGAGACTCTATGTTCCTTCTCTCCTTACTGTACCAGGGAAATATGAAGGGAGTAAATTCACTAATAATTCTGTGTGTCTATAGCACTTCCCCTCCCCATACGGATCTCATAGCCTTTTACAGATATTTAATTAACCCTCAAACCACCCCAGTAAGGTAGGTGTCACAAACCTGAACGCTGGCAAACCAGCTCAGTGATTAGAACGAGACTGGGAGTTGGGGGAGTGGCCAGGAACTGGAGCTGGAGGCCAATTGTTGGAGCCAAGAAGCAGAGCCAAAGATCAGAACCAGACTCAGGAGCTAGGAACCAGAGCCAAGGAGTGGAGTCGGGAGCCAGACACCAAAGCCAAGGGGTGGAGCCAGAGTCAGGAGCCAGGATGCAGAGTGAAGGGTAAGAGTTGATGTCAGAAGCCGGGAAAGGGACACAGGGCTGAAGAGGGCAGGAACAAGTCAGGAGCCAGACTGGAGCATGAACAGTCAGGTAGTATGCTGAGCACCTGGCAACCTGCTATTGCTCCTGGCACCCTTCAGCCAATTGGGTGGGTTGCCAGTCCCTCAGTCCTATTGCAGCCCAGTCATAGGTGCTGGAAGTGGGCATGCTGGGGTGTTCTTGCACCCCTGGATTGAACTACTTTCCATTATGCACAGGGTTTAGAGTTTGGTTCAATGGCTCTTTGCTCCTTCGCTATACAAAATGGTCCCGTGCCCCTGAACCTGGCTGAGCTCATATAGCTGCCTGGAGGCTGGGCAGACAGTCCTCAGGCTCAGTTGAAGGGGCTCAGTCCTGACAATAGAAAATGTTACTGGGTCCTTACTTACACATGGACAAACTGAGGCAAAAGGAGGTTTAATGACTTGCCAAAGATCCCAACCGTGTCAAATTTAGAGCTAGGAATTCGCTCCAGGAATTCTTGCCCCCAGACTCCTAATCAAAACTACCTGACACCCTTTCCCACAGATCTGCATATAATTGCACTCCAAGTGTACTGTCTGGGGCCACCTCCTCTGAATGATTGGAACAGGCATCTATACAAAGAATATGTGCAATATACTTGTCCCTCTACGTCAGGGAGGGGAGCCTAAGGCCTGGGGGGTTGGATGCGAATGATTTTTCTGTGGGTCAGCAGCCCCTGAACAAAAAGGATTCTCCCCTCTGCTCTATGTAGACTGATTAGTGGGCAGGTGAAGGTAGTTATAATGGGGGATTAACTGAGAAAGTTAACTCTGACACAAGTTCTGTGTCACAAACTGACGAGGAGGGTCAACTCAGTCTGAACTTGAAAGGTCTGCTTGTCCGCATCTAAACAACAAGAAATTAAACAATTTTTCTGACTTATCTCCTGAGCACTCACACCGCATGGTATGTTGTTGCTGAGGCATGATGTGCACTGGCACATCTATGTAGGAAGAACTGCAGAGCAACCGATTGCTGTGCATTTGCATCCAGTCAATTGGTTAATAATAATATAATATATGGAGATATACCATCTCATAGAGCTGGAAGGGACCTTGAAAGGTCATCTAGTTCAGGCCCTTGCCCTCATGGCAGGGCCAAGTACAATCCCTGACAGATTTGCCCCAGATTCATACATGGCTCCCTCAAGGATTGAACTCATAATCCTGGGTTTAGCAGGCCAATGCTCAAACCACTGAGCTATCCCTCCTCCCTAGAGTCTGTTTATAATCTGTCACTTTTCATGAGTGCAAATAAATTAAGTATTCACACACACACACACACACACACACACACACACACACACACAAACAAAACCCATCCCCACCCTTTTGTAAGTGGGATTTCCCCTCCTAATTATTGATATATAGCTAATGGGAGAGTTTAATTCTGAAACCTAAAGATGTGCAAAAAGGAATCAAAAAGAGATTTGTTTTGTTTATTTTTGGGAGAGCGGTAGAGTGACTTTTGCAGTAGCTGACTAAAACTAACTTGTAGGCAGTCCTGTTCTATTCAGAGTCTAATGCCACTCTTGTCAGCAGCATATCTGAGCCCCACTTTACTTGCATAAGCAGCTACCGCAGGTTTCTGTTCCAATTTGGGAGTTCAAACAGCTGATCTTGGCATAACACTTCTGAAGACCAAACAAAAACACCAAATCTTAAAATGAGTTCACATGGTGACACCAACAGCAACTGAAGTCCCTTGTGTAGTGCGTGATCCCGATTAACAATTTACAAGCCAAATGCTAGTGTCTCATTTGGGGATCAGCAAAAGAGTAAGCACTGCCCTTCAAACCGTTATTTCTGCCCCACCTAACAAAGGATGTGAAAATAAGTGACATTTTCTGCCTTATTGAATGGGACTACTCATGTAACTAAGACAAAGAAGATTTGGCCTAACTCATCCGGTGCTCACTGTACTATGCACATTATTTTTCAAGTAGTTTAAACTTCTTTGTAGAGATATCTTCCCAAATATTTATCTTAAAAAGTCTATTGTTGAAAGTGTCTTGATTTTTTCCCTCTTTTGGTTATGCATTCTCTCTCTCATGCAGCATTGTTTGTGGAATAGGAGATTCCACAAATACTCTGGTAAATTAAAATATATTGGCACAACTAATATTGATTTTTAAATACTGTTTATTGTTTGCATAAGAGAGCTTTTCCACTATTATTTCTTTCCATGAAAATGACTGACCTAATAGAGCTAGTAGTAAACAGACCGTTAGAAAAGGTGGCTTTAAATAAAAGTTGGAGAAAATGAATGAGAAAAGGTTACTTTAAAATATCTCCTTAAAATGGGATTGCTTACTGGAGTTGGTTTTAGGAAGGTCTTAGAGGATCTTTTGAAAGGGAAAGTAGTCTGGACAGAAAAAAAACCCTTCTTCGAAAAACCGCGTAAACCTCCTTTTTTAGGAAGAGCAGTTTTTTTCAAAAAAGGGGGGTTTTTTTGGTCCAGACTACTTTCACTTTCAAAAGATCCTCTTTCAAAAATACGATCAGAAGAAGATATGCAAATTCCCACAGAAATGCATGCATGCAAAACTCAGGTGGTTCCTGCATAATAAGTCAACTGCAGGCAGCTGTACCCAGACTCTCCTGGGATGAAAATACAAAGCCAACTGCTTTGTATTTGGGAGAGAGAGGGTGAATTTCCCCATATGTAGGTAATATTTTCTAGTGCACAGTTGAAATGCAGTACAGCCACTTCCTGAGTTACGAACAAGTTATGGACCAACACTTGGTCCATAACTCTAAGTGTTCGTAACTTGGATCCCATAGAGTTACATGGCGACCGCACTGTTCGTAAGCGCAGATCGCCGTTCGTAACTCGGATCTGCATTTACGACCGCTTTGGTCGTAAGTGGAGGTGGTCGTAACTTGGGGAGCAGCTATATCATAGAATCCTAGAATCATAGGGCTGGAAGAGACCTCAGGAGGTCACTGAGTCCAGCTCCCTGCCTAAAGCAAGGCCAACCCCAACTAAATCATCCGAGACAGGGCTTTGTCAAGCAAGGACTTAAAAACCTCTAGGGGATGGAGATTCTACCACTTCACTAGGTTACCCATTCCAACGCTTCACCATTCTCCTAGTGAAATAGTTTTTCGTAATACCCAACCTAGACCTCCCCCACTGCAACTTGAGACCATGGCTCCTCGTTCTATTACTGAGAACAGCCTCTCTCTTATCCTCTTTGGTACCTTCCTTCAAGAAGTTGAAGGCTGCTATCAAATCTCTCCTCATGCTTCTGTTCTGTAGATTAAATAAACCCAATTCCCTCAGTCTCTCCTCATAGGTCATGTGCTCCAGCCCCCTAAGCATTTTGGTTGCCCTCCACTGGAACCTCTCCAATGCGTCCACGTCCTTTATTTAGTAGGGGGCTCAGAAGTGGACACTACTCCAAATGTGTCCTTACCAGTGCTGAATAAAGGGGAATAATCACTTCTCTAGATCTGCTGGCAGTGTTCTTCCTAATGCACCCTAATATGCCATTAGCCTTTTTGGCTACAAAGGCACACTGTTGACTCATATCCAGCTTTTCATCTACTGTAATCCCCAGGTCCTTTTCTGCCAAACTGCTGCTCAGCCTCTAACAGTGCTTGGGTTTCTTCCGTCCCAAATGCAGGACTCTGCTCTTGTCCTTGTTGAACCTCATCAGATTTCTTTTGGCTCAATCCTCCAATTTGTCTAGGTCACTCTGGACTCTATCCCTGCCCTCCAATGTATCTACCTCTCCCCCAGCTTAGTGTCATCTGCGAACTTGCAGAGGGTGCAATCCATCCCCTCATCCACGTCATTAATAAAAATGTTGAACAAAACTGACTCTAGAACCGACCCTTGTGGCACTTCGCTTAATTCAGACCATGAACTAGACATTGAGGCATTGATCACTACCTGTTAAGCCCGACAATCTAGTTAGCTTTCTATCCACCTTACAGTCCATTTATCCAATCCATACTTTCTTAACTTGCTTGCAAGGGCAAGGATACTGTGGGAAACCATATCAAAAGCTTAGTTAAAGTCTGGGTCTATCACGTCCACTGCCTTCCTCATGTCCACACAGGCGTTACCTTGTCATAGAAGCTAATCAGGTTGGTCAGGCATGACTTGCTCTTGGTAAATCCATGTTGACTATGCCTGATGACTTTCCCCTCTTCCAAGTGCTTCAAAATGGATTCCTTGAGAATCCCCTCCATGATTTCTCCAGGGTCTGAGATAAGGCTGACTGGTTTATAGTTCCCTGGATTGTCCTTTTTAAAGATGGGCACTACATTTGCCTTGTGTCGGAGATGCTCCTGTTTATACTATGTACTAGACTGTGAGAGAGCGCACAAGCTGTAGAGTCCATTGTTTTTCTCAGAGCAAAATATCTGTTGTTCTACACTCAGTTGTCACTGAGACATCTCCACACACAAAGGGCAAAATTCTTTTTTTCTGTCTGGCTGTGGGAAATAAATTTGTAAAAGCAGGTCAGACAAAGCTTGGGGCTTTGTGTTGTGAATATCAACTCTGATTTTTCTTCCTTCCTGTCACCAATGAAACTAGGAGAGGAAATTGATTCTTCAACAGAAAATGAAATAATGCCGTGAATTTTTTGCTCAACTTCAGTTTTGTTGTTCTTGCTGGCTATCTAATAGCTGACCCGTCACCCTCTTTCTGCATATGTGAGAGCACCACCACTTTCCATCCATCTAAAGACAATTCTATCTACAAAAACTAGTTGGTATTTTTATTTTATATTGGTAACTGCTTACTACAGGTTGGACCTCGCTGGTCTGGCACCCTCTGGACCTGTCTGGTCCCAAATGAGGGGATTTGCTGGGCCAGGGAAGGTCCCTCCTCTCGTGGACATGCTGCCACCAGGCTAGGACTCCAGCCTGCCCCACTGCTGCCTTCAGCCCCCCAGGGCTCTCCCTGGGCCCGCTGCTGCTGGGACAGAGTGCCACGGCCAGAGCTGCGCAGCAGCGACAGAGCTCTGCAGCTGCCTGTCTTCACAGCTGGGGCTGGAGCTCTGGGGTTGGGGCGGAGGCATGGGGCCAGAGCTGTGCGGCCAGGACCAGAGCTCCTTGGCTGCCACTGGGGTCCACGGCTGCTGGGGCCAGAATTGCCTGCCATGCCGCCTGTCCTTCCCCCACACACATGTATTCTGGACTCCTGGCTGAGTTGCCGGTGCCCCTTATGACGCTTCTACCCAGCTGCCAGACCTCCCTCTTCCTGGGCTCTGTGGTCCAGGAACGTCCATGGTCCCTGCCGGACCACAGATGTTGCTGGACCAGGGAGTTCCAGTTAAGAGAGGTACAACCTGTACTGCTAAGTCCTTTACCAGTAATGAAGGTAACACACAGTCCAACATGCAATCCAATTTTCTGACGTTAAAAAACCCTCCAGAAAATCTGAACGATCACCTCCTACTTAGCCCGAATCTATGCAATGACAGAGCCCTTGAACAATTATTTGTTAAAAGCCATGAACTCTTAGGAAGAGCTTTTGTGGAAATGGATGTCAGCCATTATGTATTTTATTGTGCCAAAAATCATTCAAATACTCCAGCCTTGCAAGTACATTGCTAAATGAAATTGGAAAGAAGGAAAGGTCAGAGAATAATTTTCTATATGTTAGGAGAAGTGATCAAGATAAATTCCTTCAGCATGTGAGAGATTGTGCCAGAATGTAAGCATTATATTTTTATAGTCTAATACACTATGCTATACAAAAGAGTTTAATAGCAGGTATATTAAAAAAGGAGGCCGGAATTAATTACAGGAATTGAACTGGTCAGCGTTACATAGATGAACTAACTCCATGTGAATGGTAGTGTTCTTTTGTTGCCTTATTATTCTTCCTAAAATAAAGGCCACTAGCCTTCAAATGCCTCAGTTGAGGTGATAGAAATGTAGCCGTGTTAGTCTGGGGTAGTTGAAGCAAAATGCAGGACAATGTAGCACTTTAAAGACTAACAAGATGGTTTATTAGATGATGAGCTTTCGTGGGCCAGACCCACTTAATCTGAGGAAATGGGTCTGGCCCACGAAAGCTCATCTTCTAATAAACCATCTTGTTAGTCTTTAAAGTGCTACATTGTCCTGCATTTTGCTTCAGTTGAGGTGTAGGCTTTTGCAAAAAGTTTGCACTGGGGATGGTAAGGAGAACTTCTAGTGCGATGATGTCAAACTTATTGGCTGAGTGTTTTCTAGAATGGCCACCTATTGCATTTGCTTTTCAGAAAGCCATTGTGGTGTTGAATTAGTGTATACACCTACATTCCATTAATACAGGGGTGCTCAAACTTTGTGATACCACAACCCCCTAAAATGCTAAATGAATTTGTGACCCCCCACCCCCACTCTCACTGCCCTGGGTCGCTTCCTCACCCCTTCTCACCAGACTCCTTGCCCTCCTGGGGTTCCTTCAAGGCATTTGCGGTCCTCAATGCCCTTCCCCCTGCAGACTCCTTCCCCCCCATCTCTTTCTCCTCTGTGCCTCTTTTCCACTCCGTGTCCCTTTGGTTCCTCCTCTTCTCTGCCTCCTCCTCTGACCCCCACGTGCCCTTATTTACCTCCGGGTCCTCTGCCCCGTCCCAATCCCCCAGCCTGCTGCCTGAGGGACCCCACCCTCTCCCAGCTGGGGAAGTGTTCGGTTGCCCGGCAACCGTGCCCCAGCCGACCCCTCGCATGTCTGCTCCTGCGCTGCCGCTGGCCTCACTCTCCCGCCGCCTTGCTTCCTGCTGCAGCTGAGCAGCGCTCCTGGAGTCCCGCGGCCCCGGCCACGTTGCATGGCTGGCCGGCGGCTACCTTCCGCCGCCCTGCCACTCTTCGCAGCTCAGGAGAGAGGGGCCGTAAGTGAAAAACTGAATCCAGCTGTGACCTCCTTCTAAGTTGCTCACGGCCCCCCTGGGGGTCACAACCCACAGTTTGAGAAACGCTGCATTAATACATTGTGATATAGCTTCATCACATAGTAAATTAGTAACAACCTCCTCAAGGGCTGCGTCTACACTGCCACTGGTGCCTTTTCCGGAAATGCTTAAAACGGAACAGTTTTCCGTTATAAGTATTTCCGGAAAAAGCGCGTCTACATTGACAGGATGCTTTTCCGGAAAAGCACTTTTTCTGGAAAAGCGTCCGTGGCCAATGTAGATGCGCTTTTCCGGAAAAAAGCCCCGATCGCCATTTTTGCGATCGGGGCTCTTTTGCGGAAAAGACTACTGTGCTGTCTACGCTGGCCCTTTTCTGGAATAGTTTTTCCGGAAAAGGACTTTTGCCCGAATGGGAGCAGCATAGTTTTTCCGGAAAAACACTGACAATTTTACAGTAGATCGTCATTGCTTTTCCGGGAAAGCAAGCGGCCAGTGTAGACAGCTGGCAAGTTATTCCGGAAAAGCAGCTGCTTTTCCGGAATAAGTGGCCCAGTGTAGACACAGCCAAGATGTATGGTCACGTCCTGTGATGAAGTATGTTAGGGACTGTTTCATTTGTTCTGCCAGCCAGCAGAACAAGGGATGGATCCAGACTGTGTCACAATCTTGGGGGCTAGTAATAGCTTTATCAGTTATCCTTATAACAGTCATTAACTCCAGTGGGGGGTACATGAGCAAAAGAAAAGCAAAAATAGACTCTAAAGTATTACATTTGATTGTCCTACCACATTTGCTGTGAATGGAGAGGCTTGTAGAGCTGTTTATTAAGGCTACAGAAATAAGCATGGATGAGGCTATTGTATTAAACTGCTCTTACATCTTTTCTTTTGGTGTATCTTACCTCACAGATTACTCCATAAGGCCTTCAGGACCAAAGAATGGACTGGCAGTAACAAAATACTAATTTCATTAAGTGTATTGTACTTTTATACTTCAAGTATGGGAGCGATATTGTTTGAGCATCATTTCTGTTTACATTAAAACAGCTTAATAGGACTGGCATATACATAGGAAAGCCTCTTAAAGTAAAGCCAGTTTTTCACCCTCCAAAAGTCTTTAGATCTAAATAGAAATTCACTGTAACCAAAACTAAAGTCTGCGTGCCTCAATGCACTGAAACAATTCAGGATTCTTTACTCCATTATGAACCAAGATTCACTTATATCAGACTTCACAGTGAACAGATTCCTTTGTTCATCATGAGAGTGTTGAAAGGAAATTAGCATTATATTATTCAGTAATGTGTAATTGATAAATGTCTTAGCTCTCTAGTTGCATAGATTTCTTCCTAATCCTTACCACATATGGCATGTTATACTTCATCTGTGTGTTTTTTTTAAACATCAAAACAGACCAAGGAAGGCTAAGGAAAACAATTAAACAGTTTTTGCTTTTAAGTTTATAAGGAAACAATGTGCTATCAGTCTGAAGCATTCTGCCGAAAAGAAACACCTCTGTCATATGACCCCTGTTTCCTGCCTGCAGCTGTGGTAAAGATGTGCAACTTTCTTGGAAATGTGAGAGCGCTTTGAGCACCTTTTGGAGTGACCTTTATTTAAAAATGTTCCTTGCAGCTTGCAGTGAACTCTGTTTTGCAAGCTTACTGTCAATGGACAGCATATTTTCTGAGCTTGCATTTACTAAACGCACATAATATATAATCACTAACTGCACACACATGCGTACTTTCACATATAATCTCAGATACACAAGCTTTTTGCTTACTTTCAGAATATAACAGTTTATTTTTTTGGAGCGTTCTTTCTAATAATAAATCTGTAATATCTCTGATGTTCTTATGTCTGGTTTAATCATACAGCGATTACTGTATCACACATGCTGTTATATTATTATTTTCTTGTTTCCTTCCTATATTAATAATGCAAACTGATATTATGTACAACATCAGTTGAATAGCTGAGAATTTGTCCAGAGTTGTAATCAGTACATTAACCCCCAAAAGCCTTCAAATTAAGAGTAAATGGAATATAGGTATAACAGAAGAATAATGTCTGGTGCATTAAACAATCAACCCAATTTTTTCAATGTTGCTGATATCATCAAGGTGTAAAATAGGCTTACCTTAGTGCAGGAAGTCTTCCTTTGTTGTATTATGGACAATTTCAATTTTCTCTCTTTTACTCCAAAGGGGAAAATCCACTCCCGTAAAGAATATTGTCTATTTAAAGCTACAGAATAAAGGACTCCTTCTCGGAGCTCCAAATTTAGTTGTTTTAGTAAGTTGAGAAACCTAGTTCCAACAGTCATTCAAAATGATTTTTCTCTGTATTCAGTAGACTGAGTAACAGCAGAGAGTTAGACCCAGAGACATGAGACAGCGCTGTAAGGGAGAGACAGTGCAGAACCATGGCACTGACTTGGACCAAACTCTAAATATAACCAACCCACTTTCTATGCCGTTCTCTTCACACTCTGAAGGCAGATGACCTTGTCAGAAAACTGACCTCACAGGCTGTCACTCTCCACAAAGAGAATCTAATGGGACAGAGCTGCAGTGTTATGGGACAAAAAAGCAAGCAGCCATCTGTCTGTAGCAAACAAGTGTAGGTATGAACTCTATTTTTATGGTAATTACAGTCTCCATCAAGAGTTACAGTTCTTTATTTGGTCATTTCAGACATATATTCTTCATACAAGCTTGGAACAGGGATAACAGATGGGGTATTGCTTTGAATCATTTTGTACCTTCCAGCCTAAAATTTTACAGAGCCTTGAAGTACAATGAGTAGGAGTAGGAAGGGCATGACATTTCCTATTCTGAAAGCAATGTGTGTAGTATAGTGCTTCAATTAATAACATTATAACAAGATCTATATATCTATTTTCTTTCTTTCTTTCTTTCTTTCCTTCTTTCTCTCTCTCCCTCACTCCCTCCCCTTTTGTTGCTGGTTTTCCTGAGATTTTGAAAAAAGTTTGGGTTAAACCCTGGAATTTAATGTATGAAAGTGTTACAAATTAGTATACTGTATGTGAGGGACGTTGACACCAATTTACAGGGAAGAGTGAGTATATGCAGAAGAAAAAGTTGTGCAAAAGGAAATATGTGAATTATACAAATAAAACCTTTTGGGCTTTTGATGGAGAACTGCACTTTTAAACCAATATTCATCTTTATACTCCAGTGAGCTTTACACTAACCCTAAGAGGTAATGTATCAGGATATCTCTTCTTAAGCTGATGCAGAAATACCTTGCTATATATTATAAAACTGTGTTACACTGTCATTTGTTGACTTGTGTGAAAAACAACTTTTATATCCACATTTATTATTATATTGGGGAAGTCAGGACATAGGCTTGTTTGCAATAGTGCTCTTCATTTCAATATGATTGTTGTTGGCAACCTCGAGTTGGCTCCCTTGTATTGAATGTCACACCACAGAATCATGGATATGTAAGATTGGAAGAGACCTCTCAAGGTAAGGAAGCCCAGCCCCCTATGCTGAGGCAGGACCACATAAACCTAAACCCTCCCTGACATCCCTGCTCTTAAAAAGCTCCATCAAAGGGGATTCAAAAACCTCCCTTGGAAGCCGATTCCAGAATTTAATTATCCATATAGTTAGAAAGCTTTTCTTAATATCTAATGTAAGTCTCTGCTGCAGTAGTTCATTGCTCCTTGTTCTTCCTTCAGTGATCATGGAGAACAGCTGACCTCCTTCCTCTTTAAAATAACCCTTAATGTGTGGGAAGATTATCAAGACCCTGCCCCCACCCCCATCTTGCTTTCTCCGGTTTCCATGTTTTAAACTTCTCCTTATAGGTCAGGTTTTCTAAACCTTTTATCTTTTTTGTTGTTGCCCTCTGTACTCTCTCCCCAGTTCATTCGCATCTTTCCTATAGGGTGACTCCAGAGTTGGACATAGTGCAGCAGCTGAGACCTCACCAATGCTGAGTAGAGTGGAACAGTCACCTCTTGTGTCATACATATGACCCCCTCCCCCTGCAGATACACCCCAGATTTGTATTAAACTTTTATTTAACTGCAAGTTTAACGTTGATTAACTTATGCCTACAAATAAAAAAAGAGATTGAATAGCAATAGAAAGAAGCAAAACAGCAATACCCTGAGCAGCAATGCTAAAGTCAAAGATATAAAAAAACCCTGTTATTAATTAAATGGAATATTTATTAGACTGTGTGTTATCACATCTTATGGCTGGCTCCTGTAGGACAAAAAAGCCAGCTTTAATAAAGGAAATTGGTGTTTGACTTTGAAAGAGAATATGAAAAATGAATTAGGGAGCCTCTGTTTTCTTCATGTACATTCTCAGGGATTGACTCCCTGGTACTGTTATGATGTTATGGTAATATGTTTCCTCATCCTGACGCCAGGTGATATCAGGACTAGCATAGAAAATCTCTCTCTATATATAAAACAGTGTTTTCTGTTTTGCGACAGAATGACATCATCAGGCGCTCTGGCCGCGAAAGCAGCCAGAGAGAGGTGGGTTGGCGAGCAGAGCAACCAGGGGGCGCAGCCCTCTAGTAATCTATAATCTAGTTTATGGACTGGATTAGCAAGGTTTCTGCTTTCTGGTACTGCATTCCTGTGGTATCTTGAGCATGCTTTTAATAAAGAGGCCTGTGGTTGTGCTACACCTCTTCCAGTTTCTTTCCCTCGCAGAGTGCAGGCAGTTGTATATAACGAATGTGCTCTTAAGACCAAATCCTCTGTTGAAGTGGTTGTGTGGAGGGAGCTTCTTCTAGGTAAGATTTGCGATGCATTGGTTGGGCAATGCAAGGAAACCTTGCTCCGCCACTGCCTATGCAACATGACTTCTGTGTATGGAGAACATCTGTCTGTTTTTGGAGCTGTCAGTCCATTTCACCAGCAATGGGTGAAATGCCAGACTGCTCCCGCCTCACCATCCCTCACACCATAACAAAATGAAGGAAGGATCATAATTTCAGAAAGTCAGCAGACTGCATTGCTTCAGTCCTGAACAGAGTAAGAAAAAAAATCCTTTCTAAAGTGAATATTGTTCATTGTTACGGCATTTATTAACGGTGCTCTTTTCTGCAGATACATTCTGGTGTAGATGCAAGGTGGCTATGTAAATTCTGGCTGTTCCTAAACCTCATAGCCTGAGGGAAGCCTTTTAATTTTAAAGTTAAACTATAAATATTAACTCATGATGAGGCGAAGTTCTCTATGGATATTTTGCCTGGGTGTTCCCTGTATTAATCTTTCTAAAAGACCCATTTTCTGTCTAGTGAAGTGAATTGTCCGTTTTTTCCCTTCTGCTAGCTTTTGTCTCTTTGTCTGTATACTGTGCTCTCCTTAGAATGTTTGGAAAGTACTTCTAAGGTAGTGAGTTCTAGTAATATGTGCATATCCAGTGTTAAAGGCAATGGCCTACAGGAAGGTACTTCAGAAGTACTGAATAAATGGGGTATGTGGGTGAGTTTAAAATTTCCACATAAAGGCATTTTTTAAGCAGAGCATTGTTCATTAGATGATGCTTTTCAATTGACTTACCTTCTGAGGAAAATCACAATTCCTGGATAGTTGTTGCCATCAAAATTCTGTCTCACTTTTCACAAGATTAGACGTGTTAACCCCCTGTATTCTGTCCACATTTTAAGGTGGTTATTATAATCAAACTCTCAATTCTTCTATGGTTTTCAATTAGATGTAGTATTCCATTGCTGTTTTAAACAATGGGCAGTGGTGTTCGCAATGTTAAATCCAATACTGGCAGCATTTGAGTTGTTTAGTGAAGGTTCACAGAGTATCAGTTACTTTAACATTGTCATGGCTGGTGATGGGTCTGTTTTGCATATCTTGTTAAAATATAAAGGCATCTTGAAGCACCAGTTTGTTCCAATGAGGTGCTAGTTCTGAGGAAGTCAACAAGAATGGGAAAACAGTAAAATGGGGTGTCAGATGCTTCACACTGTATCTGTTGGTTTGTTCTTTGACCACCTACAATTTGAAAACCAGGTACAGTGAAACCTTTGTTATCTGGCACTCTGTTAACCAGAAAACGTTGTTAACCATCATTGTCCTCAGCCACTTCTGTCACATCTTCAGGCGCACAGGCCTGGCTTGGTTTACCATGACTGGTTTAGCAATTTTTTTTATTTAAGAAGTACTAATCATCTTTAACTCAAAATAGAAATGTGAGACCAACTGCCTCATACTACAAAACTACCAAATATTAAAAACATCAGTTTTACTATTATTGTGAATTGGTTTTTCCTAGGTTGATGGGACCCTCAGATAAACGGAATTTTTAGATAATCGGAACGCCCTAATCCTTGAGCATTTTCTAAAATCATTTGCCTTCTGTCCCTGTGTAAAAGTATTCATATTATGTCAGAAAGCAGAAGTGAAATACATCATACCCCTCAATTATAGAGGAACACAATAATTTTGGTTAGTATCAGGAGGTACTGCTGGTTAGAAAGAGGATAACAGTCTATTTTATCTCTAGCTGATCTTTCGCTATCATTTTTGTACAGTTCCTCCTTTCTCTAGTGCTACTTTTTGATCCAATATTTTTTTAAATGTCAAGTAGTCAGTCTAATTTACAGTGTTGTAGAACTGATCTCATATGACGCAGATCTGTAATGTTATTTCAGTGTGCTAGGTTAGATGTTTCTACCTGTCTGTTGCTCTTAGATTCCTTTTTCTGGTCTGGTTCATTTCCAATTAGTGAATCAGGGTGAATTCACAAATCGTGTAAAAGAATCAGCTCTGATTGTGAAAGGGTTGGGGAGGTGAAAGTTGAACATGAAAAGAGGAGTTGAAGGAACAAGAAATTCTTAGAAATGCTCCGTGAAGAATTCTTTGCAGACACAGAAGATGACAGCTATTAATATCGGCATACTAAGCATGCTGGACTACGTCAGAGTGAATCTAAAAATAACATGAAACATTGCCATCAAGCACTGTTCTTGCCAGCTGAAATGATAGGAGTTTTAGATCAAGTTGCCACTAAGCAAAGGAAGAAGGGAGTTATGTTGATGACTCTATCGGCAGACTTGTGTGGCAATTCAGCATCAGAAATTTCTTTTATGAATTGGCCAAGATGAATATTCACATTCTGCTAGGAATTTTCCTTCATGAAACGGTCATTTGGAACCAAAAATATAAATCTTTGCAGATAGTTTATAACAGCCACAGATTAGGCATAGGCTACATAAGATCTCCAGGGAAGATATCTTGTACAGGACAGAGTTACTGCCTGTTTCTGCTCAGTCAGAAAGGGCAGCTGCCAATGGGTCTACTCTCAGATGTGCATTACAATGCTTTCTTTGGCTACACACACACCATTTCAGGAATCTCATTGCAATTAAAATAAGGGATTTTGAAGTCAATTTGAGAGCTTAGGAGGTCCACTGCCCTTAATAAATGAGGAAGCCTGTTCTGGAAAAGGGAAGCCCAGTGCATAGAAGTGAAGGAAGGAGATGGACAGGGTGTAGTGTGATGGTTGGTGAAAGGAGTGGAATGTCAAACATAAGCAAGATTCAGAGGTGATGTAACCATGGAGTCAGGTTTCTGCCTACGCAGCCAAGAACAGACTGGGCAAAGGTTGACAGAGGTGCTAGGACTAAAGAGACACAGTCATTGTAAAGCAAAGCTTCATGTGCTACTGTGAACTGTGCCTACTAGTAATTCTGCTAGTTCCCAGCTACTTGCTTTGTTGCTGTTAGAACCCAAGTGCTGAGATACCTATGCATTCAAATGGATTCCATGTCATGGACCCATGACCAAAAAGGCCCTGAAAAAGTTACTTCTACAAGTTGTATTAAGTTGAAAAATCTCCTGTGCAATACATTGGAAAGGAAAGATCGGTATTAATTTTTAAAGAAGAGAGGCACTTTACTGAATCAGCCTGTCTTTCCATATAACATCAAGGATATCTAGTGAGCTATATTCTGCCCTTTTATGTGATTAGACTTTAATTTTTCATTTCCTGTCATTACACTTGGTATCTTAATGCTTTCTAGTATTTAATCTTGTTTTATTGTCTGAATTTTAACATGTTTTGCTAATTCTTAGCCAAGAGGGAAACATTTTGAGTATTTTTTCCAGTCTTGATTTCTCAGTAGTGCTTCAGTGTACTGCTTCATTGCGGGGAAAAGGAAGGTGAGGGGGAGAGGAGAGAAGACCTCAACAGTCAGGGCCACAGGAACAGCTTGCACAGTGGGAGTGCTTAGAGTTATTTAACCAAACTGTGAATCCACTTCAAGCCAGGGTTGCTGCTGTATTACCAGCTCTCCTAGTTCTAGCACGTCTGAATACAGTCTTTTAAGAGGGAGGGCAGAAACGTTTGGCCATTCGAGTCTTTTCTTTGTCCAATTAACCGTGATGCTTTAGAAGTGAGGGAAGCAACCACTTGTAGCTGATTTTGATGATGAGTTGATCTCTTCTATGATGTTGATTTTTTGTATTTATTATTTATTTATTAAAGACCAATCACAGACCAGGACCCCATTGTGCCTAGGGCTGAACAAACAGAACAAAAAATATGGTAAAATGTAGTTTTGGTTTTGTAATAAAGCTGCTTGGCAACCATTTGATCATCTACTAGGGGTAGCACGATCCCATCCAGTAGGTAGCTCAAAGTACTCCTACCTGCCATCCTCAGTTCTCTCTCTCTCTCTCTCTCTCTCTACCTCTCTACCTCTAAGATGCCTCTTTCTTTAATCTGCCCCATGCGACAGCTGCTGGTCAGCTCCCAATTCAGCCTCATTCTGTTAAAAGCAGCCAATCTGTTCCCCTAGACATTATGGAGCATCATAGCTAGGCTGGGAGGGAAAGTGGCTTGTCACAAGCTGCTTTGAGGGATAGTGGTGTGGGGGTACTGCTACTTTAAAAGCAGCCATGGTTTGCAGCGCTGGCATGGAGGCAACCGAGCAAATTCTAATTGAGCTAGGGTGAACTGGAAGGCAGTTTTGTTTTGCAGCAGTTCTGTTTAAAGGAGAACCTGATTGAAGCGGTCATACAATGCACACTTGAAGTAAAATGTACATTTGAAGTAATTTATGGAGAGCGTGAAAAGGTTGCCAACTTTCTGCACACACAAAACCAAACATACTTGCCGTGCTCCCAACCCCACCCTCCTCTGTGGCCTTGCCCCTTGCTCTACCCCTTCTCTGAGGCCCAGCCCCCTTCCCTTTGTCACTCACTCTCTGCACCCTCACTCACTCATTGTCACCCTTGACTCGAGGTATTGGAGGGGATGAGGGCCCTGGGGTGGGGTCAAAAATGTGGAGTTCAGAGTGCAGGAGGGGACTCCGGCCTGAGGCGGTTGGGACTAAGAGAGGGGGTGATGGGTCCAGCTTGGGATGTGAGCTCTGGAGTGGGGCTAGTAATTAGGGGGTTTGGAGTGCAGGAAGGGACTCTGGGATGGGTGGTGGAGACGAGAGGTTCAGATTATGGGAGGGGTCTATGAACTGAGGCAGGGGGCTATGGTATGGGAGAAGGTACAAGCTCTGAGAGGGGGGTGTAGGTTCTGAGGTTTGGGAGGGGGTTTGGGTATTTTTAAATGACCGAGGTAAGAAAAATATGTGCAATTGCCTGGGTGGTGGTGGTTATTTATTATTCCTTAAGTAATCTGAAATTTCAAGCAAGAGCATAGTAATTTCAGGAGTTAAATACTTCTCTTTGTGCTGGCAGCTATGCAAAATAAAACTCTTCCTAAGTTAATGAGTATGGCATAGGGCACATTTTTTCTTTTTCGGTGTGGGTGTATGTGTGTGTTTGTTTGATTGATTGATTGATTAAACAAGAAAACCCTCTTGTTAATAGGTGACCTCATATCCTGACTGGTTGGACCTTACCTACAGAATCAAAAATTAAGTTTTTATGCCACAGTATGTTTAGGAAGACAGCATACCAAAAAATAGTCTGATTATTCTACAGCACCTGGGGTAGAAGGCACCTTGTAAGAACAAATAAAATCTGAAGGCTTACACTCTAATTTTAGATTAGGTAGTAACTTGGGTTTTTTATGAGAACATCTGACTAGGGCTGCTACATTATCCTTTATTGTTTAATTTATTTTCTTTCCTGCTCATTTCTGTTACACTCCCTGATTCTCTGACTGAGGGTGCGTGTATATGGCAGGTTTTTTTCAGAAAAACAGCTGTTTTTCCAGAAAAAACCCTTCACTTATGTTCACACTCTATTTTATTTTTTTGAAAGAAAATTGAAAGAACAGAGGGAGTTTTCCAACATTGGTAAACCTCATTTTACGAAGAAGAACACCTTTTCCGAAAAAGCTCTTTCAGAAAAAGACATGTGTGGACACGAGGGAGTTTTCTCAGAAAAAGAGAAAAGAAGAGTGCCCTGGTGGCCACTCCGTCCGTAGTAATCACAGTTTAAATGTGACATAGCGTCCATTCAGTGTGGACGCTATCTTTTGAAAAAGCAGGTCACTTTTTCGATGCACTTTGGCAGTGTTCTCTTTTGGAAGAAGTTTTTTCTGAAGATCTCTTCCGGAAAAGTTTCTTCCAAAAGAAGCCTGCAGTCTAGGCGTATCCTGATCTTGGTTAGTTTTGGTTGTATGTACAATGGAGTGAATGATTTGAATGATGAAAAAGAAAGTAAGCAGTTTCAAGTATGTTCCATTCATAGAGAGCTACATGATGGCACAAAGAGGGCAATGGGGGAGAAGGGAAGGGGGATATAGGAATTACCAGAAAAGTTGCTGTTCATCTAGCTCAGTATCATGTCGCTGACAGTGAATAGCACTGAATGCTGCAGAGAAAGGTGAAAGAAACCCCAAAGTGCACAATGATAGCCTAGTCTCCCCGTAAGGGAAGTTTTTTCATGAATCTGTAACAACAGCTGCCTCGTATCATAAAACGGGAGTAGTATATGGCTTCTAAACATCATTTTGTCCTAATGCAACGGTGAATAGTTTTAATTATCCATATCAAAATCTGGTCGTTTTCTTAATCCAGCTGAGATCTTGACCTCAGTGATGTCTTACAGATGTGATTCTTGTAGGTCAGGAACATGTTATGTATCAAAAACGAAACAAGAAGTATTTCATCTTTGTAAGTTGTTGCTTTCTTTTTAATTGAATGATCACTTATTCCCATGTTATGAAACAGGGTAAATAGAAGTGCCTGATAAACTCTGTCTGTGCCATCCATTACTTTGTATCCCTCTCTTATTCTATTAGCCTTCCTAAAGGAAGCAATTAACAATCTCTTCAGATGCTCTTCATGCCTCTTGCCATTTTTATCACCCATCTCTGAGCCTGTTTTATTTTATTCTGTAATTTTTTTGTGACGAGTGAGACCAGAAATGAATCCAGTATTTTAGTGAGATAATACTATTGACTTACATAATGGCATGATCATATTTTCAGAATTTGTTCGCACTCTTTGTATCCTGACATTTCTTTGCAGTTTTGACTGCTGCAGCATATTGTGCAGTGGCTCACAAGACTGCGTTGTCCTGGAAGAATTTCAAATGTATTTCATTAATTGTTCTTAGTCATTTAAGCAGTTAGATATTTATGTTAAAGATTTTTTTGACTCATTTGTCACATACATTAGAGTAAAGGAGTGTCATGAAGAGGGATAAATGGTTTATTAATGAGGGATCATGCCAGCAAACACAAATCCACAGCAATTTAACTAATATGAACATACTTGCATCCCTCTCTAAGAAATGGTACTTAATTTTCATGACCAGGTATATCATTAAATTGCTGTTTGTCATTAAATAGTACAGCCTGGACAAAGTTACCTGGCAAATATTCCTGTTAAGCAGATGTGATGTTTAATAAGACACACAATAAAGGGGATCTGCTATGTGTGGATGGAAAAAAGTTGTTATAGCTCTGGATATGTTCAAAATGTGATAAAATTTTGAAAAATAAGTATGAAATCTTACATGTGCATGGCAAACCTTTCATGATTACCGAGAGAGAGAGAATGAATGTGTGACGGTATTTCTATATTTAAATGTCCAGTGCCTGGGGGGATGTAATATGCTATTAGGAATACTCAGAGCTCTGAGTGATGGTGTTATCTCTCTATCTCAGCAAAAGTGACTTTTGCTGGTGATTAGACTGTATGTCAGCCCCCTGCTGCACCAGTCTGTCTTTTTCACAGCAAATCTCTCCAGACTCTCCTAGCCCAAATCTCACCGGCAAAGAACAGTCAGTGAATTCCAGCCCCCATAGCTTCTCTCTGTTTCTGTGCAATACACAGCTCCTGACACTTTGTATGCACAGAAATATGAAGTTCGCTACTTTGTTAGAGTCAATATGTCACAATTTATTAATTTAATTGAGGGTTAATACAGCCTTCTCTTGAAACACAGCACTGAAATGATTTATAGTAAAAGTAAAACAAACTTATTAACAAAAGAGCATGGATTAGATTATTTTGAGGGAAAGAGAGAAAGGTCAAGATGGCTACAAGCAAATAAAAGGGATAATATGCACCTAAAAGTCTAAAGCTTTTTCTGGCAAGATACAGTGTTTGTTTATTTTATGTACAGTCTCCTTTCCAGCTTTTTACTGGCCAGCAGGCATCACTGAGATCAGATTGCTTAGTTTCTTCGTCTCCTCAGATCTTCTTACTAGATGCAGTGCTTGCCAGGCTAGTTTGTGGCAGCCTCCTCAGCAAAGTGCAGAGCCCTCAGACCACCATCAATTTTGGTCAGAGGGCAGTCATAAGTGATGTGTGACATTGTCTGTCTGGCCACAGTTGCCTGTGGGAACCTCTCATTGGCGCGAGATGGGAAGGCTGGCTATACATTGACCCTGGACCATTCAAAATCAGTTCAGAAGGGTTAATAAACAGCGTAGGGAGACAAAGTTGGATACACTCGTGGCTGAGTCAGTTATAAGAGACCTGTTTCTGATGTCAGCTGCAGACCATTCTTCAAGCTACACAGACTTCACAGAGAAATCTGGGTAAGGCTAGAGGGCCTACAACAGGTTCTTCAACAGCTCTTGGGTGGTCCAAAAGGAATGTGTATTTGATCTTTTCAACCAGTCTGGCTGTATCATCCTCACCAATTGATGTGTGGAGGAGTGATGTTCCTTAACACAGGGAACCACGGCACTGATGTACTCATCCCAACTTCCATGCACATGGTTGTGTGTAATTGTGTGTCAGCCAACTTGAGGTGAGGTGAATGGAGCTGAACCAGAGCACAGCATTCTGCTGCAGGCTAATCAGATAATAGGACAGCAGAGGGTTTGCTCGCCTAGAAGTGCCAACCAATTTGTTTAGGAGGTTATTATGCATCCATACTTTAGCTGCAATTTCCTCAGGTGGTTAAGATATGTGAAAGAGTCGCCCTAAAGCAGTCTAAGGTAGACTGTGTGGGATTCATGTTTCATGCAATTAAATCAGGATAAATCACTGTTAATGCTGCATTTAGTTGCTGGCAATCCCTCAGTAATTGAGCTGCAGTATGCAGAACTAGTTGAGGGAGAAGGTCAGAATTGCATCAGGAGTGTCAGACTCAGTGGTCGATTCAGCCTTAGAAGGGACTTTGAATACAGTCTGCTGATTGGATAATCATTTTGTCCAGTATGAACTGGATCCTCAGGGAGTGTGTGACGAGAACACTGATTCATTGCCCCTGTCTCTTAAGATGGAGTCTGTCTGTTATGTATAGCATAGTATTGGGGTGTTTATCCTTCACCAGTCTTGAAAGGGTTAAGGTGTCTTAGAAGAGGTCAGTTAACCTATATGGTCTCTCTCTAGAGAGCTAGGGACTGAAAAAAGCTAATTAATGATAAGCCCAGCTGGGCAGGAGTAAACTGAGCTTGTGTAAGGCCAGGAAGTTTTCAGCAGAAGGAGGATACAGGGAGAATCTGCAGCCACATTCTGGGCTGAGAGAGGTGGGGGAGGAGAAGACCCAAGGGAACCAAAAGTCACAGGATCCTAGCCGTGAGGGAGAGATTTGTTAGAGGAGTTGTGGGGAAGAAAACCTACATAAAGCAGAGTAGGAAGAAGCCCAGGTAAAAAGCAGTGAGGGTGGAAGTTGTGCAGATTTAGCTGCTGATGGAAGGGTCCCTGAACTTTATCCGGGGGTAGTCAGCCGGCCTGACTTCCTCTAACAGCCACTGGGAAATAGCTCAGTCCTGGTCCAGGTGGCATCTGGACAGTTGATCCAGTGTGATGTCAGAAGAAGAGGACTGTATAGTGACCACATCAGTGGGCTGAGTCATGAAGAGCGAGCACCCCAAGACTCAGAGAGAGGCAGGGTGCAAGAACCAATGGAAGGAGGGGCCAGGCCAGGCAAGTGCTAATCCCTTTACCCAGCCACAAGGAGGTGACCCAGCAGCAAGTGTATACCATGACGTAGAGATTTTTTTATCTTACAGGTCAGGAAAGATTCTTGGGGATTCAGTCTCCTTTGTTTTTCTGGGACGTAAGAACCATGGTTATTTCACTATTTCTTAAGCTCAGGAGCAAGAGATTCTCTGCTGGTTTACTCTGATAGCTTTGTTTACTGCTAATATGTAAATTGAAATAGACCACATTCAGCTAAGAGACATTTGTTTATCCTCTGGGCTAGGCTGTCTTCTCTTGTCTTAAACAACATACAGAGGGAAGTCATAACAACATCATACAGTAATATTAATGATCAGTGTGTTATTGGCTTTCATGTTGTACCTCACGAGGCTGGTTTTGTACAAGAATTATTGCAGCTGTGTTGTGTGTACAGTGTGAATATGGGGTGTCTGGGATCAGAGGGAGTCTGTCAGTTCTTGCAGACGTGATATAGAGCTGGTGGTGCTGAAAGAAAAAGTGAAACAGCGCCATAGCCATTTTATTTAGTTATCCCTATCAAAAGCCATACCTGAAAATGCAATATCCTTATATGAGAGTAAACATCAGTATAGGGAAATTGATACAGACACCTGTTACTTTAAATAACACCATCCATGCAGCAAACTGTTCCATCTGTGCATGGATATCAAGTCACAAACATGCCGGTATAGGTGCAGAGCCACATTTTATTAACAAACCAGATTCTGGATCTTTGAAAGGAACACTAAGGAACCCCACAACCAACATAATGAAGCAAGAACTATTTTTGCCTTTCTTTCTGTGGGAGAGAAATCTTCATGATAACCTGGATTTTGAAAATATAGCCAATAGCAAATCATATTAGCCTAGTGTGAGTATGCTGATAACTGTGAGCCTGCTGCTACCACATTTACTCACATTGAACAATGCTTCACTCCGTGAGCAGCCCCGTTAACTGTAAGGGTAACTATCCACAGAATAAGGTATTGCTTAATGTGATTAAGGGTGGCAGAATCTGACTTTCTGGCATTTGCACACACACACCACAAAACCATTCTAGCTTTGCTAGAACTGGAGTTGACATGACATCACAAACAGTGATAGTTTGAAGCCATATTGGGGCATATGAATGACTCTTTCCAGAACAGATGCCAAGTCCAGATATCATCTAGAATAAGAAATAGGTTGTTAAGACATGCTCCAACTGGAGGCCTGTGCGTGTAGGACATTTGTTATTGTGTTCAGAGCCTGCTCTTCTTTTTATTCCAAGCTGGAAGAGGACAAAGATTTTGCATCGTGAAGTGTGGTCCAAAACTCAGACAGGCAGTGAACAGGTGGTGCATTGTTTGTGAGGTTATATCTAGGACACCATTTGTCCTCTCTTAGATTTATGTAACCGTCAGAGTATTAGGATAGATACAAGAGAAGGGGTTATTTATAACTTGCTGTTAAGAACTCTCACTCTTCCCTTTCTGGAGATGCCAAATTAGGATTTATAAAGAAATGTTTAGAGAGTTGTCTGTTTTCTTGGCTAGCTGTTCCCTGTGCGGTGCCTGGTAGTTACAATATGTGGCAAGTATCCTGAGAACTGAGATGAACAAATATATTGCTGCATGGACTCAGCTGGATTGGGTGGTGGAGTTGAACTGTTGGGTGGACTGCATTCACATAACCAGGCCCTAGAGTATGCTGCAGAGTTAGAGCAGGTTGTGCAGAAGTTGGTAACTCTACCAGCTTCCTGTGAGGTGGTGGAACAGAGAGCGAACCTATCATTTGCCAAAGCAGGATACCTTTTCATTATAGCCAGGGAAGTTGCTCCCCCCAGGTGACACCTTGGAGACTTGCTAGTAAAGGGACTGGAGAGAGACACCATCCTAGGCTGAGTTACATAGGGCTCTGATGCCAGCAGGTCACCAAAGGTGTGTGAAAACTTCAAAAATATAATGGAACTCCTAGTTTTCCAGTTTATACTAATGGAGGGTCACATCTACTACACCTATCTGACAGGAGAGCATAATCTACAGGCACAGTGGAAGAAAATAGGATTTATTGCACAGAAAAGGAAACGCTCTCAATGGGCCTCTAAGAGGCTACTATGTTATAAGGGGAACAAAGGAAGTGAAAATGTGATCGACTGATGCAGACCCCTGAGCTCTAAGAGCTAGATGAATTTGTTTAACCGGATGAATCTACAATATTACAGACATGGCTGTTGTCCAGGGTTAGATTATAGAGGCCTTTATATCCTAAACTGAACTGAAATGTATGTTTTTGAATAAACTTATTCTATGTGAAGTTTTTAAAATGTAACCTGTGACCCTTGTTCTGGTCACTTCTTGTAGCCACAGAGGTTCCCTGAGTTATGCTAGAGTAGAATAAGTCATCCAGCAAGTGTATAGATGCCACACTTCCTGTAGACTGTAGATGCAGGCATAGGTGCTGGAACTAAGGGTGCTAGGGTTGCAGCTGTGCCCGCTGACATGAAGTGATTTCTATTATATGTTTGGTGCAATGGCTCTCAGCATCCCCACTATTTAAATTGTTCCAGCACTGGCATGTGCAGAATGCGCCTGGGCTGTCCCCCCTCCCCCCCGCCGGCTTCCCCCGAGGCTTTGCAAAGCTGCTGCGGCTTTGCTCCCGGTGCCTCTGGTCTGCTGGGGACCGTCTCCAGCAGACCAGGGACACCGGGAGCAAACCAGGGAGGCGGAGGGGCGCTGGGGTATAAGATGAAACCCTATCTTTTAATTAAAAAATTAGGGGGTCGCCCTATACGCCGGAAAATACGGTATATACAGCGCATTCTGTACAGATGATGGCATGCCGAGAGAGGTTGGCGTGGATTAGAGAGATGTAAAGAGCACCAAACACTGGAGTCAAAAGTTGTGGGGGACACTTTAATGGAGGAACAATTAGGGATGTTAAAATTCGTTAATTTTTGTAAATGTGTAACTGCTGACATTTTCATGTGGGGGGGAGCCATTGCTCACGGAAAGCTGGCTACCCAGGAACACTAGCTCCCCCTCTACTTCCCCTTTTCATGTGTGTGGGGGAACTGGTGCTTGCAGGGAGTCAGCTTTTAAGCCAGCTCCCTGCAAGTGCCAGCTTCCACCTGCCCCCCCCCCCCACCACGCTGCTTCCTCTGTGGGAGGCCGCAATGGGGGGGGGGGGGGGAGATGGCTCTGTGGGAGTGGCACACATGGGTAGCTGGCTGATATAGAGGCAGCAGTGTGGGGGAGGGTGGCTGCATGTAACTGTCAGGGTTAATCGATGAGCCCAGGCAAAATGGGGAGACGTAGGGCTGTGGCTCAGCACTCTAGGGTCCCGTCCCCCCGCTGCCCACAGCAACTGGGAACTGTAGCATCCCCACCATCACTGGTAGCTCAGAGCTCCTGGGGCTCCGCTATCCTATGCAGTCAGGAGCTGCAGGGTACCCCCACAAACCACTGTGTATCAGAGGCAGCAGCATGGGGTGGCAGGCAGGAGCCAGCCTGCAAAGGGAGCAGTGTTTAAAAAACAGCTCCTTGTGCAGACCAGCTGCCTGCCTCCCCACACTGCTGCCTCTGATAGGCAGCAGCATAGGGTGGCAGCAAACTCTATCCATGGAGATCGAAGCTCCCCGTGGACAGTGGCTGCCCACCTCTCATGGAGCAGCCTCTGTCTGCAGTGAGCCTGGGCCCCGCTGCAGACAGAGGCTGGCCTCCAGCACCAGCTCCAGCCTGTCTCCCCTTGCTGCCTCTGTAGGAGGCAGTGAGGAGGGGGGCTGGCAGGTCCGTAGAGCCGGCACATGCAGAGAGCTAAAGACTACTCCCCACGTGTATTGGCTCCAGGTTGCCCCCCTCACCCTCTATGCTGCTGCCTCTCTATCAGAGGCAGCAGCACAAGGTTGGGAGCAGGCAGGCGGATCTGGTGGGAGTGGGGAGCTTGCTTAAAGCCAGCTCCTCATGGGCAGCGGCTCCCTCTACCCTCTTCCCCCCCCCCCCCCCCGCTGCATCTGATACAAAGGCAGCGGGGGCAGAGGGAGTGCGTGTAGTCGATAAGATTGATTAATATGCCAAGGCTTATCAGTTAATCGTGTAGTGGACTACATGTTGACATCCCCAGGAAGAACCAAAGGTAGCACATAAACAGCTCACAATTCTATGGGATAAAATTGAAATTGACATGTTCACCTTGGGAAGACGTGATCACCTATGTATAATGAGCTGCTTGCCCAAGTTCCCAGAAGCAAACACTTGAAGATACTGTAGCAACTAGGGTAACTGTTTACCCTTAATAAGTGATGCTTACCGGGTAACAGTTAACTGGTACTCGGGGAGTAGCCTCCCCATCCATGGCGGCCGTGGGTGGCCCCCATGCAGGGCTGGAAGTGGCAGTGCTGCGTGGGGCTGCTGCTTCTGGCCCCATGTGGGGCTTCCGGCTTGCCACACTTCCTGCAAACTCTCCCTTAGATTTCCTATGCCACCCTTTCTGTTGGGCCAGAAACAGACACCCAGAACAAGGCAGTTGCAGGCTGCACCTATGCAGAAAAGTAGAAACTTTTGTTACTTCATTTTCTGTACATAGTTCCTCCTCATAATAAAGTGTTTAGCTTAACACCTCTTTGGCCTTTGACTCAGTACTTAGAGCCAGGGATATTTTTCACCTAGAGTTGCCAGGTGTCCGGTTTTGAACCAGACAGTCCAGTATTTGAGCTTTCTGTTCAGGAAACAAATTGAGAAAATCAAAATGAGAAAATAGAAATGTCCATTATTTTCTAAATAAGATGTAATGTAGATTGTGATGTAATGTCAAGTGTGTCCGGTATTTTTGTTGAAACCATCTGGCAACCTTATTTTCACCACCATTCTAGATCTGCAATATTAGGATATGGTTTTGTTCAATTTCTTCTGAGGATTTCCACATCTCCCATGGTCTTTCAGAGGTGACAAATGAATGCCTAGTCTTTCGTGGCCCACAATTCTGGTGTGAGTACAGTTCATTAGCTTGTTAATAGGTCCCTCTAGGTTAGGGGGCCGTTACTTCTGTGACAGAGAAAACACATTTCCTTTTCAATCCCCATCCTCCTTCTAGAGTGGTACCCAGGGTACCTTCTAAAGCATGGGTTCCCAAACTGGAGGGCGTTTTCCCCTGGGGGGGGGCATGAAGAAATTCCGGGGGCGGGGGGCACGAGGCAATCCAGTCCCACCTCCCCCAAGTTTTGCTGCTATTTTTGTTTTTCTGTTTTTCAGCCCCGGGGCGGGCGGAGGCGTGAGGGTTTCTTAAAAATCAAAAAGGGGGCGTGATGCCAAAAAGTTCTATAGTGATTACAGTTTGCTATACACCCATCTATATCCAATAGATTGGCAGAGGATATCCAATCTGTTACAGAGTGTTTGCTGATTTTTTTTCTTCCATTACTAGCTATCAAGCTTCCAAACTTTATACTCAGCAGCTGTCAAAGTCCAGTTATAGGATACTTACTGTTGTTCAGATTCTCCAGAATATGAGAAGGCATGGAACTTAGAATGTAATATTCTCCAGGGATAAATATATAAAATCATTGATAGCCATTATGTTATACTAGGATTTTCCCATGTGTTTTCCAAATTATTGTGTTGATGTGTAAAAAACAGTTCATAAAAATCTCCAAACTTCCATTAGAAAATTTTAATGTGTGTTGGTGCATCTCTGCAGGAGTAAAAACTAAACAGACTTTTTCATTCTGATGCTTCATTTTTCAATAAATAAATAAATCAAAGTGAGTTAGTAAGTACCAAAAGAGAGGTCATTCGCCCTCTCTTTTGTCTCTCTCTATTAGCTTTTGGAGCCTGTAAGTACTTACTGTTGCTGGTCACACAGATGTTGCATAACAATGAATGGGTATGTCTTCTATAGTTTGAGGCTTACAGTATCATATTGTTCACATTTGAAATCAATAGCAAACTGTTTAGACCAGGCTACTGCTGAGCACAGAATTCAGGTGATTTCAACTACTGTCAGTATGAATTAAGAGCAGAAAAATACCATTTTACAAATTATTTCATACAGAAATTGAATTAGTCACTTTTAATAATTAAAATTGATAGGAGGAGGTGGATTCCAGCTTTTAGCAGAAGAGTAATTATCAATAGTAATTTGTTCTACAATAGAAAGTTTTATTGTTGAATAAAAGCATCTAAACTGCTTTCATGGGTTAACTTGGCATCTCCTTTCAGTGAGAGGCTAATGTTATGTCTTTGAATGGCCTCTGTTCCCTGTGCCTACCTTAAAAAAATTAAGAATGTTCCTTGGCCCATATTATATTTCTCAAAACATCAGCGTTTTTTGCTTTCTAGTCATTTTGTTCTAAGAGTGGGAATGGTGCCATTGCTTAATCGTCACTAATAAGGGTTGCATTGCCTAAAATTCTACACTTAGTATTGAATAGATATAGCTTTATAGAACAAAATTTTATTAAGTTTCACATTCTTGCTGTTATAGGTAATTAATAAAGCAGTTTGGATTTTTGGCCTGAGGTATTTTTTTTCTCAAACTGCAAGTCTTGTGTCTTTTTGGGAGAGTGGGGGCAGGAGGAAAAGTAGCTGACTTCTTCCAAGAGACATGCCATGAAATCAAGCAAAAAAGGGATGTTTTCCCAGCAATTCTATGGTTTAAAAATGATTTCATTCTGTCAGTAGAGTTGCCGCTGGTTTGCTGATCTAGGATTGGTTCACAACTGAATATAATAAATCTTGGGTCAGGGATCAAGGTCAGCTTTTACTTGTCTTGAAATAAATTTGAGCAATGTAACCAAACTTGTAAAACTGAATGAATATTTTTGGTCATTTTGCTGAACCATTTTTGTTGAGATTTCTTGGATGGATTGTAAATTGCTACTAAAAATACTGCATGTGTCAGGTTAGTCACTGAATTCCACAAAGCTAGGAAAATAGCTTGCCTTATAGAGCAGAGGATTGAAAATATTAAGAGTGAGTATGGAAGTAATCTTCAATATCTTGTATTTTGGAACTATGCTACTTGCTGCTGAAGTTGTTTCATGTAAATAAATTGGGTCTGATGTTATAGTGACAGCCCTCTCCCCTCTTAGTAGAAACCATTGTCACTATTATTGTTGTTTTTTTTCTAATGGAAAGTTAACAGGTGGATTTAAAAAACTGTATTTTTTCTCAGATCCGTCTGCTGATGAAGAAATGGAAAAATCAACCGATACAAGTAAACCAGTGCAGCATGATTTAGACTCTAACCCCGCTTCACTGAAGAAAAGAAAGCAGGTTGGTAAGATTTGTGAATGTATTGATCACAAAGACAGTAATGCATCGTGAAATCAGGCTTTCCACCCTAAATTAATGGTGCATTTCTCCACTTGCTGTCCAGAAGTCTTGCTTCGTACTGCAGTGTTGCCTGAATTATTTGGAAATGATTAGGTGCTAATCTTAAGAGAGTTCAGTCATAACTTTAGTCTCATTTTATACAGATGCAATGGGGAGCATAGCCCATCTCTTTCCCAAGGCTTATGTCAGGTGACTGTGCAGTGGTGTGTGTAGGGATAAGTGATGTGCCAATCTTTTCATGTTGACATTGCCTGAGGATTCTTATAGTTTATCATTTACAGCATCCAGAGAGACAACCTGAACCTGCCCTCATTGAAAAGACCATTAGACTTTAGTGAGGAATGATTGAGTCCCAAGTAATGGACGTTTTTAGAACCCAATTTTTCAAAATGTTGCACACGTTCAACTCCCACTGAAATCAGCAGGAATTGAGGATGCTCAGCACCTCACAGGATACACTTAATAAAAGATGCAGCAAGCTCACTGTCTAAGCTGAGAAGTAGGCAGAAAGAAGAGTCATCCTTAACCCACTATGGAGTTTAAAAGGTCTCCTTGTAGGGTTGCCTTCAAGGTAACAAACATGGGAGTGAACTGGGTGGGTATTAAGGGATGAGATAAGAATCTTTCTGCTTTAGGTCATCAGTTTTCTATTTGACCCAGGTCATTAGTAGTAATCAAATGTTCTAATTGTAGGATGGCTATTCAGTGGCGTAGGTGAAATAAGTTTGTGGTATTGTTCCAGCATGTGATGGACATGTGTCAGCAATACCATTAGCATTTATTGCCACCTTTTTTGGTGCAGAGGCATCAGGGAATGAATGGGCCATGGAGAGTGAACATTTATCTACCGCCTGGTCATGACAAGGGACCTTTGGCAGAATAATGTGGGGGAGGCTTATGCTACAATTGTCCGTCTTGAACCTCAGATAAAGAGAGTTCACCACTAACTACAGCTTAACATTTAAAATAAAATAAATGTCCTCGCAAAAGAATAAGCTGGTGTAGCACTGCCTCCTACTGGATAGAATTAGTCTGCTTAACTGTGACTCATGATGTGGTGCTCACAGAGATCTTTAGTTTAAGGATTAAAAGCCTGGATTTTGGACCAAGAAGGGCTCTGAGTTTTAGCTCTATAGCAGCTATAACGCTCCATGGGGCAATGAAGTGTGGTGTCATGAAGCCACAAATTCATTACAATATCTTTTGTTGCAGGAAAGTTCACTAATCAGGTATGTTTACAGAGGTGCCTGTAATCTAAATGTTTGCATTTCACCTGAAACCTCCATTTCTGCTTCGTATTATATTGCAGATTTAATTCATTTCACTCCTGTCTAATCCATTCCAAAAACTATTTTACTGTGGACTTGGTATCTAGAACCAGTCAGGAGAGATATGAATGGAATTATTAACATCTATATTTTCAGTCTACAGACTATTTTGATAGTTTGTTTAATTCACAGACTGTCAGCAGACCCACAATGAAAAGAACAGTTTGTCTCCATTTTAAATGTTTATTTTGTCAGTAACTCCCAAATTCAGTGGATGGACTAATTGGAATGCAAACTTTCACTCTTTCTCTTTCAGACACAAGAATGTTTTCAGTTTACATTTTGGGTTTTCAGTAACTTGGCGACATGTGAAGAGATGTTGCATAAGAAACATAACACAGGAAACATTTTATGTTCTGTCTATGATTAACAAACATGGAATTCATGGCATTTTAGTTCATAAATCAAAGGTCTCAACACAAATTTCCTGTTTTTCTGCATTTTTAAAATTTCCATATAAAAATAGCACAAAAACATACAGAGCTCATGGAGCCAGGTCAAAATCAGTGGGTAGTCTACGCAGTACATTTCAGAAGGAAAAAATGCAAATAATTATTTTTAGTGGCGATTTACAAAAAGCTGCAGAATGAGCAAGAGTAGGAGAAACAATACAAGGGTCTGAAGATTCGTGTAGATAAGATGCTGAAGCTACTGAAGATACCAACCAGCAACAAAAGTTTACATAAGTTTACAGTCATTCACTGTAATTAGATTTATCTGAATATTTCAGTAATATATGGTGTGGAGTTGTGTCTGAATAAGTTTTCCTGGGCTCATCAGCTCCCCAGGCCCAAAGGAGTCTTGTGCTTCTTAGTGGAACAAAATAGCCAATGTGTCTAGGCTAGGTCCAGTGGAAAATCATGGTCTGCGCACATGGAGACTAGGAATGGAGAGAAGCTCTAGTCCACATGGGGACAAATATGGCCATTCCTGCAATATCCTGTACAAACCTTACTGAATTGCTTAAGTATTTTGGGAGTTCATTATGCAGGTTGGACCTCCTTGGTGTGGCACCCTTGGGACCTGACCGGTCCCTGATGAGTGATTTTGTGGGACCAGGGAAGGTCATTTCAGGGCTCCCTGTCACTGCCCCCCCCCCAGCCATGGCCTTGCTGTCAACCGCCCAGCTGGCGTCCCCCTGCCACCAGCCCCTCCGCACACAGGGCTCCTGGCCCCATCATGACAGCCCCACTGCCAGCCCGCACAGCCCAACTGCTGGGCTTCTGGCCCTGCAAGGCAGCCCCCTTGCTGGGCTCAGCTGCACCACCAGGCAACAGCCCTGCTTGGGCTTCAGCCTCAGTCGGTAGCTCTGCTGCCTCCCAGCCTTACCAGGCAGAGCTGCAGGAGGCAGCCCCACTCCCAGGTTCCTGGCCCCTCTACCAGGCAGCCCCACGGTCAGGCTCCTGGCCCCACAGGACAGCCATGCTGCCTCCTAGTCCCACTGGACAGTTGAGCTGCTGGGTGGAAGCAAGGCTGCTGGGCTCCTGGTTGTGCTGCTGGGTGGCTCTGCTGCCTCCCACCCCTGCACACCGCAACCACTAAGCAGCAGTCCTGCTACTAAGATCTAGTCCTGCTACAGAGCTCCCAGCTCTCCATCGGGACTCTCTGGTCCTGGGACATCCATGGTCTTGCTGGACCAGGGATGTTGCTAGAACAGAGAGTCCCTGTTAAGAGAGATTCAACCTGTATTAAAAATGCAAATGTTTATGTGGAATTGTATGTAATATTGCTAAAAGGAGAGACATGACTTAATATAAACGCTGGGAAGTATTACGAGATCTTCAAAGGACTCTTTTAAACAGTGGGCCAAACAAGAATGAATTTTTAGCTGAATGGGTTTCATAGGAAATACTGGGGAAGAGGAGAATGCAAATTCCCACCTTCAGATCCAACCTTTTGAAGCTAGGTCTCAAGGAGACTCTCCTTATCTTCTGATTAAATGTTCTCAGAGTCCCAATATCAAAGGTCAGAAGTGTGTAAAGCAGTGACTCTCAGATTCTTGTGTGGTCTTGTTCTGAGCAAAAGGTGTTTTGAACTTGTTACCACAGACAAAAAAATCTGGTGTGTGTTTTGAAGGACTGACACCTAACAGAACCCTACGGGAGCTGAGGTGATCATATGTGTAGCTGAGGTAGCATATGTGTAGGCTCTTCTATCGTATGTATTTTCTGTAATGCTTTCAATAAGACTATTTTAAGAATAAAAAATGTACTTGCTATGAAGAACTGTGTGGTACCTTCTACCTCTGCTGCTTGTCTCCTTTGAGGAGAAGGCAAAGCAGGGCTCCTTAGTCGGTCTGAATTATTGGGGAATTCACAGTATGGACTAGAGCTGTGAAGCCTGGAAGAACCCAAGTCAGAAGGAAGGGAGTCTGGAGTCTTCGCCCAAGAGAGGTGACTCTGAGGAGGCTGGAAAGGGGGAAAATGCAGGTCGACTTGCCCTGAGCTATGACATATATATCTGGAAGGGTAGAAAAAAACAAGATACTAATGAAACTGGTTTGGGCCAGCAAGATAGAATCAGTCTTGTGGGTAGGGTTTATTTGGGTGTCTAGACAAGAAGAGAAAGACTTGCACCCAGGGGGAGAGAGACATTGCCAGGGCATTATATTTGTGCAGCATCTAGCACAATGGTCTCCTGATCCTGGAGATGCTACCACAATAGAAGTAAGCTGTAGCAATAATTGTTTGCAGAATTGTTGTAGTCCTGTTGGTCCCAGGAGATGAGACACAAAGTAGATGAGGTAATATGTGTTGTTGGACAAACTTCTGTTGATGGAAGGTACAAGCTTTTGAACTACACAGAGCTTCCATCAACAGACCTTGGTTTAATAAAAGTTATTACCTCACCTGTCTTGTCCCTCTCATAGCAGTGATGACTATAGGGTGTGACTAGTTAATTGGTTAACTGGTAAACACCACCCTTACCAGGCGATGTTTACCAGTGCAGTTAACTGGCGGGGGCAGAAGCCGTCCCCCACCTGCCACAGGCAGGAGGCTGCTGCAGCCCAGCAGGGTCTGCTGTGGGATGGAGATGCTTTAGTCCGGTCAGAGTAGCCCCTGTCCATGGCAGGCCTGTCCCCGCCGGAGCAGCACACCATGGACGGGGCACTCCAGCCTGGCTGGATTGGAGCAGCCCCCCACCAGCCCTATTTAAGGGGTTAACTGGTTAAATTATAAATGTATCTGGTTAGCTGATTAAACGGGATTATATCCCTAGTGATAACAGCACAGACAATGGAGCTGAAATGGTGTGACCTGTAGGATTGAGATAAAAGAGGTAAGAAATGGACAACAGAAAGATTTCCCCTTGCTGGCTCCGTTTATAATCTCAGGCAGAGTTAGGAAGATGGTTTGACTTTAATTTAGTAATGTAACACATGCCAACTGTATTAATCATATTCACAGTGGTAGGTTTTAGGAGCTAGTGGGACTAAGCCCCTTTAATAATACTCCAGCTACCAGCTACACCTACAGGTCTCAAATTGTTGTATATGTACCACTGACAGCACAAGAGCTGCCACTGTATTTAATTTTCCTGTGACCTCTGGACATGAGAGATCACTAGTTGCCACCTTTACAAATTGAGTGCTCATAAACAAATCATCCTAAATACACATGAGTGGGGGAAAAATGAACCAAAGAGACATTTCATGAGCTAAAAATTAGTCTTCATGATATAAAATGAGGAACAGCACAGAGCAAAATTTGAAAACGTCTCTTGAAAAATGTTACATTTTAAACATAAAAGAACGGAAATCAGAAATAGAGAAAAATCATTATTTCTGATTATTCTCTCGTGGCTGTCCAGTATGGTTCACCTGCTGGTTGTTTGGTTGTACCCATTTATTACAAAGGCCTGTTTGGCAAAGTTAGAATGAGTATCTCAGACAATAATAGAGATTAAAAGTATTTAATTTCTGAAAGCTCTGTTCGCATTTCCCATCTGATTTTTTATTGTATTAAATCTGCTGTAAACTGGGTGATAAAAGTGTGCCTGTGATTCTCATGTTTCAGGTTTCTGTGCTTTTATTCTGTTCTCTGTTACCATATTGCGTATATGAAGTAGTTCCAGAAGTTATTTCATGTTTACACCACTGTAATAGAGCAGAGTTTTATCCCAGACTTGTATAAATTTTTCTCCTCTCTCTGCCAGAATCTAAATTTCAGTACGCAACTTCTGCCCCCACCCACCATCATGCTCTGTGGTGTTTCCGGGTAATATATCTCTGATGATGTATCTCTTTTTACAACATGTGCTTTGCAGCCTGCAGAATGTTTTCTGACTCGGCCTGAGGAAAAAGAAGAAAGCACTGCGAAGGTGAAGAGGAGAAGGAAGGTACTGTAAAGTCTCTCCTGCTCCTGCCATAAAGTTCAACACAAACAATGTTTGGGGGCTGGATGGGTACAGTTGCTTTAGTAAAACATGCCAGTTTCAGGACAGCACAATGACAGTGATGTCTTTTAAATGGTTTTAGAAACTGGTTTCCCTGTGTGTAGTTTACTGGAAACTCAACGTTGCATCCAGTTTTATGAAAGAGAAAATCAGCTCTGTCTTAGAAGAGAAACCTCTCTCAACTCCACTCAAATACCTGCTTCACATCTACCTAGCCAGCCACAGCTTGTGTTCAAAGTTGACTGAAAGAGCTTAATGTAGGTATTGCAAGAGCATTTGGGGGAGATGGAATTGCAGCCAGGCAATCCATTACTGCATTTCATGGGCAAAAGTGCTTTGGTCCCCTTTCTCCCCAGAGCAGATATATTGGGGGGCCTTGTTATGTACTGATTTTCTGTCCATGACCTGTGTGTGCGCCCACAGGCACCCTCCACAGTCCTGGTGGAGATGATACAACACAAAGTTTGTTGTCTTTCTGTACAGACTAAAATGCTTAGCTATCTCACAGAGTAGATGCACAGGGTTTTGGTTTCATCTTAGACCTTGCACACACCTCAGGGGATGGGAGGATTTTGCCCTAAAGGCAACACCGGCAGTAATAACCATGTCACTTTTGCTGCAGCCAAAACAAATACATCCCAGGATGAAAATGAGTGAGTGACTAGACCTATCATAAACCTCCAGTTTTCATGCAAACATTAGAGGCTTAATTAGACTTTTTATTTCTGTGGTAATATGCCACTAAAGTCTGCACACATAACCTGTCAAGTAATCATCATGAAGAAATTTATCATACTAACCTAAAGGTCCCAAACTAACGAGTCTCTCTTTTATAAATAATTAAATACATAAAATCCTTTGCTCCTTAAGCATCTGGAATGAATTGGAAGAAAAATAATAAAACTTCCTGTGTGAAGAACATTTTCCCCCAGCTCTCCTTGAAGAAAAAGAGTGTGATCAGGTGTCCTTGCATTGACTGTTATGGAATTTCTTGTTAACATCAGCATCTTCCTCAAGAGAACCATAATTTTCCAGAAGGGATTGAGTGAGTCAGTGAATGACGTAATGAGCCAGTGAAATGGCAATTATCCTGTGGTACTCTGCAGAAAGAGTCTTGTTGATCTTGGGTTATTATCTGCTAGATAACTGCTCCCTATAAAACATCTCCAAAATGTGGCCCAGCTTGCAGTCATTACACAGCAGGAAAATTTTACCAAATCAGGATGGAACTTTAATTACTGCTGTTCACTGAGAACACTGCAAGGGTTTGCGCCAAAATCTGTTACAAAAGCTCCCAGTGCTTTCAAAAGGTTCTGGATCAAGGCCTAAGTGCTTTGGGACTGGGCAAAGAACTTGATATCTGTGGTTTCAAGAGCTTTCTTAGGGCCAGGTTATGATCCCTTTAGTCCCATGGGTGAGCAGTTAGCTGGGATCATTCAAGCGAGTAACGTGTCACTGACGCGAATAAAGAGTTCACAGTCTGGCTGTTAGGATTGTCCATATTGTAATATCCTCTGTCATGCCAAGATGCTTTCTCTGCTTGAAAATCTCCTGTTTTTAAAAAGTAGTAAAATCATTTTAATAAAGAGGAACCCAGGTTCTCTTTCTTTGTCTTTGGTTTAATGAAATTAGAAAGTGAAATTATAACTACGAAGTGGGATTAAGATGAAGCCCTAAATGTAGTCTTCCTTTAAAAAATGCCATTTTCTTGACTGCTTGTTAAAGGTGGACTGCTCAGAATTTTTAAAATGTTTGCCATTCTCCTTGATGATGTATGAAAATGTGGGTCTCAAAGTGTTATATATAGTTCTGCAGTTGAAATTTCAACTGCTCAAATGTCCTTATGGTATACAACCCAGAATCCCTGCTCCCATCACCCAGTTGGAGACTGAAAACTGTACTTTAGGTTTCAGTCCCACGAGCTATCTCCTGTCCTAGAAGATCTTGCCAATATCCTGCAGCAAAAAAATATATAAATGGAGACCTGGTATTCTTGATATTTCTATCAAGTATCAGAGGGGTAGCCATGTTAGTCTGGATCTGCAAAAGCAACAAGGAGTCCTGTAGTACCTTATAGACTAACAGATGTATAGGAGCATAAGCTTTTGTGGGCAAAGACCCACTTCGTCTTGATATTTCTAGTACATTATTGCCAACCCCACTCATTCAAAAATCATGCACTAGCTCCTTCCCCACCAATCATGATCAATTTAAAAAGAATAACATTTCAAATAAAAGTTGAGGAGGGTTTTTTTTTGTAGCTTTTGGGGTTTTGAGTGGTTAGGGTATTCTCTAGTCATGTTTCCAAGCTGTTCTATGCAATCTTTTTAATGTAATGAGAGCTAAAATTGTTTAGTAATCTCTTGAGTCCTGTAGCTGGAGTTTTAAGAGAAAAAAACACCTGTTATTGTAAGATTTGTGATATGTTTGTGAGGCTTTGTATCACTGCTAAAGTAATACATCGAAAAAACCCCACCTCCTTCCCCAGTACAATCTTTGAGAATATTTTAGTGTGCCAGTAATGCACAACAGAGGTACACAGTAAAAATGATTTGGTTTTTACTTCACAGTGCATCTTCACAGGCTGTAGACCCAATCTGTAATTTTCACGCCAAGCTATGTCTAGCCTACATCCCTTTTCTCAAAAAAGGGATGTAAATTAGACACTTCGAAATTGCAAATGAAGCCAGGATTTAAATTTTCTGTGCTTCATTTGCATAATGGCGGCTGCTTTTTTTCCCCCCAAAAAAATTTAAATCCTGGCTTCATTTGCAATTTCGAAGTGTCTAATTTACATCCCTTTTTAGACACAGCTCCAGTGAAAGCAATGGTAGATTTGCCCAATTATAAGGACGTTAGCACTGAGATTATGAAGAAATATACTCTTACAGACTGTCGTTAGCTTGTCAAATAGTGAACAACATATTGAAAATGCCTTACATCTCCTTTTTTTTTTTTTTTTTGCTTTTGTTAATAGAAGAAAATTTCTGATATTCTTGCAAAATCATCTCCAAAACCAGGCGTCCCTGAAGACCTACAAAAGCTGCTTAATCAACACTTTGGTAGTAAACGTTCAGTGATTGAACTAGAAGAGTTAAAACTGCCAGGTAAAATGTGTGCATCCAAGAGACATCTTGTGCATTGCCTTCTGAGTGGGGGATGGAGATTCATATGTATTAGGAAATAAAGGATTTCCTAAGTCAGATCTCCTGAGTTCTAGGGGTGTTTGTAAGATTTTTTTTTCTTCTGAGGTATTGCTATGCTGTTTAAGCTGAGTTGTGAGTTCTTTTGGAATAAGTACATGGTTTTGTTTTCTAAACGGTGCCATTAAGAAAATAAAAAGAAGCATTGTTTCAACATATCCAATCAACGCAGAAAATTAATTTCAGGAAGTATCTTTTTCATAGAAGTATGGAGATTTCTAAGTAACAGTTTCCAAGGGAAAGAGAGCCAGCAAAATGGCTTTATTCCTAAAGTTAGTGGAACTATACTCAGACATTTAACATAAGGCTTCACTTGAGCTGAAGTACATTCTAAAGAAGGAAGAGTAATCAGATAGTATTCTGGATTAGTTATGGAATGCTGAATGCACTGCTCTTATCACCTGTTGGCTATTTAGTAAGCTTTATGAAATGAGCTGGCAGGCCTGGTGGATGGATTTTGTACCAAAACTGGCTGTGTGTTGGCAGTCTGATTGGAGAGAGTGACTCGTGAACCCACTGCTAAAACGGGCAGCGCATGAAGACTGAGCTCCCATTGCACCTCTCTAAAGGTTTGAGATGAAGAGGAAACTACAATGCAGTGTGTTTCGTTCTATGAACAAAGTGGAATTAATTTTCCAGTGCTGTCAATGCAGCATCTTCCAGAAGCTTGAATTCACAAAGTGTGTGTGCGCATGGGAGGAGTAGTTTGTAATAAAAATAAATGCAATTTTCTTTTTGGATTAGATGGCTTCTCTCTCCTGTAGCTTACCTTACCCCTAACAGCATTAGCCTAAAAAGTTTCATGATTCCTTATTTTGAGCCCAAGTTGTAGTATTAATTCTTATTGTTGTGTTATATATGAAGATATGCTGAGCTCTTATTTATTGATATTGTATACTTGGAGACAATAAAGCCCCAGCAACAAATTGTTGGTTCTTGTTTTATCCCATTGATAGTCACTGAACTCTGTGTGACTTCTGCCCCCACCAGGAGCCTTTGATTTGTGCTGCACTCTATGTTTTTGAATGTTTAAATCTTGTCTTTCTAACTGCACTTTCTTCCCAGCTTCATGCAGAGACATATGATGCTATATTGACCCTCACTTCTTTCCCTGGGGTTAGTTTATCTTTCTTCTTGAATCAGGAGAGAATTTTGCCATTGCTGCCATGTTGCATCCTAAAAATCTCTTTTATCCTCTGTATTGCTGTGAAGCGCTTACGTTTTATACTTCTATTTGTCCATAGGGTTTTGTGCAAATAACAATACCCTGTCGCTTTCCTATCTAGAGAGGCCTTTAGGCTAGTGAAACGGCTTATTTCCATATAGATTGGGTCTTGGGGTGTTTTTTCTTTCTTTTTTTGAAGGAGGAATTGGAAGCGTACAAAGCTAAAGGCATTGGTGGCTTCAGTAGCTGTCAAGTCATTCATATCAACTCACTGGGCAGTATAGAGAGCAGCTACTTGAAGTTGTTTAGTTGTGTTTGCAAAATACTAAACGTAAATATTCAGGTTTGAGCCAATGTGGTTTCTGGCTTCTGCAAACTGTAGTTATGTGGTTTTAATCCTTTCTGGGTTTTTTAAGGTATTGTTAGCATTCCAGTTCTGCTGGTTGGTGCAAATAGTCATTGACCCACAACTTATATTTAGTTTCCCTTTGAAGTCAGAAAATTAAAATAACTGTATCCTTCTATATCTGGGGTGGCCAACCCATTTAACAAAGAGAGCCAAAAAAAGGAAAGTCCCCCCCCCCCCCCGAATTGTCAAGCAAAAAAAAAAAAAGAGACTGCCCCTTTAAGAAACAAGATTAGGCTTTTTGGCCATATCCGGCTCCCATTGAAGGCTGCCATTTTGAATCACTGCCCCGGTGAGCACAGGAGGACTAAGGGGGACTGTTTGGGGGGTGGTGGTGCAGGAGCGGCTTCGCGAGCTGCACTTTTTGGGGAGGAAGAGCTACGGGTTGGCACCCCCTGTTCTATATCTTCCTCTGAACTCATTCAGCATTATTAAGTCATTAATGAGTTACAGTATTCAGACTGCCTGAGCCCTCATTAGGAGAAATAATGACAAAGACAGATGACACAACTATCCTGAAGAACTGATAAGAAGACATCACCAAACAGAGACATTTAGAGCTGTGAAATTACTCCTTGTAAAGTCTTTTCTGTACTGCCCTTTGGCCACATTCAGCATTGAGAGCTTCACCTTTGGAATTCAAACTGCGGTTGAAATCTTAGCAGTTTATCTTACAGTGCAGGGAAGGTGTATCGGTAAATTTAAAAAAAAAAGCATGAATCAACTGATCCTGTGAAGTGTTGAGCACCTTCACCCTCTCTTAGACCCCATCCACTACATAAGCAAATAAGAACTGACAAGGGGTCAGATTCTGGTGGTATAAATGTAAGACTGCAGTAATGCCGTGCTCCAGCTACAAATGAAGTCTGCCTTCCCATCTACCCAGTCAGAAATGGTGGTGTGAAGTTGGCAGCGATAATATAGCCTCCACTTTATTTGAATCCCAGTGATTCCCCCCTTGGGTGCCTGGGGATCAGCTGACAAGAGATATCTGCTGGGATTAGTCTGATTAGAGGGTAGATCTGTTCAGCATTTTAACAAGTAACATGTTGATAATTACAAGTGCGTCCACAATCAAAGTGATTTCTCATGATCAATTCATATCAATTATTTAAAACTAGAAGATTTACCTGGCATTGCTTGGGTCCTTTTAATTTTTAAAAAATAAATTAAAAAGAAAAATATACTTGCTTTATTGAAATGATTGTATTTTTCAAAATACAGTGTTATTTTTATGAACTTAATTTTAGTACATTTTTTAAAATGTGAATTCCATCCAGTATATTTTTTTCTTCATCCCTATAAACTCTTATCATTCTCTACATTTTAATAAAAAAGGGCTATAGTCAATTTGTTTCTGATAATATTGTCTTCTAGTTTTCAAACTTTAATTATTGATTTAGCTGCTCCAAAACAGAGTACTACTCCAAATTTCTCGGTTTTATCTCTTTTCTGTAAGGTTTATTGAGAAGCAGTCCTGTTTCAGGTTCATCCTGTTTTTCTGGCTCATCTTGGTTCTGTCTCTTTCAACATTCACTCCATTATGTCAGTTTTAAGAACTGTACTTGATTTTGTAATTCTGTCTCCTTTCTGTTTGGTTTTATGAGAAGCAATCTCATTCCAGGCACATTCCGTTTTCCTGAAACGACTAAACCCTTACACTGATTTAGTTATGATAAGAGGAAGCAGTATACTGATTTTGGTGGTCCTAGTTCTTACTGTTTAGGAGGTGTTGTTGATCAAACAGACAAACTCTGTAAAATATGTAGTAGACTAGGAGAGGCAAACAGAAGGACAGCTGTTAAACTAGCAAGTGAAGTTCTGTCTGTGATTTCAGTGCAAGTCATTCTGCATTTAGCACTTTGAAATACCTCAGGCTAGAATTTTCTGCCATCCACCTTTCAACCATATTCTAAGGGGGAATCACAGTGACAGTATCGGAAACAAACGGCCCAGTCTTGGTACTTGACACAAATCATGTGGAAACATAAATCTTTTGTGTCCTCTCATTGGGGTTTACAGATTGCCTTTAATTTACATGTAAGCTATTTTACAAATGATCAGAGAGATTTTTACCATTGTCAGAATAAAAAAATAAATAAATCTAACCTACCTACATGACCAAACATACCCCTCCTAAAGATAAGTTTCTTGAAGAGCTGGGTTTCATGCAACATGATGATGGTGCAGTAGGATGCATCTGGAAGTTAAATGTTAAAACTGTGAGTTTGTGTTCTCACAGAAAGTAGTAGGCTAATGGCTATTGGTCTAACTGAATAGGGTAAAATTTGGCAGATTTATATCTGGGATGAAGCCTGCTATTCAGGATAGGGAATTAAAATTAATGTAAATATTTATGTAACTGTTATTGAGTGTAATTTACAAAGTTGTGCAATGTTGGAGTCCGGAGAGAAAGTAACCCAATTGATAAGAGAATGACCCATGTCTTTTTTTATTCTGTAATACAATCCTGATTATTTTAATAGGATTTGCCATGCTAGATTGGACCAATGGTCCAACAAGTCATAATGCTTCTGACAGTAACTTCTGAGGGATGCTAGAAAGGCTTGTGAAAACCCTCCATTATGTATGTGATCAGTTGTACAATGCTGTACTTAGGGTAGGTGAGAGGAGAAATCATTCAGATAACTGAGGAGGAATTCAGTTATGTTGATAGATTTTACCATGATTTGGTTAACCAGTTCACAAACTCATTACAGTTGTATAGAAGAGACCATGAAGCTCTACTTTTCCAAAAGGCAATCTACATGGTTTTCAAAGAGTAAGCATTACTGACAGATTTAATCCAAGAAATATATATATGTATGCACACTCCATTGTTCTGTTGCAAATCTGTCAACAAAAACATTTTGTCTCTTACGGTTTCAGATTCCTGTTTCCTGCCAGCCAATGACCTCACCCATAGTTTTTCTTCGTACCTGAAGGAAAGTGAGTAAAATATTGGTCACAGAAAGTGCGGAATTACGTTTATAACATTTTTTCTAGTTCAGTATTCAAGAGAAAGTAGAAGCTTCATGATTTACACAAGATAGTATTGCACATCTACGCACTGAACATTAATCTTGACCTTGAAATATTCATAAAATCAGTTATATTGCATCTTTTATGTTTCTGTATGTTTCTGTTCTGTAAAATTAATTTTCTGCATTGAAATAGTTCAGTTCAGTTTAGCTTTTAAATAATATTTAGGAAATATTACTTAATATTTGACCACGCTTTGTTAAATATGTAAGGTTGTGTTTGTGCTTGCAGTAGTGTGAAGACTACATACAGTGCAAGCCTGCCTAGCGTGGGTAGAAATAGAATTGTAGCTGGTGAAATATACACATGCCAGAACCTTATGGCATATGTCAGGGGTGGCCCATGAGCCTAGGCAAGCTAGGCAGCTGCCTAGGGCATCTCGTGCCCCGGCGCCCCGTGATGATGTCACAGCCGTGCAGGCAGGGGCGCTGATTGCGCCGCTCCGCCTAGGGCGCCAGCTGCTGCAGCCGGCTTCGGGACGCTCCTGCATGCTCTCTACATGCCCAAATAGTGCTGCCCTATTTGCACTGCTGTCTTTAGCAGTGCAGTACCCACTGCCTCCTTGCTGTTAGAGCTTCTCCCTGCCACAGGGAAAGGCTCTGGCCATGGTGAAAAACTGGAGGGAGTAGGGCAAGGTAGCAGAGAGAAGCTCAGGCCTTATCTACACTGGCATGTTTGTTGCCAAAACTGTCTTTTGGTGAGTAAACAGTTGGAGTGTTTACACTACAATGGGACTTATGTTAGGAAAAGCACCCAGTATGGTGACAAAAAACTTCCACTCCTGCAAGAGACTTTTGTCTTTTCCCCTCCCTTTCTTGCCAACAAAGAGCCGGTGTAGATTCTGCTGTTCGCTTTGTCGAGAGAACTGGCTTCTGCCAATATCCCACAACACCTGTCCTGATGGCTGTGCTCAGTGTGTTGTGATCTCTGTTGTTCTGCAAGCATGCACCTCTCCCCTTTCAAAGGTCCAAGAAAGATCTGACAGCTGAGTGAGATGCTCCATTTGGGGAACAAAGAACAAATCATTTGAATGCTTCTGTTCTGCCCTGCTAGGAACACAGCAGCAGGCAGACAGCGGCTACAGGGGGAGGGCTAGAGAGACTGCTGTGCTGCTTTGACATTTCTCAGCACAGAGAGCTCACAGAGCTAAGAGGGAGTCCCAAGAAGCACTGGGATCAGCTCTGCCTTCCCACAGCACTGCACTGTGCGATGCTCACCTGCATTACTTCACTCTGTGTGTCGACAGGGGAACTAGCAATGTGGCCATGAAATGTTGACAATAGAAGGCAGAAAAACTGATCTGACCAGTTTTCACTTTTGATGACTTTTGCATGTGGACGGCACTTTTGTTGCCAAACCTTCCCCGTGTAGACATAGCCTCAGGCAGCTCCCTGCAGCTGGGGCCTTTCCCTGCATCAGTGAAAGATTCCTGGCAGCATGGGCAGACTCTGGCAGTGGAGACACCGCAGGAAAAGGCTCTGCCAACTATGCCTCACTGGAGCATTTCCCTACTCCCTCCCCCGCCACCAGAGCTTTTCACTGCCATGTGTAGCTACACACCTCAGTGTTGATGCAGCTTGCGTTTGTCACTGCATGATGTAACTATGTGTATCCTATAGCCACCAACACTGTTAGACAAGGCTTAAGTGGGTTGTCTTTATTTTATTGAACCATTTCTATTTATCCCTGGCTACTGAAATTATCCTGGGTAAGTAGGTCTGCTTTTATGTTCTTGTGGTACACATGCAATTAGTGTATCACATTTAACAGGTTTTCTTTCTAAAACACTGCTGTAAATCAAATTACATTGCAAATTTAAGGACAAATGAAGTCAATGGATTAGTGCATGTTCACACACTGGCTGCATTTTGACCCTTATATAATGTGTTTTCTCATGTAACCTATTTAGCAATCATATTTTATTGTTTGGAACATGAGAAATTTTGTTTAATTTTTTTTTTTTGAAATATCTTAATTTACATATTTTGCAAACTGAGATTGTGAAATAGTGTACAGGAAGTATATTCTTTTGGCCAGCAGCTATTCATCAGGTACTTACGTGATTTAGCATTGCAGTGTGTATTTAAGTCATAGCTTTCTCTGTGTATGTTTTATTTCTTGTTACAGTTTGTCCCAAATGGGCAAAACTCCGTAAAAACCACAAGGAGAAGAAGTCTATGCTGATGCTGATCGTCTGCAGTTCTGCTCTCCGTTGTTTGGAGCTCATTAAGTAGGTTGAGAGCAAATGTGATGTTGAGACTGGCACCTGGTCAGAGGTTTTGTCTGGAACTCTAAACATAAAGGCAAAACTGGGACACTGTCCTTTGCTAGCCAACACAATTACAGTCTCGACTGATGCAATGGCCTTCATTCCTCCAAACCATGGTACTGTGGTATTTGGGTTAGGCTAAAGTAGAACTTAATAACTTAGCTGCACTGATCTACTGCTTTTGTTACAAACCAAAAGTAAACTATAGTTGCTCTTAGAAAGATATACAACCCTATCACGCTTAAGAACAGATTAAATGCATAAAGATGCATAGCTCAGCACTACCATTTCGATTGCAGAGTCAGGACATTTTCATTGCAAAGTTCAACAGAAACACAGTGATCTAGAGCTTGTGTAGACCAATGCATCTGTCCTGTATTAGTGTTTCTCAATCTTTTCAGATTGGCAACCCCATATTCACCATTATTTTCATGACCCCCCTCCCCCTTGCATTTACTAGAAAAGTAAAAAAAGTAAAGAAAATGTAGCCATGATCATAGATTGTAATACATTTTTCAGTGCCTCATATCTCGGCCCTACTTGGCTTTTGTGGGCTTGCTGCTCCTCAAGGTCACAGTTCATTGGTTAAGAAACACTAGTCTACCTGTATGAGAGGGGTAGCATTCTCTCTGACTGAATTTACTTTAACTCTGGACTTCCTCTTGATTGGTACTCCTTTCTTTTCATGTGCCTGTATATTTATAATGGCTCCCACGTACTCTGAACAGCTCTGGCTCTTATACACCATCTGAGTAGGGCTGAAGAAGACACTTTTGCTTTCCTTGTGCCTTGTGAAGCCTTGGAAATCATTTATTGTTTGATCAGGAGTCAGGAAGGCTGCTATCCTTAACGTACCACTTGACCAGGACTAGCAGACACCAGCCCTGACCTCTGTACACCCTGCTGTGCTCAGGACACTGATGTAGTAGCCCCCTGACAGAACTCGAAGGAAAGCAGTCCTGTCCCCTCCATCACCCTGCTGTGCTCTGGACATGGAATGACACTTCCTGGCCAGGAACCCCTTTCTTCCTTCTCAGCTACCCCTAGTAGGAGGTCAGTGTGGAAATTGAAATTGTCTCCTTTTGGAATTTTGAAATTTTTTACTCCCCAGTCACCTGGAAATGTGCCTGTTGCTTGACCAAAATGAAGCAGTCAGACATCAGTGTGTGCTGAGTGAAGGTTGAAAGATCCACTGTATCTCTGTTCCCTTGTGCTGCTGCCTTAAAATAAGTTCTCTCTCTCTGGCAATCACTCTGTATTACTTGGCAAATCCTGCAATTTGTAATGCCCTAGAAACTGGAATAGAACTGTCCACATTGTTCATTCTGGCACCACGCACACATACTCAGCAATGGGGCAAATTGTCACAGCTTCTCAGCCTAAGCCTCTGCATCTCACATCTTGGCATCTCCAAACAAGGGGATTAATTGAGGTGGCTGGCAAACTTGTGGGAGTCATATTCTTTCCTTTCCAAACGGATGGACAGCGGTCTCCAGGGGAGGACTGAACCTGGAAGCATTTGAGATCACATACTGATTTCCACCTTGAAGATGGAATTGGTTTACCTTTGCCCTGCTACCTCTCTTTTCCTTCACACCTCTTCCACTCAGTGTATTAAGCCAAGGCAGTTTTGGAGATAGAGCAGGCTTTTGCCCCTTACTATGACCTGGACATCACAGGGCAAAACCCTTTGTATTGGCTGCTTGCTCCGAGTGGCTGGAAACTGCTTTCTTTCCCCTATTCTCCCCTTGTACTTGATTAGCCCACAATACGTCATGGAGTGAAGAACAGAGAAACACAGTGCTGGGTTGAGGGTGGGCAAACGATGGTCATGTTTCCTCTCCTGGCTCTAGACTTCAAATGATGACAGCTGAATCTCAGCCGTGTTTCAAAATTTAAAAAACTTTCTAGTCTTCTTTGTTGTAAAGGAAGATCTTGGGGGCATTGTTTTCTTCCTGAATTCAGGAAAAAGTCTGTTTCAACGGGGGCTTTCTAAGCTCCATACTCATTTTCTCCTGCTGAGTTTATTATACAGATCGTGACATTTTCTATACGTAGAACCATGCCCCAGAACAGAGGCTCAGGACACAGGTCTGGTCTTCTGATAAACAAGTTGTGGTCCACAAATCTTGAGTGTGAATCTCAATATTACTTTGTGTAGTAAGGGTTAGGACAGGCCAGAAGAGATGATTTCTCCAATAATTGCATTGCATAAATCATAATAAAACCTTAAATTTCCAGTTAAGAATGCTTTCTCATATGCCTATAATTCAACATTGTAATTGTTCTTGTATTTAAATCTGGCAATTGATTAGTCAGTAGTCTTGAAAGAAGTCAGTTGTAGAAGTACATGTCCTTTACATATTACATAAATACCTCTATGCGACAGATACGTAGTCATCTCTCTTAAACTGTACCCTCTAGTATGTATGTCCTGTTGTAGCTCTTTATAAGTACCAAATAGATGTAAATAATAATTTTTTAGGAGCCTTTCAAAGCTCAGATAGGAGTCAGTGGGAGTTGGGCACCTAACTCATTTAGAACTCTTGTCTTAAACACTGACTTAAGTTTTGATTCCCTCTTGTGCCGACTGTCTATTCCTAATATGAGTTTTAATATGTGAGCTCATTTTTTAATTTATCCTCTGGTAGGTCAATGACAGCATTCAAAGGAGACTGCAAAGTTATGAAATTGTTTGCAAAACACATAAAGGTAAGCAACTTCAGAGCTAGTTTTGATAAAAATGGGTCTTTTGACATTATAAGGATATTTTTCATGCACATAGCTTCCTCTCTGTACCCCAACAACACAGTGCTGGGCATTCAACCAAGCCATTCCTCTGCTCATTCCTCAAACTCTCCTGTGTGTGTTTGTGCCACGTGAGCACTTACATTATGATCGGAACATCAGTAACCTGTATAATCTGCATGGTACCCAGGCAAACATTTTGTGCCTCAAACTAGGGATGTGAATGACTAGTAGACTAGTTGCTTCTCCTCCCCTCCTATCAGAAAGAGGCAGGAACGGGGGGTGGGACGAGGAGGAAACAAGAGGGGGTGCTTCAAAGCAGTAGTGCTACGTGGAGCCCAGGGCCAGACCCTGGGCTCCAAGCATCACTGCCACTTTGAAATGCTAGGGGGAGCACGGGGACAGCAGGGGACTGTTTGAGTCCCCCGCTGGCCCCGTGCTTCCCGCAGCGCTTTCACTGAGGCTGCTGCTACATTTCAGAGGTGGGGGCACACTTATCAACTAATCAAATAGTCAATGCAAATTGTATCAACTGTTCGATTAGCCGATTAATCTATATTTAACATGCGTACCCCAAACCAGCCTCTGATTTTGTGCCTATTTAAGAAACCCAAAACAGTATGTGTATATGTTTGCGTTCACAAAACAATACCCTCACCCACACTCATGGACATAAATCGGAGAATCAGATGCTCAGCTACCCAAAGTAAATGCCTGTTTGAGAGTACAAATGATGGGTGTGTTTTGCAAGCAAGGAAGTAAGGAATGGTGAGTGAAAAAGTTGTGTTCTATATAAATATCATCAAACAGGTGAATGTCACACACAGTATATTTCATCCTTCTCCAGACTTTGGCAGATTAGTGTGAATCCAGTTGTGCACTTAGTTCTAGAAGTCTGATTTATTTGTGGGGAGGCCAGTGCTATTCAAACCTCAGAAAAAGAGCTTGAGGTGAGATTTTCAAAGGTACAACTGACTGAATTTCAATGTTTGACTTTCAAAGGGAGTTGGACACCTCACTGCCCTTGGTGCTTTTCCCCTGTATGTATCAGTTGTACAATCTGAGAGATGAACAATATGTGTCTGACTGTCTTAGTATGTTGTGCTTTAGCTGCTACACATTAACTGCCCACGTGGATCCCGCTACCACACACTAAAAATTCCTAGTGTGCTTACAGAACTCTTAATGCATGGTAGCAGAGCCCACCTGGATAGATTTGTGCAGTGTTCTAGAATACTGTAGATTATACCCCAGCTTGCTGTGCACTACTCCCTATATTTAGACCTATCTTTACGTAGTGTTTTAAGAGGAGTTATTGGGATATTAGGAGTTTACCTCCAATGTGGAATCAAATGTTTTTAAAGAGGGAATCCTAAACACTTGAGGGATTGCTGATACAATATTTTCTTTGTCTGTCCTTGAATTAGATAAAGGAACAAATGCACATGCTGGAGAATGGTGTCATCCACCTGGGTGTAGGAACACCTGGAAGGATAAAAGCGCTAGTAGAGCAAGGTAAGAGAAGAGGCTGCAGTGGGCTCTGGTAATGGACATACTGAACTTGGCAGAATAAGTGAAACTTCAATGGAATTTGAAGGTTTTGGATGAACCTGAGCCAGTGAATTTGGGGATCAGCTCTCTCAGATATTGCTCGAATGCTGGCCAAGAATATAAGGTTGAAAAATCCAAGAAGCCAAACACATTGACTTTGACAAAAGGAACTGAGTTGTGCATAATTCAGAATTAAATTCAAGCTTTTAATGAAGAAAAAAAATCTAGATTTGACAGGCATCAAAGTCTTGAGTAGGAATTTAGTTTCCCTGGGCTTGTCACCAGTATGGTGCTAAATCAGCACCGCTGCAATCAAAACAATGGCATTGATTTAGCAGATCTGGTGAAGACAGGATAAATCGATGAGAGAGCGTTTTCGTGTTGACTTCCTTAATCTACCTCAACAAGAGGCAGAAACTATGTTGACAGGAGAGTATTTCCACTAACGAAGTATGGTGTAATCACCATGTTGAGCCCATGTGAGTTACTTCACTAAGTCGACTTATGTCTGATAACTTACGTTGACTTAAGGTGTAGTAAAGACAAAGCCCGTTTCATCATCCTTCTCTTTCCCAGTTCTAAGATTTTTTTTCTCCCATATTTTTTTTGCTTATCAAGTAGATATTTGCAATAAAAACAAAATGTAGTGAAGATTTCACAAGATACTAACCATAGTCCAGTCATGATGGTTCCTTCTTCAGGTCAATTGGCCAAGCTATATCCTGGTTGAGGGTGAGGGCTGGCTCTGGCATGGGACTCCACTGTGTCTCCCTCCAGAAACCACAGGAACAGCAAGATGTTTCAAGGTTGCTATGTTTTTGTTTTTAACAACAGTGTTACAAAAACTCAACACACATCATACAGCTGATGTTGCTGCATCGGCCCAAAGATATGTCAACAGGAAAGATGGCAGGCCAGGACCAGAAGCTGGCCGTGTGTTCTTCATGTCTAGGGCTGTTTGATAGTTCAGTACTGCAGTGGGAGGTTATTGAGAAAAAGCTAGTGAAAAAAGTTGTGGGCATCACCAGCTAGATAGGGAAGAGTTAGCAGAGCTGGCAGAGGGTCATTTCCTAAAGAACCAGCTGCCGCCTTGTCTCCTGTCATTCAGATGGAAGATGATCAAAGCCCTTCACAATACTGCTGACCTGAAGCTCGTTTCGGGCCTGATTGTGCAAATTGCTGAGCATCCTTAGTTCCCACTGCGTGGTTCTTGCTGGCTCATGTCCTTATAATTTACCAGCTTGTCGTCAGCCATGGAAATTCAACTCCTGTGGTTTCATGAAGAGGAAGTCTGGGGAATTCTTTGCAGGCAGGATATTAGCTCTTGGCAAGCTTGGAAACAGCAGTTGCTTTGTTTTTGTGTTTATCTTCTGGAAAAGTAATGGGATTATGTGCAAGGAAGCTAAGCTTGCAGTGTCACTGCATCAGTTTTCTAACCAGCAAATGTGGTGCATAATGTTCAAAGACGTGTTGCCCTGGGAACAGGCAGCAAAGGATGAAAAAGACAAAAATCATGTGGATAAGCACGTCATGTTATCTGTATCATAGTAAGACTTGTGTTGCCCTTTCAGATGGCCTTAGCTTGAACTCCTTGAAGTATCTCATTTTGGATTGGAACTGGAGAGATCAGAAGTTGAGGAGGATGATAGATATCCCTGAGGTACACTATGACCACCTTTCTAAAAAATGTTGTAATTATTTGAACCTTTCTGTCTAGACATGGTTAATGCATGAATCCTGGGAAGTCAGGATTTTCTTCTGTTCAATGGACTTCTTTCCATTTGAAATGAACTTCTGACATCAATTCTCAAGGAACACAAAGGAGTTAGCATTTTCCCAATCATTCGGCACCCCTCGTGTCTCCAGCTCAGAACTGAGGAATTTTGTTTCTTCATTCCACATCTCATGAGCATCAGTAAACAGTGCCAATTAGGGATGTAAAATCCCACTTAATTAGTTAACTGGTTAAATATCAAATTCAACCAGTTAACTGCTTAAATAGGATCCTGTGGGTGGGGAGCTGCTTCAACCCGGTCAGGCCGCTGGTTAACCTATAACTGGTAAGTATCACCCGGTAAGGTTAAATGGTGACATCCCTAGCACTATTGTGTCCAGCTGCCCTCTACCTACTTTTCCTGCTGAGGTGTCTGTGAGCTAGTAACACTGTCCCTCCTAAAGACTTTCAGCAAGCTGCTCCTGGGGGAGAGATTCCTTAAAAAACTGAAAAAAAAAAAGGAAATAGGATTGAGCAATTTTTGAAGACACATTACGTGACCCCAAGATGGAAGGAGCACATTGGCCTGTTAAGTCACACTACAGCAGGAGTATGGATTTTAAGGCCCGAGGACCAGATGTGGCCCCTTGCATGCCTCGATCCAGCACCTGAGTCTCAACCCCCCTCCCCCAATATTGGGGAGCCCATACTGGTGCTCCAACCTCTTCTCCCCCCCCCGCAGTCCCACTGCAGGGCTGAAGCAGACAAAATTTACTAGACTGGGCCCTCCCAAGCTCTGGTGTGCGAGGAGAATGTGAGGAGTGTCTTTCTCTTTGTCAGCTGGGGGTCACATCAGTGAGGGTTTGGGACTTTTGGTTTTGGTTTGTTTTTTTGCTTCCTGCTTGTGTGTGGGCCCCAACTAATTTTTCTGTGGGTCAGCGGTCTCCGATTCAAAAAGGTTTCTTATCGCTGCACTACAGCCTCCTCTAGAACAATATGGCACCATAAAGCAGCAAGTCATACGGGCCTGTAGGCCACCGGTAGAACTTTTTCCTCCTCATGATTCCATGTGCTTCTCAGTGGCATGTTGTAGGATTCTCATTCTTAAGTGTGCGTATTTGTGCTGTTTCACATGTAGTAGGCTATATAGCTAAGTAGTATTCAGCCCAGAGAGAGAACTCCCCACTAGTCTCTTGAATCAGTATGAGAAGGCTACCTCACTCCTATGCATGAATATCTCTAAGGTGCCACGGGACTACTTGTTTTTAAAGTTACAGACTAACAGGGCTACCAGACTTTCTAAGCAGCCAGTACCTGAAGCCTCCAGAGAATAATCTGTTTGGCACAGAACACAGACTTTTTCACAAGGAAGAAAATTGTCCCAAACCACACCCTGCTCAGTACTTTAACATATTTTAGTGTGTGTAGAATCACATACCACCAAGTGAGTAAAGTTCATGCTCCAGGATGAACTACAGTGTCTGCTAAAATACCTTGAAAAAACAACTAGCAAAGTGAGTAGCTTCACTTAGTGAAGCAAAGAGGCTCCCCCTTGTGGTAAATCTGTAGTAGACCTCTCAACCTGTGAGTTTGATAGGAGTACTTGCACTGAAACTTGTAAGGATATTGATAGAAATGTAGCCGTGTTAGTCTGGTGTAGCTGAAACAAAATACAGGACTATGTAGCACTTTAAAGACTAACAAGATGGTTTATTACAAAGATAGCTTCCCCAATTATCACCTCTAATACTATTAACTCACAGACATCTACCCTTCCCCACCTCTAATATCATTAACTCACTGGCATTCACCTTCCTTCCCTCCCCCCGCATCCTCCTTCTGTTCTGCAATGTGATTTGTCCTTTTCATATGTGTTCATTTTTTTTAATTGTATCCTTTGGTATATATGGCTGTGACTATTTTCTTCCACTATTTGATCTGAGGAAGTGGGTCTGGCCCACGAAAGCTCATCGTCTAATAAACCATCTTGTTAGTCTTTAAAGTGCTACATAGTCTTGTATTTTGTAAGGATATGTAAGTTAGTTGCATACTGAGGAATAGATCACAGAAATGTTAGCAAAGGGCATGGTACAAAGCTTTATGATTACAAAAAGCAATACAGGCTTATGCGGCATACAGATGGACTAGGATTTCTGTGAGTTAGCTGCAGGCAGTAAACTGCAGATTCTGGCTGATCTGGCTGGATGTGAACCAGCACTATTGCAAACCTGAGACTTAGGCTTCCTAATCATTCCTTACAGCAGTAGCAAAATAGTGACTCTAACTTTTAGTTTGCCGACAAAAAATAGTGTAAACATTAAGAATACACAATTAAAAGCTTAGGAATTGTGCAAGTTAAGGATGAGTATGTAACCCAAACTGTGCCCTTTTGTGTACCTTTTGCATTATGAAATACCCTTCAATCATACTGAGCTATCTCTCAAATAACACAATATATAAGGTTTTTCCCCTCAACGACTCTGATTTATGTATGTGAAGCATCTTGTGGCACAGTGTTTGGTTCTACAGAATATACTAGACAGAGTCCAGAAAATTGTATCTTTGGAAGGCTTTAGTAAACTGTACTCAGATACCAAATAACAGATAAAATCTGATAAAAAATCTTTAATGAATTACATTAGATGCTGGCAAAGACAAAACTTTACACTTGGATTAAAATCTCATTGAGCCAGGAATCTTGTTCTGCTACTTGTGTAAAATGTCAAGAGCACTATAAATCATTCTAAGTAATAACATGACGATGCCTGATTTTCAGAAATGGCTTCCAGTTTTTGAGCCTTCAAATGATCACACAACTAATTGGGTGTCCAGTTAAGTGAAGGTGGAAGTGATGATAAAGGTGTAGCTGCTAGCAATTCAATTAGCAGACTTAGTCAGATGATGTGCTAATTCTTTTGCATCCATAAGTAATCATGGATGAAAAATTTCACCAGTACAGTTGTGGACTAGGCAGAGGCCCTTTTACAATATAACCATGGTGGCTTCTTCAGTAACTTGTGCCTGCAGAATAACTTTTGGTTGCATAGAGTTAACAGGATGACTTACTGCATCTTATTGCCAATACACAGTACTGTTTGTTTAAATACATAGAAGCCATTGGAAACATACACACACATTTTTATAGTAGGGTATGGAAAACTCATAACCTGATTTTCAGAGGTGTGAAGTGCCCACAGCTCCCACCAAATGCCCATTTACTTCATTTCTAGGAGGGAGTGGAAAAGGCAGCAGAACAGATGGAGGCTGAGGACTAAGAGCATGCTCTGTAAGCTAGTTAAGGGCAGGGCAGAGAGCAACCCTTCTTGGGCGTGTTGATGTGCATAGTTAATTTTTCACCTGGTGGAATTCTGTGTAACCATAACTGCAGTGGAATTCCTGGCCTTGCTAAAGTGTTGTTCGATATTTCCTCTCTAATACACCTTGTGGTATTTAAAGTAGATAAGCTCGGAAATATTCAACTAAATAGGCAGTTTCTAAAGTGCATTTTATTTCTGTGGTAAAACTTGCATTGTACGTGAAAGTCTCTCTTTTACTCAGCCTCTAATAAAACGTGTGTAGCTGAACAGAATAACTTTGTGTGTACAGAGCACGTTCAGTAATCACCTTGCTTCATGTCTTGTTTAATTTTTGTTTCCTTCAGATCAGGAAAGAAACAATTGACCTTCTGGAAATGGGGATTATAAAGCTGTGCAGAGAGGATTCTGTGAAGCTGGGACTCTTTTAAAGGTGTAACTTATGAGGATGAAATTTACAGCTGTATTTCACTTATCACTGTCTGTAATAGGCAACTGTTCAGTGGCTGACTGGATTCAGTTCTTCTGTTTCTGAGATGTTTGGCGGAAACGTGTATCTCAATGTTTTGTCTGCTTCTGGCCCTCTTATAATAAAGCAAAGGGTTTTAAGTAGATTCTGTACCAGAGATTGTTCTTGCATGCACAGTATGATATTGAAATAAGATGTATGTTGTATGTAAAACAGGAGGTGTGGGTTCTCTACTACCATTAGGATACTGACGATGAGTGTACCTGTCCTGAGTGACTCCCACAGCTCCTTCTGGCTCCTTCTCCCACTCTCCCAAAGGGACACGTCACTGTCCCTCTAGGAGTGATAAAAGCCTATGCAAGCTCTGAACATTTCTGACCCCAAAATTCCCATCATTCTCTGCTGCCATTTGGATTTGGCCATTACCGAGACCAGTCCAGAGTTAGTCCGGACGTTTTAGCCATATCGTTCTTTAAGTACCTTATTTAGTTATCCCCAACGCGTTTTCATGTGTTAGAGCGCTCTCATCCTCTATGAAACCTGTCACCAGAGCCCTCCCTTGGAAAAAGCAAATTGGCCCCATGCTTTGATAAAATCAGATTGTCCTAATATTTAGATCTTTGTCTTGCGTTCTGACTGATGTATGATCGGGACATCTTTTATCCCAATTTCAGGTGAGGAGGTGTGTGGACAAACAGGGTGAGAAGTGAATGGGGAGGCAAGGGGCGGGTGAGGAAGCAGGTGGACAGCAAGGAGGAGAGCAGCAGACGGGGACAGTGCAGGGGATGGAGGCCAAGGAGTCTAATGGGGAGGGGAGCAGCAGACAGGTGGGTGAGGCGGTGAGCAGCAGGTGGGAGGGGTTGAAGTGGTAGGCAGGTGGATAGATGTTGAGATGAGCAGCAGGTAGGCAAATGGGATGTGCCAGATGGACAGTGAGACTAACAGGTAGGTTTGTGAGGAGGGAGGCAGGTGGATGGTGAAGAGGAGAGCGACAGGAGGGGGGATGAGGCGGGTGCCAGATACATGTCGAGGAGACTAGTGGGCAGGCAGGTGAGGAGGCCCTTGACAAGTGAGTGGACAGTGAGGAGAAGGAGAGTGGCAGGTGGAGGGGTGAGGAGGTGGTGAGGACACTAGTGGGGAGGCTGATTTGTTCAGTGCCCTGCACCCTCCTATGGAAGGCCCTGCCTGTCAATGCTGTATTTCATAAAGCTATATCCTGAAAATAACATTGGCTCTTGCACTCTCAGCACTGTTCATGCTCAGACAGGAAACTTTGGAGGCTGAGTGTTTCTTATGACAGAGCAATTACCATGATACCTACTGCATAAAAATGGTCTATTTGTGCACCTCTTATTCATGTAAGTAATCTCACCAGCTTCTGTGTTGCTCTTGTTAGGAAGCAGAAGCTGTAGGATCATGATGATAGTTGGGTTGGTGGTGCGCTTGCTTTTTAACTGGAATGGGGGGGGGGGGACTTGACTACACATCTTGATTCATGTTTTTGCTTAATGAACTTGCCTAATGAACTTCGTTTTAGGGCGCTTTTATATACCTAGCTAGCCAGTTCTATATTATTGAATATCGTTCAGAAGTGAGAAGTTTAAACCTCACTTAGTATTTACTTAGGTTATAACATAGCATGATTTGACCACAGCAGGATTGCAGGGGTCACAAAGTGCCATGAGGGAGGTCTGAAAGACAGCTCTCCACCTAGCAACACAGGCAGGTCAGAGTGGCCCGTCCCCAGATGCATTTTCCTATTTCTTGCTCTTTTCAGGATCTGATTCTCTCAGCAGTATAGAGAGTCCATATGAGTATTTTAAGAGTTGTTTTGGATTTGTTTGCTGATTTTTTTAATGCAACGGTTTGGCAGTTGGGTCCCAGTTTTGTCAGACTCTCCAGTGTCACTGCTTTCGGTCACCCTCCAGAGAGCTGGGCAGAGAGAGGCAGCACTTAATCACTAGTAGATTTTACCTTGATAGCCATCTTTTTGTGCTGTCCAAGATTCAGATTCATTCCCCAGCCCCTTTTGAAGGAAGAAATAGAACTATTGCATTTAAACAAGCTCTTCCAACCAAAAAATATCATTACATTCCTCCATTTGGCATGGAAAGGCTTAGCAGTGCCCTCAGATCACTTTAAATCACGTTGTGATTCCAGGAGACAGGGTTGATTTGTCATTAAAGAACAAAATTCCAAAGGAAGGAAAAGAGGCCAGGTCTAAAGTTTTGTTGGCATAGCTACCTTGGCCTGGCTTAAGTGTGAAACCAACCACACCAGATACCCATCTTCGCTATGCTAGCAAAAACTCTAGTGTAGGTGCAACTGTGTTGAAAGAAGAGCAGTTCTGTTAACATAACTAACATAGTTGGGGACTGACAAAAGAACTTTTGTCTGCATTTGGGGTTTCTGTACTAATGAGTTCTGTACTGGCCAAGCATTTCTAGTGTAGACTAAAGCCCTTAGAAAAGAGAGGTGTAAGACCTGTTCTGCCACTTGACTTTACTCTTGTGTCTCACACTCTGAGATGACAAAGGCTGTACATCTTTCTAGAAGGAGGTAAGTACAACTCCTACCACTCGCTCTCCCTGAAGAGACTCCTGAGACACAGGGACTTTTGCCTTTGATGTGCTGAGGCAGTTGAATAGTGTTTAGCAAACTGCACCAGTCTTCAGCAGATAACTGGTTTGTCAAACACTTTCTTGTTGTGTTCTGCTGGCTGGTCGAGTATTACGTGGTGAGTAACCCAGTATATTCCCCAAGCGTTCTGTTCTTTTATTGAATAGTAAGTTATACTTTTAAACTGCATTAAATTGAAAGTTGATTGTCTATTTGTTAAATTGTCAAACTACATAGACAATACACAGCTATTTATCCCTTTACATTGCTGGGGACTGAAGCCAGGGTAGCAGTTTGGGTGGTCGCGACAGTACAAATATTCTTCACCCTATCTTCTAGGGCTACGTCTACACTGGCATGATTTTGCGCAAAAGCATGTGCTTTTGCGCAAAAACTTGCTGCCTGTCTACACTGGCTGTGAGTTCTTGTGCAAGAAAACTGATGTTCTAATGTATGAAATCAGTGCTTCTTGCACAAGAACTATGATGCTCCCACTCAGGAATAAGCCCTCTTGCGCAACTGTTCTTGCGCAAGAGGCCAATGTAGACAGGCAACGTGAATTTCTTGCTCAAGAAAGCCCAATGGTTAAAATGGCCATCAGAGCTTTCTTGCGCAAGAGAGCGTCTACACTGGCATGGATGCTCTTGTGCAAAAGCACATCTCTTGTAGATGCCAGTGTAGATGCTCTTTTCTGGAAGAGTTTTTGCACAAGAACTCTTCCGCAAAAGAGTTCTTGCGCAAAATCATGCCAGTGTAGACGTAGCCTTCATGTTATGTGATATTTTTTTCCTCAGAGGGAAGCAGTAGGAGTAAGTAGGGACAAAATAGAGGGATCCTGAAAAGTCACTGACAAGCAAACAAAACATTATTAGAATAACCTTTTCTATCGTTTGTCATATCAGGTATGTAACTATTTTATGATTCTAACTTCCATGGGATTTATTACATTGTGACTAAGGCAGCGACTGTTATATCTGTTACTGGTATTAGAACCTGAGTTTGACCTTTAAACTAATTGTGGGTGACAAAACACTCATGGCTGGATGTTAATATATTTACTAAATAGCATGTGTGCACTATGGCGTAGTAGCGTTCTAATACAATCCAGCTAATGTCGGACCAGGAAAGAATTAATCAGATCCACTTGTTTGTTCTTTTTATGCCAAATGACTATTTGCAGGAGAATAATACAAACCATGATTCACGAGAATGTTCAGAATTTGAGTCTTCCACTGGAAACAAGGGGTCCTGTGGCATTTTAAAGACTAACAAATTTATTTAGGCATTAGCTTTCGTGGGCTGGTGCCCACTTTGTCAGGTGCATCTGATGTCATTCCTACTACCCTTCATGAAATGAGCTGTATTTGCACCTCCGCTCTCTCTTTGGAAGCCGTCTTATCTTGAAAAGTGCCTTGTAAATAATAGTATCATGGAGCTCCATATTTGTCTCGCAGATCAAAGCTGCTCAGTTTACAAGTAAAAAGAGTTCTTGGCATACTGCTGGCCTTGCAAGCTCCGGTAGGAATCTGAAATCAAGAAGTGACTTTTCTTTCTTCTGAGTCAGTAGTGAGACAGTGCTGTTGCCTAGTGTTAGTGGCTATGGTGCTGCAGCAGTAGGACCCTCTTTCAAATAGACTTTAAACTGAAGCCCTGAACACTTGTGATGAGTAGAAATCTTATCACTCTTTTCAAGAGGTTTATCTGGTTTCCACAGCAAATAAAGTTTTTGTTACTAGAATTTTAGATAATTCTGATTACTGTGATGTCAGAATCCAATTTGCTGTCCCTTGGGTGTGTTGGCTCTATAGAGCATGTAGAGTAAAATACACTCATTGGACTAGTTGTGCTCATTGTGCTCAAAGTACAATAGAGGGAGGGGTGTACCAAAACAAGCACTGGAGAACTCAGAGGGTCATATCAACTTTCCAAATGCTGTGCCCTTACAAAAGGCATTGCAGTTTTTGCCTTGGGACTCATCCTATACAGGGACTCATTCAAGACGGAATCCTCTTGTAATCGCCATTCTTGCTTTTGCTAACACAGCTCTGTTTAGGGTGACTGTGGAAATAAAAGGAAGAGAAGGAGTAAGGGACCAGACTATGCACAGACATTTCAAGTAGCTGGCAGTACTCCTGCAAGCGATCAGCAGCTCAGAACCTAGTGGAACTTAAAAAAACTCTTTACAGTAGAACCTCAGAGTTATGATTTAACTGGCCAGTCATCCACACACCTCATTTGGAACTGGAAGAATGCAATCAAGAGACATCCCCCCCCAAAAAAAAAGAGGAGGAGGAGGAAAACAGTAAATATAGCCACTACTGAGGAGGGGGGAGGAAGGGAAAGCAGCATTTTTCTTCTGTTTAGTAAAGTTTCCAAGCTGTATTAGATCAATTTTCAGTTGTAAACTTTTGAAAAATCCACCATAATGCTTTGTTCAGAGTTACACGCATTTTGGACAACCATCCATTTCCAAGGGGTTTATCACGCTACAGTTCTAGTGTACTAAGTGGGGCAGCGGAAGAAGACTCTTAGTAACTTTCCCAGAGTGTCAGTGTGTGTGGGATGCTGTCCCTGTAGCTGACTAAAGTACACCTGCGGCTGATAGCACCAGCTGATTAAAGTGATTAAGGTCACCAACGGACATGATGCGCTTGTATTGAGGAAGAGGTCTAGTTAATAAGTAATCCCAGGAAGTAACAAAGGATTGTAGAAACAATACAGCGTCCGACATCAGAGAGGCTCTCACAATTTTAAAACTAAGCTTAAGAACACACCAGATACCCTCACCCTCCACCCCCTCCCCAAAAGATACACTCCTCTCCAACAGCAACAGCATGAAAAATAAGGACAACCAAAGTGCACAGGAAAGTAACCCCAGATGTCCAGATAGCAGCGCATTTAAGCAACAGAAACTGCCAGCTTGGAAGCCCAAGCTCACAGCTTCAACTGTCCTCTCCAGCTTCTTTGTCATTGGACTCTTCTGCCTCCTTGTGGGAATCTGCCTAATATTATCTGCAAGAAGCGTCAACGAAATTCAGGTTTGTTTGGGATCATTTTCTTAATGAGTATTAGTAGAGGGGGGCTCATGTTTGGGAGAAAATAACTGTTTGTGCTTCAGACCAAAGGGGTAGTGATTCTATCATGGATGTACTCAAATTAGCTCACAGTCCATCATGTGAAAGTGGTAATTTACCAGATGGAAATATCTGGCACATTGCCATTTGTCCCTGGGAGGAAATAAACTGTGGTAACTCTGATGCTGTTAGGCACTAGAAATATGTCAAATATTTGCCAAGCCAGAATTCTAAAACACAAAGAGATTCCTCATTTGTTAATCATGACTACTGCAAATAGAAAAGGTTGAAGGCCATTTTCAAAATGAAAGTTCTAGATTCAGTCCACTGACTTGTTACCTCCGATTACATTGTCCTTTTTGAGTGTTTAGAATTCTAGTGTTTGTGTAAATGACCGCGAATCTTTCAAGATTCATGGTCAACTCTAGCAAAAATTGTTACTGGGCTGATAAATTGGTTTAGAAGTTCATTATTTGTTCTTCTCTAGTTTTGAACAATTGTCATCCACGTGGGAAGCAGTACAATGCTATGAGTACCAGTCACACAGCCTAGATAATTAATAGAACCAGCAAACATCAGGATTGATTTGTGATTGACTTGTGAACAGGAAAGAAGGATAAATCTGCAATTTATAGTATTCCCAGTGAATAATTCAACCCGGTTTAGCTGTAATTAGGTAATTTAATATCAGTTCTATGGGATGTGTGCGTAATGTTAAAACACGGAATGATTTACACTTGGTCTCTCAGTGAATTATTTGGCCAGCACATGAGGATGGGCTTCAAGTTCTCTCTTCAAACTGCTAAAGCACATTGCCATCTGTGATACACATACTGTATATATCACCCTCTAGAACTGACACGTACAGCCAGATTATTGCTTTGGAGGTGGAGGTGGGGGCGGGGACAAAACAAAATAGTACAAGGTCTTTTGCGTGGGACAGTTACCTTCTAGGAAAAAAATGTGGCTTGTTTTTCCATTAGGATGGTCTCACAACCCAAACTGGGCCTCTTACCGTTTGTAGTCTAAGTATGCACTATAATGGACACAATATAAAAATAAAAAGAAATTGTCGGCCCTCGTTATACATTTTTGCTAAATGTTAAAGTAGCAGGGTATTATTTTTGAGTTGTGAAATGCACTCGTTTTGGATAAAAGATACAAAATAAGTGCAAACTATTAAACACAATTAAAAATAATGCTCTTTTCTATATAGATTTTGCCTGACTCTCACTCATGCTCTGCTCTCTTTGTGCTGCTCAGGTGGGACGAAAAAAGCAGAAACTGGTTTCATCCCCCACACTTCAACTGGGGATTTCCCTATTTGTTTTTTGTTTGCTAAGGATGCCCAGTGAGGCTGTGTCCAGACTCGAGGGTTTTTCCGAAAAAAGTAGCCTTTTTTTTTAAAAACTTCCCCTGCGTCTAGACTACAGCCGCGTTCTTTCGAAATTAAATCGAAAGAACGCGGCTTTTCTTTCGATGGCGGAAAACCTCATTCACGAGGAAGAACACCTTTTTTCGAAAGTGCTCTTTCGAAAAAAGGCGTTCTTGAATGCAAACAGGGCTTTTTCGAAAGAGAGCATCCAGATTGCCTGGGTGCTCTCTTTCGAAAAAGCGGCTTGCTTTTTCGAAAGTACTGCTTGCGGTCTAGATGCTCTTTTTTGAAAGAGGCTTTTCAAAAGTATCTTTCGAAAAAGCCTCTTTCGAAAGAGGCTTGCAGTCTAGATGTAGCCCCAGTGCTGCGACAGCATAAATGGCTCCTATAGCAAACTCCCTGCAACTCTGGATTAGAGGGGAGGAATCCCCAACACTCCAGACCTTGTTATCTGTCAGACAACCTATGGGGATGGTTACCATCTGACGGAATTCAGGTCAGCCTTCAGGCCAGTCTGAACTCCTTCCAGGCTGGTAGAAAGCTTGCTAAAGAATCTGGGTAACATAAGAATTGGACCTCCGGTGGGATATTAGGCATAACAGGGAACCTAGCTCTGTATACTTACCCTCTTTGTTGGAGTATGAATCACAGTCGGAGCTTTCACTCTCAGACCATCTGTCTGGCTGAGAAGGGCAGGCACCAAGCTATTTGAGCGTCTGTGGATTTATCACATTGTGAGACCGGTGGAGTGCTATAGAACAGGGCAAGGCACTGCCCTCAGATGGGTGAGGGTACTGGCCCCTCAGGAATCAGCACATAAGTCTCATGAACAGGATTTAAGTTAGGGGTCGGATTTTTCAAATGTGTCTTTGAAAAGTGGCTTCTAAGTCCCGCTGACGTCCAGTGAGATTAGAGTTGCTAGGTGTATAAGTCACTTTGGAAAAATAAGACACAAGTTCCAGAGTTTCTTTTGGGCTTTTGAAATTTTTACCCCTGGTTACGTGCATGCCTGCCTCAAGCAAGCCTGAAGAGAAAGGACTGTAGACCCTGAGAGCTGAGAGTCCAAGTGGAGTTTTGCAGCCTAATGTTTGCACGTTTCTTTCTTTGACAGATTGACTATTCAGATGTATGTCTGAATTGTTCAAAACTGCGTGAAAGCTCCTCTAACTGGGATAAAGAATGCAACTGTTTCGCCCACTTCACTCTGCAGGAAAATATGCCGGTAGGTAAATGTGTGGAACCCAGCATAGACTAAAGTTCCTATGTTTCTGTATGTGTAAGTAGTATACATTTTGCCCTTTAAATGACACTAAGCCAGTTCCTGAAGGGCTTTATATCAATATCTTTCACAAACCTACAGCTCTTTATACCCAAAATATGTCCTTTTAACCATTGTTGCTATTCGTTTTGTAACTCCCATAAATTAAGCAAGATCAGCTACATTAATACTTAGACTAGAAACCTCACAGCTGAAAATCAGAGCTGAAAGAAGTGCTGTTGATTCAAGAGGTGACTTCTCTTTCTTCTGAATCATTCGTGAGTCATTGCCTTAGTAGTGACCCAGTGCCACTCCCTGGTGTTAATTGGTACTGTGCAGTTGGGTAGGACCTTCTTTCAAACAAGACATAAAACTGAAGTGCTGGCCACTTTTAGTCAGTTAAACTCCTCCAGCTATTTCCACAAGTTACAGTGTTAATTGTCCAGTGTTCTAGGACAAAGCTAGTGATTTTGTTCTTCAGTTTCAGTTGGAAAAGGCATTCTTCATTTCCTGTGCTACACTGCTGGGTAACGTTGTTTTGTGCTGTTAAAGCAAACCTTCTGTTTTGTCCTAGGGGAGGGAGGGTGCATTTCAGTAGTGAATAAAGTGATCCTTTAAAGTTTAAACTGTGTGTTTGTTTAAATTTATAAAGCAGTTTTAGGATTCTTCAGAGTAAAGGGGCTATAAAACATTAGACGTGAAAATCCCTCAGCCATAAGAATGGGTTGAGATTTGAAGAACATTTGAAATGAAAAGTAAAAATGTCAGTTTCTCATATTGTATGTATAAACTGGTATTTCTGCTGCTTGTATTAGGGCTGGTCTGTAGATTCAAGAACACTTTCAAAAGAACTAAGGGCTTGTCTACATTGCACTGCAAACAGGCCAATGGGGGTGTGAACTGCAAACTGCTCTAACATGTTGCTCTCTATCTAGCCCTTGTAGACCTGGATGGTGCAAATTAAAAGTTATCTACCGAGCATTAACGTAATACTGTGGACTAAGCCAGTGCATGGTGTGCGGTACTGAAGGGGTCATTAGAGCACTCTGCAGTTCACATCTTCATTGATTGGTCTTTGGCACCATGTAGACAAGCTTCAAGTCTCCTTTTCAATAGGGACTTAGGAGCCCAAAGTGCCTAGGTCACTTTTCAAAATAATAAGATTTATACTCCTAACCTGGTAAGCATTTTTGAAAATTTTACCCTCGATCTATATCACTTCAGTGAAGCACAAGTTCTAACTTTACTTTACATTTATTTATTTTTTAAAAATGATAATTGCATTTAATAATCTTAACATAGTTAGAAAACTGTGGGTCCAATCCTGCAACCTTTACAAATAAAGAGACTGTAACCTCAGTAGAACTACTCAGACATTTCCAGAATTACAGCCAACAGTGCCACTTTAAACAAAATTTCTTGCTTGGGAAATCATGGTATTCTCTCCAGGCTCAATCCACAAGCCCAAGGTAAGTGAATGTTTCTGGTAAAATAGTTAGCTGAAATGTTAACAACACATCCATCAGGCTGTCATTCCCTCCTCCCCTCTCCTCCCCACTATGTTTTTTTAAAACAGTTTGTTAAAAAGACCTATATTAGTTATGTTCTCCTCATCCTATGTTATTCTCTTTTGTATTCTAGGGTGATATTTTTATGTACTATCGCCTGCAAAACTTTTATCAGAACCATCGTCGGTATGTTCTCTCCAGAAGTGATGCACAATTGCTAGGCCAAGATGTAAATGTAAGTTATTGTTACAGCATCAATATTTTCATCGGGTGGGGTTCTTAGTGTGTGGAGAATTACCTTAGCCTCGTTTAGGCTCACAATGAGGGAATCTGGATGGCTCTGGGGAATTGTAATGAGACAAAGCATTTGACTATTAGGTCCTTCTCCTGGTTCTTCAGTGGCCCATGTGAAATGAGCTAGTGAGAAAATGATGATGTCTTTGTAGAGAGGGAGGATTAAAGCATGGGTCTGAGAGTTGAGGTCTGGATTGTATTCCTGTCTGTGCCACAGACTTGCTGTGAACTTGGGAAAGTCACTTTGCTGCTCTGTGCATTAGTTTTCTCATTGGTAAAATGTGGATAAGACACAACAGGACTTCATTCACAGGAGTTTTCTTGGCACTTTGACATCATCTGGAAGAAGGTGTTACAGAAGCACAGATTATTTATTATTGGTGGCCCCAGTGGACTAATGTCTTCTTGTCCCTAGAAATGGGCTGTCCAGTTCATGGTTGGGGGTATAGCTGAGGAAACATGGGAAAGGTTGCACTGCAACTGCCCGTACTGCATTGTTTCTGTGGATAAATAAAGGCTATCAGCTGACACTCCAGAGAAAACCTTCATCTTTTACAACACTAACTAGAAAGGAATAGTAGCTTAAAACAAGAGCGCACAAGTGATGCTTATCAACTTCAAAGTCATGTCTGTTGGATGGTATTTTTAGTATGGGCTAGGGAATTATTCTGAATTGACCTATTTCTTATCTCTCTCACTCTTTCGGAGGAGCAGTTGGGTAGGAAGTATAGGGTCGGGAGGAAAAGGTTGTGACTTCACCATTCAGAAATGGATAATGAGAATTTGATATGTCGTAAGATCGCAGCACCTACAGCTTGACTATAGAGGAAATAGACTAAAAGTAGCTCTGTAAATGAGAGTCATAAATCTGTGCCCCATTTCTCTGGTTAAAAAATCATTTCTAGTCTTACACCTGCCTTTGGGTCTTTCTAACTTTTTTTTGGTTTTACAACCACAGTTGCCTTTTAAAAAAATGTTTCTCCTCTGTTGCTGTGTAATTTCAGATCACCAGAGTTCCTCCTGGGGTGTCTTGTTCCAACAAAGCCCCTCTATTTCCCCTCTAGGCTAGGCTGTAATTATAAAACAGACCTCAATATTTTTATTCCTCAGTTTCTTTAAATTTTGAAGCTCTATATCTGGGCCATCTCAGTTGTGGGCAATAGGAAATGTGGTCAGCTCCCTGGGGCTAAGTTCCCTTTCTCAGCTCTTTAGTGAGTGTCATCTCCTTGAGGTTAGAAGGCACTATAAGCCTTTCTGCTAACCTTTCCTACTTAGCACAGTTTGCAGAGATGTTGCAACGCTTCGGTAATTAAGTACATTCGGTATTCTAACTTTGATAACATAAATGATTTGATTGTCTTAGAAGTTGTAACATGCGAACAGGGAAGCTGTCCTAAGCTCAGTGCCTGGAAAAAGAGTTTTGATATGTGCTTCGAGGTCTCTACAGATCACCATTGCTGAGAATTGTTAGCATTATTGAAGGTTTGCTAGCAGTTTTAGACCCAATTTACATGAGTTGGGGACAGAGCTATATGGCATTTGTCGTGGGGAATTGATGACACCTAGCCATTTTTATGCATGTCTTCAATCCATGGTAAAGGCTTAAATAAGTCCAGTGTTTAGCTGAGTTTGGGAATACAGTTAAATGTCCTGTCTGTGCTGAAAAATGGAACCACCTGAGTCAGGGACTATAACATTGTAACTCGCTGTAATTGTTATTTGTAGTACTAGACTAGATGGGCCCTGAGTGCTGAACAGTCAGCCTTTGAATGCCAGGCCCCTTGAAGGAGTCTCAAATGGAGTTCCGACAGACTGAGACAACCAAAACCATTTTTTAACAGATCAGCCTGCCCTTACAGCAGCATTAAGGCCCATTGTTACAACATCACTGTAGCACAGCTGTGATTATACCATGGACTTCCACTGCAGATGGGACAAAGCCTTTTTATAATCCTGTTAACAGACCTAAGCTGCTTTTTCCGTGTTGCATGCATTCCCTTGTCTGGAAAATATGAATAGGAACAGAAAGAAGACCAGAGAAAACAAGTCTCTATTGTTTTCAATATGTTTAGTTTCTGCATAAACACCTTCATAATTTCTCCTGTGTAGTCAGTTGGTTTTCCCTGTTTGGGTGGATTTGTCACACAGCAACAGTCTACCTATGCTGGGAAGTATGCTCCCAGCAGCTGTATAGACATAACCCTCAGTCCACTAGACCACAGCAGGTAAGTCTCACCCTAGTCTCGTTCTATTTGGGCCCATCACTAATGTAATTGGAAAGCACTGGCAACGCCTACCACTCTTGGGTATTTGGTGCTTTTGTTTTTGGAAGGTGTTTTTGTCTTGCTTGTTTGTTTGCTGAAAGAGGGAAATAAGAGTAAAAGACTGACCAAAAGAAGTTGATCTGGAAAAGACATTTCTAATTGTTCTTTGACCTTGAGTTCAGATTCAGAACAGCTATTGTGCACCTTTCGCAACCTATCCAAATGGAACTCCAATGGCTCCCTGCGGCGCCATCGCCAACAGTATGTTCAATGGTAAGTATCTTCCACAGCTGATATATTCACCTGCACAGAGGTAGTCAATTTAAATATCTCTGTGTCCCAGAGACCTCACAGAGCCCTGTCTAAGTGCTGATCTTCGCATGTTCTCTGATCCTTACATCTCTGTCTCTCTCTCTCTCTCTCTCTCTCTCTCATATATGGCTGTTAAACCATTTGCAGGTGATATAGCACCCTGATTGCTGCACTGCAATGACTTCACTTACATTACTAGTGAGACTCCATGCGAGTGCAAGAATTCGCCCAGATGATCTGAGGAACTGTGGAATGTGTATCCTAGAAAAAGAGGAAGACAGTATTTTACAGACTGAACCTTATATTCTTCCTATCTTGACAACAGGCTATGGGGCTACGTCTAGACTGCCGCTTTTTATCGGCAAAAGGTATGCAAATTGTGCTCCGCAATTTGTGTACCTTTTTCTGATAGTTTTGTCAGAAGAGGCTTTTCTGAAATTTGGCCTGTCTACACTGAGCCAAATTTCAGGAAAACCTCTTTCAGAAGAGCCCTTCTTCCTTGTGGCATGAGAAAGATAGGGCTTCTGAAAGAACTCATCTGCCCTTCTGCAAAAAAATGTTTGTATCCCGGAAAAACTCTGTGGTCTAGACATTGCCTGGGTGAGCCTGAAAAACTCGACTTCTACAGGTTGGACCTCCAAAAACTGGGGCTCCCTCATCCAGTAACATCCATGGTCTGGGACCAGGGCTGGAGCCCTGGTAGCACAGCTGGGGCTGTGGCAGCCGTGGTAGCACAGCTGGGGCTGTGGCAGCCCCAGTAGCTGGGCCAGGGCCAGGGATGCGGCAGCCATGGCAGCCCCAGTAGTGGGGCCAGGGACACAGCATCCCTGGTAGCAGAGGCGAGGCAGGGACTTGGCAGCCCCAGGCCAGGGCTGAGGCTGCTGTAGCCGTGGCAGCAGGGTTGGGTAAGTGGCAGTCCAGGCTGCCGGGGCCGCACCATCATGGCAGCCCAACAGGGGGAGCGGCTAGGGCTGGTAGCAGAGAGGGTAGGCAGGCTGGGGGGCCAGTAACAGGGGACCTCGCCTGGTCCAACAAATTCCCTCATTCGGGGCCAATCAGGTCCTGAGGGTGCTAGACCACAGAGGTCCAACCCGTACTTCAATAGAGAGACCAGCTTAAAAGTGCGTGGCTCATTCTTGTTATGGAGAATCTGATTTAGGCTTGATCTGCACAAACAGTTGCACTGTCTTAACTAAAATTGTGTTTCTAAGATGATGCAAAACTCTCTATGGATACACTTGTATTGGTTAAATAATCCTGGCTTATAGTGATTTAACTTGTCGATGAATTTACATGTGCAGACTAAACTCTTTTAGCTAGTTTTAAATCAGCGTAAAGCCAGCTTGTGCACATCAACTGCTTTTGTACAAGCATAATTACAGCAAATCGTATCTTTTTCCCCCCCGATATAGTTATACTGATACAGCAACTCTAATATGGACACCGTTATATTAGTATATCTTGCTCCTCTTCTCACAACTTCAGTGTGTAGAGAAATAAAGACAAATCAGAATGCTTCTCCAAGGCACGAATGGCGTGGGTTATAGTTTTACTGAAAAATAAGTGCAATTTATACAGCAAGGTAACTTTCTCCTGTAAGATCCTGGTAGAGACAAGGGACAGGTAGTTTTTAACTCTTTGTATTTTATTGAGGAAAACCCCGGGTGGGGGGGTTTAGTGTTGACCTCAGCTAGCAACATTGTGGTGAAAACTATCTGTATTCTGTCTCCACCAGGATTTTACATGGAGAAAGCTATTCTGATTTTGTTCTCAGAAGCTACCAAGTTATCGTTGACAAGCTAATTAATAAAGAATTAGTTATCAGGTTTTTAAAAAATCCATTAGTTCAAAGTGGTAGCTATTTGTTCCATTATCTCTTTGCATATTTTTCTCAACATGGACAAAAATTTACAGTCTGTTCCATAAAAATGCAAGGGTAGCACATAACTCTAGTATACTTTCCCTTCATTTCTTTTTGGATGTTGGAAAAGATGATTAGAAGAAATTGCTGGTAACAAACTACAAAGGAGCTTTAGCCTATAGCAGCTTCAGTTAATGAGTCTTCTTCCATATGACTTTGACATTTGATTTTTGCATATAATAGAACCTGTTTCTGAAATGCAAGTGGAAACTTCAAACTGCAAACTGGATCACATTCATTTCAGTTACCCTATCTGACAAAATCCAAAGCAGAGTACCTGTAATTAGAAAAGTAAGCCCTTTCATAGACTGTAACTAGCATTCCTGGTCTAGCATCTCAGAACAAACAAACAATTTCAGGTGACACAATCCCAAGAATTTGATCACAGAGGAATCATGAGATAGCATCTGTGAGTATTCTGTCAGAGTGACACAAGGAGAATTTTCAATAGGGATATGGTCAGCTTTTTACATTGCCAATTCAGGAAAGGTAAATGGTCCTTTATTTGTGAAGCACACAAAATGTGTACATGATAAAGTAATGATAAAACCCTCACCTAGTCTTTTCTTTCCATTTGTTCACAGGACTCTCTCTTTCTCCCTCCCTCTCACTCTGTTCAGAGTTTCATCTGGTCACGTTCACTACTGGAGTGACTCTTGGAAGTTGTAGGCCTATTAATAACATATATTACTTCGGCTCTACCTGCAGATACTGTTCAACTTTTTTACTATGTGAACTCATCCACTGCTATCCAAGTGCCATTGCTGAAGAATGGAAATAGTTGGTGGTCAGATAAAAATGTGAAATTTCGGAATCCAACATCATACAATCTTTCTTCTGCATTTGCAGGTAAGAATGATTCCATTGCCATGCCTTAGTACAGAAGTGTTTCTTCTGTTTGTGGAAATCTTCTGCGACAGGCACAATCTCTTGGAGAAGGGTCTAAATGTTCTTCCTGAAGGCCCAGGAGAACTTGCCCAGGAGAAGCACAGTGAGAGCAACCTCACGAGATCTTCTCCAGCTTTTCAATGGGAAATTCACCACATTTGGGAAGGAGACTGGGAGATGCTATGAAGAAAAAAAGATGTTCTAGACGGTCAGGACAGTGGAGCCCCACTATGTTCCTCCTCATCCTCACCCACTAAAGGTCCGGGGCAAAATGCATTAACCAAATGGAATCACATATTAAATACGTGTTCATCAGCACTGTTTTGCTATTACTATTAGTTTGTATTGCAGTAGCATATAGTAGTCCCAGTCATGGGCCCAGAACCCCATGTTGCTAGGTGCTGTACAAACACAGAACACGAAAACGGCCCCTGTCCCTTCAGAACGAACAACCTAAATATTGTAGAACACCTTTCAAATTAATGACAAATAAGATGCATATGGGTGTTGCTCTTTTAGAGCATTTGTACGTATCCAGAAAAGAATCAGTGAATAAAAAAGAAAAAAATAAAGGTGAACAATGAAATGCGGAGGGAAAGTTGCCTTATAATTAGAGTGGGGTACTATTCCTGTACATGTCACTTTGCCTCTTCTGAATGGTTTCTCCATTTATCAGATGAGGCTAATACTATGTACCTACACCCACAGAGGTTTTGTGAGGTGAGGTTCATTAATGTCTGAGAGGTGATCTGAGATCTTTGGATGGAAAATGTGTTCTGCTCTGTGTCTTGTGGATAATGGATAGAACCTTTGTCTGGTCTGTATTTTTGGTTGAACATCAGAAATCCAGAAGGATTAAATAATTTTAACTACCTATCTTAGAGGTGTTCTAACCATTTATAGCTCATCCCTAGTCTCCATCTTCCTCTGCAGGAACAGCAAGGCCTCCTTACTGGCAGAAACCAGCCTATTTACTGGATGAGAAGGATGAAAGGAACAATGGCTATATAAACGATGACCTTATCGTCTGGATGCGGGTGTCAGCCTTTGCCACGTTCAGAAACCTTTACCGTCGCCTCAGCCGTACAAACCAATTTGCTGATGGTCTCCCAGCAGGGAATTACACCTTCCACATTACCTACAGTATCCTTTCCTCTTGTTCAAGGCACTCCTTAATTTTTAGGCAGGTAAAAAATAAGGATGTGAGTGAGTAGTTGATGAGTGACTCGATTAGTCGCTTCCTCCCTGCCCCCCTTGCTGCCTCTGCCAGAGAGAGGCAGCAAGGGAGGAGGTGCAGGATCTGGTGCAGGGGAAACTGACTTAAAAGCCGGGTCCCCCCAGCACCATCTCCATGGGGTGCAGTGGGGATCTGGTGACGCTTCTGCCTTTGAAATGTAGCAAGGCTCTTGCTACATTTCAAAACCAGAAGTGATGTAGGGAATCTGGGGTTAGCTGTGGACTCGAGCAGTCCCTTGCTGGCCCCGCGCTCCCTGCCTTTGAAATGTACAGGAGCCCCCCCCGAGCTCTTGCTACATTTCAAAGGCGGAGGCACCTTTATCAGCTAATCAAATAGTTGATGCAAATTACATCGACTATTCGATTAGTTGATTAATCTAAATTTAACATCCTAAGTAAAAAAAAGGAGATGCCTGTTAGTGTGGTAATGTACGCCAGTAATATAACAAAAAAAAACCTAGTTTGGGGGCAGCCCTGGATTTCCTGCAGCCTGGGCTAGTGCAGTTAAGATATGTCATTTAAATGGTCCTTATCAGGCCAATATGTGACACTAGAGTTAACTGCTGAGGCAGCTTCAGGCATGAACTGTGGCTGGAAGCAACACCAGCTTTGGTACAGATTCTGGGAAAATAAGAGACCTGGGCTTTATCCACACAGCAAAAATGGAGGGATGGATTGATACTGATATAATTATACTCCTCTCGCTTCCCATGTGGAACAAAATACAGGACTATGTAGCACTTTAAAGACTAACAAGATGGTTTATTAGATGATGAGCTTTCGTGGGCCAGACCCACTTCCTCAGATCAGATAGTGGAAGCACTATCTATTCCCATGTGGACACACTCCAGGTTTCTCTACACTGCAGTCAAGGTTGTGAATGGCAGCTTGTGGTTCTCTGGCTAGTGTACTAAAAACAAAAGTGAGAATGCCATGGCATGCACTTCCATGAGGGCTGCGTGCATGAGTACGCAGTCCTGGGAGTCAAGCTGGCTTGTGGAGCCCGTGCTGAAGATCGTGGGAGAATCTTCCCTTTTGTTTTTAGTGGGCTAGCTAGAGTCCCACTAGCATGGAGACATTTACATGAGCTGTCATTAACACCTTCGGCTGCAGTGTAGATGCCCCTTACTCTACTGTGGGAGAGCTACTTTCTGGCTCAGCTGATGTTAGTGGCTCTCAGCTTTTCCAGACTGCTGTTCCCCTTTCAGGAGTCTGATTTGCCTTGCATACCCCCAAGTTTCACTTCACTTAAAAATGACTTGCCTATAAAAATCAGACATAATGTCTTAGCACACTATTACTAAAAAATTGCTTACTTTCTCATTTTTAACTATATAATTATAAAATCAATCATGTCCTGAATGTGCTGGACCAGGGAGGTCCAACCTGTATTAGTTTGTACTGACTTGGCTAGTGCTTTGTATGTGGTCTGTTATCAGACTAGGAAAATATCTAGATGAGTTGATATATCCCATGGAAGTTCTCTGTGTACCCCGGGGGTAGACTCACTCCTGGTTGAGGACCACTGGACTAGATGGTTAAGAGCCTCCAGTTTACATTTCTTGGGAAGAGGTTTAAGTTAAACTGAATTAAATTGTCCACACATGGGCTTATACCGGAATAGCTATTTGGACATGCATAGTAAAACTCTTCCATATAGACAAGGCCTTCGATGAAGAAATATGACTTAGAATTGAGAGGTGGGGCCATAACAAAGATGCTATGTTGAGTGTCCTCATAGCAGAGGCTGAAGTGACAAGGACAATGCTAAAAGGTCATTCAGTACAATAGCAACCTAAAAGGTATTTTCCCAGTAAGTTTTGCAGGCTGCTTTTAAATATGATGATGCAGCTCCACTGCAGTACAAAGCTATATGTGCATAAATCTGACATCATATTATTAAAGAAATCCAGTGTAATTTTGCTAAGACTGTAGATGCACCAAATGTATATGAATTTCTTACCCTCGCCCAACCATTTTGGGGTTTGTGGAGCCACAAGAGGCAAGGGGATATAGAATAGGTAAAAGTACCATAAATTTTTTTACAAAAAATGCAAAAATTCCTGCCTACTTTGAAGAGTATTTTTTGCACTCTCCTCACTTTTTATGTCATCCTGATTGTTAATGAAACTTTAACTTTGCCTAATCAGATTTCCCTGTAACCAAATTTCAAGGCAAAAAGCAGCTGGTTCTCTCGACCATCACGTGGAGTGGAGGGAGTAACCTTTTTCTGGGAATCGCCTACACGGTTTCTGGCGCAGTAATAGTGCTGGCAGGCTTTGTCATTGCTGCAATTCACTTAAAGCGGAGAAAAAAGAAAACATACTTTCAGAGACATCCCAAATGACATAGGTTTCTGAACAAACATCAAGATACACCTGTGAGCTAGTGTACGGGGGCACTGGGGCGGGCTATGGACCTTTCATGCTGTCTTTCATTTCAGTCATGACATGGATTTGGTAAATGCAAAGGAGTCATAAGCAAAGTGATGATTTGTCATAACCCAAAACAAACATAATTCAGTCAGGGTGGCTTATGGTCTTATTAGCATATGAATTACATAGAAGTACATTTTCCCCTAATGATTGCCCGTCAAAGTCCAAGATGAGGATCAGTAAGAGAAATCTTAGCAATTTTAGAACTACAAACTCCAGAAAGGATATTGAGTACAAATACCCAAGCCAACTGGCCAACCGCCCAGGTCCTTACTCAGTCTTCTGATCTAAGTCCTTATTCAGGTAGAACTCCCATTGACTTCACTGGGAGCTTTCTGTGAGTAACAGTTGATGCCCTGATCCAACCCATCAGGCACTCTCACTGAAATGAGTGGGACTATTCATATGCTTGAAGTTACATACAAGCTTACGGGTCTAATTTTAAAGGTATTTAGGGCTTAACTCACACTGATTTCAGTGGGCGTAAGGTGCCTAAGTGCCTTTAAAATTGGGGTTCTAAGAGCTTTGCAGCGTCGATGCCTGAGTAACGATCTTGAGATTTGGGCCTTTCGGAGTACACCTTTGGACATTAGGAGTTGGGAGAATCATCTTGCTTAACTGAAAGGAGTTGAGTAGAGTTGATTCCTCGCTGAATGCATTTAAACCTTCTTTGCAGCTATTTAGCTGAAGACTGTTTTCTGTCAGGCTGGAGTAAAGGGTCAGCTGTTCAGTGATTTTCTCTGATCAAAAAGCTAAAGTTCAGACTCTCAAGAAAAAGATAGGGCTAAAACTTAAACATGACCATTTAAATGTCAGTATGAACTATTTCTCTGCCGATCGCTGCAGCAGAAACATCTAGCTAACTTGCTTAGACCATAGTCCCAAATTGTCTCTTGCTCATCTGTGCCAAAAAGCTTCAGTAGTCCGCTACAGTCGCCAAGACCTCCAGCTTCTTACCAGATGACTTCTATGGCATTGCCAGTTGAAAAATCAGAGACAAATTGAAAATATAGGGCAGGATGAACTTCATTGAATTTAATCTAAAAATAAATACACAGACTGCTTAATTGTGTCATTCGTTTTCAAGGTTAGTTCATTTATAAACCTTCATTTTTTAAAATGTAAATAAGCATAAGGGAACAGAATCTGCTGCAGAATCTAGGAACCTTGCTGCAGAATGTAGGTCAAATTTGCCATGGAGAACATGGATGACTATTAATGGGAGGTTTCATGATGAAAGTGCAAATGAAATTAAAGCTAATATCATTTACTTAAAATGAGTTTCTGTGTTCACTATTTTATAGTCATTTATAAACTTCCCAAAATTAAAAAAAAAAAAAACCTAACATTGATCGCCAGAGCTTATTACATACATTAACTAAGTAATCCTCCCATCACCCTGTGAAATAGTCATTAGCCTTATTGTACAAATGGGGAAGTTGAGGCAAAGAGAGTTTTTACATTTAGGAGCTTACAGGCGGGTCTACACTTAAAATGTTGTAATGGCGCAGCTGCACCGATGCGGATGCACCATGGTAGAACTTCATTGAAAATGCTATTATGCTGATGAGGGCTTTTGCCATCAGTGTACTTAATCCACCTCCATGAGAGCTGGTTGCTATGTCAGTGGGAGAAGTCCTCCCATCAACATTATGCAGCCTACAGCTGGGGGTAGGCCGATATAACTGCAGTGCTCATGGGTGTGGATTGTTCACACTCCTGAGTGACATAGTTATACCAGTGTACGTTTATAGTGCAGACCTGATTCTTTCCCACCACCCAGAATGCACAGAGACACAGACAGATTTTTGAGCTAAGAAGTATGTAGTTTATTTGCTGCTTTAGTGGGTAATAGGTCCACTGAAACAGTGCACAGAATAGGATTAAATGCAAGTGTCCCCCCTCCTCCCAGACATTCAGGTGCTTGTCATAAATACGTTACGAAATTCCTCATTATATGTGGCATAAACTTGTTTTCTCCCTAGCACTAAGATTAGTTTGCTGGCCCAGTTTACTGGATGAGGTTGCTGGTTGTTCTCTTTTCTTTCCAGACAAGCAGGCTTCTTTTCACGTGTCCCAGCACCTAAAAATATGCATTCTAGGGATGTAAAAAATGGTTAAAAATGTAACCATATAACTGTTAAAAATCCTAGTGGTTATGCATATACTGAAGAGCCCACAGCACCCTGGGAGTGGGGCCAAGAGATGGGAGCGGGCTTATAGTATAAGTAGCATGGAGTGGGGCCAAGAGCCGGTACATGGTGGGAGCCAGTTTATAAGCCGCCTCTCAGCCTGTGTCAGCTCCCAGCCACTGTCCCCGCTCCCGGGGAGCTAGCTGCACTATGGGCTCTGCAGTATAAGCTTGATATTGCAGAGCCCACAGCATGTGGCAGCAGCCATCTCTCTGGGAGCAGGGTTGGGAGCCTGCATGTAATTGTAATTGAAACCGATAAGTTGATACTTCTTGGTTAATCGTTTAAATAGTTACACCTTTACATCCCTAATGCAATTCTGCATGTTACATCCTACATGTCACCTCCTTTTCTTGTTTTATGTGTACTCACTATCCCATTACTTGTTTCTACACTCTATTACACTTCTTCATTCCTTCCAGTTAGTATGTCTTCCTGCACAATACGTGGGCTTTGTGATACAGGGTGCCATCTGTGTTCTGCCACTCTTGTCTAATATTTCCATACAGAATGTCCATTATTACAGTAGCATCACTAGCTGCCTTGTTCCTCTGTCACGCCTGAATAAGTCCGTGGCAGAGTCCTTCGATACAGGTGACCATCAATTTGATGATTATTCCTAGCTCTGTCCTTCAGTGGACTTGCTATACACAACTCAAATCCATGCCCTACATATCTCAGGAATTGGAAAAGGTTCAGAAAAAGGCAACAGACATGATTAAGGGTTTGGAATGGGTCCCATATGAAGAGAGATTAAAAAGACTTGGACTTTTCAGCTTAGAAAAAAGGAGACTAAGGGGTGGGGAGGATAATGATAGAAGTCTATAAAATCATGACTGGTGTGGAAAAAGTGAATAAGGAAAAGTTATTTACTTGTTCCCATAACATAAGAATTAGAGGTCACCAAATGAAATTATTAGATAGCAGGTTTAAAACAAACAAAAGGAAGTTTTTCTTCATGCAGCGCACAGTCAACCTGTGGAACTCCTTGCCAGAGGATGATGTGAAAACAAGGACTTTAACAGGTTCCAAAAAGAACTAGATAAATTCATGGAGTTTAGGTCCATCAATGGCTATTAGCCGGGATGGGTAGGAATGGTGTCCCTAGTCTTTGTCAGAAGCTGGAAATGGATGACAGAAGAGGGATTACTTGAGGATCCCCTGTTCTTTTCACTCCCTCTGGGGCATCCGGCAGACAGGATACTGAGCCAGATGGACTTTTGGTGCGACCCAGGATGGCCATTTTTCTTATGTTCTTATGTAAGAATACCAGCATGAGACTCCTTTCCCAATTAATGTTCATGGACCTGGAAATGTTGAACCCAGAACACACAATGTCTTGGTGAACATTTTGCATCAATAGACACATAACCACTCTATTAAGCAAAACACAAGCAAAACATGCAAATTATAATTAACTTCTGTATAAGACAAATGATTATCACTGGCTTCAGGTGTTGTATTCCACTTTCTATGTTAAAATGCATTAAGTCATCCCACAAGTTATTGGCTTCTACTAGTCTCTTGTCTTTTCCCAACCTTGTGGTAGTTTTCCCATCTCACCCACACTTAACCTGCGGATATGTGACTCTTGTTTCTTGAGCATTGCCCCATACAACCTCTGCTGACTTCAGCAAGGCCCTCCAATGCATTGATAACAGAATCTCTCATTCGAATCTTCGCTGACCAGGTTACATTTTGAGTGATAAGGGGGGGGGGGCACCATTTGCCAATTTTCATTTCCCAATATTCTTTAATGACACATTGCTGCACTGTGTGCCTTCTGAGAGTATTACTCAATTTCTGTGCCCTTCCAAAGTGATATTTGACACATTATCAGGATTGTTTAAATCAGGGCTACTCAACTTTGGAAGCCTGGGGGCCACAATGATACTCACAGCACATGCCAAGGGCTGCACCTTATGTGTGGGTGCATACACCTGCAAATATATATGCAAAGAGTTTCTTTCCCACTATGCCCTGGCGCTCCTGGCACCTCCTCTCTGGGGGCTAGAAATGCCGACACCCTGTACCCGTCTGTTCCAGCCAGCCCGTCTGCTTGCATCTTTCAATGCTCACTCCACCTGGGAGATGCCTCGCCATTGTGGATCGTGTTCTCAACAGAAGCCATGTTCAAAGGATCCCACCTATGGGCTGCATGTTGAGCTCCATGTATACCCAAACATGTCCCAGAGAAATCTGCATGATCAAGCATTCCTTCCTCATCCTTTACTGCCCACTTATTATCTTTCATACGGCACATGAGTGACTCAATAGTAAAATGACAACATTAATGATTGGATAGGTATTTACGAGAGTTCTATTCAAGGGACTGACCATCAGTACAGCACATTGAGTCCATTCACAAATCGTAACCTTCTACCACCTAGGGTCCATTTGAAACTAACGTTCAATTTTACAGAATAGAAAGAATTCCATACTACTGGCCAATGTCCATGTAATAAGCTCCCAATTATACTTAGGAAATCGTTTAACAAATGTAATTGAGCCATGTCTCATTTAGCACAGTCTTTCCCCCAACTGGGATTGCAAATTAGACTAAGGAGAACAATTTTTAAATGTTTCTTGATGACTGTGGTGGTTTTTAGGAATTATACCTGCTTTTGGCTCACCTCTCATAGGTTGGCTCCTATATTCATGGCATAATCTAATTTCCTACACAGATTTTCTGTATCACCTGCTTTTAGTATTCCAACTGCCATACCTATTCTTCCTATCTAGCCTCTCTCCCTCTCTTTCCTCCCACACACATACAGACCTTTTCTTTTTTCCAAATACTTTCCTCATTCATAATTTCTCCATTCTTACAACTGTTTATATTGCATGTGAGCAGTTTGGACAGGTCTGAGTAATACTTATATTGCTAGGGTTCCAAGTAATCTGTGCAACAACCATGGATATATTTTCAATTATTTGTTTCTGCCTTTCCCAATTCTCGCAGTGACCACCTTTTCTATATATAGATCTGGCTTCCTTGCTCACCCCCCATAGAACATTACAGTTGTCTGAACAAATGTTGTATACTTTGTTGTACAGTGTCACCTTACGTTCACAGAGGCCTGTAGTCAACTTGTTTACTGTGAAAACTAGTCATGTTTTGAATCTTAAAGATGCTGGCACTTCCCAATAAGTGGCCTAATGGTCTAAAATAATTCCACTCATAATTCTTGCTTGCAAAGGAAAGTGCTGCAAAGCCATTGCCAGGACTACTTAAAACCTGATCTTATAATGCTAAACTGTAGCCAGCACTTGGAAGCATATGGATCTATATATTTTTATTACACACAGAAAAAGAAGGGACACCTGCCAAAAGCTGAACACAAGCTTCTAAATTTGTCTTGCCAGAGTTGATGACATCATAGATGCTTAAAGCGTTGCAGGGCATCTGGTTTTCTTGTCATCAACTGTTTACAGAGCAGATAAATATCAGAGAAAATTATTGTAAATGAAATCTTATTTCATCTGAATGTTTTAGGGATAATAAAATAATTGGAGGGATGAATAATTGAATAATACTGGTAAATTATTGAAATCAAGTGACAATCTAGATTCCTATAAGAGGGAATTTTGGGCTAATGTGACTAGGGTTAGTAGGGTTTTTCTGTATTTTGTTTATGTCTGTGTATGTGTTTTAATCAATTTACTTGTAATTTTGAATCTATTGCTAATTTGAATTCTGACATATTTACCTTTTAAAGTGATGTAGTTTGACTTTAAAACTACATACAGAAAAATATCTTACTACTATAAAAATCTTATTTTGAATCCAAATCTATTTTGTAAGTGAGAGTGCAGCATACAAGGGATTTATATTTTAATGTCAAAAACTGATACACTGCTTATATTTTGTTGCCAGCTCCCATCAGGATTGAATTTCATTAATAGGAAATATATATTAACTGAAGCATGAATTACAGGACATTTCAATAGCACATGGGTTATAATATTTGCCAAGTCCCTTTCAGGCTTTTTAGTTTCATTACTAATGCAGAAACATCCAACATCTGTCTGCCTTGGTTAGTTTTCTTCTGTTGCAAACAGGCACATTTGCTTAGCTCATCTGGGCCAAAAATAAAAGAAGGATGGACTCTCGGATTATTGTGAAAGGCCTATGATCTACAGTAACTGAAAGGCATAGTACACTGTAGCTATTCTATACAAGTAGCTCTTCAGCATGGAGATTATTATTAATAATATATATAATGCTGTAAACTTTAATGATGCATTGCAGTGTAAAACACATTTCCTGCCACTAAACAAGCAAAGTAAAACCAACATGTTGCCAGCCTACACAAGAACTGTATCTGAACAACTTTATTTTTAAGTAGGATTTTAAAACAAGTTCCATTACTTGCAATAATGGGGCACCAGTGGCATGTTTCCTTTTGAGTCAGTATTAAATCCCTGCTTTGGTATAGCATTATGGACACAGGGCTGTTGGGACCTATTCTTGACCTCCACAGTCATTAAAAATATTGTGACACATTTTCCAAGAGTAACTGACTGCCTGACCGAATTCCAGTTTGGGTAATTGTATTATGCCTGCATAAATTCCCCATCAGTTTCAGTTGGATATGCTATTTGTCCTCTCCAACTGTCCTAAGTGTCTATTCTGTAATGTTACTGTGTGTTGGGAAATAACTGTTCCATTTTACATCAGAGGAGGCTGTCTTTGATGGGCAAAGTGGTTCAGTCTATAAAAGGTGTTGGATATAAAAAAGATTCTACAAATGTTAGTCATTATAATAATCTGGGTAATTACAGTGTTAGATGTAAGTAGTGCCTGACCTTGACTCGGTGTTTCATGTTGACATGCCATTCTCCCAGTGATGCTTTCACAATATACAGTTGCCAGCGAGGATAGCACTGGAGATTCACATTGCTGTTACTTGAGAACTGCCATGAACTTTTAACCTAATCCCAAACATTTTGATGCACTGATTATAATAGTACAATTAACAGTGCCATTTCTTCTTGCATGGAGGAGTCATCAAAAGAACAAGTCAACTGTCTTTGGATAGTACAATTTGACAGATGGTTTTAATGTGAGACTCTGATTTTTCACAGTAGCTTTTAATTGTTTTCAGTCTGAAAGCCATAAAAGTCTAACAGCTGGTAACGACTAGATTGTTAAAGATTTTTATTCAGAGCTTTGATGGTTGAAATACGGTATAAAAGAAAATGACAATTTTCACCCAAGTATGATTTTTATGCTTTTGGTGGTGTAGCTAGGGAGTGCTTTTCAGAGGAATAACTGTTTTACATTATTATGAGGCTTTTGGTGGGGTGTGGGGAACTCCCCTAGACCAATTTTGCTTAGGTTTGGTTGAGGTTTGCCTGTTAAAAATACCTATGTGAAAAGGGACACTGTCACTGAAGAGAAGAAAGTTGTCTTGAAGATGTCATCTGTGGTTGATGAAGCATTCTGCAAACATGAATTTAGGGACAGAGGCAGGAATTTCCTGGAGATATGAGCTGTATCTCCCCTCTTCTTTCCCTGGCAGATCAGACAGGCTTCTAGTAGTTCCAGGAGAATAAGGTAGACTGGAAACACAAAACCATCATGGCAGACATACTTGTAGATTTAGTTCTGGCATGGACTTACAGAAAGTATGTGATGAATGAATCTGTGAGCTATGATTGTGATCTCGCAAGCTGAGGCTTGTCAATTACTTGGATGAAGGGTTTCCAAAGAAAATCAAAGGTATTGGGGATTCAGTTCCTCTAAGATAGTCCTGAAACAATAACTTGATTTGGCTCTAGAAGTTCTTTGCTCCTGCGGGCACCATCTTTCATGGGAAGTACAAATGAAAAGTCTGACACTCGTCACATGGTGTCTCAATAAAACTAGATTTGCATTTGTGACATTTTTCCCATCATGAGAATCCTTTCACATCCTCCTGTGCATTTGAGGGAAGTCATGTGCATTTTCTCTATATTTGCTCATCTTGTCTGTAGGCATTTATATTGTATTTCTTGCTTTAGTAACTGAATGCTTTAACCAGTACTTGGAAACATTTCAGCTTTAAAAATTTGCTGATGATTCTGCAAAGCACATGTGGTTTTGATCAGGTAATTTGTATTCTTCCTAAGTATTAAGTACCTGTCACAAAAATGAAATAATGTTTTATTGCAGTTTACTGCAGGGCATAGATGCTATAAACAGTAGTATACTATTCTTTATCTCCTAATAACTGTAATTAAAATGGTTTTTTTCAGCGTTTGTTGTGTTTTGAAAATGGAGCCTGATTGGTCAGATCTGATAGAGTATGGCCCTTTTATGAGATGTAACCAAAATAGTTTGTTCATTTTGCTAGCACCAGGTATCTTATTGGAATGAAGAAATTCTATTGACCCTATAGATTATTAACCTGGGCCTGAAGCGGCTCATTTATATTGGTGAAATTCAGCTCCCTTCTGTCAGATTTACAGTGTTGTGCATTAAATCCACATTGACTCCATTTCATCCCTTCCCTGTTTACTGCTGTGTGACTGTTAATGATGCTCCAGCTACAGTGGCTGTCAATGAAAATAAAGGGCACCACTCTCTCTTCCCCTGCTCGGGGAACTGGACTGCGACTAGAAGCTGGTGTGTGACGCACACGCAGGTAGGGAGGAGATGGGGGGGGGGGCGGTAAGGGCTTTCCCTTCCCTGCTTTTCCTGGGCCGGCCTCTAGGGGGCAGCCAGCAGCGAGCGGGCCGCCCCTCCCACCCCTTAAGAAATCACTGGTGCAGCGGCATGGCTGCTCGCCTCTGATTGGCTGGAGAGGTAGCCAGCCAAGCGGCCTGGAGCGGCTGGCCAATCAGCTGGCGACTAGCGTTGATCGTTCTGCCCAATTAAACCCCCAGGAGCGGCCGTTTGAAAGAGCGGCCGTTGGGCGCTGCGAGGTAGAAGCGGTTATAAGGACCGGGGCCGGCCGCGGCGGGTAAGGCGGCGGCGAGTGCTTCGGCGCGCGGGTCCTGCTCGGCAGCTGCGCCGGGGACTCCTGACGCCGCTTCTTCCCCCCACTCCCGGTTGCCTGAATTCGGATTAGGCGCTCCTGTGTAGACGCGCGCTGGGGTGATACTGGTTCTGTCGGGTCACCGGGCGCTGTGGAGGTTGGTGCCCGCGGGGCCTGGCGGTGGCACGTTCCCCGCTGCCTGAGGTGAGGCGGGGCGGGCGCTGCGCGGCAGGGAGAGGCCTCGTCCCGCTGCTGCGCGCTGCAGAGTAGATGGGGGAGGCGCCGCTTGGGTGCGTAGCCAGGCCCGCAGGGGACTTGCTGCCCGCGCCGCTGCCATATACCCCTGCTAGCCGGGCATGTGCTTCCCGCACAAGTGTAGCCAGGCCCAGATCCAGGAGCAAGCGCCGGCTCAGTCCTGTGCTTTAGCCACCAGGCTGCGCTGCCTCCTTTACTCTCCCCTTCCGGGGGCGGGGTGTGTGTGTTAAACCTGAGACCTGAGCTGACCAGTTCAAAGTGGATCAAAGACCAGTGTTAAACTGGTTGAGGTTCCCCTTTGCTCGGAACTTTCAGGGGTTTAACAGGACCGATTTTTAAATCAATTTTGCTAAACCACTAATGTTAAAACTGGTTTAACAGGACCATGGGTGAGCCAGCGTTTTCACCAAACTAATACTCAATGTACCCGTCTGCTGGTGCAGACCCTGGCTTGTCCTATTATTTCAGAGTCAAAGTCAAAGTAGTTACAGCAGAAATGGGCAAAGAGCCCTTTGCTGCCAAATCTAGCCTGCCAAGCCAATGGATCTGTCCCCTGGGTTCCCTGCTGTTCCCCCATCCCCAGGCCAGTGAGGGCCTAGGGGTGGGAGGGGAGAGCACAAACTCTCCCCTCCCCTGCAAGAGTGCCTGCAGCTAGTGCCTTTGGCCGGGGGAGAGGGGTTAGCTTTGCGTGCTCCCTGCCCCCAGGTCCATCAGGGCCTGGGAACTGGGAGTGCACAAAGTCTCTCGTGTCCTGTCCCCACCCTTCCAGGGGCGCAAAGCAGCTAGAGAGACACTGGCTGTTTTAAAACAGCCGGCTGTGTCTCTAGCCACCACACACTCTTGTGGGTGTCAGACTTCACACAGTGATTGGTCTGGGGGCAGGGAGAGTGTGTGTGGTCATCTCCTGCTAGGCACCAAGAGGGAACTGTTTTACAACAGCTGGTATTTCTTTCAAGGGATGGGGAGAGAGCACAATAAGTCGCCTGGCCTGGCCTCTTTCGCTGGAGGCCCTGCCTCTTCTGTTGGAGGCCCAGCACCAATTCAGAAATTTCTGAGGTGGTCCCCTTTTAAAAATTATTGCCTGCCTCTGAGTTAGTGATGCTGGGTTATTTATAAACAAACAAGACCTAAGGTTCATGCTTGTGGTGTCTCCACTAGTGAGTTTACTTGGTGGCTATACTGTAAAAAACATACACTGGAAACCTTACCCCAGTTCAGTCTCCTATGTTTCTGCCACCCAAATTGGATAACATCTTTTTTCCTTTAGCCTGAAACTTGCATTCACAGTGGAAGCCCAGATGTATGGGTTTTTTGTTCTTAATTTTTACTTTCTTTTGGAGGAGGCAGGAATTTTATAAAATCAAGGGAGACGTGGACTAAAATGTTTCATTTTAATTTTTTATTTTAACTCTCAAAGATGCCTTCTGTAGCTCAAACTTATTCAGCAGAAGTCTTCAATGTTGATGACTATAGCCTTTGACATGTCTGAAGTTGCATTGATCATGGCAATTTCCTGTGTAATTTATTGCAAGGTTACTTGCTCTCGCAGAGAATCCAGGAAGTCTGCAGCTCAGATTTTCTCAGGATCTTCAAGAGCAATTCTGCTCTGAAAATTGACTTTTAAAATGGCATAGAGAGGCTTCATGTTTGTTGATTCTCAATGACTCAATATAAAGTGCTTGTTTTATAAGCAACACCTTGATTTTTACGACTAGAAGTCATGCAAGTTCGTATTGGGGATTTAAAAGTAAAGGTGATTTTTCCTGGTTACCTCAATACCAAAACATTCTCGTCAGGATTTTGGCAATTGTAAATTCAGTAACAGTGACCAATAGGGATGTAAATGACCATGAAAATTGTTAACCAATTAAACAATATAACTGGTTAACTGTTGGCAGACAGAGCTGGAAGCTACCAGCCCACTTCAGGGTGGCCAGGCCCGGGATTCTACCAGCCTGTCAAGGCCAACTCAGGATGGCTGGGGCTCTGGTGCAGCTGGGATGGGGTCCTGCTGTCCCTCTCAGGCTAGCTGGGACTGGGTTCCACCACTCCTGCTTGGCTGAGGCTGGGGTCCTGCCTGGGTTCTTCTGGGCTGCTCTGGCTATGACCTTGCCTGCCAGCGCCACCTAGCTGGAGTCAGGGCTTGCCATTCCTGGTGGGTCACTCCACTGTGGCTGCATTCCTGCTATTCTAGTGCAGGTGACGCAGCCAGCTCTGCTCCAGCTTGGCTTGGTTGGCCATCCAACTGGTTACCCAGTTTAAACACTAACTGGTTTAAACTGTTAACCTTTTACATCCCTTGTGACCAAGGCCACAATGCTAACTGGTTTAAATGGTTAACCTTTTACATCCCTAATGACCAAGGCCACAATTCTGCTGATGATTAGTGAGCCAGAAGACAGTCCAACTTTTACGCTATTGTAATGGCTCTGCAGGGCTAACAGTGCTGAAAAGCAATAGACTTTAGTCATTTATGTAAATAGATTTGATTCTGAATACACAAGTAGAATTCCACTTTTGAATAAGAAAGTGGCATTTTATTGAATAGAACCATACTTTAGATGGACCTTTGTCTCAAGTTATATGAAAATAATTTATAGTTTTTTTTTCTTCGGATATTATAAAGACTCTTTCCTGTTATGGAGGCCAAAGAAAATTAACTTTTTTCTTCACATTTTCCTTAGTCTATATGAGATGCTTTTTACAACTGGGAGAAGAATGGAGACAAGGGAATTAGATGCAAGTTTCTTTAAAACTGCCCTGAATAAAGATGAAGCTGAAAATATTCTCAGTGAAATTAGTAATCTTAGCATGACTGAGAGAGAGAATGGCAAATACAAGAAAAAATCTGAAATCAAATATGAAAGCCTTTGTCCAGTTCCTCAGAATGTTCTCTGTCTTGGTCTGAAAACTCCAAGAAGTGCTTCAGGGATCCTACAACTGTTGCCATCTGAAGCAACTGATTTTGTGGGAGAAGAACATTACTCTTTGAAAAAAATTCCTGAATTAGGAGAATGGAGTATAACAACTTTCAAAGACCATATTATTCCCACAGGAAGAGAACTTCCTCGTACCCCTAATTATGTAAATCAACAAGGGAAATTTTTATTAGAAGCTTTAAAGGACCATATGGTACTGAATGAGAGACATCCAACAGATGTAATTGAACCTAGTCGTTCAGAATGTGATGCATTTCAATTACAAGTTGATGCTGATCTGTTAGAGAAGCTTTTGAAGGCGGAGACTTCTGTAAAGACTCGTGCTTCAGATACATGGGTTTACCCCAGGAGAAAATTTTCCATTTGCCAACATACGCAGCAGCCGGATGACAAACACAACACCACTGACATTCTAGAAAATGGCAAAGAAGTGGCATCACCTATTGTTGAGGATGAGGTAAGATATTTTTCAGTTGTTTTAGAGCTGATATTGTGTTTTATGCAAATACACTTGACCCTCCATGCTCCAGGTGTCCCTAATCTGGGAACACCTCTGGCATGGAATAGGGTGTAAAATCCTGTTTAATTGGCTAACTGGTTAAACATAGTGTTTAACCAGTTAAAGGACGCTGCTGAGGTGAAAAACACACATCCTACCTAGCCAAGCACCCTGGCTTGCTGCAGACAGAGGCTGCTCAGCCATGCCAGTGGAGCAGCCCCAGTCTGTGGCAGGCCAGGGTGCCCCACAGGTAGGGCAGTACAGTGACTCATTTCCCCTGTGGCTTTTCCCCTCTGCTCCCATAGTGGCAGGAGGTGGTGTTTGGGAGCAGCATGGAGCTGTGTGTCCCCCAAGGAGCAGGGTACCAGGTAAGCACCCTCTCCTCATCTTGCTCATGCGCAGACTCAGATCCCACAGCACCCTCCCTGGCCTGGCAAAATCTTCAGTCCAGCATACCTTGTTTCCTAGGGTTGCCAGAGTAAAGAGATTTTAGTGTAATGATTTTATAAAATTATTTATGTACGATTTTAACTGTCATAAACATGCAAACTTTTTTGGGAAAAAAGACCAGTAGTTCTGCAAACATGTGGGCATGTCTATTGAAAATAAGGATGTTAAAATGCAATACAATTATTGTATTGACTATATGATTAGTTGATAAGCGCCTCTGCAGAGCCACAGCTCTGGTAGCTCCAGAGGAGCCGACTCAAGCTGGAACTGAGCAGTCCTGGCTTGTGTCAGCTCCAGAGTCACCCATGCTGCAACTCTGCATTTTAAATATAATAAGAGCCACTGGGCTCTTACTGCATTTAAAATACAGAGGCACAGCGATCAGTGTGAGCTGGGACTGTTGGGTGCCGAAGCAGCCCCTGTTTGGGGTCGCTGTGAACAGGGGTTGCTTGGCGGCAACAGCCCCTGGCCATGGGGCCCAGCTCCCTGCTGGGACCCCTGCAGACAGAGTCAGCAGGAGGTGAGGCAGGCGGCACACCGAGATGGTGCTGGGGGGAACCAGCTTTTGAGTTGGCTCCCCCTTGCTTCCTGCAGCACTTCTGCTTTTGAAATGAGCCTCGGGGCTCTTGTACATTTCAGCAGAAGCGCCTGCAGTGGGAACTAGCGTGAACAGGGACTGAAGCAGCCCCCGCTTACGTCGTTTCCCGCTGTGCCTCTGCCTACCCTGCTCCCTGCAGAGTTGGTGCACTGGCTCCTACTCTTCCCCTCCCCTCCTCCCCCCTTACTGTCTATCTTGGATAGAGGCAGCAAGGGGCGGGGGGAAGCAACTAGTCAAATGGACTGTCTGATAAGCATTTGCTTATTGAATAGTTGACTAGTCGCTTACATCCCTAGTTGAAAATGCTGTTAGTTACATTTTCAGTGACGTGTGAAATTTGACAATACAACACTGATACCCTACCTTAGTTTTTGCAGATCAATTTTATCAGTGCCAGAGATTAGTTGTTTTCTTCTTCGCTAATAAATTAAAAACCTGGTGAGAGAGGAAGAGCTCTACTAATTCTAAAACCTCTTGAAGGCATGGGGTGAGATTATCTCAAGATGCACTTAGAAGCTTCTGAAAACCCCAGTAGGTGTCTAACTTCCACTGATTTGTTACACACCTAAGCTGGTTAAAAACTTCAGAAAATCCCACATAAAATATCTTGGAAAATCAGGTCCATGGTGATGTGAAATAATCTATCAATTGATTAGCTAACACTACTTTTGTTTAGTCAGTTTTAAATGCAAAATATGTTTTGATAATATGTTGCTTACATATTTAGCATTAGGAAATTGTATTTAATAAAATAATTTTAAAATGTTTACTTGCATATAGCTGGATTTTAATTAAATTCCAAGTTCTAAACCTCCTGCACTTTTGACATAAATCACTTGTAAAAATTATGTAAATTTTAATATTAATATTAATCTGAACAAATGAAAGTTGTACTATAGAATTGCTTAAATAAAATATGTATGTTTTTAGATACAGTAAAACTCTGATGTGCCGGACCATCAGATGCCAGACCTCCTGATGGTCCGGCACTATCAGGAACCCAGAAGTGCTCCGGGCAGCCGGACCATTGGAGCTGCTCTGCCCCCAGCTTCCCCGATTCAGCCGCTGCTAAAACTGACCAGCGGCTGAATCGGGGAAGCTGGGGGTAGAGCAGCTGGGGCTGCCAGGTTGGTCCCGTAGCGCTGCCCCTCGGGGCTGCGGGACCAACCCGGCAGCACCCCAGCTGCTCTGCCCCAGGCGTCCTGATTCAGCCTCTGCTGAAACTGACCAGCGGCTGACTCCAGGAAGCCTGGGGCAGAGCAGCTTTGCTTCGGGCTTCCTGGAGTCAGCCGCTGATCAGTATCAGCAGCAGCTGACTTGGGGACACCTGGGGCAGAGCAGCTGGGGTGCTGCCGGGTTGGTCCAGTAGCGCCGAGGAGCAGCGTTGTGAGACCAACCCGGCAGCACCCCAGCTGCTCTGTCCCAGGCGTCCCCAACAGCAGCTGGTGTGCTGCCGGGTTGGTCTCGTCGCGCCAAGGGTCGGCGCTACCGGACCAACCCGGCAGCACTCCAGCTGCTCTGCTGCAGGCGTCCCCGATTCAGCCGCTGCTGAAACTGACCAGCAGTGCCTGAATCAGGAACGCCTGGGGCAGAGCCAGACTATCGGAAGGGGGAACTATGAGGGGTCTGGGGTGGCATCCCCCCCACCCCAGACCCTTCATGCCCCCCCCCTTCCGATAGTCCAGCAAATCTGATAATCTGGCACCCCCTGGGTCCTAAAGGTGCCGGATTATCGGAAGTTTACTGTAGATAGAGCATCTTCCTGGTTAGCAAGAAGAACCAAATTTAGTGGAAAGTGTATATTTAGTTATAAATCAACATCTTTTAATGGTTATCAAACAGTGAGAGTGAACATTTTCTTTAAAATCGATTATTTGACGCACTCTGATTGTGGCCCTCTCCCCTTGTGGCCCCTAGGTCAGCCAGGCAAATTGCCTGGCCCATACTGCCCTGGACGGGATCTGGGCAATGCCCAGTAAGTCTTCTAGTAGTCTTAGAGATAGGAATAGGAAGATTTTTAAAAAAATAGATTGTTTGAAGTCCACACTGTAGTTTTTTTAGGAATTTGTTGCATAGTTAGGTTCTGATCCTGAATTTGGCTTGCACAGGCAGATCTTTGTGACCATGTGGAGATACAGTTACTTGAATAGGATTTTTTGTGGACAGATTGCCCTGATGAAATCTGTAGAGTGTAAATATCTGCCTTCATGAGTCCAGTTTCAGGAAAGACAGCTACAGGTAGTAGTTTAGTTGTTTAGAAAGTGCATGTTGTTTTTTCACAAATGCCTCTAAAATTCATTGCAAAGCCAAGCAAAAGTCCCAGATGACCATTTTAAGAAGAGCTCTTAAAAGACAAACTCCTAAAATAATTCACAAGGAAAAAGTGAGGTTTTCCAGGAATAAACTTACTACTAAGGTATTTAAAGCTATTATCTGCTTTCTACAGCCCATTTTGACTAATCCAAGAGCCTGTCTATACACAGATTGCTACAGCTGCAGCAGTTTTAATGCTTCAGTGTAGATGCTATCTACAGCAATAGGAGAGGTTACCTCCTGGAGAAATGGTAGCTAGGTTGACAAGAAAATTCTCCCATCAACCTAGAATTGTCTGTTCCATGCTGTTGGCTTAACCGCATCGCTTAGAGATATACCATCAACCTAGTTTTCCAGTATAGACCAGGCTTTATGTAGAAAGGATTGAATGCTCAGTCACTTGTATATTGAATCCCTGTATATAGAACCTGCTCCTGAATTCTATCCTCCTGTTCAACAGCTATTGTACAAAGAAGCTTATATTCTTTATGTAGCCTCTTTTTGGTTTACTAATAGTAAACATCTGCCCTTTACAGCGAAATTTACATGAACAAATTGAACCGCTGCAAGATTGTCCGGTACCAAAGTGTTTCACTACTACTTCAACAAACAGGAGAATAAGTGAGATACCAGTTCAAGGCATGTACTGGTTTTGTTATCTTTATAGAGAGCATTTTGTTTAAAATATGCTTGTCCATTAGTTTGCTTCTGAATGTGTTCCTAATGTGTTCCTAAATATATCACAATTCATGTGCAAGTTTAGGATGGGTGTGAAGACTTTAGTAGTACAGGTTGAACCCCTCTAGTCCAGAACTTTCTGGTCTGGAAAAATCTGTTATCAGGAATTATTTTATTTATCTGGATGTCCACTTTTCATAAGTGTGGCCAAGTTTCTCCCGGTCCCATACAATTTGTCTACAGCCACTAGGCCTAGCTCTGCATTCTGTGCTGTTAATTATCTCTAATTTACCCCAAATGTCCTCTAACAAACCTCGTAGCATTGGAAATGTTGCTAGACAACATTGACCTTTCGTGGTCTGAAAAATTCTCTTGTTTGAAACTGCTTGGGTGCTGAACTAAAGTTTCAATCGGTACCATTGCAAATAAAATCTATTGCTCGTTCTATATTTATCTAATTTTAACAGTGCCTATTTTCATAGTTATAAGGTAATTTATTTAGGTTACTGTCATCAGAAGGGCTCAACAAAGCATTGAATCTACTTGCCCGTGGTGAGTAGATTTCAGCTGAGCGCCCCGCCCCGTTTGTTTTTGGCGCACGCATGTGCAAGGCCCATATTGCGCATGCGCAGTGCGGGGCTGGCGAGTGGCTTTTTCTGCCATTCATCAAGCCCTGGTCATCAGCATACCTTGTTTTTTAGTAATGTTTGTTCTAACATCTAGAACCAGAAAAAATTCAAAACAAAATCTAGCTAAATCAATTCACCAAGCGCTGGACTAAGTAAATGACTTTAATTCTCCTTTGTCATTCCGAGGCCTTGTATATGAATCTCTGGGAAAAGTGCTAACATGCAGTCCCCATTTTCTGATTTTTGCTTTTTTTTTTTTTTTTTTTTTTTTTTTAAATGGACCACACTTCCACAGAGGAGACACCTTTCCCTGCATGGTAGCTATGCCTAGTGCTTCTTCAGTAATGGCAGTCACCCGCTGTGCAGCGTCCCACCAAGCCCATGTATTTTCACATTCTTGCAACACTTATTATTATAGAAGTTGGAGAACAGAAGACATGAGTTCTGTCTTCTTTCCTCACAGCTTCTTGTCAGTTTCTTCACAATATATTTTGTATTGCTGTCCAGCCTTATTTAAAATGACTTGCAGGGCTTCCAACACTTCCCAAGGAGACAAGTCCATGGCTTAATAGATGTTGTTAGAAGCATTTTCCTGTTTGCAGTTTTTCTACTTAACTTTGATTCTATTTATCATGCTAGAGCATCGCTATTAAACTTGAAGTTCTGCTTCCTCTCACTTTCAGAAAGTTATGACACTGAAAATATTTCTGACTTTGTGTCTTATTTGTTTAAAGCTTTTTAATGATTGATCACGGCAGCTTCTAAAAGAGGTGTCTGATACAGGCAGCACTGGTTTGTTTGTTTTTGTTTTGTTTTTATTGCGGCTTTAAAGATTAGCAGGAGATCTTCATTTAAAATTCCCTGTACAGTGTTTTTCCCAGTACCGTCCTCTGTAGCGTCTCATAAGTTATTAGAAAGGAAGTCCTTGCTTTGCTTATCGAATACAAAGCAGACAGCTTCTTTCCTGTTTTTACCATGCTAATAAGTGACTTTTTGCTCACCTCATAATTGTCAGAGCATTTTAAGAGCTAAATCTTTATTCCTATTAAAACTGATGCTAAATAACTCCCATTGACGATAGTGGCACTGGATCTATCCTGAGATTTGGAGCATATACAGATACTTGGCAGTAATGAGCCTCTATTTCAGCTTCTAGTTCCTTGAACTGTTTTTCTGTTTTGATTAGGGTTGAATGAGATGAATGTATCAATGATGATTAACAGAATAAAAGACTACCAATGCACTAAAGAAGATATAGAATTCCTTCGATACATGAAAAATAGAGAACAAGCACAGAAATTGAAGGTAAGGTTGTCTGTCTTTTAGTCTCCATCTTAAAATGTAAGGATCACAAAAATCCGTTTAGTCATCTCTCTTCCACTCCCTCACCCCCACATAGACTAGGAAGAGGGCACTTAGAACTATTGGTCACTTTGTAACAGTGCAAGTTCTCTAATAAGAAACCAAATTCTAAATCTCTGGTATCACTTTGCTGCCACAAAGTTGTGCACTTCTTTTGAGTTATTGTACATATGTATTCCACTCTTGGTGTGCTCTCCTACACAGTTATTGAGATTTTTCCCCTTTGGGCAGCTCATTTGTCCTCTGATGACATGTATCCCTGCATTTGTGAGGGTGAGGGGGGGTTAGCTTTCAAATTCAGTCCAGATTGTTAATATCTAATAACAGTTTGTAATTTGTGTGAAATAAGTTTAGTCTAGCCAGTAGTCAAGTAGCTCAAAACTGTGTCCTGGTACTGATTTTACTCCTAGGGGAATTCTGCATGTGCAATGCAGAATTTGCGTAAAATTTCATGTTTTGTCTGCAGAATTGGGGTTGCAGAGCCACTGGCCATCCTAATGGGGATAGAGTCTGTGCTCACTCTGGCTGACCAGCTTGACCCTCATTTGCCTGGGGATGGGAGTGGACCTGGGAGATCTGACTCTGGCAAAGGGCGAGGAAGGCCAGGGCCATGCCCCGTCCCTTCTGTCAGGAAAAAGTATACAGAGAAGAGCCTATAGCTGGGCTCGAGAGGTAGGGGACATCTGTCTGGGTCAGGGAGTCCCTCACAGCCCTCTCTAGCACCCTCAACTGGATATGAGTTGTCTTAGAGGTTTCATTAAGTGTCTGCTCCTGAGTGAATCATTTTTGTTTTCTGCATTGACAGCATACTTGCTGATAGGCATTTTGAAATACATTGAGAAAATAATTAAAACTGGTGTGATATTGTGTTATTTTGGCAAATAAAATACACAGAATTTTGCAGAATTTTAAAATAATGTGCAGAATTAAGTTTTTGGTGCAGAATTTCTCTGGTAGTATAATTTGTACCCTTTTTAGTAGTCTGAGAGACCAAAGATTAAATGGGCATCCTTTTATCCATGCGTGTTCAGAGCTGAAGCAAACTAGCAGGGCAGCTGGGGACATTTGCACTGCTAGTGCTCTATCTGTAATGGAGGTCTCCAGAGCTGTCAGTCTAGTAAGTTTGGGAAAGAGCATAACTAACTTACTTTTTATAAATTTCTTGATCAATGTCTCCAGGATTGACATTATAGTACAGTATGAACCTACTGGCTTAGTATGGTCATAATTAGGGCTAATGTTTTCTGGAAATTGCTACTATTGCTGTGGGGGTACAGGCAGTCCCTGAGTTACGCGGATCTGACTTATGTCGGATCTGCAGTTACGAACGGGGCCCTCCCTCTCCCTGGTCTCCAGCAGACCAGGGAGAGGAAGCAAAGCGGCGGAACATGCGGGCAACGGACAGCCCAGACGCGTCTGGGCTGGCCGCGTGCTCCGCGGCTTTGCTCTGCTTTGCTCCCCGTCCCCCTGGTCTGCAGACCAGGGGGACGGGGAGCAAAGCGGCAGAACACACGGGCAGCGGACAGCCCAGGGGAGCAAAGCAGAGCAAAGCCGCGGAGCACGCGGCCAGCCCAGACGTGTCTGGGCTGTCCGCTGCCCGCGTGTTCTGCCGCTTTGCTCCCCGTCCCCCTGGTCTGCAGACCAGGGGGACGGGGAGCAAAGGAGAGCAAAGCCGCGGAGCCTGAGGGCAGCAGGACAGCCACGGCGCGTCTGTGCTGTCCCACTGCCCCCGTGCTCCGCGGTTTTGCTCCGGACGCCTGTGGTACAGCAGCTGGGGCGCTGCCGGTTGGTCCCGTAGCGCCGCTCTGGGCACTACTGGACCAACCAGGCAGCACCCCAGCTGCTCTGCCCCAGGCGTCCTGATTCAGCCACTGCTGGTCAGTTTCAGCAGCGGCTGAATCAGGACGCCTGGGGCAGAGCAGCTTGGGTGCAGCTGGGTTGGTCCAGTAGCGCCGAAGAGCGGCGGCGCTACTGGACCAACCCAGCAGCACCCCAGCTGCTCTGCCCCAGGCGTCCCCAAGTCAGCCGCTGCTGAAACTGACCAGTGGCTGACTACAGGAAGCCCCTGCCCTGGGCTTCCTGGAATCAGCCGCTGATCAGTTTCAGCAGCAGCTGACTTGGGGATGCCTGGGGTTCTTAAGTTGAATCTGTATGTAAGTCAGAACTGGCATCCAGATTCAGCCGCTGTTGAAACTGATCAGTTTCAGCAGTGGCTGAATCTGGACGCCAGTTCCGACTTACATACAGATTCAACTTAAGAACAAACCTATAGTCCCTATCTTGTACGTAACCCGGGGACTGCCTGTATTTTAAAAAAATGCTGATCAGAGGGTGGGCAGAGCACACAGGGTCACTGACCTCCAGATCTCTGCCTGGAGACACCTAGCTCATCACCAAGGTGCAGGGCAGATCTGATGCATGGGTGGAGCATGCAGTCTCATGCCCTAACTCATTCCCCAATTTCTGCTTAGACATCAGGGCGGAGGCTGGAGGCTGGCTGTTGTTTGACCTTGTTGCCATCTTTTCCCCTTCACATACATTCCTGGGCTTGACACAACTGCCGTGGAGTTTCTTGTTGGCAATGGAGTGCCAGGCTTCCTCACTACGGTGCAGAGCAGATAGTACTTTTACTGACTTTTGGCAGCATCTACTGCACTTTTTTGGTTCATGCAGCTTGCTCCGGCTCCTGCTTCCAGCACACAGCTGGTCTAGGTTTTCAGTGCCAGCATCTATTAAAATCACTTGGGAACCTAATGATCTGAAAAGCTATGAAGTTGAAATATAATACAACAGGTCATTTTCTCTGTAACAAAATAGTATTGTGTTTGTACGGTAACACAGAAATAAAGCTTGCAACTTACATGGCTTAATAAAAACAGATATTGGCCATCCTAGGGTGAGAGATGCTGATGAATAGCTCTGTAAATGTGTGTAACAGTAAAAGCAAAGTTATGTGCAATACAGACTGGTAAGCAACCAGCTCCAATATTTTATCTGATTTTTAACTTTACACAGTGGCTTGGGGTTTGTTTGTTTGTTTGTTTGTTTGTTTGTTTTTTTAAATGAATCACAAATGTTTTTAGTAAAAAGTTTGTTTTATTTTTGTATACTCCAGATTATTTTTTATTTTTATTAACTGGAAATGCTTTGTATTTATATACAGTACTTAAATAACTTTTGTATGTGATACTAAGATCCAAACTGCTTTTGCAGGCAAAATATTTACATCTACAAAAGGAACTAATCAGTGTGGTTCAGACAAAGGAGCTGCTCCTGGCACAGCGAAAGAAAGTGCACGAAGAGATTGTACATATGGTAACTGACCAATTCTGTATAAGCTATGATGCATGATTAATACTGCCAAGTTTTGTTTCCTTTCTTCAGTTCAAGTAATAGTTTTTATATTGATTGGATAGGTCTTGTGGTTTAATGTTCTATATAGGGAGAGGGATAGCTCAGTGGTTTGAGCATTGGCCTACTAAACCCAAGGTTGTGAGTTCAATCCTTGAGGGGACCATTTAGAGATCTGGGGCAAATCTGTCAGGGATGGTACTTGGTCCTGCTGTGAGGGCAGGGGACTGGACTTGATGACCCCACAAGGTCCCTTCCAGTTCTGTGAGATGGTATATCTCCATATATCATCTTCTTATTATTATTGTATTGCTAGAGTATCTTCCTGTGAGTGCATAGGGTGGGAGTTCCTTGTGGTGCTAAACAGCAACTTATAGAAAATGAGCAATAACTTGTTTGCCTGCTCTCTAGTGTGCCTATGTTTGTTTGAAGGACCTAAAAGGAGTTGTGGTTGTGAGAGTGAAGGTGGTTTAAACCTTCATATGAAGAATGCTTGTGTAGGTGTGCTATGATTTTGTATTTCATAAGCTATTGTGTTGGATCAGAACTTCGATGTGGAAGATCTAAAAATACCAAGATAGTGCAGGAAGTAGTCTTACTGATTCAGAAGTGTCACGCTTCTAAATTAGTTGCTACTGAACCAATGGCAAAGCATGGTGCTAGACACCTTTATGCTGCTGCAGATCTTGCTTTTAAGATGACATCTTCTAATAAACACCTGATCATTTGTAGTTTTTAGAAGTATGAGTGTTTAATAGCATTTACCATCTGTTAACCAAGTATATGTGCATTCTAACATATGAAACCTGCTGATTTGTGCAATAAATGTGTTTTTTCCTGTTAATGAAACACTGCATTCTTCTTCGAGTGCTTGCTCATGTCCATTCTGATTAGGTGTACGTGCGCCGCGTGCATGGATTCCGGAGCTTTTTTCCCTTAGCAGTATCCATAGGGCCAGCAGGGAGCCCCCTGGAGTGGTGCCGGTATACCGGTGCAGGGCCCTGCACCGTACTATGCGCCATCTGCGGAGCCACAGCAGGCGCCCCGCACGGCACCGACGCTGATGCCTCTCCCGGCACCGATCCCTGCTTACACCTTGGGAGCGCAGCAGCAGGGTGCGGCGCCGCTGCACATGACGGCACCGGAGGGTTATGTACCGGCCTATCAGATGCAGCTGGGCGGGGTACTGCCGCAGCAAGGACCTCCACTCATGCCCCCACCAGCACTGCGTGCGGTGCACAGGGGCAAGCCACCAGCCATGGCAGCCCAGGGAAGGGTGCAGGCTTCATCGGCCCCTCCCTGGTCAGCATCAGAGTACTCTTCAAAGTCGGAGGCCGAGTTGGTGGCATCGGCCAGGTCTTCATATAGGTCATGGCCCCGTCATAGGTTCCGCTTATCGGTCAGATCATCTCACTGGGAGCCGGCGGACCAGTGGCAGGGGCAACCCCAGTGGGCTTTCTGGACGCCCTGGGCATACCATCAGGCCCAGGGGCCTCCCCCTACGGGGCCGGCAGCGGGGTCGTCCCAAAGGAGTAGCACCCCGTCTGCCACCCCCTTGACAGCCCCCCTCCCCCCCGCCTGGAGACAGCTTGTCTATGGTGGTGATGCCAAGACCCCCGGTTATTGGTCAGGGGCAGGGGGCTATGTCCCAGCCGGGCTCAACTTATGTGGAAATCTCTGCCCAGGGGGAACCAGGGGCACAGATAGCTGAGGAAGAGGCAATTCCCTCAAGGGAGTTCTCGTCCTCTTCACCAGACGAGGCCCTGGCTGACCCCGTGCCCCAGCCCCCATCGATGGACTCCAGGGCGCACCAGGAGCTGCTCCGAAGGCTGGCGGTCAATCTTGCGGTCCAGCACAAGGAGGTTCACGAGGACCTGGATCCTATGGTGGACATCATAGCAGCAGCGGGCCCTGGTCGAGTGGCGCTCCTGCTGAATAAAATGGTGGACAAGCTGTCTAAAACTCTGTGGCAGACGCCGGCTTTTATTGCACCGACCCGGAAGGGTGTCGAGAGAAGGTACTGTGTACTCCAGGAGGGGCACGAGCATCTTTTTACCCACCCAGCTCCGGGATCCATAGTGGTTCAGGCCGCTGGGCAGAAGGAGCGCCAAGGGCCTCCAGGTCCTACTCCGAAGGCGAAGGAGCCTAGGAGATTGGACCTACTTGGCCGGAAGGCCTACACCACGGGGGGCCTCCAGGTGCGTATAGCTAACCAGCAACTGATGCTGGGGTGTTATGCTTTTAACACATGGGTGTCTATGCAGAAATTTGTCAGCCAGCTTCCTCCCGAATCCCGCCAGGAATTCGGGGCCCTGACGGAAGAGGGACAAGCAGTGGCGCGTACTTCTCTCCAGGCGGCCTTGGACGCAGCTGATTCGGCAGCCTGCACTATGGCCACAGGGGTTGTTATGAGGCGTAGTGCCTGGCTGCAGGTGTCTGGCATCCCACCCGAGGTGCAGACCACCATTCAGGACCTACCCTTTGAGGGGCCGGCCTTGTTTTCAGAGCAGACTGATTCCAAGCTGCGTAGCTTGAAGGACTTAAGAGCGACCCTGAAGTCACTAGGGATACATACCCCGGCGCCTCAGAGGCGCTCTTTCCAGACTAGACTCTACCCTAGAAGGGGGCAAAACAATGATGGGGTCACAGGAGAGGCCGCAAAAATAGCCGCCCTGACCTCTTCAGAGGCAGGCGTAGGGGCCCTCGGTCAGACTCCGAGAGAGGCTCAGGTCCGTCACCCGGTCACCAAACTTAAGCCCTCATTTTGAAGGGCAGAGTACCAGTAGCGCCTATCTGTCCACCCTTTGGGGACCATCTTTCCCTCTTTTACCAGGAATGGTTAAAGATCATGTCGGACCGTTGGGTCCTAGATCTGGTGAAGCAGGGATATACTATCCCCTTCCTTTCCTACCCTGCCTCCCACCCCCCATCCCCTTCCCTTTCAGGGACCCCTCTCACGAGACACTCCTTCAGCAGGAGGTGTCCAACCTGTTGACGCTAGGGGCCATAGAAAGAGTGCCCCCAGACGTAAGGGGAAAGGGTTTCTACTCCCGCTACTTCCTAGTACCCAAGGCGAAAGGGGGTATGCGTCCCATACTAGACCTCCGAAACCTGAACACCCTTTATAAGGAAGACAAAGTTCAGGATGGTGATGCTAGACTGCATCATCCCATCGCTCAGAAAGGGGGACTGGTATGCTGCTCTTGATTTAAAGGATGCGTACTTCCACATTTCAATTTTTCCAAGTCACAGAAAATTCCTACGGTTCACGGTGGGACAGGACCACTTCCAGTTTACAGTCCTCCGTTTTAGACTATGTACAGCCCCGAGAGTCTTTACCAAATGTATGATGGTGGTAGCCGCGTTTCTGCGGCGGCACAGGGTCCAAGTGTTCCCATACCTGGACGACTGGCTCATAAGGGGCAAGTCTCGAGAACAGGTGTTGGATCATGTCTCAAGGGCCAGGGTTTTGTTCGAGTGTCTCGGCCTCCTCATAAACGAGGCCAAATCACTGCTAGAGCCCACGCAAGTCATAGACTTTGTGGGGGCCCATCTGGACTCGCCTTTGGGCAAGGCGTCCCTACCGAGAGACAGATTTATGACCATTCGCTCTCGGGTAGAGGGGCTGCAGGAGTTCCCGACTACTACAGCGAGGACCTGCATGAGGCTCCTAGGCCACATGGCAGCGGGCACTTACGTGGTCCAACACGCCAGGCTGCGTATGCGCCCATTGCAGGGGTGGCTCAAGGTAGCGCACAACCCCTTGAGGTCGCCGCTAGACAAGGTAGTGACTATCCCTCAGGACATTCTTCGTTCGCTGGACTGGTGGAAGGATGAGGGCATGGTGTGTGCGGGGGTCCGATTCACCAAACCGTCCCTGTCAGTGCAGCTGGTCATGGACGCTTCGGACGTGGGATGGGGCGCTCACCTGGGCAACCTCAGGACGCAAGGTACGTGGCCAACAGAGGAGGCTCACCTCCATATAAATATCAAGGAGCTGCGGGCGGTCAGGCTGGCCTGCAGGGCGTTCCTTCCCCACTTACAGAACAGAGTGGTGGCGGTGCTGACAGACAACACTACAGCCATGTTCTATATCAACAAGCAGGGTGGGGCGTGTTCCTCTCCCCTGTGCCAGGAAGCCCTAGATCTATGGGAACTGTGTATCCCACGGTATTTTCCTGGAGGCATCTCACCTTCCGGGAACCAGGAACGGGCTAGCGGAGAGGCTCAGCCGTTCGATCCAGGCGCACGAGTGGGTGCTACGGTGGGATGTACTTCACGGGGTCTTCCAAAGGTGGGGGTTTCCCCGCCTGGACCTGTTTGCAACTCTGAGCAACGCCAAGTGCAGGGAGTTCTGTTCGTACATGGGGCACGGTCTGGGCTCTCGGGGAGATGCACTGCAGGTCAGCTGGGCCAGGGGCCTACTCTATGCCTTCCCCCCCCATTCCCTCTGATCCACGACGCACTCCTCGGAGTGCAGAGGTTGAGGGCCCGGATCATCCTGATAGCGCCAGTATGGCCTCAACAGTACTGGTTCACCAGCCTGGTGGATCTGACTGTAGAGAGCCTGCTCAGGCTACCCCAGTGCCAGATCTAATCACTCAGAGCTGCGAGGCCGGGGTGACACTCCACCTGAGCCTTCCATCTCTCCACCTAGCAGCGTGGCTCCTCAGTGGCTCCCAGTGTCGGAGCGAGCCTGCTCCAGAGGAGTCCAGGAGGTCCTCTTAGAAAGCAGAAAGCCGTCCACTAGAGCCCTTTATAAGGCTAAGTGGAAGAGGTTTACTTCTTGGCTGGAGGGCAGGACGCTCGCTCCAGGTGAAGGGGCGGTTCCGACTGTCCTGGAATTCCTTCTCCACCTGTGGAAACAGGGCCTGGCTACAGCCTCCCTAAGGGTGTACCTGGTGGCCATAGCGGCCTTCCACGCCGGGGGGGCCAAAGGTCTATCTTTGCCAATCCGTTGGTTAAAAGATTTCTAAAGGGAGTCAACAGGATGATGCCATATGAGAGACCTCCGGTACTGGCTTGGGACCTTAACCTGGTCCTGACTGCCCTTATGAAGCCCCCGTTCGAGCCCCTGGCTTCATGCTCTTTGATACATCTGTCCTATAAGGTAGCTTTCCTCGTGGCCATTACCTCGGCCAGGTGGGTGTCAGAGATTAGGGATCTCACCTCAGAACCACCTTACACGGTGTTTTTTAAAGATAAGGTGAGGTTGCGTCCACACCCGGGGTTTCTTCCCAAGGTGGTCTGGCACTTCCACATGTCCCAAGATATTTACCTGCCAGTGTTTTACCCCAAGCCACACGCGTCGCCCAGGGAACAGGCTCTGCACTGCCTGGATGTTAGGTGGGCGTTGGCTTTTTATATAGATAGGACACAAGAGTTTCGTAAGTCAACTCAATTGTTTATTTCAGTGGCAGAAAGGATGTGTGGTCAGCCAGTCTCAGCGCAGCGTATATCCTTGTGGATTACTTCCTGCATTCAACTGTGCTACGAGGGCGCGGGTAGACCACTGCCGCGCATAACAGCACATTCCACTAGAGCCCAGGCAACGTCGGCGGCGTTCCTGGCCTGCGTGCCAATCTTGGAAATCTGCAGGGCAGCAACCTGGTCATCGGTGCACACCTTTGCAGAGCATTATGCAATCACGCAGCTGGCCAGGGAGGATGCTGCCATCGGGACGGCAGTTCTGTGTTCTGCAGAATAATAAAATAGTAGTTAGTCACCTTCCGACCCCGCCTCCGGAGGGGGGACATGGCTGGGGACTCGCCTAATCAGAATGGACATGAGCAAGCACTTGAAGAAGAAGAAGAAGAGGTTACTTACCTCGTAACTGTAGTTCTTCGAGATGTGATGCTCATGTCCATTCTGCATCCCACCCACCTCCCCGTGTCGGAAGGAGCCGGCAAGAAGGAACTGAGGGGGTGGGAGGGCCAGCAGGGGTATATATGCACTGGTATACTGGCGCCACTCCAGGGGGCTCCCTGCTGGCCCTATGGATACTGCTAAGGGAAAAAAGCTCCGGAATCCATGCACGCGGCGCGCGTACACCTAATCAGAATGGACATGAGCAACACATCTCGAAGAACTACAGTTACGAGGTAAGTAACCTCTTCTTTTCTGTCTTTACTTTAGAAAGCCTCTTATGATAGAACAGTCGAACTTGGAAGAGCATTCCTGGGTAAGAGAACGGATCCTGACGCTGTTGAAAAGTTGCCACCAAAAGCTGTGCTTGGGCAACTGAATCCTGTGAAACTGCAGCTTACCCAACAGAAGGAGAAGGCTGAACTTCAGGCACTACAAAAAGAGCTAAAGATGCTAAAACATTCCCTTGCCCAGTTGCCTCAGAAACAGGAAATAAGGTAGAAGAAACCAGTAGGTTTAGAGGTTTTTTTGGAGGGGAGGGAGGTTGAAAATCTTTTTCTAATTAATACACTTAATTGCAACTTCATAGTGTTTAAACATACCATGACTAAAGTAGGACTGTGGAATAAACGTAAGCTACAGCTTCCCTTCCTCCCTCAACCCCTCTCCTCTCCCAGTTTGAGGACTCGGAAGCTGTGCTTGGGCAACTGAATCCTCAGGCTCCATTCAGAATAGAATGGCACTGTATTTACATAAGACTTTTTTTTTTAACCAGTAACTCAAATAACTGGGTGGGTAGGGGGAGAGAATGCATGTAGTCGGTAGTATTAACCGATGATAACTTATCCCCTGAAAACTTAGCTTTGCTGCCAGAGGGAAACCTCCCTTGGAGCAGAGTGAGCAGCTCTTGCCTAACCAGTTCCCAGCGAGGAAGTTCACTGACCTGCAGCAGCGAAGTCACCTTCCCCAGGACTTTAGTGTAACTGACACCATTAACCATTGTTTAAACATTTAGTTTGCGCTCTAACATCCCTTGTTTAAAAGCCATCCTTATATATAATACAAGTGCAAGCTGGGTTTTGTGTCTCAGGCTGGATTGTTGAATTACATTAAAGGGATGCAGAGAAGAAACTAAGTGTGGTGGACTTATTACCATGTATGTAGTGCATTCTGCGGGAGTAGAAAAGTTGAGCTGTGAGAAACTTTCTATAAATATGGAGTAATATATTCTGGCAAGCATGGGGCTCATTTGTGCAGTTCCTAAGCTATCTGTGTTGATATTGGGTTAACTGCATACTGAATAGATGTCTAAATGCTGCACTCTAGTTAGGGATGTTAAGTGTGTAATTCGTTAATCGTATAGTTGACAAAAATGTTGACGACAAGCACTCAGTCCCAGCTTGTGCCGGGTTCTGGGAGCTACCCTCACTGTGGTTCTGCACTGAAAGTATTGTAGGAGCTGCGGTAGCTCCTGGAGTCGGTGCCAGCCAGGACTGAGTTGGGCTACTGGTCAGCCCTCTAAAAAAAAATTTACTGGGGGGGAAGCATGTATTGGGGTAGTGTTAACTGTTTAATTGACCACACTATTACATCCCAAATTCCAATTGGCTGGATGTTCCCTACACTTTGTCCATTCAGCTGTACAGAGAGGGAGGGCAACAAGTGTTAACATATGCCTTATATGGGAAGATAAGAAATGTCACAAGGCTGTATTGTTTTTACAATGGCATTTCTTTTTTCTGTCACAAATACAAAACATCAGGGTCCAAATTGTGGGTGCATGCAAAAGTTGCTGTGAACAAGTCCCACTGATTTCACTGTGTCAGAAGAGGTTCCCCAGTTGTTAAGCCCTTGAAAAGTCTAATTTCACTGCATTTCAGTTAATGTGCATATTTCAAATCATGCTCTCAAGGCTCCATTCAGAATAGAATGGCACTGTATTTATTTAAGACTTTTGCCAGTAACTCGAATAACCAGCATTTGAACTGATTTGAGTTCCATGCCCAATGCTAATTGGAATTACACCTATTTAAAAGTGAATATGATCCTTATGCACAGGGCTCAACAAATAGTGTAATCTACTCGCTTGTTGCGAGTAGATTACACCCAGGAAGAGCCGGCGCGGAGCGATCTGCGCATGCGCAGAACCGCGCGGCTGGCGAGTGGGGCTTACCGCCGCTCGGCGTGCATAACTCCTCAGTGGTGGCAAGCATACTGAGGTACAAGCATGCAGAGCCTATCTGAGAATACTGATGGCACTAAATGGTCTTTTGAACTGTATCTAAGAAGCAGTTTGCTGCATTGATTTCATTGTGGCTTAAAACCACCTATATTTTTCGAACAACCCTTCTTTGAAGAAGTCACTTCTTTGAAGGATTTAACATAACCTCATGCAAATTCTTAAATTAACTAAATATTCCCCTTTCGTCCCTGTCCTCTGGCCTGTTGACACCAATTTATTAAAAAGGCTGTAATTCCATAAAGGAGTTCTGATGACCATCAGAATTAGAGAGCATACTAAGGACACTTTTAATGTGTGTGTTTTCCAGGCTGGAAAGAGGGTTTTGTAAACAACGGATACAGGAAGCAGAACACAGCGTACAGCAAGCACAAGTATGTTCCATTATCTTTGTTGCCATTATCTTCAGAAATAACCTCTCCTCCTAATAATTCCCATGGCTTTCTAGAGTACAGTATACAGACTTGTAAAGAAATCGTATCTGGGATACAAGTTCAGCAGATAAAATGGTTTGCAGCATAAGATGATGGAAGGGCTATGGGAGTACAGAAAAGTGTGTTTATGGAAAAAAGACAATGAGGGCCTGGTCCATTGAAAGTAGGTGATTTGTAGTAAGTGGTGGTGGCGGCATGATAAAGGTGCAGAGATTGAAGCCCAATTTCCCCACTCACTATTACAAAGCTTGCAGGTTAAGATTACTTATTTTTGTAAAGCAGGGGTGCGGGAACGGTAAAATTGCTTATTACAAATAGAGCCTGTGCACGTTTTTTATGGAGCTTTCATGAATTTTCTGGTTAAAAAATAAAGATTATACTTTAGTAGCTCAGGCAGCTGCAGCACCTTCAGTTTAGTTTATGGGGGAGCCTCAGCCTAGAAATACAAAGGAAGGATATGAGGCTGATCATGTTGACAAGAAAAACTAAGCTGTACACATCCAAACATTTGGACTGTTTACGGATCGGTAGCAAATTTGGTTGACTTTTTTTTCCTTCCATGTGAAAAACCTTTTTGCTCATCTCTAGAGATAAGTAAACTAGAAGTGCAGAACTTTTGTAGCCTGGAACTGTGCTGTAAGCATTTCCTTTAAGGCCCTGGTCACCAACCCGTCAATTGTGAGGCGTTCGGGGGCCCTCCCCATCTTTTCCCACCCCCAAGAAGCCCCACTACCTACCTCCAGCGACAATGGAGATGGTGCCAGCTTCCTGCGGGGTGGATGGAAGTCCTGCAGCTGCGCGCCACTTCCGGAGCTTCTGGAAGTGTGCTGGCTGTTCCCCTCCCCTAGGTTTGTGTGGCGTGCCGGAAACTTGGGTGGGGGGGCAGAGTCAACAGAGGAGGCACATACTGGGGCTTCCCTGCTTGGGCGGGGGATGAGGGGGGGAAATCCTGGGAGGAGGCAGGTGCGGGGGGTGCCCTGTCCCCTATTCCCACTGGCACCCTGTCCCCTCTCCCCGTCCCCCACTGGCACCCTGCCCCTGTCCCTACTAGCACCCTTACCCAGTACCATGTCCCTTCCTCCCACCAGCACAGTTGGGGCCATATTAGTGAGGCTTGGCAGTTTTTTGGTGGCGTGGTTTTTTTTTTTTTTTTTTTTTTTTTTTGCATCTCGCATGTATAGCCTCCAAATGACTCTTCTTTGGGTCAGTGACCCCTGACTCAAAACAGGTTCCCTGCCTTTCTCATAAAGACAACGTAGAAACTTTTTTGTTTGACACTGTATTTTATTTAAAAATGAAGCCTGGCCAACAAACCCTCAATTGGGGGCCTAGCCCCCATCTGGCCACAGCCTCATAACACTCCTGGGCACACGTGCACACACCCTAGATCTGAGCCCATCATACACTGCACCCCCCTGCCCCGAGCCTCTCACATCCACAAGCCTGTAGCTTGCTTAGTACACCAACCCTCCTGAGCCTGGAGCCTCCACCCCCACAAGTGTCCCCTTCTTCTGCATCCAAATTTCCTCCCAGACCTTATACCTCACCCCTTCCCGCACCCAAATCCCTCATTCCCATCCCAGGGCCCACACATTCTGTCTCAACACAGCGAGGGTACGGCTAGAGTGCAGGAGTTTTTCCAGGATTCCAGAGAGATCATGGAAAAACTCTTCTAAATCCAGGGATGCATTTGTTCTTCCACTTGTTTTAGTGGAAGAGCAAACATGGTCTTTCGGTAACCCCTGTATTCCTTGTTCCACAAGGAATAAGGGGGCTTCTGAAAGAAGGGTTTTTTCCGACATTTGGTCCAGTCTAGACAGGCCAAATATTGGAAAAAAACCTCTTCTTACAGAAGAATCTTAAAAAAAAAAAAAAAAAAAGCAGCAGTGTAGAGTGCTTAAGGGCTGGGGATAGCAAGTGATGGAGAGGAGAAGAATAGCGAGGGCAGGGCAGGGTCTTGGGGGAAGGATGGGATGGTAGATCTTGGCTTGTTCTGACATGTAAAAAGGTTGGAGACCACTTCTTTAAGGTGCCCTCCTATTTGATTTTCAGTGACTGTAGAGGATAACAAGAAATGTATGTACAGTGTGGCTTCTCCATCATTTTCACAGGCATTGGGGAGCAGATACGAAATTCCAGTACATATTATGCCCTGCACCATTTGCAGGGGCTGCTGTACTCTGTCCATGGGATTAGCCATCTATAATTCACTTAATAGCTATTGCATTTAATCTTTATTTTCTACCAGGAAGATGTGGAGCATCTGAAATGCAAAATTGAAGCAGCAAGGTCAAAACTAGCAGAAGTTCAGGTCAGTCATGAATGTGGGTGCAGTGTTTTGGAGGAGGTGGGGCTGTGGCACACTCTAAATGCTTGGCTTCCACTGTGCAGAAATAGTAACTATAGTCCTGAGCTTTTTTTTGTTGTTCAGCTGCCCATACTAGAGATGTTAAATATCATCAGTTAATTGAATAGTTGATTAACCTCATGAATTCTTATCAGTTACTTGATTATTCTGTAGTCCCTGGGGCTGGGGCTGGCAGCTCCTAAGGAGCTCCCTGCCAGGTGGGAGCTGGTCTGTGAAGGGAGCCAGTGGCGGTAGTAGCCCAGTGGGTGGGGGGACTGAGCTCCCAGACCTGATGCAAGCTGAAATGGAGTCAGGCTGCCTGCCCACCTGGCTCCTAATACACTGCAGAGCTGCAGCAGGGGTAGGTTCTGGACCTGGTGCAAGCCAGCACTGAGTTGGGCTGCTGGCCAGCATGCTTAAAAAATTTACTTTAGGGGGGAAGGAGAGAAGGCATGTAGTCTATACACTTTTGTTTATCAGTTAATTAACTACATTATTACATTCCCCTCTTCCCCTGCATGTCACCTGGCAGGATATTATTCCCATTGAGACTTTTATGGCTGTCCTTGACAGATTGACCTATATATATTCCATGATCAATCTTAGCTTGGCTATGTAGCATGAGAGAACTACGGTTCCTAAATGTATTTTTAAGTGATGTTAAAGTGTTACGTAAATGTGTAACTGCTGAAAGGGGGAAGGCAGGCAGGAGCTGGTGTGCATGGGAAGGGGCTTTTAAGTCAGTTCTCTACATGTATTCCCCCCCCCCCCCAGGCTGATACAGAGGCAGCAGGGGGAGAGGGGAAAGGCACTGTGTATAACGTACACATTAACTGATGAGCCTAGGCTCATCAGTTAAACTGTAAACAGTTACTTTCACATCCCTAGTCCCAATATTCAGTATTTTATACATTCCCTTATACTAATATAGAGACTTAATTACAAAGTAATTGTTAAATTTCAAGGAGGATTGCTTTGAAGTGGCAGCAGGTTCACTATCCTACTACCTTCACTCCTCTGTATCAGCCCTCCTCCCCCAGTCTGTTCAACATAGTAAGAGATTAAGGTTAGGTTGAAAGTGCACATAGAATTACTAACATTAACACCCTTGAACAGTCTGTATGGTGGCTGTGTAGTCATGATTACTGTTCCCTCTGACTTTTTCCATGCATGTGCAGAATAAATGTTATGTGCACTGAGGCATATGCAGATTTTCTCCACTAGTAGAAACACATGCTGCTGGCAGTTGTGGGTACTCCACTGATGAGCTAGATGGCATTTGAATCTTTCCAGTGTGGTCAATGCAGTACTCAGTTCAAAGAAAAACCTGACCAACTATTGAAACCTTGGTTATCAGTGTCATAGCTGCTGCCCCCAAGGCAGCTTTGAAACACCAGGCATTTTTTTAAAACTTATGGCTGAGGGAAAATATGAATAGCCTCTACATCTAATTTTAGTTAATATGTTTGTATTTAACTTTTTGCCTTTTAGGTACAGCTCTGTAACACAAGAGTTGAAATAGAGAAGTGGCACACTTTAAAAGAGAAGACTACTGTTTCTCAGGTGCTGGAAAATGTCCAAGGTTTTGACAATGATTATCTTAAGAGAAGACTTAACAGACTCTTGCGAAGAACAGATATATTTTTAGAAAGGGAAAAAATTATCAAAAGACTTGGTCTTTTGGAATGAGTCTGCATCAAATCTCAGATGACTAGGTCGACTCAGCTTTTAAGGCTGGCAGGATACGTGCATTTTTCTCCACGTTATATAATCTGTTTACTCACAATTTAGATGCAGCCAGAATCATAAGATTTGTGGCTAATGACTGTTTAGAGAGAAAGACATAAAATCTGTTTACTCACAATTTAGATGCAGCCAGAATCATAAGATTTGTGGCTAATGACTGTTTAGAGAGAAAGACATAAAATCTGTTTACTCACAATTTAGATGCAGCCAGAATCATAAGATTTGTGGCTAATGACTGTTTAGAGAGAAAGACATAAGAGAACTCTAATGTGCTTGAACCATCAAGTGTGAAAGCCATCAGGAATTTTGCACTGAAGGTGAGTGGTAAAGTTAAACTATTTTTTACCACATTGTGTGTGTGTGTGTATATAAGTTATATATAATTTATGTATTAGTGCCTGTGTGAATTTAGAAGTACTTGCTTAGGTTAGGAATTAATTTTAGCTGCAACATGACACCAGGATTTTTGTAAGAAACAGTGCTTTTCATTCACCATACTATAGCATGGAGGGGTGGGGAAAGGGAAGCCTTTTCCCTCTAAACTGTTCTTTAGAAATCCTGTTGCTTTAAAACAAGTAATAAATGGAGTTGAGTTACAGTCAGCATAGTAAAATAAACTTTTACAAAATGTGAAATTAATGCTAGTAGTTTCTATAGGAAACCATGAAGGTACATAATTTTACATTTATTAAAATAGCATCGGCCCCTTCTCTTCCTATTGTTAAATGTATTATAGAAGAACTAGATTCACCTAAGCAAAAACTGAATACATAGTGTGGAAGGAGTACATCTTTGGCTCCTACAAGAAAAGAGCAACGTATGTAGGCTAGAAATAGTGTCATAATTTAAGGGCACTGAAATTACACTGCAACCTAAAAATGAACCCTCCATACAAAATAAGTGTACAGGGCATTCTAGTTTTAGACTCAGTATGAGTTGTCAAAGATACACATTACAACCTAGATGTTTGTTTTACATGATCATTCTTGAACATGATTTTTATATTTATATACACACATTTATTTAAAATACATAATCATTATTTATGCAATCTAAATTCTAGCAATATATACAAATCAGTAACTACAGTACATGCTGAGGTAAGAAAGTACATTCTGGGAGAAGAATAGACATTTTTCATACCAAACAAAACATTACAATATTTTGTAGTTGTTATTGCTGGAGAACAGCTGTTGCGGGGGTCTGAACATCTTTGAGTCTAATGGAGGGAGGAGAGGTTTCATGCACTGCCCCCCACACAATCCCATTGACTGGAAAATGGCCACTGGGAGCTGCCTCTTGTCCACAAGCAGCTTGTGAAGCACCTCCCTCCCCCTCCAAGCTGTTCAAAAACCACAGGGTCTTGGAGCCAGTGTGGGGGGTGTGGCAGGCTATCTGAGCAGGTAAGTCTCCCAGCTGGAGCCTGCCTCTGGCACCCCAAACCAGATCACAACTGTGCCCTTCATCTAAAGTCCCCCTCTTAGACTCTGCATCCCAATCTCTAACTTCAAGCTCCTAACCTCTATCCCCAACCTCCTCCATTAATATGGAAGAGTGCCCTTGACCAAATTCTTGGAGTGCATTCCCCCCTCAAATTATTACCCACCCCCACTATAGCAAAGAACCCTTCAGTGTACCTCTGGTTTTATTATACAGGGGACAATGCCACCTGTAGCTGTCCATCTCACATTCAAAAATTGAGTTAAATCTACACTACGCCCATTGGTTCAAGTTTGTTGCCAAATGTATATTATGCAGTTGTACATTAACAATATTTTGCTATTGCAGCATATACATTTAACTCATCAAATGCATGGGGCAAATGTTTTAAACGTAGCAAAAGAAACCTGAACAGATTTTGTAAACCTGGAAGGAGAACTGTATAATATTTAGGCTTTTTTAAAAAGTCCTGATCTTTTAAGATCAGTAACAACCAAATCAACTTTAAAGAATCTAAATTTTAAGAAGTTAAGTCATTACTGATTTCATCAGCTGCTTTCTATTTATAGAGACTTACTGCTGTGGAAGGATTTTGCATTGTGATGGTTTTTCCTACTAAAATTTGAATCTGCTTTAAGAAATGAGTTGCTTTGAATAAAATTCACTTGTTCTCATGTGCTCCAATTGGTACAGACACAAATCTTTTTTCCCTGCACCATTCAAGCTATTATGAAATAAGTTGTGATGTTTGTTTTGACAGGTTGGACCAGTGCTCTGCTGCTGGGGTTTTCTGGTCCAGCTTCATTGATGGTCCTATTGGACCAAATAGGTTCGTGTAATTAAATTTATTTTAAAAGCATTGTCAGACACTTTAAAAGTTAGAATCGCCAACATCTTAGTTTCCTTTAAACAAATTAATACAATTAGGCACATACCACAGAACAAGCACCAGCTGTCAGAATTTTATCCTTCCACTAAATTACTAACCCTCTTTGTACTAGTCCATTGTTTAAACTTCCATCAGAAGGCGGATGCTTGTAGGCCTCTTTCACATTTAGAGACCAATCCTACAAAACTTTTCTGATCAGTACAAGTAGTCCTTATGAGTTGAGAGTTTGCAGGATCAGTCCTTAAAACAGTGTAGATAATCACAAATGTGATAAGTCTTAGTACCTCAGAAACAGGAGAAAAATAAATTACGTATCACATTTTATAAAAACTAAATAGCAAGGGAAAAGTCAGTAAATCTTTTTGATTTGCAGCAAGAATAAAATTTTCTAACACTGGGGAGTGGCACAGTCACTAGTTTGTATCCATTTATACAGTCCTTGGACAAAAAGCAAGGCTCCTTTGAAATATGTATATAGGAAACATTCTAACATTAAAGTCCATAAAACTGGGCTACTGTGTAGTCAAGGATGTCACTTATTTATAAATTATTGTTTATCTTCCCAACAGTGCTATTATATTATTAAAATAAAGCTGTTTTTCATTACTCATAACAAGCTGTGCTTTGTTTCCACAAGACAAGTGATTTAAAATAATTTGTCACAGTATTTGCCATCTTCAAACAGCATTTAGAGAAGGTTTAATTTTCATTTGACAAAACTATGGAGTTTTCTAATCTACTTCTACCTACATGTCTTTGACCTAATCTCTTTTTAGAAAATTGTTTCTCTTAATATGAAATTGAGCACAGCTTTTATTATAAAATACAGGTAAAGTAGAAACAATCCAGTATATGACAAATCCCATGAGTTACATAGTGGCTTCTGACCTGTTGCGCACACAAAAAAATCTTGATTCTTAAAATTTATTTTTACCCTTCATTCTAGTGAAGGGTCACAAGGACCCAATTTTCAAGTGCACCTGTGCCAAAACATACCTGCTTACAGTGCACCTGCAAATAAACCATATGCACAAACTTTCACTCATGTATGTGCTTTCATTGGGCATTTTTGTGCACAAGTCTGAAAGTCTGTCCTCTCTCAGCAATACTTTCCTACTGATTTAACCCACTATGAGTTTTTAAAAAGATTAGTCTCAAATAAACCTGCAATTTCTTTGAATAACTAAATTGTCAGCCACATGGCAGAGGCAACTGGGAACATCAGAGGCTTCAATTAGGATAATTCAGTAGTCTCACTTCCTAGCAATAAACTCACAAGTAACAATTATTAAGGACACTAATCATAATGTAGTTGCTGTTTAGAAGAGAGTCAAGTCTTTGTACAGAGAGGAACCTATCCCTAGAAAAGAGCAGGGGTGCGGTTCTGTGGCCTGTAATGTGCCAGGAGGTTAGACTAGATGATCCTGGTGGTCCCTTCTGACCTTAAAAATCAATGAGACTTGGAATACGTGGCAAAGATAACATTAAAAAATTGTTCCTTCAGAAGTCACTCACCTAGAGATTTTCAGCAACTCGATTGCCAGTCACACAAAAGGCATAACACTTGTGCTAAATCCTGTTTCCAATACAGTTGGTGGTGGGACTTTTGTCCTGTAGTTCAGTTAACAGGAACAGTCCCAGAAACTTCCGTAAGAATTTTTGACGTTTTCTTCTAGGGAAGATGGGTGCAGTTCCTCAGTTCTTAGTTGTGGATTTCAGGAACAGTACCTTCAGCATTGTCTAAATGTTTGGCGCTTAGGTTATAGAAAATGTATCATTCCTCTTCATTCAGCATGGCAGTATTTCCACTATCAATCTCTGAAGTTCATCTTAGAGCATGCTCCTCATTTACAGTAGTAAATTGGATTCTCATGATTTCTCAACAGGCAAGCATTAATCATATGTATATACCTTCACAAAATGGCAGAATTGTTAGTTTCCTAGACCTTAGATATATCACATTTTGTTTAACTCCACATTACAACTTAATAATACAAAAATTCAATGTGATTGCAAGCTGACATGATCCCGTCACCTTCAATGAATTTTGTTTTAAGAACCCACATTTGCTACCCCAAGCTCATTCATTACTTACCTCAGTTCTCCTCAACTTCCTGTGAAATGAGATATACTCTGTGGTACCTGGTACACTAATTCATCTACAGAACCTGGTCCAGGCATCCCCTTTGGTGTATCATACAATGCATGTGCAGATGATGAGCTATCTGTCCTACCTGTAACTTTATTGCAAGTTCCCATTATGGGAGGAGCTTGGTTCCCTGTAGCCTTGAAAGTAGAAATAGAAGAGACACCAAGAGGTGCAGTGGGATGACCTGACATGTCCATTATTATTGGGGTTGCATATTCTGGTCCAGTGACAGGCAGTGGTTCAGCATAAGCATGATAAACCTCTTGTACAGGTGAGTTGTAAGGATCCACATCAGCATAGCTTGCTTCTTTTCCTTCTTCTGGTTTAAAGGTAGATCTTGGATGAAGTGTGCCAACAATTCCTCCTACCAGTGGTTGAGCATACTCTGTATAATACCACAAAAAAGGAGAGAAATTTACAGATTAGTGGCATTACATTAAAAAGAGAAGCCCCTCATTAGGAACACTGACTTGGTCCAGTGTGGTAATTCCAATGGCCCATCTATTCCAGAAGAAGGTACAAGAAATCCAGCAGTAGACTATTTTAGTGTGAGCAGTAGCACCATATATAGTTAATCTTGACAGACTTCCTATTATAAAGACCCTGATTTCACTTGCTTTATAACTGCCAAACTTCAGTTGTTTGGGCTGAAAATTTCACATGCTGGATATCTGCCTGGTAGATCTACATTTCAGTTAAAACGGTTTAGCTCTTTCCAATTCCCAGATGTCAAAGATGTGGTTTTTGCTCACCCATGAAAAATAATTTTATACATGCTCAGTAGAGTTTTGTTAGTTTGATAGGTCACTTGAGGTGCAGACTGGGAAGAAAACAAATCCTGAGTGAGAGAGACTGGCAAGGGAAGCCCTAAGACAATTCCAAAGGGTGGGGAAGAGACTAAGATGAGGAGATGGGAAGATACGTCTGGGACAAGTTGTGGGCGACATGCAGGCAGAAGGGTTTGAGCCCACTACAGAGTCGAATTAAACCCTGGATTCCTGAATCTCTACGTTCCTCTGATGTCAGCAGCAGCTTTCCTCATTCCCCTGTAGTGCTGGTCCACAAAGAAGATGGAACCTACTATTTCTGTTAGTCATTCTGTTAACTCAAATAGTAGAGGTCTGTGCTGTGGAGGCAGGGGTTTCTACAGTGCTGTTAAAAGGGTTAATATGATTTCATATGATGGAATGTGTTTTTTCAGTTTGCCTATTGAAAACACTTGTGTGGTGCTGCTGTAGTGCTATATTGAGAATGCTATTCCTCTGACGAGGGCTTCTCCCATGAATATAGTGCTATCAGCTTGGTAAAACTGCATCGCACGAGTGTGTATTTTTCACACCTCTAAGTGACAGTTATACCACTGTAAGTTTACAGTATAGACCTGGCATCAGGCATCTGCACACAAATTAAGTTGAAAGAACATTATGGTTGCCTAATCTAAACAACGAGATGACAGAACAGGTAAAGAGGATGGAGGAACATACCAAAGTAAAGTCTTGTGCTCTCTGTCTCGAGCACAAACCGGATTTCAATGATAGCAAATTCATGCAGTATAAAACATATCACACATTAAGCCAAAAACTGGTACCTGTAGACTCCTCTGTCTGTAAGATGGCTGGGACTTCTCTTGCTCTCAGGTGACTAATTTCGCTGCTGCTATAGCGAACAGGGGTATCTTCATGCTCTGCTGACTTGGCAGGGAGAAACTGCTTCATGCCTTTCCACCATCCTTCCAGATTTTAGAAATAAAAGAATAATGTAAGAACTTAAAATGTTGCTAATAAAAAGACCCTGGTAATTCATTCAAGTAAAATTACTAAAGAAGCTAAAAGCATCCTACACATTTCTTAGTCTCTGTGAGACTAGCCTGACTTTTCTTCTCTCCCCTCAGAAATGACATGTCAAGACATTAGTTAACCCTATGTACAGGACATTTTCACTTATATAATTTCACTAAAGCAACTGGGACAGAATGACTACTCTAGCCCTGAATTTCTGTGTTACCACCATTGCTGGTCCTGCTGTGCAGATGTAGATATTTTGGTAGGCTCAAAATATAACATGGAAAATATTACTGGGGGCATTTAGGTAATTTTAAACACAAGCTTACTTGTGTTGAACAACACAAGCATTCTTTGTCAAAAGGGACTCCTGTATTACAATTCCTATGCTACAGATTTAAACCACCCTCCACCTTTTCTCCTTCCTCTTGTAACAGCCACGTACTTTCAATACTATAAAGTCCTACAAAATGTCAGACCTACATATGTTCTTCAATATTCAGAACTCATAGGATATTTGATTACTGTATATACAAAATTATTGCTCAAATGAGATTCCTTGTTTTATTTCTCATATATTAAATGGAAAGATTCGAACCTTATAGAATTTCAAGTCAGTATAATAGATTTTCAAGTCAGTATAATAAGATTCTGAGTGGCAATCTAATAATATATGTCAGAAAAAAACAAAGTCTTTCTATTTAAACTAATGCGCAGAAATATCGATGAAGTTGCTAACTACTTTCCGAATAGTATCCTTCCTGCCTTATCCATCCACTGACTTTGATCTTTATCTACTCAGGTTTAATACCCTTTCTCCTGATACTTTATGCATAGAGGTAGGAGGGTGGGCAACAGAACATCTTTCCCCCCCGTACCCTCCCCCCACTTCCCTTCTATTTATTTCGAGTTTCCTTATCCTCTAATCATAACTCCGGTCATCGGAAGAAGTGGGCTGTGCCCACGAAAGCTCATGATACCATCTACATGTTTTGTTAGTCTATAAAGTGCTACCAGACCATTTGCTTCCTGTTTTTTTTTCTGTAACACTAACTCGGCTACCCCCTGAAGCTACAGAAATAAAAGTTACAAGTCTGAATGGAATAGAAATTCAGATTTCAGTATTACTGTTAGAATCATTTTTCAGTCCACACTGGTTGAGAAATTACATACATTACAGTGTGGGCATGTCTACATAGCAGGGCTAAACTAGAAATAAGCTATGCTAATTGCATAGCTCAAGTCAAAATAGCTTATTTCGGCTTTTGGCAATGTCTAACCGTTGTTTTTTCACAATCGAGCACTCTTCCCTAACTTCCCTTACTCACACACTCCTAGATTTACAGGAGTCAGAGTAAGAAGCCCATTTTTTCTAATGTATTTTGAAATAACAGGCTTGTTGTGTAGACATGCACTACGTTATTTTAGAATTACTAATGTTATTCCAAAATAATACTGCATCGACATGCCCCATGTGTGCTAAACAATGCTGATGAAAGTTGGCATTGAGTCCAGAGATTTTGCCACCATTCTGTTACCTGCACGATCCCAGTAAGGCAAGTCATATGTTCCTTCAGCTTTCTTCTTCCTGGAAAAAGTAAAAAATTGAGCACATTTTTCTACCATTTTCAAATACAAAAACATTAATACTGATTTAACAAACATTTTCCTGCAGAAGAAAAACTGACAAGTTAGAGCACTAAAATGTTTACAGATTAGTATGAGTTCTGTAATTCCTGATCACTGGTGGCAATTGTTGGAGGATACGAAGCTGGAACATTCCAATTTCAGCTCTCTGCAAGCTTTTCCTCACTTGGACAACAGGACAGGAGATCACTGGGCTCCTATACTAGGATGGATCCCTTTGGGTTGACTGGAAAGTGAAAATCCTGATTGCTCGCTCTTGGCTGTAGCTGGTGCTCAAGTTTGAAAATATAAATCCACAGCAAACTAATGTCACCCAAAAATTCAAGAAAAGCATCAATAGAGGCAACCTTCATAATACCAATCAATAAAATGTGGAGTCTTCAAAATGCAGACCCTTTCCTCTTTGTACATGAGACTATTTAAAACTAATACATCACTTCTGGAAATGATTTAACTACAATTTTCATACTTATATATGCAGTGTATTTTATACCTATAGATTACATTAAAGTATTTTACATGAGTGCTAATTATTTATTCATTTACCGGTTTCTCCAGTGCCACGCACACACTAAGATCAGAATGAAAGAAGTGAAGACCATCACCAAAACTGGAACCAGGACTGCTGCCAGTGCCACATCTGAAATCCATTAAACAAAAGTGTAGGACAGAATAACTTTTTGCATTTTTGGTTCATAAGTTCTTTGGGAAAGACACCATAATTTTCTGTGTGTTTTGTACAGCACCTAACACAAGGGGTCCTGACCAGGCTGGCCTCTATATGCCACCTTATTTTAAATAATAATAATGCATTTAACGCTCAGTCTTTCCATATATGTTCAATCAGCAGCTTTTATAAGTTACGGCCTCAGACTCAATTTCTGAAGTACAATAAAACTCCAATTGTCTGGCAACCAGTGGTCCGGCACTACCTGATAGTCCAGCACCAACTGGAACCTGGAAGTGCTCTGGCCAGCCAGACAATTGGAGCCACCCAGAGGCGGCAGCAGAGAGGGGGCGAGAGGCAGGTAGCTGTTTAAGGAAGGAAAGGGGAGGGGCGTCGAACCCTCCGCTTTGTTGCGGGGAGGCAGTGGAAGCCCCATGCAGCCGGCTTGCTAGCGGGGAAACTTGTAAGCAGCGGAGAGGGGGCGAGAGGCAGGCATCATTCCCTGCCAACCCCCTTCTCCCCCACAGTCCTGACCGCCTGCCTTAAACAGCTGCCTGCTTCTCACCCCCTCTCCGCTGCCTGCCACTTACAAGTTTCCCCATTTGCAAGCTGGCTGCATGGGGCTTCCACCCCCTCCCCGCAACACGGCGGAGGGTTCGCCCTTCCCTTCGCCGTTCCCTGCTGACCCCCCCACGCAGTGCAGGTTCTGGCAGATCTATCACAGCACCCCGCCGGAGTACCTCCTGATACTCCAGCATATCCGATAATCTGGCACCCCCTGGGTCCCAAGGGTGCCGGATTATCGGAAGTTTACTGTATTTGTTTATTTTAAAACAAAGTTCAAATTACTATTTGCCTGAACATCAATCTAAAGAAAATTAGATAACAGGAATATGCAAATCTAAACTAAGGATGTTAAGTAACAGTTATTTTACTAGTCAAGTAGTTCATTGAATTTCCATCGACTACTTGACAGGCACTTCTGCATCCCTCCTTTGAAATGTACAAGAGCCCCAGTAGGGCTCTTGTACATTTCAAAGGAGGAAAGCAGAACTCCGCATGCATCCCGGGGCCAGTGGGAAGTCCCACTGACTCCGGGCTGCATGTGGTGCCAGCTTTGAAATGTACAAGAGTCCGCAGTTGGGGCTCCTGTGAATTTCAAAGCAGCAGCGCAGCATGAAGCCCAGGGTCAGTGGGGGACTCAAAGTCCCCCGCTGACCCCGGGCTCCATGCTGTGCTGTTGATTTGAAATGCCACAAGGAGCCAGAGTCAGCTGGAGACTCCCCTCAGTTGATCCTGGCTCCGTGCAGGCATTTCAGCACAACCCGGGACCAGATGGGGACTTTCCAGCTGACAGAGTTCTGCACAGCATTTCCCCAGAACCCAGAGATATCCTGGGCCCAGCTGTGTGGCGCTGCCGCTTTGAAGTACCCCCTTCTTCGCTGCCTCTATTTGATAGAGGCAGCAAGGGGGAGGAATCGACCTATTGGATCATCGACTAGTCCTTAACATCCCTAACCTGAACAGTTTACAGTACTTAAAATTGCCTTGAAGGTGTCAATGACATTCCAACGGCTTGTGGATGGTTCTAGCTCCCACAGCTCCTGTGAGCATGGAAAGGGGCCCAAGCCCTGCTGCTGCCCTGTGCAAGCCCCTCCCTTCCCCAGTTTGGTTCACATTGTTGGGGGGGGGGGGGGGAAGAGAGGCTTTTGGCAGGGGAGGGGTTGGCCTAGGGCACTGGGAGGGAGGATGCTCTATGCCCGTGTCCCCTAGGGATGATCTTGCAAACTTGTGAACTTACCAAATCTTTTTTAAACCCAGTTATGCTACTGAACTTCACAGCATCCACTGGCAATGAGTTCCTCAGGTTGACAGTGTGTTGTGTGAAGAACTACTTCCTTGGTTTTGTTTTAAACAAGATACCTATTAAATTTCCTTGGGTGACCCTTAGTTCTTGTATTATGTGAACAGGTAAATAACATTCCTCTACTCATTTCTTCGACACCATGATTTTATAGAACTCTTACTATACCTTCTTTAGTCATCTCTTTTCTAGGCTCAACAGTCCCAGTCTTCTAAATCTTTCATATAGAAGGTGGGCCACACCCCACTGTTCCCCTGGATTTGTATATCTGAGGGCAGACTGTCACTATAAATACCGTCCTCACCCCCCATCATATGGGTTTCTACTATAGTAATATAAATATTTAAAGACAAAAAATTGAGTGTGATATATTTTGTTACGAAGCAGCCTGGGAACAAAATAAATTCTGAGCACCATAAAGGGCAGAAAGTAAATCCCATATTTGGGATTTACATGTACATAAACTACATTGGCATAAGAGAGCTAATGTGAGTGAGGTACTATCTTGGGCCAACTTTTGTTGAGACAAACTTTTGAGCTACACAGCGGAAGAGTTCTGTGACGCTTGAAAACTCTTGTTTCACTAACAGAAGTTGGTCCAAAAAAGGTAACACTTCACCCACCTTGTCTCCAATATCCTGAAACCAACAGCAATGGAAAATAAGTTCACATAAGACCTTTTACTATCATTCTCAAATACTATCACCACTTAAGACTTGATACCTTTGGTTACACTTGGAGTCACAGTAGTGTTTTTGATCTCAGGACTGGAGGTTGTTTTATCAGTCTGGATGGAGAAGTCGTTGCTACTTTGTGATGTCGGTGGTAGTGTAAATTTTGGAGCCCGAACTGTATAAATATATTTAGGAAAAAAAAAAAGATTACCCAATCATCGTGCTGGTTTACATACAAGAAGCTCTCTTTGTACGGAAGGAAAATGCTGCCAATTTACCAGAGCACTTTTCTGACTTATCAAAATGAACATGAGCCCATGACAAGAAAAAGCAAATTACTAGGATCCTTGATACAAAGATCTTAACCATGTAGCACCTTCACACAGGCATTTTCCAAGCTGTATAAATGTTAATCCAGTGGATGTTAAATGATCAGATTAGATTTACTGCATGTCCTCAATACATTATTTTAGAGGAAAAAAAGTTTTGAGCTAATTTCTTTCTAAAAACAAGTCCAGAAGTTAAGTGATATTTACAAACATTCTAATGGTTCACAGTGATTTCTTACACAGCTGAAACATTTTTAATTTCTTACCTATGCTAAACTGACATCCTAGCAGTTCCACTTTCATTGCAATTTTCTGATGCCATTTTAAGGGATTAACCCTAACAAAACGTGCAATAATGGGTGGGATGAAGTTATTGCGAACTTCCTGATGATATTCAGTGTTTCCTTGAAATATCTAGAAAAAAGAAAAAACCACCATTAAAACTGAATTATTAGCTCAATGTATGCTACACCAGTTCATTGTTCACTATGAAAGATTTACCAATTTCAATTAACCAAATAGGCAGTGCAATTTAATTTGAGTCTCCCTCCTGTTTCCTTGAACAACTGATCAACCTTCTCAAAAAGAAAGAGTGACTAATTGCAGAGTACCCAGTCTGGGAAGCTAATGATCCAACTAGTGGACCAAATTCAGTGATGAATCCTGAGCAGAGAACACCTGAGGCACCTTGGGCATACACTAAGAAGATTGCAGAGAGTATGAACCCAAAAAGACATTTACCTGTGTAACGAGTGTTCTTCGAGATGTGTTGCTCATGTCCATTCAACATAGGTGCGTGTGCCTGCCACATGCACCAGTGCTGGAAGTTTTTCCCTCAGCAGTACCCATAAGGGCCAACAGTGGCACCCATATGCTATACTATATAAGACACTCCCTGGCCCCTTTGGGCACATCTACTGAGAGGCTGAGGAACATCATGAACCAATGCTGCCACGGCCACACTAGAGCAATAAGGATCACATCTACCTCTGTCCTGCTGAATTCTGAGGACTGTGTACACTGGAAGAAGAGAGGGAAAGGGTACAGCAGGTGGCCTGACCATCGAATGTATCCATTCTGGAGCAATGACTGTTTCCGAAAGGAGCGGAACCTATGACATTTCCTGTTGCTCCAAATGGCAAACAGGTCCACGTGGGGATAACACAACTTCTGGAAGATGGAGAGGGTGATATCTGTCTAAAAAGACTACTCGTGGGTGTTGAAAGAGCGGCTGAGATAATTGGCCAAAGTGTTCTGGGCCTCCAGCAGGTGGGAGGCCTGCAGGTGGATTTGGTGAGTGATGCAAACGTCCCACAGGTTGAGTGCTTCATGGCAGAGGGGAGAAGAGTGAGCACCATCCTGTCTGTTTAGATAATATATTGTGGCCTTTTTGTCCATCAGCATGGCCATGCTCTGGTCCCATAGATGGTGAAGGAAGGCCTGACAAGCAAGGCGAACTGTCCTGAGTTTCCTGACATTGATGTGCAGGGGGAGTTCTGCCTGACACCACAGCTCCTGAGTACCAAGTCCACCCAGGTGCGCTCCCCAACCCATCTCCAAAGCATCTGTGAACAGAGACAGGGAGGGTTGGGGGCTAGTGAGCTCCCCTCCCTCCCACGCCACACACACACTCACTTATCTCTTGGGGGCTGCAGCCCCCAATTCAGAGAGTAGAGAACTGACTCTTACGGTGACCAGAACATCGAGCGGATCCCTGTTGGGCCTGTGGACCATGGCAAACCAGATCTGGTGGGGCCAAAAGGCAGAATCTGGTGTTCCATACGACAAACCTGCAGGCCACTATGTAGCCCAGGAGACTTATGCAATTCCTGGCCATAGTGGTAGGGAAACACTGCAGGGTGGGAATAATCTCTGTGAGCATGTGAAAGTGGAACTCAGGGAGGAATGCCCTCACATGGATATGAACTCTATACTCTGAGCCAAGACCGGCTGAGTTTGGGAACGCTGAGACTAAGACCCAGTGTGGCAAAGGTTGCCTGTGCCAGCATTAGCCAATCATTGAGGTATCTGGACTTTGCGTAGAAAGGCAGTGAACACTGTCATGCGTTTCATGAACAACCTTGGTGTCATGGAGATGTCAGCAGAGGGAACTGTGAACTGGTGGTGGCAGCCACCGGCTACAAACCTTAGAAATGGCCGGTGTACAGGAATGACGAAAATATGCATCCTTCACATTGAGGGCAGCATACCAATCTTCCGGATCTAGGGAAGGGATGATGGAGACCAGGGAAGCCATAAAGAACTTGAATTTCTTCACAAACAAGTTCAGCTTTGAAAGATCTACAATGGGCCTGAGCCCACCCTTGATCTTGGAGATAAGGAAATATTGGGAATAGAAACCGCAGCCCCTGAATTCCTGAGGAAACTCCTCTATCTCCCCTAACTCCAGGAGGGACTGAATTGAGAAGCTGCTTGTGAAAAGGGTCCCTGAAGAGGAACGGGGAAGGGAGGTGCAAGGGCAGAGAATTGGATGGAAAATCCTGCCTCTACCGGGCTGAAGACCCAACGATCTAAGGGAATACTGGCCCAGACACATTAAAAGTGGGATCGATGACTGCCAAACTGGGGGACAGGTCTGGAAAGTGGACTGGTGCGCTGTCCTTGAGCACACCTTGTTTTAGGGCCAGAAGGTGGTTTAGAGTGGCCCTGTCCCTGGCTGAGGAGGAGTGGGAAAGCTGCCACCGACCGCTATTTCTGCCCCATCTGCAGGAATAGTCTTGCTGGAAGGGGCCCTGGGAGAAGTGTGAGGGAACCTGGGACCTAAACAGTTTGCCCTGAGGTGCTGGTGTGTGACTCCCAAGAGACTTAAGAGTTTACTGGGAGTCCTTAAGGTTGTGCTGTCTCGCCTCTGGTTTTTCAGAGAAGAGACCCACATAGTCAAAATGGAGATCCTGGATAGTAGTCTGGACTTCCAGAGGGATACCAGACACCTGCAGCCAGTTGTTGCACCTCATGGCGATCCCTGTAGCCATTGATCTAGTGACTGAGTCAGAAGAATCCAGGGCCACTTGAAACCAAGTGTGGGATACAGTCTTGCCCTCCTCCAGGGCTGCCATGACTCCGGGCGCAAATCTGCAGGTAGTTGCTGAAACGCGTACAGCACATGCCAAGAACTGTAGGAATAGCAGCTCCATGGTGCTTGTTGATTTGAGCTGCAAATCTGGAGCCCCCGCAGTTGAACAGACCTTACGGCTGATGAGGTCCAGCTTCTTTGCCTCCTTGTTTTTAGAGGCCAGCCTGAGCTGCCCCTGCTGCTTCTTATAGTTACCCACGTCAACTACGAGGGATTCAGGAGGTGGGTGAACAAAAGGTGTTTATACCCTTGCTGGGGAACAAGTAGCATCTTTCCACATCTTCATCATCAGAAGAAGGGAGGCTGGGTTCTACCACACCACCCTGGTGGTAAACTGGATAGTCTTGAGGGGCAAAAATGTCCACCGCTGATTCTGCATCTACCATGCCTCTTCTGTGGGCACATTTAGATTGCAGGCCACCTGCCACAAAAGGTCCTGACGTTATCTCGCATCAGGGGCAGGAAGCGATAAGGACGTATCTGCAACAGTCTTGTCTGGAGAGGAAGATTCCCGTGGGGGAGGATCATCCGGTCCTTTGGGGTTCCTCGTGTCCCCAGAGACACTGGAAGGCTGAGAGGCTAGTGGTTCAGTGGCTGTTGGCAAATGCTGAGTCATCATTTGAACTGGTGCAGATTTAGGGTCCTTCAGGGAAAATCAGGAGCCACTATAGTAACCACAAGTGCCTGATGGAATGAGGCTGCCGAAGCTTCTCATGACACCAGGCCCTGACCCTGATGGTAAGCCCAAGGCATCCAAAATGGTTACTGTGCAAAGACCTACCACAATGGGGGACCAAGCCAGTGGTGGGGCCGGAGGAACTTCCCACTTATGGCACTGGGAGCAGGAACTGGAGCAGTACCAGCCACTGCAAGACACAACAGACTCCACCTCTGACACCGACGTATACTCTGCGGCTGACCATGGCTTGCCTCAGTGCCGTACGGTGGCTGGTGCCTGCATGAGGACTGGTGACTGCGAGGACAGTGCCAGAGGCCAGGGCAGAGCATAGTAGCCCACAGTTGGTTTCAGTGCCAGAGGCACAGACTGCAACGGAGCCAGGGCTGCATGCTGTCTCATTCAGATAAGGTATCCAGCATCAAAGAGAGGTCCAGGTGGTCTTTGAGGACTTTCTGCCCAGGGGAGCCCAGTGACACCATGCCATTGATGGCCTCTCCCTCGGGGTCGGAGTCAGTGCCAGTAGCTCTATACTGTCCTGAAGATGACCCACTGCAGGGTGCACCGACAGACTGTGTGATTGCTGGTCGCCTTGGCTGGAAACTGGTCTCTGCTAGGCCTGACCTCCTTATGCAGCACTGGAGATGGAGAGAGGTGATGGGCAGAGGAGCTTGTCTTGCGTGCTGGGGAGTGATGCTAGTGCTCTTTTGGGCCTTCTTTATGAGGTACTGATGTGTCCCACTGAAGCTGGTGCATTCTGCACAGAAGCCGGTAGGGATGTTAGCGACTAATCGACTAACCAATAAGCAGGAGCTTATCAATTAGCACTATCGATTAGTCGCATCTCCCAGCCACCACTCTGCATTGTACAGCTGAGAGAAGCCAGTGTGCGAAGGTGCCGAGTAAGTCTGTCCTCCCCATGTTTCTTTTCATTCATCACCCCTCTCCCCCTCCCACACAGATACCAGCTGCCGCTCTCCATTGAGCAGCCTAGGGAAGCCGCACGCTAAGGTGCTGAGTCAGTCCTTCCTCCACGTGTTTCTTTTCATTCAGCCTGGTGAGTCTGTGTGCATGTGGTTATGAATGAACAGAAATGAACGGAGCAGGGACTGACTCAGCACCTTCATACTCAGCTTCCCTAGGCTGTGCAATGCAGAGCGGCAGCTGGGGAGTTTATGGTGTGAACTGCGCCAGACTGAGCGCTGCCTACCCTTATTGACTAATCGACAGAAAATCTGACGACTAATCGATTAGGAAAGTAATCACATTTTAACAACCCTAGAAACCAGCACTCTACACACTGAAAACAACTGTGTTGAGGTCCATCCAGCACAGGGTGTTGAACTGCTGACTCCACGAGCAAGAGTTTCCAGTGCTGATCTTGCTCTTTTAGTCCGAGGCTTGAAATTCCTACAAATACTGCACTCTCGGCTAACTAACTGCCAACAGTATTAACTACTGAAGTATATACAAGAAATGGGTAAAAGAAACATCTTGCAGAGCAAGAGCACAAGCGCTCCACCGATCATCAGTGTTGATAAGAAGGAACTGAGGAGGTAGCGGGCCAGCTGAGCCCCATCTACCGCACCATGCAGGTGTCACTTTAGGAAGCTCCCCAGCCAGCCCAATGAGTATCGGTGGGGAGAAAAAAAGCCTTCCCATGATCATGCACACGGCACGCATACCTGTTGAAATGCACGAGTAGTTACTCAAAGAACAATTCCTTAAGTTTGTTTATGGTAAAAAATAGTGGATGGTTTTGGTCATGGAACTTTACTGGCCACAAATCATTTTCACCGAATAAATCAAATGAATGCTACCTATTATAGAGTTACTATTAGATCACCACTTATACTTGATACACACATTAAAATGACTACTTTGAATGTATTATGGGAAAAGAGAAACCAAATCCACTGCCTATGAGGTACTGAACATGATCAGACAACTCTGAAAATTTGAGGGCATGAGTTGGTTGATTCAAACTACAAAGGGGAGGAGAGGGAGAGGGAAATGAGATTCCCAATAGGAAGTTATTTTCCTTCCTCTGCACTGTAAGCAGAAGGATGCCTTGAAAAATACTAATCACTAGACCGTTCTTGGTGGGGAAAAACCTGGGAGCCAAGGTATATTTGAGCCTGCACTTCTCTGTTGGCATGTTAATAGGATAACTTTACTCATATATGGCAATTTCAGCTGAAATAATCTATCACTAGCAAGCCTGAGAAAACCAGATTGATAACTAGGATTGACAATAGAACAAATCACATGGACTTTTAGCTCCATCTACAGGAAAAAGGCTGTAAAGACAGCTAATTCCTACTGAAAGTCAAAACACCTGCCTTTTCGCTCCCCCCCATCAATACATCAACTCCCATCTACACCAGAGGTATTGTTCCCTTTGAGATTTTCAATCCATGTGTGGAGTGAGTTTTGTCTTCCTATTTGTTTCTATTAGTTTCTCCGTTCTTACTTTAAGATTATTTATACAATAACACAAATGTATCTACTGTAAATTGCATGTGATTAACATAAGACCTCTCATTCAGGAATTTTATGTCATTAAATAAGTAAAAGAATGGAGTGCAAATTGCAGTGGATTATAAAACATGCTTTAATAGAAGAAATCATTGGCAGTCTTCCATTGCAGGAACATGTACCCTAAACCTCTCATTCCCACCTTGTGGAGATACACACATACCAATACAGTCTTTGCTTTTATACAAAGATCTAATTGTGGAGATAAATTATGGCACTGGTACAGTCATATAATGCACAACAGTCTTATATTCTGGTCAACTGCAAGTTTTGCACTGCTTTACATAGGATGGAATAGAGTCTAGATAAAGCCAAATCCCCTAGAAATCACGGTACGTCCTAGAAAGCACGCATTTTCTGCCAGACTGTGGATCAATGTAAGCGCTTTGAGACAGGGACAGTCTTTTTGTTGTGTACCTAGTAGGATGGGGTCCTGATCTATGAAGGGGGCACCTCAAATGAGTTTTCTCTGTGGCCAAATATGAGGCCACAGCAAATTTGCTGTGGCCAGGGAGTACTGAAAGTTAAAATACTATACTAATTATAGTCTACTCATGTGGTTATTTGAGAGTCGTGTAAATAATACCTCTCTTCAGTGGCCTGCATTCCCAGCCCCCCTGCCAGCCACAGAGATGCACTCTTGGCTGCAGAGCTCCATAGTCATACTGCCTCTTCCCTCAAGCGTCTCCCCCCGCATTGCTACTGCTTCCCCCTCCCCCTTCTTGAGCTTGAACACCAGAAGCTTTGAGAGGACGGGAGAGAAGATGCTGATGCCGCTGGCAGGGCACCCAGATTTTCCCTGTGGGTACTCCGAGGCTGAAGCATCCATTGGGATGCTAGACCACAGATGCTGCCAGACAAGGGAAGTCCTGGTTGTACAATGGAATTCCAAAGTACATATTACATTCCACATTAGGAGTTTGCAGGAGATCACTACATTGGGGTAAGAAACACAATTCAAATACACTTTTATATCCAAGTAAAAAAACATAGAAAATCTTTCTATTCTCAGGCAGGAGAATGATCCAATTAAATCATCTTCGACAATAATCATAGAGTCTAATTCTCAGGCTAAAGAGTGAAGATTTTACCTTAAGGCCAGAGGAGGACAGTCAAAGCTAGAATTAAAAGTCAATGGTTGAATATATTTCTTCTCAGGCTGCCCAAAGTTCACTGTACCTAATCAATTTTCCTGGGTAGCTTCAGCAAGCAGGACCAGTCCTGTCACTGTGTTGCGGCTACCCCACAGCCGCTGTGAACAGCCTCCGCACCCCCCGACAACGTGCCCTGGGGCCCACTGTCATTGTCAGCCCCACTGGTTCTTGAGTGGGAGGTGAAGAAGCTAATGCTGAGAGCTATTGAAGCTAACAATTTACCTGACTGACCTAAACCTAGAAACTATTAGAAACACAAAGTTTAAAGACAAAATTTTGAGACTGTGTCACAGAGGTGCTACTAAGCTTTGGATATTCGCATAAGACATCGTTGGTCTGGAAATGCTACGCAAGACTTCCTCACAATTATGTTTTTGTGCTTGATGCTGAGGATATGCGAAATACCACATGCTCCAAGTCAATCCTTCAACTAATCAAATGCTTGTGTGGCAAGACCAAAGATGGTCACTACCATGGAAACGTTTGGTAGCCTGTCTTGTCTGAACATGTGGGAGTGCAGCATCATAGAGGAGGGTCAATGTGATGTGTGGAGATGACACTAATGATGACTCTGATGAACAAATATGTTCAGTTCTATGTGTTAAGATTAATTTCCCTAGGATTACCAAAGATCAATTTCTTTTTTTAATGTAAGCAACTAGAGGATTTACCCAGCATTGTCCAGGTCCTTGTGGGGGCTCAGGGCAGGAAGTAGGGGAGCAGCAGTCAGGGCAGAGAACTGGGAGTTGTGTGGGGCTGTGGGGGAGCTCAGGACAGAGGTATATACATGATTTTAGGGCAGGGAGAAATTCAGAGCAGAGGACTCAGGGCAGCCAGCTTCTGGATATACTCTATCAGACACTGGAAATGAGAAAGGGGCACAGTGGGAGGAATCAGTGGAAAAGGACTGGAATTCTACTACAGGCTTCTGTCTCCCACTGATCCAAGAAGGGGGTGCACTATTGGCTGACAAAAGCATGGATTCACAAGGATCCCTTTTTTGGATGGGTACAGAAGAAAAGGGAAGTATTTTGGTTGTTCAGGGTAGATAGCTGGGGAAAATATTCCTGGTACTTTTTACTGCAGGATCCACTCCAATACTCTCTCCATCAAGTTACTGTCTCATTGGCAGAAGTCAGATGAAGAAGAACCTCAAAAGGAGTGTTTGTTCCTAAATTGGAGGTTTGTAAATCTTTCCTCTGGTATCTTGCCAGAGGTGGGATTTTCTCATCCTAATCTTTAACTTCCAGAACTGCTTTGTCTATGCATGCAAAGCACTCAGTAACATACAGCTCAACAAAACAGCAATAGTGTGGATGCTCCACTGCTGCTATTGTGAAATAACTACTCCCCAGAGTCATTCAAAGTAATTACTCCCCAGTGCTTCCTGGGGCTCTAAGTCGAGGTAGCGCATCCACATTAAGGGAAGCTGCCCCGGACTAATTTCAGGTCTTCCCTGTGGTGTGGACACTATTTCAAAATAGTTATTTCAGGAGTTATTTCTTCAAAATACGTTATTTTGAAATAATTTCCTAATGTAGATGTATCCTAAGAGAGCTAAGTACATGCCTGTCTGTCTTTTGGCTTCTCACCACTAGAACTATAGATTTAATCTTTTATACGGAGGGATGAGTGAGACTGGTTAGCTCCAACAGTTTCAGATCTGAGTCTAATTTCTCTCAGATTCTGGTGGAGGCTAGGCAGGGAAGGATGAAGACTGCTTTTGCTTCCTCTCATAGATTGCAGGAACACTCTCTCCGCCTCCAAGAGAAAGGAGTCCAAAGCAGAAGGGATCACTGTCACCTCGTTTGAAATTCCCTCTGAGTCACATACTTAACCTTTACTGTCCTTCCCGGGGGAGGGGGGGCACATTTGGTATACAGAGGGGAAAAGGATGCTCTCAGAACCAGCTCAGATGGTGGGCTATCCTACACTATCCATACTGATGATTGGGATGCCGACCAAGCAGTTTCATTGTCTGAGACTGGCAACAGCCACTGAATGAATGCTGCAGAAGGGTACCCTCTCAGGTAACTGTAGGGTTTAAAATCAGCAATGGTGAATTAGTTATCCCAGAGCTGGCTGAGAACACTGGCAACTCTTCAGTGACTGTAGGCTGAATAAGGTTTTCTGCTCTGAAGCAGAATTCAACCTATCAGCTCCAAACTCTCAGGGGCATGCAGGAAACTGAAGATGCAGAAAGAGGCATCTGAGGATGCTTTGGAGGTGGGTTACTGGTATGTCTGCTTACATACAACTAGGACACCATTGTTTATAGCAATGGTGATGTTGCTCTCAACTATTGAATTCTCTTGATTAGGACTTCCTGTTTGGCTACTGCTGGGAATTATTGCTGATGTGTTTCATCCCAGCCTGCCAGGTTCCTCAATTCATCTGAGCAACTGGAAGGAGGGCTCTTTAGAAACAGGAGTGCACTCACTGAAAAGGGTTCCCCCGGATACAGAAAGAACAAGATTTCTCTGCCTGGAATCTCTGGGAGCAGGGCAGCTGTCCATGTAAGGCATTTTTATCTCTGGCTCTGCTTGAAGCTTGGGGAGGGTGGCCCTGAGGTAGAGGGAAGAGACCAAAAGATACCGGACACCAAAACAGATGTTCCCACCTAGGCCAAACAAAATAATTCTAGTCTGACTTCAGAGTTATTTCCTCTAAGTGCTTGAAATGCTTTCATGGGAAGAGGCAGAGGGAACCAGGAAATTTTCTAGAAGGGTGAGCCAAGCTCCTTTTTGCTGATTGAAAAGTCTGGTCCTGCCCAAGAGAACCAAGTGTTGGAATGACATGTCTGAATAGGATAAAATACTAGAACTTGAAGAGACCTGGTAAGATTATCAAGTCCAGTCCCCTGCCCTCACAGCAGGACCAAGCACCGTCTAGATCATCCCTAACAGATGTCTGTCTAACCTGCTCTTGAATATCTCCAGTGATGGAGATTCTACAACCTCCCTAGAATTCCAGTGTTTAAGCACCCTGACAGGAAGTTTTTCTTAATGTCCAACCTAAACCTCCCTTGCTACAGTTTAAGCCCATTGCTTCTTGTCCTATCCTCAGAGGCCAAGAAGAACACTCCCCCCCCCCCCTTCCTGTGACACCCTTTTAGATACCTGAAAACCGCTATCATGTCCCCCTCTCAGTCTTCTCTTTTCCAAACTAAACAAGCCTAATTCTTTCAGTCTTCCCTCATAGTTCATGTTCTCTGGACCTGTAATCATTGTTGTTGCTCTTCTCTGGACCTTCTCTAATTTCTCCACATCTTGCTTGAAATGTGGTTCCCAAAACTGACCACAATACTGTAACTGAGGCCTACTCAGTGCAGAATAGGGCAAAAGAATGACTTCTTGTGTCTTGCTCACAGCACTCCTGTTAATGCATCCCATAATCATGTTTGCTTTTTTTGCAACAGTGTCACACTGTTGACTCATATTTAGCTTGTTGTCCACTATGACCCCTAGATCCCTTTCTGCAGTGCTCCTTCCTAGACAGTCACTTCCCATTCTGTATGTGTGAAACGGATTATTTCTTCCTAAGTGGAGTACTTTGCATTTGTCCTTATTAAACTTCATCCTATTTACCTCAGACCGCTTCTCCAGTTTGTCCAGATCATTTTCAATTATGATCCTATCCTCCAAAGCACTTGCAACACCTCCCAACTTGGTATTATCTGCAAACTTAATGAGAGTACACTCTATGTCACCATCTAAATTGTTGATTAAGATATTAAACAGAACCTGTCCCAAAACAGACCTCTGTGGAACCCTAGTTGTTATGCCCTTCCAGCATGACTGTGAACCATTAATAACTACTCTAAGAATAGTTATCCAGACAGTTATGCACCCACCTTATAGTGGACCCATCTAAGTTGTATTTGCCTAGTTTACTGATAAGATCATGAGAGACCCTATCAAATGCCTTACTAAAGTCTACGTATACCATATCCACCGCTTCTCCCTTATCCACAAGACTTGTTATCCTATCAGGGTTCGTTTGGCATGATTTGTTCTTTACAAATCCATGCTGGCTCTTACCTATCACCTTATTTTCTTTCAGATGTTTGCAGATGAATTACAGTAAACTTCCGATAATCCGGCACCTTTAGGACCCAGGGGGTGCCGGATTATCAAATATGCCGGACTATCAGAAGGGGGGGCTATGAGGGGTCTGGAGTGGGGTGGGAAGGGATGCCACCCCAGAGCCCTCAGAGCCTCCCATTATGATAGTCCGGTGCTGCCCCAGGCGTCCCTGATTCAGCCGTTGCTCGTCAAGTTTCAGCAGCAGCTGAATCGGGGATGCCTGCAATAGAGCAGCTGGGGTGCTGCCGGGTTGGTCCCGCAGCACTGAGGGGCGGCGCTACGAGACCAACCCCGCAGCACCCCAGCTGCTCTGCCCCAGGCATCCGGATTCAGCCTGCTGGTGAAACTGACGCTGCTGGTCAGTTTCAGCAGCGGCTGAATCCTGATGCCTGGGGCAAAGCAGCTGGGGTGCTGCCGGGTTGGTCCCGTAGCGCCGCCCCTTGGCGCTGTGGGACCAACCTGGCAGCACCCCAGCTGCTCTGCCCCAGAGGTCCCCAAGTCAGCTGCTGCTGAAACAGATCAGCGGCTCATTCCAGGAAGCCCGGGGCAGAGCAGCTGTGCCCCAGGCTTCCTGGAATCAGCCGCTGATCTGTTTCAGCAGTGGCTGAATTGGGGACCCCTGGGGCAGAGCAGCTGGGGTCCTGCCGGGTTGGTCCCGCAGCGCCGTCCTTTGGCGCTGTGGGACCAACTCGGCAGCACTCCAGCTGCTCTGCCCCAGGGGTCCCCAAGAGCAGCTGGGGTGCTGCCGGGTTGGTCCTGCAGCCCCGAGGGGCAGCGCTACGAGACCAACCTGGCAGCACCCCACCTGCTCTGCTCCCGGCTTCCCCGATTCAGCTGCTGGTCAGTTTCAGCAGCAGCTGAATGGGGGAAGCCTGTCCGGCTGCCCCAGCACTTCCGGGTTCCTGATGGTGCCGGACCATCAAGAGTCCCGGAGCATTGGATGCCGGACTAATGGAGTTTTACTGTATTTAATTACCTGCTTCATTATCTTTCCTGGCACAGAAGTTAAACTGACTGGCCTGTAATTTCCTGGGTTGTTTTTATTTCCCTATTTATAGATGGGCACTATATTTGCCTTTTTCCAGTCTTCTGGAATCTTTCCTGATTTCCATGATTCTTCAAAGATGATAGCCAAAGGCTCAGATACTTCCTCTATCAGCTCCTTGAGTATTCTAGGATGCATTTCATCAGGCCCTGGTGACTTGAAGATATCTAACTTTTCTAAGTAATTTTTAACTTGTTCTTTTTTTATTTTAATGTCTAAACCGACCCCCTTCCCACTAGCATTAACTCCATTAGGCATCCCTTCATTAAACTTCCTGGTGAAGACCAAAACAAAGAAGTCATTAAGCACTTTAATAATGTCCCTTTGAAAAACTGTCAACTCTCTTCAGATTTTTTTTACTCTTAGTCTTGCTTCCCATGGAACCTTACCTACCAGCTCTGAGTTTACTAAAATCTGCCTTCACGAAATCCATTGTCTCCATTTTGCTGTTCTTCCTTCCACCATTCCTTAGAATCATCAGCTCTATGATGTCATGATGACTTTCACCCAAGCTGCCTTCCACTTCCAAATTTTCAACCAGTTCCTTCCTATTTGTTAAAATGAAATCTAGAACAGCTCCCTCCCTCCCCCAATAGCTTTCTAAACCTTCTGAAATAAAAAAATTGTCTCCAATGCAGCCCAAGAACTATAGGATAATTTGTGTCCTGCTATGTTAGTTTCCCAACATATGTCTGGATAGTTGAAGTATCCCATCACCACCAAAAATCCTGCACTTTTGATGATTTTGTGAGTTGTTTAAAAAAAGCCTCATCCACCTCTTCTGCCTGGGTAGGTGGTCTGTAGTAGACCCCTAGCATGACATCACCCCTGTTTTTTACCCCTTTAACCGAACCCAGAGACTCTCAACAAGTCTATCTCCTACGTTCATCTCCACCTCAGTCCAAATGTATACATTTTTAATATACATGGCACCCCCCCACCCCACTTATCCTTCCTGAGTAAGCTGTACCCTTCTATGCCAATATTCCAATTGTGTATATTATCCCATCAGGTCTCTGTGAAACCAACTATGTCATAATTTAAAAAACAACAAATAGACTAGTAGCACCTTAAAGACTAACAAAATATGTAAATGGTATCATGAACTTTCGTGAGTGCAACGTCCATGGCAGTGGGGCATTGTTGGCATTTGATGACATAGATCACATTAGTGAATGTGCAGTTAAATGAGCCTCTGATTTGGTGGCTGATGTGGTTGGATCCAGTAATGAAATTGCTTGTGTAGATGTGTAGGCAGAGTTGGCACTGGGATGATTATGATTATGATTATGATGGAGGGGTGTTGCGTGGTGTCATGATCATGAGGGTTAGCCAGCAGCCTGAGGACTAAGGGGTTAACATACCTAACCCAGGTAGAGTTGGCCAAGAGGAATGAAGGTAGGAATTTCAAACTAGAACAAAGGAATGTTTGGTTTCTCCCTCCTTTGTTCTGGGCAGTTGTCTCTCCAGCTACTGAGGGAGTCAAACAGAATGTCTCCCTCTAAGAATAGACTCTTCAGTCTTCTGTAAGTAGGGTAAAGTTTAGATAAATCTTTTAGGTTTTATTGTTTTATGGTTTAGGAAGTGGGATCTGATGTTTATGCATTTAAAATGGGTTTTGGTCTCCTTTGTAACTAAGCTCCCCCCTCCATGAGTTATTACTTTGTGACTCTACCATCTAGTCATTATGCTTGCAACAGGAATATTGTGTTGATAATAAAAGTTCTCTCTCTTTTCATTGTATTAACCTGGTATTGGTTAATTTTTGTGTCCTGGTTTGTACTTAGGGGTAAGATTTCCCAAGCGATCCCTCCCCTGATTTTCTTATCATTAGTTGGGTGGTGGCAGCGAAGTTTTTATCCCCAAAATCTAGGTTAAGATTTTGGGGGGAAGCTTTTATCAAAGCCTGGAAAGATACAGTTTTGGGGTACTTTTGAGGGCCATGAGTGGGGAAGGAGCCATGACATGTGGTCATAATCATCCAGGAACCCACCCCTGCAATCAGCTCCATGTACATTGGCCAAACTGGACAGTCCCTACAGGAAAGAATTAATGGACACAAATCAGATATCCAAAAAAGCAATACACAAAAACCTGTTGGAGAACACTTTAATCTACCTGGACAATCATTAATGGATCTCCAAGTCACCGTTTTGTTTCAGGCCAATTCCATCAGCCAAATACACAGAGAAGGATTAGAACAACTTCATTTACAAGTTTAATTCTTATGCAAATGGTACGAACAAGGACATCGGCTGGCTCGCACACTATTTTCCACATCTTATGACTTAACCTACCAACCAAACAACGGAGGTGCTAATTGTTCTTAGCAGCCTGTTGCAACTATTTGAACCATTTACTCACAGTCTCTCTATTTTTTTCTCCTTTTTCCCCCTCTTTTTTTCTCCCCCCCAATTTATTCTTGGATCTGGACTTCTAATACTCCTGTCATCTGAAGAAATGGGTTGCGCCCATGAAAGCTTATACCACCATCTACATGTTTTGTTAGACTAGTAGCACCTTAAAGACTATTTGTTGTTTTTTAAGCTTTTCCCTCTGAAACTTGTCATAATTGTGTTCATTTATTAGCACTTCAGGTTCTTCCTACTTATTACCCATATTTCCTGCATTTGTATACAGGCATTTAAGATACTGATTTGATTTTGCCTCCCAGTTCTGCGTTGTCCATCCTTTATCTCTGCTATTATAGCCCAGGCACCTTCCTATTTCTGACCCATCTCCCAGGTCTCCCTTTTTTTCACTTACCTGTGAGCTTTGCTCACCTGCCCCCGTCAAACCTAGTTTAAAGCTCTTCTCACTAGGTTAGCCAGTCTGCATCCAAATACAGCCTTCCCCTTCTTGGAAAAGTGAACCCCATTCCTGCTTAGCAGTCCTTCTTGGAATAGCATCCTGTGCTCAAGGAAGCCAAATCCCTCCTGGCAACACCATCTACATAGCCAGGCATTCACCTCCAGAATACACCTATCTCTGCCTGGGCCCCTACCATTGACAGGAAGGACTGAAGAGAACACCACTTGCATTCCAAATCCCTTCACCCATACTCCCGGAGCCATGTAGTCAACTCTTGATCTGCTCAATGTCATACCTTGCAGTATCATTAGTTCCCACATGGATGAGTAGCATGGGGTAGTAGTCAGAGGCTGGATAACCCTTGACACTGCCTCCGTAATATCTCGGATAGGGGCTCCTAGTAGGCAGCATACCTCCCGAGATGAAATGTCAGGGCAACAGATGGGTGCCTCCGTCCCCCTCAGAAAAGAGTCTCCGACCACCACTACCCTACATTTCCTTCTCGCAGCAGTGGATGCAGACCTCCCAGCCTTGGGGGTATGAGGCTTCTCTTCTGCTCTAGGGGTGATTCCTTATCTCCCGCATCCATTACAGCATAACAGTTCTCCAGAATCATGGTGGGAGGGTTGGGAACAGGGGTGGCCAGCTTTCCATGTCCCCCTTGAACCATCTCCTCCTCCACCAGTGGTATACCATGGACTTTTGTAGTTGGACAGCTTCCTCAGCTTCAGCATGAATACTCTCCAGGAATTCCTCATCAATTTGGATAATAGTATATTTTCCACATCTCAGGAGTGATTATATTTGTGAGAGTTCAGATTTAATTTTGCTTATATGCTATTCTTGGCCCAAGGATCAACACTAATTTACCAAGCTGTGAAGAAAAGTCACTTGATGATTTTCTTCATTATGCCTAGTCATATATATACACACAGTATACACAGACTCATTATGACTGTCTCTTTAGACAGTCTATTCTAATTTTACCTTATCCTGATCAACACCAGGTTCTCTGTATACTGTCCATTTCTGTGCATCATCACTGTATAGAATTCGGTAGGCAGAGATGTAATAGTAGTACTCAGCTATGGTGGATCCAGTAGTTATAATACCTGTAAATATAAAGGTTTCCATTTATAGGTCTGCTTGGAAAAATGTTTACATCAATGTTTTCATGCACTGCTTTAGAATACAAAGCATGTACCCAGGATACGGCAACTTTAGGTAGAGGAATCAAGCATATGTTCTCTTCTGCATCAGTTAATATTTGAAATATTTTCCTTTTAAACATTTGTGACTGTGTTCTTATAATTATTTTAACTTACTATTCTAAAACGTCCTTAACTTTTTTTTCTTTGCATTTCTTTGTAGGGAGTCAGTCTGCTGCATTTTGGCCTTGTATTCTGGATTTACAAAGACAAACTAAAGCCACTCTGGTTTTGAATTCACAGACTATCTATATATAAAGCAGTACTGAGACACCACAAGCTTTCTTAAGCATGTACTTACAAGTATTATAATAGTCTAAGAAACATTTTTATAGAAAGCATCGATACAGACATGAAATTAAAAGAAGAGTATAAAGATCAGAGCAAAGATGGAAAGAGGAGAACAAAAGTTTGTTGTATGAAAGTTGATGTTCCAGTGAGACTGTTATCTGGGATTACAAAGATCATTCCTGAGACAGCTGTAACACTGAACTGACCAATTAAAAGAGGATAGTTTAGGATTGTCTTCTTGAAGTATAGGTGTTAAAGAACATATCTGCTCCACCTAAAACTAATTAAATTTTGACATGAGGCAGATTAACACACATGCGCGCGCGCACACACACACACACACACACACACACACACACACACACACACACACACACACACACGGAAAAGGTGAAACAACTTTGAAGAATTAATGCAGAAGAGAAAAAAGAGGAGAATGCAACCTCTCATGCAATGGTTGCCCTACACCTGCGGACTGGTGGTGCATCGCAAATCCCATCCTGCTGGGACACAGCACATTGCCAGGCCATGCCCCCAACTTTTAATTAGTCCCACCCACAGGGGTTCCCCATAAGGGGATTCCCTTCCCACCCACTTCCCCATGCATCAGCAGGGTGAATGGGGCAGCTGGCAGCCAGGTGTGCCACAGCTGGGGCTGGGGCAGCCTCACTGTGGTCCCAATTCCAGCTCTGACAGCTGCTATGCAGCCTGCCTGGTGGGGCTGCGTGGAGAGCAGCTGCGGTGCTGGGGAGGGGGAGACGACGGGAGGGAGCCAGGGCCTGCTGTGTGGTTGGGGGGAGCCAGGGTTTTCTCCAGCTGCAGAAGCCAAGGCTGCCCAGTGGGCGGCTGCTCTGGCGGACAGAGCTGAATAACAGAGGTGTCAGGGTTGGAGTGTATGAGGGGCCTGGGGCACGTATTTTGGAGAACCGGTAACATTTTCTGTAAATAATGACTATGCAAATAAAATGTTGCTGGTCTGCTGAAAGTTTGTGAATGGGTTTGCCGGTCCCCGGTATAAAAAAAAGATTGGGAACCACTGATGTAAAGGACATCCTCAGACCCTGACCAAGACCAACTGTTTCATAGTTATCAGTCCCTTCATGTAACAGTTGCCACCTGCTTGTTCCAAACTCCATTCCTGTTCAGTATGCAGTAGAACTGCAAAACATCAGTGAATTAACAGCTATGTAGCAGTAGCTGACACAAACATCCCACTCATTGAGGCTTCAATCCAGGAAAGCAATAAGCACTTGCTTAACTTTATGACTAATAGCCCATTTGACTATTCATAAAAGTTGAGCTTACACATATCTGCTGTGCTGGATCACAACCCAAATATCTTAGTAACAATATGGAGGAAATTACAAAGTAGGGGAAAAAAACCCAGAAAGCAGATTTAAAATAAGCATTGCTACTTCCGCCATCTATATTGTTAAAATTAAATATTTTTGAAGCACACAGATTAAGTGAATGAAACATGAATGCTGAAAGAGTACATGCATGGATATTAGTAACATGCACACAACATAGAAGAACGAAAGATGGCTACTTTCTCCTTTTGTTGTCACATACCCCATTTTAGTAAAGTGAAAAGTATATATTTGCTATAAAGTCTGTCCAAAGTCTCTCCTAAACAATGTGAACACAGGCTGTACAACAATGGTAAGAGTGTGGGGAATGAGACAGTAGAAAAAGGAACGTGAAATATTATGCACTCAAAACCACACAGTCATAAATGAGATTACAATCTGAGGATATTATACTTTTGTAATTCATGGACCTTACAGCTCTATTCATCACATGGCTGCCTATGGACTGAAGACAATCTAAGCCCTGCATATATTCAACTAGCATTAGAGTTGGAAGATCTCTCATAGTTTGTTCTCTATTAGTGACTAGGAAAACTGAGAAGAGATCAGATGTAATGAGAGGCTGCTTGCACACAAATGTAGCATTTATACTGAAGTGTATCTTCCTTATATCTGTAGTTATTGTAAATTACATCTGTTTTCTTTAAGATCACACATAGCCAAGGCAGGCTTTCACATCTCCTTACAAGAAATGACAACTCAGGGAAAAATCCCAAGAAAAAATGCAGTTTGAAATGCAAATTAGCAATGTTAGATATCGTGTAATTGAATAGTCATGTAACCACATCAAACCTTAGTGGTTACACGACTATTGGATAGTTCCTGGGGCAAGACAATCAGGAGTGTGGCATGAGCGAGGGGGGCAGGCAGCACCACGGAGCTGGTGCTGGGAGGGAACCAGCTTTTAAGCCAGCTCCCCCCAGTACTGGCTCCTGTCTGACCCCCCTCACTGCCTCGAAGGCAGGTCCGCAGAGCTGGCGCATGTAGGGAGCTGGCTATCACAGGCAGCAGTGCAGAGGTGGGGGGAGGAGGCAGATCAGCTGCTCGTGGAGAGCCTGCTTAAAGTCACCTCACAGGCAACAGCTCCCGCTCTCCCGCCCCACCACTGCCTCGGATACAGTGACAGTGGAGGGGACGTGGGTGTAGTTGACAAGATTAACTAATGTAGTAAACTACACGTTGACATCCCTAATGCAAATGTGTCTCAAAACATGAGATACAGTACAAACTACTCTTGAGGGAAGTCTGTGCTACTACGCATGCACAATATTCATAACCCTTCAGATTTCTTTGTTTCCCTGCAGAAAAATCCCTTTCCAATGGGAAAGCAAAAGGAAGCTGCAAGGGCGGTCACACACCTCTCCACAGCAATGTGGGTGCATCATTTCAGGTGCCTGGAACGGTGTGGTTTATCACTACCAGTGGAGTAAGGACGGTTGTAAGATAGGGATGGTGGCTCCTACCCTGGAATGGGCTCAGCTGCTAAACCTGGCTGGGCTGCACAAGGGCAGGACTTCCTCTTCCTCAGCAAGGAATGTCCATGACTGGGTCAGATTCACCCCCAGAAACCTTCCCAGGCTGCAGGAACCTCCTCACTCTCACCCCCCCCCCCTCAGCTTCCTGTCCCCATTACCTGTCAGTCAGGGGTCATTGTACAGGAAGCAGCTTCCCCTGCACCCAGAACCCATATATCTAAATTACCCTACTCCACCCTCCCCTTCACTCAGCTCCCCTCACTGATCCCCTCATATCTGGAGCCCCACTGCAGCCAAACCCCTGCTGCCAAGCTGCAACACCCTGCACCTGGACTCCCTCCACCTAAAACCCCCTCACTTCAACACTCACCTCACTGATGCACACAAGTCCACACCTGGGCCATCAGAAAGCCCCCCACACCAACCAGCTGCACCCAGACACCCATTTCTGCAGCACCCAGATCTCCTGCTGAACTACCCAAACTGCCCCACATAGAATCCTCTCATTCCACATCTGAATCTCCCTTCCCCTCTTCCCCCCACACACTAAACTCCACCAAACTTGGCTCCTGCTAAGCTGAGCTCACTTGCCCACACCTGGCTTAGAAGGACAGGGTCCCCAGGATGTTTCTAAGCCATTCCCAGCCCTTTCGCTGTGTCAGGATCATGTGCAGCCTCACCGCCATATCTGGGGCTGCTGGGTGATCTCCCACCTCTGTGCAACCAATGGCCTGTTCTCCCCACTGCCATGCTGGACTTTCCACATTTATTTATTGAAAAATAAAACGTACAGAATTTTAAAATATTATGCACAGAATTCGTAATTTTTTGGTGCAGAATTCCCTCAGGACTTATTACATATTACTCCTAAGTACTTAATTGGAGACGACGAACCTTTTAAGTGTTGTGTTTCCATACAAGAAGTGAAGGGTAGTGATGGATCCTATAAATATGAGTATAAAGTAACATTTATATCAAAGATCCCCAACTCCACAGACAAAATACACCTGGATTTAATAGGCTTATTTCAGTCTTATAAAAAAACCTTCAACAAGATGTCACGGTAGTTATAAAATGATGGAGAAAAACTGTCCTCTCTTGCCACAGCAGACAGAAGAACAGGCAATGGGTTCCAACAATAACACAGCACATTTAGATTAAATCTCAGGAGAAACTTTGGAACTGTAAGAACAGTAAGACAATAGAATCTTCTTAACTGGAGGTTTTCAAAAAGAGACTGGATAACCAGTTTTCTTGACTGGGTTAGCCAGAGCAAATCCTGCTTCTTGACTGGGGGATCAGAGTAGAGGACCCTTTGCTGTCCCTTGTAATCTCATGGTTCTATGATTCTATGTCTTCTATTTTGTATGCAAGATGAAATAGGCACAAGAGTGGCGGTGAATAGGATCAGAGTTAATGCTGTTTAACTATTCACTGTCTTTTTTCTTTTTTTAAATCATGGCATCAATTTTGAATTTCCAGATTAAATGTACCAGTTATCTTGCCACCCAAACTCAACTTTGTGACAAAAGGTCTTTAAAAGACAGAAAACTACAACACTAACAAAGGAATTCCTTTAAGGAGATCATATGCATATATTTAATGCCAACTTGGTTAATTTGGTAGGTCAATAAAAGTGAATTTATCATCTGAAGTAATCAAATAAGGTAACTCTGGTCTACAACACTGATATGGGTTCAAAGGTATGAAACACTAATAAACTGATAATAAAAAGTCACCATGACACAAATGTGACCGAAAATGTTTGAAGAACATAACTATTTCTATAGTTTCATGACATACACAACCTTTTAAAGTGGCATTTGGCAAGGCTCTCATTTCATACATCCTTATACGCTAAGTACAACAATCAGGAAAAATTGACAACAGGCCACATGGAATAATGGAAAATTAAACAGTTGTTGGGAGAGCAAAGGACAATGTTCAATGTAGTGATTTTCCTGGGTTGTTTTTTGGGGTTTTTTTGGTTCTGTTTACATATTTTTAATATAATGAGGGATGAGTGACAACAGCTAGAGTTCAGGTTAATAGGAAATGGAAAGGTGAAAATAGTGAGTTTTGAAGTGGGAGAAGAATATCACTTTATGCACAGGAAAAGGAAAGAGATGATGAAATGAGAAGTGAATGCACAGGGCTTTCAACGTGATTAAGAAAGCATCAGACCAACACAAGGCATGAGTCTTGGAATCCATCATTCTTCAAATTAAGAATGATCTTAAGCAGAAGTATAACCCTGCAATTTTTGTTAATGTCAAGGGGAAAAGAAATCTCAGGAAGGTTAGTTGATATAAAATCTAACTACATAATCAGAAAAGAGGACTAGTAACAAGATCTAAAAGTGATATCTGTTAGTCTTCATTCTTTTCCACAAACAAGGAGGAAAATTAAGATGTAGATAGCACTAAAACGAAAAGATTGAAGCCAACGATCAAAAAAAGTTAAGTATTACATAAAACTGTAATTTTTTCTTTGGGTGATCCACTTCAAAGAATGCATACTGCTACATTACAAAGAATTAATTCAGAATTGACATATATATAAGAAAGCCAGGAAAGCCTTTTTCATCCAAAAGAACAATCACCAGAAACAGTTACACAAAACTTGTTGAGTGGCTCTTATGCAAAACCATCCGCTAAGCTGTCCATCTCTAATTCTAGAATTTCTTGGATAGAGTAAGTAGGGACCATGGAAATATTGTTCTGATCGTAGTCAGAAGCCAATTGAAATTCATTTATAACCCCCAGATTAAAACTCCATCAGTTATGAACCTACCCGTTCCCTACATTTCCAAATATTCTTTTAAAAGCCACCTTAGATCTGCTTACCTGTTATTTTCTTTTCTTTATTCAGGTCTATTTGTAACCACTGATATCCATCAGTGGCAAAAGCAGCCCAAGGAGGTCCAACCCTTTTCAATCTGGCTCTTTCAGGGGTCCAGATGTTTACCAGGCCTGTTTGGTCAGGCCACTCTAGACTTGATGATGCAGTAATTTGAGAATCAGGGATTACTCCAGATTCCATTCCCAGTGTCCCATAGCAACCTGAACAATATAAGAAATGATTAAAATACAAAATCGAAAGTTACTCAACCAAATTTTCTTGCTCTGAATTCTTCCTTTTAAATTAAAGTTATATTGTGTAATAAAATGATTTTTCAAATCTGGTATTTAATTGTATACCATGGTAAACTATCTACTTCAGTGTCTAAAAATTCACAAAGTTAATTCAAACTGGAAAACTGTAAATAAAGGGTAAGGATAAAAAGCAACACACAGTTACAGAAGAGTTGTCAAGTAGGCTACTGAGCAACATTAATCTGATATTAATTTCTTCATTAATGGAGTTACATAGTGGGTAAACAACACATCAATGAAATTTACAAAGGAAATTAAATTAGGAAGGGTTACAAACATCAATAGGGACAAAAATAATGAAAAGTGAAATTCAATGTGGAAAACAACAGCTAATGTATCTTGGAGAAAATCATCTGGAAAATATATTGGAAGGAAGGGTAAAACATGAAAAGCAGTAATGCTCTAAAAGGTGCAACACTGATTATGCTGAACAGCAAATAAATATGAATTTTCATATTCACCAATAAAAAGGATCAAAGAAGTTTGTGGTTTTATGTGCAGGAGTATTCATATTACCACTGCAAGGGTGTGACAGTTTCTTGCTAAGGCTCAGGCAAGAAAACATCTGGATTGAAATGTTACATTCAGTTGGGGGAGAGGGGAGAAGAGGTGTTGTCTCAATACCAGAAAGTTAAGAAAGAAGAATATAAATTAAGAGGCTTGAAGGTTATATTTTTTAACAAACTCAGTTAACACTCAGCAATAGGTAATACATTTGCTGTAAAAACTAAGTAAAATAGAATAGAATGTAAAAAAATTACTAAAAATATAAAATGAGCAAATGCTGACCTTTCCACTTTTCAGCATACTTATATTTACATTCTTATATTTTAAACTACATTAAGAGACCAACAAAAAGGTAGAAGAACTTCTTTCTATGTAGCCACACAAAAAACCTTGAGTACTAGCATACGGGGAAAGATTCAAAGGACAAATAATTATAACTAGGCTAAACAATAACTTTGGGGGCTGGAGACAATACATTTTCAAATGTTTCAAATCTAGAAATGGAGAGGTTAAATTTAAGAATGAGGAAGTGGAAATAGGACTCAGAGCAATTGAATTAAAGGGTTTCATTTAATCAAATTGTCAATACCAAGCATACTAAGCCTTTATCCGTATATTCAAAGCCCTTAAACTCTGATTCACTCTCACAACAATCCAGTGAAAACTCATAAATACATAAGAGGTATTTAATTAACTCAGTTAAAAAAAGTCTTCGTTGCAAGCACAACAGCTCTATTTAAAAAAAACACCACACTTTTCCCACTCCGTAAGTTTATATAAAAATTAATATGAGAGTGATAATGCTTACCACTAGTCTTAAATGTGAAGAGACTTGAAGATAATTGTCCTCTGCAGGAAACAGAAGAAAGCTATTTTTGTGACTGTCAATGAAACATTTAAGGCAAATTGTTCTCACATTTATTTTTTCCCTACTACTGCATCACACCAGGAACCTATTCATACCCAAATATTTTTTCTTATTGAAGTAGCCCTGCTAACACCACTGTGTACTCTGTTTCAGCACTCCAGTCCAAAACCTGGCCTACAAGGTAGCATCTACAGGCAGTCCCCGAGTTACGTGGATCCGACTTATGTCAGATCCGCAATTACGAACGGGGCTTTTCTCGCCCAGGAGGACGCGAGCGGCAGGACGCCCAGATGCGCCGCGGTCCCGCCGCCTGCGTCCTCCCGGGCGAGAAAAACTGCTCCGCGTCTCCCCGGTCTGCTGGGGGGGGGGCCCCCCCAGCAGACCAGGGAGACGGGGAGCAAAGCCGCGGAGCACGTGGGCAGCGGGATAACCCAGACGCGCCGCGGCTGTCCCAGCAGTGGGACAGTCGCGGCACGTCTGGGCTGTCCCGCTGCCCGCATGCTCCGCTGCTTTGCTCCGCGTCTCCCTGGTCTGCTGGGGGGGGTTTCCCCCCAGCAGACCAGGGAGACGGGGAGCAAAGCCTCGGAGCACGCGGGCAGCGGGACAGCCGCAGCGCGTCTGGGCTGTCCCGCTGCCCACGTGCTCCGTGGCTTTGCTCCGCGTCTCCCTGGTCTGCTGGAGGGAGGCCCCCCCCCCCCCCAGCAGACCAGGGAGACGTGGAGCAAAGCCGCGGAGGATGCGGGCGGGACCGCGGCGCGTCTCGGCGGTCCCGCCACCTGCATCTCCCTGGTCTCCGGGGGGGGGGGGGGGGGCGCAGCTAGTGCGCCCCCTTCCCCCAGCAGACCAGGCTTTTCTCGCCGACGACGCCTGCGGTAGAGCAGCTGGGGCGCTGCCGAGTTTGTCCCACATCTCAGCGCTACTGGACCAACCCGGCAGCACCCCAGCTGCTTTGCCCCAGGCGTCCCCAAGTCAGCCGCTGCTGAAACTGACCAGCGGCTGACTACAGGAAGCCCGAGGCAGAGTTGCTCTGCCCCGGCTTCCTGGAATCAGCCGCTGATCAGTTTCAGCAGCGGCTGACTTGGGAACACCTGGGGTAGAGCAGCTGGGGTGCTGCCAGGTTGGTCCCCGCAGCGCTGAGATGTGGCGCTGCGGGGACCTACCCAGCAGCGCCTTAGCTGCTCTGTCCCAGGCGTCCAAATTCAGCCGCTGTTGAAACTGATCAGCGGCTGATTCCAGGAAGCCCAGGGCAGAGCAACTCTGCCTCGGGCTTCCTGTAGTCAGCCGCTGGTCACTTTCAGTAGCGGCTGAATCTGGACGCCAGTTCCAACTTACATACAAATTCAACTTAAGAACAAACCTACAGTCCCTATCTTGTACGTAACCCGGGGACTGCCTGTACTCTAAAAGATTTCAAATGTCAAATAAAAGTTTTTAAAAAGTGTAGCTATTGATAGATCTAAAAGAAAAGCCACTTAAAAACATTTGGCTATTTAAATGATGAAGCTGAACAAGAAAATACTACCCCCAATCAAACCTCTCTCATTTACAGGGATTTTTGAAGAACAGAGACTCTAAATCAAGAGTACCACCACTTTACTCTGAATTCCTTCTCCCAACGTCCAGGCACAACTATACTTGAAACATCAACAGATCAAACTGAATCTAAGCTCTGTTCTACAGGTTCTGATATTTCAAAGAGCTTTGCAGCACTGATGCTGCAAAATTAAACAAATACTAACAGCCCAGTTCAGTTTTTGATCTTCTGACAATATATAAACCTTTAATCCTCAGAAAGTCCCAGAGACTCTGTAACATGGTATGTTGGTTCTTCAGAAGAAAACATGGCTATGAATACCTTAAAAAATAAATTTAATTGCTCATTCAGAACATGTCTAAACTTAACTTTTTCTAAATATTTCCCATTGCAACCCACACTAGTGCAGCTCCACTATTATTAGCAATGTTGGGATCCCTAGAGTAGAAGACACACTGGCACTTCCTCCATGCCAATTAGATGTGCTCTGAACAAGTTTTCAGGATACAGTATTAAAGATGCCAGGTGTGGCCAACAGCCTTTCTACATTAGTGCTCCCAACACAGCTGTCATCAATGGGGCTGAAGAAGGGTAAGCAATGGCAGAAAATGTTCAGAAATTTTTCCAAATGTAGATGGGGGTAGGGTCTCAAAACAGACAATTTATCTAAACATACACCATGAATTTCAGGTTTGCCTGAGCAGTCAGCCTTGAAAAACAGGTTTCAGTTAAAACAAAAAGAGCAATCACCTGCTCTTTCCTCAATGTATCAGTCAGCCACAGGGCATGCTATAAGTTTAGCTTTTCAGATTCAAACAGAAGTTTTACGCTGAAATGGGTAAGATTGTGTTTAAATCCTTCCCTGGCCATTTATTTTTTTTAAAGGGAAGAGGAAAAAAATAAAAGTTACCCCACTGTAAGAAAACTGAAGTAAGAATGACAAAAATGATATAGTTTTATTATACAGGCAGTCCCCGGGTTACGTACAAGATAGGGACTGTAGGTTTGTTCTTAAGTTGAATCTGTATGTAAGTCGGAACTGGCGTCCAGATTCAGCCGCTGCAGAAACTGACCGCCAGTTCTGACTTACATACAGATTCAACTTAAGAACCCCAGGCGTCCCCAAGTCAGCTGCTGCTGAAACTGAGGAGCGCTGATTCCAGGAAGCCTGGGGCAGAGCAACTCTGCCTCGGGCTTCCTGTAGTCAGCGCTGGTCAGTTTCAGCAGCGGCTGACTTGGGGACGCCTGGGGCAGAGCAGCTGGGGTGCTGCTGGGTTGCTCCAGTAGCACCCCTCGGCGCTACTGGACCAACCCAGCAGCACCCTAGCTGCTCTGCCCCAGGCGTCCTGATTCAGCCACTGCTGAAACTGACCAGCAGCGGCTGAATCAGGACCTGGGGCAGAGCAGCTGGGGTGCTGCCGGGTTGGTCCAGTAGTGCCCAGAGCGGGTGCTGCAGGACCAATCCGCAGCGCCCCAGCTGCTCTGCTCCAGGGTCCAAAACAAAAGCCTGGTCTGCTGGGGGGGGGGGGCACACTATCCGCGCCCCCCCCCCCCCCAGCAGACCAGGGACACGGGGAGCAGAGCAGCAGCGGGGTGCTGCGCCTCTGAGGCTTTGCTCTGGCAAAGTCTCAGAGGCGCGGCACCCCCACCCCCCCGCGGCTGCGGCTTCAGTCCCGGTGCCTGTGGTCTGCTGGGGACGGTCCCCGGCAGACCACAGGCACCGGGTCTCAAGCGGCAGCAGCAGCGGTTCCCGCGCTTCTGAGGCTTTGCTCTGGCAAAGCCTCAGAAGCGCGGGAACCCGCCCGGTGCCCCTGGTCTGCTGGAGACGGTCTCCAGCAGAGCAGGGGCACCGGAGCAGCTTACGAACGGGGCTCTCTCGCCCCAGAGCTCGCAGGTTGCAATCCGCTACCTCGACCTCCGGGGCGAGAAAGCCCCATTCGTAAGTGCGGATCCGACGTAAGTCGGATCCGCGTAAGTCGGGGACTGCCTGTATATATGAACAACAAACTACAAAGTAGCAAGCAAGACAAGCATATATTCAATCAAATAATTATTATTATCAGGGCTCACCAAGTGGTGGCGAGCCCCGCTCACCAGCCACGTGGTTTCACACGGTTCTGCGCTCTACGCATGTGCAGATCATTCTGTGCATGCGCAGATCGCTCTGCGCTGGCTCTTCCAGGTTGTAATGCGCGCGCCACAGGTGAGTAGATTACATTATTTGTTGAGCCCTGATTATTATTATTTAGAACAAAAAACTATTAGGAGTTTATGTTCATGCTGCATAATTTTGCAGGAAAATTCCCTAGTTTTGCAATGAAGTCTTATTTTTCACTTATGGCATAGATGTTCCAGTAATTTGGACAGGAAATCATATACTACAAAAATGACTAGTACAGCATAAAAACCTACTTAGAATAGAATCTGCTCTTCCTATGGATGAGTAATTTTACTATAATTTTCCCTTTGACACAACTGATGATCACAGATTTGGTAATAGGAGATGAAAACCAGAGGTAAGCATTAAATATATGAATACAGCATGGCAAATATACTTACACTTTTGAGGTGACATTGTTAGCCAAAGAGCTTTCATAATATGGAATGCCTTTGCTGATTACAACACTGATTTGGCCCCCCAGAATATTGGACACCACTCCTGCATGCACACCAGCCATGCACAGTGAAGACGACTTTGAAGAAAACAGAAAGTAACATTCAAATTCTTTTTCTCCCCCAAACTGTTTCAGTGACATTTTATACCATAAAGAAACTGCTACAGTAAACTTCCGATAATCTGGCACCTTTAGGACCCAGGGGGTGCCGGATTATCAGATATGCGGGACTATCAGAAGGGGGGGCTATGAGGCGTCTGGAGTAGGGTGGGAGGGGATGCCACCCCAGACCCCTCATAGCCCCCCCTTACGATAGTCCGGCTCTGCCCCAGGCGTCCCTGATTCAGCCGCTGCTGGTCAGTTTCATCAGCAGCTGAATCGGGGATGCCTGCAATAGAGCAGCTGGGGTGCTGCCGGGTTGGTCCCGCAGCGCCGAGGGGCGGCGCTACGGCACCAACCCAGCAGCACTCCAGCTGCTCTTGGGGACACCTGGGACAGAGGAGCTGGGGTACTGCCCGGTTGGTCCCATAGCGCTGCCCCTCGGGGCTGCGGGACCAACCTGGCAGTACTCCAGCTGCTCTTGGAGATGCCTGGGACAGAGCAGCTGGGGTACTGCCCAGCTTCCTGGAATCAGCCGCTGATCTGTTTCAGCAGCGGCTGAATCGGAGACCCCTGGGGCAGAGCAGCTGGGATCCTGCCGGGTTGGTCCCGCAGCGCCGTCCTTTGGCGCTGCGGGACCAACCCGGCAGCACGCCAGCTGCTTTGCCCCAGGCATCCCCAAGAGCAGCTGGGGTGCTGCCGGGTTGGTCCCGCAGCCCCGAGGGGCAGCGCTACAGGACCAACCTGGCAGCACCCCAGCTGCTGGTCAGTTTCAGCAGCAGCTGAATGTGGGAAGCCTGTCCGGCTGCCCCAGCACTTCCGGGTTGCTGATGGTGCCGGACCATCAGGAGTCCCGGAGCATTGGATGCCGGACTAATGGAGTTTTACAGTATTTGTTTCCCCATTATCCATAGGCACTATTCATTTTTTAATTTATAGGGCATGAAATGTTGATCTTTGCATTTTTCTGTTTTCTAAAAGAGAAGTATAATGAACGTGAATGGAATACAACATTATGACTGAATAAGGTCTTCATCTGGAACTTACATACTAAAGTGATTCAAGTGATTTTCAGTTTATGATTATTTTCTTGAGAATCTTTTAGGTTAGACTAGGCAAGGGAAATATGTGTATATACACATTCTAAAAGTTAGTTGGAAAAAACTGGTTACTGTAACCTGCTTCTTTTAGCAGAAAGTATAAGAAGATATAATTGCTCACTATACTTATTTGTTGCCAGAGCACCATCCATGACAACAGACAGCACAGAATACTCTTTTTAGCATTTAAAGACACAACTTAGATACTTTTATTCACATTACAAAAGTAAACACTACATAACCAGTTATTTTTGTAGCCAGAGTACAGTATAGTGAACATGATAAACTCCATTCTGTAAGGAAGAGCTAGAATATGACTGCTGTTCATTGAAATCCATTACAGTGTCATGAAATCAGAAGATGCCATTAAGAAATTAGACTCCTTTCCAGAAACCTGAATGTTACAGGCTTGAGAGAGCCCACCAACAGAATTATAAGTACCAAAGATTATTCTAGTGATCTACATTTCACAGAGGATATAATCAAAAGCACGAGGTGCTTAACCACTACTTAGAGACAAGGTCCAGAGATCCTGCCATTAAATAGCCAAGCAAAATCAGTAACATGTCACATTAGGAAGAATCTACTCCCAGAGCCAAAGAAAAAGAGCTGATAGAAAACAAGTATATACAGCCAGTCCCCGGGTTACGTACAAGATAGGGACTGTAGGTTTGTTCTTAAGTTGAATTTGTATGTAAGTCGGAACTGGTACATATTGTAGGAGAAACTCTAGCCAAACATTTCTCCAGAGTTCAGTTTTATTCTCCTACACCTCACTTCCCTCAGTCCTTTATTCTCAAGCTGAGGTGTCTGCTGAGAAAAGCCGCTCTGCTTCTCCTTGGTCTGCTGTGGGGGGGCGCTAGCTTCGCTTCTCCCTGGTCTGCTGGGGGGAAGCAGCTAGTGCGGGGTTGCCTCACCCCGTTTGTAAGTAGGGATCCGATGTAAGTCGGATCCATGTAACCCGGGGACTGCCTGTATAGCAGATTTTGTATTAAAAAAGTGCAAAATTTATATCAAACTTAAAATGAACATTATGTTTTTGTCTAAATAGACTTACATCTCTGTATCCATGAGGAATAGTGCCAGAAATATCAGCAAAAGGAATCACACATCCAGCTGGACAGTACTTACTGGAAGAAAAAGGAATATAAAGTCAATATATGCATGCCATTGCACTTCATTTTAGAAAGTAATTTAGTTTTGTGTATCAAACTCTGAACAGACAACTTATCACATGGTAGGATTGTAATACTGTACTGTATTGCTGTGTAAAACCACCATCTATCAGTGTGTTATAATTTGACAACTGTCAAGCCAGAAATGGAGAGAGAAGGCAGATGAGACAATATCCTTTATTGGACCAATTTTTGTTGGTGAGAGAGACAAGGTTTTAAACTTGCAAGGAGCTCTTCAGGTCTGGGAAATGCACTCAGCATCACAGCTAAATACAAGGTGGAAGTGATTGTTGAACACAAGTAGATAACACATTTCAAGGGGCCATTAAAGATGAAGAGGCCTGTTAAATTGGTCTGTTGAAAAATGTGTTGATTAGTATGATTTAGCTGTAACACTCAGTATGTTTCCCAGACCTGAAGAGAAACTTCGCATAAGCTTAAAAGTTTGTCTCTCTCACCAACAGAAGTTGGGCCAATAGAAGATATTACCTTATCCACCTTGTCTCCCTAATATCCTGGGACTAACATGGCTATACAACACTGCATATAAATCAGAAATATATATATATATATATACACACATATACAGGAAAAAAAGAGTTAGAACAATAAAAACCAGGCATTTGACAAGAATATCATAAAAGCACATGCTTTAACTACATTTTTAATAAGTATATATCCCTATATCTGGTACCATTATTACATATCTGAAAATTTTGAAGCTGTCAAAATTGCAATAGTAATTTTTATTTTATATAATATTAGCCTATAGATCTATAATTATTATTTTTAAAATGATATCTCTGCCTCACGCAGACGGTGCTGGGGGGGGGGGGGGGAAGGGGGAGGACTGGTTTTTAAGTTGGCTCCCCCCAGCACTGGCTCCTGCTCCCCACATTGCTGCCTCTGATAGAGACAGCAAAGTGGGGGGAGGGAGTAACTAGTCGCATCACTAGTCGACTCTCCGATAAGCTTATGCTTATCGGACAGTCAACTAGTCGCTTACATCCCTATTTTAGAGCATAGCAGGAGGCAAGATAGCTGTATTTCTGATGAAAGTACATATTCACCTTCTAGTGCCACTCTCTACCGCAAATAAGCAAAAACTTGAGGAAGAAAGTTGGAATACACGGGTATCAGTTAGGCCCCCTATTCAGCAAAATACTTAAGCATGTGCCCAAATTCCAATAAAGTCAGTAGGACTTGAGCAAGTGCTTAAAGACTTTGCTGAATAAATGGGCAAATGGTTCATTGGGGCCTTAATGTGGAATATGTGGGGATTGCAAAGGTTAAATCTTGAAAGAGTGGGGATTCCATGAGTTTACAGCTCCTCCAAAATGTAAGTATTGTAACCCAAATTAATTTATTGGCTTTACAATACCTTCTAGCTTTAAATAATACATGTTTTTCCCAAATAAGTGTATCTTGATGTCCAGGCTTGTATACCATTCATAAGAATGAACACAACTGTCTATTACATCACAGAAGAACCTCGTTAATTTACACCAATTGTGAGGCCAATGGCAATTAATTTACAAATTAGTAAGTGAATAATAGAAAATCAAGATCTAATGCATCACAAAATGTGCTTTTATCGTGATAAATGTTAGATTTAAGTTATGACAGATACTGTAGCCACCCATAGTATGTTTAAGGGCCGTGGGGGAGTGGTCACCACACCTCCTCCAGGAATGAAAAAGCAGTGTGTATGGGAGACGTGATGGTGGTCACTAGCACTGTAAACAGTTTCAGAAAAGTACTATCACCTGGGATGACATGTGTATTTCCCCTTTAAGCAATGCACATTTTGTAATCTATTTTGTAAAAGCAATGAATTCTTAGTGCTATGAGTGCTCATTAGCACCATTAACTTTTGGCTGGAAAGTGGGAACACAGCTGGTTTTTCAGTGTGTGAATTTATTGCAAATTAGCGAGGTTCTACTGCATAATAAAACAATTATCTTCATTTTTGGTAACAATAAGGTCACAACTTATGATTGTTATTTAATCATTTAGATTTTGCCATCCAAAGCACTCTCTTCGAAACAAGTGACATAGTGGAAGATGATTTGTGTAACAGCTTGAATAAAACCACTTTAAAATAACCATCTAGTGAAGCGGGGAGAAACTAAGCAAATCGGTCTTACTTGAATTCTGGTTCAGAAAAGTGACTTGCATTATCTAAACAGGTTATTAGGTCTGGAAAGAAAAAAAAAAATTAAGTCAGGAAGAAGGTAGAGACAAGTGATGTTAGCCAACTTTTTAGAAAATACATGAAGACCATCAAATTGAATCTCTCAGGCTCATCAGTTCTGTGTGTGGTTCAATAAAAAACCCTCAAAATGTAAACATCATATCTGATAAATAACATACTAGCTGTGAATTTAGTACAGTAGAACCTTGATAATTTGTACTAATGATTGGGAAACCCACTGAGAATTTAACATGTAAACTTTACAAATTTAAGGTTACATCATAACAAAACATCTATATGTTTTGTTAGTTTTTAAAGTGCTACCCAGACTATTGTTGTTTTTTAAGTTTATCCTGTACAGACTAACTCAGCTACCCCTCGGAAGCTTCATAACAAAATTGTTCTTGTTCATTTATATTGCATAATTTAATTTTTATTATCTACAGTATTGCTTCACAGAATGCTTATAAGTGCACTCTAGCATGTTTTAAGTCAGAACTTCCTATTCTCTGCTTACAAGAGGAAACCGAATTGAGAGGATGAAATCAGTACGCTACATAAGAGTTTTGAGTTTTAACACTTGCACCTTGCACATGTGGAGCAGGATGAAGTACAAAGCATAGGACGGCCTTTCCCACATTATCAAAATTTGACATGTTTATTTCTGTCAGTCTGAGCTATCAAGTTTAAATACACATTAATTTAACTTGCACAAATTTAACACACAGAATGAAAATTTAGAATGAAAAGACAACCTCATCCACGTTTTTGTAGCATCAATCCTAACCATGAGATTTTCAAAATATGGCCAGCAAAATACTTGCTGGTGGTCCACAGAAAACTAAAGGATCACACATAGTTCTACATCCACTTTTAATGATGTCTAGGTGGAACACAAGTAGAATCAAATATAAAGAAAGAGGAAGATCAGGTATAGCAGTCTCCATTTCAGGCCACAGTACGATAAAAGTAAGAAAGATGAACAAAGAAGCAGTTTGCAGAAAAACAAACAAGAAGCCACAAGCTGGGCTCTAGTCATAAGATTCTGCAGGGACAAGGTAACATGGATTAAATCAGACAGAAAAAATAAAACTGATATGTGTGTGTCACAACAGAAAAATGCAACAGTTATAGAGATTACAGGAGACTATGAATGGGGGGAGGGGGCGGAGAGAGAGAGAAAGAGATCAGAATTCCATAGTACTGCCACATTACTATGATCTACTCTAAAAATCTTTCATCTAACATCTTGGTTTTTATACTCCAAACAACGTATTTAATCTTCTATCTAAAGCAGCTGCTTCATGTGTTTCGTTCCTTAACCCACCCTGAATGACAACTTAGTGCATCTAGGGGGCAGGACAGTTGAGAAGTGTTAAGATGACATGTAAGAGTTTGTATTTTTAGATATCCACTGTTTATGTTGAGAACACAGAAAAAAAAGTTTGTACTCATCATACAGGTCTAACTTTAATCATTATGCTGAATAACCAACTAAATCTGACAAATACCTGATTTTTCAGTGGTTGAATATGAGGCAAGAAATCCACGACCAGAAATGTGTGTCCCGCTCATGAACTGTACTGTGACTTCATTACTTTTTGACTCGATTAAACTGTCCATTGGAAAGCCCAGACCACAGTATTTTCCTAGGAAGAAAAAACTCATTAACAAATCTGTTTATGTTCAGTGTAAGTTCACATTAACTTTTCTTACTACACGGATACTAAAAAGAAACATGCCTAAGTGAAGAATATACTCAGTAATTCGACTGGATGGAGAGTACAAATTTGGGATGTAAGTGACTAGTCAAGTCACTACTTGACTAGTCACTTCTCTGCCTCTGACAGAGGCAGCAATGGTCGGAGGGAGCAGGAACTAGTGGGAGCTGGCTTGAAAGCAGGTTCCCCCTGGCACCGCCTCTGCAGAGGGATAGGGAAGGCAAAGGTGCAGCAGGGGACTGGGCACGAGCTGGGACTTAGTTGTCCCAGCTCGCACCCAGTCCCAGATGCTGCACCTGTGCTTTTAAATGTAGTAAGAGTCACCGGGGTTCCGTGCTGCGCCTCTGCCTTTTAAATGTAGTAGAGCAAGGCGGTTGCATTGCAATTGTTGATTCAATCACAGATACCTATGAACTTGATCTTAAAACAGCAGAAGTCTTAAATAGGACTATCACAGAATCATAGAAGTGTCAGGGTGGAAGGAGCCTCAAGAGATCATTCACCCATCACCCCTGCTCTGAGGCAGGACCACATAAACCTGGACCATCTCTGAAAGGAGGTTGTTCCACCTATTCTTAAAAACCTCCAATAAGTATTCCACAACTTCCCTTGGTAACGTATTACCAGAATTTAACTAGCTTTGTAGATAAAGATTTTTCTAATATCTAACCTACATCTCCCTTGCTGCAGATTAAGCCCATTATTTCATGTGTCACTTCAGTGGAGAACAACCAATCACCATCCTCTTTATAACAGACCTTTATACATTTGAAGACTTATATCCCCTTTACGCTTCTCTTTTCAAGACAAAGTATTTCCAGATTTTCGTAAACATTTCCTCAGATAACATTTTCCTAAACCTTTTCCCACTGTAAAATAGGAGAAAATATCATATGGCAGATTGCATGAGAATTAAGCCCCAATATCAGCAAGACTAAATCAACAGGTTCCTATATTATTAAGATCTGGAGGGCACAAAGCAGGTTTAAATTAAGGATGTTAAGAGGAGAGTAATTCACTAATCATGTAGCCAATAAAAGTTGTATTGACTACATGGTTAGCTGATAAGGGATGGCTTGCTCAGTCCCAGTTTATGCCGGGGCCAGGAGCTACCCCCGCAGTGCTCTGCAGTTTAAAGTAGTAAGAGCTGGAGGTGCAGGGCTCAGGTAAGAGCTGGGATCCCCCATGGAGAGGGGCTGCTGCCAGAGCAGCCTCTGCCTGCGGCCAACACAGGCCACCATGGACAGGGGCTACTTCACGGGAGCAACCCCTGTCCACGGTGGGGGTGTGTCCCCCAGCTCCCCGCTGAGACCTCCCACAGACAGAGACTGCTGCTGGAGCAGCCTCTACCCATGGTGAGCCTGGGCCCGCGGTGAGCAGAGGCTGCTTTGTAGCAGCCTCCTCTGGCTCCCCCTGGTGCTTCTGCAGCAGTGCAGGTGGCACCATGGAGATGGTGCTGCGGAGGGGGGGGGGGGGGAGAAATCGGCTTTTAAGCCAGCTCCCCCCAGCACTGGGTCTTGCTTCCTACCCACTTCGCTGCCTCTGATACAGTAGCGAGTAGTCAAGTCAACTACCCGATAAGCCTGGGTTTATGGGGTAGTCGACTACTCACTTATGTCCCTAGTTCAAATACTGTCTGGTTTTAGTTCTGGGAAAACACTTGTTGGTAGCAATGCCTGATGATTACCATGAACCCAGACTCCTAATGAACACCGTATACCCTAGGATTGGAAGGATTCGATTTTTATTAGTAAATATCAATAAAAGTCAAGTTACACATATACAAACTGATGAAAAATATTTCCATCAATACAGGCACTCCCCGACTTACGCGGATCCGACTTACGTCGGATCCGCACTTACGAACGGGGCTTTCTCGCCCCGGAGGTCGAGGTAGCGGATTGCTACCTGCGAGCTCCGGGGGAGAAAGCCCAGTTCGTAAGCTGCTCGGGTGCCCCTGGTCTGCTGGAGACCGTCTCCAGCAGACCAGGGGCACCAGGCAGGTTCCCGCGCTTCTGAGGCTTTGCCAGAGCAAAGCCTCAGAAGCGCGCGGAACCGCCGCTGCTGCCGCTTGAGTCCGGGTGCCTGTGGTCTGCTGGGGACCGTCCCCAGCAGACCACAGGCACCGGGACTGAAGCTGCAGCCGCGGGGGGTCCCGCGCCTCTGAGACTTTGCCAGAGCAAAGCCTCAGAGGCGCGCACCCCGCTGCCGCTCTGCTCCGTGTCCCTGGTCTGCTGGGGGGGGGGGGGGGGGCACGGCTAGTGTGCCCCCCCCCCCCCAGCAGACCAGGGTTTTTTTTGGACCCTGGGGCAGAGCAGCTGGGGCGCTGCCGATTGGTCCTGCAGCGCCCGCTCTGGGCACTACTGGACCAACCCGACAGCACCCCAGCTGCTCTGCCCCAGGTCCTGATTCAGCCGCTGCTGGTCAGTTTCAGCAGTGGCTGAATCAGGACGCCTGGGGCAGAGCAGCTGGGGTGCTGCTGGGTTGGTCCAGTAGCGCCGAGGAGCGGTGCTACTGGAGCAACCCAGCAGCACCCCAGCTGCTCTGCCCCAGGCGTCCCCAAGTCAGCCGCTGCTGAAACTGACCAGCGCTGACTACAGGAAGCCTGAGGCAGAGTTGCTCTGCCCCAGGCTTCCTGGAATCAGCGCTGATCAGTTTCAGCAGCAGCTGACTTGGGGACACCTGGGGTTCTTAAGTTGAATCTGTATGTAAGTCAGAACTGGCGGTCAGTTTCAGCAGCGGCTGAATCTGGACGCCAGGTCCGACTTACATACAGATTCAACTTAAGAACAAACCTACAGTCCCTATCTTGTACGTAACCCGGGGACTGCCTGTATTCAAAATGTACAGATAGGCAAACACAGTCAAATATTGCATCAGAATTTATTAGAGTTTGATTTAAAAATATTTACTTTGTACATTATGTGATGAGGACTATTTGTCTCTCAACAATTATAAAGCTTTAATTTTTTTAAATCTAAACATCTATTGTCATTCAATAATTGTCTGACACATCACTCCCCACAATTTCCTACAAAGGCAAACATTTAAATAGATAAAAATAAAAAAATGCTTAAAAATAGATGTTATCCAGAAAAATTATAAAAAATAAAAATGGAAGTCTGCCAAGCATAAGTATATTGCAAGTCCAAACATGAAGCTAGAAAAAAGGCATAAAAATCTTAGCTAGTAACTACTAGCTGAAAGGCTAAGACTACTAGATAGCGTGAAAAAAATGTATGTGTTTGCATGATTCCATCTGCAAACTTGATCAGAAATTATTTTGGGAGTTTTTTCCAGTTAGTTATACAAATATCGATCAGACCTGAACTAACAACTAATCTCTTAGGGATCTACTAGAAACTTCTCCCTGGCTGTGTCTAAACTGCAGGGTTTTTTCGAAAAAAAGTAGTCTTTTTTTGAAAAAAATTCACCTGTGTCTAGACTACAGCCACGTTCTTTCGAAATTAAATCAAAAGAATGCGGCTTTTCTTTTGATGGCGGTACTCCTCATTTCACGAGGAAGAACGCCTTTTTTCAAAAGTGCTCTTTCGAAAAAAGGCGTTCTTGAATGCAAACAGGGCTTTTTCGAAAGAGAACATCCAGACTGCCTGGGTGCTCTCTTTTGAAAAAGCGGCTTGCTTTTTCGAAAGTACTGCTTGCAGTCTATACACTCTTTTTCGAAAGAGGCTTGCAGTCTAGACGTAGCCCCTTACTCCTTGAGGATGAATCCATGAACTATTACATTTAGAGATGACAAGTTACGCAGTTAATTAATTAATTTAATATTCACTAAAATCATCTTGAGCATTCAGATATTATCTTCCAACATATGTAAAGGTCATAAAGCAGACTCCATTAATACATCATGCCTCTCACACTGCACCATACCAGTGGCATTAAATCCCAAAGTTAGAAGCCCAGAAGAAAGTATATTTTAATCAAGCTTTTATATTTAATAGTAAACAACTACCTAATCCATATCTGGGTACTAATTAATAGCTGAAATGAGCAGCTAGCCAGTGATGGTCACTATGGAACATCAACTCTTTCTAATTTACTATTACTACTTCCACCAGTCAAGGACTCAGTGATGAGGCTTCACCCAACCCTGACAAAGCACCAGGGTCAGGCCTGCCCCAGAAAACACAGGAATGTGTACCTACCAGGTACGGGTGGGCAAGCTCAACCAAGCAAGATCCAAGTGTGGAGGGACTTAGTGTGGAATGAGGATCGAAGTGTGGGGTAAAGAGGTTCTATGCGGGACAATGGGTGAAGGCATCTCAGTGGGAGATCTGGATGCATAGGGAGTTCTGAGTGTAGGGAAAATGGGACTCTGCTGGGGGGGGGGGGTCCAGCTTAGAGATATAAAGGGATAACCAGTTACCCGGTAAGCACTTCCAGTATGATTACCAGGGTAACCAGTTAACTGGCTCCTGGCCCATCTGGAACAGTCCTCCCACTCCCACCTGCTGGGCCTATTCCAGCCTGGCTGAGCCCACCGCATCGCAGGCACTCCAGCCTGGCGAGGCCCATCACGGCACATCACGGGTGGGGGACTGCTCCAGTAACATCTCAGTTAACTGGTTAAAAATATAGTTTAACCACTTCACATTTTTAAACAGGATTTTATATCCCTAGTCCAGATGAAGGTGGTTGAGGCTCAGCAGGGATGGATTGGGTAATCTTACCAGAAGGGTCTGAATGCTGGCCACAGAAAAGTTAAGAGGCAAGGAGTATTCAAAATACACACATGGGTGCACAAGATTGCCTCCAAGTTTCAGGTTGTTCTCAGATGACACTTCAGAGTGAAGATTCTTTTACTGGTCGTAATAGTGCAATAAATAAATAAAACCTAAAATCCAAAGCCTGCTAAGCTGAATTCTGAGTTGGAATTTCCTAGATATTTTTTAGGGGCTATAAAGGAAGAGATGAAATCCTGAACATTTTCCTATGAGTTTTTTGGCAGCTGAGATATGCTGTCCACCTTAATTCTATATTAATATTTTGCTTAAGTGCCTAGAGACAACATCAAGAGCCAGGGTCAAAATGTGAATCAGATGTCTAAATTCTCCACTGTCTGCTGTTTAAAATATGTAAATTCAAGAAACTGAGTTAGCCATGGCTGCAAGTTTTTAGCATCCTTATTAGTTCCATGAATTAATCTGCTACTAGCAGAAAGACACTGCTCAACATACTGTACTCACGCCAGCTGGCTGCAGCTGAAAGACAAAAGAAACAAATGAAGTAGAACATTTATTTGAGTCAGTTAACTCACTTGTAAAAGTAACACTGATCAAGAGTGGACGTTCCTTGCCATTTAAGGACCTCAGTGCTTTGTTATTTTAGAGTGAGTCTGGCTCAAGAACTCAGATGGTACATACTTATTTTCACACAGTCATCTAGGTAACAGTAAGACAAGTCAGATTGAAGGGGAAAAAAAAGCAGTATTCCACAAGTGCTTTTACAGCAAGATTTGGTTTAGCCAGTTCAATATTCTTTGATTATACATAAACACACAATTGCCAAAAGAAATATCTGTAGAAGGTGGTGTAAAACAGCCAAAATGTATATGCATAGAAAATCTAGAGAATCCCTTTCTTTGGATTATTTTCTTACATTTTATACGGTTAGATTTTCACCTCTATTCTTCCTTCCACTGTAACAGAAAACCATACAGTACAACAACAAGTCTTCTAAAAGAGTGCTTTTAGGACAGAGCTATCATCAGCAAATTGGCTGCATTCTAGTGAACTTTCTTCTGATAGTGTGAAGAGCACATGCTATCATAGTACACATTTTGCATGATTTTCTTGCTCTGGGAATAGGAGAATATTTGGCTTTACTATACACTAAATTTTCTCCTTCACCCTATTTACTCTTTAGCTCCATATATAATAAACATCTCATTCTATTTCATTATATATGTAGCACCCAAAGTCCTTCACTGCACTAGGCATTGTGCACATACACAGGTAGACCAGGCCCCAGCCTGCTTAGAACCCAATGTAATTGTAACAATCCTCCAGAGTTTTGGGAAGACTTACGGTGTATATACTATTAATACATTAGTTCTTGGACAGTGCAGTTTACTGAAAGGTATTTCTGAAAGCAAACAAATAGTGAGTGAAAAATTTTCAAGTTCTATCCCACACAACAGCATTCAAACATTACAAAACAAAGGGACACAAAAGCTCCTACCTATCTCTGTCCTGGTAGGTCCAATTCCATTATAAACTCTCAAATAATTGAAATGGCAAGCATCTGAATCTTCAATATCAAAATCACCAAATTTGAGCTGAACTCTCTGTCCAGATTTTACACGGATCTCCCACTCACACACTGTGCTGTTAGGATAAGTCTGGGGGTAGTTTATTGAAGTAAGAGTTCCACTTTCAGGCCCCAGAACTGTGTGTCCACAACCATCACCTTAAAACAAGAAAAAACGTTATCACAAATCGTTCATTCATTAGTAGTCAAACTGATCTTTAGGAACAGCAGGAGATTTTTTTCAAAATGACATTTTTACCAACTACAATTGTGAAAAGGCTCAAAACCAAAATAGACGGGTGAAACTATAACTGACAAAATAGGATTTGTCCAACATTACCTAATACACATCTTGAGCACATCTGACAGGGGAACTGCAATAGGTAATGCCTGTGATGGCTTTTTTAAAAAGCGCATATAGCACAAACAGTGGGATAGGTGTTTCTTCAATTTTATGGACACACACACGCAAAAGTTATTTTAACAAAAAGGAGAGAGGAAATCCAAACCTATTGTAATTGTGATTCTAATTAGGAAGACAGTTTATTTGCTGGTTCTGCATTCTTAATATTTTGACAATAGGAACAGATGCGCAACATGATCTCTTGGGAAATGGAGAACAAAGCAACTCCCTGGAAATAGCTAAAGAGAAGTGTGGCCATAAACTGCATAATTTTAAGGTGGTGACTGTATTTGGTTGCCAGTAAAATACATTTGTATTAATCTTGGCTCACTCTTTAGGGCAGGGACTGCAATTTCTATGTTTAAGTAATGCCTAGGAGGTTTCTGAACCACCACTTTATAAATGTAAAAAACCCACTATAATTGCATAATAAAGTATTAATAATAATACAGTATAGAAAATTATGAATTTGTGAGTAGAAAGATCTCATGTGATTGATTTATGCTTGTAAATTTACAAACACATTAGCAAAACATCTATAACAAGGGCAAAGTAAATAAGCAGCCTATGAGTATTTACTCAAAAGCAGACTAGGAACTGTAGCCAATAAGATGCATTAGCATTTGTAAACTGCTTTGAAAATGAGAGTGCTACATGAGTAACAATAAGGACTCAATGAACATTGTTCTCCTGAAAGTAGTTCTCACTGTAAGTCTACAACCCAGCTAAATTGTAACATTTGAAATAAAACAACTCTCTGCAAACTGAAATATTTGTGTTAGCACTTGAAGCAAAGGAGCCAACTCACTGAAGTCAGTTGTATGAAATTACTATACTAGGGTTTGCGCTATTCCTGTAATGCATGACCCTGGGAGATGTAGTGCACTTCCAGAGGGGCCCTTTGGAAATATTCAACAGCTCACAAGATCACATTCAAAGTACAGGTAATAAGCCTTTATTTTACACATTCAAGTAAGAACAGTAGACATGCAGGTACAAATCCAATTCAACAGTCTTTTAAAAGTACTGCCCTCCCTGCACTATATTCCCCATTCAGAGATTCATTTCACCCCTCACTTTTTTCTTTAGGGAATCCAGCTCTCAACAGAAGACATCATTATTATTACTCTTCAAGACAGCTTTCTGATACAATAGATATAAGCTTTCACGGTATGCCATTGTTTTATAAACTAAACTTCAACTCTGTGCCCTAAGATTAAAAAACAATCCATGCTAAAAAGTCAAAGGACTATGTAATGACTACACGCACAAAAAAGAAATTCCTCCTAAAATGGACAGTGTCTTTTGCTAGAACGATTGTAGCAGCAAGTTGACTGCACAGAAAAGCCTCCAAAAACTAATATTTGGTGATTTAATCCTGCAGAGCCTTCCATTTTTTAAAAAAAACTATTTTCTTTGCACTCGCAAGGACCTCAAAAAGGCAAGATACGTGTATGTTCTAAAATTCCAGCTGCTGGTGCTGCTAGTATTCAGATTAGCATTTCAAACAGAAAGGAGTCACAGGTCTTAAAACTATAGCGTATATTATGGATGTGAAGGTTTAACTGATTGCTAGTTAACCAGTAAGCCTCACCCCTAGTGGGTGAGAGTTACTGGTTAAAGTTAAATGGTGGGGCTGGAGTAGCTCCCCACCTGCAGCAGGCAGGAGGTTGTTTTAGTCCCACAGAGGACCCTCCATGAACAGGAGCTGTTCCAGAGCAGCACTGTCTGTGGCAAGCCAGGGCACCCCACGAGCAGGGGCTGCTCCAACCAGGATGCTGGAGCAGCCCCTGCCTGCACTGGCAGAGGGGGACTTCCAGCTCAGTAGCAGGTGGGGGGGGGGGTGGTAACTGCCCTTTAATTGGCTAACCAGTCAAGCTATACGGTTAACTGGGTTAAAATATATGTTTAACCAGTTAGCCAAGTAAACAGGATTTTACATCCCTAGTGTGTATTTTCTTTTGGGAAAGGTAACGTATTCAAAATGGCTTTCTGTGTACTCACAAGTTCTGTTATAAAGCACTCATTTGACAATGCTTTGTTTTATCTTATTTTTAGCATTTTGTTTTAAATACATCATCACTTGATATATTATATTCCATAATACTGACCCATTACCAAAATGGAAATAATTACAGGCAGTCCCCGGGTTACATGGATCCGACTTACCCCGTTTGTAAGTAGGGATCCGATGTAAGGCAACCCCGCACTAGCTGCTTCCCCCCAGCAGACCAGGGAGACGCGAAGCTAGCGCCCCCCCCCCCCAGCAGACCAGGGAGACGCGGAGCGGCTTTTCTCAGCAGACACCTCAGCTTGAGAATAAAGGACTGAGGGAAGTGAGGTGTGGGAGAATAAAACTGAGCTCTGGAGAAATGTTTGGGTAGAGTTTCCCCTACAATATGTACCAGTTCCGACTTACATACGAATTCAACTTAAGAACAAACCTACAGTCCCTATCTTGTACGTAACCCGAGGACTGCCTGTATATAACCTCTAACTAAATTCCCCATTAACAAAGTCTTTTTTATTTACTATCCTAAAAAGGCATTGCTGTATACCAAATGTGACTAGTGCCAAACCAGAGAATTTGCCAAACCATGGGTGGTCAGTATTGTCTAGCACCTTTACCAACACTTCCACTACTTAACGGGCTCTTAGAAGACAGCTAAACAACAGCAACAGCACAGATCACTGAGAGCCAGGACTGGTGGGTTGTAAAGGAACTTTATGGAAAGTTGGCCACACCCATGATAAGTGATCTGACTAATGAAAATCATGGCAGACCACGGATGCTGCTGAATTAGAGTGTCAGACTACAGAGGTTCAACCTGTAGTAAATAGTTGCCTCATTTCATCATTGAAGCGGTGTATGTGCACTTTGTACAGCCGGTCCTCGACTTACAAACAGGTTACATTCCAAACACCTGGTCGTAACTCTATTTGTTCGTAAGTCGGAAATACATGCTTTTATATACAGCCGCGCTGTTCATAAGTGCGGATGGTGCGTTTGTAAGTTGGGGACCAGCCATAATGGGGTTAATAGGAGGTTGGTCGTAAGTCGATGCGTTCGTAAGTCAGGGACCAGCTGTATATTGTTTGTTTGTAAAAGATTTTTCAGCTTCGCAATAAAAGAAAGATTGTGAATGAAAGATTTCTTATTAAGAAATTTTATAGCAAACTGACTAAAAACAGCCCTTAATTGTAAAAATCCTTGCTGCTCAGAATATTTTAGAACTCAGGAAAAAAATTCCAATTCCTTCGCTAGTAATCAGCAAAGTCAAAGGATTTCCTGCTGAGAAGAGAGGACAAAATTTTTATCTTTCAAAAGCATGAACTCACTCAGTGGGTTAATAACTATAAAATAAATATCTAGCTCTTTAGCCCATCCATACAGATCATATATTTTACCTATAGCCAACATTTCAAAACCATTTATATATCACAAGCATAAAAATAATTTCAACATAAATGGCAACTGATTACAGGTTGTATATTAAGTAATAAACTATTCAGCTGATTCTCTATACTTCCTACTTACATTTTTCCTGTATCATGATGTGGAATGACTTAGTTAATTATGTATTCAATGTAGTACATAGTTATGTCATCATCATAATTACCCAAACATCCAGCACTGACTTTGAACCGGGAGGGCAAAATTTTTTGATTGGGATTTAAAATGTATCAGTTAAAACATGTTAACATGCATTTTTAAACACAATATAAATATAACAGTTTCACCCCCTGAAAGTACAGAAAGTTCAGTTTTGTTTCCACTGGCCTTAAGTAACCTCTTCTTATTTACTGGTAGAGAACCTGACTATCCATTTATGAACAAAAGTGTACATTTTGCTTCAGAATCTCTGAAAGTTAAGTGAACAAAATCACACTCAGGCCTTGCATAAATTGTATAATTTTAACTATGCTGGTATAAAGCAGTACAATGTTGCTAGTGTGGTTTCAGTTAAATTGGTACCAGTACAAATATTCTCACATGGAAAGGGAAATAACTATATCAACATAAGGAACCTTTACACCAATATAACTGAGTTCACGTAAGGGTTCATATCAGTGTAATTATGATGGTTAGGCAGTGTGAATTTATTTTTTTAAGCTGTACTAATCTAACCAGTGTAGATCAGGCCTTAATAGCTTTACAGACACTAGACAGGGGTAGAAATAGGAGGAAATATTCAAGGTACTGTAATTTAGCGAATATAACCCACGTGTTATATTTGTTTTTACAAACCCTGCACACCCGCCCCTTCCTGTAGCTGCAGAGGAACCTGTGGGATGAGCACTCCCTCGCCCAGAGGCTGGCAGCTGCGCTGGAACCTGGGGCGTTGAATGGCTATCCCCCCCCCCCCCCCGCACCATAAATATACCCCCCAGCAAATATACCCCCGGCACAGAGAAGTCTTGTATACCCCGCGGGTTATATTCGTGCGTGGGGTATACAAGATTTTTTTACTCAAATAGAAAAAAACGCGAGGTATATTCGGGTGCGGGGTATATTTGCTAAATTACATGTACTCATAGAAGGTCTGATTTGTGCCACCTGGCATGTGCAGCCCAAACTAGGATCAACTGTCTCTGGTGGCTCACACTGGCCATGTATTTTAATGTCTTTTTGGTAAGTGTCTCATTTGGGATCAAAACAGAATTTCAGATTCTTATGCCTGAAAAATTTACGGATTATTGCTGCATGTCTAGTACCCAGTGTACTGTTGGTCAAGGACATCATCATCATTCAAGAACTATTTGGATTATTTTTATTTGTTTCCACTGAGACTTGCTAAACAAGGGAATCTTGTTTTGTTTTATTGGCTCTGAGAGGGTAGTACTTGAACCTCTCTGCATAAGAAGTGTTTCTCTGTTTCTAAGTTACGTGACATTATTGATCATATGAGGCAGACGTCTTTGATCCGGGGCAATGTTCTAAAGGCAAGTTCAAGAAAAAGAGGAAACATTCATTGCAAATGTGCTTTGCACTCCCGGCACATTTCCACTATGACATCTGTTTTATTGATCTGAAGGTCATCATCAAACTCAATTATCATAGGATCAAGCTTCTCATGAGCTGGACACACGGGCATTAAATTGGATTACTAGCATTCAGACAGAGAATCTTAATAGCCTTCATCCTCATTTTTCTTGAATGGGAGGACAAGTTCTATTGTATTTAATAAATGGCATCTCTGACATTTGAAAAGATCATCCAGAAAATTTGCTCTGGCCAAGTGATTGAATGAGTAATCTGCAATACAATTAACTTTTCAATTTCTCAAAAGAAATGTGTGAAACCAATACAAAGACATTGTAAAGCTATAGCCACCATATGAGGTACAACACAAAATGTGAAAAGCCTGCTAACCCCCTTGTAGCAAGTTAGAAGACAGTACTTATGTGGAAGAGGGTGTTTAAGTAAAGACCAATCTTGGAAGCAATTTGTAATTTAGAGATCTGCATTGCATAGTTAATCTGCTCTAATTTTCCTTGGAGACCTTTGTTTGGAGAACAAATTGAACTACAGCCCGCAGCTCAAATGACATTTAGTGTTGTTCTATCAAAATCATTTTAAAAATCTGAAACTTAATACAAGAAAATTATCTTCCCATTCCTAACATGGAGAAGGGAATGGCATGAAACGAAACCAAATCTAAAGACACTTTGATTACAGTCTGCAAAGTGTACAGGATGCAAAATATATAAAATACATATCAAAATATAAATGAATTTTAATGCATGCAGTGTATGTTTGGAGAGAGAATAGCTGTTAGGCTTCTTGAGATTTTGTCTGCATAAGTTACTAGATTCTAAAAACAAATAATGGGAATTCAAGAGACAATATCATGAAAAATTAACTCTCGACTGCATGGAATGATGGCAGCACCAGAGATCTTATATGAATTAGCAAAGAATGGAATTTCAAGTTGCTCATTTTAACTCTGAATATGCAACCCTCTATTTTGATAGGCTTCTCTTGCTCTGAGGAGCCAATAAGGTGATGTGCACAGAACTGTTCTGCTGTTCCATGCAGCAAAGATACCATGTCAGCTTTACATTCCTTTCAACCAAGGCAGGAAAACTTAAAAAAAAAAAATGGAAAAGAAATACCAAAAAGTAATGAAAACAGGGTTCCCAAACTACAAATGTCTTTCAGTCTTTTTCCGCTTTCAGACCCAATCCCACTCATAGAACTCCTACTGACTTCAGCGGGAGTGGCTCTTCATTGTGTGGAAAATCAGACACCTCCCTCTCAGAGTTCTCCTTCCCTTCTAGCTAAGCAGGTTTGCCCTTTATCCACACTCATTATCATTTATGTTTATGCAATTTTTACATTGGGAGAATGCAAATTCTAGCACACAGTTCTGTTTTGAAACAAAATATAAATAAAAATATATTGCTGTTATTCTGTGGGAGAAAACATTGGTATGAGGCAAGAAAGCAAATGGAGAAAGGAGTTAAGAGTGAACAATGGATTACGGATCAAAGAGAAAAAAAGCCAAAAGCCTTAAACACGCCTTTCGTGCTTGATGGATTTTACAACCTTTTGTTCTTACATTAAAAGAATCAATTTTAAATATGTCAGAATAACAATTTGATCCTTTTTCACTTACTTAGTGCTAACCATGCTCTAGACTAATATAACTTAGCAATCAATGAATGTTATGCATAGATGTCAAAAAGCTTTAGTAAGGTGAGTATCCATCACTTCCACTTTATCACAGATGGAAAAAGTGAAGCACCGCTTTCTGACACCAAATTTATTTTCAGCAAACGTTTAGTATTTGGACTTTAAATTTAAATTTAACATGTAGGATACAGTAACAATTTTAAAACAGAACTCTCTCAAATTTTGTTTTCTTTACCGTACACAAACTAACCTATCTGCTTCAAAAAAATGGGTACGGGAATATGAGAGAAAAGAACGGTTACTTACCTGTAACTGTTGTTCTTCGAGATGTGTTGCTCATGTCCATTTGAATTAGGTGTGCGTAACACGTCTTCCACAGCGTTTTCCTTAGCGGTATCCGTAGCGCCGGCAAGGCACCCCCTGTAGTGGCACCACTATGGCGGGGCATAAGTACCCCTGCCGGCGCTTCCCCACCTCAGTTCCTTCTTGCCAGACGCTCCGACGAAGGGGAGGTAGGGAGGGAATCAAATGGAGATGAGCAACACATCTTGAAGAACAACAGTTACAGTTAAGTAATCGTTCTTTTCTTCTTCGAGAGGTTGCACATGTCCATTCGAATTAAGTGACTTCCAAGCCAACCCTGCTTCAAGGAGGAGGAGTCGGAGCACCCAGAAAGAAAAGTCCACGAAAGTTGAACAATCCAAACAAATTTATTCAACTAAGCCAGGGGTGTCCAAACTTTTTTCAAAGAGGGCCAGATTTGAAGAAGTGAACATGCATAAGGGCCGTCCCTGCACTCTTAGCCCCAAGGCGGAGGGCCCACGGGGTCGGAGGCGGGTGGAGAGCGCAGGGCACGCCGGCCTCACGGCGGCACGGGGACAGGGCGAACCCGCAGCCGAGCAGGGGAGCGGGGCTGCGGACGTGCCCTACAGGGCAGGCTCTAGGACCGCGGAGGCCATGGGCGGCGGCGGCGGTGGTGCAGCCGGAAGCGGCGCGCTAGGCGCGCCAGTTCAAAAGAGCGCCGGGGAGCCAGGAGAGGGGGAGGAAGCGGGGGCCGTATTAAACCGGAACACGGGCCACAATTGGCCCGCGGGCCAGACTTTGGACATGCCTGAACTAAGCGAACACAGAAAAACTGTAGAAAGTGCAATGTGACACAGATAAAACCAACATATTTACAATACAGAGCTGAGGACCGCAGAGCCCAACCCTGCATCCTCCCTAGTCTGCTGTGCCAGCGCGTAGTGCACCATAAAGGTATGGAGTGATGACCACATGGCCACCCTGAAGATTTCAGTGATTGGAACCTGTGCCTCAAAAGCTACAGAGGACGCCTGTGCCCTGGTGGAATGTGCTGTAACCCGGGATGGGACCTTCCCGGCCAAGGCATAACACTCCCTGATACACCCTGTGACCAAACTGGACAACCTCTGGGTCGATATGAGGAGCCTTTCACTCTGTCAGCAACAGCAATAAACAATTATATGGATTTGCGAAAGGGTTTAGTCCTATCAATATAAAAAGCTAGTGCACGTCTAGCATCCAGGGAATGGAGCACTTGCTCCTTAGGGGAGACATGGGCTTTGGAAAGAAAACTGGGAGGTAAATTTCTTGGGACAAATGAAACGGTGACACCACCTTGGGGAGAAAGGCCGGATGAGGGCGGAGTCTCACGTTATTGTCAGTAAACACTAGGTAGGGCATGTTCGCAGTTAACGCCCTCGGAGACCCTGCAAGCCGACGTAATGGCCACTATGAACGCAACCTTCATAGAGAGGTGCTTCAAAGAACATGAGGACAGTGGCTCAAAGGGGGGTGACAAGTCTAGACAACACGAGGTTAAGGTCTCAAGCGGGAAGAGGGGGTCTAACCGAGGGATACAACTTATCCAAACCTTTAAGGAACCTTTTGACTACAGGGTCAGAAAACAGAGAAACTCCTGCCAAACCAACATGGAAGGCGGAGAGAGATGCCACATGGACTTTGATAGAGGAGGTAGAGAGGCCACTGGACCTAAGTTCAAAGAGGTAGTCCAGAATGGACGGGACTGGTCCATGGGACGGGTGCATTTCCCTTCTGGACGCCCAAGACAAGAAGCGCCGCCACTTGGCTGCGTACGACCGCCTGGTAGACTGTTTCCTACTACTTAGGAGCACCATCTGTACCTCCTGGAAACATTCCCTTTCCAGTTGGGTCAGGCACAGATAAACCAGGCCGTCAGGTGGAGAGAGCTGAGATTCGGGTGAACCATGGTCCCCCCATCCCAGGGTTGGGTCAGGAGATCCCAAACCAGCAGGAGTGTTACAGGCTCCTCACTGAGCATGTCCACCAGGATAGGGAACCAGAACTGCCTGGGCCACCGAGGGGCTATCAGGATGACCGTGGACCTGAAGGTCTTGACCCTGGTCAGAACCCTGGGAATTAGGGGAAACGGAGGGAAAGCATAGAGGATGCCCACCGGCCACAGGACGGTCATGGCATACCCCCAGGAGTGTTCCCCCAGTCCCAACAGGGAGCAGTAGCTCCGGCACTTGGTGTTGCGTGCCAAGGCATACAGGTCTAGTAGGGGACAACCCCAACTGCAGAAGATCTGACAGAGTGTCGAATCCTTGAGAGACCATTCGTGGGCTCCGAAGGACCTGCTCAGAGCATCGGCCAGCAAGTTTTTGCACCCTGGCAGGTACTCTGCCTGCAAAACTATGTCGTGCTCTACGCACACGTTCCAGAGGCACAGAGCCTCGTGGCAGAGGGGAGGCGACCGGGCTCCCCCCTGCCTGTTGAGGTACAACACAGCCGCCATGTTGTCCAGGCGGATCAGGACAGAGCGGCGAAAGAGCTTCGACAGGAAGGTCTCGCAGGCTCTCCTGACTGCCCTGAGTTCCCAGACATTTTTGTGCAGAGCCCGCTCTGCAGGGGACCATAACCCCTGGGTCCTGTGACACCCCAGGTGTGCTCCCCAACTCAGGTCGGAAGCATCCGTGACCAGTGTAAGTGAGGGGGGAGGTATAGTGAACGGAACCGCACTTCACACCACTGCCTCCTCGGTCCACCATTGTAAGGAGGCTATCAACTCCGGAGGCACTGTGAGAACCATGTCCCAGAGACCCCTGGACTGATTGAATGCCCTTGCCAACCAGGCTTGCAGAGGCCTGAGCCTCATTCGAGCATGGCGTACCACATACATATATACCGCCATGTGTCCCAGCAGCCTCGAGCAGACCCAAGCGGTCGTGATGGGGAACCAGGTTAACTCGGAGACCAGCTCCACTATGGACAGAAACCTGGTTTTGGGGAGGAGTGCTCTTGCCACCCTGGTGTCCAGGAGGGCACCTACGAATTCAAGGTGCTGGGAGGGAGTCAACTTTTCCTCATTTAGCATGAGCCCCAGCCTTACAAAGAGGGCCCTTGTGAGGGAAACATGGGCCTCCACTTGTTCATAGGAACGACCACGAATCAGCCAGTCGTTTAGGTACGGAAAAACATGTACCCCTTTTTTGTGGAGACATGCCGCTATGACCGCCATGCATTTTGTAAAGACCCTGGGTGCTGTTGAAAGGCCAAATGGAAACACTGTAAATTGGAAGTGACATCAGGAAACAATAAAACGTAGAAACCTCCTGTAGCTGGGTCTTATTGCCACATGGAAGTAACTTGAGACCGAGAGTTGCGTACCAGTCTCCTAACTGTAAAACCGGGATAACCGAGGCCAGGATTACCATTCTGAACTTGGATTTCACCACAGTCTTGTTGAGGTCCCTGAGATCTAAGCTGGGATGAACCCCACCCTTGGGTTTTGGGACAACGAAATACCGGGAGTAAAACCCTGACGGAGGATGCCTTCATGAGAGGTGTCCCTGAAAAGGGATGGGGCGGGCAGGTTGGAAGGGAGCGAGCCCAGGCAGGGGATGATATAGCCATTTCTGACTATTTTTAGAACCCAGGCATCAGTGGTGATTTCTGTCCAGGCGTGGGCAAACCAGGATAACCTGGCCCCAAACGGGGGGGCCAGGGTGGGAGGCTGGTGCGCAACTCTCTAGCAGCCCGTCAAAACTGGTGGTTGGGCTGCTGGGAGGAGCCTTGACCAACCCCATGGAGGTTGTCCCCTCTTGGGCGACGTCGACGACCCCTTGCGGACGAGGGGCCCGCAAGAGCCCCCGCACCTCATGGGGGGCACGAGGACGGCATCTCCAGTAATCCCCATGGGGGACCTGGGACTGCATTCTCCCTTGCTGTCTGTAGGGCAGCTGATGATGCTGAGGGGCTGGCGTGTGGATCCCCAAGGACCGGAGAGTAGACCTCGTGTCCTTAAGCGTATGGAGCCTGGAGTCCGTTTGCTCTGAAAACAAGGCTTTTCCGTCAAACGGCAGGTTCTGGATCGTGGTTTGGACGTCTGGAGGTATTCCAGACACCTGCAGCCAGGCACCACAGCACATAATCACACCTGACGCCATGGTGCGGGCCGCAGAGTCAACAGCGTCCAGGGAAGCCTGAAGGGCCGTGCGGACAATGGTTCTGCCCTCCGAAGTCATGGCTGCAAACTCCTGATGGGTCTCAGCAGGCAATTTATCCTTAAACTTATCCATGGCCTGCCAAGTATTATAAGCATAACGACTCAGCATTGCGTGCTGGTTCGCAATGCGGAGTTGCACCCCGCCAGTGGCATACACCTTACTGCCCATCAGGTCAAGGCGTTTAGGCTTCCTAGCTTTCAGGGACGGTCCCAGCTGGGGAAGCCTCTCCTTTTGAGCCACAGCCTGAACGACCAAGGACCCCGGGACAGGTTGGGAGTATAGGTGTTCGTTCCCTGACTGGGGAATGTAATAGCGCCTCTCAACTCCCTTTAAGGTAGCGGTCAGGGTCGCCGGGGTCTGACACAGGGCATTAGTAATCTTGGCCATGGTTTTATTAAGTGGCAAAGCCAAACGGGCGGGCGCATCATCCGAGAGGATGTCAATTATGGGATCCGTGTCCTCCACTACTGGCTCCACTGGGACACCCAGATTGGAGGCCAGACACCTAAGCAGAGCCTGATGAGCTCTAGCATCCATAGTAGGCAGTGCTGGTGCGGGATCCACCAAGGCTTCATCAGGAGACAATGATGACGACGATTCCTGGACAAGTACCGGATCCAGTGTAGGGCCCGGTTGAAGAGCCAGCTGGGCAGGCGGCACCGTTTGCAGAAGCGGCTCTGGCACTGAGGCCTGTGGCTCAGCAGCGGCATCTGTAGCAACCGACCTCAGAGGGGAAAAGAGGGGGTTGTGACAGTGACGCCAACGGCTGCGCATGGTGCCCCGACCCACCAGACACCACAGAGGAGGGCACAGGCCCCTGCCACTGGTGGTAAGCCCACGGCGTCCAGAAAGGCCATTGTGGTTGAGGCGGCCAAGTTTGCTGCACCCGCAAACGATCACGCTGGGGCTGAGAACGGGATCTATGAGTCGAGGAAGCTCCCGAGGACTCCGACCTGAATGACGCCCCATCAGAATCCGACGAGTAGTCCGACTAAGGCCAGGGAGTTGGAGATGACGAACGCCCTGCCACCAAGTGGGGGGCAAACTTGGCCATAAATTCGGATTTGCCCACGTGCATGCGATGAGGGCATGCCAGCACCAGGAAAACCGGTCCCGGTGCCATTTGCGGTGCCTGTTGCGGCACCAGGAGGACGGGTCCCAGTGCCGGGAGCGGAGCTGGTTGCGGCACTGGGAAAACCAGTCCCGGTGCCGGGAGTGGAGCGGTGCCAGGAGGACAAAGCCCGGTGCCAGGATTGGAGCCGGTTGCGGTACCGGGAGGACAGGTTCCAATGCAGGTTGTGGTGCCGAAGTCGGAATCGGTAGCGAGACGAACCCCGAAGAGGCCAACGTCACCGGTGATGGCGGCACCGGCATGGCCAGGGGTCGATGCCGGTGCCTGTAATGGTGCCGAAACTTGCATCGGTCTGAAGAGGCTGATGCTGAAGGGCCTGGTGCCAACGACTGAAACGGCACCCCGGGAAAGCTGCTCAGTGCTGGTACCGATGATGGTGCCGTAGACGGTGCCGCAAGGCCTGGGTGATACGGAACTGGTGCAGCCAAGACAGGGTCTGGAAGAGACCCCAACATCGAGGGAGGTCAACTCCAGTCAGGCACCGAGTGAAGCCTGGTGGCCTGCATCGAGGCCGGCACTGATGTGGAGGCAAATGGTACTGGTCCCACAGTACCGCCTGGTCGTGCCGGTGCTGAGGCGAAACTGGAGCCAACACGGCCTCCGGTGTAGGCGACCTCAACCTCTCCGCCTCAACCGACGACAGAGGGGAGGTAGTGAGGCTAATAAGATCATGCACCGCCTCAAAAGTGTCCGGCGTGGAAGGGTGGTGCGAGGGCAGTTGCCCCGGACTGGATGGGCGCCCCGCTCGCTTACACCACACCATGATGAGGATGTGTGCCCCGGAGACTCAGCACTGCGGTGTAGGCCCGACTTGGACTTCCAGCTTGGAGACCTACCACAGGACGCTCTTGACCTCTTCGGTGCCAGGGAGTGAGACCGGTGCCGAACCCTCGACACCGAGGCCTGGTCTCGAGATGGTGCATCACGCGTGGACGCCGGTGCACTGTGCACCGCAGAATGTCCAGCTGGTGCTAGCTGTAAAGCTGGCTCCATGAGGAGAAGTTTTAGACAAAAGTCTCTCTCCCTCTTAGTGCGCGGCTTAAACAACTTGCAGATCTTACAGGCGTCTGTAAGATGGGCCTCACCCAGACACTTCAGACAACTGTTGTGAGGGTCTCCTTCGGGCATAAACTTTGCACAGACAGCGCATGCCTTAAAGCCTTGGAGCCCTGGCATTCCTCACCCCTGAAGGGGGAGAAGAAAACAAAGAGACACTAACTATCTAACTAATTGAACTATTTAGAACTATCTACAATGCTAAGAGAAACGAAAACCATTAACTGAACTAACAGAGAGACACGCTCCAACGACTGTCACGGGCAGTAAGAAGGAACTGAGGGTATGTCTACACTACCCCGCTAGTTCGAACTAGCAGGGTAATGTAGGCATACCGCACTTGCAAATGAAGCCCGGGATTTGAATTTCCCGGGCTTCATTTGCATAAGCGGGGAGCCGCCATTTTTAAAACCCCGCTGGTTCGAACCCCGTGCAGCATGGCTACACGGGGCTCGAACTAGGTAGTTCGAACTAGGATTCCTATTCCGAACTACCGGTATACCTCGAGGGTTTGAACCAGCGGGGTTTTAAAAATGGCGGCTCCCCGCTTATGCAAATGAAGCCCGGGAAATTCAAATCCCGGGCTTCATTTGCAAGTGCGATATGCCTACATTACCCTCATAGTTCAAACTAGGAGGGTAGTGTAGACATACCCTGAGGTAGGGGAGCACCAGCAGGGGTACTTATGCCACTCCAGGGGGCGCCCTGCTGGCGCTATGGGTACCGCTAGGGAAAACGCTCCAGAAGATGCAGTTTATGCGGTGCGCACACCTAATTCGAATGGACATGAGCAACCACTCGAAGAATAAACAGCTATACAAACCTGTGCCCTAATGAGGAAACTGAGGATAGGCAATAGCTTCAAGGGTACAAGTATGCAGTTCCCAAAAGCTGACAAAGACCAGGAAAGACAAGGTCTTGTTTATGAGGGAACCTAAGGTTCTGAATGGAGAACATGTCTTTTTAATTCATCTTTGGGCAAGGGCTTCAGTAACCAATTGTCTACGTAATGGAAGATAAAAATCACTTGCCTCCTTACATACTTATCCAAGCTAGGCATTTGGTAAAATCTCTGGGTTTAGTGAAGAGGCCAAAGGGTAAGGCTTCTACTGGAAATATTCTGAAACAAGAGCATGTTCTCTCTCCCTTCCTTTTTTTTTTTAAATACAGATTTCTAGCTCTCATAGTTATGTGCAGATAGCACAAACCAAGGTTAAACCAAAGCATTCTGTCTTGCTAAGCCATCAGACCACTTCATTGCAGCTGACTCACAGGTTCCACAAGCCACAGCCAATAATACTGTCAGTTTTCATTTCCATTTTTCAGATGAATGTTGGCAGCAGTGAAATCAACAAAAATCACCTCAACTTAATTTTGTTGCAGCTTGGAAAAGCTCAGTGCAACAGAAAACACAGCAACTACTGAAACTATTCACAGAGCAGTATATGAAGTCTTACGATCATAGAATGCTAGAAACGGAAGGAACTTTGAGAGGTCATCAAATCTAGTCCCCTGTACTCACAGCAGGACCAAGCACCATCATCCCTGACAGATGTGTATCTAACCTGCTCCAATAGGACTACCACTACCTGAAAAAGAAAAAGAAAAAGGAAAAGTATATTGTAATTCCGACTCTTAAGAGGCATCTCTTCTGAAATTTACCACTACTGGTAAATTTTAGCACCAATGGTTAAAGAGTCCCATGGAAGGCTTTCAAATGCCTATAACCAACAACAAGGAGAACTGCACTCTCCTCCCATATTTTCTACCACAGCCTCCAAATACAAGCTTGTTCCTCCCAAGATTCTTGAACATCCTTGCTAACCGTATTATTAATCCATTTCCTCAAAGTTTCATCTCTCCCCATCTTCCCATATCCCTGATATCCAACATGACTCACCACAGTATGTCCAAAATACAGGCAGTGAATCAGGCAGGCAGAGTCAAAACAGAATTAGCTGATGGATAGCAGCAGCTGTCAGTTAAACTGGACAGAACTGCATTAGGTTATGACCAGGACTTGAAAACGTCACCTAATACCTCCAGGCAAAGTCAAATATATCTGTGTTCTGGGCTATACTCCCTCCTGATTAGGTATCCCTAAAATTCTTGTGCCCAAAGAACTAAGGATGTGAAAGGTTAACCCTTAAGCATCATGCTTAATGGGTGATGCTTACGGGTTCCAGTTAATCAGTGGGGGCTGTCATAAGGATGTTAAATTTAGATTAATCAACTAATCCAATTGATGTAATTTGCATCAACTATTCAATTAGTTGATAAGGGCACCTCTGCCCTTGAAATATAGCAAGAGCCCTGCCGGCTCATGCTACATTTCAAAGGCAGAAGCGCCACCAAGAGTCTGGGGCCAGCCAGGGACTATTTGAGTCCCCAGGTTGCCCCAGGCTCCCTGTGATGCTTCTGCTTTTGAAATGTAACAAGAGCCGTGTTCTTGCTACATTTCAAAGGCAGAAGTGCTGCCAGTTCCCCGCTGCACCCCTGTACCTTTGCCCCACGGAGACAGTGCTGGGGGAGGGGGGGGACTGGCTTTTAAGATGCCTCCCCCCAGCATCAGATCCTGTCCCCCACCTTGCTGCCTCTCTCTCAGAGGCAGACAAGGTGGTGGGGGGGAGGCGACTAGTCGAATCACTAAGCAAATGCTTATTAGATTGTCGACTAGTCACTTACATCCCTAGACTGGAGCAGTTCCTTGCTTGCCATGGGCAGGGGACTGCTCCAGCCCTATGGGGCCTGTCACAGACAGGGGGTTGCTCCGGCCATCTGGAGCTGCCTCTGTCCCCAGCAGGTCCAGGTGCCCCACAGGGAGGGACTACTCCAGGCTGGAGCAGCCCTCCAATCAGTCCCCCCTTTAATTGGTTAATCGATTAAACAGTTTAACCGGTTAACCAATTAAATGGGATTTTACATTCTTATAAAGAGCACTATCTCGTGATGGCTGACATTTGCAATCCTAATTATTGCCAGAGGCTCCATACAAATACTAAATAAATTAGTGTTGCCCCTCATCCCACAAAAAGAAAGTACGTTACCAACACCACACAAACAGATTACTACCAGACAAGCCCCTGCTCCCCTCCATAAATTCTGTCAAACACATTGTCCTTTGCTGGTGTAGTAAAAGATACAGGTTTCCTTCCTCCTGGAACAGATCTTAGTCCTACCAACCAAAGAGAAAGAGTCTGAGGAGCAGGGAGATCCCAATGAACCCAATGATCAGCAACAGCAAAGCTCCAGCTTTCCACCTCAGCAAAGGGTTCTTGGATGGGGGTGGTCTTGGGTCACCATCACTCACCCAAGCAAAAAGCTTTAGAAAATTCCTTTCTGTCTAGTAGATCTCTATTAAATAGTACCAAGAAGCCAGACAGTTTGCTACCTGGCTTTTCGGAAACACTACAAGGTGGATACAAATCAATTATTTCTTTTTTTAAAATATGACTTTCTAAGCTGAATATAAAACAGGTTCATTTTTAAAAAAAGGAATCTATCTTGAATTAAATTTGAAATGCTGACAACTTAGTTAAGAGGCTTACATTTACTATCATCTATTCAAATAATTTATATTAAATAATTAATGCTAAGCAGTATGTTTGCTGACCAGCTTCAAATAAGTCAATCCACAGAACTAATGGAAGTCACTGGCTAAACATCTGGAGCCATAGTCTATTGACATGTTAATCCAGATGTTGACAACAGTAACCTCTTCTGCAGATGCAGGAAGAATATTTTCTTCATTTAAGTTTATTCAACTAGTTTGTCACTACCTAAAGATAATACTTTGTTTAATAAAATCAGTTTTAAATGCAAAACATGTTTGATACGCTTTTTTTCCCTTCTATATCTTGCACATATTTTCTGTAGCTAATAATACATTTTAAAATGCTGATTTTGGTGCATTTTTAATTAAATGCACATTTTTATCCAAATGCTATTTAACATTACAGCTAAAACATTTCCCTAGCAAACAAAAAATGCATCATTCACTACTTTTTAATATAACAATGAAAAATTAAGAATTTGAATAAATGTATGCAAAGCTAAAAAAAGTACTTAACTACATGTGTATAGATACCATACATCTTCCTTGTCATCTAAAAGTAGCATCAAATTTAGTAGAAAGGCTAAATTTAGGTGCAAATCAACATGTTTTAATGTTTACCAACCAATAACAAACAAACCTTCCTTTAGGAAAACAACTAAGAGTGCAAATGCAAAACAAGATTAAAACTGGCTATTCAATTCAAGGTTTCCTGTTTCATGATTTAAATCAATCTACACTGGACACCTACATTACTCTATTCTAGGGGGAAGCACTCCTCCACTGCCCTCTGCTCCAGAAGTTTGGAGGTATCCCCAATGGCAGCCAGCCCTGCTTACACTGGCTAATTAACAGCAGCCACAGCCACACGTGCTTCCCTGCAATCCAACACCAGTGGTGTCAGCTGAATTGTGTCTCTGCAGGCTTGCAATGACACTGATGCATTGCTTTAAAATTGAAGTTTTCACATATGGATGGTTATCTTCGCAACCATAGGACTAGAAATTTTTGTTGCTGTTGTTTAAGTACAGGCTTAGACTGTTGAGAAGTCGGTGACATGCATCCTGGAAAGATTTCTACTCATCATGAATATTTGGATAAGTGGATTTTTCACACCCTGGATATAAGAAGGAAAATAATTCTTCATGTGTTTAATTTTGAAATTTCAATATAGCTTATATCCACATGTGTATTTCTGAAGTTTGGCATTTGTGGTGGTGATAGTCATTTAAAAGAAAGCATAATGGAGAAAATACTAAATTTACAGTGGTACATTGTAAGATGATTCATAGCCAAGAGTTAAAAGATGTTACTGAAAAATGGACACAGAATATTCAACCATCCTCAACCATTTGCGTGTGTCAAATCTAGAGCCTCAATTCAAAGGGGAAAAAAAGGAAATGTATTCCTTCTTTAAGTGTAAATCATAGCACAACCTTAAGTATGGAGTCACTACAAATGCCGCCATAATATATCACCCCAACTGTACCAATTGCTTTAATATAAAGAAGAGAAAGCGATCTAAATAAATTCCACTTTACTGAAACATTTTTTAATTTCTATGCTGAAAAAAAGTAAGCATCCTTTTCTCACTTGGTCATTTTGTTCCTGGACAGCCAAAATTACTTAGGTTTAACTGACAAATAGGCCACACTGAGTAAAAGACAATAGCTGAACATCTGTTACATGCAGAAGTTCCCAAAATGCAGTCCATAGAGAGCTGGCTGATTACGTGATGCTGGCTCTCTCTCATTTCCAGCTGGTAAACTGCATTAAAAGCAGCTTAAAAAATACATTAAATACTTTCCCAATATCACTTTTCCATGTAAGCAACTGCTATCATTACCCCAGGGATGTTATAGAATCATGAGAGCAAAGGAACTTGGTCTGCACAAATGTGAACAGGATAAGTGGTGATCCAAGAGAATCTGTATTAAATATGGCCCTTGCTACAAAGTAGCTTGTGAAACAGCATGTTGAATACCTCACTAATTACTCATTATCATCTATAGTCATTGTGTTTATAACAGCAGACAATTTTACAAATGTATGATAACAGTTCAGTATGGTCATAAGCAGGGCTCGCCAAGCGGCGGCGAGCCCCACTCGCCAGCCGTACGGTTCGGCACGCTGCACATGCACAGACCGCGCTGCGCAGCTGTGCCATCCTGTAATCTACTCGCCACGGGCAAGTAGATTACACTAATTGTCGAGCTCTGGCCATAAGACTCAAAAACTGATACATTAATTTTTGATTGTTAATGAGAATGTGGAAGAAACTGTGGAGTACAGAACTTAAACATTTCCAAGAACACACAAGAACTTTCTAGCAATTGGTAGCATTTCTTATTTGTGAAATGAGATTATAATGATCCTGCATATTTCACAATTACTGTCATACTGATGAAATCATAGTGTACATTCTTCCATGTTGAATAAAAACATTACAAGATGGCATGCATATTTTACCTGCTATTACTTCCTATCTACTATATATTTGAAAGAGTTTGTCTGTCTAAGCGTGTCTATCTAGCTATTTGTTCAAGGACTCTTCTTAGATATTAAGAGCTAGGAACACCAAACTTGGCATACAGCTTCCTCTTAACATAACTTAAAGCAAGGCAAGGGTTTGGTTGTGCCAGGAAAATTGGATTGCTTCTTATAGAACCATACAGAAATGAGACAGTCACCAAGCAGGTGAAGGGATTGTCTGGAGGTACCCTCCCATACAGGCATGCCCCAGCTGGAAGCCTCCCAGCACTCAGGCATCCTGAGAAATTATCAAACTTCCTTCAAATTATTATCGGTGAGGCGACAGCACAACCAATTAAGATTACCCAGCACTTCCCACTAAAAAACTCCATTTTCAGTTGCTTATAACTTTACTGAACTGTAGCCCTTTAAACTGAAATATTTTGTTCTGGGTATTTGCCTCTGGCTGAATTTTTTTTGAAGCACACAACTTGAAATTTGCCTCTCTGTCAGGAATGTCTCTTGCCATCCCCATGAAAATCCACCCAAATGTGGATAAGTTATTGCCTTTGAAAATTCCCAATTTGCACATGGTCAGTCAACACTTGCCAGAATTTCATAGCTAAATTCCTTGAGGATTCCTTCTGCCTGGGCATGCCCAAGCCTGGGCCTAAGCAGGACTTTCCTTGTAACTACAGCATTGGCCTAACACCAGGACTCAGAACAGGGAGTCTGTGTCTCCTGTGCTCTCAATGACTTCCCTGCTGAGCCCAGGGAGCACAGAAGAGGAAACTGCCAGATTCAACTGCAGATGGGACAAGAGTCAGATGTTTGGGAGTACACGGGCCAAGGAGCTGTGAATGAGGGGAGATGAGGAAACCGGGATTAAAGGTTGTCCAGGACGAAACGGTGAAGGGAGATTGAATGGCTGGGCAAGACAACTGGGAACTAGTGTGGGAGAAGGAACGAGGTATGGGAAGGGGAGATGAGACCATGTGTGTATGTGTCAGAGACAGCTAGGAGAAGGAATTGTTGAGGGAAGAATGAGATACTGAGAAGGAGGCCAGGTAGGGAAACTGGAAGCCAGTGGGATTGGGGACATCAGAGGAGCAGGAAAGGCACAGCTAAGCAAAGGAGCCACAAAAGACCAGGGAGTACCAGAGACTTGGACTGTTATGAGGAATCCAGATTAAGAGGCTAGGATGGCCTATGGCCTATGCCTCCTGGGATGAGGTATACCTGGGTGGTCGACAAATGCCTTTGATGTCGACACCCGCGCGTCCAGACTACAGCGCTGAGCCGACAAACAGCTGATGAGCTGTTGAGCCGACAAACAGCTGATGAGCTGTTTGTCGGCTCAGCGCAGCAGCCATGTAAATTTAAATGAAGCGGCGATTATTTAAATTGCTGCTTAATTTTCCTATGCCTGGTAGCCTAATCTACATGCCTCTGTCGACAGAGGCATGTAGTCTAGACTTACCCTGTATTGGAAGAGGGGGAAGCTCAGAATGGATCAAGCTTGGGAGGAATGGCAGAAGAATCCATGCCCAATAAAGCACACTTTCCTTCGCAGCTGTAATGGAATTAAACATTCCTGATTTTCACCATTCTTCTGTTGTTAGCAAATAGCCATAAAACTCAAGGCAAACTGTCTCATCGTGCTCTAGTGCTGTTCTACACATACAAGATAACAAATTACTATTGCTGTCAACTCAAATAGGGGACCATGGGATGGATAAAGATTCCAATCTTGTGCCAATACAATAGCACATAACGGAATTTTTTTTCTGTGTTAGTTTTATTTTTAACCTAGGAGAAATTACATGTACATGTTGAACCTCTCTAGTCTGGCTCCCCGGGGACCTAACTGATGCCAAACCACAGAATCTGCCGAACCATGGGAGGTCAATATTGTCTAGCAGCATTACCAACACTTCCACTGCTTACTGGGCTCTTAGAAGACATTTAGAAGTAAATTAGAACTAAATAATAGCACAGAACACTGAGAGCCAGGACTGGTAGCAGTAAACAAACTTGGCCACACTCATGATAAGTGGACATCTGGTTAACTAAAATCATGCCAGACCATAGATCTTGTCGGACCAGAGAGTGCCGGACTAGAGAGGTTCAACCTGTGCAAAAAAAGGTTAAAAGAACATTAAGCACATAAAGTCCAACACTCAAAAGTTAGTGGGTAACCTTTGCAACCCTTAAAGAAGCCCCCTTGTTCTAAGGTGGATTGATTTAAACAATCAAGAAAAAAATCACTGATTTAAATTAAGTTTCCCACTGATACTTTTTCACATATTTTTAAAGAACTATGCAAATATCACCACCAAAACTTGTTAATTTATAACTCGATACTCCATTTTACAACATCTAGGAGGGTACACTCTGTGTTATTTTTAGCTAACTTTACTCATTACCTGTGTCAAGCTGCAGATGCTGCACCAGTATATTAGGGATGGTAAGAACTAAATCTCAAACACACACAATAGCACTCCTTATTTTATTAAACTAAAACTTAAATCATAAATATTTGAGATTTGTGCATCAATTTGTGAGTTTGTTCGTTCAAAAACTACTAACAAACAGTAACAGCTAGGAACACCAAATTTGGTATGCAGCTTCCTCTTAGCCTTCCTTAAAGCAAAGTCAGGGTTGTTTGTGTCAGGAATTCCATTGCTTTCCATAACATTGAAAGGGAGGGGATTGAGCAGAGGGATGCTATATTCACAGTCACCACTAGGGGCAATGAGACAAGGGGACAGCTATATTGCAGAGTGACCAAAGCGGTGGGAGGCAGCCATACCACCAAGGGGGCTGGGGACGGCTGGGGGTAGGGCTCACTATCTTGCCTGCCACTGCCCCAGGTTAATACTCCCTCACAAACTCCTACCCCTTGGCCCTAGGAATGCTGGTCCCACTTCCACAGCCCACCCACTCCCTGCACCACCAAGCTACCCAGCACTGCCATGGTGGACGGCGAAGGCAGGCTCTCTGTGCAGCCCCAGGCTGGGGGCCCCGTCTCTGGCTACGGCTAAACTACACCCCTCTGTTGGCAGAGAGCTGTAAACTAGATGTATGGAAAGTGCAAATGAAGCTGGGATTTAAATATCATTTGCATAATGGCAGCCACTGCTTTTTTTCCCCCTAAACGGGACTTTTTGAAAAAAAAACGGCAGTTTAGATGGGGCATTTTCAACAGTAATGCCCCATTTCAAAAGATCCTGTACACCTCATTTTCCCCAGGCCTCCCACCCGGGGAACACTGGTGGGAGGCATGCACTCACAACAGTGGTAAAGTCTTCTACTGCTACATGAATGTTTCACATTTGCAATGACAGCAGTCTGAGTTGCTAGCTGTCTTTAAACTTTAAACTTTTTTTAATTTTCAAAAATGAATTAACTCTAAAAGACAAGTCATCATAACTAAACAAACAGTGTCCTTAAAACTTTTACAGCTAGTTATGATCTTCCCTTCTCCCATTGTCATTTTTATTCACAGACCTAAACAGGTCTTTGCAACTCCCAGTCAATTTCTTAGCTTTGAGTGAATACCACCAAAAAATGAAAATAGAATCAGAATAATAGGGCTGGAAAATATTATCTTTGTGCAGCAGAGGAAGCTACTGTTATGAAAAGTTGGCCTGGAAACTGAACAAATTCTGTTTCAAGGTAACTAGCTAATGATTTACACCAATTCAGGGTAGTGACTTTGTTCACAAAATCATCAGTAAACATATACTGATTAAATGGTTTCTCTCCAGCCCTAAGATGTATTATGACTGGCATAACTGAGAACTGATTCTGAGATGTCCACACCATGGCATTATTAGCTTCTTCAGAAGTTAGCATCTATCTTTATACTTAGGGTGAGAATGTTTGCAAGAAAATAAGCTGCAGTTAGTGCAGGATTGAGTTGCTTCTTTACTGCCTGCAGTTTAACTTTCTGGTGAGGTAGTTCTTTTGTCAATGTCTCCAGAAGTGCCTTCCAAATTTCAGCAACATCAGCAATGCAGCAGCAATTTCTCGGCAGTTTGTTTAAGGCTATGAATGCAGGCTTCAGTATACTGAGCATATACTCTACACTCCTCTTTAATCCAATGTTAGATACTTCGGATGAGATACTTCCATATATATTTTATCATATCCTTCTACCCCCCCCCCCCCCCACACACACAAAGTTTTATGAGAATAGGCCAGTGCTTAATAAATTGTTCAAATGATCATGTGCAGAATTCTATTGAACACCTTGAAGGAGAATAAGTTTTGATCCTCTTGCTCTCTTCAGTGAAGCTGCAGCAAAATGATTGTTACAGAAGTATTTTGTGAAACTTGTTTTTTATTCTTGGAGAAAACATACTTAAGTCTTTGGCTAAAAAATGCATTAAATGGGCACTGCAGCAATATATCATTAAATAAAGAATCACTCTTCTGTTTCTTCTTCTAAGTATCTTTTAGGGATGTGAGCGACTAATCGACTATCCAATAAACTATCTGATAAGCGTTTGCTAACACACTAGTCAGCTAGTCACTCCCCCCCACATGCTTCCTCTATCAGAAAGAGGGAACAAGGGAGGGGGAGAAGAGAGGTGCTGGGGGAGGTAGCTTAAAAGCAGGTTGCCCCCAGCTTCAGCTCTGTGGGAGGGGCAGGGACGCAGCAGCAGCATTTCACCGTTGAAATGTACAAGGGTCCCTGGTGCGGCTCTTGTACATTTCAAAACAGAAGTGCCCCATGAAGCCGGAGGTCAGCAAGGGACTCCCCACCAGCGGGGCATTTCAATCTTTGAAACGGGGACTAGACTTATAGTATCATCATTATGATCTGTGGCCATGATGTTCCAAGACAAGGGGCATGTATTATTTATTATTACATAAGAATATTACACCCAATGGTAGGGATGTTATAAGGCGGTTAATTAGGTAACCATGTAACTGATGAATCTCAGTGGTTACACACTGCAGGCTTATACTGCTGGGCTCACAGTGCAGCCAGCTCCCCAGGAGCACAGCCGGCTAGCTCCACTACTGGGGAACCAATGCACTGCAGGCCCCGCAGTATAAACTTTATACTGCAAAATATGCAGCGTGGAATGGCAGCTGGCCTTCCGGCGTGTACCAGCTTCTCGGGCCCAATGCATACCAGCTCCCAACCCTGATCTCAGGGTTGGGAGCTGGTATACCAGTCTCGGATACAGAGCCAGCAGTGCAGGATGGCAACTGGCTCCCCAGGAGTGGGACAAGAAACATGCATGTAACTGTTAATGGTAACTGATAAGATCGGGACACTGGTTAACCATTTAAATAGTTATATTGTTACATCCCTACCCAGTAACTACTGGACACCTCTAGATTTCTCTTACAGTACAGAAATCTGCAGTACACTTGGATAATAGATCCTAAACCTAGTTAGCTAATTAAACAAAGATTAGGTAGGCTAATTTGTTTCCCTGGGAACTTCTAACAAACAGACAACTTGCGAATTTACATTTATACTAAAAGGCATAGAGAGAGTCTTGAACAATGCTGCATTGCAAAGTGAATTAGTTAAAGTTACAAGCTAATTGATCCGCATTGTACTTCAGGACACATCCATATCTTCATCCACTTAATATTCTCCCAATAATTTTCCTTGTGACATTTCATTCTTGCAGCTAGCCCCTGCATCTCCTTGCACTTGCTTACATTTTCCTTTTTCATCCAGGGAGGGAATTTCAATATATTCTGATAGGGTTCCTCTTACACCCAGAAGCCCTGAGCTTTTCTGTGGCAAAAGTGTGGAGGAATATGAGAAGCTGTGCATGTACTGAATAACGTCTTTCCTTTTTCTTTCCTGTCCTCTCCACTGTTCCTTTCAACTCTGCCTCCGGCCTTTCCTATATATTACTTCTCTGTCTTTAAGACAGTGCCTAACTACTCCTCCTTGTTTGGCTCAGCTCCACCACCACATAAGCACAGAACAACAATGCTATCCAGCCTGTGTCTTTCTTTGCACGTGATTTTAGTTTGCTGAGAAACAGAAACTTGAATCTCAGAACTTTCAAGAAGCAAGGAGGTAGTACTTAGGCTGAACAGACTAGAGACATTAATTCATTTTTATGAGACTAAGTCTAGGTTTAGCTTGCTTGTGATACGATTTAATTGTAACTTATTTTTAAATGAGAGAAATTCAGTGTTTTATTGATGATTTTAAAAAATAAAAAATGTGATTTAATAAAAATATCTGATTTTTATCCACCCTGCCTTGGGCATATTAATAACAATCTAACAACATGATCACATTTTTCTACAGAATCCCTGTCTCATTCAGTGCACTGTATGGACTTGCTCTGGAGATGAATCAAGACTGTGTAATGAATGACCCCAACCTCTTTGTTGCAGAAGGTATTTAGTAAATGCAGCAGAGGATTGCAGAACAGAAAGGTTGGTCTCATCATTAAGGCAGTTGAAAATGTCCCCAGAGAAATCAGTCCTCTCCCCATCTCCGATTCCTTGTGAGGCTGGGCACATCAGTTAAACCAAAGTTTTCAGAGGATGGCACTGATGATGTGCTCCTCATTTTATGCATGACTGACTTGAGACCCTGGTGTCTGATTAGCAGAAGCATTAATATCCACAAATGAAGTCAATGGAACCTGTGCTCTGAATGTATAAAATGCTATGTGACACTAAACTCTCTGGAAATTCAAGTCCTAGTGTTTCAAATGGAGCACCCCAAATCTGTGGACACTTTTCATCTTACTCTTCTGTGTCGCAACTCTCCATCTGTAAAATGGAAATCATAGACCTGCTAAATCTCACAAGAGTGTTGTGAAGATAATTTAACATTTTTCAAGCACTTTGATATTATAATGAATATCTTAGAAAAGCTCTCAAGGAAATTAATTATGCTATCTTCAGAGTAGGGTTTGTGCAGATCAGAAAAAAAAACCTAGGCCCTCGTACTGGGCAATGAGGCAAAAAAATAGTTATCAGCTTCTCATTAAGTGAGCACTGTTCATAATGCACACCGAATAAGGCAGGGGTCCTTTGGGGAAAAAATAGCATGATCATATAATTAAAGATTGCATCGTAATGCCTATGCACAAGGGGGCTGAATTAAGATTACATAGGAATTTTCTTACTTTTGCATGTTAATCCTTGCAATTTCAATAATGTTCTTTTAAACATAGGTTTAGGTGTGCATTTTGCATATAATAGTTTCTCGTGTTTTGCATGGAATGTTTCATGGATTATATCAGATGGAAGTATTTTGAAAGGTTTTTTGTTTTTTCAAACTAACACCATAACAGAAATTTAACTTTTCTGTGATGTTCCTCACAACAGCAATGTTTAAATTCAGGAGAGACGTCCTAAAATGTGATTTCAAAATACACCATCAGCTTGAAAACTAGTTTTGGAACTCCTATACTATTTCATTGATATCTTAAGAGTTTATCTTGTTCAACAGCCTTCCCAATCACAAACAAATGGACTGTTTTTCCTGCTGCTTACAATTCACAATGTGGCATTCCTGTGGCTACTAGGGCAATTGCTTTACTATGTTAAAAATACACTACTTCATGTGTAAAAATAATATTTTTTAAATGTGTATAGTTGGAAATAAGATGGCAAGCCAGAACTATAGTATTACTATGCTCTATGGACCACTTTTTGGGCAATCTCCGACCGTTCAAAAAACGAGTTAAATGTTGATTAACAATCACATCTGTCTTTGAGTCCCACTGAAGTTGGCAATTTAAAAAAAATGCTTTCTTCTACTGTTTTACCATGTGAAAGATATATGCAAGAACAGAGATATCTGGATAGCCAGAATCACTATTTCTAATGGATAGTCAGAAATAAAGTAAACTGGGGGGAAAAAAGTGATTTAAAGGAAAATATTTTATTTAAAAACTTAGTTACAGAATTAATATTTTAAGAGAATTCCCCTCAACCAATTTTTCTAGCATACGATCAAACTGATAGTTAATGTTACATTCCCACTTCTTTCACCATCTTAAAAAAAATGCTGCCTTGTAAATTTCAGCAAATTAAAGTGCAGTTATTTCACAAAAAAGGAGACTCCTCAATTTCCCTAAAATAATTGTGCATTTTATGATCTGTTTTACAAAAGATGTTCCTATACACATTGGCTGCGTCTAGACTGGCAAGTTTTTTTTGCGGAAAAACTTGCCAGCTGTCTACACTGGCCGCTTGAATTTGCGCAAGAACACTGAAGATCTAATGTAAGATTATCAGTGTTCTTGCGCAAATACTATGCTGCTCCCGTTTGGGAAAAAGCCCTCTTGCGCAAATGCTTTTGCACAAGAGGGCCAGTGTAGACAGCTAAAAACTGTTTTGCGCAAAAAAGCCCCGAAGGAAAAAATGGCGATCGGGGCTTTCTTGCGCAAAACCGCATCTAGATTGGCACGGACGCTTTTGCGCAAAAGCGTCCATGACAATCTAGAAGCTCTTTTCCGCAAATGTTTTTAACGGAAAAACTTTTCCGTTAAAAGCATTTGTGGAAAATCATGCCAGTCTAGACGCAGCCATTATGTTATATATCTCCCATGTTTGTAATTGTTTTCATAAATTAACCACCCTTAACTCCTGCCTTCTACCTGATGCCAGTTTGTATACATGGTGGAGAGATAAAAAACCTGCAAGTTGTCAGTTAATGAAATCCTAGAGAAGTTATGTTTTATTTAAAATATACACCCTCCACTCTAACATAAGTATAGCCCTTTTGCTCTCTAGCTCCTGAACTTTCATTTCCCAAAGTTTTTTTTCCATGCCTCTCTTCAAATCACCTCAGAAATACAGCAACATGCAATTCAGAAAAAGAGCATGCCAGAAAATCACACACAACAATTCATACATGACAGTGTGATGCAAAACACAAGAGGAAAGGGATTCCTGTTCCCCAAATCCTAGAAGGCATCTCCATCATACTTTCATTTGCCATCCTCCCACATGCATCCCATTTGCAGGAAAGCTTCCCACCTCATCTTTTAATGCGAGCCGAAGCACCATTAAAGTGATACAACCAAAGCCAACTTTCTCCCACATTAGGGCCCACGATGAAGCGTTTCCACACCTCCCTCTCCAATCGGGGGGGGGGGGGGGAATTCAGTGACTGATGGGAAAGAGAAGGGCTGCATAAGGCATCTCCTCCGCTAGAGACCACGGCTCTCCTGGGAAACTGAAATCAGCCAGAGGGGCTATATCAGAGGCAGGCAGCCCCTCGTCTCTGCCCCCACTGCAGAGGGCTGGGTCGGGTGGCCCATCTCTAAGCCCCGAGGCCAAGGACAGCAGACACCCCCCGCCTCGGAGCGGCGATGAAGGTCCCGGAGCCGGGGCGGGGAAGGGGGTTACGGCCACAGGGCCCCTCTTGCCCCCTTTGTTTGCAGCAGCCGCGGGGGAACGGGGCGAGGGCGGCCAGGCACAGGCGGGACCAGCCAGAGGCCCGGGGGAGCGAGGGGATGCAACGCCCCCGGGTCTCCCGGTACCTCGGGGGGGGGGGCCGCCGGGGACTCCTGGGGGAGCCAAGGGGGGGGCTTCCCTGCCGCTCCGGCCACCCCCTCCCTCCCGCCGGGGCTGCCCCTCTGCCGCCCCCGCACGCACCTTTCTGCGCCCCGGCGCCCCGCAGCACCAGCAGCAGCAGCAGCAGCGCGGCCGCCGGCCGGGTCCCGGCGGGGAGCGGGCGCTCCGGGCTCAGCATGCCCCGCGGCGTCTCCAGCGCATCCCGCCGCCGAGCCCGCGCTCTCCGCCCCCCTGCCGTGGGCGCAACCGCTTCCGGGTCCGCGGCTCTGCCCCCGGCCGCCCCCGCCCCGCCTCTGGGGCCGAGGGGCCGCTCCCGCCCAGGCACACGGCGGCGCGGGCGCGGGGGAGGCGCCACCGAGAAACAAACCGCCCCTCCCCCACGCGCGCCCGCTGCCCCCCCCGCCTAGAGCCACGTCCTCTCCGCCCCTCGGGTACCCGCAGCCAGAGCCTAGCGTGCCCCCGCCGCACACCCCAGGGCGGGAACGTGCCCAAGCCAGAGGGCAACGTAGGGAACTGGGACAGAATGCCAGCGGCAGAGACCTGCTCCTGGTTTGAATCTGGCCCCTGTGAACCCCACTAAAAGTGGCTGCACTCCTATAGCTTCAGCTCCTGCTCTCTTCCCTAGGTTGCCCTTAATAGCTCCAACCCCCCCCCCCCCCATCTAATCAGATCTAGACAGGAAAAGGTGCACAGGTTACATGCCCTACATTACAAATGTGCAAAGCCTCAGCAGTCAGGAAAGCTCATCACCTAATAAACCATCTTGTTAGTCTTTAAAGTGCTACATAACTTTTGTTTGTTTGTTTTACCAAGATCAGACTAACACTGCTACCTCTCTGCTACCAGTCACTCAGTGGCTATGTCTACACTGGCCCCTTTTCTGGAAGGGGCATGTAAATTTCACTAGTCGTCGTAGGGAAATCCGCGGGGGATTTAAATATCCCTCGCGGCATTTAAATAAAAATGTCCGCCGCTTTTTTCCGGCTTTTAAAAAAGCCGGAAAAGAGCGTCTAGACTGGCCCCGATCCTCCGGAAAAAGTGCCCTTTTCCGGAGGGTCTTATTCCAGCTTCAAAGTAGGAATAAGAGCCTCCGGAAAAGGGCACTTTTTCCGGAGGATCGGGGCCAGTTTAGACGCTCTTTTCCGTCTTTTTTAAAAGCCGGAAAAAAGCGGCGGACATTTTTATTTAAATGCCGCGGGGGATATTTAAATCCCCCGCGGATTTCCCTACGACGACTAGTGAAATTTACATGCCCCTTCCGGAAAAGGGGCCAGTGTAGACGTAGCCAGTCTGAGTCAAATTCTTCTGAGGAGAAACATGCCTATGCACTAAAATATCCCAAAGCCTCATCCACACACTCCTATATATTCTCTGTGCTTTGCACATGCCTTTAAGTGTCCTATATTTTCACAAAGCATATGTCCAACTTTTTTCCGGAAAAATATGAATTTGCAGTGTCAAAACACCTACATAAGAGAACTGGACTCAGTATTGCCAACCATTTGCAAGTATTCAAAAATCACAAGTCAGGATTGGCTTAGAATCATGATGTATTAAAATGTTCAGTCCTTTTATTTGTCTTCTAGTTTTTGAACCTTTTAGGGTTCATGTCTATAAACTTTATTCTGCAAAAATGAGGGCTACAAACTGTTTAAAAAAAAAGAGAAGGTGAGAGTTTTATGTAATCATATGATTCCAAGAGCTGGGGGTATAGAAAAAACACCAAAAAATCACGTGAATCGTAACAGGTGTGTCAACACATTAAACTTCATTCCCATACAAGGGGAAAAAACTGATTTGGAGAAAATGCACCCTGCAAAGTATTCCATAGGATAAAAATATCATAATTGATAAAAAAAAACTGTTCAACATGTGTACCTTGATTTGCAGATCATTCAATGGAAGAAAAATAAATGTGATGTTTTTGACATTACTATTTTTGTTTTGTCTGTAGGCAGCAGCTTCACATCCAAGAAATGAATTTAAAGAGAGTCACTCAATCTCTATTGATAATGTCCAGCTTGCAAAAAGGAGTGTATCACAACTATCATTTCAGCTTTTCTTCCAATATCTAACTGCTTACATGTTTCATCATAGACTTAATAGGTCTGATTAATATAGACTAGACAAAGCTAGTATAAATTGTATGTACAACTGGTTGGAAAAACATACTCAAAAAGTAGTTAGCATATTGAATGGGGTCCCGTAGGATCTGTCCTGGGTCTGAGTCTATTCAATATTTTCATAAATGATTGGATAATGGCAGAGAGAGAATACTGATAAAGTTTGCAGGTAATACCAAGCTGGGGCTATGTCTAGACTGTGGGGAGGGGGTTCAGAATACCAGAGGTATTCCAGAAAAACTCCGTCGCATACAGGGAACGCGCCTGCTCTTCTGACATTTTTTGCAGAAGAGCAGACGTGAGCTTTCAGAAGCACTGTCTTCCTTGTGCCATGAGAAAGAAGGGCTCTTCCGAAAGAGGAGGTTTTTCCAAAATTTGGGCCAGTATAGACGGGAAAAAGGTATGCAAACTGCGGTGCAGGAGTGGTTGCAAGAACTTTAGAGGACAAGATTAAAATTCAAAATGATCTTGACACACTAGAGAAACTTTTTGAAATAAACAGGATTGAATTCATTAAGAAAAAAATGCAAAATACTATACTTATGAAGGAATAATAATTGCACAAGTGACTGCCTAGAAAGAAGTACTGCAGAAAAGGATCTGGGGTTATATATGGTCACAAACTAAATATGTCAACAATGTAATACAGTTGCAAAAAATATGAACATCATTCTGGGCTATATTAGCATGAGTGTTGTAAGTAAAACATGAGAAGTAATTTTTCCACTCCATTTAGCATTGATAAGGCTTCAGCTGGGTTTTGTGTACTGTTCTGGACAGAACACTTTGGGAAAGGTGTACAAATTGGAGAAACAAAAATGATTAAAGGTCTAGAACACATAACCTATGAAGAAAGATTGAAAGAAAATGGGTTTCTTTAGTCTGGAGAAGAGAAAATGGTGGGGGAAGGTGCATGATAACAAGTCTTCAAGCATATAAAATGCCCGTTATAAAGTGAAGGAGGATAAATTGTTCTCCTTAGCCACTGAGGACAGGACAATAAGTAATGGCCTTAAATTGCATAAAGGGAGGTTTAAATTAGATATTATTAATAACTTCCTGTCAGAGTAGTTAAGCACAGTGTTTTCTGTTCCAGTCTATTAGGGTATGTCTACACTAGCTGGTTAGTTTGAGCTAGGTAGGGTAATGAGGGCAAGCGGAGTTGCAAATGAAGCCCGGGATATTTAAATCCCGAGCTTCATTTGCAACTTCGCTTGCCCTCATTACCCTACCTAGCTCGAACTAACGAGCTAGTGTAGACATACCCTTACCATGCTGTGGAGAGAGGAGACAGCAATCATGCTGAAATTCTTCAGCTCAGAATCTTTTCCTCCTCAGAGCCCCATTGACTGAGATTTCTGCGAATCTCTTCTCCCATCCATCAACCTCCTTGGACTGGCTTCTGGAACCCAAATGGGGCTTCTGGAACCCAAGATTCTGAAAAGTGGCTGCTCTACAGCCATGAAACCTGATTCCACAGTTTCCTCTCTTCTCCTGTTAAAAAGTCATTGTAGGTACTGGCCACAGTGTCCCCTGACCAAACTGCAATTCATATGATTCCATTCTTACTTCTTTAAGTTTTAATTTGAAAAGTATTCATATACATTTCCTCTCAAACCTTTATTGTTATTGGAGCTAAGGGTGGCTACCGGCTATGTTTCATGGTAGATGAAGTGATTTTATAGATGCTTTATCTTACTAACCTCAGAGTTGTTTTGAGAATTAGTTAGTTAATATTTGCTAAGGCAGATCACATCACATTGACTGGGACATGGTTCTCTTCAGGTGAGTTGCAGTAATTCATATCATTGCGTTATATTTGTCCCTGCAACCTGTTGTTTTCCTTGACTTTTGCTTTTATTATTTGGACAGTATTCACAAATTATTTTTTATATATCTGAAGTCTTGCCTTGTTTTGTTTTGTTTGCCGGGGGGGGGGGGGGGGGGGGGGGGGGAAGGGAGGCATATGGCAAGAGACCAGAACAACCTCAGATTTGGTTTACAAAACAAGTTCTACCTGAACCATAAACTGCCCCAATGCAAAACTAACAGGAGATTCTCTCTGGAAGCATGTTTGCCTAAAGTCTTACAACCAATGGAAGAAGACACTATAGGGTCTCTTCCTGTATTTGGTGTATGAGAGATTTTATATACTACATAACTCCAGTTCTATGCAGCTAGCACAGCCATACTATTTTGTCTAAATATTACATAGTCCTGCGTTGTATGCAGGGGACTGGTCTAGATGACCACTCAAGGACCCTTGTAGTCCTACAGTTTTATGATTCTATGTAACTGTATTCAGGTGTATTTGGAGATTTTGTGAGCCTCTTTCATAAAGAAACCTGCAGAATTTTGTCTGGCTCCATCCCTACCCTTTACGTCACCTTATACATGTCTGTGGCACTCCATATATACCAAATCCAGCAAGAATTCAACATGGTCTTAAGCAAAATACAACAAAGTGTTGGTGCATACTTTGGTGTCTCAAATACTTGGTGAATGGTGGGAGAGGGTCTTTTCATTTTTTCTATGTGCAGAAAATGAAATTTTAGACTGATGATTTGTTGTCATAGGAAATTGATTGTGTTCCTTATCGCAAAGGAAACAGAACAGTCAATGAAGAGATGCATGTGAAAACAGGGAACAAGGAAAGATGTCCTCCCTAAGGCTGTTTTATGTCAGTTTGTGGGATGCACTGATTTCTGAGAAATTCTGCAGCATATAATGAAACATGAATCAGAAGTCATCTATGTACGCATTCCTTTGAGCTTTATTCACCGGGCACAGAAATTCAATTCACCCTTTGGCACATAAAGCAGCTACATAATTGTAAAATAATCCTTTCTGAATTAGAAAATGTGTTAACTTGCCATGATTAGTGGTAACTATTGAATATTGATAAATCACCCTCTAGGATATATCTATGCCCTCATCATCACCATAGTGTCAGAGCATCTTCCACACACAATCAATAGCAATAGAAAGTCCCTATTGGGCTTCATGTAATCTCTAACACTTCTCCCCTTCTAGGGGTAAAATATCTGCTGGGAATGTTTTCTAGGTCATTAATTAGGGGCTAGTTTTTACATTACAGGTTTTTAATTACTTTATTATTTTATTATAATTTTTGTGTGTTCTTTTGGTTGATTGCTATTTCATTATCTAAAAGGAAGGGTTTTGCAGAATTTCCTAAAGACAGTTAAATTAGGAATTTTCTTAACTGCCTCTGGAAGTTAATTCCATCACCAGATCCCATTGACTAAGAACACTTTGTCCAAAGCTCTCATACACTTGTTCTGGGTTTTGTGATCTGCATTGTCCCACTGGAGCACAACTATCACAAGTGATTACTTTAATACCTTTTATTTAAACACAGCAAAATCATTCCAGGGAATGAGAGCTAAATCCAAACAGTCTCTTGCTGGCTTCTAGAAATACATTTCAACACAAATCAGATTTAATTAGAATAACTGCAGAATTCCTTAAATAGCAACCTTTGAATGTGGTTGTTAATAGGAACAGTGGTGCTCACATGGATCCCAGCTTAGTCTGTCAGGGTGTAGCTAAATTGGCTCGGGAACGGCATGTGGCTATTTTACAGTTAAAATGCAGCTGCGGAGCCTCCTTTCCCTCTTCTCTATTCCACCTACAAGACTGTAGAGGTGTGGGCTTGTGGATTCTGCCCTGCAGTGGGGTGGAGGAACTACAGGCTTCTGCCCTGCAGGGAAGGGGATATGAGGAATTTAGGCCAGTGGGGGTGGAAGGAAGCCCCACACCTCGATAGGCACCACTCTACAGGGCAGGTTATACATATCTTACCGCTCTCAAACTTCAGAAGATTATTGTATGTGGCTTCGGAAGGTCAGTAAGTTTGGCCATTCCTGGTCTATATATGCACATCCTAAAGCTAGTGAGCCCTACAGTTAGATACCATGGTGACAGATGCTTTAGAAAAAACAAATACCAACAGACAAATATTGTATTAAAGTATTATGTAAAATATGTATAAATCACCAGTATTATGAAGCTAGCTCCCATTAAATATTAAGAAACAAATACAAAGAATGTAACCTTTTCAGAGATAAAAGAGAAACAAATTTTACCATATATGATACAAGACTGCTAGCCCATTAAAGAAAAAGCATCAGTGAGCTTTTCACTGATGGTTATTTTCCATCTCTAGCAATTTCCAGAGGTAAATGGAATGATTACCTCTGTGTATGGTTCATTTTGCCTGTCTCTCTCTTTTCCCTGGAGAGGATTCTGATGCACAATGCTTCTTCCCCATCCCTGACCCTTTAGTTTTCATGGTTCTTTTACTGTATTTAAGATGCATTTTTCAATGGCTAAATCACTAGATGATATACAGGGAACAGATCTTTCTTGGCAGGGGATGCTCTAGATGAGTTTATACGATTTTTCTTTCTCTAACGTCTATGATTTACTTGGCTTTTTTACTTCTGCATTTGTAGCAGAAAGAATTTACTTAATTTTCAAATGGACAAATAAGTAATAATTATTTTTTTCATCCACATTTCATTTTTTTCATATCCTTACAAACACCTTCACCTTCTCTTTCCCATACAACAAAGCCTGACATTTTGCATTTCGACCAGATGTGGTCTATAGCAGTGTAATTAGCCTCAAAGCTAATGGGAGCTCTGTATGTCCATCTAAGGGCATAATTTCCCCCTATTGGAATTAACAATATGCTTGGTAGATTATGACAATAATTGTTCACAGATGTACTCACTCCTTTATAAACCTAAAATGATTTGCTTCATACTCAGGTTCACAACAGAGTATCTCTTTTATTCATTTAATAATTAGTCCATTTGTTTTGGGCTAACAAAACAAAATTCACTCCAGTGCTTGATTGGGCTTTTAGCCAAGATAATGATACTATCTACATAATAAGCATATCACATGCATGGTCTCCTAATGCTGTTTAAATTACATCTTTTGCTTCACTACAATCAATTTGGGCTGCTGGATTTAGAGCTCGACACCAAAACACATTAATCGAATGTCTCATTATTGCATATGGAGTTTTATTGTAGCTGTGTTTGTCCTTGTTCTAGAATATTGGAGACAGAGCCCATCCATACCCATATGCAGAATATGCAGTTGCATAGGGCACTGGAAAATTTGGGGCAATACTGGGTCTTAATATCCACCTACCTGCCTCTTCCTATCCCTGATCTATGACTCCGCTTCCTCCAAAGAGGATCTACTTAACTTAAAAGTGAAAAAGTCTACCAGATCTATTAGCAGAACATTAAACCTGTGAAAGAGCTATTCAAGTGGTAATGAAGCCATTTAACAGGCATTTGCGAACCACTGGTATGTGCTGTCAGTTTCAGAATTTACTGTGTTAGTCTACAGGACCCTAGTTTAAATTTTGGTTTAAAAATATTTCATTAGTATGTTGCTGAAGATTATAAAATCACATCTCTAAAAATCATCATTCTCCCAGGCTGCCATTGGGCATAGGGGTACCAGTTTAATAATACTGTGTAGGGCCCTATAAATCCTAAGGACAGCCCTGATTGGAGAGACAAGTTGAGGGAAGCAATATCTTTTATTGGCCCAACTTCTGTTGGTGAGAGAGACAAGCTATAACCCACTAACAATCCCCCTCAGCTGCCTTCACCCCAGTTCCTTTCTTGCCTATGACTGGAGGGAAATGCTAATTGGTCACTTCATCTTGAATGGTCCCTTGAAATGTGTGAACTACTTGTGCTAAACAATCAGGTCCACTTTTTATTTAGCTGTGACACTCTGAGTACATACCCCAGACATTTAGAAGAGCTCTGTGTAAGCTCAAAAGCTTGTCTGTCTCATCAGCAGTCTAGCAGGTCCAATAAAAGATATTGTTTCACTATTGTATATTCACTTTATAGTAGAGCCTGTCAGAGACATCTGATATAAGGGTCTGATCCTGCAAAGTAATGAGATCTCTATGAGCCTGCAAAAGACTTCAGTGTACTGTATGTGCTTAATTTTAAACATGTTAGTAAACCGCTGACTTAAATTGAGTTGTTCACATGTTTAAATGCAACAACCTTAGTGCACTTTGAGCATTTTAGAAGCTCCTGTATTCCTCGTTCCACGAGGAAGAAGGGGGCTTTCAAAAGAGGGTTTTTTTTCCAAAATTTTGGAAAAGCCTCTTCTGACAAAAGTATTGGAAAATGATACACAAAATGTGGAGCGCATTTTACCTATCTTTTTCTGATAGATCCTCGCAGGCTAGACATACCCTAAGGCTGTGTCTAGACTAGCAAGTTTTTACGCAAAATCATCTGAAAATCTCTTATTCCTACTTTCAAGTATTTTCCGGAGAATCACGTCTAGACTGGCGCTTTTCTCCGGCTTATCTCCAAGCCGGAAAAAAGCGGCAGCCATGTTAATGCAAATGCCGCGGGGGATATTTAAATCCCCCGCAGATTTGCCTATTCCAAAGTGCTACATTAGCATCCCTTTTCCGGAAGGGATGCCAGTGTAGACACAGCCGTATTGTTTGCAGGACCAAGGCTTAGAGCGGATAGGCTGTTATATCCCGAAACCAGTCACCTGAGTCTTATTTGATTGTTCCACTATGATATAATTTTCAGTAAGGGATTCCTTTTAATTTTTCTCTTTGCTCTGTATTTTCTGCATATTGTGTTCATTTTTAAGAGAAAAGAAAGCCCAAGTGCAAAGGTGGCTCTGGTTACAAGTATTTTTAAATAGAAAATGGGAATTGTTTGTTATTCACATCAATAGGTATAATTAATCTCATCAGAAAGTTATTTACCAGATTTCTAGCAGAACTTTTTCAAAGATGAATTTTAATTAATTTTAGATAAGAATTTCACAATTGCATGATGAGCATATGTATTTTAGTGTCTGGAAATACTTGTTTAATAATATTTTGAGAATTCTGAATACAGAATGAATGATTTTAAATTTAGCTCTGGTTTGGTTTGGCAAGAAATATGTTAAATGTATTTTACCTTAGAATTATCATCAGGGGAAACACTTGTGGCATAAATCCCAAGAACAATTTCTTTTTATAACAGAAAGTATTTTCTCTTGCATTGCAAATGTGAAATGTGAAAGAAAATGCTGAAAAACTGAATGTTTTGTGTTTATGTAGGCAGTGTAACCTAACTTTGGAGGAGGAAAACACTTGGGATAATTTCAGACGGGTTTTCCACCCTTGAACCGACTCATGTTTGTTGGATCCATGCCCAGCACTAGAAAGCTGCTTCAATGTCAAATAAGTTACAGCAAAGCTCAAGTGGAAATATATGTTGTTACCATCGGCCTGATGCTGCAAAAAGCAAAACACATGGATGAAGTGAATCCTCAATTTCAGTGGGAGTTGCAGAAATAAAATAGCATTACAATGGTCCATTTCAACAAGGCACTTAAACACATGCTTAATTTTTAACATTCTTTAGTCCCATTGAAATAAATGGAACCAAAAAACATGCTTATGTTCAAGCATGTGCTTAAGTACTTTGTTGAATCAGGGCCTCTGAGTCTACTGTTTTGATTGTATCCTCACTAAGGGTATGTCTACACTACAGAGTTAGTTCGAACTAACTTAGTTCGAATTAGTTAATTCGAACTAAGCTAATTCAAACTAATGCGTCTAGAACTAAAAACTAGTTCGAATTAGCGTTTTGCTAATTCGAACTAGCATGTCCACATTGAGTGGACCCTGAACAGGGCTTAAGGATGGCTGGAAGCAGTGCCGGCAGGGCATCAGAGGAGGACTTAGAGCGTGGAGATGCTGTCTCAGGCTAGCCGAGGGCTGCGCTTAAAGGGACCCGACCCCCACCCCGGACAGACAGTTCTCAGGGGTGCCCCGCTTGAAAACCAGTCCTGGCTTGGAGTGTCCGGAGTGCCCACACTGGGCACATCACAGCACTTGGCCATCAGACCGGCTGCACTTGCCACAGGCTGCCATCAGGGGAGAGGGGGCAATTGGGGGGCTGCAGGAGAGCTTCCACCCCCAGAAGCCCGCAGAGCCAGCCCAGTCCTCCCCATCGGGGGCTCGTACCCCATTCCTCCCTCACCTCCTTCCACTTACCCTTCCTTAGCCCCCCTTCTTATTGATGTACAAAATAAAGATAACGTTTCTTCCAACATTGACTCTGTCTTTGTTGAAAAAAAACTGGGGGAGACTGGGAAAAGGAGGTGGGAGAGGGGAAGAGAAAGGCTGGGAGAGGGGAGGGCAACTAACATGATCAGGGGTTGGGAACAGGTCCCAGATGAAGAGAGGCTACAGAGACTGGGACTGTTCAGCTTAGAAAAGAGGAGACGGAGGGGGGACAGGATAGAGGTCTCTAAAAGCAGGGGTTGGGTGGAGAGGGTGCATTCAGAAAAGTTCTTCCTGCGTTCCCATAAAGAAGGACTAGAGGACACCAAAGGAAAGGAATGGGTAGCAGGCTTGAAACTAGTAAGAGAAAGTTGTTCTTCTTGACAAAGCAAATAGTTAACCTGTGGAACTCCTTGCTGCAGGAGGCTGTGAAGGCTACAACTAGAACAGAGTTGAAAGGGAAGTGAGATCAAGTCATGGAGGTTGGGTCCATGGAGTAGTCTTAGCCAGGGGGTAGGAGTGGTGTCCCTGCCCAAAGTTTGTGGAAGACTGGAGAGGGATGGCACGAGACAAATGGCTTGGTCACTGTCTTCGGTCCATCCCCTCCAGGGTCCCTAGGGTTGGCCGCTGTCGGCAGACAGGCTACTGGGCTAGATGGACCTTTGGTCTGACCCAGGACGGCCATTGTAAGCTCAGGGCTCAGGGTCAGGGGTCTCAGTGGACCCCCTTGATTTTCATGCAAACCTGCTCCTGGGTGGCCAGGCTGGCAGCTCTCCTGCCCTAGACGGCCACTTTCCTGTGCCTAGTGCGGAGATCGTGGACGAGGTCCACGATGTCTGCACTAGCCCAGGAAGGTGCCCGCCTCTTGCGGTCCTGGGCAAGCTCCCGGGAGCCACCAGCCTGGTCCCGGGAAGAGGGGGTGGGCTGGGGGACATCGGGTTGGTGGCTCTGTGCCGTGCCAGGTGCAGGGTCTGCCGGCTGGGTGCTGGCAGGCTTGCACCTGGCATGGGCACCGTAGCCAGCCCGTACCCCTTTAAGAGGTCCGGGGCCGGGAGGGGGGCATACGAGTTTCCCTGGTGTTGGCCAGAGTGGCCACCAGGGAAACCTGGGGAGGGCTAGCCTCCCACTAGTTCGAATTAAGGGGCTACACACCCCTTAATTCGAACTAGTAAGTTCGAACTAGGCTTAGTCCTCGTAAAATGAGGTTTACCTAGTTTGAACTAAGCGCTCCGCTAGTTCGATTTAAATTCAAACTAGCGGAGCGCTAGTGTAGCACCTATGAATGTTAGTTCGAACTAACGTCCGTTAGTTCGAACTAACATTGTAGTGTAGACATACCCTCACTTATCTCTTATCTCCTTTCTTGCTACTCTCCCTCTCTCTCTGATTCCCCACATTCTTTTCCATTCTTGACTGCACACTCATTTCCTTTCTCCCACATACCCAATTCCATTAGCCTTTCACTTTTCTTAACACTATTCATCTGCTTGGAACAGTCTCCCACTTCTTGTGAATCAAGAGTCTCTCACTCCATCAAAACCCATTTGTTATATGTATCTCTGCAAAGCTGATTCCTTTCCTCTCCCCAACTTGGATCATATCTTCACTCTGTTCTTGTCCTTGAATCATTGTCTCACCCATTGTATTAATCTGAATATGCCTCTCATCTGACAAACTCTTATTCCTATACGAAGTCCCATTGACTTCAATAGAACTACACATAGGAATATTTGTAGTATGCAGACTTTACTAGCTAATAATCTCTCCAGAATAGGGATCACTTGAATTTATTTAACAATGCTTGTAAATTGTTGATCACATTTGTTGATGTTTTAGGAATAATCAACAGATCTGGTTCTATGTGCCTGATTTAAAAAACAAAACAAAACTTAAGGCTTGATAGTATCAGCTTTTGTTTCAAACATTTGAAAAAAATCCTGGAAATGCGTCAAGGACATATGACCAATTATGCTGAGCTGTATGATTTGAGTTTTATGCTTGTCTATAGATTTAAAAAGTAGCCAGAAATGAAGGTGGAAACTTGAGGTGAGATAAGGTTTGAGAATCCCCAAAACCCAGCAATCTTATCCATAAAGTACAGTACCTAGAATCTAAGATCCAATAGACACAACGCCAAATAGAATTTTGTATTTGATAAATATGTTCTTTTAGGATATGTTTTGCACATGAAGTCAGGAATCTCAATAGCAAAGAAGTTCCACTCTACAAAAGATTATATTTTGTCTGCTCTTAAATTGTGAATCAGACCATGAAAAATATTGGTATCAACCCTGTCTGTTACAGATAAAGAACTTGGGCAGGAGCCTAAATGTTTTTTATGGTTGAATGCAACCCTATCATAGCAATGACCAGAGCTAAATTGCAAGCATATCACTTAAATGGAAAGCAAAAAGGTTTTTCAATGAAGAGAGAAAATCAGTGTGTGAAAATAAAAACAAGGAACACCAGATCACTGATAGAAACTGTATGCAACTTTTGCACAGGTTTAAATAATGTGCAGTTGCTGAATGGCACTCACAGCTTGATGGCTATTTGGAATTTAAATAGCAGGTATGTGTAGGTGAAAATTGCATGGGTCCTTATAATTCACTTTAGTCTTTAATGGAAACAAGGAATTGGAATTAAGGAGAAAAAAAGACTGACAAAAATTACATATTTTAGAAGAAATGTTGTGCTACATGAATAATTCTGTATATAAAAATGAAAGCATACAGTAAAATGTACTGGCAATTAGAGAACTAACTGAACTGTCCTTCATAAACTCCTAGCTGCATACTTTAGGTCAAACTGTGACAGCATCTGTCTCTGGAGTGCAGTGCCAATGCTCCTGATTTTATCTTGAATCTCATGATATATGTTTCCAGCTGCTGGTGACAAGTGAATAAGTAAGAATCTCGCTTTTCATTAAAACAAATGAAAAGCAAACCTAAGTTTCTTCCCCTCATAGTTGTGGACAGAAGCTTGAAAGTATGGCCTGCATGCACGTGAAAGGCTGAAAATGCCAACGATAAACAAAAAGATCCAAAATTTATTATTTTTTTAAAACATTATTTTTAAGCCAGTCTCATGACTATTAAGAGCCCGACTCACGATTTTTAAGTCTTGTTATTGGCAGTTCTGAGAGTGCTCTATGCCTTGGCGGGTGGGTTATTCAGAGCTGGAGCCAGGGGGTGAAAGTAACTTACATTTGTTACAAGTACTATCCTATCACAATCCACCCCTCGGCGGGGAGAGGGCGGGAGGCTAGGACAGGATATGGGGGGTTGAGATATGATAGTACCTGTAAGAAATTTAAGTGTGGGGTGGAGTGCAGGGGGCTCAGGGTAGAGGATTGATGGGTGTGAGAGGGTGTAGGAGTCAGGTCAGGGGACTTGGGATGTGGGGGGGGGGTCCAAGAGTCAGGGTAGAAGTGTGTGTGGAGCTCCGGGTTGGGGTGGGGTGTGTGGGGGAATCTGGGAAGGGGGCTAGAGGTGTGTGGGGCATGGTGCCGGAGTCAGGGCAGGGGGCTGGGGTGGTTGTGTGTAGGGGGGAGTACAGGATGGGAGGCTAGCCCCTGCTGGTGACCCTGCCCTATGCTGCTTCTGTTCCCAGCCAAATGGGAATGGGAGGAGAGCTAAGAGTGGGCAGGTTTCTCCTGTGCCCCCGGGATCCTAGCCCAGCACCTTGGGTGCTGGCTGCCGGCCCACGCATCCAGGGCTGTTCTGCTGCCAGCCCCGCATTGTGCGCCAGGGTCCCACCTGCCTGCGCTGTGTTCCCAGAGCTCTCGTGCCAGCCCCCCATGCCCAGGGTCCCAGCTGCTCACCTCAACTTTCAAGGGGAGGACAGGATTGAGGTCCTGCCCCCAGCCAGCAACTTTCTTACCCATGCTCCGCACCAAGACACACTGGCTTACTCTCATCTGTGGCTGGAGCATTTGAACGGGGGAGATCAGAGGTATCCAGAGTAGAGTGGTTAGATTTTCGACCAGAAATTTCAGCCAAAAAGGGGACCTGAGAGTGTCCAGTCAGACTTACTCCGAAGTCTGGTTTCTGCAGGTGGGAGAGGCGGAGAGGCACCAGCCCATAACCTGCACCAGCCTCAGCAGGAGCTGCCTCCTACTTGTATTGGGGGGCTTCAACTCCCAGCCTACCTCCACAGGCAAGTTCTTCCTGACTTGGACAGGAGGGAGGGAGTGGAAAAGAAGCATGCAATGGGCAGGAGGCGGGTAGAGGTCCAGACGAGGTGTGAGGAGTCACTGGGCCCTTAACCCCTATCCCCAGCCAGATGTCACCCTCAGCCAGAAGGTTGAACAGTAGGTTTATTAGTTGACAAGGATACAGCGTAAAGCAGACTTGTCAGCACAGAAACCAGCAGTCAGTACAATCCATCTTGGGAACAGGGGGCTCAGAGCCAAGGGCCCTGCCCCCCATCTCTGCACCCCAAGCCAGCAAAACTAACTCACACACTCAGAAGCCCATCCCTGCCCTGCAGCCAGCCCTGCCTCCAGCCTTTGTCCAGCTTCCTGGGGAAAAGGGGTCACCCGGTGTAGCCAGACAGCCCCCCCATCTCAAACAATCTTTCTTGCCCTCTGAGATGTCTGTATACAGAGCAGAGAAGGAACAATAAGAAGATCAGCATAGCCATTAAGCTTTGATCTGCTTTGACCAGGATATGCAAGTTTCGCTGACTCTGAGTAACGATTAAGGAAATAAGCTAAGCTCGAGGCTGCAAGAAGTGTCAGGCTGGCACCTATGTTGATTCGAACACACACAGTCCCTGGGAGAGGAATTTCCCACTAGAAAAGAATGTCCAGTACTTCCAATTTAATCATCTCAATTCTCTCTTACAAGTATAAATTAAGTTCACAACTCCCTTGTAAGAACTGGTCTCACAAAAGACAGACCAGCATCATTTGGCATTACAGATAAGAAAGAGAAAATACGTGACCCAATGGGTATATAAGATGGGCCAGCACACACTCACTTCGAGTGTCAATCTGCCCTCTACCTGCTGGTCGGGTTAGGTGTTTGACCTCCCGAGGTCCACGGGGACGCCCACCTCGTATTTTCGTCTTTCCGAGGAATTGAGGGATCAATCCTGGCCTGACACGCTGGGACCGAGTGACGCAGAAAGGGGTAAAAATTGTACCTGTATGTGTCCTTTTGTTTTAGTGCATGCATAGAATAGAGCTCTTTAAAGATTAAGCTGTCATTTGGTACCATTATTTTCTATTTTCTATCTTTATTTTCCTTGTAACCATTTTTTTTTTGTTTTTAAGATCTATATATATTTGCCAGCAGTTAAGAAATAGAACAATAGCCATTGCAACCACATGATTTATAAGCTTCCTCAAATAAACCTGTAACTGTTTAAGCTTTAACCTGACTCCTTCAGTTGCTGTAATAGAACCAAGCACAATTTAAAAGAACTTCAGCCGGTCATAAAGGGACAGATATAGGGAGAGCTTGGGCGTTTGGATTTGTGTCACACCCAGGTGGCAAATTCCGTTGGGGCACTTCTCAGCCTCCCCGAGGCTGCCCGCTGCGAAGAAATTATGAATTCTAGCAGCTGAAATCTGAAGTGTAATAAGCTCTCTCTGTACACTCATTGGGCGCCCGTCAGCCTCCTCCAGGTTGCCTGCTGCAAGGGACCCTGGTCTCAGCAGTTAAAGTCTCGGGTGTATAGTACACACACACAGTATAGGAAGAGCTTGGGCGTTTGGATTTGTGTCACACCCAGGTGGCACATTCCGTTGGGGCACTTCTCAGCCTCCCCGAGGCTGCCCGCTGTGAAGGAATTATGAATTCTAGCAGCTGAAATCTGAAGTGTAATAAGCAGTTGAAGTCTTGGGTGTATAGTATACACACACACACACCACTCACTGCCCTGACAGTCGGCTGACACCCGGTCACAACTCTCTCCCAGCCTCAGGTTATGTGAGGGATACACTCACACTAAAATTCCCATCTCCATCAAGATATTGGTGCAGTGCCCAGAGAAACTGAGGCACACATAGGGTTACTACAGGACAGCAGAATTCATATGCAACACAACAAAGCTAACGGAGCAAATACAATCCCCACTTCATCACAAGAGGAGTGGCTGGGAGGCAGGGCCTTTGAGAGAGGAGGTGAGTGGAGTGTGGGGAAGGTTAAGGCACTCTTGCTGGAGTGTCTGGTTTTTAATGATCATGTTGGAAACCCTAATCTAGAGCCTTTGCAGTCAGGCACCAACAAAGCAGTTAGGGTATGTCTACACTACCCCGCTAGTTCGAACTAGCGGGGTAATGTATGCATACCGAACGTGCAAATGAAGCCTGGGATTTGAATTTCCCGGGCTTCATTTGCATAAGCCGGCCGGCGCCATTTTTAAATGCTGGCTTGTTCGAACCCCGTGCCGCGCGGCTACATGCGGCACGGGCTAGATAGTTAGAACTAGCAACGTGGAACGAGGCGTAAAGATAGTTTGGAATGGCTTGCTAGTTCGAACTATCTAGCCCGTGCCACGTGTAGCCGCGCGGCACGGGGTTCGAACAAGCCTATGCAAATGAAGCCCGGGAAATTCAAATCCCGGGCTTCATTTGCACGTTCGGTATGCATACATTACCCCGCTAGTTCGAACTTGTGGGGTAGTGTAGACATACCCTTAGGGAGTAGCAGGGCAATGCACCACAGAGCAGCTCTTCTGACACTTTCTGGGCAAGAGCCTCCCCTGGCCTCCTGCTGACCATGAGCCAAGCCTCTGATTACTCTGTATGCATACCCAAAGTCAATCCCCACCACTGCTCTGGGGTCTTGTATGGGCAACTAACAGTGAAGAATCTTTTTATGCCCTCCTCCATCTCCACAAGTCCTTTTCCATGCCTGCCTACATCGCTTCAGTCAAACCAGGGCAGAGCTCTCAGACATATTTATATGACCCTTTGTCCCCACTTACAAAACATCAGGATTTGGCCCAAATTGAATTGCTCTATTGTATTCTCTGTACATATCCCTGTATCGACTTTGAATCACAAACACAGCATTCAATGAAGAGAATTTTACTTTCCTAATGCATTGCATTTTAAAAGAGATGTCCATCTGTGTTTGCATAATTTACAGCTAGAAATAATAATAAAGTAAAGTAATGTGAAAAAAAAAACACTTTGGCAAATTAAAGACTCAGTGTTTTACCTTTTGATGTGTCAGATAGTGAAGAAAATTGAAGTTTAAGAAGTGAGCATCCCATGCATAAAAAGGGGATAATATTTCCTTTCTCTTGTGTTTACTTAAGCCAGGTCTCTGCTTGTGGGAAGATCAAGCTGTGGCAGTCAATTTTCTGGCATTTGATTTAGCGGGTCTAGTAAAGACCTACTAAATCTAAAGCTGAAAGCACCCTTGTTGGCGCTGGCACTCACACTCCTCACGAGGAGTAAGGGAAGTCAATGGGAGCATTTCTCCCATTGACCTTCCACTGTGAGGACAGTGCCAAAGCTTGGCTTAAGGTATGTCAACTCCAGCTACATTTTTTACATAGCTGGAATTGAGTACTTTAAGCCAACCTTCTCTTATAGTGTGGACCTGCCTTAGACTGAGATTATCTGTTACTAAATGTTTGCACAGTCCATAGCACTGCCTGTTTGTATAGTCTCTAGCACAATTTATTATATTATAAAAAGAAATAATAAGTGATGCTTTTTTGTTTGTTTCTAAAAGTTAGGAGCCAAATCTTGAAGTCCTTATTTGAGCAAAACTCATTCATTTCCAAAGGAGTTTCTTGGGAGCTAGGAGTGCAAGACGTAGCCCTAGAAGAGAGAAAATATGAATATATTAAAGATGAATGCTTGTGGAACGGCCAGAGCCGATCTTAGCAGAGAAAGAAACAGTGCAATCAGCAGGAGCTGTTCCACAAGACTCAGGTTACGTCTAGAGTGCAAGCCTCTTTCGAAAAAGGGCGTCTAGACTACAACCAGTACTTTCGAAAAAGCAAGCCACTTTTTAGAAAGAGAGCATCCAGGCATTCTGGATGCTCTCTTTCGAAAAAAGCACAGTTTGCATTACATACCACCTTTTTTCGAAAGAGCACTTTCGGAAAAAGGCATTATTCCTTGTAAAACCAGGTTTTCCGCGGTAGAAAAAACTGCTGCGTTCTTTCAATTTACTTTCAAAAGAACGCGGCAGCAGTCTAGACACGGGGGAAGTTTTTTTGAAAAAAGGCCACTTTTTTAAAAAAAAACCCTGTAGTCTAGACACACCCTCAGGGTATGTCTACACTACAGCGCTAATTAGTTAATTCGAACTAAGCTAATTCGAACTAACGCAGCTAGACCTAAAAACTAGTTCGAATTAGCGTTTCGCTAATTCGAACTAGCGCATCCACACTGATTGGATGCAGGGGCGCATTTAAGGGCACCTGAAACCGGTTCTGGCAGGGCATCAGGTCAGTAGTTGCATTGTGTGGCTGCTGTCTGAGGCTATCTGAGGCTCGTGCTTAAAGGGACCGCCCCGGACAGCCGGTTCTCAGCTTGTCCTGCTTGCTTGCCAGCCTCACCGAGGGACAGCAAAGCGTTCATCTCTGTGCCTGTCTGTGTCAGTGCTTCCCTTCGGGGCCGCCGCCGCAGGTGGCAACATGGAGCCAGAGCTCGCCCTGCACCTTCTGGTGCACTTTCTGGACTTGCTGCTGCAAGCCTGCCAGCAATGGCTGGAGGCTGCCTGGCACCACCTGGTGCACGTCAGCCCCCTGCCTCTCCGCCCTGGGGGCCGTGGAGGAGCCGCGGCGGCGCCCGGACACCGGCATGCCCTGCCGCATCTGACGTCTGGACACCAGCAGCGACTGGTGGGACCGCATCATCCTGGAGCGCTGGGAAGACCGACAGTGGACCCAGAACTTCAGGATGAGGAGGGACACCCTCTGTCGGGAACCAGTTCGGCGTGGGGAGATCCACCGTCGGAGCGGTGCTCTTGCAGGTACGGCATTCGCCGGTCACTGGACCGGCGGGGGAGGAGAGCTGCAAGGAGGGGATGGGCCGGCCCAGGGAAAAAGGGGGGGAAGGGAGGAGGCGAAAGTGCCCTGCACCGGTCTCTCCCAGCCATACTACACGCCGCCCGGGGGGGTTGCTTCCGGGAGTGGGGCGCGGGGCACTGCCAGGGCATGAACACTCCCAGCCACCCGGGTGCCCCACTGATTCGCGCTTTGCTGTGTCTCTCTGCAGCTGGTCAAGGCCATCAACCGGATGCTACTCCGCAGGGTGGTGCGCCTCGCCGACCCGGACACCGTCATCCGGGGCTTTGGCGCCCTGGGCTTCTCCAACTGAGGGGCGGGCCATCGACGAGACGCACATCCCCATCCGTGCCCTGGAACACCAGGCCTCCCGGTACGTCAACCGCAAGGGGTACTTCTCCGTGATCCTGCAGGCCGTGTGTGACCACCGGGGACAGTTCACGGACATTAATGTGGGCTGGTCCGGCAAGGCACACGACGCACGGATGTACCGCAACTCCTCCGTGTGCCAGAGGCTGCAGGCCGGGACCTTCTTCCCTGACCGCCACATCAGGATCGGGGACGTGGACATGCCCGTCTGCCTGGTGGGGGATGCCGCCTACCCCCTACAGCCCTGGCTGATGAAGCCCTACACGGGGCACCTCAATCCCTCCCGCCAGACCTTCAATGCCAGGCTCACCAGGGCCCGCATCATGGTGGAGGGGGCCTTCGGGCGACTGAAAGCCCGCTTTCGATGCCTCCTCACCCGCCTGGACCTCGCCGAGCACAATATACCTCCTGTAGTGGCAGCATGTTCTGTGCTGCACAATTTGTGTGAGAGAAAGGGGGAGACTTTCCTGCCAGCCTGGATGGCTGAGGCTGACCGCATGGCTGGCCACTATGCTCAGCCCCGCACCGCTGCCGTCCGGGAAGCCCACCGGGGGGCCGTCCGGATTCGGGAAGCCCTGCGGGAGAGCTTCCTGGTGGAGGAGGAGGAGGACTGAACTCTCCCTGCATGCCCCAATGGGGCCTTCTTCCACCCTCCCCCCCTTCTCCTTTCCCCTTCCTAGCCACCCTTCCTAATGTCAAATAAAGACACCTGTTTTGGCAAACAACCTCTCGTTTTATTTAACATAAGTGGGGTGGGGGGACAGAGAGTGAGGGTGGGAGAGGGGAGGGGGAAACCTGGGAGGAGGGAGCTGGAAGGGGAGGGAAGGGAGGAAGGGAATGGAAAGCTCAGGGGTGGGGGTCCGGCTGCCTCTCCCGTCTTGCAGCACTGGGGGTGCGGGAGCCTCGGGGGGGGGAATGGGTGTGGAGGTTGGGGCAGGAGGAACGGGGGCTGCGGAGGAAGCAGGAGCAGGGGGAGCAGGGGGAGCAGGAGCAGGAGGAAGCGGGAACCGGTTGACGAGGCTCTGGAGGTGGCCTCTGAGGGCACGGCCCTGCTCCTCCAGTGCCTCCAAGCTCCACTGGTGCATCCTCAGGTCCTCCTGGACCCAGTGGTCCTGGATGCGGAGCTGGTGATCCAGGAAGCGGAGGTGCCGCCGCTGGTACTTCTCCTGGTTCCTGGCTCTCCTGCTGGCCCGGGCACGGGTGGCTGTTGCAGGCGGGGTGGTGCGCCCTGCAGGCCCAGGTGCTGCGGCTGTGGTGAAACAAGAGCAGCGGTCAATTCTCCCTAGGGCCTAGGTGGGTGAAACCCAGCCCCCCTCTGCAAGGCCAGGGCCCCTGCATGACACCCAGCTGCTGCTCCGTGGTGGGCAAGGCCCAGGCGCACGGTCTCTGGGCTCCCTCTCCCCCCAGCCCTCCGTACACATAAGGGGAGCATGATGGTACTCACATGTGGAGGCCTCCCCGGCCTCGGACGACACAGGCGAGCGGCTCAGTGGGGTGCCTCGGGGGTCCTGGGTCCTGGGCAGGCTGCCGGCAGGCTCCTGGCTCTTGGTGTCCTCCTCCTCCTCCTCCGTGTCAGGGAGTGGTCCCTCTGCCCCGGGGTCAATCACCTCCTGGGGGGCAGGGATGGCATGAGCCCCCAGGAGGCGGTCCAGAGCCAGAAAGTGGGGGCAGGCCTCTGGGTCGGCCCCTGGCAGGCAGGCCCGGGAGTAGGACTGCTGCAGGTCCTTAATCTTGCAGCGGATCTGCTCTCTGCTGCGGTGGTGGCCTCTGGCGGTTAGGCTGGCAGCTATGCGGCCGTAGACGGCCGCATTCCTGTGGCTAGTGCGGAGATCGTGGACATTGGAGGCTTCCCCCCAAACCTGGATGAGGTCCACGATCTCCGCACTAGACCAGACGGGCGCCCTCCTCTTGTGGCCCTGTGCAGGCTCCTGGGAGCTGCCAGGCTGGTCCTGGGAAGAGGGGGAGGGCTGGGGGGCATCGGGTGGCTGGCTCATGGGGTGTCAGGTGCAGGGTCTGCTGGCAGGGTGCTGGCAGCCTTGCAACTGGCACAAACACTGTAGCCAGCCCGTGGCCCTTTAAGGGCTCCGGGGCCGGGAGGGGGGCAGTAGAGTTTCCCTGGTGTTGGCCAGAGTGGCCAGCTGGGCAAGCTGGGAAGGGCTAGCCTCCGACTAGTTCGAACTAAAGGGCTACACAGCCCTTAGTTCAAACTAGTAAGTTCGAACTAGGCGTTAGTCCTCGTGAAATGAGGTTTACCTAATTCGAACTAAGCGCTCCGCTAGTTCGAATTAAGTTCGAACTAGCGGAGCGTTAGTGTAGCGCCTATCAAAGTTAATTCGAACTAACGTCTGTTAGTTCGAATTAACTTTGTAGTGTAGACATACCTGCAGTGTTTATAACAAAACAGCAAAATATGCTAACAAAATCTGAAGGTAAACACGAAAACTCCCCAGTTTACAATCTAATCCAGTTCTATGATATTGAGATGTGGAGTCTAGCTAGATCTAATCAAAGATAGCAACCTTTTTTTTTCTTCAGAAAGTATGCCCCTGCTTTCTATTGACTAATATTGAAAGTGCACCCTTCCCAGTGTCATTATTTCTCCTGTCTCTTACACAGCCATTTTTATAATTCTATAGCAATAGAAGTGGGAAGCTGAACTGGAGTTAACCCTTTGCTCACCACGGCCAGGTATCACTCCTGCACCCTGTCACATAAAATTCACGAGCTGTAACAATGAAAGTCAATGGGCCACAAAAGGATTGTTTACTCTGTTCTCCTGAGACATGAGGACCCAGACTGATATAGAAGCCCAATCAGTGTAATGTTTCTCAAGGTATTTTTTTGTTTCAATCGCTGATTTATATGCATTGGTATAATATCTGTCCGAATAAAAGGACAGATGGTCTCCTCTGTCATGCAGTGTGAAAAGAAGTGATTGTATGGAAATTGCAAGGAAAGGAAGCATTTGAAACAGGCAGAGAGAATGCCCTCTCCCACCTCCTATCCCTGTTTCCATTAGTAACGGCCCCAGTTGCAAAATTACATGCAATTGGGGAGAAAAAATGAGTCTGAAGGGGATAGAACTGGTGAAAAGCTCTTTTATGTGGCAAACTCCCAGGGGAATGGGCCTTAAATTGCATCGTGAATGGTAATGTACTCTTTTATGTATGTTAATGTAGAAAAAACAACATTATTTGATGACTTTTCTGTGATTTGTCATATTTTCACTGCACTTCTGCTCTGACATTACTAAATATTTCCATGACAAAATCATAGCCTTAATCATATGTTCTTATTCTATTTATTTTTGTTACTATGTGTAGAATGAAGGAAAAATCACTTTGGAAAATAAATGTGTACTGATAACTCTATGGGATTTTTAATAACCAGGTTAAAGCAGACTCAACTAGTCTAGTTATATCTCTATCTGAAATACACACGTATTCAAAGCTTTTGCCGGTCATTCATAGGATATAAGCCACAATGCACGCTTTATGAATTACATTTCATGGACCCATATTAAAACCCTGGGTCTAAAGACTGCCTGAACTTTGAGAAACTTTGGATCTGAATTCAAACTTGGTAACTCAGGCTCACTTTATATATTGATGGGCCTGATTCCGCTCTCGCACAGCTTTGACACTGGTCCTATTCTATTTCAAAGGATTTACTCCTGATGTTACTCCCTATGCAGTGGCGGCCCATCAATACAGGCAAACTTGGAGGTTGCCTAGGGCACCAAGATAAATGGCCGTTGAGGGCTTTGGTGGCGGGGGCACCGATCACGCGCTGATCATGCGTTTCGCCTAGGGCACCAGTTACTAGCAGCTCTAGAGCCACTCCTGTCCCTATGTAACACAGCATAATCAGAACTTACAAATGTGTACACACACACACACACACACACACACACACACGCAGGCATGCATACACAGAGCGAGATACCATGTAATGAAATCTGCAGTCAGAAGAAAATTCCCACTGAAGTCAGTTGGAGTTTTATCTGCATTGGGGTGGTGCAGGTTTTGGCCCTAGAGCTCTAAAATAAAGACACTCTCAGAATACCTGGTGAACAAATTATTATCATTTATACATAAGAGCAGGATCAGTGTAGGAGACGAAGGTATAATTCTCTGCCATTTTGGTTCATGCTGAAAAGAAATTTTAGGTGTTAATCACCCTAACCCATCAGTTTCAATGGGCCTAATCACATGAATAAGGTTTTGCTGGATCAGGTCCTTAGTGGCTATCATGTAAGGAAACAAGCCAGTAGAACAGCTGCTTAGTATTCATTACAAAGCAAATGCACTATGCTAACACCATTAATCAGCTTGTCCAAGTTACTAAAATGTCAAACTGATGTAAGAAAACTTGGCTTTGAAAAGCAAACACTTCTTACAGATCTAGATGGGTACATATGAATAGATTAACTAACTGGAAAATGAAGAATGATGCCAACACAACATTAGTAGTGGAATGTATGTACATTTAATAATGTACACAGAAAGACTGTGAAGAAATTAGAGGTATGGGAACCAGTTCTATAAAAATCACCCTCACTGGTACTGCAAGCTTCAAGATGTGATATTAAGCAGAAAGAATGAGAATACTTGTGTTTTGGCTCAAAAGACCATCACATGCAGGTTGCAAGCAGAGCCCTAAAAGTAAGTTTTTCTCATTAGCAGCAGTACTAAGTAGCACCTCCCCACCCCCTTTTTTTGAACTGAGTAACAGATGGAAACAGATTTTAAAAAGCGAACAAGATAAGACAAAACTGAAGGATAGACTAAGGGCCACTGAAGCAGGTGGAAATCTATATAAGGATACTCCAAGTTTTGGGCTTAAATGTTGTGGGAAAACTAAAGAACAGTCTCTGTAAGGGGGTTTATTAGGCAGGCCTTTCAATGATGGAGAGAATGTCTATGTGGGAGCAAGGAGGAGGTAGACGGCATAGAATTATGGAAGTTAGACATGGAAAAGACCTGCAAATCTATTATCTATTTGAGACAGTATGTCTGTCTGTGTGTCTGTCTGTTTATTCAAGAACTCCTAAATGGTCAGAGCTAGGAACACCAAATTTGGGATACAGCTTCCTCTTATCATAATTTAAAGCAAGGTGAGGGTTTAATTGTGCCAGGATAATGGGATGTACATGGAATGTGATTGTTTTGTATCAAATGGAAAGGGAGGGGTGTGATAGCAGGAACAGTTATTCTCACTGATGATCTCAGTGGGACAGCAAGCACTGGCGACAATGATACTCACAAATGACCACAGGGGCAGCAAGCACCCCAGTGAGCAGTTGCTGGCTGGCAGCATGGCTGTTTCCACAATAGCTGTCCCTGGGGAGCAGCTGCTGGTTGCCACATGGCCCCCGCTGCCCTGAGCCAGCCCAGGAGAGTGCTGGCAGGTGGCATGCAAGGTTCCTGCTGCTCCCAGGGAAAAGCTGGAAGGTGTCCTATGCCACACCAGGCAAAAGGCCAGTGGATGGCCCTGGGGCAGTGGCCACACTGCACCCGGGGAAAAGGTGGTAGGTGTGGCCCCTGCTTCTCTGTGTGGCATGTGTTTCCTCCCCCTTCGGTTGGGCCGAGGGAGTGCCAGCTGATGGCATGTATGGACTTCATCTTCCCCAAGGAGAATCCCTAGGCTACGCCGGGTTAAGTCTTCTAGTAAACCGATACAAAAAAGAGACAGAATTATGAAGCAGGTGAAAGGGCCTGGTTTGGGGCACCCCCCTTCTTGGATTGCCCCAGCCAAGCCTTGCACTCCCCAGGCACCTTTTAGGGAGGATGGGGGAGCTGAACTTCTCCCCATCCCCCTTGAGTCATACAGGAACATTGGTGCTTGTTTCAATTCCCCAGGGAGTGAGGGGAAAGTGTACAGTGCTGCATTCCTCACTTTGGCTGGGGAGAACAGCAGGGAGATGAATCTGGACCTGCTCCAGATGGGCACATGCACCCCTCCCCCAGTTGTGCCCGCTGGAGCTGCAATAGCCATAAGAACATAAAAACATAAGAACGGCCGTACTGGGTCAGACCAAAGGTCCTTCTAGCCCAGTATCCTGTCTACCGACAGTGGCCAGCACCGGGTGGACCGAAGACACAATCAAGCGATTTGTCTTCTGCCATCCCTCTCCAGCCTCTGACAAACAGAGGCCAAGGAAACCATTTTATCCCCTGGTTAATAGCCTTTTATGGACCTAACCTCCATGAAATTATCCAGCTTCTCTTTAAACTCTATTATAGTCCTAGCCTTCACAGCCTCCTCTGGCAAGGAGTTCCACAGGTTGACTACACGCTGTGTGAAGAAGAACTTTCTTTTATTAGTTTCAAACCTGCTACCCATTAATTTCATTTGGTGTCCTCTAGTTCTTCTATTTAGGGAACTAATAAATAACTTTTCTTTATCGGCCCTCTCCACACCACTCATGATTTTATAGACCTCTATCATATCCCCCCTCAGTCTCCTCTTCTCTAAACTGAAAAGTCCCAGTCGCTTTAACCTCTCCTCATATGGGACCCGTTCCAAACCCCTAATCATTTTAGTTGCCCTTTTCTGAACCCTTTCTAAGGCCAAAATATCTTTTTTGAGGTGAGGAGACCACATCTGAACACAGTATTCAAGATGTGGGCGTACCATAGTTTTATACAGGGGCAGTAAGATATTCTGGGTCTTATTTTCTATCCCTTTCCTAATAATTCCTAGCATCCTATTTGCCTTTTTGACCGCCGCTGCACACTGCGTGGAAGTTTTCAGAGAACTGTCCACGATAACTCCAAGATCTCTTTCCTAATTTGTCGTAGCCAAATTTGCCCCCATCATACTGTACCTATAGTTGGGGTTATTTTACACTTATCCACATTAAATTTCATTTGCCATTTTGTTGCCCAATCACTCAGTTTGGTGAGATCTTCTTGGAGTCCCTCACAGTCTGCTTCTGTCTTGACTATCCTAAACAGTTTGGTATCATCTGCAAACTTTACCAACTCACTGTTTACTCCTTTCTCCAGATCATTTATGAATAAGTTAAAAAGGAATGGAGAGGAGCTTCTCATCTGAGTCCAAGCTGCTGCAGTGAGAGAGGGCTGGACATACCCTAGGGCTGTGTCTACACTGGGCCACTTATTCCGGAAAATCAGCCGCTTTTCCGGAATAAGCTGCGAGCTGTCTACACTGGCCCTTGAATTTCTGGAAAAGCAACGACGCTCTACTGTACAAAATCAGCCGCTATTCCGGAAAAACTATTCTGCTCCCACTCAGGCATAAGTCCTTATTCCGGAACACTGTTCCGGAAAAGGGCCAGTGTAGACAGCCCAGTAGTCTTTTCCGGAAAAAAGCCCCGATCGTGAAAATGGCGATCGGGGCTCTTTTCTGGAAAAGCGCGTTTACATTGGCCACAGATGCTTTTCCGGAAAAAGGTCTGCCAATGTAGATGCTCCTTTTCTGGAAAAACTGAAAACGGAATAGTATTCCATTTTAAGCAGTTCCGGAAATTCATGCCAGTGTAGACACAGCCTAGGAGATTACAGCCCTCAAATAACTCTACACATATCATGCACCCTTTTAGGGACAGATCATGTCATCCTTACTCTGAAAATAGCATTTTATACTGGGAATTAGCCCCATTAAAATCAATGGAAATTCTCAGGAAATAGAACAATACCCAGAATGAGTAGAGGTGGCAGAATCTCGCCCTGAGTCATCACCCAGACAAGTATTCTGTGGCTTGAATCAGAGATACATTTTTCTTTATGGGGAAGAGGAAACGGTTAGTGCTGTGGATGGAGTGAATCAGTCTTCCACCAGCATGCAAACTGAAATGAATGTATATGTTATGTTATCTTAACCGGGCTGGAGGGGGGAGGGAGAATGAGAGACAGCTTGTCATCACAATAAAATAACTTCTTGCTGTTGCACTGTTTTATAATGCTGGAGCTAGACAGCTTCAGAATTTACTGTGTAAAGTGTGGTGGGTTTTAGTTCAACTGAATAATGAGGGACTTTTATGAAGCTCTGCTCCACTTTGGTCAGCCTCGCTCCTTCTCTGTGAAACTCAGACAACTACCTGAGCTTGGCTAGATTTCAGATGCCCTCTTTCCCCTGTCTCAGCTTTGCTTAGCTCTGCTCACTTTTGGTGGGAGTCGGATACCCCTAGCTTTGTCTCAGCCCAACCTTGACAACATCTAGATGCTCCCTGAACTTGGCTGACCCCTTTGTTGTCCTCTGCTAGTCTCCTGGGATGACTCACATCCGTGTGTGGGTGCCTCTGCTCTGCAGGGATCTGGGGGCTGCCTATGTAGTTGTAACACCTATGCATGCTGCTGATATGCGGTTGCTATGAATCCCGTAATCTCTGGTATAAAATAAAGATGGCATACATTTCCAATTTAGAGATGAACAAAAACAAGCAAACAAACAACAACAACAAAACAAAAAAAACCTAAACCAATGTGAGCACATCAAAATTGGAATAACTGAGATTAAATGGCCTCTGCCCTAATATTACCTCCAGAGAATATTACCAGTGGAGGCCAGCTCACCTACAGTTCCATTTTGGACTCCAAATTAGAGTTGTCTCATGAAAATGTATTTAAGTATATGTAAAGTCCAGTCAATGCTAACTTGACACAGACAACTATACTCCAAAAGGAGTACAAACCTTAAACTCTTTAACCATAATTTAAACATAAATACTTTTTTTACCCCCAAAATGAATTTTGTTGGGACAGAATTGTTAAGGTTTTTTAAACTTGAATCTTAGATGTATGACCCTCTTTTAGTTACCTAAATAGTACCTATATAGATGGGAATGAATTGTTCAGTGCTTGGTTGTATCATGCAAATAAATCCTCTAAGCTATACAAAAGAAGGGTATTTTTAGAGCTGCAAAATTATGTCTTCATATATTTTATATAGTTTCGAATACAAATTATGTAAATTAGCTCTTTTAAGGTCTTCTCAATAGTATAATTGGTTTCTTCTGTTCCTCTGGACTACAGTAGCCACAGAAGATAACTTTTCAGCTAAAAATAATCAAATGTATACATTTTGGAGGCTGTATTTATTTTATTATATTCAAGGCTCTGTGTGTTCAAAGAAAAGCTGGACCTAAATTCTGTAGCAAGATACTTGAGTTCTGCGGCACTGTGGTACAGCAAGCTGGAAATCTTATGGCAGCTTCATTTAAATTTCAAAATGTAGGTTTTTAATTAACAGCATATTACATCAAGCTATCCATTCAGCACAATAAGCCCTGGGCTTCTTATGTTGATATCCATTTTATGCTGTGCCTCCATTTTCATTGTGCCACAGATTTTGTGTGTAGAAAACGTATAACATATAACTGACATGCATCTGACGAAGTGGGTCTTTGCCCACGAAAGCTATACTCCTACACTTCAGGTAGTCTATAAGGTGCCACAGGACTCCTCGCCGCTTTTGCAGATTCAGCCTAACACGGCTACCCCTCTGATATATAACCATATTGTAGAAGCTGTTGGGGGAAGAGCAAGTTTGTGGTGGCCAGGCATGAGGGAGTTGGGCCTTGCAGCAGCTGCAGATGCATGGAAAGCTCCTTATCAGCAGTGAAACAGTTATCAATGCTACTACAGGCAGTCCCCGACTTACGCGGATCCAACTTATGTCGGATCCGCACTTACGAACAGGGCTTTCTCGCCCTGGAAGTCGAGGTGGCGGATTGCTACCTGCGAGCTCCGGGGCGAGAAAACCCCGTTTGTAAGCTGCTCCCGGTGCCCCTGGTCTGCTGGAGACCGTCTCCAGCAGACCAGGGGCACCGGGACTGAAGCCGCAGCAGCGGCGGGTTCCCGCGCTTCTGAGGCTTTGCTACAGCAAAGCCTCAGAAGCGCGGTGTAGTGGGGTGGAATGGCCACCCACTGAGCCAGAGGCGGAGGAACCCCTCTGGGAGCCATTTTGGGCCCAGCCTAGCCCTGCCCCCTCACCTGACCGGAAGTCAAAGGGCGGGGCTAGGACTATAAGAAGGCTGCCGGGGAGCTCAGTCGGGGCCCAGCCTCTGAAGGAGCCGGTGGCCTGTCTGGAGCTCCTGCCTGGGGAGGCTAAGACCTGGGCTAGGCCGCCCTCAGCGGCCGCCTCGGAAGCCAGCCAAGGCTTCCCTGCCAGGGCTACTGAGGCCTGGCCAAGCCAGCCAGCGGAACCTCCCGGGGACCCCGAGGACTGGACCGAGCCGCTGGACCAGCTGGAACCCCGATGGGTATTGGAACGCCGGGGCCGGGTGAGCCCGCGGGACGCTGCGGGGTTCCAACCCCTTGACCCCTGGATTGGGCCAGCCGGACCCTGCTGGGACGACAGCGCCTCGACTCCCTGCTCAGACCTGCTGAAGGTACAGGTACCAGCGAAGGGGGAGACAAGAAGCGGCCCAGGGGGTAGCATGGGCTGAGAACTGCCCTAGGCCAGCAAGTTGCGGGCTGGAGCCCCTGCTGAGCCCGTAGCAGCTGAACTGCTGCATTCAGGGCCCCTGGGCTGGGGCGCAGGAGAGTGGGTGGGCCTGCGCCCCCCCCCTGCCACCCACTAACCGGGTGGCAGTCTCCCCCCTTTGCCACTGATGCAGGTGCACTACCTGCCCAGCTCTTGAACTAGGAGCGTCTACAAACCTGGGTGTTTGTCTACGGCCCTGCCTTGGGTTAGGGCCGGCTCAGCTTACTGTGGTTTGCTGCCATTTGTTGCCCTGCTCGAGGGCCTGGGCCTCCGTATGGTGGTCTTGGTACCCGGCCAGGATCCGGACCGGACCTTTTTAAAGGGCCAGGACTAGGACTGTTGCCCTGCCCTAACTGAGTTAAGGGACTGAAGTATATGCAGAATTTCTTCCCCCATGGCCCGGGCCTGAAGCAAGGCCGGGCCCCTGAACTATTGTCTCTCTGCCCCAGGCTTCCTGGAATCAGCCGCTGATCAGTTTCAGCAGCAGCTGACTTGGGGACGCTTGGGGTTCTTAAGTTGAATCTGTATGTAAGTCAGAACTGGCGGTCAGTTTCAGCAGCGGCTGAATCTGGACGCCAGTTCCGACTTACATGCAGATTCAACTTAAGAACAAACCTACAGTCCCTATCTTGTACGTAACCCGGGGACTGCCTGTATTTAAATTATCATATTTAAGTTCCAGTGTTAACAATCCATCAGGTCAGCTGATATCTCAGATATATTATTTCAATCTGTCTAAAAATTCGCAAATAGTTTAATACTCTGCTTCTGCAACCAGTCCTTGTCATGTATGGTCTGTTCTTAATCCCCACTTCTTAGTATTTTGCTTCTGCAATATTAAATGGTATGTCTGATCCATCTGCCTCCAAAACCAACGTTGAGAAAAAAAAGACTAGTGGTTATTGTCCTATAAATAAAGTGCTAGAACAGTTCATCTGTGTCTCTTGAATGAGGCCTTGTCTTCACTCCGTGGAAGATTGACACTGCCTTGATGGATCTTCCAGAGTTCGATTTAGCAAGTCTAGATAAGATTTTCTAAATCAAACTCAGAGACTGTCCCCGCTGGCATCTGATACTCATGCTCTTCCGAGGAGTAAGGGAAGCAGATGGAGTTAAGTATCAGAGAAGAGGCTGTGTTAGTCTGAATCTGCATAAACAACGAGAAGTCCTGTGGCACCTTATAGACTAACAGATGTATTGGAGCATAAGCTTTCATGGACAAAGACCCACTTCATCAGATGCATGTCAGTTACTCTATTTATAGGGCAATAAATAGCTGGAGTAGCGTACCTTAAACTAAGCTACTGGATCTAGTGTAGACCTAGCCTGAGAGAGTGCTCTGGGTGAATTATTCTGAGGTAGGAGCATAGCGGCAATCAAAATAGGCCCAGGAAATGGGTTGAGAAAGACCCTCCCCATGACATCACCCCTGTGTGCCCCTCAAGCCCCGCCTCCTGCGTCATGTCCGGAATGCGGCGCAGGAGGCTGGTCGGGCTCTCTGTGCTGCATACAGTGTTGACGCAGAGCCGCTCGGAGTGAGGGGCAACAGCGTGCTGACAAAATGGCTCACCACATGACGGCCCACTGGGAAATTCCTGGTATCCCACCGGGCCAGTCCACCCCTGTTCTGAGGATACCCAGAACAGTCTGAGGGCTTGCAAACCAAAAGTAACCTAACTAATATAACTCTTTAACTAAAGCAGAGTGACCATATGTCCTCCTTTTACCAGGACAGTCCAGGATTTTCATTTGATGTGATGGTGTCTCTTGAACTTTCAGGGTTTTTATTCTAACACTCAAAATATTCATTTTTAAAGTAACTTCAAAATATTCTGTCAAAATATTCTTTCAAAACATTCATCTTCCTTTCCAAGTGCTAACTAATGGTTCTTATCAGCTTTTTGTAACTATTTAGTCTTTAAAGGATATGTCTACACTTGTACCCTCTTTTGATAGAGGGATGCAAATGAAGACATTCGAAACTGCAAATGAAGCCGGGATTTAAATATCCCGTGCTTCATTTGCATTATCGCATTATGGCACTATTTTGAAATAAAACACACTGTGTAGACGCGTTATTTCGAGAGAAAACCTTTCTCTCATTTTATGAGGAATAAGAGTTATTTCGAGAGAAGGGTTTTCTCTCAAAATAACGCATCTACGCAGCATGTTTTATTTTGAAATAGCGCTATTTCGAAATAGCGCCATAACACTATTATGCAAATAAAGTGCAGGATATTTAAATCCTGGCTTCATTTACAATTTCGAATGTCTTCATCTGCAACCCTCTATCGAAGGAGGGTGCAAGTGTAGACATACCCTTTGAGATGCTACTAGACTAATTGTTGTTTTTTAAGTTTTTCCTGTTACAGACTCACTTGGCTATCCCTCTGAAGCTTATCTACTCACTGGTTTTTTTTTCTTCTTCCTCCCCTTCAATTTTTTTTCCTTCTTCCTCCCTCTCGCCTTCCCTTATTTATTCTTGTTATGTCTTATTTAGACTTCCAACACACTGGTCATCTGAAGAAGTGGATTGTGCCCACGAAAGCCATGATACCATTTACATGTTTTTTTAGTCTTTATAGTGCTACTAGACTATTTGTTGTTTTTTAAGTTTTTCAAAATATTTGTTCATGACTTATTATAGAAAACAGATTTTTCTTCATGTTTACTGGGAATAACCATCGAGTGGAATGGGTGTCCATTGTGATAAATAGTATTTGGAGTGAAAAGAAAAGTCATAACTGTTGTTTTGTTCAATGCCACACAACAAATTCAGAACATTCAGAAGGCTACTGGAAAAAAGCCTTCATTCCAAGAAATATTCATGCATTGCTGCTGAGTCAGAAGATGGCAGTGACAAGACTGGCATTATGTTTTAAGCAAAGTGTCCTTTTGTATAAGCATTGTCACCTCACGGTATCCATTTGTAATTTTGAAAATATCATCACTTTATCTTTAGTAAATGATACTATAATACTACATATGGCCATAGGAACAGGGCCAGGAGACTTCCAGTTAGGAAAACAACAGTCCAATCTGGCAATTACAAGCATTTTTCTCCATTACTCACAAAATCTATCATCTTTTTGGATGAGATGACAGTACCATTTCGTCCAAGCCATCAGTTCCTTAACAAAAAGATCTCTTAGGAACCTGTCTGTTCATGTAAGGTAGCTTTTAGATATGATTGGTCTCTCTGGGTTTGCAGATACAGAGGCTGAGAGTCTCATCTTGCCGAGAGATGGCCAGAAAATCACAGCTGTGATAAAATCATTGGAAATAAAGACGTAACCTGGAGTGGATGCTAATTAGAATGAGTTCACTATGATCATCACCAAACCAAGTTTCAGTGGTTGTCTCAAATATTTCACATATTACACAATGCAGCATCCCATTAATATCTTGGCAGGTTTCCACTGTTCCAGTTAGACCCAGATTGGAAAAGAGCTTACAGATCAGTATCTTTTGTTAAAGACTGATCATAGAATCATAGAATACTAGGACTGGAAGGGACCTCGAGAGGTCATCGAGTCCAGTCACCAGCCCTCATGGCAGGACCAAATACTGTCTAGACCATCCCTGATAGACATTTATCTAACCTACTCTTAAATATCTCCAGAGAAGGGGATTCCACAACCACCCTGGGCAATTTATTCCAGTGTTTGACTACCCTGACAGTTAGGAACTTTTTCCTAATGTCCAACCTAAACCTCCCTTGCTTCAGTTTAAGCCCATTGCTTCTTGTTCTATCCTCAGAGGCCAAGATGAACAAGTCTTCTCCCTCCTCCTTATTACACCCTTTTAGATACCTGAAAATGGCTTTCATGTCTCCCCTCAGTCTTCTCTTTTCTAAACTAAACAAACCCAGTTCTTTCAGCCTTCCTTCATAGGTCATGTTCTTTAGACCTTTAATCATTCTTGTTGCTCTTCTCTGGACCCTCTCCAATTTCTCCACATCTTTCTTGAAATGCGGTGCCCAGAACTGGACACAATACTCCAATTGAGGCCTAACCAGCGCAGAGTAGAGCAAATATAGGCTCTTAACTAAATTTTTGACTAAGATGAGACCAAAACAATCCTTTATTAAATTTTGGATCTCGGAAAGATCAGACTGGATTTATATAGATCTATAAAGTGAATAAGGAAGTGTTATTTACTCCATCATGTAACACCAAAACTTTGGGTCACAACCAATGAAATTGTAACAAAAATAAGGAAGTGGTAATGGGGTGCACTCACCTCTCCCGGAGTGCAGTACCTCCTGGACAAGTGCATGTGCCAGTACCCTGTCACTGTTTGTGGTGGTTCTTTCATGACTCAGCCCTCTGGCCAAATCACAAACAATTTGTGTTAGAAATAAGGAGGCAAATTCCTTCCAGAGTTTAAGTCTATCAGTGGTCTCTCTCAAGGCAAGTCTACACTACAGCGTTATTTCAAAATAATCCGTTATTTCGAAATAACAAGGTAAGCGTCCACACAGCAAGCCCACTATTTGGAAATTATTTTGAAATAACAGGCTTCTTATTCTGGAATAATAAACCCCTCATTTCATGAGGAATAATGCCAATTTCAAAATTGCTATTTTGAAATAGCGGTAGCATAGAGGCTTCACCGCTACTATTTTGATAGAGGCCCTCCCCAGGGCCATCCAAAGTAATAACCCCCAGCGCTTCCTGGGGCTGTAAATTGAGGTAGCACGTCCACATTAGGGAAGCCTGGCTCAGACTGATTTCAAGGCTTCCCTGTAGTGTGGATGTGCTATTTGAAAATAGTTATTTTGAGTGTTACTATTTTCAAATAACTTATTTCAAAATACCCTTGTAGTGTAGACATACCCTTGGGGCACGTCTACACTGCAGGGCAAAAGTCAAATTAAGATACGTCAGTTGTGTAGCTGAAGTTGAAATAGCTTAATTTGGCTTTTGGCGCTGTCTACACAGCAGGAAATCAAAGGAAGACCATTCTTCCTTCGACTTCCCTTACTCCTCGTGAAATGAGGGTTACAGGAGCCAGAGAAAGAAGTTCTCCAGCTTGACATTATTTCGAAATAACAGCTTGCTGTGTAGATATACTCTGAGTGTCCTTTGTAATGTCTCTTTCTAGTCAGGTCTACAGTAAGGGGCAATGTTGAGCTAAGATATGCAACTCCAGCTACATGAATAGCGTAGCTGTAGTCTCTGTATCCTAGTTTGAGTTACTGTAACATCTCCATTGCAAAGGGTTGACAGGAGAAACTCTCCCGTTGACTCCCCTTACTTGTCTCGATCCAGTGGAGTACGGATGTCGATGGGAGCAGCATCAATCTCATGGTAAGTGTAAATAAGCCCTCTGTTTGTCTCCACTTTAAAACAGAGCAGTGCCTCAGAGCTCCGTTCTTAGAAACAATGTCTTTGCCCTCTTAGGGCGTTTGTGGCTCAAGCCCTTCAGCTGGGTCACTAAAGTTCAGTTCCCTGCTTTGAGGTGCCTCACTGTCTAGGCCACATCTTCCCCAAGGACTAATGGGAGTTGGGGAGAATCTGGGCCTGCCCTCTACTCCAGGCCCCAACCCACAGGCCCTGAAGATAGCAGATGTCTGCAACATCTCTTTAAGTAACTGCGTTATTGTTATAATTCCCGGGGGCACTTCCCCATGTCCCCAGCACCTTCTTCACCCTTGCCTCAGGGCCTTTTCCCAGTGGAGTCCCAATAGTCAGCCCAGAGCACAATCTGCTCTCCTCTAGCTCTAGGTAGGAACTGAGCTCCCTCTGGCCTTGCAGCTCTCCTTATACAAGCTCAGTGGTTTTCAAAACAAATTTTTTTCATGATCCAGTTGAAGAAAATTATTGATGCCCATGATGCAACAAAATTTGACCAGAGTGTGGGCTCCAGGGTGGAGCTAAGGATGAGCACTTTGGGTTGTAGGAGGGGGCTACGGCTTTGAGAGGGGGTCAGAGCTGGGGCAGGAGGGGACTTACCTTGAGCAGCTCCCAGTCAGCGGTGCAGCAGGGGTGCTAAGGCAGCTTCCTGCCTCTCCTGGCACCGCAGACCATGCTGCGCCCCAAAGCAGCCAGCAGCAGGTTCCCAACCAATGAGAGTGCAGAGCTAATGCTCAGGGCAAGGGCAGTACATGGAATCCTGTGCTCTCACCCTCCCACTCCCACCACCTAGGAGCTGGGCCTACTGTGCAGTCTGTGGTGCCAGGATAGGCAGGTAGCTGCCTTGGCACCCCCACTGGTCACCTGATCCCCCTGCAGCAATGAGACCCAGTGCCTGACATTCCATGACCCAGTACTGGGTCATGATCCATCATTTGAAAACCACTGCTATAGCTGTACTTTGATTGGCTGCGTCCCAAACAGCAATTCTAGGCAGCTTGGAGGAGCTTTCTACTGCCTTTTTCTGGGTGTGGTGTGACAGAAACCTCTGACTCCAGAAACTGAGGCTGGAGGACAGGGGATAGATCACTGGATAATTGCCTTTTTCTGTTAATTCTCTCTGAAGCATCTGGCACTGGCCACTGTCAGGAGGCACGTTCCTGGGCTTGATGGACCATTGGTCTATCCCATTCATGGCCATTCTTATGTACTTATGGCACAGCACATCTGTAAGATAGGGAGATATCATGGTCCTCCTTTTACAGATTGGGAACTGAGGGACAGAGGTCCTATGCCACTTGGAAATTTGTAGCCAAATCAGGAATTGAACCAGATATGCTGAGTTCCAATCCATCATCTTATCTCCAAATTCAGACTTTTTAACTCCTACAAATGCTCAGGGCCAAACTGCTCCCACTTACACTTCACATCCCAAGTTAGAATACAGAAAGATCAGAAAGTATATTTCTAACTCAAAGTTAGCCCTGTGGTAATATCCTTATGGATGATTACAGTATGTTGTAAACTTAAAAACCAACAAATAGTATAGTAGCACTTGCCTTTTGCCTTCACTTATGTCATAAAACAGAGAGAGAAAGAGAAAAAGAAAGAGAGACTGTTTAATGGAAACATTTTCCAGACAAAGTTCTGCTTTCTTTACTTCTTGACTTCACCAAGATGTTTCTCAGAATAACTCAGTGTTACCTGAATATATGATATTGGGTAAGACAGATAATATGAGTCGAATGCATACATTTTAAATGGTTGTGAAGTCTTAATAGTAGGCAGAAACACAGGGCTCCCTTAGGTTGGTTTCCTAGGCTACCTTGGAAAGGAAGCTATTTTGAAAGCATTGTCTCTTTAAAATATGTAAATAAACTTGACTAGATTAGCTGTGGAGAGAAATATTTTTATACCCTCTGCTCCCTTTCCCTCTGTCTACAAGCTGATCCTGTTAATTAGCCCTGATTCCAGAAATATGCTTATTAAATGACTGTTTCTGTTATCAGAGTTCCTACTTTTCTAGGAGTTATTTGCTTTTATTTCAGGAACTGCCTCAGAACTTAGCCATAGCACAAAGTATCAAAACATTTTTTAAACAAAATCTGAATTAAGGTAAACTTCATTGTTTAGCAGCTCAGGGAGTGGGATGAAATGAACAAAGAATAGGACACTTATGAGAGAGCACAAATTCAAATATCTGTTTGGCTACTGTAAACTGATTTGCAGAGAACACCAGATGTGCCATTAGGTTCCCATCCGCTCCCCCTTGAAAGCCAGGGAAGTGCACAGTCCCTGGAAATTATCCCAGAGAAGCAGAAGTGGCACGCATGATCAAGGGCCTGACTACAAGCCTAGTTGTGAAACTCCCGCTGGGAGCTGAGGGTTCTCAGCATCTCCCAGGAGGTCTCCAGTATCATGACCCTAGAATCCACTTCATTAAATAATAATTAAAAAAAAATAAAAAATTACTTTTTACTATTCTGAAAATTTAGGATGAGCATCAAGACTGATATTTATACCACGAGAAAGGCTCTTTTGTAGTTAATCCAGATGGGACCTGATTGAAAGATTTGCATATACAGTATGAGGGTTCACTTGAGTTATTTACCTTTCCCTTCCCCCACTCTCGAAGCGTTCATTTCTTTTAGACATTCATTGATATCTCACATTATACCAGAAATCTGACTATTCTGCATGCCTCGGTGTAAGAGGGGTTTGGTGCTGCATATTGAAAAGTACAAAGTTCAAACATATTCAGCTGCAGATGAGATCATCCACTTTAGTTCTGTTTGCAGCTGATCATAATAAAAACCATCACCTCCCATGTGACCAGACCTTGCCAGTTAAGAGCAATAATGTCATCTCTGGTGGGATACTGGGGGACATGTAGCTTGTTTTAAAATGCAAATATTTCTCCTGGTCTCCTTGTAACCTTTAATTTCCTTTAGCGGAAGGACTAGAAGATTGGCCAGGGTTTAAAGAGTTTATGGAGACAAACATTGTTCTAATATTAGATTTTAAAAGAGCAATTGCCTTATTATCATGGCTTGTGATTTGCCACTTGAGATGAATTTGTCTGACCAATGTAACAATGAGGGCTGAATTTTTCACTATTTAGGAAAATATGTGCCTTTAAGTTTGGGTGATGGGGGGAAGAGTCACTATTAACATCTGGGTTTTTTTTTTGTTTCAAATGTTCAGCTCCAATGCCCACAGAAATTTATGGGAAAACTCCCATTTTCTTTAATGGGCACTGGATCAATCCCTTAATATTTAGGCAGGACACCTGCAGAGCAAGAATGTTGCCCTTCCAGTCAGGAACATGCTTTCTGAGGAATATCACAGATTGCTGTGGTGACTTCAGTCAAGAACAGAAAATAAGTTTCCATAATGAGAATAGATGTAAAATGGTATTAAAAGTATACAGAACAATACTTTTGAAATTGACAATGACTTGCCCCTAATTTAGTTGTTATAGTCTTCCGAGTCCAAGAATAAAGGCAACTTTACATCACATGACTGTCTACCACGAACTGGGAAGTAAGAAAAATGTATTTACAAAATAATGAATTCAGCAACCCCAAGAAAAATCAGATAGTTGTTACTGTATCTGATGAGGACTCAGCTTCAGACAGCCCAGGAGAGACCAAAGAGTGAGGATATTACGTGATCTGGTCTCATTCAGTTAGACTTTACGGTTGGGCAGACAGGTACATAAAGAGGCAGATACCTCAGGCCTCAACTTTGCTAAGGAACAGGTCATCATGCACAGGCAGTGACTGATGCCTAAACAAATAATCTGTCACAACTCTAATGCAGTCTGTGCCACTGAAAACAAGATTTCCAACCCTCTCCTAGGAAAGAATTCTCATTTTCTTTAGAACCTCTCAAAGAAATCAGAATGTCTGTCTTAGGCCATGTCTACACTATATGGAAGATCGACGCTGCTGCAGTTGATCTTCTGCGGTTCAATATAGCGGGTCTAGTGAAGACCCACTAAATCGAACTCAGAGGTTGCCCCATCACTAAGGGTAATCCTGCTTCTCACAATGAGTATGGGAAGCTGATGGGAGAATTTGGTCCCATCAACCTCCCATTATGTGGATGGTGATTTAAGATACAGCGACTCCAGCTAGGCAATTAACATAGCTGGAGTTGCGTATCTTAGTTGACCTTCTACTCTAGTGTAGACCAGGCCTTAATGTGCAGCATTATTTCAGAAACTAGGTCCAAGAATGAAGCCTTTTGAAGATACTTCTGCTAATTCCAGTGATGCTCTGTAGCAAGAGTTTATGCTAAATAAGGATATATCTACACAGCAGCATTATTCCAAAACAAAATAGCATGCCTCTACACTACAAGCCTTTATTTTGAAATAATGGTAAGCTGGAGGACTTCTTATCCTGACTCCTGGTAACCCTCATTTCATGAGGAGTAAGTTGCAAATCTTAATTTGACTTTATTCCTGCTGTGTAAATGTACTCTCCCTTTTTTGTTACGCACAATCAAGTGAGCTTCAACAAAAAGATGTCTGGTTACTGAGAGGAACTGCTAGCAATTATTATTTGTAAATGACCCCAAAAGTTCTGTAGAGTTTCACTAAGGACAGAGAGCTGGAGGAAGTGGGCTTCAGGATGTGATTGACTTATGTCTGGACTGCACCAAGCAAGTGACAGAAAGAGCTAATTGGGCCTACTCTTTAAGATAAAAAGTCCCGTCTTCAGCTGTGGCTGAGACATGTACAACTCAACAACAGGAGAGGTGTTAGGCGTGTGTGTAAAGTGGCCTCTAAGGCACCTTTTTGCTTTCCTGAACATGTATACTGGGCCAGGCCCATGGGATATGAAAAACTGACTGGAGGGCTGTGCTAACTTGTGCTGGCTGCTGTAGCCAATATGGAGAGATCTTCCAAAAAAGCTTCTTGCGAAAGAGAGCACCCACACTGCAAAAGTGCATTGAAAAAGCGATGCGCTTTTTCGACAGATAGCGGCCACACTGAATGGACGCTATCTCGCATGTAAGCAGTGATTGCTATGGACAGAATAGCCACCAGGGCATCTGTGCTTTTTCCTCTTTCTTCTTCTTCCAAAAAAACCTCCCTCTTCCCTGTCCCCACACACCTTTTTGTGAAAGCGCTCTTTCGCAAAAAGGCTTCTTCCTCGTAGAATGAGGAATACCAATTGCACAAAAACCCCTCTGTTCTTTTGATTTACATGCTTGCAGTGTGGACGTAACTCAGGTTTTGTCAGAAAAATGGCCGTTTTCCTGGCAAAACTCTGTAGTCTAAAATCAGTGTTTCCCAATTTTATTTGGCCACGGAACCCCTAGGGCCCTGCCACGTTTCACAGCTCTGTCTTTTTAAGAGCAGGCGGGGGCGGGCCAGCTGTTCACAGAACCCTTGCTTCCGCGGAGCACCAATTGGGAAACACTGGTCTAGACATACCCCTTGCTGCCCTCAGTAAGTGCATACCTAGAGTTCAAAGGGATATCTCCAGGGTCACCTCCCACCCTGGGTGGAGTAGGTGATAAGATGGCACCTTACTCACTCCAATGCTCAGGCATTCACACACTCGCTGCCCCTGCCAGCCACCCTGCTGACCATTCACAGTGCCTCTCCTCCTCTCTCTGCTCCAATTCTCTCAGACAGCTGCCCTGCTGGCCAATCAACAAGATGTGTTCATAGCTTACCATTTAACAAAGCTCTCAATGATTTCAGGAGAGAGCCTCTCAATGTTAGGGAGAGAGCCTCACTGCTGGTGCACAGTTTCTTCATCAGAGATACTGTCCCAAAGCAGATCTAATACTTAAAAGTAGGTATCATTGATCTCAGCTGTACAGCATGCAACAAGACTGTCAAGTGAGTTTAGATTAACTCTTTTATTATGCAGTGGAGATCAAATGGTGTCTACGACCCTTAAGCAGAGTCAACACCATCACCTACAGATACCTGACCCTACCCCCTCTCAACTCACTTGGCTTTGGAATTGTCATTTCCTTGAGGGGGAGTTCCTCCATTGGGGTATGCCAGGCACAGTTCTACTGCCTTCGATTCACACAAAGAAAACAGTTCTTCATTACTGTTGCTTCTATAACAAGGAGACTGGGAATCCAACATCAGCCAAAAGTGATCATTTTGGCAAGCAATCCCAGCATGGTAAACACCTAGCCAGGGTGTGTTTGTCCATGCAAACGAGATCGGGAGAATTCATTCAGACGCTGCTTACACATAAGCAGCCAGGGAGCGGTCCTCAGAAGATCCTCTTATACAGGAGTGATCCTCTCATGGCTGGCTATGTTGGCCTCAGCCTCACTTTTTGTGTTAGTGGTGCAGCATACATAAGCCACAGCACAAGGCCCAAAAGATGTGCATTCTTCACCACAGAAAGTATAGTCCAGCCGTAATAAAGGGCCTTCCTTTTATATGTGAACAAGGTATTGTTTTATTTTAAACTATAGCAATTAAACTGTATTTCTATTAATAGTTTTGATTTTGTGTAATGATAATTTGCTTTAGAGTTACTCTATAACTCTGATTGCTTCTGCATACTGGTAATTTGCCTTCAGATGCTGTGGCATAGGCCAGTCTGCATTATTGTACCTGCATGCCTTGGACTGCTTTGCATACCAATAACTTGCTATATATAATTCTGATAGAAAATGGATTACTTGAATTTTGTTTTCTTTCATTGTTGTTTACTGTCTGACTGTTTGCCTAAACTAGAATCAAATGTATTTATCACTAAATAGTGGAACTAATTCCTCGAGCTGTTCTGCTTTTAATAGTTGGCTCTACCAGAGTCTTGTGGTCCCCTTAAAATGTCTTTTGGTGTCATATAGCAAACAACCTATTGGTAAACGGGATTTTTTTCTTGTTACTAGTCTCTCCTTTCCCTTATTCACTGTCCTTTCCCCTATTCACTGAAATCAAAAGAAGAACCAATAAATGACCATCAACCCTCAGATCAGTTCCATTAAGGGCATGTTTACATTAGGAAACTATTTCAAAATAACTACAATTGATTTAATAACTCCCCAAATAACAAAATCAAAATAGCATGTTCATACTACCGGGAAGCCTCGAAATTAGTCTGAGACAGTCTCCCTTAATGTGGACGTGCTACCTCAATTTAGAGCTCCAGAAAGCATTGGGAAGTAATTACTTCAAATTGCTCTGGGAAGTAGTTATTTTGAAATAGCAGTAGCACAGTGTCCACACTATTGCTATTTCATAATCATTTTGAAAGAAGTGTTATTCCCTGAGGAACGCAGGAGTACAGATTTTGAAATAACCAGTCCTTTCTTTTGAAATAACAGGCTTGACAGTGTGGACTCTCCACTTGTTATTTCAAAATAAGCGGGGTTATTTTGAAATAACTTCCTAGTGAAGACCAGGGCTCAGAGACCACAGGCCAAGTGGTGAGTGTCCATAAGAAAAGGGTTTCATGAAGCAAGTTGAGGAGGGTCACTGAAATAATATTCCAGTTTTAAAATGTTATACTAACTTACTCAACTGGTAACACATGATCCAGTTTCCAAGGGGAATCCTCCAGAATCCATCTGGACTTTTTCACTTTTTAGGCTGAGAAAGGGCTAAACTGAAGTTTTTGAAGCATACAAGGTCTGGATATTGGAGGTTAGGGTAATTCCAGATATGTCAGGGAAGGGTAGGTAGCCAGGGTCATTGATATAAAAGCCAGAAGGACTCTATTGGAATGACCTGTGGCAAAACACAGCTGTACAGCAAGATAGGTAAAGACACCACGATCTATTATGTTCAGTTCTGCCATGTGTTTGACCTCAGATATATCCCACATTTTAATCTCTTGCTTTCTGGCCAGCAAAGGATACCTTGTGTTTTTAAAAAAATGTAGATGGTATCATGAGCTTTCGTGGGCACAACCCACATTTCATCTGAAGTGGGTTGTGCCCACAAAAACTCATGATACTATCTACATTTTTGTCAGTCTCTAAGGTTCTGCAGGACTATTCGTTGTGTTTTAAGTTTTTTTCGTTACAGACTAACATGGCTACCCCTCTGAAACTTGTGTTTTTAGTAACGCCTTGTCTAGCTGATAATGCAGTGGTACTAGCATGCTGTGCAAGAAGGGTTCTTTCCCCCCCACAATCTCTTCCTTGGGTAAAAGGATATTGGCTACGGGTGCATCTACACTGCACTGTTTTCCTGGAATAACGGCCATTATTCCGGAAAAACAATACTAATGTCCAAGAGCAATTGAGTTATTTTGAAAGAAAATCAAAATAATGGAGGGCTTTTCCGTATGTTGGAAAACCGCATTCCATGAGGAATAACACCTCTTCCAAAAAAGCTCCTTCAGAAGAGGGTGTGTGTGGATGCTCCACTGCTGCTATGTCGAAATAGCTCCTCATCAGGGCCATTCTAAAGTTATTCCTCCCCGTGCCTCCTACGGTTCTAAACTGAGGGTATGTCTACACTACCCTCCTAATTCGAACTAGGAGGGTAATGTAGGCATACCGCACTTGCAAATGAAGCCTGGGATTTGAATTTCCCGGGCTTCATTTGCATGAAGCCGGCCGGCGCCATTTTTAAATGCCGGCAGTTCGAACCCTGTGCCGCGCGGCTACACGCGGCACGGAGTAGCTAGTTTGGATTAGGCTTCCTAATCCGAACTAGCTGTACTCCTCATTCCACGAGGAGTACAGCTAGTTCGGATTAGGAAGCCTAATCCGAACTAGCTACTCTGTGCCGTGTGTAGCCGTGCGACACGGAGTTCGAACTGCCGGCATTTAAAAATGGCGCCGGCCGGCTTCATGCAAATGAAGTCCAGGAAATTCAAATCCCGGGCTTCATTTGCAAGTGCGGTATGCCTACATTACCCTCCTAGTTCGAATTAGGAGTGTAGTGTAGACATACCCACTGATAGCATATCTACATTAGAGGAGCCTGCCTTAGACTAATTTTGAGACTTCCCTGTGGTGTGGATGCTCTATTTCAAAATAATCTATTCTGGAAGATATTGTATGTCTTATAAAATTACAACAAAGATAATAAATAAATAATAATGATTAATAAGAGTTTTTATAAAAAGAGCCTGGCTTGGCAAAATAACATTTAGGTTCCTTTTTTTGGGGGGGAGAGTAAATTCTGGAACAAAAGGGCTTTAAAATATTGTCTCACAGATAAGGCTTTAAACAAGTTATTCTGGTGAAATTGTAGACAGAGAAAAAAAGCACAAGGATGAGAGTGGTTGATTTCCAACACTCAGAATAGGTCTCAAAATGCCATATAGAAATCGTAGAGCCTTTTTATGTTGATATGCTCACTAGTATTGTTTCTTTCTCTTCCTGCAGATGATTGCTATCTCATGCATCATGTTTGTTTTAGTTCAGCTGTAAATTCTCCTAATACAAGGAATCTGTGTGTATGTGGTTACTAAGACTGTGGACATTAATGGCTGTATAAGTAACAATAATCATTCAAGACTCTTTCTAGTGGAAACTCAAGTACTTGAATTTATCTGCACAGTTAAATAGAAAAGACAGAGAGCAGTTAAATGTAAAATATAGGAAAGGCTCTTCACTTGGGCTACACAGCAGTGTTATTTCGGAATAACTGATGTTATTCCAAAATAACAAAGAGCATGTCTACACAGCAAGCCTTTATTTCAAAATAATGTTGAGGTGGAGACCTTCTTACTCTGACTCCTATAACTCTCATTTCACGAGGAGTAAGGGAAGTGGAAAGAGGAGTGTTCTTCCTTTGACTTCCTGCTGCGTAGACAGCACCAAAAGCCGAATTAAGCTGTTTCGATGTAGCCGAAGTTGATGTAGCCGAAGTTGTGTAGCTTAATTCGGCTTTTGCCCTGCTGAGTAGACATGCCTTTGGTTATAGACAGTAAACAAATGTAAGAGAAAACATAACAATGTAGCATTTTTGTTGAGAGGCTATCTTAGGGCAATGCTGCCCTCAGCTGGTAGAAAACCCACAATGCTCCACAATGGTGCATTAATTCCCAGAAATGCTCTGTGAAAAGTTCAGTATAGTCACAGAACTTTAATATTTTATTCTTATTTTTTGATTTAAGTGTGTATATATATACACACACCAAAATCAAAATAAGGATGAAAATTACAACTATATTATCTATCTCTCTCTCTCTCTCTCTCTCTCTCTCTCTCTATCTCTCTATCTCTCTCTCTCTCTATCTCTCTCTCTATCTCTCTCTCTATCTATCTCTCTATCATTTTTTTCCTGAAAGCCCTTATTTTCTCTTCAGACTTCGGCTGCAGATTGTGGTCATCATCAACAATGCTCCTCAGGCACAATGACATTCACAGCAATAAGAGAAAAGCTTGACAGAATTCTCTCTGGTCTGAAACTGTGGGATGAACTTCCCCAGGAGCTAAGAACCATCTCCTCAGTACTTTCTGCTTCAAGGGCAAGGCAACATTTCTCTGACCTTGCTTATCTTTCATAAGTACATAACATTCATATTTACATTACAAACTCCAAAACAGGACACTTTACCACACACGATTCTCCTTCTGGGAAAAGGATGAGAGAACAAATGAGATATGATGTGTAGTCATACTGCTTAATGTGCTAGGGGAAGGTACGCAGTGCAGTATAAAAGCCTATATAGAATAGAATAGGATAGAACAATTTGCTTCAAGGAAATCAGGTAGTTAGATATGAGCGTTTACTGTGTATAGTGTGTATACAAGCAAATAATTGACATTGTCAGTCATTCTGTTTCTTTAAAAAAGTTTGAAACCAAATTATATTAATTTTTACCCACAAAGTAATTTTTACTTTCTAAACTGTAACTTCAATTTTAGAGGCCAAGTTGAAACTTACTTGAAAATATGTGAGACTGGAAAACTCCTATGTGTGAATTTGTTCTTATAATTCTGTGTTATATTATTTACAGCATAATGTAAAAAGTCAACATTTCCCTATCAGTGGATCACTGGGCAGATGCAGCTAAGGCATGTCAGTTTCATACCCAACAGAACAACATGGCCAGCATGACACCTAATCACCATTGACTGTGCTAACCCATTCTACAGCTAGGTAAAGTGGAGGTAGCCTGAGACTCAAATGCAGGATATTGAGAGTGCTTTAATCATTCTGCCACCACAATTTTATGGTGGGGCAAGGGCCCATTTGAGTGCTTGTCCTAAAGAGTTTACAGTTTAAGGGCCTAACACAACTCTGACTCACCCCTGAGATCAAGAGGAAACTCAGTGAAGTTTGCTTCAAAAAGAATCTCAGGATTTCATCTTAGATAAATTAACCCCTTCGTTTTTGGCTCACATACCCAGGATGCTGGGCAAAAAGTGAACCAACCGGGTTATTCAAATGTGAGATGTTTCTGCTTGAACATGCTAGTGATTCAGTGCAGCTCTGGTATTTCAAAACAGCTCTACCTTACTCTTGTACCACGGAAACTACAACAAAGTGGTTAGCCACTCTTCCTAATCTCCTGCTCCAAAATGGTTGTAAAATGTCTGTGTAACCCTTCTGCAGCAACAAGGGTTCAACAGCCAGGGGGTCTCTCTTAACAATACAATACAAAACTGGCTTCAGAGCCTATCCAGTAATTTGGGAAAGTTCAAAACCACCCCAGGGTGCCTCTTGGAGGTGATACTTCTCACTCGCAAGCATTGAGTCTCCATGTTGAAAAGACACTTTTTATTAAAAGAAGGGAATGAATCCACCATGACCTTGCAGGCATGAAACACCAGAAGCAAGTTTCATAAACATTAGATTCATAAGCATAACACCATGGTCAAAACATCCACCCCAAAGTACATTGGGCAGAGTCTTTTGCCTCAGGTGCTGAAGTCTAACAACCAAAAGTTTCTTTAATGTCTCCCTCCCTTCCAGCTCCCCTGCACCTCACTCAGTCCTTGGTCATCAGAGTTCAGAGGTGCATTCGTTTGAGTTCACCTGCTACCCCGGCAGGGGGAAAGAGGTACAAGGCATTCCAGTCACTACTCCACAGCTGCCTCACTTACTGCTCTGCCAGCCACTTGTCCGTGGCACCCTCTGGAATTCTAGAGTTCCCACTTAACATAGCTCTCTATGATTTAAGCTCTCAGGGTATGTCTACACAGCAAAGTTATTTTGAAATAACAGCCGTTATTTCGAAATAACTTTACCAGCATCTACACAGCCAAACTGCTATTTTGAAATGAATTCGATATAGCGGAGCGCTTATTTCGAATTTGGTAAACCTCATTCCACGAGGAATAATGCCAAATTTGAAATAGGTATTTCGAAATAAGTGCTGTGTAGACACTTATATCAATATAGGAGGCCTCCAGCCTTCTCAGGGTGCCGTAGTGGCCACTCCAGCCTCAACCAAGAACACTCCTTTCCCTCCCCGCTCCCTGGAGCCCTTAAAGGGGTTGATTCTGGCCACAGTGCCAGTGCCAGCTCCAAGCCTGCCAGCCCAGAGCCAGCAGTCACTGCCCCTGACCCAGTGGCCCCAAAACATGAGCCAGCAAGCCACTGGCAACTAGCCCTCCACCACTCCCCAGGAGCAGTCTGCCAGCTCCCAGGAACCTGCCAGGGCCCAGACAAGGCGGGCACCTTCCTGGTCCAGGGTGGAGGTTGTGGACCTTATTCAGGTTTGCGGGGGATGCCCCCAACGTCCATGATCTCTGCACTAGATGGAGGAACAGGGTCGTCTATGGCAGGATAGCTGCCAGCCTGGCCACCAAAGGCCACATGTGAACCAAGGAGCAGGTTTGCATGACAATCAAGTTGGTCCAGCGAGACCCCCTCAACCCTGAACCCTGAGCTTCCCCTCCCCCTTCTTCGCCTTGCTTCCCCCTTCCAGCCCCCTCCTCCCAGGTTTCCCCCTCCCCTCTCCCACCCTTTCTTCTCCCCTCTCCTGCCTCCTTTCCCCAGTCTCACGAGAGTTTCACCCCCCCCCCCCCGAGTTTTGTTAAATAAAGAGAGTTTGTGTTCATGAAAATACATATATTTAATTTGACATCAGGAAGGGGCTTAGAGAGGGGTAAGTGGAAGGATGTGAGGGAGGAATGAGGCACAAGCCCCAGTGGGGCAGACCAGGGAGGCTCTTAGTGCTCCTCAAGGTGGAAGGTCTCCCGCAGGGCCTCCTGGATACTGACAGCCCCCCGATGGACCTCCTAGATGGCAGCCTGCAGAAAGTGCAGCCAGGCTCGGAGCAACACATCCACGAGAAGCACCAGAGTACCCAGGGGCAGCTCTGGTTCCATGTTGCAGAGTGCTGTGGTGTCCCGAGTGAGAGCAACTGGAGCATGCAGAGACAAAATGCTTTGCTGTCCCTCATCGAGGTAGGCTCTGCGTGGAAGCATTGTTTTGAGAGGTGATGCTTGAGAGCTCCTGGAAAGTGCTTTTGGATAGATAAGTATTGTATTTGTGCCGTTCTTTCTCCCATGCTGCTTAAGGAACTAAATAAATAGGACAATTCAAACAGCTTTTGTCCAGCTCCTTCATTTACGGCAAGAGTAAAGTGCTGCTAAAACAGATCCCCATGGCACACAGGGACCTTTCATCCCACACAGGCTGCTCATTGTTTTTTGCTGCAAATGAAATTGGAATGGGTTTGAAATTCTCCTCTTTCCTGGAAGATTAGGGCCATACAAACTGTCAAAGGAGAGAGCACAGAGTGCAAAGACTGACTATTCGAAGGCTGTAATGGGGTAGCACTCCTTGGCGTCGGATCTCAAACTCATGCTAAGGAGAGGGCCTATTTCCATTTTGGCCTGTGGCTGGAACAAAAATGTAGGATTCCACACTGTCCTCAGTCTGTGGCATCTGTCATGTCATCTGGGAGGCTTGCAAAACACTCAAAGGTAGAATATAGCCTTTATGGGCATATCTACACCACGCTGCAAACCATGGGCCAGTGGAACTTGTATCAGCCGACCCGTGTTAGAGATGCTTGAGCATCTACATTATATTTTAATCCGATGTTAAGACTCTTCTAACCTATGCTAGAAACTAGAGCGCTGGTGTTCACACTGCAGTGCGCAGGTGGAGCCAAGTCAAAGTAACCATATCCCAGGGTCCTTAGTGATCTCCATCCCCAAACTGTGTCTGCGCTAGCCCTATGACACTGGTGCACTCTGGGAACATTTTACTGTCCCCCTGCATGTTACTAGGAAGCCACCTGCTTTGCAAAAGGCTTGCTTGATTTGCTCTCCATTGCAAACCCAGGAGGCTCTCTGGTGGTGTGCTGGCAGATCCATGATTAGAAGAGAACAGGTTAATACTGACCTGAACTCCTGCCATCAACAAAGGGGGGGCAGGCCTTTCATTTTCAATAGAGTGTTTTGCAGATTGTTGGGATGGAGAGGACTATGGAATTTGCCCTATGACATTGTGGGATACTTTCAGCTGATTCCAGGGACTGGAGTCAAGCAGAGCTGCATCTACATTGCAAAGCAATAGGGCTTGGTCATTGGGTCCCAGCTTCACTCAAGCTCAGACTCTCCTGCAGGGTCCTGGGATCCTGGGTCTGAGACCCGGCTTAATACAATTGAAGACACAAGGGGGGGCAGTTAGGCTCAAGCGCAGGTTTATGTTGCAGTGTAGACATACCGGCTGTGTCTACACTGGCATGAATTTCCGGAAATGCTTAAAACAGAATAGTTTTCATTATAAGTATTTCCGGAAAAAGAGCGTCTACATTGGCAGGCTGCTTTTCCGGAAAAGCCCTTTTTCCAGAAAAGCATCTGTGGCCAATGTAGAAGTGCTTTTCTGGAAAAGAGCCCCGATCGTCATTTTCGCGATCGGGGCTTTTTTCCGGAAAAGACTACTGGGCTGTCTACACTGGCCCTTTTCCGGAACAGTGTTCCGGAATAAGGACTTATGCCCGAGCGGGAGCAGCGTAGCTTTTCCGGAATAGCGGCTGATTTTGTACAGTAGAGCGTCGTTGCTTTTCCGGAAATTCAAGGGCCAGTGTAGACAGCTTGCAGCTTATTCCGGAAAAGCGGCCGATTTTCCGGAATAAGTGGCCCAGTGTAGACACAGCCACCCTGTGTGGTAAGACTGGCAGCATACAGATGCTACAAAGGAACTGCAAGTGGCCAAGAAGGGGTTTCTTCAGCACAGGGCTGATGTAAAGGAAGCACATGGTGCTATGGGTATTTCAGGCTAAGTTGCAGCCCATGGGCAGCCATGAACTAAAGCAGCTGAGACATATGTCAGCCCAGCATCTGGATAGTTCAAAAAGCAATGTGCCGCTGCCTTTATCTCTCCGTCTGCTTGGCTCTGCCTGCATAGCAGAGAATTGGTCCCTGAGGACATCAGTTGAATTGATGTCAATTTCATCTTTGCTGTGCATTCACTTGTACAAATCGCGTGTTTATGATTGCAAAATGTTTCAAGAGATCATCAAAGGGACTGGTTTATTTTTAGGGTAATCTCAGCCCCATGAAAGCAAAGAGACATTTTATCATTGACTAGAATGGGAACCAAGTCTGGCCCTTAGGGGCTAACTTCTTACATTACAAAAAAGGAAATCTGATTACAAAAAGACTGAGTTTTCTCCAGCTAATTTTTCCTGACAGAATAACCCAGTGAAGAGTCATTTATGTAGACATGTTCACGTACATATTGAAATAATTTTCTACCATGCTATTCAATGTTCCCTTCTAATTTTTGCAGAATAAATGTTATGTGCACCAAGGCATGTGCAGATGTGCCCCACCAGTAGAAACACATGCTGCCAACAGTGGGCACTGTGTGCACTCTGCTGATCAGCGAGGCAGCATTTAAATCTCTTCTGGGTGGCCACTTTAAGTGCTCAGCTTCTAGAAAACACTGACTGTTGTTACTTTTACAGCACACATAATTGGAACATGATCCAATGTCCATTGAAGTTACTGGGAATCTTTCCATTGATTTCAGTCAGCCTTGGAGAAAATCCTTAGTGATCTCAGCAGAGCATTATGGGGAAAACCAGATAAAATATGTCAAATTAATTATTTATTTTAAAACTTTGGTGGGATAAATTAAAAGCCTCCTCCAGCAAATACAGATCTAGGGACAGATTAAATAAAAACTCCATCCAATTCAGCTCAAAACTGCACAGGCTCTGGAAAAGCATTTGTTTATTTGCAGGAGATTTTGTATGGCATTCCATATCTTTGAGGAGTCCGTTGTAGTCTGTCATTTAATTTATTTACTGCTTTAGCAAAATGCAAGATAATGGCGTCTATTAGCACAGAGTGTGGTTTAAAAAAACTGACAAACCTTCAGTTAAAACTAGAATACAACAACATTTAAAACTTTGAGGGTCAGAAGATATTTTGGTTTTAAAAGCATGTGGATTTTGTTTTCCATCTGTGACTATGAAGCACAAAATGTCATAAAAGGTTACTTTCATCATGCTTCAGTCCAGCTGTAACTGTGAAGTACTGGGAATCTTTTGGGACTTTCAGGCCAATGAGGTTCAGACAAGCTTGAAAACTCATTCCAGTTTTGGAGGACTAGATGCTTAGGAAATATAGAACCTTTCTTTGCTATCTCTCCAGTCTGAATATCACTGAAAAATGTGCCTGATTGATAGCTTATGCAAAAGGAGCTGGTGGTAAAATCACCCCATAAAACCCATCACCGGCATACACTCCATTGACCAGAAACATGGCTAGCTGTCTCAGGAGGGAAGCTGAGAATTGAATGGCCATGGAAACTGACCTACCCAGACAGCCTTAGAAGCAGCCACTATAGAACAAATTTGAGGCAAATTAGCAGGGCACCATGGGGAAATCTGCACTGCTTCCCACCTGACTCTCTCAATTCTGCAGAATAATGCAGGATTTCAGCTTCCAGAGTTGTCATTCTGCTTTCTTCAACAAGTATTTAAATCACACATGCAGTTCATTCAAACTAAACCTTGTCCCATTTTTTTGATTCACCTATCCTAAATTAAAAGATTTTTAAATTACAGATCCTAACCATCTGAGCAGCATGACAAAGGTTGCAAACATCTCATATCTGTAGTTTAATTTTCCAATCTATACTTGTCTGAACTCTTCCTGGGGGACAGCACAATTGACAATTGTGCAAATACTTCCCAAGGTACCTGATTATTCCAACCAGGATCAGAAGCACATAATTTATAGCTCCTTGTTCCCCAATGAAAAAATTAAGTTAAGGTTTGCACTCAGTTGAAATCAACTCTCCTCATATAGGAAATAACGCTTTCAGACAGAAACCTTTATTTAAGGTCTATATATGTCATTTGCCTGCTGCTGGTTTTTTAGGGGTCTGACAATGCTCCAGGCTCCAAAGCTTGATTGAAATAAAGTTGTATTGAACTTGGAAATGTCCCACGAGCATCTCAGATGTATTGTACACAGAAATATAACAGCCAGTGTTTAGATGTCAGAAAAATGTTGATACACATTTGAGCCACAGGAGAAGGCTAATGTAGCTGGAGAAATAATTTTCTAGCACTGAATTCCACGTTGGGCCAGCTTTCCCATGGAGTTTTTTGTTTACAGTTTGATTTAATTTCAGAGGATTGAGCCCTCTTTTCACTTTGAACATGCCAGTGAAAGGACAGGAAGGAAATGAAGAACTGAAAAGGCATTTTAATGCTTTTTATCTTGATAAAGTGGACATTTCTTCCAAAAAGTAGGACATTTTGGGTTCTCTTTAAATAACAAAATGTTATTTCCTCTGGGTTTTCATTCCCCATCTAAAAGAGTCTGGCTTTCTTAGGATACGTCTACAGTACAGAACAAAGTCGAATTGAGATACACAAGTTCAGCTATGCTAATCACATAGCTGAAGTCAAAGTAGCTTAACTCCTTTGGCCTTTTCTACACTGCAGGAATTCAAAGGAAGAACACCCTTCCTTTGATTTCCCTTACTTCTCATGAAAGCAGGGTTACCGGCATTGACCGGAGTGCCCCTCTCACTTCAAATGAGCTGTCTTAACTAGACCTGCTAATTCGAATCATGGAAGATTGACAGCGTCAGCTTCGATCTTCCTCTGTAGTGTAGATGTATCCTTCGTTTTCTTCCTCATTCCACAAAGAGCAACCAGATGCTTTAATTCTGAATGTCTTTTGGGTTAGATTAAGTGCAACTCAAGCAGTGTTCACAAGTGTTTAGATCTCTTCAATAACAACCTGTATTAACTCTGAGGACAAAGTAGTTGCTGAGTTTGATCACAGGCAAACCTCTGAAGATTTAAAGGGGCAAGTCACTGACAGAGGTATCCTGGTTCATGGCTATTTACATCACAGGATCATATGGCAAAATTCAGATGCAGATGTTCAAACACCTTGAATACTGGGATAGGCAAATTCAGTGTTTTGGTTTGGCGTGTCACAGAAGAGAAGGCCCATTTGCAACATTTTCAAGTACTGTATAGAATAAGTGGGAAATAAATTCAGATGATTTGCATTATGCCTTACTATGAAAGAGTAAACTTATTCCTTCCTCTCTGAAGTGTGTTGCAGATCAAGACACTTTCTATACTTAAGATCTTCCTATCCAGCTCTCCTGCTGTTTTTCAAACAGCTGGAAGCAGTTACAGATCCAATTTGCACGGTCTGTATTCAGCACCACCTACTCCAGTTCTTGGCGGGCTAAGTATATATACAGTAAGTAAACATTCCTTTTCAGTCTCTTCTAAATTCAAATGGCTTTATTTTTGGTAACATGATATAATGTATGTTTGTACATTTCTGCTTCTCTACATTCTGGCAGAACTTTGGGAGTCTCCAAGCACAGGCTTGATATATAATCCATTGCCGTTTAAGCATTTTACTCAATATCCCTATGAAAAGTGTAGCAATTAAAGGGACTATCACTACACAAAGTTGTTTAGATGGTTAGCCATTGCCTGTTATTCCTGTTGCTATTATATGCCTATTTGCTCTTGGATAACATTTTAATTCCCTTATAATCCAGTTCCTCTTTCTGCCAGATCATTTTTGTGAAGCCAAACAAGTTTATATTTCTGACATCAACAGCGGCGGATATAGGGCAGGGCGAGCAGGGCGGCTGCCCGGGGCCTTGTGCTTCAATAGGCTCTGTGCATGAGCTACTTCCTGTTGGCTGTGGCCGTGGCACATGTGCGAAATTGTGCTGCCCCGGGCCCCACGCTTCAATAGGCCCTGCACCCTGGGCCCCGCAAAACTCTCAACCACCCCTGGAGATCAATCTATCGTGTGAGTTCTCCCTCTCCTGTCACAAACTTTCTGGTTCCTCTTATATTGCTAAACGATAGGGAGATTCCAGTCAGATGGAAAAAAGTTCTGATTTGGAAAAGACTGAGACCCACCAGTCTCATGACTAGATAATGGATGTGGTGACACAAATCCAACATGGTATCTTTACTGAGGGGAACAAGCAGAAAAATAAGGTGTGCTGGAATGGAGCAGCCCTTTCTCCAAAAGGTTGAATTACCAGCAAATACAACAAAAAATAATGAACAGGATTTATGGGTTCACAATGAAAATTTCACACAGCCCTAGAAATAAGCCTCTTTATGTTAACAGAGAATAAGCACAAGCCCTGAGTGAGGCCATATTTTTCCATGAAATAACAGATGCCAGCCAAGGACTAGCCAGTAGTAAAGTGCCCAAACTGACTTTTATAAACTTAAAAAACAACAAATAGTCTGGTAGCACTTAAAGACTAACAAAACATGTAGATGAAGCAAAATACAGGACTATGTAGCACTTTAAAGACTAACAAGATGGTTTATTAGATGATGAGCTTTCGTGGGCCAGATCCACTTCCTCAGATCAAGTAGTGGAAGAAAATAGTCACAACCATATATACCAAAGGATACAATTAAAAAAAATGAACACATATGAAAAGGACAAATCACATTTCAGAACAGGAGGGGGATGTGGGGGGAGGGGGAAGGAAGGAAGGTAAGTGTCTGTGAATTAATTATATTAGAGGTGGGGAGAGTTAGATGTCTGTGAGCTAATGGTATTAGAGGTGATAATTGGGGAAGCTATCTTGGTAATGGGTAAGATAGTTAGGGTATGTCTACACTACCCCGCTAGTTCGAACTAGCGGGGTAATGTAGGCATACCACACTTGCAAATGAAGCCCGGGATTTGAATTTCCCGGGCTTCATTTGCATAAGCGGGGAGCCGCCATTTTTAAAACCCCGCTGGTTCGAACCCCGTGCAGCGCGGCTACACGGGGCTCGAACTAAGTAGTTCGGACTAGGATTCCTATTCCGAACTACCGGTACACCTCGTAGTCCGAACTACCTAGTTCGAGCCCCGTGTAGCCGCGCTGCACGGGGTTCAAACCAGCCGGGGTTTAAAAATGGCGCCGGCCCGCTTCATGCAAATGAAGCCCGGGAAATTCAAATCCCGGGCTTCATTTGCAAGTGCGGTATGCCTACATTACCCTCCTAGTTCGAACTAGGAGGGTAGTGTAGACATGCCCTTAGAGTCTTTGTTCATTTCTTCTCGGAGAGTGTCGAATTTTAACATGAATGACAGTTCAGAGGATTCCCTGTCAAGTGCAGATCACCTACAACCCTCAACGTAAACCTGTCCAACATATTATCAATAAACTACAGCCTATACTGGAACAGGATACAAAACTCCAAGAGGCTCTGGGAGACAGACAGGGTACGTCTACACTACAGCGCTAGTTCGAACTAACTTAGTTCGATTTAGTTAATTCGAACTAAGCTAGTTCGAACTAACGCATCTAGAACTAAAAACTAGTTCGAACTAGCGTTTTGCTAGTTCGAACTAGCAAGTCCACATTGAGTGGACTCTGAACAGGGCTTAAGGATGGCCGGAAGCAGTGCCGGCAGGGCATAAAAGGAGGACTTAGAGCATGGAGATGCTGTCTCAGGCTAGCCGAGGGCTGCGCTTAAAGGGTCCCGACCCCCACCCCGGACACACAGTTCTAAGGGGTGCCCCGCTTGCAAAGAAGTTCTGGCTTGGAGTGCCCTGAGTGCCCACACTGGGCACATCACACCACTCGGCCATCAGCTCGGCTGCACTTGCCGCAGGCTGCCATCTGGGGAGAGGGAGTAATTGGGGGGCTGCAGGAGAGCTTCCACCCCCAGAAGCCCGCAGAGCCAGCCCAGTCCTCCCCATCGGGGGCTCGTACCCCATTCCTCCCTCACCTCCTTCCACTTACCCTTCCTTAGCCCCCCTTCTTATTGATGTACAAAATAAAGATAACGTTTCTTCCAACATTGACTCTGTCTTTACTGAAAAAAAACTGGGGGAGACTGGGAAAAGGAGGTGGGAGAGGGGAAGAGAAAGGCTGGGAGAGGGGAGGGCAACTAACATGATCAGGGGTTGGGAACAGGTCCCAGATGAAGAAAGGCTACAGAGACTGGGACTGTTCAGCTTAGAAAAGAGGAGACGGAGGGGGGACAGGATAGAGGTCTCTAAAAGCAGGGGTTGGGTGGAGAGGGTGCATTCAGAAAAGTTCTTCCTGAGTTCCCATAAAGAAGGACTAGAGGACACCAAAGGAAAGGAATGGGTAGCAGGCTTGAAACTAGTAAGAGAAAGTTGTTCTTCTTCAGAAAGCAAATAGTTAACCTGTGGAACTCCTTGCTGCAGGAGGCTGTGAAGGCTACAACTAGAACAGAGTTGAAAGGGAAGTGAGATAAAGTGATGGAGGTTGGGTCCATGGAGTCCTATTAGCCAGAGGGTAGGAGTGGTGTCCCTGCCCAAAGTTTGTGGAAGGCTGGAGAGGGATGGCACGAGACAAATGGCTTGGTCATTGTCTTCGGTCCATCCCCTCCAGGGTCCCTAGGGTTGGCCGCTGTCGGCAGACAGGCTACTGGGCTAGATGGACCTTTGGTCTGACCCAGGACGGCCATTGTAAGCTCAGGGCTCAGGGTCGGGGGTCTCAGTGGACCCCCTTGATTTTCATGCACACCTGGTCCTGGGTGGCCAGGCTGGCAGCTCTCCTGCCCTAGACGGCCACTTTCCTGTGCCTAGTGCGGAGATCGTGGACGAGGTCCACGATGTCCGCACTAGCCCAGGAAGGTGCCCGCCTCTTGCGGTCCAGGGCAAGCTCCCGGGAGCCGCCAGCCTGGTCCCGGCAAGAGAGGGTGGGCTGGGGGGCATCGGGTGGGTGGCTCTGTGCCGTGCCAGGTGCAGGGTCTGCTAGCTGGGTGCTGGCAGGCTTGCACCTGGCACGGGCACCGTAGCCAGCCCGTGCCCCTTTAAGGGGTCCGGGGCCGGGAGGGGGGCATAGAGTTTCCCTGGTGTTGGCCAGAGTGGCCACCAGGGAAACCTGGGGAGGGCTAGCCTCCCACTAGTTCGAACTAAAGGGCTACACAGCCCTTAGTTCGAACTAGCTAGTTCGAACTAGGCGTTAGTCCTCGTAAAATGAGGTTTACCTAGTTCGAACTAAGCGCTCCGCTAGTTCGATTCAAATTCGAACTAGCGGAGTGCTAGTGTAGCACCTATTAAAGTTAGTTCGAACTAACCTCCGTTAGTTCGAACTAACTTTGTAGTGTAGACATACCCCTATAGACAACCACCTAACCTCAAGATGATTCTTACCAACAACCACAGGACATACCACACTAATACCAACCCTGGTACCTTCCCTTGCAACAAACCCCGTTGCCAGCTTTGTCCACATATTCATTCTGCTGATACCATTATTGGGCCTAACCAAGTGAGTTATAAGATCAAGAACACATATTCCTGCGCATCCAGAAATATAATTTATGCTATCATGTGCCGAAAGTGTCCATCTGCTATGTACATTGGACAAACATCTCAGACACTTCGCCAAAGGATTAATGCCCACAAAACAGATATCAGACAAGATCACAAAGAAAAACCAGTTTCTTGCCATTTTAACCAGAAAGGACACTCTCTCAATGACTTAACCACCTGCATTCTGCTACAAAGACCTTTTACATCTGCACTTGAAAGGGAATCCTCTGAACTGTCATTCATGTTAAAATTCAACACTCTCCGGGAAGGAATGAACAAAGACTCTAACTATCTTACCCATTACCAAGATAGCTTCCCCAATTATCACCTCTAATACCATTAGCTCACAGACATCTAACTCTCCCTACCTCTAATATAATTAATTCACAGACACTTACCTTCCTTCCTTTCTCCCCCCTCCCCCCCGCATTCCCCTCCTGTTCTGAAATGTGATTTGTCCTTTTCATATGTGTTCATTTTTTTTAATTGTATCCTTTGGTATATATGGTTGTGACTATTTTCTTCCACTACTTGATCTGAGGAAGTGGGTCTGGCCCACGAAAGCTCATCATCTAATAAACCATCTTGTTAGTCTTTAAAGTGCTACATAGTCCTGTATTTTGCTTCAGCTACACCAGACTAACACGGCTACATTTCTATTATTATAAAACATGTAGATGGTATCATGAGCTTTCGTGGCACAGTCCACTTCTTCAGATGACCACGAAAGCTCATGATACCATCTACATGTTTTGTTAGTCTTTAAAGTGCTACCAGACCATGTGTTATTTTTAAAGTTTATCCTGTACAGACTAACTCAGCTACCCCCTGAAGCTTTTGACTTTTATAAGTCAGTGATGATTAAAATCGCCCCCATAACAGTCTTTTGATAAAATAAGTGCTTTAGAGAAAATGATCCCAAGAGAAAGAATCTGACAGCAAGGCCTGAAAATGGCCAGCAAGAAGTTCCAACAGGCACCTTTGGCAAAAGGATTCCCCAGGTAAGGCCTCACCACTGAGGAGATCCTTCCTCAGGCTAGGATAATCTTCAGGGCAATGATCAAGAAGTACCAATTTGAGGTCCAAAGATTATTCCAGTGATATCATTGGGAGCAGGCCCAGGCCCTTAATCTCATTTGCTTTAGAGGGACATGGGAGGAAATCTGTTGTGTTTAAAAGGAAGGTGGCTCCAGCCAAACAAGGGATAAGATGTCAATAAAACCATTGTTTACTATTAAACTATAAAATGCAATCTGGAGTTTTGGGGCAAGTCATCCTGGCGACTTCCATTGTAACAACCCTCGTTAAAAACCTTTGATCAATAGTACAGGGGAAGATGGAAAAACAGTTAAAGTGTTTGACATGTGAAGTGTTAAGAAAGCTGTGTTGGTCCCAGGATATTTGAGAGACAAGGGGGGTGAGGTAATATTTATTACTGGACCAAGTTCTTTGAAAGCTTGTCTCTCTCACCAGTAGAAGTTGGGCCAATAAAAGATATTACCTCATCCACCTTGTCTCAAGTATTATGTAAGGCTTTCATTTTAACAATATCCCTTATTCCTTTTCCTTTTAGCTGCCAACAAAGACTCCTCCATTTGACAGTCTTGTTGGTGTTTTATGAGTTGGTATTAACTGTCTTTTCTGGAGAAAGGAGCAGTTGTTTGAGACACTGTGGAGCTATTGTTGTTAAGGCAGATCAAATTTCCTAGAAGATAAAACCAGATAAACACACACAAAAGGGGACAGAAAATGGAGCTTTTCTCCCTTTCTTTTGAAACCTCACTGCTGGAGAAACATGGGCACAGCATGGCTGTGTCTAGACTGCATCCCTTTTCCGTAAAAGGGATGCAAATTAGATACCTCGCAATTGCAAATGAAGCAGGGATTTAAATCCCCTCCGCTTCATTTGCATAAACTTGGCTGCCGCTTTTTTCTGGCTCGGAGCTTTGCCGGAAAAAAGCGCCAGTCTAGACGCGGATCTTTCAGAAAATAAAGCCTTCTCTTAAAAAAAGGAATAAGGGATCTTTCGGAAAAGGCTTTATTTTCCGAAAGATCCCCATCTAGACTGGCGCTTTTTTCCGGCAAAGCTCCGAGCCAGGAAAAAGCGGTAGCCATGTTTATGCAAATGAAGCGGGGGGGGGGATTTAAATCCCCGCTTCATTTGCAATTGTGATGTGTCTAATTTGCATCCCTTTTACGGAAAAGGGATGCAGTCTAGACACAGCCCATATGGTTTGATCAGTAATTCTGAGATTTGCCATCCTTCAGGGTCCTCTCTAGCAAGGTTCTGGCTATTGGACTGATGATGGTAGCTCTGTTCTTTACCCATGGCACATGGACTCCTAGCCACTTTGAAATGCAACAAGAGAAAACTTTAAGAAGTGGGTTGTGCCCATGAAAACTCATAAAACTTCCTATTTTTTGGTTAGTTTCTTAGGTTCTACAGGACCATTGTTATTGTTTAAGGTTTTTTTAGTTACAGACTAACACGGCTACCCCTCCAAGGGTATGTCTAGACTGCGGGGTTTTTCCGGGATACCCTGGAGGTATCCCGGAAAAACTCTTCCGTATCCAGGGAACACATTTGCTCTTCTACTTTTTTTTGTGGAAGAGCAAATGCACTCTTTCAGGGAGCCCTGTCTAGACAGGGCTAAATGATGGAAAAGCCTCTTCCGGAAAAGCAATCTGAAAAAGCTACGCAAATTGCAGAGCATAATTTGTGTAGCTTTTTCTGAAAAAAAAAAAGGCTATATCATGGACCTAGCTTAAGAGAAAACTGTGTATGCCATCTCCTGTTGCAGAGGTGACTGATGCTGAGATAATAAACAGAGTGGTGATAAATGGTAACATCTCAGAACTTATTTCCCTCTCTCTCCCAACTCAAAATTATTTCCTCTTCTCACCAAAAGCTTCAAACCATGATGTGTATTTTCAGAGTCTTGTCATGAGGACTGGGGCGCTTGCACATTTTCTTTTCCTAGATGTAAAGAGAGATTCTACATGATGTGAGTATGTGAAATAACACTCTTCACTTTATTGCTTACATATTGTCATCTGAAGCATAGGCCTACTCCAGTCATCTCAAAACTCCGGTCATCTGAAGAAGTGGGCTGTGCCTACGAAAGCTCATGACACATGTTTTGTTAGTCTATAAAGTGCTACCAGACTATTGGTTGTTTTTTCCTGTACAGACTAACTCAGCTACCTCCTGAAGCTTACATAAGGGTGTTCACATGAGAGAGAGTGAGAGAGAGCGAGAGAGAGAGGACTTAAGCAATTTTAATGTTCAGATTGGTTAATGATAAACTTGTGTTCCATTGTTGTCTAGGGTTAAGCATTACTACATCAGACTTTTTGGCTTAATTACATCCTATATATCTATGGTAGAAGTGTTGGGGTTAGGGTGGCCAATAGACTTCAAGAGGTGCTGGATAAGGTTGGGGGAGGCTTGGGTTCCCTCTAAGCTGCTTGCCTGCACAGCCATGCTCAAGCAATTTGACACCCACCACCTTGTCTGCAGAGCTGTTCAGCAGCGCTCACCACCACTCACTTCCCTGCTGGACCAGAAGGTGAGTGGTGGTGGCAGTGGCAGCCTGGTGGGTTCTGGTAGAGCCACATGGAGGCGTGTGGGTGCCCTGCCCCCTTTGCTCTGGCTGGAGCAGGGGCGCAGTGAGGCTGTCCATGCCAGGGCAGCCTCATTGGCCCCAATTCCAGCTACAGCGGGCGGGATGCTGCAGCCTGGCTGACAGGGCCACGTGGCAGGCAGTGGCTGCTGTGGCAGGCCCGGCCAGAACTGGGTGGTGGGTGGCGGCGGCAGCTCCAGCGACTGTGGCCATTACATGGTGGGCAGTGGCAGCAGCTCCGCTGGATCTGAGGCCATCGTGTAATCCCCAAATGTTTCCTCTGGCTGTTGGCTGCAGCACCAGCCAGCTTTGCTTCACTCCAGCGAGCAGCTTCTGGGGGAAAGAAGGGAGGGTTGGGCAACCCAGTCCTGGGCCCACCCCCTGCAAGGAAATGCTGGAGGAATGGGCAGTCCAGCTCCAGCCACCACCCACAAAATGAGCTGCCACCTCCCTGACCTCTCAAGTCCCTATCTTGAGCTCCCACCTGTCATGAATCCTACACCCCCTGGCCCGAACTCCCCCCGTCCTGATTCCTCTACCGCAGTGTCACGCACCTTGTTAATTATCCCTTGGGTTAGTATTTTTTCTTATATACATAATTTAAATTGTTATACACACTCACATAATTTTGTTAGTAACTGGGGGGTGTCACAGTGGCACATATCCGAACAAGCGCGCATGACGTCAGTATTGGTGCATGAGACAAAACTCACTCTGCTCACGGATGGGAAATCTTAGAGGGTACACTGAGGCGGAAAGGGGCTGGCTTCAGGCCCTTGGAAGGGGCAGTGTTTCAGGCGAAAGGGACTGTGCTGTGGGCCAGCCTCCCCCAGCCGACCCTTCAGGGCTGCCCACAGCGTCAGAAGTGATTTAAAGGATACGGGGCTCTGGCTACTGGCATTGCGTCTGTAGTGGTGACAGTGGCCGGGAACCCTGAGCCCTTTTAAATCACCAGGCCCCAGGGCAGCTGCCCTCTTTGCCTCCCCCGCCCTTGGTGGGCCTAGTAGGTGTCAGGGTGTGTATGTAAGGATAACCCACTAGTCGGTATGTTTTATGTGACCACCATGGAGCATGGAAATCTGTTACAGACATCACCTACAGAACCTGCCTCTTTAGCTCAAGCAGTAGAGAGGGAAGCAACTAGTTTTTGTCAAGGTTCAAATTTCTGGTCAAGGTACAGTCAAGGTCCTGACTCCAGAGAAAATAATACAAAATAAGAATAATCATGATGATAATAAGTAAATAAAAATATGTTAGGGTCTATTTCAAAGTGTCTGGTGGTCTAGATTTGGCCCATGGTAGACTTATTGACTATCCCTGAAAGAGATTAATTCATTTATTCCTTTGTCTCTGGAGGTTCCCTAATTACAGGGGTGGCCAAATCATTCCAGATGAAGAGCCACAATAGCAGTGGAGACAGCGTGAAGAGCACTTCCTGAAATGCCTGGTCTGTCACTCCGCTAGGGACTTCCTTCCCCCCTGCTGACTGCCTGCGCAGGGTGTGTGTGTGTAGGAGTCCCAGGACTGCGTGCCAGCTCCAACTTCCCAGGAAGCGTGTGCTCTTCCTCTGCTTCCCACAACATCCATGTGCTTCCTGAGAAGTTGGAGCTGGCATGCAGTCCCAGGATTCCTACTCCCTCCCCCATCTCCCACTGTGCAGGAAGACAGCAAGGAGAAAAGTCCCCAGTGGTGAGACAGACCTGGCATTTCAGGAAGCATGCCAACTGTTTGGGGAAGGAGAAGAGCAGCCTGCTCTAACCCAGTCCCCCTCCCCTTCCCCAAAGCCAGACACACACACACATGCACACCCCAACCCAATCCCCTTCTCCTCCCCTTCCCAGGCACACCACCCCCGCAGACCAATCCTCCTCTCCTACCATTCCCCAGAGGCAGGCACACACCCATTCCACGAGGAGTACAGCTAGTTCGGATTAGGAAGCCTAATCCAAACTAGGGTATGTCTACACTACCCCGCTAGTTCGAACTAGCGGGGTAATGTAGGCATACCGCACTTGCAAATGAAGCCCGGGATTTGAATTTCCCGGGCTTCATTTGCATAAGCGGGGAGCCGCCATTTTTAAAACCCCGCTGGTTCGAACCCCGTGCAGCGCGGCTACACAGGGCTCGAACTAGGTAGTTCGGACTAGGATTCCTATTCCGAACTACCGGTACACCTCGTGAAACGTGAAATTTAAAAATGGTGCCGGCCAGCTTCATGCAAATGAAGCCCGGGAAATTCAAATCCCGGGCTTCATTTGCAAGTGCGGTATGCCTATATTACCCTCCTAGTTCGAATTAGGAGGGTAGTGTAGACATACCCATAGAATGACTCAGCATTTACTCCATGACCAGGGGGGCGGCTAAGGAGATGAGCTCCACCCCCGTGGGTGGTTTGTGAAGATAGGGCTGGGGGAGACCAGCCTCCAGCCCCCCACCAGGCCTGATCCCCAAAGGAGCCAAGCTGCTTCCACACACCCCTCCCCCCACCACAGGGAGGGCATGTGCGCTCCAGCCTCCCTGCCCCAGAGCATTGGGAGGAAGGAGGGTGGGTGGAGCAGCTCCAGTGTCCTGGGCCAGAGTACCAGCCTCCCTGGCCAGGAGCATAGTAGGCATTCTGGAGGTGGAGTGTGGGCAGGGCCAGGCTGGCAATTTGGGAAGGTAGTGCCTTCCCCCACCCGTTACACTTGATGCCCATGTTCTCCCCCACACACTTCTACTCTAGAATTGAGACCTGTGGATGGATTTAACCCAAAGTATGCAGGCAAAAGTTTCCAGGTACACACATGGAGGATACTTTATCATTTGATCCAAAAGATGCTATTGGAAAAATAGATTCTCCTTCAGTTTTATTTCCCCTGAAGATGCCATTAAAACTTGAAGCAGAGTAGGGAAGTCTGATGTTTTTCCCTGGCTAACCAGCTATGACAGGCCTCCATTCAAGTCTTAGCAGGACAGCAATTTTTTTAATGTTTTGTTTTAACTTTAAAAAAAAATTTTGGTCAAGATATTTTAACAATAAAATCCTGTTATCAGTTTAGGAATGCAGATGGTGATGGTGTTTGCTTTGAAAGTGTCTAACAACAGAAAACCAACAAATCAGTTAAATATGGTAGAACATGATCCAAAGACTCAGGAAAAGACAGTTATTCTGACCCCCAAACCAGGAAAATGAAAAGCTTGTCTAAAAAGGAAGAGCTAACAAAACGAGGAAGCTAAAATAGCAAAGGTGAACTGACTCCATTATTATTACTGTTTTTTACTTGGATTATAGAAGCACATAGAAGCTTTAACCCCTTTGTGCTAGGTACTATCTGAGGCGGTTCTCAGGCCAGAACAGAGAGTTGTCACCCCAGCTATGTTTAGATTGCAGGCTTCTTTTGGAAGAAGCTTTTCTGGAAGAGATATTATGAAAAAACTTCTTCCGAAAGAGAGCATCCACACTGCAAAAGTTTATCGAAAAAGCTATTTGCTTTTTCGAAAGATAGCGTCCACACTGAATGGATGCTCTCTCGCGTTTCAACTGTGATTGCTATGGACGGAGTGGCCACCAGGGCACCTATGCTTTTTCCTCTTTTCTATTTCGAAAGAACTCCCTCTTACCCGTCCACACACGCCTTTTTCCAAAAGAGCTCTTTCGGAAAAAGGCTTCTTCCTCGCAGAATGAGGATTACCAATATCAAAAACACCCCCTCTGCTCTTTCGATTTTCTTTTGGAAGAATGTGACTGCAGTGTGGATGTAATTGACTTTTTTTGGAAAAACAGTTGTTTTTCCGAAAAAAACCCTCTGTAATGTAGACCTACCCCCCCTTGCCTCCAGCATGAGGGAGTCTTTGCCTGTGTCTGCCTGGGTGGCCACACCCTAATGCTATCAGCTGTTCAGCCATCTTAAGTCACTCTGCTCTGGGTTAGGCCAATAGATGTGCCCTTCCCTTGTGATATTCAGCCCTGAGAGCGGCTACTCACAGACATCCCAGATCCTTCGCACCCAAAGGCACAGTCTGATAGTTTTACCTTAAACCGCACAGCATTTGTGAGCACTTATAATAAAGGAGGCTTATTAAAGAAAGACTAAAGATGTCACTAGACATGAGAGAAAGTTGTGGAAACAAATGGTTCCAATACAAAACCAATAATCAAATCTATATATACTTAAATAATTATCTTTCCTATTTAATAAAGGAGGTTCCCCCCACCCAGAAGTTCAGTCTGTTGTGGAGCTGGCTAGTTAATGAAACCTCCTCCTTCCTCTGCTCCACAAGGGGTTTTCTCAGTGAATGGATAATAAGTGCTTCTCCCTCCTCTGTGTTTTTACTGAAAACAGTCTTTTGTTTCTATCCGCAGATAAGGCAAACCCATGTCTTGCTGAGCCATTCCTTTTTTGCCTTCAAGTGGTTTTGATTATTTGTAATTGTTTTTTGATTGTTATTGACTGCAAATCTTAGCATTGTTCAGGGTTAAATAACAGCCTTGCATTGTGTCGCCAGCTAGAAAGGGCAGGCTGACAACTTTCCACTGCCTGAAAGGGGCATAGCCGAGATACGTTATCCCCTGGTTAATGTCATGTTTACATGTACAGTGCTGCAGCAGGGCAGCTGTCCCAATACAGTGAAGACAGCTTTGGTTGCTTGCACCAGCAGAGTATGTCAGCAGAAGTTCCTCCAATGACATAACACTGGGTACACGAGTGCTTATGTCAGTGTAATGTTTGTCACTCAGGGGTGGGGAGGTGAAATGTTTTGCCAACACAGGCAATAGTGTAGACATAGCTTAACTTTTACCCCAAGAATATTTAAAAAATAAATACACTATTCCTTAAATATTACTATACATGCATCTCACAATGATTATGAATCTTGACTAGTCACAGTCTAGAGATGATCTAATCAAACCACGAGGTACAGCGATGGGTGGTAAATAAGTAGCATCACAGGGTGGTAACCTGACAATGCCAGGAGTGATGTGTAACTTGTTGGTATCTGTATATAAAGTGGTGTCTTGGGGGGATAGTCTTTGTCCAACTGGGGAGGGCAGTGGGGATCTCCCACTGGTTGAGCTGAGTCTATTGTTATAAGTACATAAATGTGGTGATTTGGTAGAGTCTACTAACCATTATTATTGTACTTCACTTAACTATAAACCTGACTGGGCACCTTCGAACCTCATCTGATTTGTGGTCTTTGGGGTCTGCCGTGGTGACTAAGTGCGTAAGTCAACACAGCACACACCATTGAGTACACACACAAGCAGCCTTTTGGTTATCATCATTGACAGAGCAGGAACCCATGGGGACAACCCCGCCAGACTGACAACATCGTCCATGTTACACTTTATCGATGATACCTTCTAAAACTTGTGTCTGGTGTAGTGAGTTTTAGGGATGTTAAATATCGGTTAATCGACTAGTTGAGTAACCTCATGAATTCTTATCGGTGAGTTGACTATTCTATAGTTCCTGGGGGTAAGGCCAACAGCCAGTGCACCTCACTCCCAAGGATCCCCCTGCCACTCCCTGCTGCTGTCTCTGTATTGGAACTGAACTGGGCTGTCTACCTGTCCAGCTCCTAATACACTTTAAATGCAGAGCCACGGCAGGGGTAGGTCCTGGACCTGGCGTGAGCTAGGATTGAGCCGGGCTGCTATCCAGACTGCTAAAAAATTTACCGGCGGGGGAGGAGGGGATGTGGAGGAATACATGTAGTCTATAGCATTAACCTATAAGCTTTTGCTTATTGATTACTTGGTTAATCAACTACACTATTACATCCTTAGTGAGTTTATCTATCCTGAGATGTGAGGAGCTGGCAAAGAACAGGGGACCTTTTGCCAAAGAGTCTCTGAGCCACAGAGTCTAAACAGAACAAAGACTGTCCCTGCCCTCAAAGAGTTTACAAATTAAGTATACTCTGAGGGTACGTCTAGACTACATGCCTCCGTCGACGGAGGCATGTAGATTAGCCAGATCGGCAGAGGGAAATGAAGCCGCGATTAAAATAATTAAATTTATGCCTCCTCCCACGAGGCATAACGGGGCGGTCGACAAAAGGGTTTTCTGGCGACAGGGGAACGTCCAGACTGCCCCGATCTGCCGACAAACAGCTGATCGGCAGATCGGGGCAGCCATTTAAATTTAAATGAAGCCGCGATTATTTTAATCGCGGCTTCATTTCCCTCTGCCGATCTGGCTAATCTACATGCCTCCGTCGACGGAGGCATGTAGTCTAGACGTACCCTATGAGACAACAGATTGGGAGAGCAGGAGGTAACAATGATTGGCCTGATTAGAAGTGGTTACAGCCCATCAGCTGCCTAACCCTTTTTGAACTGCGTAGGCATTGCGACACAGGTGAATTTATGGGAGAGACTTAAAGGACAATGTGATGGTCTTGAGGATTTTGATGGGGCTCCTATACGTTACGGTGGCAGGGGAGAATGCACAAAGGTGCTAGCTGGGAAACGTGACAAATGGGAAATCAAGACTAGCATTGTTGGCAAAGCTGAGGAAGGGTTGGAGTCTCAATACAACATAAAATAGATACAACAGTGATAGAAAGGCCTCCCATAGAGCTTTAAAGACACTGACAGAGAGACTATTTTATTCTGAAATAACAAAGAGCATGTCTACACAGCAAGCCGTTTTTTTAAAAATAATGTCGAGCTGGAGGACTTCTTACTCCGACTCCTGTAACCCTCATTTCACGAAGAGTAAGGGAAGTGGAAGGAAGAGTGTTCTTCCTTCAGCTTCCCACTGTGTAGACAGTGTCAAAAGTTGAGTTAAGCTATTTCAACTTCAGCTATGCAATTGACATACCTGAAGTTGCGTAGCTTAATTCAACTTTAGCCCTGCTGTGTAGATGTACCTTCAGTGATCTACTGTCTGCACTAGCTCCCCACAGAATGCAGAATCTAGTCCGGTGCTATCCTGATATTCAAAGAGCTCCATGGGATTGGCTCTGTTACCCCAGAGACCGCCTCCTCCTGAGGGTATGACTACACAGCAGGACTAAAGTTGGAATTGCGCAGCTGAGGTTGAAATAGCTTAACTCAATTTTTGGCACTGTCTACACAGCAGGAAGTCAAAGGAAGAACACACTCCTTTTGACTTCCCTTACTCCTCGTAAAATGAAGGTTACCATGAGTTGGAGTAAGAAGTCCTCCAGCTCAGCATTATTTTGAAATAAAGGTTTGTAGTGTTGACGCACTCTTTGTTATTTCAGAATAACTGACATTATTCTGAAATACCACTGCTGGGTAAATGTACCCTTACTGACCTTTCAGAACAGTTCCTTCCATCAGAACAATAAAGGTGTCAGTCAATAAGGAGAGGCTTGTTAAATGAGAGGCTTCTGAGGAGCTGACCCTATGTTATATGACTCACTCTTGCAAGAGATAAGAAAGATCACCGCCATTGGAACTAAAGGCAAAAGTCATTTTTTCCACTTAGCTTTATGCCAATAAATTCTTCTACATAGCTATTCATTCATATAAAGTAACATACAACATCTCCTTCCCATTGTAAACCTGCCAAGCTATTTCTCCTACATGCTGTGAAGGGACAGAGATTGGAATTTCTAACCTTTTAAAATGTAGGAGCTGCACAGAGACCATGGAGAGATTGACAAACGTAAAATAGAACAAATGGTTCTCAAGATGTCTAGCAGTACCTGGCCATAGTACATGTGCTATCAACGATTGCTTTACATAGGAGGAGTATGGGGGCAGTATTTGTTAAAAGTTAAAATTATCAGTCCTTCATTTCTTGTTTTTCCCCCTCTTTCATCAGTGGCTTGGGTACAATTGACTAGTGATCATAAACAACAAGATTACAGGAGAACCTCAGAGTAACAACCACCACAGTTACAAACTAAACGATTAAAAACACACATTATTTGGAACCAGGAGGATTCAATCAGACAACAGCAGACACAACCAAGCAAGCAACCAACCAACAAAAAAGCAGACAGCACAATACTGAGTTAAATGTAAATACTTACAAAAAATAGTGAAAGCAGCTTTTTCTTCTGCATAGTACATTTTCAAAGCTGTATTAAGTCAATGTTCAGATGTAAATGTTGAAACAGCACCCATAATATTTTGTTCATAATTACAAACATTCCCAACAGGTTCATAACAGTGACAGTCTACTGTACTTTGGATCTCTGCAGGACCTCCCAGTCAAGCATCTTAAACATGAATGAACCTCCATTTTACAGAAGGTTAGACTGACGCAAAGTAGTAAAATGACTCACCGAAGGCAATGTGGCAGATCTGCAGAAGATGCAATATAGAACCCAGATATCCAGGTGCCCAGTGAACTGATCTAATCACAGCTTGACTTTCTATCCCCCAGGGGGGCTGACAGCTTCATTGGGCTCCTGGGCAAGGTTGGGGGTGGGGCTCCATGAAAGGGTGGGGCCTCCAGTGGAATCATAGAAACATAGAACACTAGAACTGGAAGGGACCTTGAAAAGTCATCAAGTCCAGTCCCCTGCCTTCATGGCAGGACCAAGCACCATTTAGAACATCCCCAATTGGTGTCTGTCTAACCTGCTCTTAAATTTCTCCAGAGATGGAGATTTCACAACCTCCCTTGGCAATTTATTCCAGTGTTTGACCACCCTGACAGTCCTCAGCACTGCCCGGCATGTGGTGTTGGGCCCCCTCAGCCCTTAGCGCTGTCCAGAGCATGCAGGGTGGTGCTCCAGTGGTGACTTAAAAGGCCTGGGGCTCTGGCTGTTACTGCTGCCACAGCGGTGGCTGGGAGCCTGGAGCCCCTTTGAATCGCCAGGCCCTGGGGCAACTGCTCCCTTTCCCCCCTTCCCATCAGTGGGCCTGCTATCCACCAGTATATCCAGCCCCGACGAGCCATTTGTAAGTGATTCATTTGATCACTGGATATCCAACTCATTTTGTGGGCAGCCGCTAGACAATTTGACTTGCCCACTTTCACAAAACAGTACTCTCTTCAGAACAGGGCTACTCAACTTTGGAAGCCCCGGGGGCCACAATGACACTCACAGCACATGCCAAGGGCCGCAACTTAAGTGTGGTTGCATATACATGTAAATATATATGCAAATAGCTTCTTTCACACTGACAGGTATGAATACAAAGCACTTCCCACAATGCCCCTGCACTCCCGGCATCTCCTCCCTGAGGGTTAGAAATGCCGACACCCTGTACCCGTCTGTTCCAGCCAGCCCGTCCGCTTGCATCTTTCAATGCTCACCCCGCCTGGGAGATGCCTCGCTGTTGTGGAGCGTGTTCCCAATGGAGGCCATGTTCAAAGGATCCCACCTGAGGGCTGCATGTTGAGCCCTGCGTAAACCCAAACCGCCCTGTGAGCTGCAAACAAATGGGCCACGGGCTGCATGTGGCCCACGGGCTGCATGTTGAGTAGTCCTGCTTTAGAAGGTACACTAAATAAAACTAATTTTTAAGCAGATTCAATTATTTGAAAAGCAAGAGAAATGGTTATTAGCACTGGCACAGGATAAGTCTCCTGCTAAAACCTGGAAAGATGAAATTAGGGTCCTTTTAAATTCACTTGTTTTGGATTAATTGGATTAATAAATACCTGAGACAGAACATGAGAGAAGTTATGGGTACTAATCGGTTTGTATGGTAAAATAAGTCTTTAGATAAAAACACCAAAGCATTGTCCAATGTTTCAGTTTCCATCCATATATTGTGGAAACGACGCATAAAAAAATCACAAGCTGTACCAGAAACGAGGGATATTTTTTCTCTCTCACTGAGGGCAGTGGAAACTCTGCTTAATGTACTATGCACAAATATGGACATGAAGCTGGGAAGTTGCACCGCTACCAACTCTTACAGATACAAACAAGCATGCACACAGAGGCCAAAGCAACACTCAATGATATTTTGACTGCATTGCAACAGGTTCCTATGATAAAATGTGGCCGGTATCCAACCAATTAGCCCATCAAGCCAAGAAAGATTTCCATTAGCTGATCTTGAATGATTGGAGGCTGGTAGCCATTATTAAAACATTACATTATTCTGTTTCTCTGAAAAATGACCAAGACTTGCCACTGTTAGGAAGGAACCATATCTTCATGATGCATGTCTAGACTGATTTGTTGCTTTTCACTGTGACTTCTTGTCATAGTATTAAAGCCAGCGTGAGAACTTTGACTGCTGCTGACCAAGGCAATCTCTGTGTAGTCTTCAAAGACAAAAGAATTTGCCAACCACTGAGTCAGATTAGACAGCCTGCCAGGAATTTGCTGCATGCCACAGGATATAGTTTGGAGTCACATTATAAAAACAGCCTTGATACAGAAGCTCTGAAGAAAATGTCTGCAACTCTGAGCCCATCTAAACTCAATGAATGCTTGCAACTCTTTTCTTTAAGGATAAATGTGGTCAGATTTCAAAGCATTTAACCTGCTTTCTATACACACTGCTGTTTTTTTAGCACAGTGTCACATTTATTAGGAAGTGGATAGCGGACTACATACTGTGTTTTAAGGAACGTGACATTATGTGGAGAGACACAATTGTCTGATGCAGCATCAGCAGCAGCTTCATCATTAAAAGGGAGTTTTAATGTAAATCAGAGGCTGATTTGGTGATTACAGGCACATAGTGATGGTATCCACGTATCTCACATTACAATCAGACTAATATTTCTACTGAAAACAATATGAAAGAATACCCTAGGAAATAAGAAATTATTATGTCTGATGCACCACTAGGTGTCACCACTTCTTCATTTTTAAGAAGCTGTTGTGTATTTCTGTGCCTGGGAGTGAAAAAAAATGTTCAAGGTGAAGGCAGGAAGCCAGTGCACTATCCAGATTCCTAGTACATCCCCAAACAAAAAAATCAATGTATTTTGGTTGGTAGATAGCATCATCAGAGAAAAATGAGGAATCACTTCCAGTAACTTCTCTGTGCATTCTTGCCATCTGAGACCGTACTGAAGCACTAAAATCTTCATAATCACAGGTAGTTAGAAAGTCTTAGTATGGCTGGCATACCGAGGAGATCTGTCTGTACCAATGTACTTCACTGTATCGGAAAGAAGCCCAAATATGAGGAGGGTTACAGCTACTCTACGTCAAAGGGTTACTTCCTTTACTTAGGAACAGCTGAGTCTTATTTTTGAAATGCCTCTCAAAGTTGCTGCTCTCTGTGAAATTCAATGAATGTGAGTGCTGCCATTTTGGTAGCTTTGGATTTTTACTTACCCAGAGAACAAGTACAGGCCAGGCTGTGACAATGCACGCTGCCCCATCCCTACCCAGGCAGAACCACCTCAAGGGATGGGGGCACTGCTCCAGTTGCCTAAGCCAGTCATTTCCTTGGTCTTTCTACGGAGACTGCCAAAGAGGCTGACAAGTTGTGCCAGGGGTGTAGTGGTTTTAAGAATGGACTGGATTGAGATCTCCAACTCATTTCACATAGATCACCCAACAACCACTAGACAGCACCATTTTTGGTCACTGCTGCAGTGGGCCAGAGGCAAGCCAACAAGATAGAGATGAAAGATGCTAGAATATGGAGCCTCTAAGGGTATGTCTACACTGCCACCCTAGTTCAAACTAGGGTGGCTAATGTAGGCATTCAAAGTTGCAAATGAAGCCCGGGATTTAAACATCCCGGGCTTCATTTGCATCTTGCCGGGCGCCGCCATTTTTAAATCCTTCCTCATGGAATGAGGTGTACCAGTAGTTCGAATTAGAGATCCTAATTCGAACTACCTACTCCGTGCCGCGTGTAGTCGCAGGCACAGAGTCTGCACTAAGTAGGATTTAAAAATGGTGGCGCCCGGCAAGATGCAAATGAAGCCTGGGATATTTAAATCCCGGGCTTCATTTGCAACTTCGAATGCCTACGTTAGCCACCCTAGTTCGAACTAGGGTGGCAGTGTAGACATACCCTTAGAGCTTAGGGCTGTGTCTACATTGGCAAGATTTTGCGCATTCTGCCTGTCTACACTGGCTGCGAGTATTTGCGTAAGAACACTGATGTTTTAATGTATAAAATTAGTGCTTCTTGCACAAATACTCTGACACGCCGCTCAGGGATAAGTCCTCTTGCGCAAGTGTTCTTGCACAAGAGGCCAGTGTAGACAGGTAACATCAGTTTCTTGCGCAAGAAAACCCGATGGCTAAAATGGCCATTGGAGCTTTCTTGCACAATAGAGCATCTACATGGGCACGGCTGCTTTTGTGCAACAGCAAATCTTTTGCGCAAAGGCACATGCCAATATAGACACTCTCTTGAGCAAATACTTTTAACGGAAAAACTCTTCCATTAAAAGTATTTGCGCAAAATCATGCCAGTGTAGACACAGCCTAGTAGTAATAATAATAATAATAATAATAATAATAAAAATAAATAGTAATGAGAATAATGAGAATAATAAAAACTCTCACAAACTATGTGGCCTTGCCAAGCACACACGAGCATGGGTTTCCTCTTCTCTTTGTTTCATGTGATTCTGCGAAGCAGGGGCTGCCTACATTGGAGAGACCACTGGGAAGTGGTAGAAAAACAGCACTGGCAGGATGGGCTGCTTCTGGGCGGTTTGGAGGAGCTTGGCAGCAAGAAGAGGTTGAACTGGTTGCCCAGCAAGGGAAATTTCTTTTTTTTTTGCTTTGATCCCATGGCGGAGCGCACAGTTGGTGGATGATTTAGCGCTTATTCTCTGAGCCAGCCAGCCCTGGCAGCAGTCCGCTTTCAACGGACCTCCTAAATAGTTAAGCCTGGTATCAGCTCTTCTTCCCATATGAGGCCTTCCCCTGCCAGAACAATATAGGGGGTCAGGGGGTCAGCTCCTCAGTCACCTGTACTATATCTCAGCGCTGTGGGGTTATTAATACTCCCAAAAAAGCTGGCACTTTTTCCTAATAACCACCTTTTTTTTCCAGGACATTCTACAAAGGTGTTGCGAGGCCTCAAAAAGCAGGCTCACATAGAACAGATGTAACGGGTGTTTTTATTGTAATGTGTCCGGAGTTTCCATCTTCATATTCTATAAGTCTGAAATTTGAGAACCAGGGTTTGCATAAGAGTTAAAGCCTACGGTTTCCTCTCTTATACGTGCTAAAGCCATGTCACTGGGGTGGTCCTGGCATAGCCCTTCCAGACACAGATGATAAAGATGATTTTTTGTAAGTACAGAACCTGACCAATTTGATTCACATGACAAATATGTAATTAAACCACTGCAAAAATTATGAATGATTACTACTCCAGAGAGGTGAGGCAGCAGAGAAACTCTATTCCATTAAAATTCAACCTTAGAAGTTAGTCTTAAAGGATTTCCTAAATTTTTAAAATTAAAAACTTTCAAGACTTTTTAATCTATTATAACAAATATTTTTCTTTATATTTTCTAATGCATTTGGTTTGTACATTTGACAGCACTTTGTATCTAGTTCAGTCCACTTTTGCTGCTATAAAGTCAATTTCCTCTCTTGTTTGTATGAGCCTTTTTACACAGCAACAAGGGAGATTTTTTTCTTTTAAAGCTGGAAAATGTGATGGTAAAACCACAAAAAATAACAGGAGGATTAGAAGCAATTTTTGGATTTAAAATAATTTTAACTTATTTTTAAAAAATGGCTTATTTACCAGATGACTGGATGATAGCTAAAAGACTCCAGAGGTGATCCTGGCACTTTCAAGAAAAAATTGTTGAAACAGAAGAATAGAATTATCAGAGATGGAAACAAACATGATTTGTGGGAGAAGAGTCAACACTGCTTTTGTAAAAGGAAATATTGCCTCATCAGTGTATTAGAATTTTTTGAGGGAGTCAGCATACATGTAGACAAGGGTAATCTTTTGGGTAGAGTGTACTTGGATTTTGAGGAGCCTTCAAAAAAGTCCCTTACCAAAGGCTCTTAAGCAAAGTAAGCAATCATGGGATAAAAGGGAAAGTCTTTTCATGGGCTGGTAACTGCTTGAAAGACAAGAAATAAAGGAAAGAAATGGTCAGTTTTCAGAATGGAGAAAGGTAGATAGCAGTGTTCCCCAGAAATATGTGCTAGGACCAATCCTATTTAACATATTAATAAATGATGGGGGAAATGAGTAAAAAATGAGATGGCAAAGTTTGCAGAGGATACAAAATTACTCAAGATAGGTAAGTCTAAAGCAGACGGTGAGGAGTTACAAAGGGATCTCACAAAACTGGGTGACTGGGAAACAAAATGGCAGATGAAATTCAATATTGATAAATGTGAAGTAATGCAGATTGGGAAAAAATATCCCAAACATACATACAATAGGATGGCTTTTAAATTAGTGGTTACCACTCAATATAAAGAGATCTTGGAGTCATTTTGAATAGTTCTCTGATAGTCAATATGCAGTGGCAGTCAAAAAAAAGCGAACAAAATGTGAGAAACCATTAGGCAAAGGATAGCTGATGCCACTATTTAAATCTAAGATATGACCGCACCATGAATACTGCATGAAGTTCTGGTTGCTGCATCTCATAAAAAGGTACAAAAAAGGGCATCAAAAATTAACAAGGTTATGGAACAGCTTCCATGTAAAAAGAAATGAAAAAGACTGGGATTGTTGATATTAGAAAAGAGACACTTAAGGGTGGCTATGACAGAGATTTAAAAAATTATGAATGATGAGGAGAAAGTGAATAAGAACACACTATTTACTCCTTCATGTACAGGCAGTCCCCGGGTTACGTACAAGATAGGGACTGTAAGTTTGTTCTTAAGTTGAATCTGTATGTAAGTCGGAACTGGCGTCCAGATTCAGCTGCTGCTGAAACTGACCGCCAGTTCTGACTTACATACAGATTCAACTTAAGAACCCCAAGCTTCCCCAGGTCAGCTGCTGCTGAAACTGATGAGCGCTGATTCCAGGAAGCCTGGGGCAGAGCAACTCTGCCTCGGGCTTCCTGTAGTCAGCGCTGGTCAGTTTCAGCAGCGGCTGACTTGGGGACGCCTGGGGCAGAGCAGCTGGGGTGCTGCTGGGTTGCTCCAGTAGTGCGGCTCCTCGCTCCTCGGCGCTACTGGACCAACCCAGCAGCCCCAGCTGCTCTGCCCCAGGCGTCCTGATTCAGCCACTGCTGAAACTGACCAGCAGCAGCTGAATCAGGACCTGGGGCAGAGCAGCTGGGGTGCTGCCGGGTTGGTCCAGTAGTGCCCAGAGCGGGTGCTGCAGGACCAATTGGCAGTGCCCCAGCTGCTCTGCTCCAGGGTCCAAAACAAAAGCCTGGTCTGCTGGGGGGGGCACACTATCTGCGCCCCCCCCCCCAGCAGACCAGGGACACGGGGAGCAGAGCAGCAGCGGCAGCGGGGTGCCGCGCCTCTGAGGCTTTGCTCTGGCAATGTCTCAGAGGCGCGGCACCCCCCCCCCCCCACGGCTGTGGCTTCAGTCCCGGTGCCTGTGGTCTGCTGGGGACCGTCCCCAGCAGACCACAGGCACCGGGACTCAAGCGGCAGCAGCGGCGGTTCCCGCGCTTCTGAGGCTTTGCTCTGGCAAAACCTCAGAAGCGCGGGAACCCGCCCGGTGCCCCTGGTCTGCTGGAGACGGTCTCCAGCAGACCAGGGGCACTGGAGCAGCTTACGAACGGGGCTTTCTCGCCCCGGAGCTCACAGGCAGCAATCCGCTACCTCGACCTCCGGGGCGAGAAAGCCCCGTTCGTAAGTGCGAATCCGACATAAGTCGGATCCGCGTAAGTCGGGGACTGCCTGTAATAACACAACAAGGAAATTAGTAGGCAGCACATTTACAACAAACAAAAGGAAGCATTTTCTTCACACAAAGCTCAGTTGAACAGTATGTGGTACTTGTTACCAAGGGATACTGTGAAGACCAAAAGTTTCACTGGATTTAAAAAATAATTAGGTAAGTTCTTGAAGGACAGGTTCATCAATAGCTATTAGCCAAGATGATCAGGGATGCAACTTCTGACAGCCAGAAATGGGGACTGCACAAAAGGAGATGGATTTCTTCATAATTGCTCACAATACCACCTAACTTTTAGGCATATGGAAAAATCACAGGAACACATTGTGATTTAAAATGCCTGTGTGAGGCACCTAGATTCCCTGTATGATGAACAGGGAGAAATGAGGGCATGTCTACATTAGGAAATTATTTCAAAATAACTAAATTCAAAAAAATAACTCCCAAAATAACTATTTCAAACTAAGCTTATCCCCCAAGGGAAGCAGGAATTAATATATCAAAATAAACAGCCCCTGATTTAGAAATAACACGTTTGGTAGTGTGGACGCTCCGCTTGTTATTTCAGAATAACTCCTTCATGTTGATCAGTGTTCCGTTAGATAGGCATCTAACTCCCCCCAAAATGGCAGGAGAAGGGGAAAGCAGTGGTACCCAAGCTATAAGCATTAGTTGGTTGTTAGGATATTAACCTGGGATTTGGAGGACCCTGGTTCAATTCTCACCCTGCTCTTAAGGAGAGACAGGATGAGTAAGGGTCTCTCTTATCTGGTGTGGATAAATCTTTAAAAAGTCATTGGGCCAGAAAGAGAGAGAAAGAGTTTAGGCACCAGAGTTTGGGGGAGTTTTGTGGATCACAATGGAGCCTAAAACGGGGATTTAGTTGCCTAAACCTCAAACTGAGGTATCTAGTTCAGCTACGTCAATTGTATACCTGAAGTTGAAATAGCTTAATTAGGCTTTGGTGCAGTCTTCACAGCAAGAAGTCAAAGGAAGAACACTCTTCCTTCAACTTCCCTTACTCCTTGTGAAATGCAGGTTACAGGAGTCAGAGTAAGAAGTCCTCCAGCTTGACATTATGTCGAAATAATGGCTTGCTGTGCAGATGCGCACATTGTTATTTTCAAATAACATCAGTTATTCTGAAATAACACTGCTGTATAGATGTACCCAATCAGAGGTCTTTAGCCAGAGACCTGTGGAGACAGTAAAATACACATTCTGGAATGATCAGATGACAAGTTTGCATTGGTCATACCAGACAGTCACTGGCCAATTACTCATCTCAGTGACACACCATTAATTACTTTAAGTACTCCACGATGGCTGTCCTTTGTGGGACACATGTCAGAGGAACTGTGAAGAAATCTGAGGCTGGCACTCCACAATCAAATGGTTCAATGAATTTAATAGAAACAGCAATGTAACATGAATGAATAACATTTCTTTAAAAATGTAATTAGTTTAGAAAAATATATAAGCACAGTCCTGAATTGATCTTTTCAAACCCATTCTCCCTAAAACCTTGATGCAGAGGGCCACAGGAGGTGACCTTTCACTGATGATACTACTCAAATTTTTGGAACAAAATTGTCAAACTTGCATGATCTTAAATAAGTTTTCTGATTTTCATAGGTGCTGTTCCCCTTGATTTCCACTTCAATTGCAAGTTTTCAGTGCTTCTAATAGTCAATACTCTTATTTAGGTGCTTAAATATGGCATTAGGTACCTAAATCCTGATCTGTTAGTCTTGCTTCTTTATAATGAAAGAAGTCCAGGTATAGTTTTTCCCATTCAACTTTCTGTTTCCCTTTTCCTCCTCTTACAAGTTACACCACAAATAGGTTGGTAACTGCCTTTTATGATATAGTAGCTGACTATATCAGATTGTCTTTAGGCAGATCAATTTGCCAAGGTAATGTACTGGTTGATGGATGTCCACTCAGTAATAGGTAGTGCTCAGTTTGTTTCAGACCCTTTTCAGAAGCATGTGTTTGGGGATATATGGCAGCACATTGAGCTTATTATACAATGAATAACTTTCAGCCGCTGGCTGGGGGAATTACATTCTGTTATCATTATTTCCAATTCATCATGTCGTAGAGGAAACCCCTCTCATATACTGATTTCATGCAAATTTCAAGATTCTCAGAAGAAAAACTCATGTGTCTGCCAGTCAGGCAGTACTGGAAAAGATCTGCCTGCTGTTTCTTTCCCTTCATGGCACAGATACAATTGGTGAATACCTGGGAGAACTAGGACTCTTTACCGTGCTTTTCTCCTCCTTATGAAGTGTTATGGGCAGGGACTTGGCCACAGCACACATGCTGTATGTATAGCCTTCACTGCATTATTTCCCTTCACATTCTTCCAACAGGGGAAGATTAGCACGTGTACACGCATAGCTTTGGGGTATATTTTGTTCCTCTAAGGAGGCTACCTAAACCAATTTTTCCTCCTGAGGGAAGAATCTGCACCTCTGCATGTGGGCTTGGGCAGAGAGAAGAGGAGACCAATGCTGGAATGCCTCAGTTAGGAGTCTGTGGGAGTGAAATCACAGTCTGGAGAAAGAATGCTTTGGAGCAGGTATCGTATTTGGAAGTAGAGAACCCAGGGGCAGGAAAGTGCATTCTTTTATTTCTCAGTACTATGAAAGTTTTGCAATATCTCTTTTTACCTCTATCAAAAGGGAAGGAGATTAGAATGAAATCCATGAACTACACTAAAATGTGAGAGACGGGGGAACCTGAGTCATACTGAACGGCAGGCTCTTGCAAACACTGGTTGAAATCCCAACTCACTCCATGTCTCTTGTAAATCTATCTGGTTATGGAAAAGTCTTTTAATTTTAACTCAGATTATGCATTGAAAAGGCAGAGTTAATATTATGGAAGGAACAGGAGGTATGGAAACTCCTACATGCTCCTCTTATATTTTCACTGCATGATTTCATTGACAATTGGGAATCCTTGATGCTACTTGAGTGCCAAATGGGTTAAATGAGGTCAACTGTCTATTGAGTAGATTTTTTTTTCATCAGATGCTGGCAGCAAGAGCTGATTCTTAGTAGACATTAGTTCCTAGTTTTTTGGCTCAAGCTCACAAATGTGGCGGCCAGGCTGCTTTGGCATTCTTTTATCAAGAGCATTATTCAGCGTTGTAATTTATTTAAGCTCCTGTGCTCTTCATGTCTTGACTGGAATAAAATAAAATCCCATTGATGTCACAGTTCTGAAAACCACCAGGAAAAAAATGTCTGTGTGAAGGGGACGGGAGAGTGAGGAGTAAGAAGGGAAGTGTTAAAGAAATTTAGTGGATGAAAGAATGAAGGAAAGATAATTTCACAGTCCAGTTTTGCAAAGAGGAAAATGCCTGTCTGGTCTGAGACTGTGGATGTGCAATTAGGTGTTACCCATTCCAGAGAGAGCAGGACAAATACCGTATCAAGTATAGTCAGTGCTCTGGATAATAAATTAATAAAATAACATCAACAATAATAAACAGGATGAGTGGGTCATTGGGTTCAATAGCCAGTCAATGTTAGTCAATGTTATGGGACTTTGTGTGTATATACTAGAGTGAGGGAGGGAGGTGGAATGTGCATTTCTGCAAAAATGTGCCCTGTGTAGATAAAAAATGGCACCTCTGGATTAGGTTGTAGCTCCTGTTACTTTTACATTTTCTCCAGAATCACATGGAACTGGTCTGCACTTGTGACCCAGTCCTACACCACGGAAGTCAAATGGGAGTTTTATCACTGATTTCAGTAGGCATATGACCGAGCCCTGGAGAATCTTAATGTTGGACTTGGTGGGCTGTTAACACAAAACTCTCATTTGACTGTCCCTAGGGCCCCCCCAAAAAAAGTTTTTTGAGAGAGAACCTCAGGGCATGTTTACACAAGGAAATTATTCTGAAATAACTTATTTTGAAATAATAACTCCTGAAATAATAATTTTGAAATAGCGTGTCCACACTACAAGAAAGCCTCAAAAGTAGTCCCTTAATATGGACGTGCTACCTTGACTTAGAGCTCCACGAAGCACTGGGCAGTAGTTATTTCAAAATAGCAACAGTGGAACAACCACACTACTGTTATTTCAAAATAAGTGTTATTCCTTGTGGAAAGCAGGAGTTATTAATTAGAAATAACCAGCCCCTTATTTTGAAATAACAGGCTTGGTAGTGTGGATGTTCTGCTTGTTATTTTGAAATAAGGAGAGTAATTTCGAAATAGCTCCCTGGTGTAGACCAAGGCTCAAGGTCATCCTTAAATGTTCTTTTTCTGCAGGCAGGAGCTTTCTTTAACCATGAGCAAGATAAGCAACTTCCAGATGCTGTAAATCTACGCCTTGATCCTGCAAGGTGCTGAGGTTTCTAGCCCAATCCTGTGAAACACTGAAACATGTGCTTGAGTATGTGAATGGTCTTGCTGAAGGCTGGGACTCTTTCCATTCTTAAAGTTAAGCACATGCTGTGATGTTATCTGATTATAATATGACCATAAAAAACATTGTTGATACCACTGTTAGATAACTGCAACAAATCTTATGCTAACTATGACAGGAGGCCAGAAAAGATGAAGCATCCTGCTGACTAAACTACCATGGCCATGGTTCTAGAGGAGCCAGCTGAAGTCACTCAGCTAGGGAGAACTGTAAAAATGGGTAAGTCACACCCCAAAGCTGGTGGTTATTCTAATACTTAGATTTACCAACCCAGCATAAAACAACCTGGCTGTGTCTAGACTGGCATGATTTTGTGGAAATACTTTTAACGGAAAAGTTTTTCTGTTAAAAGTATTTGCGCAAAAGAGCGTCTAGATTGGCAAGTGCCTTTGCGCAAAAGATTTGCTTTTGTGCAAAAGCATCTGTGCCCAGTATAGACACGGTTTTACGCAAGAAAGCTCTGGAGGCCATTTTCGCCATCGGGGCTTTCTTACGCAAAAAATTCCTGTCCCTGTCTACACTGGCCCTCTTGCGCAAGAACACTTGTGCAAGAGGGCTTTTTCCCTAGCAGGAGCATCAGAGTTCTTGCGCAAGAACACTGACAATCTTACATTAGATCGTCAGTGTTCTTGCGCAAATTCTCGCGGCCAGTTTAGACAGCTGGCAAGATTTTGCGCAAAAGCGGCCGCTTTTGTGCAAATCTTGCCAGTCTAGACACACCCCCTCTGTAATACTTTACTGCTTACCCAGAAGCCAACCACACAGTTTCCTTAAAGCAGCCCACCCTTAGGCCTCCACCAGAAACCCAAGCCAAATAAAGTTCTATCCGTTCCAAAGGATTGGACACATGACCTCCCAGGTCAATGAATATTTTAGGTCCCTTCCTCCCTTCCCTCCCCTTCCAGCTCCCTCCTCCCACGTTTCCCCTCCCCTCTCCCACCCTCACACCTCCCTCCCTCCACCCCACTTATGTTAAATAAAAAGAGATTTTTGTTGGCAAAACAGGTGTCTTTATTGGACATTAGGAAGGGGGGTTAGGGAGGGGAAATGAGAAAGGGGGGAGGGTGGAAGAAGGCCCCATTGGGGCATGCAGGGAGAGTTCAGTCCTCCTCCTCCTCCACCAGGAAGCTCTCCCGCAGGGCTTCCCGGATCTGAACAGCCCCCCGCTGGGCTTCCCGGATGGCGGCGGTGCGGGGCTGACTGTAGTGGCCAGCCATGCAGTCAGCCTCAGCCATCCAGGCTGGCAGGAAAGCCTCCCCCTTTCTCTCACACAAATTGTGGAGCACACAACATGCTGCCACTACAGGAGGTATATTGTGTTCGGCGAGGTCCAGACGGGTGAGGAGGCATCGAAAGCGGGCTTTCAGTCGCCCGAAGGCCCCCTTCACCACAATGCGGGCCCTGGTCAGCCTGGCATTGAAGGCCTGGCGGGACGGATTGAGGTGCCCCATGTAGGGCTTCATCAGCCACGGCTGTAGGGGGTAGGCCGCATCCCCCACCAGGCAGACGGGCATGTCCACGTCCCCGACCCTGATGTGGCGGTCGGGGAAGAAGGTCCCAGCCTGCAGCCTCCGGCACACGGAGGAGTTGCGGTACATCCGTGCGTCGTGTGCCTTGCCGGAACAGCCCACTTTAATGTCCGTGAACTGTCCTCGGTGGTCACACACGGCCTGCAGGATCACGGAGAAGTACCCCTTGCGGTTGACGTACCGGGAGGCCTGGTGTTCCGGGGCATGGATGGGGATGTGCGTCCCGTCGATGGCCCCCCTGCAGTTGGGGAAGCCCAGGGCGCCGAAGCCCCGGATGACGGCATCCGGGTTGGTGAGGTGGACCACCCTGCAGAGCAGCACCCGGTTGATGGCCTTGACCACCTGCAGAGAGACACAGCAAAGTGCGAATCAGTGGGGTGCCTGGGTGGCTGGGAGTGTTCGTGCCCTGGCAGTGCCCCGTGCCCCACTCCCGGAAGGAACCCCCCCCGGGCGGCGTGTAGTACGGCCGGGAGAGACCGGCCCCTCCGGTGTGGGGCACTTTCGCCTCCTTCCACCCCTTCCCCCGTTTTCCCTGGGGCGGCCCATCCCCTCCTTGCAGCCCCCCTCCCCCCTGGTCCAGTGGCCGACGAGTGCCGTACCTGCATGAGCACCGCTCCGACGGTGGATCTCCCCACACCGAACTGGTTCCCGACGGATCGGTAGCTGTCCGGCGTGGAGAGCTTCCAGAGGGCGATGGCCACACGCTTCTGGAGGGGGATGGCGGGCCTCATGCGAGTGTCCCTTCTGCGCAGGGCAGGGGTGAGCCACTCGCAGAGCTCCAGGAAGGTGTCCCTCTTCATCCTGAAATTCTGGGTCCACTGTCGGTCTTCCCAATGCTCCAGGACGATGCGGTCCCACCAGTCGCTGCTGGTGTCCCGCCGCCAGATGCGGCGGGGCACGTCGGCGTCCAGGCGCCGCCGCAGCTCCTCCATGGCCCCAGGGCAGCCAGGCGGAGAGGCAGGGGGCTGACGTGCACCAGGTGGTGCCAGGCAGCCTCCAGCCATTGCTGGCAGGCTTGCAGCAGCAAGTCCAGAAAGTGCATCAGAAGGTGCAGGGCGAGCTCTGGCTCCATGTTGCCACCTGCAGCGGCGTCCCCGAAGGGAAGCACCGACACAGACGGGCACAGAGACAAACGCTTTGCTGTCCCTCGGTGAGGTTGGCAAGCAAGCAGGAAAAGCTGAGAACCGGCTGTCCAAGGGGGTCCCTTTAAGCACGAGCCTCAGATAGCCTCAGACAGCAGCCACACAAAGCAACTACTGACCTGATGCCCTGCCAGAATCGGTTTCAGGGGCCCTTAAATGCGCCCCTGCGTCCAATCAGTGTGGACGCGCTAGTTCGAGTTAGCAAAATGCTAATTCGAACTAGTTTTTTAGTCTGGATGCGCTAGTTCGAAATAGCTTAGTTCGAATTAACTAATTCGAACTAAGTTAGTTCGAATTAGTGCAGTAGTGTAGACATACCCTTGGCTCCCTCAAAGAATTTTAATAGATTGGCAAGGTATGATTTCTCTTTACAAAGCTTACTTACTTATTTGTATTTGGAATAATAGAACAATGAGTTCCCCACTAGTGGGAGTGTCAGTGAAGACTAGGTGCAGGCATGATAGGCTCAGAATTAGAACAGGTTTGTGACCTCACTGCACTAGAACTTCCACTGTATCTACCACAGAGGATAATTTTACGCCTGAATGTTCCCGCTGTATTGCATGGCATAAGATTTAGTATGCTATGGACATGATCACAAATCAATATGCATCCAAAGCAATTCTAACGAAGTCAGTGGTGTGATATTGGATTAAATGTGATGCAAGATAAGAATTTGGCTCTTTTTTTTAAAAGGGAGACTGGGGCCATTGTACGGTAAAACAGAGATATCTTTTAACAGCATTGAAACATACTGGACTGGAAGAGTTTTAAGGAGTGGGGAATGGAAAAACGGGAAACATTTTTCTGAAAAATAGGGACTAGGTACCTTGTTAATAGTCCTAGATGGTTTACATGTGTGGTACACTATGTAATGGAAGCCTGGGAAAACTAAGAGCACTTGTCAAGATTGGGATTCCAGCTGTTAGCAGCTGGTGGAAGAAAGAACAGACTTTATTCAACACCTGGCCTGCAAATGTTCCCAAATTTTCACAGTTCTTACATTTAAATCAATTTACAGAATCACTGATTACAGTTTAGTTTGTAAAAAACAAAGGCTATAACACACTATAATGTAGAATGTATTGCTGGTTCAAAGACAAACTGATGTAACTAAGGGTATGCCTACACTACCCTCCTAATTCGAACTAGGAGGGTAATGTAGGCATACCGCACTTGCAAATGAAGCCCGGGATTTGAATTTCCCGGGCTTCATTTGCATAAACTGGGCGCCGCCATTTTTAAATCCCAGCTAGTTCGAACCCCGTGCATCGCGGCTACACGCGGCACAGAGTAGCTAGTTCGGATTAGGCTTCCTAATCTGAACTAGCTGTACTCCTCATTCCACAAGGCGTACAGCTAGTTTGGATTAGGAAGCCTAATCCGAACTAGCTACTCCGTGCTGCGTGTAGCCGTGCGGCACGGGGTTCGAACTAGCTGGGATTTAAAAATGGCGGCGCCCAGTTTATGCAAATGAAGCCCGGGAAATTCAAATCCCGGGCTTCATTTGCCAGTGCGGTATGCCTACATTACCCTCCTAGTTCGAATTAGGAAGGTAGTGTAGACATTCCCTAAATGATTGGTGCTGCACCTAGCTGGAGCAATACTCTGCTCTCAGCTACACTGGTTCTACTTCAATGATTTTACTGACCTGCACCAGTATAAGGGTTTGTCTAGACTACGTTTTTCTTTTAAAAGAAGATATGCAAATTCAGCACGAATTTGCATATCTTCTTCTGATCACTTTTTCGAAAGAGGCTTTTTCAAAAAAGCAAGCAGTCTAGATGTGGTTCTTTAGGAAAAAAAACCCTTTTTCAAAAGAATGCTGTAAACCTCATTTTTTAAGGAAGAAGGGTTCTTTCAAACAAGGGTGGGTTTTTTTGAAAGAACCGATTCTAGACTGCTTCCTTTTTCGAAAAAACCTCTTTTTCAAAAGCTATTGGAAGAAGATATGCAAATTTACGCTGAATTTGCATATCTTCTTTTAGATATGCATGTCTGTCTGTGTGTCTGTCAGGGTATGTCTACACTACAAAGTTAATTCGAACTAACGGACGTTAACTTTGATAGGCGCTACACTAGCGCTCCGCTAGTTCAAACTTAATTCGAACTAGCGGAGCGCTTAGTTCGAACTAGGTAAACCTCATTCCACGAGGACTACACCTAGTTCGAACTTACTAGTTCGAATTAAGGGGTGTGTAGCCCCTTAATTCGAACTAGTGGGAGGCTAGCCCTCCCCAGCTTTCCCTGGTGGCCACTCTGGCCAACACCAGGGAAACTCTATTGCCCCCCTCCCGGCCCCGGACCCATTAAAGGGGCACGGGCTGGCTACGGTGCCCGTGTCACGTGCAAGCCTGCCAGCACCCAGCTAGCAGACCCTGCACCTGGCATGGCTCGAGCCAGCCACCCGTTGCCCCCCAGCCCTCTGCCTCTTCTCGGGACCAGGCTGGCGGCTCCTGGGAGCTTGCCCGGGACCGCAAGAGGCGGGCACCCGCCTGGTCTAGTGTGGACATCGTGGACCTCGTCCACGACCTCCGCACTAGGCACAGAAAAGTGGCAGGAGAGCTGCCAACCTGGCCACCCAGGAGCAGGTGTGCATGAAAATCAAGGTGGTCCACTGAGACCCCCGACACTGAGCCCTGAGCTTACAATGGCCGTACTGGGTCAGACCAAAGGTCCATCTAGCCCAGTAGCCTGTCTGCCGACAGCGGCCAACCCTAGGGACCCTGGAGGGGATGGACCGAAGACAGTGACCAAGGCATTTGTCTCGTGCCATCCCTCTCCAGCCTTCCACAAACTTTGGGCAGGGACACCACTCCTATCTCCTGGCTAATACCACTCCATGGACCCAACCTCCATGACTTTATCTCACTTCTCTTTAAACTCTGTTCTAGTTGTAGCCTTCACAGCCTCCTGCAGCAAGGAGTTCCACAGGTTGACTCTTTGCTTTGTGAAGAACAACTTTCTGTTACTAGTTTGAAGCCTGCTACCCATTCCTTTCCTTTGATGTCCTCTAGTCCTTCTATTATGGGAACTAATGAAGAACTTTTCTTGATGCACCCTCTCCACCCCACTCATGCTTTTATAGACCTCTGTCCTATCCCCCCTCAGTCTCCTCTTTTCTAAACTGAAAAGTCCCAGTCTCTTTAGCCTCTCTTCATATGGGACCTGTCCCAAACCCCTCATCGTTGTAGTTGCCCTCCCCTCTCCCACCCTCTCTCTTCCCCTCTCCCACCTCCTTTTCCCAGTCTCCCCCAGTTTTGTTCAATAAAGAGAGATTCTATTTTTGAACACAATTGTCCTTTATTTTGTACATCAGGAAGGGGGCTAGGGAGGGGTAAGTGGAAGGAGGTGAGGGAGGAATGGGGCACGAGCCCCCGATGGGGAGGACTGGGCTGGCTCTGCGGGCTTCTGGGGGTGGAACTTCTCCTGCAGCCCCCCAATTGCCCCCTCTCCCCAGATGGCAGCCTGTGGCAAGTGCAGCCGGTCTGATGGCAGAGTGCTGTGATGTGCCCAGTGTGGGTAGTCCGGGCAATCCAAGCCAGGACTGCTTTGCAAGCGGGGCACCCCTGAGAACTGTCTGTCCGGGGTGGGGGTTGGGTCCCTTTAAGCACAGCCCTCGGCTAGCCTGAGACAGCAGCTCCACGCTCTAAGTCCTCATCTGATGCCCTGCCGGCACTGCTTCCGGCCAGCCTTAACCCCGCTTCAGGGTCCACTTAATGTGGACATGCTAGTTCGAATTAACAAAACGCTAATTCGAACTAGTTTTTTAGTCTGGATCCGTTAGTTCGAATTAGCTTAGTTAGCTAAGTTAGTTCGAATTAGCGCTGTAGTGTAGACATACCCTCTGTGAGTCTGTTTGCTCAAGAATGCCTTCTAACTGTAAGAGCTAGGGCCACCAAATTCGGTGTGCAGCTTCCACTTCTCCTAGCTTAAAGCAAGATCAGGGTTTGGTTGTGCCAGGAGAACCAGAAGCCCTGGAAAAGGGGCAGTTTTCCATCACTTGCAAAGGGAGGGCCTACTGTCCAGAGGAACGTGATATGAGAGTGTCCACTGGGGACAGTAAGCCCACAGAGGGGAGCTAACCTGCAGAGTGTCCACCGGAGACAGCCACACTGACAAAGGAGGTCCCAGCAGGGCTAGGGCTCCACCATCTTGCCTGCCAGCACACTGGTAATTAGCACCATGCCCCAAACCCTCTTCCCCCTCTCAGTCCTTAGCACAGTGCCAAAGGAGAGAGAGAGAACTGGCTTTGGGCAGGCTCAGGAGGTGTCTGGGGTGGGGAGAACAAGCCCTGGGTGGGCTTGGGGAGTGGACGGGGTGGGGAGAGGGAATAATAGGCCCCAGAGGTCTGTGGGTTGGCCTGGGAAGGGGGACAGAATAGGCCCTGGACAGCCTGGAGGGGTAACATGGGGGGGGGGGAGAGAATAGGACCTGGGCAAGCAGGGAGGGTGACTGGGGGGTAGTCTGAGGAGAGAGGAGAACAGGACTTGGGTGGGGCGTCAGAATATGCCCCTGACCCTCAACCTCCTGCACCGCTCCCCAAATGGGGTTAAAATGTTCATGTCTTCGCTGAGATTTCCTTCTATCCAATGGAAATCATTTTCAGTGTCAGCAATACTCAGCAGCAGCATACACATACTCCCAGCCAGCATTTCAGGAAGGTTCTACATATCATGATTGATTCTCTCTCCAACTTTCAGGATGAAGCTCTGGCTACTACAGGTCAAATCTCCCTTGTCCAGCACCCTCAGGACCTAAGTGGTCCCGAACCACAGAATTTGCAGGACAAGAGGAGGTCAAGGCTCCCTACCTGGGTGTAGGGTTCTGCTCCCGCCTGGGGCTGTGCTCCGAATCACCTGCCCCACTGCCTCCAGCCCCCTCCCGTACCCCACTGCACCAGCCCCAGCCAGGACTGTACTCCCAGTTGCCAGCTCTGCTGCCTCCAGCCCTGATCTGGGCTGCACCCCCCACACCGTGCTAGCCCTGACCGTCTGTGCTCCCTGCACTTCGCCTGTCCGGGCCAGGGCAGTGCTCCTGGCTACTGGCCCCACTTCCAGCCCAGCCCGGTCTGCGCTTCTGAACCTGGCCATGTGGGGCTCTCTTGTCCAGCAATATCCATGGTCCTACTGGATCATGGATGTTGCCGGACCAGAGAGTCCCAGATTTTAGAGGTTCAACCTGTAATTGTTTCTTGAATGAGCTGTCCCAACAGCACACAAGGAATAACTTGAAGCAGTTTGGCAATCAGCCCATTGTGCACCTAGAGTCATAGGCTGTCAGGTCAATAGGAACCGCACTAACTTTCTTTCCTGACTCAATTTTTATGTCTTGTGTGAGACAAAGTATTTGACTCTTGAGTACACTGTTCCTTCCAGAATCCATCTTGAACTCAAGGCAGCTGAAGATGGACCATATCATTAACCTATATTAGGATTCGTCTCTCCCTCAGTTTGTAGGTAACACACACAGAAAAATCAGTCAGTAGATCTTGTTGTCTGCCAATGGTTTCTCTGGTTTGAGAAGAGCTTTGACCTTTTCTCTGCACCAGATTTCTGGGATGGAGCAATTCTGGGTACAACAATTCAGAAATCAAAGCAGCTAGTTTTTGGTGATTGGCCCAAAGTGAGAGATGATTACCTAGGTGAGGAACCTTTGTAGGCTGCAACTAATGTAAAGCACCAGCAATGATGTATGTTGAGCTCTTGCTTGCTAAAAGGAACTATCAGGTTTGTATTCACACATGCACCAAGTCTGACACCTCTCCACAACCATTATTTTACTGTGTAGCTGAAAACTATCCCAATTAGGAGCTTTGCCACTGCACAGCAGCTGGGATTTGATGAAGTATGCTGTGACTATGTACTCGCTCTTTTCCAGGCTAAAATCTTCACTCAGTCTCTTAATAGTTTGCTATGCTTTGCAACTGGAATGCATGAAGTTCAATTTGGAAACAGTTTATTTCCCATTGTTCTTGCCTGACTTGATCTAGAAGGTGAGAATGATCTCTGCTTTTGTCAAAACCTCCTGTTCATGCATGGTGGATTTAAATTCCTGAGATAATCTAGTTGCATCAGATGACCACCCAAGAATGAACTATTGACAAAAACCCTAAGGTATAGATTTCTTTTCAGTGGCCAGAATTTTATCACAAAAGCTTGGTAAGCAACACTTGGTAGGCAGATATTGTTCTGAATTTTCAGTCTTTACCCATAAAAGAGATTCTGGCTTGGATCAGAACAACTCGGATACCTCCTTGACTCCCCGAATTTTATCCAAGATTTCTGGACGCCACTATTAGTGGGAATTGACTTGCCTACCTTGATCAGGCCTGATGTTGAGATTGAAGAAACACATCAAGCACTTTATGATGTGTGACCACTGGAGGCTAGTGTCCAGTTGCAAGATCCTCCTTTGCTATAGAACAGGGGTGGCCAACCTGTTACAGGCAAAGAGCCAAAATAGTTGTGCATATAGTGCAAATAGCTGGGGAGGAAAAGTTGTTGAGCAAAAAAAAAAAAGGGGCTGTCCCTTTAAGAAACGCGATTAAAGGCTTTTTGGCAACATCAGGCTCCCGCCGACCGACGCCATCTTGAAGACGCAAAAGCACAGGGAGCTGGGGGATGTGGGGGCAGCTTCATGAGCCAAAGGGGTGGCTTCGTGAGCTGCACTTTCGGGGGAGGGAGGGAAAGCCGCATGCGACTCGCAAGCTGCAGGTTGGCCATGGCTGCTATAGAAAGTGGGTGACTGGTTAGTATTATATAAAAACTGAAGCTTGATCACTGATGTCCAGTCCTCTACCCTTACTTCACCTCCTTCTTATCAGGATACCGCCTGTGGGAGTGGTGTGAATTAAAAGCATCACTAGACTAAAGGACTTGAGAAGATGGGTAAAACAGGAGCTATCCAACTGGAAGAAAGAGGTGTGTAGACATTGACAAGAGTTAGATCCTTCACTTGTATTGCCTGCCATTCAGTAACATCATTTGAATCTGATGATGACACTGGAGTTGCCAGAATACTTTCCTTGATGTAGGTGGCCATCCCATATTGCCTCTGGTGCTGGTTTGACATAACATCAAAGCCAGGAATTGATAACAGAGAATATTTCCTGATATAAGATAAGATGTGCTTTATGTTCCACAGGCAAATGGAGGAGGATATCCACTTGGTCACCAGAATTAGCTCGATAATAACATGTAACAATTTGACAGCTGATCCAAGGGCTAAGTGCCCTGATAGGAGTGCAACTGGACAGTGACTACTATGGCTTGTACACATTTTTCACTTGTTGGAATGGTCTTCAATTTTGCATAGTGCTGCCTTCAGCTTTGCTTTTTGCTACTGCGAGGGTTGTAGACTTTCTCACAGTAGAAGCCTCTCTTAGATATCTCATCAGGTGCTCACTAAGGATACAGATGATCATATTATAAAAGTCTGCACAATTTAATGTTAGTGTGAATTTATTTTGTCATAGTGAGTTGTCGCGTACTGGGTTTTGAGTGGTGCACAGAACAATGCCATCACTCCCTCTCCCCTCCATTTCTGACCCCTTGACTTAATTTGGAGCAGAAGTTATAGTAAAGGTTCTAATAATACCCACATATTACTGAGTCCTCAATGCCTTCCTTTATTAAAAAGGAATAACTCTCACACTATATTATTCTACAGTAACTGTTCAGACAAATTCTGCTCTCATTCTGAAACTGTGTAACTATGGAGTAATTCCATTTACTTTAAAAGACTCCTTTCATATGAAGATCTCCATATGTCAGAGCAGAATCTGACCATATATGCACATATGTCTACATTACAAGTGCCACTTAACTACCTCTGCAAACAAACACACATTACTCAAAATCTGGAGTGAAATTATTTAGTTATAGCAGTGATCTTAGAAAGCTTTATTAAACATTCATTTCAGCATTACTGGAGGCCTTTTAAATGATCTAAGATATTTCAGATAATATTCAAATTTAAATCTGGTTTATCATTACACATAAAATAATTTGAATGTTTCTACCTTCAATCATAGAAGGAAAGGAAACTAGTTAAATTCACACATATTTTGGATTCAAGATTTGTTTTATTCACGGAAAACTATTGGCTTTCCTCTGCAGAGACTCTTTTTTAGAAAATAACTGATTTGTAGTATGCTGAATAGTTGAGTGCTATTCTAAAATTGGATGAATTAGAGAAAAATATCACAGCATGCCATGCTTCTGATTTTGTGTGTCAAGCTGCATGCAGTGATTCAACTGTGAGTGTCAATGTGAGGGCAGTTACTGTATGGAACCAGAACACAAACCCCAGATGGGTTACGAATTCTATACTTAGACTTCACCAAGGAATTATCGTTAGATACTCTAACAGACTAAACATGGAATTACAGACAGTCCCCTTGACTAATGATTTATCTTGCCATTCAGGTGAATATAACTTTGTAATAAATAGTCCCTCACATCAAGAATCACAGCAATATTCAAGTTACTCCCAGTAGCCACTCATCCCAAGTGAATTAGATCTTACAGGAAAGTAGACAATCCTACAATAAACTATCTACAGATTTATAAAAATGGAAAAGGAAACAAAAAAAGTTATTGACAAGGTTCAAGCAGGTAAACATATACACAAAATGAGTTACAACCTTGTGTTTCAAAAAGTAATAGAAGTTTCTATAATAAGTAAGATCTACATATCCTATAGGGATAATCCAGGCTAAGTAGTGGGGATCTCTTGCTTATGCCTAGAAACCTTGTCTCCCAGGCTATGTCTACACTACGGGGCTTTATTGGAAAAAGGTACACAAATTGCTCTCCGCAATTTGCATACCTTTTTCCAATAGTTTTTTCAGAAGAAACTTCTCTGAAATTTGGCCCATCTACACTGGGCCAAATTTCAGAAAAAAAGCCCTCTTTTGGAAGAGCCCTTCTTCCTCATGGGAGAAGGAAGACAGAGCTCCCGAAAGAGCGAGTCTGCTCTTCTGCAAAAAATAAGTGGAAGAGCAGACGCGTTCCCTGGATGCAGCAGAGTTTTTCCACGATACCCCTGGAATCCCAGAAAAAACCCCATAGTCTAGACATAGCCCCAGAGTTTAAGCACCATAGAGATTCAGTTCCTTCTATTAGGGACTTTTATTCCCATCCTCATCTGTGTTCTAAGCTGCAAACTCAGCTGACAGGGGAATCCACTTGCTTGATTTATCTCCATAGGCCTATTTGAAATCATGGGATGGTGGGCGGGCAAAGCCCGCCCACCTTCTAAAAGCCCCTCCCCAACCTTATGGGAGGGACACTGGACCCATGTTCAATTGATTTCTTGGGACAAATAATGACTAAAGGATCAAGAAGTGCGGGCTAGAGGTTCAAAATAAGGGAGCCAGATGGGGACACCGAGCAGAGAACCCCGGACAGCGCCCACTGCTCCTCAAAGCTGTCAATGGAGCCAGTGGACGCCGCCCAGAGGAACTCTGCCCGGATTCGTGACACGAGGGAGGAGCGGAAATAGGCCCCACAGTCGCAGAGAACCCCCTCGTCTAGCATCCTCCTCCTGCTGTTGTAGATGGCAACTTTCGCCAAGGCCAGGAGGAGGTTGACGAGGAGGTCTCGCGACTTTGTGGGGCCACGGATTGGGTGTGCATAAATAATCTCCATAGGAGGGAGGGAGAGCAAAACATCAAACAGCTTTTGTCCTCTTTATCAGCCCATAATTGTCCATCTGGTGTTGATGGTCCTTCCCTGATGGGTAGGATGTAAATCTATGTAGGAGATCAGCACTTCACACTATTCATATCTTTCTCCTGTTTGGTGGTTTACACAGTCATAGGATTATGGATGCTATAAGTGAGATTACTGCATGCAGCAACTCACAAGCATTTAATAAAGTCTAAACACTAATCACATTCTTATAGTTCTTATAGCTCACATAGGTGAGCTAGCCCAATTCCAGCTACACATTTTTCAGTGCTTCATTGTGCCCTCTGGATTTTGGCATGAGATGGCACTTGGCATCACAAAAACTCATGGGCATTGTTTTCATTTACACTAAAGCCTCTTTATTCCATTTTGGCAAAGTAAAGGGTCCATGAAATGGGGGTAAGTTACATTTACACCAACTTTGAAGCTTCTTTACTTTTCTGGGTGACCTAACGGGATCTCAGTGTGAAAAATGGGCCTTGGAATGTCTGATTTTAAAACTTCAGTAAAAAACTATACTGTCAAAACAGGGAAAAGCAACTAAGATTATAAGTTGTTTGGGGGAAAGAAACATCTTTTTTTGTTGTATGTTTATACAGCATGTGGTACAAATGACTCAAGGTCTGTGATTGAGGCTCCTATAGTGCAATGCAAATAATAATAATAAATAACGAGCAAGTAAACATTTCACTAAAACAAAATTCTTGACTCGTGTACCGCCACAGATCTAAACCTCTTTAGTGAGTTCAGTTGCACATCTCTGTTTTTCAGGTTAGATCTGGACTATATTCTTCCCCTATCACATGAAATTCTTCATTTTCGTCTTTGTTAATGTAGTTTTATTTTTTAAATGGGAGAATAAGAAAACATTACAATGTCCTGCTGACATCATACACTGCTTTGTGCTTCATGAGGTCAGCAGATATTGTCAACTGAATTCTTGTTGCTTAATATATCCAATATCACTGGTTCCAGCACAATGCTAATGGATGAGGGCAGCTTAGCAGGGGCAGGGGAAATCCAGCCACAATAGGATAAAGACACACTTTACTCATCATAGTTCATACAATCATAGAAATGTGACAGCTTATTCACCTCTATTGCTTTTTTTTTATACTTCACCTTGTGACATACAATACAATTACTGCAAATATTTTATTTCATTGATAGGTTTAATAGTTCAGCTACATTGAAACTCTCTGATCCTTGCAAGTCACATTTCTCTCAGAGTTTTGCTGTTCAAGATTTGGCACAATTATCCCCAAAGTCCTCTCCTTTCAGACTATTCATTCCTAGACTGTGAGGCAGCCCGACTGCAAGATGGAAAACATTAGGGGGTGGTCATTCTCTGATATGTTAATAGAGTGTGTCTCACCACATGAAGGAAAAATTCAAGGCAAGTCATCAAAGTCCTAAATAACATTCATTTTCTGCACTTATGCACACCTATATTTAATTGCATCATTTTTATTGCCATTCCCTCCACCAACTGTGCCAGGCTTCTGGCCATTTTGGCACTTCACTTTGCTCCTCTTGAAGACCCACTTCTGTCCTCAAAGCCTACCAGACACTGGATGAATCATCTGCTTATCTGTTTAACTGCCTTATGAATGAACCACTCTTCTATATCTATCGGCGTGTGTCAAATATAAAGAGGGAATGGTGTAATGACACTGGAATGGAAGCTGGGAATTTATGTGGAAATTTATGAGAAAGCTAATAGGTCTGAATTGTACGGGAGGCTCACAGAAGGGATATTTAGTGTATTTAAAAACAGAAAGCCACCATCAGTCAATCAAACATGCTATTAAAAGCACACCACTCTGATCATGTTGCCTATATATTATCTGTCCATCTCTTACCCTTTCTCTTTGTCTTCCTAGACTGTAAGTTCTCTAGGGCAACAACTATCTTTCAGCTATGTGTCATTGAAATAAAAACATTCTGGAGGGTGTTAGCAGGAGTGTTGGACATCAGACACACAGGGTAATTGTTCCATTCTACTCAGCACTGGTGAGGTCTCAGCTGGAGCATACTGTGTCCATTTCTGGATGTCACACTCTAGGAGAGATGTGGACACACTGGAGAGGGTGCAGAGGATAGCAACAAAAATGATAAATGCTTTAGAAACTCTAGCCTATGAGGAAAGGTTAATAAATTGGGCATGGTTAGTTTTGAGAAAAGAAGATGGGGGGGAGGGCAACCTGATACCAGTCTTCAAATACATTAAGGGCTGATTTTCCAAAATGTTGAGCACTCACAGCTTCCACTGACTTCATACTGAAGAATATCTTACTCAGCAAGGAATTTTATTGACTTCAGTGGGACAACTCCTGGTGTAAGTTATTATTCAAAATCAAGGGCATCATAAAATCCTTAATTATGGACTCAGGAGCTAAGCTACAAGCAACCATTTTTGAAAACGTTCACCAGAATACATTAATTAATTTGATTTTTCCAACCTGGCTGCCTAATGTGCGGGGAAACAAAAGCATAACAGAAGAGATATTAAAAAGCTACCTGACATTAAACCAAGTCATGAAATAGCTTGTTTAGTCATAACACATAAATCCACTGGCACAGATACGTTTTTCTGGACTAGCGTCAACTATGAATGATGCTGTCTTTGTAGACCACACAGATCCTCCACTGAGTGGAAAGAGGAAATGAGAGTGTGTTGTGCCTTTGGGTGAAAAGCAACCTTCTCAGTGAAGGAAATGCTTCAGAGCGGATAACTGATGGATAGAATTAGCAGCTGGTGTTGTTCAATACGCTGAACATAAAAGCAAAAAATACAATAAGGTGTCAAAGAATTTGTCTCCAAGTTGTCATTATTCAGTATGCCCTGTAAACAAGAATTGGAGAAGCAACCAGAGTACAGTTGTCCAGAATTTGAGATGAGACAAAATGGGGCTATTTTTCTGAAACTTCCTACTACAAATTTTGGGGCTTTGGCTAGAATGAGACCTGATGTCAAATAGTCCCTGCTTTTACTAAAAATACAAATCTGTCTATCTAGGTTCGTAAAATCAAACCCACCAACACCTTTCTTCAGGTCTTCTCAACAGAGGGTAGCTGATAATGACTATAGCACCTCTCCCTGGAAAAATCTCCTTTGACAAAATGGCTTTGTATTGTTAAATGCAGTTTTAGTGCCTAAGGCAGTGATGTGCAACCTTTTTCCCATGAAGGAACCCCTGAAATAATTTTTCACATCCCGAGGAACCTATGAAAACGTTTGCTTGGCCAGAAAAAGTTGACAATTGGGAGCGCAATTCAATTACTGCTAAATTATTGTAAAGAAAATGTACTTGTAAAGAGCTGTTATATATATGTCAGCTTGCATTGTAAGAACAATTTATTTATTTATTTATTCCATGATTTCTCACGGAATCCCGATGATGGTCTGAGGAACCCCAGGGTTCCGCAGAACCCTGGTTGGGAAACACTGGCCTAAGGCATTAAAGAGACCATATTTTGAATTAGGGCCAGATTGTTGTACCTTTGCACATGTTGGTTCCACGTGTAGTCTAATTCTCTTAAGTATACTACTGTAATATTTAAAAAAAAAAAAAGAAAAAATGGACAACAAAGATTGAGTAGTCATTTTCCCATTCAGGTTCTCAAGTGCTAACACACTGTTGCAAGGTTTGGATTCCAAACACTGAAATGGAAAATTTATTTTAAAAAAGAATACATTTCTATTTTCCTTCCTTTTTGACAAAACTTATTTTTACCAAAGCTATATTTTAGGGCTCTCAATCATGATTAATTGTACAATTAAAAACATGAATTTCCATTAATTGTATGATCAATCACACTGTTAAACAATAATAAAATACTATTTATTTTAATATTTTAAATGCATAAAACATCTTCAAATATATTAATTTTAATTGTAATACAGAAAATAAAAAGTACAGTGCTCACTTTATATTTATTTTTTAATACAAATATTCATGTTATAAAAACAAAATAAATACTATTTTTCAATTGACCTCATATAAGTATTGTAATGCAATGTCTTTATGATGAAATGTGAACTTAGAAATGTAGAATTATGTACAAAAAACTGCATTCAAAATAAAACAAGATAAAACTTTAGCCCTGTTCTACACTAGGGAGTTATTTTGAAATAACTCCTCTTATTTCAAAATAACATGCAGAGAATCCACACTACCAATCCTGTTATTTAGAAATAATAACTGCTTTCCATGAGGAATAAGGCTTGTTTCAAAATAATTATTTTGAAATAGTGGTAGTATGGATGCTCCATTGCTGCTATTTTGAAATAGCTACTCCCCAGAGTAATTTAAAGTAATTACTCCCCAGTGCTTCTTGGGGCTCTAAGCTGAGGTAGCGTGTCCACATTAAGGGTGCATCTACACTGCACCTGTACCTTAAAATAAGCTATGCAACTTGAGCCATGCAAATTGCATAGCTTATTTCAAGTCCATTTCAAAATAGCTTATTTTGACATTTGGCGCTATCAACACAGCACTTACTTTGAAATAAATCAAATAAATCGCTATTTCCAAATGTCCCTTACTGCTTGTAGGATGAGGTTTGCGGGGATGTTGGAAATAACGGGTGTGCTCAAAAGACACAGAATAGCTATTTTGGGATACTTCTGTTATCCCAAAATAATGCTGCAGTGTAGACATAGCCCAAGGGAGCTTGCCTTGAGGTTTCCCTGTAGTGTGGACAAGCTATTTTAAAATAGCTATTTTGGAAGTTATGATTTTGAAATAAGTTATTTCAAAATAATTTCCTAGTTGTAGACATGCCCTTAGAGCCTATAAGTCAGTCCTACTTTTTTCAGCTAGGTATTTAGACAAACAAGTCAGTTTATCTTTGCTGGAGATAATGTTGCCTGCTTCACCTGAAAGTGAGAACAGGCGTTTGCATGGTACTGTTGTAGCCAGTGTCATAAGACATTTCCATGCTACATGCGCTAAAAGATTCATATATCTCTTCATGCTTAAACCACCATTCTAGTGGGCAAGTATCCATTCTCATGATGGATTCTGTTCAAATAATGATCCAAAGCAGTGCGGACCCACACATGTTCACTTTCATTATCTGAGTCAGGTGCCATCAGCAGAAGGTTGATTTTCGTTTTTGGTGGTTCAGGATCTATAGTTTTTGCATCAGAGTGTTACTCTTTAACGACTTCTGAAAGCATGCTCTACACTTCATCTCTTTCAGAATCTGAAGATACATGAGATTCTTAAACCTTGGGTCGAGTGTTGAAGCTATCTTTAGAAGTTTCACATTGGTACCTTTTGTGTTTTTCACATCTGCAGTGAAAGTGTTCTTAAAAACACAATATGTGCTAGATCATCATCCAAGACTGCTACAACATGAACTACATGGCAGAAGCAAAATGCAGGACAATGTAGCACTTTAAAGACTAACAAGATGGTTTATTAGATGATGAGCTTTCGTGGGCCAAACCCACTTCCTCAGATCAAAAATCGTTTTTTGATCTGAGGAAGTGGGTTTGGCCCACGAAAGCTCATCATCTAATAAACCATCTTGTTAGTCTTTAAAGTGCTACATTGTCCTGCATTTTGCTTCAGCTACCCCAGACTAACACGGCTACATCTCTATCACTATTCTACATGGCAGAATGTGGGTAAAATAGAGCAGGAGACATTCCTCCAAGGAGTTCAGTCAAAATTTAGTTATTTTTTAGCGAGCGTCATCATAGGATACTAGGACTGGAAGGGACCTCGAGGGGTCATCGAGTCCAGTCCCCTGCCCTCATGGCAGGACCAAAATACTGTCAAGAACATCCCTGATAGACATTTATCTAACCTACTCTTAAATATCTCCAGAGATGGGGATTCCACAACTTCCCTGGGCAATTTATTCCAGTGTTTAACCACCCTGACAATTAGGAACTTTTTCCTAATGTCCAACCTAAACCTCCCTTGCTGCAGTTTAAGCCCATTGCTTCTTGTTCTATCCTCAGAGGATAGATCATATCAGTATGGAAGCATTTCCTCAGGAATACTGGCTGAAGTGTGAAGTGGCATAAAACAGTGTAATGTATCTGGCACTTAAATACTTCACAATGCCACCTACAAAAGTGCATGCAAATGTTTGTTCTCACTTTCTGGTGACATTGTAAATAAGAAGCCAGCAGCAGTTTCTCCTGCAAATGTCAACAAACTTGTGTGTCTTAGCCACTGTTTGAACAAGAAGTAGGGTTGTAGCAAGGAGGTGCGCTCCTCCCCCAGTTACAGATGATAGGACATGTCCCAAGCTGCCTGCTGGGTGGAGGCAGGAGGGCCTCACGCTGCCCACAGGAAAGCAGAAGGGTGGGACAGGAAGAGGAAGCATAAAAGGCTGGCCTCACTGCTTACTGGGGAGCTGCAGCTGATGTCCATGGCAGTGTACCCGGAGATGACCCAGGGATCCAGGTATGCCTGAGGGGGAGTGGTGGAAGTAATCCAGAGGAGCCAGGCAGAAGTCTTATAGCTAGTGAGCCTGAGTTCAGGTCAAAGTGTTGTGGGTGGATTCCTGCTGATCCAGTGACAGCATACTCTACCACTGATAGGGTCCAGGGTTGAGATGCAGTGGAGCAGGGTGGGCCCACAACCCCACCTCCAACGGCAACTCCTGGGATAGCAGTACTCCCTCTCAGTAGGAGAGGAGGCTTGTGCTATGTCGCATGACTCCTTACCTGAGCTGGTAGACTGTGGTGGTGCATCCCTGCCCCGTTTGGAGGCCAGGGAACCCAGGCTGCTATTGAACTGGCTATGTCTGACTGCAGCAGAACCTGGATTGCTAGTTACCCTACTTTGCTTGAAGGCTGGGGAACCTTGATTATTTTTGGAACTGCTTTGGGCTGACTGAAAGACCAGAGCCCGGGTACAAATCATCCCTCCCTGCTTGGGGTTAGAGAAACTGACTCTTGGTTGACTATTGCCCAGTCTGGCTGAGGGACCAGAGTCCCAATTACTGATTGCCCGGCTGACTCTGGTGGCCCTGCCTGATGAATGGCTGGCCTTGGGAGATTAATTCCCTTGGCCCGCTGAGAAGGAGAGGGGCAAACCCTGACCCTTGTATAGACTACTAATTCCCCTAATTCAGGAAAGATCCAGGAACACTGTAGTGAGGAGACATGGCCTCCTCAGCCGCAGACACTGAGGCTATGTCTACACTGCAGAGTTTTTGCGCAAAAACAGCCGTTTTTGTGCAAAAACTTGTGGCGCATCCACACTACGAGCCTGTTTTTGCGCAAAAAAAAGTACAGTAAAGCATAAGAACACAGGGCTTTTTGCGCAAGAGTTATTCCTCTCCCCACGAGGAATAAGCCTTTTTGCACAAGAACTCTTGCACAAAAAGGCATGTGTGGACAGGCAACAGGAGTTTCTTGCACAAGAAACCCCCTATGGCTAAAATGGCCGTCAGAGCTTTCTTGTGCAAGAGAGTGTCCACACAGCCATGGATGCTCTTGTGCTAAAGTACATGGCAGTGTGGACGCACTCTTGCTCAAGAACTTTTTGCGCAAGAAGCCTGCAGTGTAGACATAGCCTGAGAGATGGCCATTAGCTTTACATAGGCTCCAAAGTTTTACACTGTTTTGTTTGTGAATGTAGTAACCAAAAAACAAAAGCAAAAAACCCCCAAACAACCCTACATATTTAAATTGCACTGTTGTGCTTGTCTGAGATGAACTGAAAAATACTATTATCATCTTACAGTGCAAATATTTATAATACAGTATTCTAATGTGAGCCCTGTACACTTTGTATTCTGTGTTGTAACTGAAACCAATATATTTGAAAATGTAGAAAAAACATCCAAAATATTTAATAAATTGCAATTGGTATTTTATAGTTTAACATTGCACTTAAAACTGCAATTAAACACAATTAATTTAATTGTGATTAACTTTTCTGAGTTAATTATGTGAGTTAACTGCAATTAATTGACAGCCATCCTACTACATTTTAAGCCAAACTGGACCCTAGAAAGTTGTTTGCTTTGAAATTAGGGTAGAGTGTGGCCAAGGTTTTTATTTGTGGCCAAGGTTTTTAAATTTGGGTACGTCAGAAATGAGGCTCCTAAATCCATACTGAAACAGATAGAGGTCTATATGGTCAGTGAATTGGAGCTGCCATCCCCAAACCTGAGCAAACATCCTTCAGTAATACTATTATGGAAATTTCCATGGCTAAGGGAATTGGTCCTTTCAATCATTCTGTGATACAACTAGTTATTATTCATCATTTTGCACAAATATCAAGTAACAACAGTAAAAGTTCTTTTGACCTAAATTTCAGACAATTCTGTTTGCCATGTATTTTTCTAAAGAAGACAGCGTTAACGGTCTCCTTTAGCAACACACCTATCCATTGGAACAAAATAAAAAGTAGGAAGTTTTTCTTTAAAAAAGTTACACATTTTAATTAAATACAGAAACGGCCATTTTGGTTGCTTTTAAAAAAGATCAAAATTCTAGGCCTGATCCCATAGTTGTCCTTTCACTGGCTAAATAGGACTTCAGTGAGAATCAGCCTCAGGAGGATTATGTCCAGTTTTGGGTGTCACATATTATTAAAGTTGTGGAGAACCTGGAGAAAGCACAGAGGAGAACAACAACGATGATAAAAGGTTTAGGAAACCTGACTTGTGATGAAAACTGAAAAAAAAATGGGGCTGTTTAGTCTTGATAAAATAAAAATGATGGGAAACTGACAACGGACTGACAACAGTCTTCAAAAGGGTTAATGAGTGTTATAAAGAGGACAGTGGTCAGTTGTTCTCCATGACTACTGAACGTTGGACAAGAAGTAATGGGCTTAATCTTCAGTGAGGGAGATTTAGGTTAGTTATTAGGAAAAATGATCTAACTATAAGGACAGTTAAGCATTGGAACAGGTTACCAATGGATGTTCTGGAATCCCTGTTTTTAAGAACAGGATAGAGAAACACCTGCTAGGGATATCCAAGGTTTATTTTGTCCTGCCTTGGCATGGTGGGGATGGTCTAGATGCCTAAATGATTCATAAGGAAATGCATTATGCTGAAATGCATTAGGTTAAAATACATCCCATTTCAAAAGCAGAAGCCAGCAGAACTTGCAGAGTACTTTTCATTTGAAAAGTATTTCAGTGAAAAAAAAATGTGTAAAGATCAAAATTGACTGCAGTTAAAAACTTGTTCAGTTAAAAAAAAGACAACTTCCAAGTAAAATAACAAACACATTTCTAATTTTGTACGTATGACATTATTCCATTGGAAAAAATTATGTGAGGCCCTAGAACAGGTATCCAACAACATCTGGAATCCAGAGCACCACAGAGAGCATTTAACTGAGCGGCTTGCATCTGCAGAATTTGACTTGTTTGAATTTTACTTGCATTGAATGTTGCCAGGGAGAGAGGTGCCAACATTCTCTTCACCTTTTCTTTACAATTATACCTTGGAAGGTTATTTTATCAGTGGATTTAATTACAAATTTTGAGATGGATGTGTTTTCCTAAGCAGCATACAGTCATAATTGACGCAATAAAGGGGTTAATAAAGGGGATGCGATAAAGGGGTTGCATGAGATAAAGGGGTTGCGGCCAAAGAGTGGGTTTTCAAAGATAAATAGTAACTCTACTGATTAGCTCTTACACAATTATATTCTGGGCAAACACTAAGTAATCTTCAGTAAGTTGTTGCCTTCAACATTGTCTTTGTGGTTATCTTCCTCTCTCCCTCTTTTTACAAAGGGAGGAACTGCTACACAGGGATGTTAAACAATCTGTGTAAGACCACACAGCAAGTCAATGGCAAAGTAGATGTTAGAACTTAAGGAGCTGCTGGCACCTGGCTCAAACCACTGGTCCATACTGCCTATCACAGTGAAAACAATTCATCTTATGCAAAGAGGCATCACATAAAGCAGTCAGGAAAGTCTAGAATAATATTAAAAATGAAATTAGGAAAATAATACTTTTAAAGAGCACCTGACTGAGTTTGAAAGAGATAATTTCTTTGTGTGTGATAATCTTTCATATTCATAAAGGCTTTAACTTTCTTATAAAAAAGCAGCAAGGAGATTTTTTATTAGAAGGGACTATTCCACTCTGCAATGAATCAAATGGCTGGATGTCATGGAAAGATCACCGGTGATTGTGAAGAAGCATTTCTTAAAGCAGACTAGGGTTACCAGATGGGTTTCAAAAAAATACTGGATACATGTGATCTCAGACGGGAGGGGGTAAGGACAGGACAGGAGGGGAGCGGGGCTGGCTGGGAAGGGATCGGGGGGAGTGGGGCTGGCTGGGAGGGGGTCAGAAGGAGCGGGGCTGGCCGGGGGAGCTTGGTGGAAGGAACCAGCTGGCGGGGAGCAGGGCTGACCTGGGCCCATGCAGATCCCGTGGCGCTGTCCGTCCCGTGCACAGTCTCGGTGGGGTGCACGGGCGAGTCCACCCCCATCTTCCTCCTCTCTACTGAGTAGCTGCATACTGCCTGGCTAGTAGACATGCTCACGCAGTGTGAACATGTCCACCAGACAGGCAGTACGCAACTACATACTGATACTCATGCTAATAAAACTAACTTAATTAGAAAATAACAGACATTTATAAGTCTGGTATTTTCTCAATTTTTTTTTCCAGACAGAAAGCTAAAATACCGGACTGTCTGGTCAAAACCGGACACCTGATAACCCTAAAGTAGACAGATGAGTGAATCTTGGAGAAGAACCTGATTGACTGGGGAGTGGAATTTCCTCTTTCTAGGAGGGTTGTGATTCAAGATATCGGAACAAGGAAACAGCAACTGAGACGCTTTGCCTACACTACAGGGTTTTTGCACAAGAAGCTTTTTGCGGAAGGATCTTTTGCATAAACTTCTTACACAACAGCGCGTTCATACCTCAAAAGCGCATCGCAAAAGCAATGTGCTTTTGCGCAAGAGAGCGTCCACACTGCATGCGCAAGAAAGCTGTGATTGCCATTAACAGAACGGCCATGAGAGCACCTGTGCTTTTTTTGATAGGCTCTTTTTGTGCAAGAAACCTCTGCGGAGCGTCCACACTGCCTTTTTGTGCAACAGCTGTAGCACAAAAAGGAGTTATTTCTTGTGGGGAGAGGAATAACTCTGCCGGCAAAAGGCCTCTGTCCTGTTGATCTACTGTATTTTTTGTACTTTTGAGGTGTGGATGCTCTGCTGGTTTTTGCGCAAAAACCTTGGAGTGTAGACATAGCCAGAGAGTCCTACTTGTGAAAAGGGGCTGGGATATTAACAGCACATGAGATTTGTGAGTAATAGAGTCAGGGCCGGCTTTAAGCCGATTCGCTTGATTCTCCTGATTTCCCCAAATCGGGACTTGCGCCTAAGAGGGCCCCGCGCCCTAAATCTGGAAGTGTGCTGGTGTGCCGGGCGTGCTGCAGGAGGGGGCATTGTCCCCGGAGGAGCGCAGTGGCTTCTGTGCACCGCAGAAGAGGTGAGTCGAGTGCGGGAGGGGGAGTCAGCCCCTGGGTTGGTGGGAAGGAGGAACTTTGCCCTGTAGCTGGCTGTGACCTTTTTTTCATGTGCTGTTTTTTTGGTTTTTGTTTTTATTTGGTCAACAAAAAATCCTGGCTGCTGGGGCCCCATCAAAATGGTTTGAATTGGGTCCCGCACTTCCTAAAGCCGGCCATGAATATAGTGTCAGCTGATGTTGGTAGTCCTAATGAGAAGAGTGAACTGAACTAGAATCTGGCAACAGTGATTTATCCTGGATGCTTGAGTACTTAAATTGTCTATGGTGTTAAAGATATAAAGGGGCCAATTCTGGCCCTGGCCTGGCCCCTAGATATTGTACTTCTGGCATATGGAGGCCGTTACCTACCAACTCTATGTTCTTGAGGAACCAGAGCATAATATCTAGCTTGTCTAACTCAAGAAAGCCCATTCCTCCACCTCTGCTTGAAATAAAGTGAATCAGAAGAAAGACTTACAAAAAGCAATGAAAAGGCCGGGGAAGACACACCTAACCCCACTGGAATCTCCCCTAACCTCATTTACATCAAAGATGGGACCAAAAGGCATCTCCTTTTGCAATGCAGAATGAAGAACAGCAATTCCAAGGCAAGAACTGAATTCTGGGACACAAAAAGAAGGAATATATTACCTGATGGGAAAACCCTGCTCCAGATCTAATGAACCCATGTCTGCAAACAGCCAAATCAGTAACTATCAGACCAAATCTATAATAGCTCTTTTATTGGTATCCAAAATATTGAAGCTGTCTAATTGCATTATGAGCTCCTTCGAATGAACACCGCAGCTAGTCAGGAATGATCACTTCCTATTGTCTAGTCCGAACAAAACAGCTTTGAAATACTCTCTTGACTCATCAATTTACCCGTAACTATTGTTTCCTTACAAAATCTCCTACCCGTGTTCAAGTAAAGTGTTCTGATGCCTGGATCTAAATTCTGCATCAGTTCCACTGGGACTTCATCTTCTTCCTACTGAACATGGTGGGGCCTCTGCTCTGCCTGTTTCTAATACTCTGGAGCCTGAGCTACCATCACCACCTGGCAACCCTGATTGATTCAAGCTTCATGAGTGGTGAGAGCTCTCTCTTGCTCTCTCTCTCTCGGTACATCCTCCTGATCCTGCCTTCTGTGATCATAATTTTTGTAATCAGATTTAAGTTAGATTTAATGTTGTCACTGTTTTGTTTGTTTGGCTCCCTTTGTGTGCCTGTATTAGTAGCTCGAAATAAATAACTTTCATGATTAAGCTGGTTGAGACTCTCTCTCTCCTCCTGGTGGGGTGTTGTTTTTGGCTTCCCCATTCACTTTGCAACAATGTTGCTTGTACCTAAGCTAAAGATCCCTGTAGCTCCCAAAAATCCTTTGAGGTTTGCTCATCAAGTGGGTTACTAGCAGAATGGCTGAAGCGTGCAGCTTGGCATTGCTATGCAATCCAGCCTGCTGAGTCCAGACACATACAAGCATGTGAGTGCTGATTAACAGGTCCTCTCAGACATGCTCTGTTTGTGTGTGTGTATTCATCTGATTCTAGGGTGGGAAGAATCCAGGCCTGAGGAACCTAGATCCTGCAGTATAGCTCTATTCAGAGGGAACTGGAAGAAGGCAAAAGTAGAACTCCATATGAGAACAGAAGTAGCACACTGAGGGTGTGTCTAGACTACAGAGTTTTGTCGACAAAAGTGGACTTTTGTCGACAAAACTATACCTGCGTCTACACTACCGCTGAGTTCTGTCGACATAACGTCGACAGAACTCAGCAGTTTTGTCGACGCTGGTAAACCTCATTTTATGAGGCATAACGCCTTCTGTCGACAGAGTTCTGTCGACAGAAGGTGTTATTGCATGTAGGGTTGTGTCTAGACTACAGGGTTTTGTCGACAAAGCAGGTTGCTTTGTCGACAGAACTGAATGTAGTCTAGACGCTCTTTGTCGACAGAAGCTTTGTAGACAGTATCTGTCGACAAAACTTCTGTCAACAAAACCCTGTAGTCTAGACGTACCCTGAGATAGGCGGTGGGTGAAGGTAGGGCTGGGGGAGGCAGGCACCCAGCCCCGCCCCTTCTGCCCAGTACTTGCCCCCTGCGGGAGCCAGGGTGGTGCGTGGCCCCAGAGCACCGGGAGGGCGGGCGCCCGGAGGCAGCCACACTCTGCTCCCAGTTTCTGGGGGCAGAGTATGAGTGGGGCCAGGCTGGTGGTTTGGGAAGGCAATGCCTGCCCCCACCTATTACACCTGCCACCCCTTTGATAAAATGATGAATCTCTCTTTCAGAAGAGTAACCCTAATAAATGAGCATACGCCAAAGTAATGGGAAAATCTGGTAAGGCCATAATGGCTTTGTCATGGACCAGTAAAGAATTAATGTACCACAGCTGTGAAAAAGAAGGCAAATGTAAATGGCTCTACATTACCCACCCTCACAGATAAGGGTGTACCCATAGTGATCTGTGATATGGAGATGCTGAAATGCAGCGTGGCCCATATACAGGCATGGAGAGGTTGCCATAGATCTGAGCAGCCCTTGAAGCTGCTCTAAATTAAATGGAGTGTTAATATAGTTCTCACAGCAGTGCAGAATTTAAGTTCTGACAGCTGATGAGCTGCATCTTCTGTGATGCGGCTCTCATTCGGCATAACATAGACTGACTCCAGATTTATGAGATCTTAAATTGCCCTAGAAAGCACTTCCATTGAGACATGCCAGTAAGTCTGTGCAGATGAGGAAGGTGGATATAGGACTTTCTAGCCCATTCCGGGCAAAGAGCCAAGATATCAGTGGATCCAGCATGAAGAGCAAGAGCAAAGTTGTCAAGGAAAAAAAAAAAAGGACTTCCCCTTTAAGAAAATGCGTTTAGAGTCTTTTTGGCCACATCAGGCTCCCGCCAGCCAACGCCATCTTTAATACTGCATCTTTAATGGCTGTGCCAGACGGCTCCCCTATCCCAGTAAGTACAGGGAGCTGGGAGAAGAGGGCCATTTTCAGGGGAGGGCCTTCATGAGCTGCATCCTGGGGGGGAAGAGCCGCATGTGGTTCATGAGCCACGGGTTGGCCACGGCTGCTCTAGCTAGTTTAAAACTTCTCTGGGAGGTAGGGATGTAAATGACTGGTCAACTAGTCAGTTACCTGATAAGCATATGCAAAGCCGGTTCCCCCCAGCACTTTCTGGGGGAGGGAGGAGCAGGCAAGGCAGAGGCCTGGGACTGGGAGCGAGCTGGGAATCAGCTGTCCTGGCTTACTCCTTGTCTCCCCCACTGCGCCTCTACTTTTTAAATATGGCTCACACCTGGGGGCTCTTACCTCCACAGCAGGGTTAACTCCCGGGGCCAGGAATTAACCCTGCTGTGGCTCTGCATTTTCCCCCTGAATGGAAATTCCATCGACTACTCGATTAGCTGATTATATACAATTTAACATCCCTACCAGGGGGGAAGGTAGTTTAGAAATGAAATGGATCAGTTAATTATATCATCTGAGTATACTGGTGAGTTTAATCAGTCTAGACCTCTAGCAGTATAGAGGAAATACATCTAAGAATATTGTAAAGTAGATAGCATATCCTATGCCTTAGCAGAAACAAAAATTCCTGGTTTAGATACTCTGCAATATAAGTTTACTTAGCCCAATCTTTGTGTGTAGTTTCCACCAGTAGGTAGTTTCTTATGCTCAGCCAAATACACTCTTTCCCCCCTCCTCAAAAGCCACCTCTTCAAGTCATCTCTTCTCACATATCCTCTTTAATAATTTCCACACATAACCTCATCAGTTCTCTTATCCAGCATCTTGTATTTTTTTCTTATTTAGGCTTTGATCCTGCAAAGAGTAACAGATGTGTTTAACTTCACAGCTGGAAACAATGGGCCCAACTAGAACTAACTGGAGGAGTCTTCACAGGATCAGGGCCTTAGACTGTAAGTTCTTGGAGGCAAGGAAGCAGAATATTAATCTATGGTAGCAAAAGAATAGAATAGAAGATGTTATCAATTAAGATGCAGCCATGCTTTAATATACAGGACCAAAAGATAATCATCTTGCCCATCAAGAAAATTATGGCTTCTAGGATCCTATATATTTATTTTAACATTTGGCCTCTCAGTGTTTGCATATTTCTTCCCCTAGAATTCCCATGTCACAATTGTCAGTGCTAGGGACTGCATGGGGAGTCCTTTTGAAGTAACATTGCTCCTGGATTGACTAATGGGTCTGGTTAGTCATGACAAACACTTCCTTCCCAGCAGACTCACCCTCTGTTAGTAAAGCAAATGGAAGAACTTTAGAGCAGTTTAGTACCACTGGCTTTTACATACTGAGCAACAATTTGCAGAAGCAGCTGTAGGGCTTGTATTCCAAATTATAATACATAACTGGCAGAACATACTAGTTTCCTTCTGAACAAAAATATTCAGGAACATATGGATAAGAAATTATAACCAAAGGAAGATATTTGTTTCCCTTACTATCTGGCCTTCTTCAAGAGATGTTTGATAATGATTTAAACATAAAATATATAGAATTTGATTTGGCCATCTTATGGAAACAGTCCTTTTAATTAGACACGTATTGTTTCTATAATTGGCTTCTGGTTTCTCTGATGAGAGATCATATGCTTTGAGTACGGTGACACCGATTCAGTCTAAAACTCATCATGTTCTAATAAAAATTCTCCTGTACCCCTGAATATTCTGAAAAACAAATGATAAAATGATGTATTAAATCTCTGCATTGAAGCTATCCATCAAATTGGTAGAAAAGAATAGTTTTAAAATAAAACTAAATGAAAGTGAGACCATGAATACATGGGAATGCACTACCTCTATGTACAAGTCTATGCCATATATTTTCCCCAGTTTATAAGAAAAGGCACTTACTATTCCAGGAGTGCTGAATTTTAACCAAAACAAAGCTGAATTTTGCTGTCTTTTGCTCTTTCATAATCCCATAATGTAAAGTGCCAGAATATGCAGATAACTCAAGAATGGGTGTCATCAGGGATTTATGAGGCCCTACGCAACACTATTAAGCTGGTGCCCCTATGCCCAATAGCAGCCGGGGCCGATGATGGTTTTTTAGAGATGTGATTTTATAATCTTCAGCAACACACTAATGAAATATTTTTAAAACACATTTTTAAACTGAGGTTCTGTAGACTAACACAGTACGTTCAGAAACTGGGGTTGGCAAATGCCTGTTAAATAGCTTCACTACCGCTTGAGTGGTTCTTTCACAGGGTCAGTGTTCTGCTAATAGGTCAGGCAGGCTTCTTCACTTTTCAAGCAACTAGATACTCTGAGGAGGAAGCAGAGTCACAGAATAGGGACAGGAAGAGGCAAGTAGGTGGACATTAAGACCCAGTGGTGTCCCATATTTTCAGGTGCCCTACACAGCTGTGTATTCTTTGTATGGTAAGGACAGATCTCCGTGTCGTGAAGTACAAAATCATGTCTGCAACTGTCAGTGGTTGTTAACCCGTGGTCCATAGGCCACTTGCAGTTCAATCATCAGCACACAACTGTGACCCATGTGACATCCTCAGGGCTAGACAGCCACATAACACAGAGAGAGTTGCATAGGGGGCCCACAGTGGTAACTAGACTGAGAACCACTGGCTGAATTAACAGAATTCCTGTTCTAAAAGGAATCATCACTAAAAAGGATGACTTTGATTCTCTATATTTCTAAGGATGAGGTAAGAAACCCCGTGTTTTAGCACAGAGAGAGAAATCATCTCTAGTGGATGATTGGTCAGTAGGAGAGGAAATGTTCACAAACTGTTCGCTAAATTATCCCAGTCCACGCAGCTTCCCACAGCTTCCCTTGGCTGGAATCGGCAAACCACACCCAATGGGAGCTGCGAGACTTTCTGCCTGTGGAGCTTTAGGGTAAACAAAGCCAGGCGGGTCCATGACCCAAGTTTGAAAACCCCCTGCTGTATATGATGGAAACCACTTCAACTCAGAAGGTGCTGCCGCATCACCAGCACCCCTTGTTCCAGCACCTCTGTGGCTGTTGTCCTGAGATTAGGTATTGCAAGGTGCAGTCTATGGGGATACACGCTTTACATTCATCCAGAAGACAGAGTTGGCACACCTCATGATATTCTGCTGTTTAGGCAGAGTCTCTCTCCACTAGCACATAATATCTGCACTCAAGGAGTTTCACTGGTGCCTATTAGTTAGCCACAGGCAGCCTTGGTGAGCCCCCCAACCTCCTAGCCCTCATGTCCTGAGCCCTCCTGCCCTGAACCCCTCCACACCTTCCACCCCCCTGGCCTGACTCTGAACTCTCATTCCCTGCCCTGAGCCCCACAACCTCTGCCCTGTCTCCTGCACTCTCTACACCCCAGTTCCCTGACCTGAAGGACCTGAGCAATTCAGGGTAAATCTTCTAGTTATTTTATATTTCTCTGTCAGATCTCCTTTCAGTTTTCTGCTTCCCAGACAATTAGTCTGTAATACCAATTGCTTTTAATCTCTTCTCACATGGATGATCTCTGTGCCCTGAAGATTACCTAGCAAGTTATAAAATATTTCTAATTACTGACCACAGCACCTGCTGGCACCGGCCCTGCCTCTCTCTGCACTCTTGCTTGGCTCCTGCCTTAGCCCTACTCACTAGAAGCGGTGGCAGGGAGGGGTGGAGTAAGGGCATGTGGCACAGACTATTGTTGCTGGCATTGGATCTCCTGCCGGCTGCTGGCCGGCTCCTCCCACCGGGGGGGGGGTGCATGTGGCCCCATGTGCACCCCATGCATCACCAGTGATTACTGTTATATAATAGCTTACCGTATATGCAAAATATGTCCTAGCATAATTAGAACTTCTCTTTGTTTCCTTTAAGAATGTTACAGACAGATTACTCAGTAGGCCAGTGAAATTTCCAGAGATTCTGCTATCTATATTCATAACACTCAGTGTAACAGTCTGTGTAAACATTTTCACTCTCAAATGCCAAATGAAATTATCACAAAAGCATTGCAGAGAAATGCCAAATACTGGAGAGGATCAAGTTTGCTCCCCTCCTCCCTGTCCCCTCACAGCCTAAAAACAGACTTCACACAAGAGGTCAGTAGTGTGTGCACAGGAGACAGTTTTAAACTGGTTCCTACGGAAAGGTTTGCAATAGGAAAAAGTGAGAGAACATTATTAAAGGCTGAGCTGGGCTTGTTCTTCCCTCCAGGCAGAATAGGGGATGGGCCAGGACAACACCATGTTTTTAGAGACTGTTCAATGAGCAGGTGACTGTGGGGACAGTAAAGGTGGATATCTGCCTGCTTATTTAGGACAGCAGAGTCAAGCACCAGCCCAGTGGATAAATTAGTACAAACAGTCAATCCCCGGGTTACGTACAAGATAGGGACTGTAGGTTTGTTCTTAAGTTGAATTTGTATGTAAGTCGGAACTGGCTCCAGATTCAGCTGCTGCCACTGAAACTGACCAGGGGCTGACTACAGGAAGCCAGAGGCAGAGTTGCTCTGCCCCCAGCTTCCTGGAATCAGCCTGATCAGTTTCAACAGCTGCTGAATCTGGAGCCTGGGACAGAACAGCTGGGGCGCTGCCCGGTAGGTTCCCACAGGACCAACCCGGCAGCACCCCAGCTGCTCTACCCGAGGCGTCCCGCAACAAAAGCCTGGTCTGCTGGGGGGGGGGGCGCACTAGCTGCGCCCCCTCCCCCCCCAGCAGACCAGGGAGACCCGAGCAAAGCCGCACAGGCGGAGGGACCCTGCTGCCCGTGAGGCTTTGCTCCTGTCTCCCTGGTCTGCTGGGGGGGTCCAGCAAAGCCGCTGGACCCCCCCAGCAGACCAGGGACACCCGAGCAAAGCCACCGCCTGGGCGGCTTTGCTCGTAAAGCCTCCCAGGAGGCGGCTTTGCTCGGGTGTCCCTGGTCTGCTGGGCAGGTCCAGCAAAGCCGCTGGACCCCCCCAGCAGACCAGGGGGACAGGAGCAAAGCCGCCCAGGCGGGGGGAGTCCCGCTGCCTGGGCAGCTTTGCTCGGGTGTGCCTGGTCTGCTGGGGAGGGGGGTCCAGCGGCTTTGCTGGACCCCCCCCCCCAGCAGACCAGGGAGACTGGGAGAAGCTTTTCTCACCCGGAGGACATGGGTGGCGATCCACCGCTCGTGAGCTCCGGGGCGAGAAAAGCCCCGTTCGTAAGTGCGGATCCGCGTCAGTTGGGGACTGCCTGTATTGTGAATGCCTCCATATGTTCTGTAACCTTTTACTTTATTATCTGGATCTTTCAAAAACAGCTACTCACTCGCATTGAAATGCCAGCCCTGTGGTTACACGGCTGCCTGCTGTCACTTCCCCTAGCTCTATGCCTCAGAAGTTTGGCTGAAATCCATGTGGGGCTGCTCAGATCGGAACAGTTAAGTCAAATTGGAGTTTATGCTTTTCAGAGAGGATGGCAGGAAATGAAATTCTTTGGCCCTGATCCTAAAGTTTCCACTGAATTAATTGGTAATTCTATGCACAGAACAAAAAGGAGAACATGGCTTTCTGTAGCCAAGATGCTACAAAAATGTTGTCAGGTTAGGTTAAGGTGTGAGTTTTAGATTCTCTATTTTGGTCAATACCTAGCAGATGTATGGACGAAGCATCAACAGTTAACCTGTCAAGACTCTTTCCCCTGTCCCCAATCTATGACATTTAAGCTCACCAAAGGAGGGGAAAAGAATATAGTCATTCCAGGACAACATCATCTTTGCATTTGGTGCGTACCTTTCATGTATTCTTGTCAGTGATGTGCTGGTGGAGGCTCTGGGGTAATCTTGGGACCCTTTTGTTAAAATTCTGCCACCCAACTGAAAAGAAGATTCTGGTAATTTCCTAACCTCTAAAGGAATTTGCTTCTTCTTCGGGATACTAATAAATAATTCCTGCCAGGGATGATTTATCTTTGGTGCTTTTAAAAATATTTCCAAAGAGCAATATATTGCCTTGTCAAGAGAACAAGGCTGTCGCAAAAGGGAAAATATTATTTTTTATTCCATTGAGATGGATCCTACCCTGACTGTTTTTAACAAATTCTCCACTTCCAGATAATGTCTATTTTCATCAAAATGTTTGGCAGGGACCAACTCCCCCCGCCCCCCAACAAACAAACAAACAAACAAAAAAACCCCAAAAGAACAAAAAAAACCCCAAAACTCCTGATCTGATATAATCAGTCTAGTCAGATTATAAATTTTAAAAACAAAATATAAACGTTTCCAGCAATATCCATTTTATACATGGATCACAGGGTTACCACAGGCTAAGGGTACGTCTACACTACAAAGTTAATTCGAACTAACAGACATTAGTTCAAATTAACTTTGATAGGCGCTACACTAGCGATCCGCTAGTTCGAACTTAATTCGAACTAGCAGAGCGCTTAATTCGAACTAGGTAAACCTCATTCCACGAGGACTAACACCTAGTTCAAATTAACTAGTTCGAATTAAGGGCTGTGTAGCCACTTAATTCGAACTAGTGGGAGGCTAGCCCTCCCCAGCTTTCCCTGGTGGCCACTCTGGGCACCACCAGGGAAACTCGTCTGCCCCCCTCCCGGCCCCGGACCTCTTAAAGGGGCACGGGCTGGCTACGGTGCCCGTGCCAGGTGCAAGCCTGCCAGCACCCAGCCAGCAGACCCTGCACCTGGCACGGCACGAGCCAGCCACCCGCTGCCACCCAGCCCTCTGCCTCTTCCCGGGACCAGGCTGGCAGCTCCCGTGAGCCTGCCCGGAGCCGCAAGAGGCGGGCACCCGCCTGGTCTAGTCCGGACATCGTGGACCTCATCCACGACCTCCCCACTAGGCACAGGAAAGTGGCCGTCTAGGGCAGGAGAGCTGCCAGCCTGGCCACCCAGGAGCAGGTTTGCATGAAAATCAAGGTGGTCCAGTGAGACCCCCGACCTTGAGTCAGAACAAAGGTCCCATACTGGGTCAGAACAAAGGTCCATCTAGCCCAGTAGCCAACAGTGGCCAACACCAGCTACCCAGGAGGGGATGGACCGAAGACAATGACCAAGCCATTTGTCTCGTGCCATCCATCTCCAGCCTTCCAAAACAGAGGGCAGAGACACCACTCCTACCCCCTGGCTAATAGCACTCCATGGACCCAACCTCCATGACTTGATCTAACTTCTCTTTAAACTCTGTTCTAGTTCTAGCCTTCACAGCCTCCTGCAGCAAGGAGTTCCACAGGTTGACTCTTTGCTTTGTGAAGAACAACTTTCTGTTACTAGTTTGAAGCCTGCTACCCATTCCTTTCCTTTGGTGTCCTCTAGTCCTTCTATTATGGGAACTAATGAAGAACTTTTCTTTGTGTACCCTCTCCACACCACTCATGTTTTTATAGACCACTATCATATCCCCCCTCAGTCTCCTCTTTTCTAAACTGAAAAGTCCCAGTCTCTTTAGCCTCTCTTCATATGGGACCTGTTCCAAACCCCTGACCATTTTAGTTGCCCTCCCCTCTCCCAGCCTCTCTCTTCCCCTCTCCCACCTCCTTTTCCCAGTCTCCCCCAGTTTTGTTTAATAAAGAGAGTTTCTATTTTTGACCACACGTGTCCTTTATTTTGTACATCAGGAAGGGGGGCTAGGGAAGGGTAAGTGGAAGGAGGTGAGGGAGGAATGGGGTACGAGCCCCTGATGAGGACTGGGGTGGCTCTGCAGGCTCCTCAGGGTGGAAACTCTCCTGCAGCTCCCCAATTGACACCCCCCCCGGATGGCAGCCTGCGGCAAGTGCAGCCGGGCTGATGGCTGAGTGCTGTGATGTGCCGAGTGTGGGCACTCAGGGCACTCCAAGCTAGGATTGCTTTGCAAGCGGGAAACCCCTGAGAACTGTCTGTCCGGGGTGGGGGTCGGGACCCTTTAAGCACAGCCCTCGGCTAGCCTGAGACAGCAGCTCCTCGCTCTAAGTCCTAATCTGATGCCCTACCGGCACTGTTTCCGGCCATCCTTAACCTCGGTTCAGGGTCCACTCAATGTGGACATGCTAGTTCGAATTAGCAAAATGCTAATTCGAACTAGTTTTTAGGTCTAGATGCGCTAATTCGAATTAGCTTAGTTCGAATTAACTAATTCGAATTAAGTTAGTTCGAATTAGTGCTGTAGTGTAGACATACCCTAAGAGGGAAAATGTGAAGGAAGCCCCCCTGTTAAAATACCTGTAGTACTCTCTGACATTTTCAATTAGTGTCAAGATATGGTAATTGAACCAGTAAAATATACAGCTAGATGAAGATAAAGTTAATTAGGACAGGCAGGATCAATATATGAAGTGGAGAGGCAGGAGAGAGAAGGAGAGAGAGAAACTCCAAGATTTTATAAAGCAGCTCATCATTATGATTATGGCTCTATGGGTACGTCTACACTGTAACACTATTTTGAAATAACTAGCACTATTCTGAAATAACTTAGTCCACATCTACACAGCAGGCAGTTATTTTGAAATAGCGTCAAAATACTGTCAAGCTGGAGGACTTCTTACTGCGACTCCTGTAACCCTAAGGCTACCTAGACTGCCCCCTCTTGCGCAAGAGAAGATGCAAATGAGGCAAAGTGGTGAATATCACCATGCCTTATTTGCATACTTAATGAACTGCCATTTTTGCGCAAGGGGCTTTTGCGCAAGAACTGTTCTTCCTGAAAAAAAGCGGCACAATGGCTCTTGCGCAAGAGGTTTTTTTTGTGCAAAAAGGAGCTGTGTAGACGGCTCCTTTTTGCACAAAAGTCCCTTTGCTCAAAAATGGCGGCTCATTAAGTATGCAAATGAGGCATGGCGATATTCACCGCTTCACCTCATTTGCATATTCTCTTGCGCAAGAGGGGGCAGTCTAGACGTAGCCTCAATGTACAAAGAATAAGGGAAGTCGGAGGAAGAGTGCTTTATTTAGAAATAAGTGCTATGTAGACACTTCCTATTTCAAAATAATCTATATCAAAATAAGATATGCAATTGATGTAGCTCAATTTGCATAGCTTATTTTTAGTTAAGCCTTGCAGTATAGACGCATTTTATTAGGCTATGTCTACACGGCACAGTTATTTTGAAATAAACTATTCTGGAATAATTATTCCAAAATTGCTTATTTCAAAATAGCACGTCTACACTGCAGGGAAGCCTCAAAATTAGTCCACGGCAGGCTTCCCTAATGTAGATGTGCTATCTCGATTTAGAGCCTCATAAGAAATAACTTAGAATGGCCCTGGTGAGGGGCGATTTCAAAAAAGCAGAAGTGGAACATCTACACACGCCTTTTTTGAAATAGCTATTTTGGAATAGGTGCTATTCTTCGCAGAATGGGGTTTACAGAAGTCAGAATAATCCATCCATTATTTTGAAATTATTTTGAAATAACAGAATTGCTGTAGATGCTCACATAGTTATTTCGGAATAACTTTGCTGTGTAGACACACCCTTAAAAGCTACAGGTATGATTCCCTGCTTGTGAAAGAACATAAGAATGAGTCAGACCAAAGGTCTATCTCGCCCAATATCCTGTCTTCTGCCAGTAGCCAGATGCCCCAGAGGGAGTGAACAGAACAGGGAATCTCAAGCGATCTCTCTTCTGTCATCCATTTCCAGCCTCTGACAAACAGAGGCTAGGGACACCATTCCTACCCATCCTGGTTAATAAGTATCGATGGACCTAACCGGTCACACCAGTGTTTGATAATCAGCCAAAGAGAGTGGTGGGAGTCTTATCACTGGGGATATTTAAAACTAGACTGAAAACAGCGCTAGAAAGAGCTCTGTAGGGAAAATTCCTCCATTGTCAGGGAAGTGGAGCGGGTGATCTGTTAATTGTAGCAACATTTGGATTCATCCACTATTGCAGTGGTCCCCAACGCGGTGCCCGCGGGCACTATGGCACCCAGGGCCATTTATGTGCGCCCGCGGAGCAATCTGGTCTGGCCCCGCCCCCGGGCGTGTGGCAGGTGCCAGCCCCAGGCGCATGGGCGGCCCCTGCCCGGGGTCGCAGCACATTCCAGTGCCGGCCCTGGCCCCGGGTGTGCGGCACATGCCGGTGCCGGCCTCGGGCGTGCAGCACCTGGGCTGCCCCTGCCCGGTGTCGCAGCAAATGCCGGTGCCAGCCCCGGGCACACGGCGCATGCTTGGCCCCGCCCCCAGGCACATGGCCTGTGAGCAGCCCCGCCCCCGTACACGCAGCGCGTGCGCAGCCCCGCCCCCAGGCGCCCGGCAGCCCCAAAGTGTTGGGGACCACTGCACGATTGCAAAGAAGCCTCAAGTGGATTGGTATCCTCTTGACAACATTAAGGTGGAGTGCATATGTCAAAATTATGTGGCTTTAAAAAACCAAACCCTCAATAACTAGTTACATCTTTAGCTGTGGAGACAGTGTAATCTCCACAAATAATGGTATTATTTCACCATAATGTACAGCATCAGCTTTTTAAAGGCACTATACAAACATTAACTAATGAATCTCCAGGGCAGGTCTGTGAGCTCTTATGGCCATTTTACAGGTGGAGCAATCACAGAGAGGCTAAATTACCTGACTGGAGACTCATTTTGGAGTATCGTATCAGCTGGTAAAATTGGGTTAATGATACTTACATGCATGAAATCCAAAAACTGAAAGCATTTAAGGTGTCCACAGCCTCACTTACATAGTTAGGCATCCTTACCCCAGTTATACAGAGGTGTAAAATGGCACAAAGAGGCTCTGATCTGCCTGGAAGGCACCAATGTCTAGAGTGGCTTGGACATCTACCTTGCAAGTAGGAGCCCTCGGCTCTACTCCTGAATATCTCCCTAACTTGCCATCTGAGCGGAGGTGAATATCTTATCCTGTCTCAGCCTCAATCTCCCTAATTCTAAAATGAAGAGCTATTATGAGATTTGCCTACTTCACAGGAACATTGTGAGGCCTAACACAATAAGGCTACGTCTAGACTGCAAGCCTCTTTCGAAAAAAAAGAGCGTCTAGACTACAACTAGTACTTTAGACAAAGCAAACCAGTCTGGATGCTCTCTTTCGAAAAAGCACAGTTTGCAGTACATAGCGTCTTTTTTCGAAAGAGAACTTTAAAAAAAAATCTGTTCTTCCTCGTAAAACAAGGTTTTCTGCTGTCAAAAAAACTGCCATGTTCTTTCAATTTACTTTCGAAAGAACGCAGCAGCAATCTAGAAGCAGGGGAAGTTTTTTTGAAAAAAGGCCACTTTTTTCGAAACCCCCCCCCCCGTAGTCTAGACACACCCTAATGTGTGTAAAGTACAACACAAATATAAACTAGTACAATGGCAAGGTAGTAGCATGGGTGAATTAGAACCCAAACTTATCAATGTAGCTTTTTGGTAGAAGACAAGAGCAGGTTAAGCACAGATGTGGAGCTGAGGGAGTATGCTTCGGGCAGGTGCTGTTTCTTAAAGTACGCACAAGTCAGTGTATGGTATTTAGAACATCACAATACTCACATGAATGTAAAAATAGCATCTAATTATTTTAATTACCCTGCATGCCCTCTAGATAATTCAAAGGCACCAGAACTCTCCAAAGCCAATTTGTGACTCCAGATATGAAGCTAGTAGATCGATCTCTTTTAAAGCATGCCACACCAACAATCAAAAACTTAGTAAATTGTGAAAAAAAGTATTTCGTCTGAATTTTTGGACCTCAAATCATGGTATTTGTATCCAGCAAAAACTGGTAGTGTATCTAGTATAAGGTATGCTTCATATTAATCCAAATACATTTGTGTACCTTAGCACTCTTTGCTAATACTTTGTTATGCAGTCAAAGTCTATGCTTTCCTTTCATGAATATGCTGTAGTAGAATGCCTGCACTTTCCTTCAGATTTTGCTCTCAAGAGAACCTGAACTCCACAAGGCCTTGGAATTTTTTCTCCTTGTTTTTGGAAGATTGGCAGATTGTCTATTACGAAAGCCAATAACATTCTTTGTGGTGCAGATAGCAGTGAATTCCGTCTGTTCTAACACTGTGAAATGTTTTGTCATGCAGAAAGATGCTAGAAGGATACAGTTTATTAATGGAATGTTATTTCCATCTGTTCATACTGACCACAAATATAAGCCTGAATAATCACACAAACTAAAAAGCGAGAGTAAAGGGCATAGTGTGAACCACCTAATAAGATGATAGTAGCATTCCTTTACTCCTTTGTTGATACACTAACCCATGAGATGACAACACCACAATCAAGAAGTCGGACATAAAAGTCATAACACCATTGCGTCACCTTTGTCAAGATGACAAACTTCAAAAATGAGTAAGCCAGTAGGAGGAGCTGCCTTTTTCACGAAGAAAAATAAATCTTTTGGCCAAGTTAAGCGTAGAGAGAATGCTATCCTCTACTTTCTATATAGCTGAAGATCTGCTTTTCTTATACGCTTGATGAAAATCTTCCCTTGTAAAAGATGTGTCAGAGAGACAACTAAAAACAAACAATGGAGTGAATTAAAACCCTAAATACCACAAGATGAGACCTTGTATGTAGCCTGTCTGAAAAACAGACACACGCACATACAACTGAAAAAGAAAAAGAAATACTGAAGTTTGCTGTGAATGAATGCAGACTGTAGGGCACTTTATGAAATCCACAGTAGAAAGTTTAATAGGGTGTGTAGCTTTTCAAATTAAGTTGATTTATTACAATTTCCAAACAAAATGTAAGTTAGACAAAAAACGTATACAGAAGCGTGGCCTGGATTATGAAATTTCCAGCTGAGACAAATCCTATTTCTTGGCAGCGTAAGTTAAATTGGTCCATGGACAATATAAACAGCAAGAGTCACCCAGACAAATGTCAATATTTGAAGTGAGGGAACGACAGGCATTTTGGACGCCAAACACATTTTCTTTGGATCATCCACTTTTGTAGGATAACACTGACTTTGAACAAGATTCAAAAATATATATTCTGTGTCTGTGCATCTTCGCAAAAAGCACCAGTCTGCGTGAAGCATCATCCTAGAACTTAGAACAAGTCCTGAAGCTTGCTTAAGGTTTGAAACATTAGAAACACATTAAAATTATACTTTTTTTTGTACATTACTTATGAGCATGGGCTACCCAGTTTGCGCTGAAACACTGTGAGCAATTTCTTTTTATAAAAGGTCTCCTGTATTCATGAAAGGTACCTAAACTGAAAGCCTTGGACAATGAGGGCCTTGTTGCTATTTATATTTCCATTTGCATTATGGCCTCTACACTGTGGCCATGACAATGAAGCCCTAAAAGTGTTCATTTAGCCTTACTCTGGGAAGCAGCAGTATAAATTTCCCCCCAAATTTCCCATCTATGTGCCTAAATCCTTTGTTGGATATGCCTCAAACATTGCTAATTGATACACAATAATACATTTTGATCTAAAATGAAAGAAACACAGTCTCTGAGGTCAGATCCTTTTCTTGGGTATTGCAGAGGTGCTTAGATATTGCAATGGATGAATGGCTAGGTAGATGGATGATCCTGCTGGAGAATTATTTTTTGTCACTCAAGGCAAAAACAATGTGCAGATAAATCTATGGGTCAGGTTTCCAAACGTTTTGAAAGAAACATTAAATACGTATATTCAGTAGCCAAATCTAACATCTGTTATTCTTAGCCTACACGTTAACAAAAAGATGCACCATCTAATGACCCTGCATGTTACCTAACATGCCAATAATATGCTATATAGATTTCCTCATTTCATTTTCAATTGGTTATTATTACCATCTTCTCTGTTGTCAAACTGAATACTGACTGTTTGTGGAAACTGCTTCCAGTTTGGACATCTGAATGCAATCTGGAAAATTATAATCATGCTTCACTCAAAGATATAGTCCAAGCATCACAATTTCCCTGGTTATTCTCCTGTTAATATTATCTGTACCAAAGATTTTACTGAAAACTGTAAAAAAAAATTCCAGATGATCTATGGTTATATTCTCCATTAATATTATTGAGAGTTTCAACTTCTCATCAAGAGGAGATCTACTTAAGGACAGACATTTTGCATGATTCAGGTGAGACACAGACTGGCTCTACAGGGAATTTTGTCCTAATCTCCTTGTCCAGAAACAGAGAGTGGATGTCTCATGTTTGAGAATATATTAGTGAGAATAGACTTATATAGAGTGGATACAAGCCAGAGGAATATGTTGAGCTGTTCAAGGCTCTGACAGAAACAAGAGGACCCTATCCTTTATGTCGAACAACTTCATTTAAAAACTCGACAAAGAATATTCACAAGCTATTTTGGAGCATTCTCTTAGCTCTACCTGAAAAATACTGGAGCTGTTATTTCAGAGGAAAGATTTCCCCAATGTTTTAATTAAATAATCAATTTCCACATTACACATCTGAGCTAATCCCTATTTAAGTCAATAGAAAGACTCCCGCTGACTTGGGCTTTGGATCAGGCCCTAAATAAGAAGACTGAAATGATATTGTCTGTCTTGGTAGCAACACATGTTAAGTAGAAGCTTTCTTATCCTATCTACAAAGTATCTTGAAGACTTTGTTATTGCTGTCTATGAGACACTTCCTTTACTTATTTCAGCAGGGACAAACTGGCTTCATGCCACAGAGATATTCTGCACACAGGATAAAAGAATTACTGAACATACATATGACTAGTAAGATGGACATTTGGTATGATGTTAGGCATAATGAAGATTGTAAAGGATACTGGACATCCTACAAATGTTACATTAATGTTTTTATTTTTCTCTGTATGTAACAGTGATAACGGATATACCACATGGCTATGTCCAATGATCTTTCAGAGTGAATTTAATCCTGAGATAGGGTGTGTCTAGACTACCTAGTTTTGTTGACAAAAGTGGACTTTTGTCGACAAAACTATACCAGCGTCTACACTACCACAGAGTTCTGTCGACATAACGTCGACAGAACTCAGCAGTTTTGTCGACACTGGTATACCTCATTTTACGAGGCATAACACCTTCTGTCGACAGAACTCTGTCGACAGAAGGTGTTATTGCCTGTAACACTGCGTCCAGACTACGGAGTTCTGTCGACAAAGCAGCTTGCTTTGTCGACAGAACTCAATGTGTCTGGACGCTCTTTGTCGACGGAAGTTTTGTCGACAGTATCTGTCGACAAAACTTCCGTCGACAAAACGTGGTAGTCTAGACGTACCCATACTGTCAGGGATTTAGGAATGTAGAGTCTCTCACTGCAATTCTAGTAATCTAAAACTATTGGTCTGGTTACTGCCAAATTTTCCCTCATCTCACAGATGTATAATAATTTCATATACATGTAAATCTATATCTCTGTTCATATTTGTAGCCACTCTGGGTACGTCCAGAATACATGCCTCTGTCAAAAAGAGACATGTAAAATAGGCTACCCGACATAGTCAATGAAGCAGGGATTTAAATATCCCCAGCTTCATTAAAATAAAAATGGCCACTGCGCTGTGCTGGCTCAGCTGATCGTCGGCACAGCACGCGAGTCAAGACACGGATCGGTTGACAAGGGAAGTCTTTGTCGACCACTCCTGTAAATCTTGTTTCATGAGGCATATGGGAGCGGTCGACAAAGGCTTCCCTTGTCGACCAATCCACGTCTTGACTCACGCGCTGTGCCGATGATCAGCTGAGCCGGCACAGCGCAGCGGCCATTTTTATTTTAATGAAGCCGGGGATATTTAAATCCCCGCTTCATTGACTATGTCAGGTAGCCTATTTTACATGCCTCTGTCGGCAGAGGCATGTAGTCTAGACGTACCCTCTGATATTAAGCACTACTAGATAAAACTGGGCACATTTGGGATTTTCTGCAAACTGAAGAAATATCCTATCTCATCTGATAGCCATACACTTTGGTAACACCTTGTCAGTATGGCACACTTTTAGTATGAAGAAACTATTGGATCACATTTTATGAATGTGAGTTTTTTAACTACTTTAGGCCACATTCTATGAGTGGTACAGCAGACAGGAAGTGAATGGAGTTGCAGCAGTTTATACCACCTAAGTCTTTGGTCCTAAGTCTTTAATGGTATATATAAATGTGGGTGTGGGAGGAGGGTCACGTGCACCTGGTCTACACTAGGGAGTTATTTTGAAATATCCCCCCTTTTGAAATATCTCCCTTTATTTCAAAATAACAGTGTGTCCATACCACCAAGCTTGTTATTTTGCAGTAAGAGGCTGGTCTTCAAAATCTACACTCTTGCTTTCCTTGGGGAATAACACTTATTTCAAAATTGTTATTTCAAAATAGTGTTAGTGTGGATACTTCGCTGCTGCTATTTTGAAATAACTACTCCTCAGAGTAATTTGAGGTAATTACTCCCCAGTGCTTCCTGGGGCTCTAAAACAATGTAGTACGTCCACAATAATGGAGCCTGCCTCACACTAATTTTAAGGATTCCCCATAGTGTGGACACAGTATTTTGATTTTTTATTTTGGGAGTTATTATTTTGAATTCAGTTATTTCAAAATAATTTCCTAGTGTAGACTTGCCCCAAGAGACTATCTCCTATTCTCTATATTCTAAAGGGACTATTGCTATAGCCAGTAGCTCAGCAGCCTATCCCAGATAAAGGACAATTCCTTAGAGCACTTCTCATGATCTTTGGTAAGGTAGATTCTATGACTGTTAGGACTATGCAAAACTCATGAAAACATGTTTAAGAGCTTTTGCACATTTCCCTCCATTTTGTGTCACGCTCTTCCCAAGGTCTCGTAATTGATTTCATCTAGAGCCAGTGTATTTAATTAGTCCTACAGAGCCACACCACACTTTTTGTTTTTAAATGAAGCATTTATAAAATCTTGCGAGGCTGTCTCATTAGCACTCCCAAGTAAAGCAAGGTGAAACTGGGTCTGTACTGGGATAGGCAATCTCTAAGCAAAAACCAAAGTGCATCAAGACCTGGTAAAAGCAATTCAGAGGCTGAAGCTGCTTTCACTGAGTCAGATCTGGATAAATGACCCCACAATGGTTAGACTGTGCCAGCTGCTAGAGTTACTCCAGAGGAAGCAGGGGGGAGGGTGTGAAGCTTCTGGCAGCCAGATTGGTTTCTAGGCAGGGCTGGCTCTAGGCACCAGCAAATCAGGCAGGTGCTTGGGGTGGCACTTTGCTAGGGGTGGCATTTCAGGTAAGCAGCCGGTGCTACCCCTGGCAATGCCTATCCCCGCCCTGCCAATTTAAAGGGCCACGGCCCGGGAAACGCCGGGGCTGCGCGCAGCCAGCTGGCAGCACCAATGCACCATGGAGCCTGCTGGCCACCCCCGTCTCCTCTCCATACTGCTCCTCCACGCCCCCGGCAACGCCTAGCCCCGCCCTGCCGATTTAAAGGGCCACTGCCCAATGTGCCCTGGAGTCTGCTGGCCGCCCCCGTCTCCTCTCCGTCCTGTGTCTCCCCGCTCCTGGCAATGCCTAGCCCCGCCCCACCGATTTAAAGGGCCGCAGCCCAATGCTGGTCACCCCTGTCTCCTCTCCTGCTCCTCCCCTTCCCTGGCAACGCCTAGTCCTGCCCTGCCCTGCCCTGCTGATTTAAAGGGCCGTGGGAGACACCACGGCTGTGCAGGCAGCACTGGCACCATGTGCACCTGGCCCCGGAGTCTGCTGGCTGCCTCTGTCTTCTAGTCCTGAGCCCTGTTCCTCCCCGGCGGCTGCTACCTCCTCCGAAAGCCTCTCCACTCCAAGCCATCAGCCACCCCTCCGCCTACATTATATGGATATCCCAGGTAAGATGCCCCCTTTCCGCCTAGGGTTGCCAGGTGTCCGGTATTTTTGCCTCCTGTCCAGTAAAAAAAATCAGAAAATACCGGACGCCTGGCAAACCTACAAAAACTTAGCCTGCTGGCCCACTCCCCGGCCTCTCCCCCAGGCCTCAGCCCCTGACAGCCTCAGCCCCACAGACCTTTTGAAATCTGTTCCTAGTATATTTCTCTTGTTCATGTTTGTAGTAGAAGTAGAATTAAACAAGGATCCAGCGCGCGCGCGCACACACACACACACACAAAATATTAACTGTTCGACACTCTTCAAAGAACCACACATGCTGTTTCATAGATATTTCTTTAAAGAATTAAAACTTCGTTGATCTGGATAAACTTTTGTGTTTGATGTCTCTAAGGCAAGCTTCATTCCATATATAGTTGTATTGGGCACATACAACTCTCCACTATCTCTAACACCTCATAAACTTGAATATATAATGGCTACTAACAAGATGGACACACAAAAATAAAGTGCACATTCACACCCACTGATCTCAGTTTATCTGGTAACATAGATGTGTTAGAGCCACATAAGGAGCCACTGCATTCCAAAACAAATCTAGTTTAACAATACAAATATTTATTGATTTAGTTTAGATGTCTTATGTGCTATAGTTATCATAATTGGTTAACAAGTATGTTAAAACAGAGTGGTATTATTAGCTGATTGTAATTGGTTTGAAGATTGATTAAGTATAGGCATAAACTACTTGAGTTTTAGGGTGTCTAGACTACAGAGTTTTGTCGACAAAAGTGGACTTTTGTCGACAAAACTATACCTGCATCTACACTACCGCTGAGTTCTGTCGACATAACGTCGACAGAACTCAGCAGTTTTGTCGACGCTGGTAAACCTCATTTTACGAGGCATAACGCCTTTTGTCGACAGAGTTCTGTCGACAGAAGGTGTTATTGCATCTAGGGTTGTGTCTAGACTACAGGGTTTTGTCGACAAAGCAGCTTGCTTTGTCCACAGAACTGAATGTAGTCTAGACGCTCTTTGTTGACAGAAGCTTTGTCGACAGTATCTGTTGACAAAACTTCTGTCGACAAAAGCCTGTAGTCTAGACGTACCCTTAGATGTGGCACAAGTTCTCCCTTCTATTTTTAGTACTTAGTTTATATTTCCTTAACTAGTTGTGTTAATAGTTTTTCATGCATTCAAATCACAATTAAAAAGTAGCCTAGTTCTATAAGAACAATAAAGTAGAGATTTAAGGTACATTTCCAACTCTTGAAAAAGAGCTCTGTGTGAGCTGGAGATCTTGTCTCTGTCACCAAAACAAAACAAAAAAAATTGCAAAGTGCGAACGTGTAAAAGCCAACAAAAAGCGGGGGAGGCAGCTGAATTTTTTTTTGCTTGGGGCAGCAAAATACCTAGAGCCGGCCCTGCTTCTAGGGGTGGATCTCACCCAGTTCTGGACACTTTGTTGGGGAAAAGGAAGTCCTGCTCTCCCCAAGCTCAGCCAGGAATAGCAACTGAGTCCAGTCCAGGGAGAAGCTACTATCTGGGGCATCGCCAGCCTCCCTACTCCTCCGACAGTGATTTTCCTCCTTGCTGACTGCTCCAGCCACCCGAAAGAGCAGTTAGACAGACATATGTCATGGATGACAGTTCTTAGCCTTGCCGTGAGGGCAGCGGCCTGGACTAGATGACCTCTAGGTGTCCCTTCCAGTTCTAGTGTTCTATGAAATGATTCACACACATTGCTCAGGAGGGGAGTGTGAACGTTTTTGCAGCTTCCCTTTGCTTTCCCTTTAGAACGTGACCTTTCAGCAGGGAATCAAAGAAGACTCCAGGGACATGAATTCTGCACATGTGCAGTGACACAGATTTCCCTCAGCAGAACAGCGCACATTCTTTTCATCAGTTCCACGACCTGGCAGCCAGTCAAAAGATGGAGACCCCCAACAAGGAAGCTTGAAAGTTAAAGCCAGAAAGACAAAGGCTCCAGCTAGAAGTCAGAGCGTGAGCAGGCCTGAAAGTGAGGTACCATTGGGCCTCGGAGAAACAACACGCCTGTCTGCCCATGGCAGTGGTCACACTAATTGTTAAATACAAATAGTGCATCATGATTGAAGCTGTACAAATAGAACCCAGTTTTCAAATTTGAGCTCCAAGGTCAGCAGCTAGGGACTCAATTCCATGTGCAGACTCTCAAATGCCCAGCTTTAGTCACCCAAGGGATTATATGAATATCCCAAAGCACAACTAGACCTCACAACTTAGGTACCCAGTGCTTAAAAATTCTGTTTTCTCAGACAAAATGTATCCTGACAACGAATTCCTTATAATTAATTGGCCTTAGTTAATGAAGGAGTTTAACTTAACTGGTTCAGTCAGATGCAATCTGAAGTGCCTGTGATAGAGTCAAAAAAGTAATATTTTTAAACATATTTAATAATTTTTATGCACACCTGTCTGCATCACAACGCAGCATGAGGTATAAAGAATGCTTGTCAAACAGTGGATTCAACAACTTGCAATAAGCAACATAAACAATCCCTTCCACATAATACTCAATGCCATCATGCTATAATATAAACTCTATTAACTATCATAGAAATATCTGACCAAAAGGGTGTGCCCTTCCTCTTGTGGAGAGAATTCCACGGCCAAAGAAATTCGAATACTCAAATGAACATCTAAGCATTCTCAGCAAAAGTGTCAGCAATAGCAAAGCCAACTCATTTTGTACTGTAATTATCTTTGTAACCACAAAGCAATACCATGGATTCATACAGAAGGTCTTAATCAGATCTTTAACACTACCCAGCTGAATTGTACATTGGAACATCTCCAATATTCATGAAAGGGATATTCTTTTGTCAGCATTAAATAGGATGCTTGACACTTTTTGATTTACATCAAAACATTCTGCCTTAAGTAACATTTTCCTTTTATGAGTTATGGATTCCCCAGAAGTAGAGTCTATAGGAGCAATTTCCCACTGCATCAAGGGTTCTTGTGATTTCACTAAGGCCAGAAAGACAAAGGCCCAGGAAAAATCTGATGTCATTGTCATGTTCAAAGACAGAGTTTAAATAACCCTGCAAGGGAAGAGGTTAAATGTCAGTTGTCAAATCAAAGAGAAACAAGATAACATACCTAAGACTAAACATTTTCTGTCTTCTTGAGCTGGAGTCTACAAGTTTGAGTTTTTCTGAATTCTGATGGAGTGGCAAACTGTACAGCACAAGTGTTTGGCTTGGCAGCTAACAGCATCAGTTTACCCAGGAAGCTGCAGGTATCCTTCCGTCATTTCAAGATTCAGATTGTCTGAACAAACAGAAAAACAAAGAAAAGGAATGTAAAAAAGTCAGTGCAACAACCAAAGCACCAAGTCTGGGCTTATGGTAGCTAGATTCCAATAGGCTGCACTGAATAGACCACACTGTGGAGCAACTGTATTCATCTGTAAAATGGCCATGCAAAAACTACACATTAGCTGCCTAAAAAATTTGGTTTGAAATGACCATTTCTGAGGGCTGTCATTGTGAATGGATGCGTATACTGTCTGTCAAGGGGCTGCATGTCTTCACAAAATTGTAGCATGAATGGCAATGAAATATTTCAATAGGATGGAGGAACCCTGCTTAGCTCCAGAGTATAGCCCAATTAAAATCTGCCTTCTTTTTCATAAGCTATAAACAAAGCCAGAGACTTTTAAAAAACAGCTATTGGGAGCAACCTGGTAGCCCTTATGCGTGTGTGCGGACCAACTGTAATCCATGGGACCTGTAAGCTCTTTGGAACAGGGCTTATCCTTTACTCTATGCTTGTATAGAGTCTAGCACATTGGGGCCCTGGCCTGGTTGGCATTAGGCACTACAACGTCATGAAAGTTAACAATACCAACAATAATCGTACAAATAAGAACTACTTAACAGCTGTGTTGAGGGAGTGGGGCTTCCGTTGCTAAGAGAGTTGCCTTCTCTCCCTCTTCAGTGCTGGGCCAGTACACCCCATCACATCTTCCAATTTACAGTTCAGTTACTTGAGTGGTTGCACAATGTCACTTCTGTTGGAATCATAGCAGAACAATTTGGATGGTTTGATGAGATAACAGGATCTTGGTAACTAATTAACCTTTCATTATCAGTGGGAAATAGGCCAATGGAGGGAAGATAGGAGTTACTATAGAGAACTTTTCCTGGGTGTCTGGCTGGTGAGTCTTGCCCACATGCTTAGGGTTCAGCTGATCACCATATTTGGGGTTGGGAAGGAATTTTCCTCCAGGGTAGATTGGCAGAGGCCCTGAAGGTTTTTCGCCTTCCTCTGTAGCATGGGGCACAGATCACAGCTGGAGGACTCTCTGCATCTTGGGGTCTTCAAAGTATTTGAAGGCTTCAATATCTGAGATATAGGTGAGAGAATTATTCCAGGAGTGGGTGGGTGAGATTCTGTGGCCTGTGTTGTGCAGCGGGTCAGACTAGATGATCATAATGGTCCCTTCTGACCTTAAAGTCTATGAGTCTATAATTTGTATAGTGAGGTGCTGAGAGCCAGTGAACCAAAATGTGAACCCCGTATATCAGGGATGGCCAAATAGTTACAGGCAAAGAGCCAAAATAGTTTTGAATATAGCATAAAGAGCTGGGGGAGGGGGACTGCCCCTTTAAGACATGCGTTTAGAGGCTTTTTGGCCACATCAGGCTCCCGCCGGCCGATGCCATCTTGAGGATGCCATTTTTAATGGCTGCGCCAGACAGTTCCTGGCCCTGGTGAGCTCAGGGAGCTGGGGAGGCAGGGGCTGTTTTCAGGGGCGCAGGAGCTGCTTCACGAGCCGTGGGGTCAGATTCACGAACTGCACCCTGGGGAGTAGGGGGAAGAGCAGCATGCGGTTCGTGAGCCATGGGTTAGCCACGGCTGCTGTATATGATAGAAACCACTTCAAGGCAAGGCACTCAGGAGTACCTTCAGTACCCCCACATCTAGCACCTATGAGTCATAAAAACAAAAAAAGGCAGGGATGGATGGGACCTTGTTAAGTTATTGAGTTCAGCCCTCTGTGCTGTAGCAGGAGCAAGTAAATCTAGACCATCCCTGACAGGTGTTTCACCAACCTGTTTTTAAATATTTCCATTCCATGGCCTTCCTTGGAAGCCTGTTCCAGACCTTAGCTACCCTTATAGTTTGAAAGTGTTTCCCTGGTATCTTACCTAAATTTGCCTTATTGCACAGTAAACCCACTGCTCCTTGTCCTACCTTCACTGGACGTGGAGAACTACTGATTCCCATCCTCTTTGTAACAGCCCTTACCATAATAGAAGACTTAACAGGTGGTCTCTCAGTCTTCTATCTAGGCGTAAATGCCCAGTTAGTTTAACCTTTCCTCATATGTAAGTTTGTAACCATTTTATCATTTGTATTGTTCTCCTCTGGACTCTTTCCATTTTGTCCACATACTTGCTAAATTGTGGTGCCCAGAACTGGACACAGTACTCCAGTTGGGGCCTCAGCAGTGATGAGTAAAATGGGACAATTACCTCCTGTGTCTCACATAGAACATTCCTGTTAAAATACCCCAGAATCTTATTAGCATTTTTTGTAGCTGCATCACAGTGATGATTCATAATCAGTCTGTGGTCCACTATAACCCCCCAAATCCTTTTCTGCAATTCTACCACCTATACCGTTATTCCCAATTTTGTAGATTTTTTTCTTTCTAAGTGATATATTTTACACCTGTCTTTATTGCTCTTCCTCATGTTGAATTCAGTCCAATTCTCCAATTTGTCAAGGACATTTTGAATTTTTAGTCAGTCCTCCAGCATGCTTGCAATCCTTACCATTTGGTCTCATCTGCAAATTTTATAAGGCATACTGTCCACTCCATTATCCACCTCACTAATGGAAATGTTGAACAGTACCAGAACCAGGATTGACCCTGTGTGACCCCACTAGATATGCCTTCCCAGTGTGGAAGAAAACATTGTCCTCACTCTGAGTTTGTAAGCAACAAGTAGCTAGAGGCAGTTTTATTACGAGCTGCAGCAAGGGAAAAACTGGTTCGGACGGGGGGGGGGGGGTCCCCCCCTCACCGAGGCAGATCTTCGAATACAAGCAATTATGAAGCAGTTTATATACTGTCTATTAAATATAATAACAATAACAATTAGTCTCCTTCCTATTACAAACACCAATGGCTAACAGTTATTTAGTTCCACCTAGATGCTCCTTATCTCAAGGTCCCTAACAGAGTCAGCATTCTATCCTTATCTCCGAATGGAGGCGAGAGGCGAAGGCAGCGTCTAATTACAGATCTCGCGTTGTCAGGCCACAGACTTAGCCTGACTCTTGCTCTCTTGTTAACAAGACCAAGATGGCTGCACACAAATTCCCTTATTCCCTTTTCTTGCCTCCACAATCCCCCCTTTTGTGCCCACAGCACAACTATCTCTCTAAACCTTTACCTTCATTAAACATTACACAATTAGCACAAACACAAAAGCTATCTCTACCACCACATCCTTTACAACAACAATCAAATATGAAACTTTTAATAAGCAAAAGCAATATAATCATTAATATCCTCAATATAATTCTATGATGGGGCTGTTCTATAATTTTAGTAACATCATACAACATATCAGAATTAGTAACCAAATTAGGGAGGGCAGGTACATGCTGATGGTACCTGTCCATAAGCACAGAGTCTAGATCAAAGGGAGAAACTAAAACCACTCTTACAAGTTTCTCCTTGGCAATATACAATACTTTGCTTCTTTCACCAAGGTCAGTTCTTAATGTCTTTTTGTAGTCAGAAATCTTTGGGCTTTGGCGGTGTCGGAGGAGCGGACTTTTCCTCTTTGTTTTCTTGAAACAGTCGTGGTTCAGCATCATGCAGGGGAGAGGTTACCAGCACATCACTCTGTAATATTTTGGTTCTTCTGGTGTCCAGCAGGTAGGAAAGCAGGACCAGAAGAGAGAGGCTTATCAGCAATTGGGGTAGGATCATTTCGAGATGGAGGGATCTTTTTGCAGTGAGAAGCATTGGCCAACAGTCAGTTTTTGGCACTTCACAGCGGGGTTGGTGGTTAGCAAAATTTGGTAAAGGTCTTTCTAGAGCAGTCTTTCGCTGATGGACATACGAGTCTCTATTCTCTGAGCTAAAAGCTAGCTGGCTCCTTTGGAACTAAGGTTATTTCTTAGGAATAAAACAAAAACTATAAAAACAATCCCGCGCGGTTGTTTAGTTGTTTGGTACTAGCTTTATCAAAGTGAGGCCTTTTTGGAACGTGGTTGCCAGGGGAACCAGGGTCACAGTAACTGTTGAACTGTTTTACTTCTTAAGCTGGCCTAATACTTTGAGCTTGTCAGTTCTTAGCAAGATACCATGGACTGCCTCAGTTTACTCCTATAGTTCCTTTAATTTGACTTTGGGGTTCTCCTTAACCTACTAGGTTAAATACAATTTAAGGAGTTTTAATTTACTCTGGAAGTACGAGTACAGCACTAGCACTGTTATAAATGTTAAAATCAAAACTTCCTACATAATTTGACAAACACTATTTAAATCCATCTTTAAGGTATTTCATCGCCTTACTGGCGCTGCTCATGATTATAGGTTTGACCTCTACTGCCTGGTTGAGTGCTGCAGAAGTAGGTGTTTGGCATGGTCTACGGTGTTTCCCTATCTGTAACTACTCTTTGAATACGGTTTCTCAACCAGCTGTGCACACATCTTATTGTCATTTCATCTAAATCACATGGAACTGTGTCAAAAGCCTCGCTAAAATCAAGATATGTCATGTCTACTGTTTTTCCCCTGGTCAATTTGTCATGATTTGTTCTTAACAAATCCATGCTGACTGTTCCTTAATATTCCTAGTATCCTCCAGGTACTTACAAGTTGACTGTTTAATATTTTGATCCATTATCTTTCCATTATCAATTGTGTACAATTTCACGTCTTCCTTGCTCCCCTTTTTAAGGGTAGGTAATATGTTTTCTCCTTCCCCAATCTTCTGGGACTCTGTCTATCAATTGCTAATGGCTTGGAGATTGCTTCAAGTAGTTCCTTAAGTACCCTGGATGAATTTCTTCAGGCCCTGCTGACTTGAACACATCTAACTTAACCTGTTCTGTCCTTATTTTGGCCTGTATTCTTTCTCTTAGGTTGTCAATATTAATTGTGTTGAGTATCTGGTCCGAATGAAGCAAAACAGGCATTAAGCACCTCAGCCTTCTTGATGTCATTATTTAACTCACTTTTCCCACTAAATACAAAACTTACACTTCCCTTCATCTTTCTTTCGCTCTTAATTTATTTAAAGAACCTATTCTATTACCTTTTATGTTCCTTGTGAAGTGTGCTTGTGCCTTAGCCTTTCTGATTCTGTCCTTACATACTTTGCTGTTCTTTGTAGTCATCCTTATCAATTTGATTATGCATCTACTTTTTGGTAGGATTCCTTTTTGATTTTCAGGTAATTAAAGAGTTCCTGCTGCAGAACTGTTGGCCTCTTACTATTCTTCCCATCTTTCCTTTGCATTGGAATAGTTTGCACTTGTGGTCGTGCCTTTAATATTGTCTCCTGGAGGAACTGTAAACTCTCTTGAATTTCTTTTTCCCTTACAATTTCTTCCCGCGAAATCTTATCTACTAATTTTCTGAGTTTGCTATAGTCTGCTTTTTTGAAATGCATTATTCTTATTCTGCTGCTCTTTCTCTTTTCTTTCCTTAGGGCCAGCTGCAGAATCCAGGACTGTAATATGACACACCCAAATCTTATCTATGCTTCCTCAGACTGAATATGACAAATCTATATATCTGTAGCTACTGCTCTAACCACTAGATAATGTTGCCCTTCTAGGGACAGGAATAGAAACTAGGAACCCGGATCCCCAAACTTTCTACCGCTGTCAAGAGCAAACAGTTGTGTAACTCACTAACAAAAAATATGTGCACATTTCTCATTAGTGATGGGAAACTAAGGCAAATAACACTGATTCCTCTAGTTCAGGTGATAAAAGGACTTTGCTAGACTCAAAACTCACCACTGAGGATGCATCTGGACTACAAGTTTTTTTCAAAAAAATGACCGTTTTTCCAAAAAAACTTCACTTACATCCACACTGCTATTGCGTTCTTTCAAAAGAAAACTGAAAGAACGCATGGGTTTTTCTGACATTAGTAAACTGTATTCTACGAGGAAGAACGTCTTTTCCGAAAGAGCTCTGTACTGTTAAACAGTTGCTGTATTTCACCTTGCAGCTGGCAGCATGAGTTACCACTGTATTTAGTTTCTATATTCCAGTCTCTAAAGCTCTTTGGGATGAAAAATGCAAAAGAAATATAACTATTACTATTTTGGTGAACGGACCTTCCACTTCATTTGAACAAAAATCACTGTATAAACAGATGGGGAGATTTAAAAGTGTAGCAAGGTTGCCTCTCCATTTCTCCCCATTCTGAAATGAATAGATATATTAATTTGATTAGAATATTTGCTGACCATATACAATAGGCCTAGGAGAAAAGCAGTCATGATTAAGAAGGTTGCTGGCCAATAAAGAATAAATCTGGTCTCTAGGATTTCACAGCCCCTCCAAATTAGCATTTGAATATCTACTATAACTGCTTCCGAGATCTCAGATGAAGTGGTTCAAAATATGCAGAAAAGCAGCGGCGGATTTAGGGCAGGGCGAGCGGGGTGGCTGCCCCGGGCCCCACACTTCCCATGGCGCATGCGCTGTGTCAAAGGGGGGCCCCGCGAAATTTTGCTGCCCGGGGCCCCGCGGCGCTGCCCTGGGCCCCGCGGCACTCTCATCCGCCCCTGCAGAAAAGTTTAAGGCTTAAAACGTCAAAAAACTACTTAAGTGTAGAAGAGAGAGAGGCTAACACTGTTTGGCAAAGATCCATACATTTCCCACCATTCCACTGTGCAAAGGCTCATGTGTAGGCCCCAGATTCTGCTATTGAGACCACTTTCTACTTGCTCTAGCATTTTCACAACATCCTTGAAAACATGCCTAGGGGAGGCATGCTGAGGAAGGTTTAAGATGCAGAGGGATTGGTGGGTGGTTTGATATTCAGAAGAGTGTTGCCATTCGGAGGCCATACTCTGAGGGTGCGTCTACACAGCACCCTTACCTTGAAATAAGCTATGCAATTTGCGCTAGGCAAATTGCGTAGCTTATTTCAATGTTATTTCGAAATATGATGCTGTCTACAGAGTGCCAAATTTTGAAATAAATCGCTATTCTGAAACGTCTCTTATTCCTCATGCAATGAGGTTTACAGAGACATTGGAATAGTGAGCCTGTTATATTTTGATATAACGGGCTTGCTCTTAAGATGCAGAATAGCTATTTTGGAATACTGGAGGCATCCTGAAATAGCTCCGCTGTGTAGACATAGCCTGAGAGTGGTATCATGCTATGTCCTCTGCAAAATCCACAAATAAAGCTAAAGTGCAGATTGATTAGAGGCCTGAATCACATATTAAAACAATACAGTTTTCCAATATAAACTACAGGCAGGCTGCATCTCTTTTGCTGTTTAGTTTACAATCCCTCCACAGCCAACATTACACCCTCCTGAGGCTGTGAAAGCCCATACATGTCCCCTGTTGGAAGTGGTTTTGCAGCCGCTTTTTTCCCCCCACCATGAATTTTCTGCTTTCCATATGTGTATTCCTTGTATTACATCCAAGAATTTGCTACATATAAGTATTCAAATACTTTGAAAAGTTGCACTTTGTTAGCTATGCCTACTAGACTTTGTTAAGACTGCTGCCTTGAATCAGTCACCATGTTTTCTACTGCTTCTACTGTTTTCTCTGGGTAAATCTTATTTAATGTTTGTTTGAATTTTGTTCGTTATGATGCCTACGAAAACACAGAAGCAACCTTATCTGTTCACAGGCAATAAACTTTGCTATGATAATCTCATTGGAAATTTATAGACTTTATAGATTTATAAATCTAAATTTATAGACTATTTTAGTGGAGTTGGCTGCCCCAAAGCATACTCCGTAAGAAGAGCTAGTGAATGACTGTAGCATGAATTAATTCCAGGTGGCATGCTAGCAAATTCCATATGTTAATATGTGATTTTATTGTGGTGCTCTAATTTAGGCTCCCACACTAATGACAGTCCACTTAGCCACCATCCCCCAAATTAAAATATCAGTGTGAACTGAGAGAGAGGTTAGTTCACTATTAAGCTTTCCTAACAGGTATCCAGGATCCTTTTGGCTACGTCTACACTTCAGCGCTATTTTGGGATACGGGAGGTAACCCAAAATAGCTATTCCGCGTCTTTTGAGCACATCCATTATTTCGAAATATAACGGGCTCACTATTCTGATGTCCCTGCAAACCTCACTCCACCAGGAGTAAGGGATGATTGGAATAGTGATTTCTTTCAAAATAAGTGCTTTGTAGACAGCATCAAATTTCAAAACAAACATCGAAATAAGCTACGCAATACGAAATAACATCGAAATAAGCTACGCAATTTGTGTAGCTCAAATTGTGTATCTCATTTCGACCTACAGTGCAGTGTACACACACCCTTTGAAAACAGTTATCAGTAAATTAGGGCACAATGGTGCTAGAGAGTTTACAGTGGTGCAGCTGCACTACTGTAAGATCACTAATGTACCTTCTCTAGGATGATGGGTGAGAGCTCTCCCATTGGCTTAACTACTCCAGCCCCCACAAGTGGCTGTAGTAATGCTGGCTGAAGAAACTGTCCTGCCAACATAGTGCTGTCCACATAGGTGCTTAGGTCCATGTTACTTACATCACTTGGGCTGTGTGAGATTTTTTTTTTCACCCCTCTGAAATAAATAAATAATTGCATCACAGTGTACAGCCAGTCCCTGATTTACAAATGAGTTATGTACCAAACACTAGGTTGACGAAGAGTCCTGTGGCACCTTATAGACTAACTGAAGTGTAGGAGCATAAGCTTTCGTGGGCAAAGACCCACTTCGTCAGATGCATGCAAAAGTGGACTTTTGTCGACAAAACTATACCTGCGTCCACACTACCGCTGAGTTCTGTCGACATAACGTCGACAGAACTCAGCAGTTTTGTCGACGTATGTAAACCTCATTTTACGAGGAATAACACCTTCTGTCGACAGAGTTTCTGTCGACAGAAGGTGTTATTGAATGGAAACTGTCCTTTGCATCCAGACTACCATGTCGACAAAAGCAGCTTGCTTTGTCGACAGAACTCAATGTAGTCTGGACGCGTTTTGTCGACAGAAGTTTTGTCGACAGTATCTGTCGACAAAACTTCTGTCGACAGAAGCCTGTAGTCTAGACGTACCCTCAGATGTTACAAGCCCACTATTTTAGGAACAACGAGATTTCCATCTCTGTACTATTAGGCTGTGTCTACACTGGCATCTCTTCCCGGAAAAGGGATGCTAATGTAGCACTTTGGAATAGGCAAATCCGCGGGGGATTTAAATATCCCCCGCGGCATTTGCATTAACATGGCTGCCGCTTTTTTCCGGCTTGGAGATAAGCCGGAGAAAAGCGCCAGTCTAGACGTGATTCTCCGGAAAATAAAGCCTTTTCCGGAGGATCTCTTATTCCTACTTTCAAGTGCTACATTAGCATCCCTTTTCCGGAAAGGGGTGCCAGTGTAGACACCGCCTCTATGTCTTGGCTGTCACTTTGGCCCTCAGCCACCTCCCATTTATATTGCCATAGCTCTATGAATGGGGAGTTGAAAGGTAAAAACAGGGGGTTTGTGGACTTTGAAGGACCATCTTTGGATGCTTCATTTGCAAAGACTAAAGCTGGATGCAGGTTAAGCTGAACAAGTGGAACTTCGTGAAACCCTGTGCACTGCTCTGTCCATGCATCAGGTTTAGTCTCACTGCTCATATTCTGTTTTCCTGATGTCCTTTCAGTAACTGTCCCTGCAGGGAACATGGGCCCCCTGACTCCAGTTCCAATCAAGACGTATTTGTAAAAGGAAAAAAGATGTTTTAACATAAATCGTAAAAACAAATAACTGTCACCCATCCCCTCCCCATGTCCTGTAGCTTTGGATGGTGGGTGCTTTGCAGCCTGACCCCCTCTTTGGTTAGACCTTGGGGCAGAGGACTGTGAGGTTTGATGCAGATGGGAGAGCTGAGAGCTGGGTGCAGAGGGAGCATGGGAAGGGGCGTGTGTGCAGGGCAAGATTTTGGATGAGAGAACTTGGGGCTGAGAGAAAGGCAAAGGAGGGAGAGCACTGGGCTCCTGTCTTAGGAAAATTCTGATTGCACCTCTGCTTTCAAAATATGATTCAGCTCCTCCTGGTACTTGGCTTTTTAATTTTGGCCACCTTGCTAGTATCACTCTCTTGGCTGCTTCTTTTCCGTAGCCGCCTCAGTTTCCGTCAGCTCTGCGGTTGAAACTGGAAGTTCATGCAATGTTAATGGATTCAGCGTCTTACTCCTCTTCCACCAACTTTGCTGATGCTGGGTATTTACATCAGGTGTCAGCTAAACACATGTAATCATTCTGGGCAATATCTGATCTCCACCTGTGGGTGCTGGGGGTGCATCAGTGTGCACTGCAGTCTTTTTGGAGACTAAGAAGGGGCTTTGCCATGGTTGTCTCTAAGGGGTCTGTGGTCTGATTGAGTCTTACTGGGTGGCCATAGGTGTACAGATGGAATTGCTCCACTCCAAGTATCACAGCCAGAATCTCGTTTCCTGGTTGGGCGTACCCCTGTTCAGTCTCTGGCAGGACTCTGTTGGCATAAGTGACTGGCTGCTCCTGAAAAAGAGTTTCAATTCATTTTCCAATGCCTAGCCCTGGAATGTCAGTGGCTCTCCCAGCTGGTACTACTGCAGGATAGTAGCCCTGCTGTCATTTGTTCTGGATTGCTGAATGCTTGCTGCTGGGCTCCTGCCCAGCTCCACTTGACATCCTACCTTGTGAGCTGACTTGTTGGTTCTGCTCCTGCAGCCCAGTGTGGACAGAACTTAGACAGAAAGAGTGATCATCCATTGAAGTGCTGACTCCTTTCACAGCCATTTCAGCTGCCAGGTCTCTGGCCATCTTTATCTTGTTAGGATTTGCTTTCAATCCCTCTGCTATGAGCAGACATCTCTTGATGCAGCAAAAAAAAGTGAGTGCTGAACTCTGATCAGACCCCATGTCTTGTATGGTTGTACTGCCCATGGAGAGTCCATAGTCCATCCCCACAAAGTTCAGTTGCTATTGTTTGTTTTCTTGGTTAGTTACCCAGAGGGCAAATTTTTAGATGGTCTGTATTATGCTCTCATTGTACAGTGCTGGGTTGTTCCCATCTGTTTGTTATGCATATTTTGGAGTCCCATTCAGCCCATGGAATCACATTGCAGGAGGCCACACTATCCAGATGAAATCACATAGCTTTCACTATGAACCTTGCTCTATGCATGGAGGTTGGCATTGTCCGTTGTTGCTTTCCTGTCCCCACAGCCTGACCCCGATATGGTTTTGGATTCAAAGAGTCACCACCACCATCGAGGGGCCAACAGCTTCTTTGCCCCCCCCCCAGGCAAGATGTGGGGTCCCCTCAGCTCCGGGGCCTCAGGTAGAAGGGGCAGGGCTTGGGACAGCCAACACTCATTGCCTCCTGGAGCATGGTGTTGGCCCCACCGACCCCTCAGATCTGCGCAGAATGCCTGGCATGGTGCTCCTGCAGCAATTTAAAGGGCCAGAGCTCTGGCTGCCTCTGCAGTAGCAGCAGCGCTGGCTAGGAGCCCTGGGCCTCTCTGAATCATTGGGCCCTGGGACAATTGCCCCCTTTGCTGCCTGCCTGCAATTTCCTTCTCTTCCACATCTGATTGCATCTTTCTGGAGTATTCCTTTGTTTTTCTACACACTGCTAAAACGGCTCCACTTGCCACCATGTAAGTACTGCTGGGAGTGCTGTACCTCTGCGGGCTTTCATTCTTTCTCTCGAGACTTCTGCTACATGCCCCATGTCTAAGCATCTGTCTAGTGTGCGGTCTCCTTCCACAAGCAGATGCTTCCAGAGTTGTTGTTCCCCAGTGCTAGGAGACTGTCCTGTTCTAAATCCAGGAGCTTGTCAAATCCCCCAAGCTGCATGCAGCAGTCCATGTGTGTAAGGCAGTAAAACAGGATCTGTCCCTTCTCCTTTGGGTGGTTTCTAGTGAAAATCTTGTGTCACACTAGAGTTTTGTTCTGTGTTGGCTGGGATCAGTAGGTCCTCAGAGCTCTGAGGACTGATGTAAGACTTGAGGCAGTGGTGAGCCCTGCTTTATTCTCCAGGAAGATAAAATAACAGTTTTACTCTCCTGCTACAGTCATTGTCCTGCAGGGCCAGGTCTGTGCACAGCTCAAACAGCCCCTTCCACCGGGCTTGGTCTGTGATTGCAAAATTCAAGGCTCAGGGTGAGACTTCAGACCCAGTTCAATGCCTCATGCTACCAGCTGCTGCCCTGCAGAGAACACACTGAGTTCTGATGCTGCCACCACATTTCAGTCACAAAGAGTGAAGACTGAGGATGAAGTTGAACAAGCTCATTAAAGTCCGCCTGCTGCTCTGTTCACAAGGTGGTGTGTTGCTTCCATTCCAGTCCAGCTCCCCACAGTCGCTCTTTTCCTCTCCGGAGCAACACCAGGACCCCCCAGAGAACATGGGCCCTCTGACTCCAGCTCTGCTAATCATGGTACAATGGTGTCAGTCCCACAACTTTCTAGCCCATCATAAATAACCCCATGTTCTCTGTGTAGGTTGCAGATGAGTCTTGCATACAACCTGACACATCTGGAACCTTGTATGGGACTTTCAGGTTGTTTCCTTCTAGCAAGCCCAGCAGCTTTGATGTGATCATCATAGCTGTTTCCCACAGAAGGGATAGTTCAGAGGGAAAAATTTAGCACCTGAAGGCACGTCTAACACACTTTCTCCTCCCACACTCCTTTCTCTTCCAATTTTGAGTTTCTAAGGGTACGTCTACACTAGCCCCCTAGATCAATCTAGGAAGGTTAATGACGGCTACCGGAATTGCAAATCAAGCCCGGGATTTAAATATCCTCCTGCAATGAGGTTTACCAGCCAATTCGAATTAGGGGCTTTAAATTGGAATCCCATTTCACTGCCGCGTGTAGACGCAGGCAGTTATTTCGGGCTAGTCAATTTCTAAAATGGCGACCAGCTGGGAACATGCAAATCAAGCACGGGATATTTAAATCCTGGGCTTGATTTGCAATTCCAGTCATCCTCATTAGCCTCCCTATATTGATCTAGGGGGCTAGTGTAGATGTACCCTAAGTTCTCTTCCCTTCTTACAAAATGAAGCGGTAGGAGGCTGTGTTGGCTGGAATTAGATAAGGGCAGGTGGAATCATAATGGACTGAATCTTCAGGCAAAACATCTGCTTCAAATTCTCTCTTTCTATTCCTTACTGTTGCTCTTGGAGCTTTTAATCATTACATCTTTGTGTGAAAGAGAATGGAACTGCAGGGCCTCTCTATTATTCCAGGCTCACTGGCTTTTGTAGGTTTATACAAGCCTTTATGTCTGAGACATAAAACCAAGAGTCCCACCCCTTACTGAGATAGCCTATATTAAATACCTGATAGACTAAAAGATTAAGCTGATACTTCATATGGGAAGGAAAGTGTTACAACATTGCTGTGATGTCCTGAGTCCAGCTGGAACTCCCACACCAAGTAAGCTGTCATGGGATAAGAGGGAAGGTCCTCCCATGGACTGATAACTGGTTAAAAGACAGGAAACAAAGGGTAGGAATAAATGGTCAGTTTTCAGAACGGAGAGAGGTGTCCCCCCAAGGGTCCGTACTGGGACCCATCCTATTTAACCTACTTATAAATGATCTGGAGAAAGGGATTGTAACTGGGTGGCACTCACCTCCCATTTGGCCGAGTGCGGGTTCCTGCACTCTGTCTTTCAATTCAATGCTGAAAGCCTCTTTGGCAACTCAGCCCTCCAGCCAAGTCAATCTTAGTGAATCTCAGCCCCTTCTGGGGTACACCTCTAGCAGAACCCATCTCAGTGCCCTCTGTAGAGTGTCTCTGCAACTGCTGCCCCACTTCAGTTGAGAGTGGTGCCTCCAGGACTTCCCCTCCTGGAGGCAACTCCTTTGCCCTTAGCTCAGGGCTTTATCTTCCTGTTCATAATTGCTAAGCAGCTCTCCCCACAAAGCTGTCCATAGAGCTGCTGCTCCTTCACACTAGTCAGTTACCCCTGGTCCTCTCTCACTCAGGTCTGGGCTCCAACTTCACAGACTCTGGTGCTACAGCTTCTTATGTAGTCCTTCCTGTCCCCTGATTGGCTGGTTTCTTCCCAGCCCTTGTAGTCAGCCTGGAGAACTTCTCTATAGCCATTTCTAGCCACAGGGCCTCATCTGCCCCCATTATAGGGATAAACAGTGAAGTGGCAACATTTGCAGATGATAAAAAACTGCTCGAGATAGTTAAATCCAAAGCAGACTGTGAAGACCTTCAAAAGGATCTCATGAAACTATGTGACGGGGCAACAAATGACAGATAAAATTTAATGTTGATAAATGCACAGTAACGAATATTGGAAAACAATCTATATTATACATATAAAATGATGAGGACTAAATTAGCTATTACCACTCAAGAGAAAGAGAGTCATTGTGGATAGTTCTTTGAAAACATCCCCTCAAACATTCCTACTAATCCTTGGTTTGTCATTTATTTACAAGCAGTTTATTGTGTATATTGTAGCTGTTTTGGTTTAGCTCTTTGGTTACTTGGTATGTTTCTCTTCCCTTATTTTAGGTCAAATTTTCAATTACAAATTCTAAGTTCACATTAGGTGAATATTCTATAAAACATTTTAAAAATTTGTTCTTTTGACAAACATGCCTTACACTTTACTCATTTGCTAGAATAATAATGGAAAATTAATACAAAAGGGACTAAACATAGTGAAAGCCAATTGGTTAAAAAATTCAATGAATATTTGCTGACTTTTATTGTCCTGACATAGTCTGCAATCAACTTGCTTATTTGTGCTTATTTTGTGACCTTAAACTGGCAGATTTTGTCTAGTGCTTCACATCTTTGTAACAGCTGTAAAGTAATGGTTGATTCAGCTATAAATGAAGCATCTTTCCTCTCACTCCAAAGCCTTTGGAGACAGAATAATCTAAATACGTTGTGCTGTGGGTTAAATTGCCTTTTTCTATTCATATGAACACCTATTGAGGTCACTGGAGGAGTGTTGTGTAGGCTGTGGAAATTCCTAACTGAAACACCGAAGCAGGTGCAGAAGTCATATTTCATGTTACCTGCTGCTTCTTACACACCTGGCCCTGTGGATCAAACAAGAGGAGACAGATCCTCATGCTTCAGAGTATCAAGTTATTGAGCCTTCACCCAGATTTGGAAGAACAGCACATCTATATTGTTATGATAGTTTGAATAATTACCGTTGTAGGATTTTAAAAAATACATCTATTACAGAATTCTTCTGAGACTACCTCATTATCCACAACACTGAAGAGGCAACTATTCCATACTTTGCTGAGATGACACACAAAGGGAATAGCATATTTTGACTCTCAGGCATCGGAGGAAGAGCATTGTAAGCGGCAAAATCCTGGCTGTGGAATTCCCCCTTGGAAGAAATCAGAGCTGTAATATTGATGCATATAGATCGAGTGAATATAAAGTCCTCTGTAGTGAAGCTTTCTATGAGTAATAATCTCCTTTCACCCACTCACAAACAAAGAGAGAGAGACCATCACATAGCACCTTGCATGTAAGTTAATCATTTAGGGTGCATCTGCACTGCACCATTATTTGAAGATAACTAGTTATTTTTAAACAGTGTGAGCGTCTACACAACTATTCCGTTATTTCTAAATAATTTCGAAATGACAGACGGCTTATTCTGAAATCTGTAAACCTCATTCTACAAGGAATAATGTCTTTTCCAAAATGTGTAGATGCTCCACTGCCTCTATTTCAAAATAGCCCCTCACTAGGGCCATTCTAAGTTATTCCTCCCCAGTGCCTCTTGGGACTCTAAATCGAGATAGCACGTCTACATTAGGGAAGCCTGCCTCAGACTAATTTTGAGGCTTAGTGTAGACATACTATTTTTAAATAAGCTATTTCGGAATAACTATTCCGGAATAGCTTATTTCAAAATAAGCATGCAGCATAGACTTACCCTTAGATATCATAATGGTAGTCACCTATGGTAACCATACCAGAAAAAAAAGGGTTGTGGAGGAGAACAATTCAACAGCACCATACACACTAAATACATGGCTAAAAATATCAGTCCAACTCTTTGTGTCAACTTGCCTCTTTTCTCTCATGTGCACCTTTTTTATGTTACACATTTTCTGTGAAGAATTATTAGCACTTTAAGTGATGTCTTAATCTATTTAAAAGGCATTGCTGTCCTTATTTATTAACATATGTTAGGAAACCCTCTTCCAGAAAAGCCAGAACTCATAAAAATCAAACTAAAACAAGAGGTATTTGTTTGGAAAAACAAATACTTGTTTGGAAAAGCGTGTTCTGTTATTTATAGTAAATAGCTTTGCATGCATCTGGTCCTTCTAGGAGTGTGTTGGTGGTCTAGGACCCCCTTAACCCACCTCAAAGTATAAATAATAACAAGGGAAATTGATAAGGGCCCTAGTCACAATGAAAGGACTTATGTATAAGTTCAAAAACAAACAAAGCCATGGCAGATGGCTTGCACATTTCACAGAGAACCCAGTGTGCAAATAGAACTTGTAAGAGGAAGCAAGGAGCTGCATAAGTACTGAAATGAGTACAAGTTAGTGTGAGGGGAAGGGGTTCAGTAATATCCTAGTATTTCTGACCACACAGGAGGTGGTTTGTGTGTGTGTGTGTGTGTGTGTGTTGTAGTGTAGTGTAGTGTTCAGAAAGGACTCAGTCAGTGCCACCATGCTTATTGATGCCCCAAAGCAGTGCTTTGTAAAATTAGCCAAAATATCACGACAGAGATCTCACGGCACATCTGTTCGTGGCTCTCACTAGTAGTTAAGTATTTTGGTAGTTTCGGGGGGACAACAGTCCTTTTTAATCTAGACCATTTCTTGCACAAATATGAAAGAAACCCTTTGTTACCATACAGGACGATGTTTAGAAAGCATTTCCCATTCTGAAATGTTTAATCCAAAACATTTCCTTATGTTTGGATTCCTTGGCCTTACTTTCAGGGCTGGCAATTTCCTGGAAAAACTAGTTTTAAACTGGGCATTGGTAAATACCCATTTAAACCTGGTTTTAACTGGGAAAATAATTGAATCAATGTCTAGCAAGCATACCCAGTGCCAGAGAAAGTTTCTTTTCTTCCCTAAATCTTCTTTTGCTCCCTTCTTCTCATCACTTCTCCTAGGGTACGTCTAAACTACATGCCTCCGTCGACGGAGGCATGTAGATTAGCCAGATCGGCAGAGGGAAATGAAGCCGCGATTAAAATAATCGCGGCTTCATTTAAATCTAAATGGCTGCCCCGCTCTGCCGATCAGCTGTTTGTCGGCAGATCGGGGCAGTCTGGATGCGCCGCGCCGACAAAGAAGCCTTTCTTGATCGGCACAGGTAAACCTGGTTTCACGAGGCATACCTGTGCCAATCAAGAAAGGCTTCTTTGTCGGCGCGGCGCGTCCAGACTGCCCCGATCTGCCGACAAACAGCTGATCGGCAGAGCGGGGCAGCCATTTAAATTTAAATGAAGCCGCGATTATTTTAATCGCGGCTTCATTTCCCTCTGCCGATCTGGCTAATCTACATGCCTCCGTTGACGGAGGCATGTAGTCTAGACACACCCCTAGGGTTTGACTTCCATTGATTTCAATAGGCTTTGGATCAAATCCCATAAAGAACGTCTTGCCTTATGCAAGAGAGCTAATACAGCTGACACTGATGCAAGACAGCAAATACAGCTGACATTATACCTACTGTATAACAGAACCACCTGATGTTAATTTGATGCCTCTCCCCTCCAATAAAAGGCTAATAGGGGTAGCCTTTTGTTCTTCCACAATAAATGACATCACATTTTCCTCTTTGAAAGTCTTATAGCAACTAGCAAGCTGAATAACATATAAAATAACATGAGGTAAGATAGTAATTTAGTATGGTGCTAATCCCATGAAAGTCAATCACAATTTTGCCTTTGACTTCAAGGGAAAGGAAACTGGCCTCTTCATTTGCCATAGAAACCATGTGATTGTGATAATAAAATATAAATACCAATTTTGTGGACATAGCATATTCTGTACATTGTTTGCCAAAATATTTACTATACTTTTTTTTACTCAGTATTCATATAAAATCCAGATGAAAATGATGGGACTTCATTTTTATTATTGGGGTCTTTCACTGGAAATCTGCTTCTGAAACCAGTGAAAATCTGAAATAACCCCACTGTGTTCAGTGGAATTGTTCTGGATTTACCTCTTTGTAAGTGAGATCAGAATCTAGCTCTACATTTTCATTTCTCATAGCACGAGGTAGTGAATATTATAGATGGCTTTAAAGATGTCGAAAACCCATTTTTAGAAGATTTAAATGTGAAACACAGGGATTGTCTGCAAATCTTTGAGTTGGAAAGCAAAATGTATGAGATGGAACCTCAGCATCAGCTGAGTGTATGGTTGGGTGAAGGATGCAGGGAACAACCCTACACTCTTGCTCATTTTGTTTTAGAAAGGAAAGATGATCTTGTGATTAAGGTACTGGCATAGGACTTGTGACGGGCCGGCAGCGGCCCGCACTAATGCCGACAGGCGGACAGCGCCTGCCCCGGCGATCACCCCGGGGAGGGCTGCATCGGGGGCAGTCAGCCCGGAAGGGCAGCCCCGCAAGTCCCCGGGGATGGGGACTGGGCAGCCGGGGCTGGTGCAGGTGGGCCGGGCAAACACACTGCCTGCCGGGGTCGGGGGGCGGGGCTTCCACCTGGACGCCCCACCGGCAGGACGCCGAGCGTGGGGGCGGGTCCGAGGACGTAGTCTCCATTGGGAGGCTCAAAAGCAGCCCCCAGAAGAACCAGGGGAGGGGGAAGTGGCCGAGGTGGTTCCTCCCTCCGCGGTGGCAACGGGTGGCCCCAGCACCAGGAGGGAGAGCGGGAGAACACCAGTGGAACCCCGAGAGGAAGGTAAGGGGCGTCGCACCTGATAAGGAGCCAGCGGATGAGAGGGTGGCTAGGAAGCAGCCCGGGGCAGGGCCATTTTGGAGGCCGTGGGCTGACACGTTACGGGGTGGGACCCCGTCAGCTGGGTGAGGGTGTTCACCCGAACCCTTAGGGCCCCGGGCTGTGACCCGGTGGAGAGGGTGGGCCCAGGTCCCTCTAGCCCCCAGGCTGCCCTAGAAAGGCTTCTAGCGAGAAGGAAGACGGAGAAGGTTAGGAGACACACAGCAATCGCTACGGAGACAGCGAGGGTAAACTGAGGCTCCCGGGACTAGCAGCCAGGAACCGCGGGCACACTGAGCACCTTCCACCCTAAGGGCAGGTCCGGACGGTAGCTCGCGCCCAGTCGTGGGGACCTCAAAGTCGAGACAGGGGGCTCACTGGGCCGGGGTCCTGCTCGGTGGAGAGGCCCCGGGCTCACGCCTAGACAAAAACCTGTCACAGGACTCAAGAGATGTGGCTTTATTTCCTGCCTCTGACTAAGACTTCCTGTGTGATTTTGGCTGAATTACTTGGTAAGTAGCTAATATGCTACAAGGCAGTTGTAGTTCTCATATATGTTATCTGGTGGACATAAACCCTTAGGCTCATCCTTAGTATTTACCTCCACCTGCTAACATGCAAGAAAACTACAAACTGCTTTGTCCATCTTAGAATTGTATCACATGCTGGCTACCACAGCTTTTTACTTAGTGTAGATACACCCTTTAGATCTGAGCCCCGTGATTTACACTGGGGCCTCTTTGGGTATGTCTACACTACCCCGCTAGTTCGAACTAGCGGGGGTAATGTAGTCATCCGCAGTTGCAAATGAAGCCCGGGATTTGAATTTCCCAGGCTTCATTTGCATGAAGCCGGCCGGCACCATTTTTAAATGCCGGCTAGTTCGGACTCCGTGCCGCGTGGCTACACACAGCACGGACTAGCTAGTTCGGATTAGGCTTCTAATCCGAACTAGCTGTACGCCTCGTGGAATGAGGTGTACAGCTAGTTCGGATTAGAAGCCTAATCCGAACTAGCTAGTCCGTGCCGCGTGTAGCCGCACAGCACGGAGTCCGAACTAGCTGGCATTTAAAAATGGTGCCGGCCGGCTTCATGCAAATGAAGCCCGGGAAATTCAAATCCCGGGCTTCATTTGCAACTGCGGATGACTACATTACCCCCGCTAGTTCGAACTAGCGGGGTAGTGTAGACATACCCTTTGACAGTATAAATGGGCCTTAAAGTAATATACAAGCACTTGATACTCTGAGATCATAGTAAATGTGCCTTAGTGTTAATGAGAATCACAGTGTTAATTTCTATGTCTAATTCTCCCAACTGTATAGCAATAACATTAATACTTCTTTTTGTGTATCACATTGACTTATATTGCAAACTCTGTAGGGCAGGGCTACATTTTATTATGTATTTGTACAACACTTGCACAATCAGTCTCAGCACTGCCTGCTTCTCATGTTATCATTATCAGGACTCGACAAATGATTCAATCTACTCGCCCATGGAGAGTAGATTTTAAGCCGGCGGGGCTGTGCAACACGGTCAGCACATGTGTAGCGTGCGCTTCCACACGGCTGGCAAGTGGGGCTCGCTGCTGCTTGGCGAGCACTGATCATTATATAAATAATAACAAACAACAACAACAATAATAATAAGTACACATTCCTTTATATAGGCCCTATTTGAAGTCACTGACTAAACTGGCCATCCAGACTAAGATTAAGAATATCAGAACATAAGAACTGTCATACTGGGTCAGATCAAAGATCAATCTAGCCCAGTATCCTGTCTGCTGACAGTGGCCAATGCCAGATTCCCCAGAGGGAGTGAACACAACAGGTAATCCTCATGTGATCCCTCTCCTGTCATCCATTTCCAAATAAACAGAGGCTAGAGACACCATTTAAGAACATAAGAACGGCCATATTGAGTCAGACCAAAGGTCAGTCTAGCCCAGTATCTGGTCTGCTGACAGTGGCCAATACCAGATGCCCCAGAGGGAGGGAACACAACAGGTACTCCTCACGTGATCCCTCCGCCATCACCCACCTCCAGAGAGACAGAGGCTAGGGACACCATTCCTACCCATCCTGGCTAATAGCCATTGATGGACCTAACCTCCATGAATCTATCTAGCTCTTTTTTTAACCCGGTTATAGTTTTAGCCTTCACCACATCCTCTGGCAAGGATTTCCAGAGGTTGACTGTTCTGAGTGAATAAAAACTTCCTTTTGTTTGTTTTAAACATGCTGCCTATTAATTTCATTTGGTGATCCCTAGTTCTTATATTGTGGGAATAAGTAAATAACTTTTCCTTATTCACTTTTTCCACACTAGTCATGATTTTATAGACGTCTATTATATTCCCTCTTAGTCTCCTCTTCTCCAAGCTAAAAAGTCCCAGTCTCTTTAATTTCTCTTTATATGGGACCTGTTCCAAACTCCTAATCATTTTTGTTGTCCTTTTCTGAACCTTTTCCAATGCCAAGATTATAAAACAAAAGGGCTTCAAATGGAGGTGTAGCACTTAAATATGTTTTTACAGTTCATATTCAGAATCTCTCCTGGATTCAGGCCAGCAGTACCTGTTTATAGCTGGGAGACACTACATTCTGCTGCTTTTCCTTAACATAGGCAATGAGCGAGGCAGGGATCTGGCAGGGAGAGACATCTCCATTCTTTCATCTCTTTTTCAGTCCTTTGGAGGATGGAGGAAATGGGAAGGGCCAGGTTATAATAGGCCCTTCATTTTAATTTTTGGAGACAGGAGAAAACTGTCCTAAGTGAAATGTATGTTGGGGCGCTGTAGCCACAATGGTCTCAGGATAATAAAAAGATAAGGTGTGTAACATAATATCTCCAATTGGTCCAACTTCCCTCTCATCAAGAGAAGTTGGTCCAATAAAAGATGTTACCTCAGACACCTTGTCTCTCTAAATGAAAGAATCCACCTCCACATTTGATGTGGAAGGGAGTGTTGGATTATGGAGCGTAAGGTGTTGGATTATGGAGAGCATGGGAGAGTGGTATGAGCAGATGTTCAGTCCACGTGAGGCCTCAACAGGTAAAATAGGCCAATTATCTAGAGGAGAGCCAGGCATTGATTAAAACCTAACGATTGAGGAAGTCCAGCAGGGGTAGGCTCATAAAGAGAGGACGTTGGTGGCGGGAGAAAGGCTAGGGGGAAGAGCTTTGCAGTCTCTGCCTAGAGAGGGGAGGCATTTGCTAAGTACAAGGAGGAATCCTAAGGGAAGAGTCCTACCTTGGAGTATAGACTCTGGCAAAAAAGGGGGTGGAAGAAGTTCCAGTGGTAATCCAGGGGTCGGCAACAAGATAAAAAAGGGGTAGGAATGAGGCCAAGGAAATAGCATAGGGTGAGAGTTTGAGCAGGCTGAGGTTTCCTTGTATGGGGTCACTGCACTGCAACTTGGGACAGGGGCATGTCTGGATTCCTTTATTTGGCCAGTGTGAAAGTGGCACAGAATTGGAAGTAGATCAGAAAAGTGGATAGTCCTGTTTGTTCAGCAGGACTTTGCTGCCCCCAGAAGAGGAGAACTATAACGACCTGACTGGAGGCCAAATCACAAAGAGGAAATTATCAGAGTCCACTGAGAGAGAGAGAGAGAGTGCAAGTGCACACAGGGTGAAAGACTGACGGAAAAGCAGGAGCAGATGTATGCACAAGAAGAGGTGCCTCAATGGTATGTGTAGCTTGTTACAAGGGGATGCTTCAGTACGAGGAGCGTGGGTCCCACCGAGAAGAGTTGTGTGTGTGTGACAGAGTGTGTGTGAACAAGAATGAGTTCTAATGTATCTCAGGATATGTCTGCACTGCACTGCACTGTGATTGCAACATGTATAGATATATCATAGCTAGAATTGCTGTAAGCAGAACAAACACCAACAGCAGAGAAGCCATGGGAGCACAGTACAAGTCTGCCTAGACTCCTGGGTATGTACTCAAGCAGGTATCCTGTGCTTCACTGCTATCGTTATTTAATCTAGCTACAAGTATGTCTATATGTGCTCGGTCATCTATCTGAATGCAATATAAGCATAGCCTCATGGGAACAGCAGAGAAAAAAGGGGAATACTTGGAAAGGGGAGGTGGCCAGTGTGGGGCCTCAACTGAAGGAGACAACATGGAGCTGGACTGAATGAAAGACAGCCAACCACTAACAGTGAGGTGTACATTGCCTCAGGTATGCGTCTTGTACATTCAAAGCAAGACCAATTTAATTTGCATTGAAATGTTGTTCAGTGGGCATGAGTTTGGCCGAGTGGGGCTCTTCTACGGAGATCATCAAAGACGGCTGGAAAATATTTGGTACATATCTGAGAGAATTAAAAAGATTTTCAAGGAAAATGGATACAATAAACTGCCCACCACACTGTGTACACAATGAAAATTAAAAAGGCTGTTTGAACAGCTGGAATTTAAAACTTATATTCCTTGGTTATTTATTTTAATAAAATGAACAGCTATAATTGACATTACAGTGATCACACAAGCAGGAAGAAAAACAACCCCGTCGTGACAGCTTCCAAGAACTTGTACCCTGAGATAGTGTGGTAAAGAGCACTGCATTATTGACAGTAACTTAAACCAGAAATAAAGATATTTGAAAGCCACAACCACTTAAAGCATGTGAACTGCTATCCCAGTGAGTAGGGATCAAGGGAATGAAAGGCAGGGGTGGACACAAGTCTTCATTTTAATATAGCACCTCAACAAAATGTTGTACTATTCATAGCTTTAATAATGAGAAATGACAGTTGCTGGCACGGACATTTAAGTGGTGGAGGGGGGTTTGAACATATGCTTTTTTAAAAACTGCTGCTTATATTTGTTTGTAATTTTTGTTGTTAGTGAAGTATTTTTTATTTTAAACCAAAAGTTGGAAGAATATCACCTCACAAAGCAGTTGTTGGTCCAGTCACAACACAAGCAGTTATGCCTAGATTCTCAGTTTTGCTGAGAAAAATATTCAACCCCCCTAAATGCCAGTTGATGTAATAGCACCTTTCGCAAACATTAATATACTCTTCAAAATTACAAATGAGGGCTTTTGTCCTGCACTATATGATGCGTGTGTGGGGGGTTTTGTGTGTGTGTGTTTGGGGGAGGCTGTACACAGAGCCCCCACTGACACAGAAATACAGGTTCTTCTGCAGTGGATTAAATAATTCCACAGCTGCAGGACAGCTGATGTAGGAGAGATAGAATTATCCATTAGTGCAGAGTCAACATGTTTTCATCAATGTGTCGAGTCAAAAACTGTTATCAAAACTGGCTAAGTTGTGTTTGGTGCACAGTGTCACTCAGATGTGAATGTGGCAGGGACATTCAGACAAGCAGGAATACTTTTTTGGGGTGGGAGGTGGGGAGAAGTAAATGCCATGCAATCTTAAATGACCAGAAGCTCTCATTTATATTTCATCTGAACCTCAGAACCTCTCATTTATATTTCGTCTGAAAGGACCTCCAGCATCAGAGCAATATTTCCTCTGAGGCAAGTGCATCAGCTATATCACCAATACCAGCTCCTGCAGAAACATGTATTTTTCTTATGAGTGTGTCCCACTCGATTCCGGAGAGGATCAAGTCCTGTTCAGAAGCTTTAAGTTCAATGTCCCACCGTGCTACCGCTGTTGTTTAAATCTGTCCATGGGGTAGGTGATGCAATGTACTAGCTCAGTGAGGGGCAATCTAGGCAACTGAATGGGTTGCATGAGTGGCCCTCTATTTCAGTGGGCTGTAAAATTGTCGGAACCAAGATGGTCTCCTGGAATAAGGTAGTTTTGCTAACTGTGCTTGTGTACCTAGAATTTGTGGGGTGTGCCAACTGAACGGTAGCAGCACTTTGGCTGCAGAGGGAGCACATGTAATCAACACACATCTCACTTCAAGTGTCTGTGCTTGACGTGTGTTACTTTTGCAATAATGGTAGGAAAAAAACGGACATGGACAAAAACCAGCAGAATCTGGCGACCCTGTGCATGGGCAATGACAAAGAAAATGTCTCGTGGGACACACATAGAACCCCATTAGGCCGCATGCAGCTCTTGGGCCGCAAGTTGCCCATCATTGTATTAGCTCTTGGGGTTGAAATTTTGGTGCCTTTGATTTTAGTGAGGCCAGGATTTCACTTTAGGGTTTAACTAGAGCCCACTGAAATCCTACTATTGACGTTTATGGACATTTAATGCATTTGCTTTTCAACTCTGAAACCTAGGTTTCAATCTAAATGTGAATCAAGAAAAATACCTGCCTCCTTTGTAGATATTTGCCCACATCACAAAATCATAATAGTTTGCCACACTTCAATAAAATTAGCAGTCTCCATTCAAGATAGGCCCACATCTTCAGGAAAAGGCCCACCAACAAAAATTAAACCAGGAAATCAGGTTGTATACATCTTTCAGTTATATTCCTTCATTTTATATCCCAATATATTTAGTTATTTAAATATATATTTAATTGTATTCTGCTAAAACCATGTTTTTTTAATTAAGGCCAGATGAATGTTTATGTCTCAGATGAATGCATATTCTCATTCACTGCATACAATCAGATTCCAAGTGATTCTTCTGAAAAAATAAATTTGTGCATTTTATTATGTAAACTAAAATGAATACAGTCAAGATCTGAGAAAAATTACCATTGTCTTGCATTTCTTTCAGTCAAACTACATAACATCTGTTTTTTAAAATTCTTTTGTACACTAGCCATAAAAACCCAACATTCAAGGGGAGATGAATACAATGCAGCCTGCACACATGCTTAATAATTGTAAGAGCCCCAAAGAGGATGCAAATATTTGGGAAATTTCCTCCTTTTCTAAGCCTCCCAAACAACAATCTGGGGAGAGCACGGGGACAGCAAGTCTAGAGTGGACTTGTAGAGCAAGAATGAATAAATGCAATCATGTCTTTCTCTGCCTATTCTCCTACCTCTTTGAAGTCACCATTCCTCTGTGTAATTCTATTTCAAGTTGTTTTCCATTTTCCACACTCATGGTGTCTCCCCATTTGACTTTATTCAATTTTTTTCATCCATCTGCATTTCCTTTTCATGTTGTTTGTCATCGCTGATCCTCCACCCTTCCAAAAGTCAAAGAAAAACTAAGGGGCTGTGCCCCCTGCTCACCAACTCCCCTCTTGGCTGGGGAGAGGTTGGGGCGCAGGCTGCCCCAGCCCCAGCTCTTTCTCCGCCCACCCCCAGCTGCTGGGGAGCGCCCGACCTGGAGGCCACCCTAGCCCTGACTCACCTTCCATGCCCCACTGCCAGATAGGGCCAGGCCTAGGCCATGCCAGCCCTAGCCCCAGCTCCCAGCCCGGCCACCGTTTGGGCTCAGATGACAGAGGAGACCCAGCCCCAGCAGCTCCTCACTGACAGCGCAGCTGGAGCAGCCCACATGGAGCAGCTGGCCCCAGCATGCGGCTAAGGGTGGAGGCGGATATGGGGCTGCAGGATGCAGAGTGACGTGATGATGTCACTCTGCTGTCCCACAGGGACATTTTTTTTAATATACAGAGAGGGATAACAATCCAGGCACTATTACAGTATCACCTTCCCCAAGCATTTTAAAAATCATGAGTCAGGCCGCCTGCTAAAGCAGTAACATCGGCTTAAAAATCATGACATAAAAAGTAATAAACGTGGGGCCTTTTTATTTGCCTTCTGCTGAGAAGTGTCATGAAATCACATGATTCCAGGAGCTGAGGCCTTAAAAACACCATCTATTCCATGACTCATGTCCAAATTTTGAGAATTGCCAGCTTTGCCGTCATGCAGATTGGTAGCATTTTCTCTTTTAATTTGTTTCTTTAGCTCTTTTGCACCAGTAATAAGTACTTGTGTGAACTGGATCCAGATCTCTCGATAGTACAATGAGACCCTAATGTGTTGGTCATAAACTTTTTATCCATGTCATAAGGAACTAATCTCCTCAGAAGCATATTGCATTTTCTTCTGAACTGCTTGCCCTTTCCTTCTCTGTGGCATGGTCTAGAACTGGTCTGCTTAGAGTAGGGGTGGGAAATAATTTTTGATGAGGGACCACTCCCAGAATTTGGTAAGTGGCCAAGGGCCGCTCTTTGCTACGTAGGGTGTGCAGGGTCTGGGACAGAGATTGGGTGTAGAAAGGAGTTCAGGGTAGGGGACTGGTGTGCAGGAGAGGGTCTGGGGTCTGAGAGGGAGTTTGGGTGAAGGAAGGTATTGTGACCTAGGGCAGGGGACTGAGGTGCAGACTCTGGGAGTGGGTATGGGTGCAGAAGAGGATTCTGGCCTGGAGAAAGGATGTAGGGGGGCGTGCAGGATCTCAGAGGGAGTTGAGGTGTGGGAGGGGGTGGGATTCCAAAGGCAGGCTTTGGCTGGGAGGTGCATAGCTAATAGCTCCCAGCCAGCAGCACTCTTAGGCAGGCTGCCCTGCCTGCCAGCAGCCCCAGACTGCCCTATTCCATGTGGCTTTCTGCACTAGGGTAGGGGAGAAGGCTTCGTGCACTGTCCCTAACCCCAGCAAAATCTTTCAGCTCCTATTGGCTGGAAACTGGCCAAATGGGAGCTGAGAAATTTACTATACTGCTCCCACTCTCAGCAAAATTAGTTTCCAGCCAATAGGATTTGAGAGATTTTGCTGGGATGGGCAGCTCACAAAGCCTCCCTACCTCCCCATAGCACAGAGAGCCACAGGCAGCAGCCAGCCACTTTGAGTGACACTGCTACCTGTTGCAGGGGTGGACTACAGGATGGATGAGAAGGCCCACGGGCCACTATCTTGCCTGCCCCTGGCGTAGAGGCTCGTTGATGGTCTCATGTGCTGCTCACACAAAGAATGACCCAAAGCCCACCAACTTCACTGGGTCTTAGTCAAGGACACTCACTTTATCGGCAATGCTCCATGACACTCGTTAATCATGTAGATGATAGAAATCAATTGCAGACTCCTGCAGCACTGAGACTCTTGTAAACCCCTGTATTCCAACAGTATCCTTCTCTTCAAGTGCCACTTGACCTTCAAATGAGCCATTGGTTCATTCAATCAAGTGTATTGCAGCTTAGTTCAAATACAGCCAGAAGCTACAGAGTAGGCTTGGGCCCCAAACACAGTATATCAAATAGCTGCCAAAATAAAAACATGTCTTGCATGGCTATCATCGGCATAGACGTGTTGTGCGTGTGAACATGAACTATTTAAAGAACTAGAAGATTGACCTGGCCTTGCTTGGGTCCTTAACTTACTTCATTGTTACTTGTCTTCATTCAGATCATTGCTCTGGGGTGGGGCTGGGGATGAGGGATTGCCTCTGGGAAAGACGACTGTCCCAGCCCTTTCTCACTGCAGCAAGTTGGGGCCAGGTGAGAAGCACCTCTCCACAGCCGGTGCAGCTCCAGCAGGCATAGGTGGGGGAGGGGTGCATGTCTCCAGGCAGGGGCATGTCCTGGTTCGTCTGCCCCCTGCACTCTCCAGCCAGAATGAGGAATGCAGCAAATGGTGCACATTCCCCTCGCTCCCTGATGAAGGAAAACAGCCAGCAATGTACCTGTACAAATTGGGGGGAGGGAGTTTCAGCCCCCCTGCTCTCCCTAAAGGGCAGTTGGGGGGTGGGAGGTTTGGGGCTGGGGCAGTTCTGGATGGGAGTGGTGTGCCCCCAGCAAGCCTCTTTCACTTGCCTGGTGATCCTGTCTCTTTTCTGAATGGTTATATGAGAAGCAATCCCACTCGGGAGACATCCCATTCTCCTGGCCCAACCAACCCTTGACCTTGCTTTAAGTTAGGATAAGAGGAAGCCGCTTACCAAATTCGGTGCTCCTAGCTCTTATCTTTTAGGAGGAGTTATTGAACAGGCAGGCAGACTCATGCAGACAGACAGACAAACTCTGTCTCAAATATATAGTAGGTATACAATGGTATGGTAATAGGGTTTTATTAGGCTGAATTTGGGATAGTGCCATTACTCACAAGTGAACATAAGAACATAAGAATGGCCATACTGGGTAAGACCAAAGGTCCGTCCAGTCCAGTACCCTGTCTGCCGACAGTGGCCAATGCCATGTGTCCCAGAGGGAGTGAACTGAAAAGGTAATGATCAAGCCATCTCTCTCCTGCCATCCATCTCCCTACTCTGACAAACAGAAGCTAGGGACACCATTCCTTACCCATACTGGCTAATAGCCATTAATGGACTTAACCTCCATGAATTTATCTAGTTCTCTTTTAAACCCTGTTATAGTCCTAGCCTTCACAACCTCCTCAGGCAAGGAGTTCCACAGATTGACTATGCGCTGTGTAAAGAACTTCCTTTTATTTGTTTTAAACCTGTTGCCCATTAGTTTTATTTGGTGGCCCCTATTTCTTATATTATGGGAGCAAGTAAATAACGTTTCCTTATTCACTTTCTCCACACCACTCATGATTTTATAGACCTCTATCATATCCCCCTTAGTCTCCTTTTTTCCAAGCTTAAAAGTCCTAGTCTCTTTAATCTCTCTTCATATGGGACCCGTTCCAAACCCCTAGTCATTTTAGTTGCCCTTCTCTGAACCTTTTCTAATGCCAGTATATCTTTTGTGAGATGAGGAGACCACATCTATACGCAGTATTCAAGATGTGAGCGTACCATGGATTGATATAAGGGCAATAAAATATTCACCGTCTTATTCTCTATACCTTTTTTAATGATTCCTAACATCCTGTTTGCTTTTTTGACTGCCGCTGCACACTGCGTGGACGTCTTCAGAGAACTATCCACGATGAATCCAAGATCTCTTTCCTGATTAGTTGTAGCTAAATTAGCCCCCATCATATTATATGTATAGTTGGGGTTATTTTTTCCAATGTGCATTACTTTACATTTATCCACATTAAATTTCATTTGCCGTTTTGTTGCCCCATCACTTAGTTTTGTGAGATCTTTTTGAAGTTCTTCACAATCTGATTTGGTCTTAACTACCTTGAACAGTTTAGTATCGTCTGCAAACTTTGCCACCTCACTATTTACCCCTTTCTCCAGATCATTTATGAATAAGTTGAATCGGGTTGGTCCTGGGACTGACCCCATGCTACTCCATTGGGGTAATATGCATAATTCCCTGATAGTGGAAAAACTATCCCAATGGAGTACCATGAAAACCTTTATAGTTCCCCAGACCAACCACCAAGCATTCTGGGTGCACCACACATTTTACAGGAAAACTATTCTGCAAGTGTGTTGGAAAGTTTTCAAAAACCCAACAGTGTTACTTTTCATATCCCTGCACCTATAAAACCAAATGGTCATACTTACCATGAGTAAGCTCCCAGCATAGAACTTGATTTGAGCTGCAGGCCAAACATCAGGCATAAGGGGCAAGTGCAGCTGTGGCAGATGCTAAGGGAATTGCCAGGGCTTCTGCAGACAGGGCCGGATGGGGGGGGAGGGCGCTAGCCGGGCAGCTGCCCAGGGCGCCAACCTATGGGGGGTGCCTGATAGCAGCTGTAAGGGGCACCGCATGCCCAGCTCTGCGGCACCCCTTAGAGCTGCCATCAGGCGCCGTGCGCCCGGGGCTGGGGGCCACGTGGCGCCCCTTAGAGCTGCAATTGGGTGCCGTGTGCCCGATTGCAGCTGTAAGGTGTGCAGCGGGCTGGGGGATTGGGGCCACACATGTGCCCTGCGCCCATGGGCAGAGCCGCACATGCGTTGCGCGCCCGCTGTCCCTGGCGCAGGAATGGCTTGAGCCGGCCCAGTCTGCAGAGCAGCTCAGACTGTTGAGGAAGAACCTTACCAATGGGTGAGTGACCCACTTAGTTTTTTTATCCACTGGTTCATTTCACAATCTGATGCTATTCAAAAACAGCAGCCTTCCTTGTTCCTTCTGTGCCTCATAACGTAGGGTAAATATTTAATCTAAAATAATCCATTCCCCATGTAGCTCTTAAGGGAACTGCTTTGCCAAGAACTGATAATAACAGTTCCCTTTGCAAGGGGAAGAGACAACAGGAGGCCCTGTACTCAGGGAAGCAAAGAACTGAGCAGCTTCCTTCATGTCCCCAAGGATGTTCATTGCCCCTTAGTCTCTTGATACTCCAGCTCCACATCATGTCTATCGAGAATGCTGTGCAACAGACGTCACAGTTTGCAGCAGCAAAGCCCTATAGCGGGGTGGCCAACCCACGGCTCTTCAGCTCCTAGAAATGCAGCTCTTTAGGGTTACTATGTGTCCAGTTTTCCCCCCCAACATGTCCTCATTTTCCTGGCTTTTTTAAAACAAAAAATGTCCGGGATTCGGGGAGGGGGCAGCAGCACCTGCCGTCAAGGGAACGTTCAACTGTTTTTGGAGCCACATGCCTGGACAGTTCACAGCCGCTCTGCACACGCACCCCAGCGCCTGGGAGAAAAAGTGGATGGCTGTGGCAGTGGCAGCAGCTCCAGTGAGCCCCAGGGTGTTGTTAAAAGAATCTGGAGCTGCCTGGCTCTGGGGAAGGGGAGGGAGATTGGGTTAGATCCTGGTGGCGGGGGGGGGGAGGGGGGGAAGGCTGGGGGTGCCTGGCTCTGGGGGAGGGGTGGGTGGCTGCTGTTCCTAGATGGTGGTCAGTTCAAACTGATGCGTGACTATCATGGGGTGCCCCACCCCGCACAGTTTGGCCCTGGGGTCGAGCCTTTACACTTGCAGGCCCTGGGGCCTAGTTCATTACAAACGCAGGCCCTGAGGCCTAGTCCAGGTGCGGGGGTCCGGGCCCTCCCTCTCCACCGGGCCCCAACCCAGGGCCCTGTTAGTGGTGGGCGGTTCCCACCACTGACTCGGTGGGGAGTCCGCCCCGAAACGCGCCAAGCCCACCGGGGGATTCCCTGCCCCCTGCCCTGGGTTGCTTCCTACCCAGCCCCGTGGCCCACGGAGACCCCACCTGCAGGCTCTGTGCTGGCCGTGATGTTGGCAGGCCCAACGTCTGGGGCAGCGGTGCCGGGGCTGTCCACCGCAGCTGGGGGGGCTGCCCCCCGGGTTCGGCGTTGCGGTCACGCTCGGCCCGGGGACCCTAACGGTGGAGGCGGCAGGCCCGGTGGCTCTTGCTCCGGTGGCTGGTCCAGCGGCTCTGGAGGTTGGGCAGGAGTTCCTCCCTCCCCCCAGGCCAGCCGCAACTGAGCTGCCTCCCTGGCCTTTATACCTGGCCCGCAGTTGGAGCATGCCCAGCACTGCTGTGGGGGCAGGGCCTGCCCAGGCCAGATGGCTCCTCCCTTGGCCAGTGTGGGGCTGGACCGTCCCAACACAGTGACTGATTGCTGGCCTGGGGGGTAATGGGAAGGGAGCCCTCCCAGGAGCAGCGAGCGTGGGGCTGTATTTCTGAACCTGTAGTGGATGGGTCAGGGGAGAAGGGCAGGGAGGGTGAAAAGCTGCACAGCCCCAGATCCCCCTGCCCACTTCTCTCTCCCTTCCAACACAGGTAGCCTGCTTCTTGCCTTTCCGCCCCTCTCCAAGGGGTCTGGCTGTTGAGAGCTGCTCATCTGTTGGTGGCAAGCAGCCCGGAGCTAGCCCTGCAGACAGAGCGATGTTTATAAAACAAAAGCATTTTTTCCCATTTCAATAGGAACCTCCCCCCTCCCCCAAGGAGCGGGGACAACCAGAGAGAGAAAGTCGCTGTGGGGAGAAAGACAGAGAAAACGTGCAAGACGCAGAGCTGTGGCACGAGGGACACCAGCAGGAGGCTGGGCAGGGGAGTCATTGCCCTACACACTGTGGCTGTCTGGTTCTAGGGGAGGAGAAGGGGACTGGGTTAGAGTGGTGGAGTTTGGGGGTGCCTCGCTCTGTGGAAGGGGTGGATGCACTGAGTTAGAGCAGGGAGACTGTGGGTGCCTGGCTCTGGGGGAAAGGGAGGGCATTGGGTTAGAGCAGGGAGGCTGAGGGTGCCTTTAGGGTTATAGATATATAAAAATAAATATGTAATACGTGGCTCTTTGCACTACTATCCACAGCTATTTTGGCTGTTAGTCTCTAAGGGTATGTCTACACTACAGCGCTAATTCGAACTAACTTAGTTTGAATTAGTTAATTCGAACTAAGCTAATTTGAACTAACACATCCAGACTAAAAAACTAGTTCGAATTAGCATTTTGCTAATTCGAACTAGCATGTCCACATTAAGTGGACCCTGAACCGGGGTTAAGGATGGCCAGAAGCAGTGCCAGCAGGGCATCAGATGAGGACTTAGAGCGTGGAGCTGCTGCCTCAGGCTAGCCGAGGGCTGTGCTTAAAGGGACCCGACCCCCACCCCGGACAGACAGTTCTCAGGGGTGCCCCGCTTGCAAAGCAGTCCTGGCTTGGAGTGCCCTGAGTGCCCACACTGGGCACATCACAGCACTCTGCCATCAGACCGGCTGCACTTGCCGCAGGCTGCCATCTGGGGACAGGGGGTAATTGGGGGTCTGCAGGAGAGCTTCCACCCCCAGAAGCCCGCAGAGCCAGCCCAGTCCTCCCCATGGGGGCTCGTACCCCATTCCTTCCTCACCTCCTTCCACTTACCCTTCCCTAGCCCCCCTTTCTGATGTACAAAATAAAGGACAATTGTGTTCAAAAATAGAATCTCTCTTTATTGAACAAAACTGGGGAAGACTGGGAAAAGGAGGTGGGAGAGGGGAAGAGAGAGGGTGGGAGAGGGGAGGGCAACTACAATGATGAGGGGTTTGGAACAGGTCCTATATGAAGAGAGGCTAAAGAGACTGGGACTTTTCAGTTTAGAAAAGAGGAGACTGAGGGGGGATAGGATAGAGGTCTATAAAAGCATGAGTGGGGTGGAGAGGGTGCATCAAGAAAAGTTCTTCATTAGTTCCCATAATAGAAGGACTAGAGGACACCAAAGGAAAGGAATGGGTAACAGGCTTAAGACTAGTAACAGAAAGTTGTTCTTCACAAAGCAAAGAGTCAACTTGTGGAACTCCTTGCTGCAGGAGGCTGTGAAGGCTAGAACTAGAACAGAGTTTAAAGAGAAGTGAGATAAAGTGATGGAGGTTGGGTCCATGGAGTGGTATTAGCCAGGGGGTAGGAGTGGTGTCCCTGCCCAAAGTTTGTGGAAGGCTGGAGAGGGATGGCACGAGACAAATGGCTTGGTCACTGTCTTCGGTCCATCCCCTCCAGGGTCCCTAGGGTTGGCCGCTGTTGGCAGACAGGCTACTGGGCTAGATGGACCTTTGATCTGACCCAGTAAGGCCATTGTAAGCTCAGGGCTCAGGGTCGGGGGTCTCAGTGGACCACCTTGATTTTCATGCACACCTGCTCCTGAGTGGCCAGGCTGGCAGCTCTCCTGCCCTAGACGGCCACTTTCCTGTGCCTAGTGCGGAGGTCATGGACGAGGTCCACGATGTCTGCACTGGACCAGGCGGGTGCCCGCATCTTGCGGTCCCGGGCAAGCTCCCGGGAGCCGCCAGCCTGGTCCTGGGAAGAGGGGGAGGGCTGGGGGGCATCGGGTGGCTGGCTTGAGCCGTGCCAGGTGCAGGGTCTGCTGGCTGGGTGCTGGCAGGCTTGCACCTGGCACGGGCACCGTAGCCAGTCCGTGCCCCTTTAAGGGGTCTGGGGCCGGGAGGGGGGCAATAGAGTTTCCCTGGTGTTGGCCAGAGTGGCCACCAGGGAAAGCTGGGGAGGGCTAGCCTCCCACTAGTTCGAATTAAGGGGCTACACAGCCCTTAATTAGAACTAGTAAGTTCGAACTAGGCTTAGTCCTCGTGGAATGAGGTTTACCTAGTTTGAACTAAGCGCTCCACTAGTTCGAATTAAGTTCGAACTAGCAGAGCGCTAGTGTAGCGCCTATCAAAGTTAATTCGAACTAACATCCGTTAGTTCGAATTAACTTTGTAGTGTAGACATACTCTAAGGGTATGTCTACACTTGCACCCTAGTTCAAACTAGGGATGCAAATGTAGGCATTCGAAATAGTCAATAATCAGGGATTTAAACATCCCGTGCTTCATTAGCATGATCTCACCGGCGCGTTACTCCGATCAACAGCTGTTTCAAAAGTGAACATATGCGCCAGGATGTGTTAGTGTGAACCAAACCCCTTGGTTCAAACTAACGCGTCCTGGTGCACACTTTCACTTTCGAAACAGCTGTTGATCGGAGTAACCGCGCCGGCGAGATCATGCTAATGAAGTGTGGGATATTTAAATCCCTGCATCATTGACTATTTCGAATGCCTACATTTGTATCCCTAGTTTGAACTAGGGTGCAAGTGTAGACATACGAACTGGTTGGCCAGCCCTGCCGTATAGGTTTGCCTTCTGAATCTTAGAATGGTGTGGTGAACACACTTTTAACATTTCTTGTTATTCATGGGTATGTCTACACTACCACTCTAGTTCGAACTAGGGTGGTTAATGTAGGCAACCGAAGTTGCAAATGAAGCTCGGGATTTAAATATCCCGGGCTTCATTTGCATCTTGCCGGGCACCACCATTTTTAAATCCCCGGTAGTTCGGACTCTGTGCCTGCGGCTACACGCGGCACGGAATAGGTAGTTCGAATTAGGCTAATTCGAACTACTGGTACTCCTTGTGGAACGAGGAATTAGAAAGCCTAATTCGAACTACCTATTCCGTGCCGCGTGTAGCCGCAGGCACAGAGTCCGAACTACCGAGGATTTAAAAATGGTGGCGCCCGGCAAGATGCAAATGAAGCCCGGGATATTTAAATCCCGGGCTTCATTTGCAACTTTGCCTACATTAACCACCCTAGTTCGAACTAGGGTGGTAGTGTAGACATAGCCCATTAGGTTAGTGTTTAATTTAATGTTTAATTCATTTATCAGTTAGCTATAATGTTTTTATGGCTTACATGGTTTATTGTTTTAATAAATTGGATCAAATTTCACGTCATTTCCTCTTTTGTATTTTTTAGTGAATTATAACAACTTTTGAGATTGCAGCGTTGTTTCTGAAATTTTCACTAACACATACTTAAAGAGCATCAAAGTACAAGCTCACACAAGGCATCATTTTCCCTGAGGCTGGCACAAGTGATATCGTCATGGTTCTCCTTCATTGACTCCCCGCCCAAAGAGGATTGTTGGAAACAACCAAGGAACAAAGACTGAACTGGGGAAAAGTGTTGGGCCCAGGCTAGAGGGATTACTAGCCTGTGAAAGAAACACTGGGGTTTTAAACTGCAAATAAGTACAGTTTACCCCTCTGCAAACTGCTTAAATCATCACTTAGGGAGAGAGTTTGCTGCACACATCCAGTCTCTTTAGTATATTAAACTTATTTTGCCTGTTTTTAATTGCTACATAATCTGCTCAGATCTGTTTACTGTCTCTTATAATTACTTAACATCCATCTTTTGTAGTTAATACATTTGTTTTTGTTTTGTTTAAAACCAGCGTGTGGAAGTCATTACTTGGGGCAGAAAGCTGTGTTCATCCCTCTCCACACTGATGAAGGGGGCAAATTTCATGGGCTTATGCTGTACAGTTCTCTGGGCAGTGCAAGATGTTATAATTTTGGGTTTCCTTCCATGGGAGGTGTGCACTTGAGTAGCTGTGCAGTTCCTTAGCTGGAGCCTTCCCATGCAGAGCTGATCTCAGCAGTCTGTAAATCCTGCAGCAGGGTGTGTCCCTCCCTGTATGTGTGCTGCTGGTAATGTGCAGCCTGAGGCCTGGCTGGGGCTTGAGGGACTGTCACAGAAGTACAGTAGAAGGGGAGCCCAGACTAGTGTATCAGGCAGGCACAGCGGTACCCCAGTTCCATGTGGCATCCCAAGGGAAGGGGAACCCATCACACCCATCATTAGTCCCAACTCTGAATAAGGTTTACCCTAGACCGCAGTTCAGGCTTATCTGTGAAGGAGGGAGAATCAGGAGATTGTTTTAAAAGTGTCTATCTGAAGGTTCTCTAGGGTTTGGAAAGTCAGAAGGAGCCCTGGGGAGATGGGTTAGTGGACAGAGGGCAGCTGATTCCGTCAACAATGCATGATAAATTATCACATTGTTCTGCACATCATTAATGTTTGCCTGCACTGCGCCGTTCCAGATACAATTTAAGACCCCGATCTTGACATTTTTAATGGACTGGACCAAAACATCTGAGAAATTGCCATTTTCTTTGTGATCAGAACCACTACAACAGGTGTGCTCCTTGGTAATACTGGATTTTACTGTGGCTAGTGTGTGGTGAATCGCAGGCACTGAGAGCTGTGAGCAGCCGTACCTGCAGATGCTCAGGTAAATAAAAGTCTGGCAGCCAACCTGAGGCTAGCGCTGATGAACCACGTCCACACCACAGGCTTCTTATTACTCATCCCTTCTTTAGATGGTTGCTACTTGTAACATGATGACCATACAGTTATTAGTCTAATTAAAAATACAATGTCCTTAATTAAGACTTTCATAAACACTGTCACCACCCTTTTTAAAATAGAAACACATAATCTGTGACACATTCCATTAAAAGAAAATATCCTCTAGCTATGGTTTACTTCATGCTTGACTATTAAAAAGTCACAGCTGGAAAAAAATAGAAAACACATTTCAAACTTACTACACCAACTGAGGCAATCTTGAATCCTCTCAAAATTTCTGCAGTTACAGCTGGCTTCTTAAAAGTGGGCTCTGCTCAGTTTGAGACACCCTGGGATTAATTGTTAGAGGCATCAAATACTCAAAAAAATGAGGAATAAGGGTTCTTGTGCAAAAGGGTTTTTTTGCACAAAAAGGCGCCATCTACACAGCGCTTTGTTGCGCAAAAACCTTTTCTGCAAAAAGCATCAGAAGGGAATATGCAAATGAGAGCATGAGCTATACAAATGAGCACTCCATTTGCATTTCCTCTGCCGGAAAAAGTTTATAGTGTAGCCATACCCTATAGCCTGCACCGACTTCAGCTGAAGAGGTGGGTTCTCAGCACCTCTGAAAATCAGGCACAGGGTGTGTGTCTGAAGCTGAGAAGGCAAAATTGGAGTTCTATGACAGCAGCTCAGCCTCCAGTGCACATCAGTTGAGTTACTGCTGCTTTATATCAATGAAGCTCAAAGCAGAATTAGGGCTTTAAGGCCAGATTTATTGATCCATGCCAGCTGCTTTGCACCATTCCAGTGATGCTAAGCAGCTATGAACCTGGCTTAACTGCCCAGTTAAACTGGATATATGTCCTGCCCAGTTAAACTGGATTTCTGTTACTTGATCACACTGGTGACTCTGATCCATAAAGTGTAGATACAAGTTTCTGTAAACTAGTTGTAAAACCAGTGAAAGTGAGATCAAAAGAAGGCCCTTGGGGACTTTAAAGCACAGAAGTCTAACACAGAGAAGTACATGAGAGTTTTGTTATGAGAATCTGTTATTTCATTACTGATGGACAAATGAAAAAGTCAAACATTTGACCATCTTATTAGAAACCAAATCCATTTTTGTCAGCACTACTTTAATTTCCCAATTAAAGATTCATTAGCTATCTAATGCTCCTTACCTTTTTCCATTTACAAAAATATGCAACAAAGACACTTTTTGTTTTGCATCTCCCCTCCAACCTTGGTATTAATCAGCATATGTTCAATATTGTGTTCTTGGAGTGGTGGTGAAAAACATTGCATCAGATCTGCTTAGGTCAATAGCATGATCAACAATTTCGATGTTGAAAAGTACCTGGTGACTAGTCTACAGTCATTCCTTACAATCTTATTGTCTGCTCCAGTTTTTTGGAGGTGAAAAGGTTGAGTGAAAAACCTAAGACACATTTGCTGTTTCTGCGGCCCAGACGGACAGTTATAATACAGCATCTTTTCATAAATGTACATATTTGGAGAAAGACATCTTGGCTAGTATGGAAATGTTGTGGGTGCATTCCACTGTTTCAGGGATAACATCAAATTAGGTTAGGGCCTCAGGTTAAGCTCTATTTTTTGTTTAAAAAAAAAAGGCTTTATGAAAACCCAAACATGAAGAAATAGTCTAATGGAATTAAAAATAAATTAAATTCCTTGGCTTGGAATTTGCTTCCCACTCCTTTGTCAGGAATGGCTCAAATGTGTTGACCCTCATAGCATGCTGCAAGACTCCACTTTTTACAGCAGCTTTTGGAGAGGGGATGCTTCTAATCAGAGAACATTTATTCTTTATGGCTGTGAGACTTTATAGCCTTACTGTCTATGATAAAGGTTGCAGTGGGAACTGGTTTTATGTTTGGCTACGTTTTTAGCTGATTGTTATACTAAGATGGGAACCTCTTCTGTCTGTTTTTGTAAGTCTAAATACATAAATATCTAGGATCTGTGGAATGGGAGGTAAAGGAAAAGGACAGTTCCCATTCTAATTGCCAGAATAAAATGGCATGAGAGAATCTTGGGAGATTCTGTCAGATTGTGTCTGCCAGCTGAACAATAGAGCTATGTCTACACTCGCGGCTTCTTGCGCGAGTAATATGCAAATGAGGCTAAGCGTGGAATATCGCTGAGCCTCATTTGCATACCTAATGAGCCACCATTTTTTTCAGAAGAGGCTCTTGCGCAAGAAGGAGCATCTACACTGCCCCTTCTTGCACAAGAAAAACCCTCTTGCGCAATGCCATTCTTCCTCTCAAGTAATAGGTGTAACGGCATTGCGCAAGAGGGTTTTTCTTGTGCAAGAAGGGGCAGTGTAGATGCTCCTTCTTGCACAAGAGCCTCCTCTGAAAAAAATGATGGCTCATTAGGTATGCAAATGAGGCTCAGCGATATTCCACTCTTAGCCTCATTTGCATATTACTCGCGCAAGAAGCCGCGAGTGTAGACATAGCCTAGTGGTATAATTTAATCCTGACTCTGCCATATCCTTCCACACATGCAACCTCCTCCCCACACAAAGGCAGGACAGCAGGTGGGTGGAGAGCTATCCATGCTGGTTTAGACCATCCAGCAATTCCCCACATCCCAGGAATGCCTCGCCAATCCCTAAGCACTGCAAAGAGTCTGGAACAAAGACAAGGATCTGAGTTCTGCCCCAGTTCTAAAACACAGTGTGAGAGGCAACTGCAGTATTTCTGGCCCAGGCAGAAACAGGCAGTTTTCCCAAGGTTGCCAGTCCAATTCAAATGAATAAATGGAGCATGGGAATGTAGAGCTGATTAAAAGTACTGGGGCGAATGTCCTTTATTTATCCACAGAGCTAGTAAGGCAGGGAGAGTGGCAGTAAAAAGTTACCCACACTGTGCCTCACTCTTGAGTCAGATAGAACACCTGTAAAGGCTAGATAAAGTTTTTCAGTTCACATCCATTCAATCCCTCCCTTTTGAGTTATTATTTATTTTTCACTGTGTGTGATACAGTCCCTGTTGGAGTGAGGGCAAAGATTTTGGACCTGTTGTTTTGAGTGGGCAAGGAGACTATCTATGATGGAAGATATACATTGGAACAGAGAGTGTAAGATGGTGTTTTAAAACACTTGGACCATACCCCTGTTAGAGCCCTATTTATTTGGCCTATATACTGCAACCTGTATCAATGTAATAAGCCACAAGGATTGGATTACAGATTTTTCTGCTTATTCCAATCTATATTTTCTGACTCAAGATGGGAAAACTTTCAACCATATGAAAGCTGACACAAAGACAATGCCTGTTGCCAGATCTCATTATAAAAATATATAAGCTTTGTCTCAGTCAAGAAATCACTCAAGATGTTACAGCCCACTCATGAATTGTTGGATGTTTGAAAGAATTCCTCACTTGATTATCATTTTTGATAGCATTCCACAATGCAAAGCCCTGCACGGATACAAAATTTGTATCTGCATCCACATTTGTATCTGCAAAAATGAGCCGGGGATATCCACATTGACATCCATGAATGCGGATGCTCACGGATATGAAGCAGATATCCAGAAATTCGCAGGGTTCTAGATGCAAAATTTGTATCCACATCCCTATCCATAGCCACAAAAATGAGCTGCGGATATTTACATCCATGAATACAGATACCCGCAGACATAACGTGGATATCTGTGGATTTGCAGGGCTCTACCAATATGTTTTAAATTATTTCATATTGTTGTAGAGAGGAGATTAAAACACACAATTGCAATTTCTTATGATTAGATTTGCTTTCCTCAGTGAGTTCCTTCCTAAAGTTCATCTCAAAAGCCCTAGTATCTTGGCTACTACAACTGTTGCTAATCAAACCATGCCCCTTTTATTTAACAGTGCTTACATTTATCTTGCACTATTATATTCTTTAGTGTAATCAGCTCTGCACAGAAATGCTGGGCCTGCTTCACCACTATTCTGTTCTGGCTGGGGCTGTTAGTACTGTTTAATTAGTAATGTTGCCCATTATAAAACCCTGTTTTCAGTTGCCTATAACTTTGGGTGAAACTTTACCTGTTTGAGCTGACTTTCCAAGTCCAGTGTTTGCCTCAGGATGTTTTGTTTCAGAAAATTTCAGTCAAAACAGTTCAACTCTTTCCTAGAATTATGCTCAGGGAAAATATTTTGTTTTCCCATATTAAAATATTTGTCAGACCTTTACTTTTAAACACTCTAGTGACCCCCATGAAACCTTTTAGCACAATGGTTCTCAAGTTCATCCTATGGTCCCCAAATCCATGGAGGTCTGTAGATTTCAAAGGGGTCTGCATCTCCATTCAAAAAAATGTTAAGGGTCCATAAATGAAAAAAAAAATGTTGAAAACTACTGTTTTAGTGCTTTGGAGCAGGGGTTTGAAATTTGGCAGGGAGTGATCTTTGTGTCAGAGATATACCTTTTAGTGATCTTATGAAAATCTATCCAAACTTGAAAAAGTTACAAGTTTTTAAGAAATGGCAGTCTGGACATAGTCAGTAGAGACATCTTTAATTTTAGACACAAATCTGACTATTCCATTCTTGCTGACTATGCCTAAGGCTCTCATAGCTCCTAGAGCTGCCCAGACAAACAGAAGCTAGGGACATTGTTTCTACCCATCCTGGCTAATAGCCATCGATGGAACTAACCTCCATGATTTTATCGAGCTCTTTTTGAACCCTGTTAAAGTCCTAGTCTTCATAACATCTTCTGGCAAGGAATTCCACAGGTTGACTGTGCGCTGAGTGCATAAAAACTTCCTTTTATTTGCTTTAAACCTGCTACCTATGAATTTCATTTAGTTAACCCTAGTTCTTATATTACGGGAACTAATATAAGTGGGCATGCACCATCCCCTCACATTTGCTATAGATAACCAGACTGTGCATGCACCATCCCCAAAGGGCAATGAATATGCTCCAGCCCAGGGCTATATGGGTATGTCTAGACTACATGGCTCTGTCGACGGAGCCATGTAGATGAGTTTACTAGACATAGGAAAATGAAGCGGCGATTTACATCAAAATGGCCACACGGGAGTGTGAAAGTATTTGCGCAAGAAGCACTGATTTTGTACATTACAAAGTCAGTGCTCTTGCGCAAATTCAAGTGGCCAGTGTAGACAGCTGGCAAGTTTTTGTAGTGGGTCAGGGACAGAACAGAAGGGGTTAATCTTGCATGGAAATGGGCAGAAGACTCTATGCCTAAAAGAACCCACTCTCCTCCAGTGCCTGGAATGGAACCCAACATCCCTGAGTCTCACCATTTCTTTGCTGTCATCAAATATCTGTGAAACCTGACATCTCATCTCCTCTGCTGCTGGTCCACATACAAGATGATAAGCAAATTCTGCTATCAATGTAAGCAGGATCTGAACAAATGCTTCCTTGATAGCTTGCTGGGAGGGGAGAGAGACCCTGAGTGCCTCTGCCACAAAGTTCATATGTAAATGTCAGGCAAGTAACTTCAACCAAACTTTTCCTGGGTAGTCACTAGCTATGTGTGCCTCATTTTCTGTGTGCCTGACTTGATTCCCCAGGGCCTGGTTTGCCAGTTACAAAATAAAATGAATGGAAACTACGTTTTGAACATATAAAGGGCTATAAAATGATAAGCACTCTGTAAAATCAGCTCTTTGCTGGTTCATATTGTGTACCCCAATTTAATGGAGTTAATACCACTTCCTCTTCTCACAGGGTGGTTGTAAAGATAAATTAATTAGGATTTGTGAAGCACAAAGATACTACAGTGATGACTGCCATAGATTATTTTTTCATGGGCTTTTTTAATTTTAGAGGAGCAGTAAATAAGGCCTGGGGCCATATTCTCAATAAAATACCGAATAGGTGCTTATTAAGTGAGCTCCATTCATTCTGTGCACTGAATAAGGCAGGGTCCTATGGAAAAGACAGTATGTGATCAGGTCATTGAAGACTGTATTATAGTGAATACCCTTAAAGGCACAGAATTAAGACTGCACAGGCAACTTTAATCAGGCATTTCCTAACCTGAGTGCTTGACATTGCAACCTTATTGTTCTTTTAACATAGTTTTTTGTATCTGATATTTATGTAGTTTCTTATACCACATTACCCCAGCTTGTTGTAAATGTAACTCCCCTGATTTAATTAAAGTCACGTCAGCATAAAACGGGAGTAATGAAATAGCCAACCATGTCCAGAAAGTATAAACAAATTCCTCTTTTCATATTTGTGGATAATAAAATGATGCTAGGTGCAAGTTATAAAAATCAACTGATTATCCATATACAAAATCCCTGTCTGCATGACCTCTGTTGTTAAGTATACTAGGGGTTCTCAAACATTATCATAATGTGGAACTTGTCTTAATAGGTGTGTCAATTACTGAAAGCCTCTCTATTTAGGAAAACCGTTAAGCACATTAAGTTCCATTTAAGACAAATCACATGCTTAAGTGCTTTCCTGAATTACGGCCAGGGAGACATACACATCTATTAAGACAAGTTCCACATTATGACAATGCTTCATACCCTCCCATTCGGTATCTCATAACATCTCTGTGGCCACTACAAATACTGCATACATGGGAAAATGTGTGTTACATTAGACAGTTAAGAATAAGTGAATCATGCTGTCTCCTTTTGTGCTTTGTTTCATCTGCTCGTTCCATCTGTTCTCTTCCCCCCTCTCCCCAGCTGCCTTGATTTGAGTGGAGTTGAGATCAGAAGTTGGCCCGATGTCGATTTATAAGTTTCACTGCACGTGTCTCTGCATGTTTTTTTTAAGTCTTCCTCTTAGAATGGATGGAGGTCCCAGTCATGGCAGACTCACTCCAGTGGGAGGACATCTGGTCATCAACTCATGGGGAGGAGGTTCTATCAGAGACAGCAGCTTTGATTAGAAGCCCCATTAATGGAGTCTGCCTGCTCATTAGCTGTATCAATTCACCTCCCAATTGCACTGACCAGATCTCTTCTTAGCAAGGACAATCTTTGTCTGGGGCTTCACAGACTACAGGATGTAGGCTCCTTGGTAAAGCAGAAGTTGCAGGCACCTAACCCCTTCATCTCCACCCTCCCAGCAACTATTCCATCACTAGTGAACTTTCTGTCACATCAAGCCCCATGTGCATTCCTTGAAATTTTGTCTAGCTGAGGCAGTTTTATTTGTTTTACTTATAAGTGTGTTACTCTGTTCATGGGACTTAATAAAACACTTGGTCCAAAAAAGTTTAAACAATAGGATAACTTGCTCCGCAAGGAAACAAAACATCTAATTGATGTTTTATGGGATTTCCAACACAAACACTTTGAAATCATTTAGTACTGCATTAAACAACCAAGTTGGTCCTCTTCTTCATCTTGCACCAGAACATCTACAATAGAGAAATATCTAGTTTAAAGGAGGAAACTAAATATGTCCTGATTCACTTGAAACTGATTTAAGGCATTTGGACAGTCATAAATGATCTGGAGAAAGGGGGAAACAATGAGATGACAAAATTTGCAGAGGATACAAAACTGCTCAAGATAGCGAAGTCCAAAGCAAACAGTGAAGAGCTTCAAAAGGTTCTCACAAAACTAGGTGTTTGGGAAAGAAAAAGGCAGATGAATTTTAATGTTGCCAATTTTTTTTATGTGAGCAGCTGGCCATTGAGAAACTCATTTCACATAGATCATAACAGATGGTAACAACTTCCATTGTCTTTTGTCTTGGGTGAATGGCTCTGTCTATCCACTGAGTCATCTAATGCCTCAAGAATCAGATATTTCTAAACTGGAAACTGTATTTTTGGTGGTGCTAATGTTCCAGGATGTTGATGTTAGGCCAGTTAGGGTATGTGTAGACTACATGCCTCTGCCGACAGAAGCATGTAAATTAGACATAAGAACATAAGAATGGCCGTATTGGGTCAGACCAAATGTCCATCTAGCCCAGTATCCTGTCTGCTGACAGTGGACAACACCAGGTGCCCCAGAGAGGGTGGATCGAAGACAATGATCAAGCGACTTGTCTCCTGCCATCCTTCTCCAGCCTCTGACAAACAGAGGCCAAGGACACCATTTTATCCCCTGGCTAATAGCCTTTTATGGACCTAACCTCCATGAAATTATCTAGCTTCTCTTTAAACTCTATTATAGTCCTAGCCTTCACAGCCTCCTCTGGCAAGGAGTTCCACAGGTTGACTACACGCTGTGTGAAGAAGAACTTTCTTTTATTAGTTTTAAACTTGCTACCTGTTAATTTCATTTGGTGTCCTCTAGTTCTTCTATTATGGGAACTAATAAATAACTTTTCTTTATCCGCCCTCTCTACACCACTCATGATTTTATATACCACTATCATATCCCTCCTCAGTCTCCTCTTTTCTAAACTGAAGAGTCCCAGGCGCTTTAACCTCTCCTCATATGGGACCCGTTCCAAACCCCTAATCATTTTAGTTGCTCTTTCCTGAACCCTTTCCAAGGCCAAAATATCTTTTTTGAGGCAAGGAGACCACATCTGTAAACAGTATTCAAGATGTGGGCGTACCATAGTTTTATACAGGGGCAGTAAGATATTCTGTGTCTTATTTTCTATCCCTTTCTTAATAATTCCTAGCATCCTATTTGCTTTTTTGACCACGGCTGCACACTGTGTGGAAGTTTTCAGAGAACTATCCACGATAACTCCAAGATCTCTTTCCTGATTTGTCATAGCCAAATTAGCCCCCATTTATTCCTACCCTTTGTTTACCATTTATTCCTACCCTTTGTTTCCTGTCTTTTAACCAGTTCGACTACCCGAGATAGTCAGTGAAGCAGGGATTTAAATATCCCCAGCTTCATTAAAATAAAAATGGCCGCCACACTGTGCCAGCTCAGCTGATCATCGGCACAGCGCGGCAATCAAGACGCGGATCGGTTGACAGGGAATGCCTTTGTCGACCGCTCCCTTATGCCTCGTGAAACGAGGTTTACAGGAGCGGTTGACAAAGGCTTCCCCTGTTGACCGATCCACGTCTTGACTTGTGCGCTGTGCCGACGATTAGCTGAGCCGGCGCAGCTTGGCGGCCATTTTTATTTTAATGAAGCTGGGGATATTTAAATCTCCACTTCACTGACTATGTCCGGTAGTCTAATTTACATGCCTCTGACATACCCTTAGGATTTATTATGCTGTTCCTCATTGTTAGGAAGTAGCTCCATCAAGGTAAGTAGTGGGTCATGAGAATGTAGCATGGGTGACCAGAGGCCTTAGTGGAGAAAGGATGAGTGGAGTACTGGGGGCCAAGGGAAATGAATACTTAGCAAAGACAAAGTTGCTGTGAAAGGAAAGACACTGCCCAAGCAGAAAGGAAAGAACATGAGGCCGGCAGAGGAAAGGAAAGACATGAAGCAAAGCGCAGTGGCTGGAATGAAAGAATCAGAAGCCACATGGGAGTAAGAGGGAAGGGTAGAATGAGGACGGTTTTCTTTTTCTGTCCCTGTTATGTATTTTGTGACAGTAGGCCATGCGGAGCACTGATTCAGGTGTGTCTCTTGCATGTTTTGCTTAATGAGCTCAATGTTCTGATTTGGGCAGGTTTCCAGATTCTCCCTTTGCTCTGCCCTTTTCCCTTCCTTGGGCTGGCTCATGAGTCTGCATCAGATCACAGGAGATGCCACCACTCTGCTCTGATGGATTTCTCTGCTGCTGGGGTGAGTTTTTCCCTTACGCAGCACTGGCCCTGGCAACCAGGTTTTCGTGTCCGTCACACAGTGCTGGAGTTGCTGCCTCCTGCTGCATGTGAGGAGCTTTAAACGTTGCCACCATCTTGTACGGACATGGGACCTAATCCAAAGTGACTAAAATCAATAGAAGACTCTCCATTTACTTCAGTGGGCTTTGGACACAAGCGCACAATGTGACTCCACTGTTTGGATAGCTGTGCACTCATCTTTTCCCCTTTCTGAAGGCTGACTGTTATGAGATGAGCTTTTTGTGCAGTTAAGAACATAAGAATGGCTATACTGGGTCAGATCAATGGTCCATCTATCTTGTCTTTCAACAGTGGCCAATGCCAGATGCTTCAAAGTAAATGAACAGAACAGGCAAGCATTGAGTGATCCATCTCCTGTCCTCTATGCTCAGCTTCTGGCAAACAGAGGCTAGGGACACCGAGAGTAGGGCGTGACCATCTTGTTTAATAGCCATTGATGGATCAAGACTAAAGGACTAATAGTTGGACTAATGGATTTCTGTGCATTACTGAGCTTCAACAGCCTTCTAGCAAAGACTTGCTTCCAAATGCTACAAATGAGGGGAGAAAGAAATAAAAAAGAAAGTAGCAGAAATGCTTCATTGTTTCAGTGCATTAGTTTACCTCAGTTTCCCCAGTTTCAAAATAATGATAAAGATATTGACCTCCTCTGTAAAGCACTTTAAGATATACTAACGAGAAGCACTGTCTGAGATGGCAGTGGGCAATTAAAAAACGGCAGCCTGCTGCTCTTATTGGTCACAAATGGCAATCCACAACCAACAAGAGCTGCAATTGCCTGATCCCTGCAGAGGCGCAGGTAAATATTAGAGGTAAGAGCTCGCCATGGACTAACCCTGTAGACTGGTTCTGGCCCCTGGGCCAAAATTTGCCCATCCCTTGTATAAGAGCTAGGTGTTAATTATTATTGTACAGAAACATTAGCAAAAATACATAGAACATGATCAAAGTTCCTTTCCATAGTGATGTTTAAAACAATACATCAAATACAGCACTATATAAGAACAAGGTATTATTACAGGCACAGGGGCTGTACCAGACCGGCTGCACAGTCCAGATTTCGACATCTGATCAGTGACCCAAAGGAAATATAGTCTCACTTTCCTGAGCAGCTCTATACCTGGGTGGTCGCAGTTGGGCTTACAGACATCTCCCATGTGAAATAATAATAATAAAGAATTGCCTGCTGTAATCAAAATCCTCAAAAAAAATCATCTGGTCTTTCCAGATGAAGTGAGGCTCAACTGGAAATAGCACTGCTGAATCTGTCCCTATTTCAACCAAGTCAGATTTCAAGGACCAGGATTATTGCCAGCTGGCCTGTGCTGAATATCATCCTGGCAGCGTTTGGGAAGATGTGAATTCTTTGATCACTGGATAGTGGCACTTTCATTTTCTATCTCACTGCAGAGCTCATTCCCTGACACCTCTTCTTTCAAAAATGGCTTTTACAGAGTGAGAGGGTTTTGGGGGGGCAGGGAGAAGAGCCGTCAGAGACAGTTTGAAAACTTAGACTCGTCAGAAGAACCAAGGAAGTTTTCAAAATCCCCAGCTGAAGAGTCTTTCACTCAGAAATCATTTAATTTTGGGGTGACTCTCACCCCTTTCAACAGGCCTCTGGGACTGTCAAACTGAAAACCAGCTGCTTTTCTAATATCATTATATGTTTGGGATAGAACTTCCTCATCATTTTCCCCTGGCAGAATTTTCCAGTGCCTAGCTCACTTAGATGAGATACTGCAGAGAGATTTAAACTTTTGCATTCTTAACAATAACACAAGAGGAAGGAAGTTAAGGTAGTAAACTTTGTCTCATGAGATCTGGTTTCTATGCCTGGCTCTGTCACAGACTTTCTGTATGATCTCACACAAGTCAGTTAGACCCAGATCTTTCAATGAACTCCACAATGAGCTCCTTAATGAGCAAGGGTTTACATTTCTCTGTGCTTTAATCCCCTGTCTGCAAAATGGGGATAATACTTCCCCCAATCCTTTGTTTGTCTAGTCTAGCTGGATCAACAGCCACTCGGACCCTGGGACAAGGTGCAGGGAATGGGGTGGTCCCACACCTCTGGAAGAGGCAGCACCTCAAGGGGAAGGGGTGGGGCCAGAGACAGCCAGCCCTCAGCACCATCCGGGCTGTAGCACTGGGACCCCTGGCTCAAGTCCCCAGAGTCCCTCAGCCCTCCAGCAGTGATGCATAGGGGCCTGTGGCTCCAGCTACCATTACTTCTGCGGTAGCAGCAGCTGCTGCCAGGAGCCCTGGGCCCCTCAGAGTCACCAGGCCCTTGGGCAATTACCCACTTTGCCCTCCCTTGTCAGCAAGCCTGGTCTAGTTTATTTAGATTATAAATTTCCATGGCCAAGAGAGCCTCATACTTAGAGCACCTAGCTCAGGGGTGGCCAACCCATTTAACAAAGAGAGCCAAAACAGCAACAGAAAAAATGAGAGGAGCTGCACCAGGGGCCCCCTTCACCCTCCGAATAGTCAAGCAAAAAAAAAAAAAAAAAAAAGGCTGCCCCTTTAAGAAATAAGCTTAGGCCTTTGGGCCATATCAGGCTCCCGTCGAAGGGCGCCATCTTAGGCGCCATTTTGAATCGCCGCCCCGGTGAGCACGGGGGGAGCAGGGACCATTGGGGTGGGGCACAAGAGCAGCTTTGTGAGCCACACTTTTGGGGAAGAAGAGCTGCATGCAGCTTGTGAGCCATGGATTGGACACCCCTGACCTATCTTAATGGCAGAACTTGGTTGAGTTCTCCAGGCATACCAATCATACAAATAGTACATCATAGTGGTTTGGTTCAGGTTTCCCTCTTACCCACTTTATATTCTCATCCACTCCAAATAAAACCCTATTCATTACAGAGCTTCTTGATCATCTGGCACAAAAAAAGGCTACCTCCCAATGTCACGCACAGTGACCTATAAACACTAACATGACTATTAAGATGAGCACAGAGTACAGCTGTGGAATTTATTTCCTAGAAGAGTTTCCACTTTGTGGGATCAAAAGGGTTGGCTTGATTATGAGGTTATTTGGTACTAGCTACATGATGGTGGGTTTATAGTCTTAGGGCCTGATTCTGATCTCTCACATTGGTATAAATCAGAAACAACTCTAGTTGAGGGGTGGGGTCAGGTTATACAAAGGTGTACATGTGGTCAGAATTAATCCTTAGCCTTTGGGGGGCTCTGGCAAAGTCAGGCAGCTTTGACTTATAGCCAGGGCTCCAAAAGTCCAGCAAAACTGAATCAATATCCTCCCTAGAGTTTTGGCTATGCCCCCTTCCCATCTTGCCCAGTCCAGCAGGCTGCATACCATTAGGTGAGAGAATCAAATTACTTGGATTAGGCTTATTAGATTTTGCCTAATACGTTTTAAAAAACTTTTTAAAAATCAACTGACTTAACTTGCTTTTTTTTTATTTTGTTGTCACTGCACACCAGTGTGTACATGCTCTTTGCAGGGCTATAGCTCCACAGAGTTGTTTATTGTCCTCCTCTTTTTTTAGGGCTGTAATAAATACATAACCAAATTTGGAATTGGAGGATTATTGACACTCAAGGCAGCACTTCCTGGAGAATAAAGTTTGCAAAGAGCAGTAATTCACAATGGCAGCTTAAAATGTCAGCTGGGTGAGAGTCAAGGAGCCGGGCGTGCAGAGAACTCTGCAACATTGTTAACCTGAAATATTTTTGGAGAACTTTCCGTGTTTGGTGAAATGTCTGCTCTGATCTACAGCTTGCCTTGCAGGAATGAGTGGAATTATTTGCTTTGTCTGCCTCTTGAGCCCTTTTGGCCCATTTCTACAGGATGCTTTCTATGTGCTGATCGATAAATGTACAATTTTCCATGTTATCTTATCTGTCTACTTGTGACCCTATTTCTCGCTGCAGAGGGGCCATCTGTGATCCCATAACTGAACTGGTGGGAAAGTTCACTCCATTGGCTCACATGGAGCATTGTTTTGAAAAGCATTTATAAATCTGTATGCTGCTGACACTGTCGGTCAGCTCAACATTGCACTTTATAAAAGAAGGCTTGTTGTGTGTGTTGGGGGAGGGGGGATTCCACTGCTGGCAAGAGGCATATTTTCATAGATTAAACCTAATTATTGACAGGTTTGTCTCAGTTTTCTTATTTTGGGAAAAATTCACAGTGGGGCTCAGTGTCCCTATATCTGGGTGCAGCTGAAGTGGAAGGATGAGCAGGGCAGGAGGCACAATATTAACAGCTATGCTAGTCCCAGTGCACAGCAGAGCATATTGGGGTCTGCTCTTATCTGCAATGGCTGGTTGTGGCCACCAAAAGGCCTTGTGGCAGGTAGGAGTTATGCAGAGTTGCCATCCAGCCCACCCCACCCCATCTCCTGCAGAGGAGGCCGCAAGGCGGGTAGGGAGTGGAGGAATGGTAGTGGAACAGGGCAAAGAGGTTGCAGGGCCGTCAAGAATGGGGGCTCTGTGTTTCGAGAAAATGATTAAAATATAAAGCTTGGGACTATATTCAAAGTTGATGGAAAGAGTGGCACAATGTATGTGGGTACAGGAGCCAAAGTCAGCTAAATTTCTACAATACGGCATTAAAAAGAGATAAAGGTTAGATACCCCAGAGATGGAGATATCTAGATTCTGCACTCTTTGGGGCAAGGACTGTCTTTTTGTCCTGTGTTTGAACAGTGCCTAGCACAGTGGGGTCATAGCCTATGATTTGGGCTCCTCAGTGCTGTAATAATACAAATAATAAATCATAATGACCGTAATACATAGTCTGAATTGGAGGGGCAAGTGGAAAGCTAAAAAAGGAGGTGTGATCAGTGAAGGTATTACAGGGACAGGTCAAGGGGAAGCTGCAACAGCACAAGCAGCGGCCTCTTGACTATACACCCAGACTCATGAGCTGGCAGGTGGGGCGAACCCATGCAGCCACCTGTGCTGCCATAGCTGTCACGGTTTCTGATCTTGCTTGATCAAAGCTAGCTCTAGCTTGTCAATGTGTGCTGGGGTCACACTGTACAAATGCAGTGAAGACACACTCTGGAGATAACCTAATAAATGGTATGAACTGTGGAAAAGCAAGGAGGAAGGTACATGCAGCAGACTCCATCTACACTTCAATTTACAGCACATTTCTGAACACACAGATTTTTCTGCTTTGCAGGAAAGTTTTCTATGAAACCAAACAACTATTGACAATTTGTTGTATATAACAAGCACCTGGTGACTTTTATGTGGGGAGATAGTGAAACATGGGAAATTTTGTTCATCATCATACTTTGATACAGCATGCTGATAGTATATAATCCATTATGTACATTGCATGTAGTAACGTAACTTGTTGATACTTTTCTTACTTTTATTAAATTGTTATCTTAATATTATGCCTGGATCAATAATTATATTTTTGCACAAGGTTTAACTGTGCATTTAATTGATATTTAATAGAAGATACACTATATAGTTGTATATTAATATTTTTCACCATATGTCTCTTACTACTAAATTATTATAAAAGTGCTCCAAATTAATAACATTGAAAATATTATATTCAGTGTTAATATATTTAATGTATTATGATATATGGAAAAAATCCCATCTTTCAACCTACTCTATATATAGATTTATAGCCTTGTAATTTTGTAGGTAATAAGTTAGTTAGTTATAATGAATGTATGATATAACATAAGGTTTGGATTAAACTTAAACCAAGATATAGGCCTCAGACAGGCCAGGCAGCTTTGTTAACTCAGCTCCAGCTCTATTTGATGTTAGCATGTTCTAATGTTAAAGTGAAGAGGTGGAATATTGTAATGCATAGTGATGTTAGTATTAGGTAAAGCCTTATAATATTTAGAAAAAAGTTTAATGTTGAAAGACTCTGTAACTTTGTTAAAGTGACTAGAAGTACTCTTTGTTCTGTGAATGAGAAAAATAATGTTTTAGGAGAGGTAAGTGTGAAGGCCACTGGATGCCCAAATGGTCAGAGGAGCGGCCAGAGACTTAGAAGCACCAAATAATTATCAACTAAAGCTGAAGCACACTGAGGACGCAAACTGGACCGAGGCAGATTGATGAGCCCTGAAATTAGTGGCAAGCACCCCTTGATAGAGAAGCAATAGCTTTCACTGCAAGACAACACCCCTGAGAGGTCATCAGCACACTGATATCACATGACTGCGAGAACAACTTCCAGTTTAACATATGTTGCAGAAAGACTGATTGTGATGCTGAGTGACTGATTAAGGCCTGACAAGGCAAAATGCATCGACTCACATGAAAGGAAAATCCTTTAAAGGAGGGGGTAACTTGTATGGTTCTTCAGTTTCCGTCCTGCTACAACCATGGAGCATCAGTCCAAACTGACACGAACCCGGCTCCTCCCTCGTATTCAACTTATCTGACCAGTAAGTTGGGTCGAGCAACAGACTGGTAACTATTCCATCAGCAGGATGTGTGTGTGTGTGCGTGAATGCATATACTACTTTGTTATATTATCAATAAATGTGGTGTGTTGCCTTATCCCCCTGAAAAAGATCCCGTTTGCTTCGTTTAAGCATAACAGAGTGATCCTGGACTATAGGTCCAATTCACTACTGCTCTACACCTTGGCTACGTCTACACTGGCCCCTTTTCCGTAAGGGGCATGTAAATTTCACCTATCATCGTAGGGAAATCCGCGGGGGATTTAAATATCCCCCGCGGCATTTAAATAAAAATGGCCGCCGCTTTTTTCCGGCTTTTAAAAAAGCCGGAAAAGAGCGTCTAGACTGGCCCCGATCCTCCGGAAAAAGCGCCCTTTTCCGGAGGGTCTTATTCTTACTTTGAAGTAGGAATAAGACCCTCCGGAAAAGGGCGCTTTTTCGGAGGATCGGGGCCAGTCTAGACGCTCTTTTCCGGCTTTTTTAAAAGCCGGAAAAAAGCGGCGGCCATTTTTATTTAAATGCCGCGGGGGATATTTAAATCCCCCGCGGATTTCCCTACGACGATAGGTGAAATTTACATGCCCCTTACGGAAAAGGGGCCAGTGTAGACGTAGCCCTTGTGTTGTCATTTGTATCAGCGCAAAGGGAAGGCACATTTAGTCTGAAAAACTACTACAGGTTGATCTTCTCTAATCTGGGATTCCCTAATTGGACAACATCCATGGCCCAGCGGGAGCAAGGATGTTGCTAGACCAGAGAGCCCCAGCCGGAGGTTGAGAGCAGCTGGGAGCAAAGACAATTTGGTTGGTGGCAGCCTGCAGGGCGAGTGGTCTACAGGTAGGGAGCCACAGAGCAGCTGCTGCTGAACGTGAGCCCAAGGCCAGGGAACCCTGGGAGCAGCTGCTGCCCCATGCATGAGGCCGAGGCCGGGGAATCCTGGGAGAAGCTGCCATCCTGCGTGCGGGGCCGGGGAACCTGGGGAGCAGCTGCCGCTGGGGGCAGCAAAGCCAGGCAGATGGGCCAGAGGAAGTCAGGCCTCTGGGTTCTCCCAGGCAGCAGCCAAGAGGAGAGCCCCCAGAGAGCCCAGACACCTGACCTTCCCTGGTCCAGCAAATTCCCTTGTTTGGGACCACTCTGGTCCTGAGGGTGCTGGACCTGGGAGATTCCACCTGTACATCAAGACAACATCTTGTGTTCACTCTATACTTTGTACAAGTGCAAATGACTACAAGGTAAAAGGCAAAGGATTCCTTTCCCTACAGACTGAGTGGTTTTACGAATGCTACTTTTTCTCAGTCTTGGTTTCTCTGGATTGCCTGCTTGCTCTGTCAGCAGGCAGCTTTCCTACTGGCCCCAGGAAGACAGATCCAGGTTCCAGCACACCTACACTCTCACACTCAGTCATCACGTTATTCTGCTCTCCCACCCGCAGTGCAGAGACATTACACTCTTTCATTTGGCGTGTTCGACAGCACCTAATCCCACCTGGAACTGTACCCTTAAAACCAGCTTGTGCAGGTGGGTTTGATTAGCACACTTGTTACACCTCCATTTCTCACGGAGTACTGTGTAAAGATAACACTTGTTGGGTCATGTTCTGTCCGCACCGTAAGTAACTCCACTGATTTCCCGGCAGTTACTTTGGATTTATAGTGGTGTAGCAGACAGCTGACTGTGGCCCAGGATTTGAAACACAGAGCAACCTTTTTTTAAAATTAAAAATAAAACCTGGAGGGGATTTGTTAACATTCAGGACAAATTTACAAGGCAGTGTGAATATAAGTCCATGTCACTTATAACTTCTTAGCCACAATGTAAACCAATTTAGTCTGATAGATTTCCTTAGTATTGCAAACACTTTTGAACTAGTGTAACTAATTATATAAACCCTCAGACAGTGGCCTATAGGATTCACACACTGAGGAGGTGGTAGAAGGGGGGATAGCAAGAATAGCAGTATGAAGGTATAAGCTAAAGCAGGTTCCATCTCGCATACTGGCATATAAATTGCACCAACCCTGACTCCCTCATATCCATCTGGTTTACACTATGGGACAAGGTTGAATTAAGATACGCAACGCCAGTTATGTTAATTGTGAAGCTTAAGTAGAAGTATCTTAACTCGACTTTTGGGAGCTCACTCTCCCTTCGACTTCCCTTACTCCTCGTGGAAAGCAGGATGACTGGCATTGACAGAAGCGCCCTCTCAGTTCATATTAGCCTGTCTTCACTACACCTACTAATTCGAGCCCCAGAAAATCAACTTAGGCAGCTTCGATCTTCTCTGTAGTGTAGACGGGGCCTAAGTAACTTGCACCATCTTATTTATCTACTCTGAATTTGGCTGAAATTGTTATGTTTGACAGCAGTGGCCAAAATATTTTGGATACACACAGGCAGCAATCTAGAATTCAAGAAGTATCATGGTTAACTGATTGGGTTCCCATGGTACCTGTAGTAAGTGGGGAAATGAAAGATCATTTATACAGCCAGGTCCACAAAAACAGGTTTTGTTCCTGTTACATGTACAAAATTATTTTAGAAAGTATTTTTCTCATTTCTGAAGTATATGAAGTATACTATATGTTGGGAAAAATTGTGTAGTCTGTCAACTCAACCCCATGTATTGAGGGTTCAGAAAGAACTGAGATTTCCCTGGCAAAATACTTCTCTTTCATGGAATCATTAGAAATTTTTTTGAAGGAATATTAGTGATCAAATCAGAATTCTAGCAAACATTATACCTCTCACTACCCACTCTTGAGCTGTCCTTCTATTCTGTATCCAGATTCATTGCTTATTAACAAAATATCCGGGCACATTTGAATTTCGTTGCGATCCTTTATGATTGCAAGGCTTTCCTAGCCAATAACAAAATATCAGGTATCCCCTAGGGGTCAGGACTGCAAAAGATGAATACCCTTGTCAGATGACAAAAGGCAATAGCCACTGACTCCAATGACTGTCCTAAGAACAGATTTTCCTACAGGTGGTAAACTCTATCCTCTCTCCGAGAGAAAAATCTAGATGAATTACTGTACTATGAAAATATTCTTGCTAACATTCCCAACACTTTTAGCTCCCTTTTCTGTTGATTTTCATATGGGGAACAGGGGAGTGAGCTGAGCCAGGATGTGTAACATACTCAGTTTTACAGGAAAAGGACAGATTTGCAGACATCTGTTCTGGTTCAGTAAGGGAGAACCAACATAAAAGGTTAACATGTTCAATACCGAGGGCCCAATGTTAGGTCTGGATTCACAAAAGTACTTAGGGAACTAAGCACCTAACTTTTAGGCTCCTAGAAAAAAATCACAGGAACACACTGCAATTCACAAAGCCTGAGTATGGCACCAAAGTTCCTGAGTACAAGGAATGGAAGGAGATAGGCATCATGGAGTACATTTCACACTGCTAGATAAGGAGCTGCCTAAGGTAGCCAGTGGGAAAAAACCTGATGGGGGTGTGCTAAGCCCTGCCCCTTCCACAGAGATAGGCACCAAAGTCCAGGCTGCAGGGATAGCCTACCTCTGTGAAGGCAAGTCTGCACCAGGAAATTATTTCAAAGTAACTAACTTCGAAATAATAACTCCCCAAATAACTATTTTGAAATAAGCTTATACCCCAAGCAAAGCAGGAGTAGTTATTTCGAAATAACGGGGCTGGTAGTGTGGATGCTCCACTTGTTATTTCGAAATAAAGGGAGCTATTTTGATATAACTCCCTAATTTAAACCAGTGCTTAGTGATTCATAGTCAGCAGTTATGATACTGAATTGGGGTGTGGGAGACCCCTGGTTCAAGTTTGCTGTCCCCTTATGAGAAGAAGGATTTAAACAGGGATCTGCTCCTTCTCAGACGAGTGCTCAAACCACTGAGATAAGGCTTGTTCTGAGGTAGGCTCCCTTCTCCTGCTGCTGTACTCTGGTTAAATAATTAGAGTCATGTTGGAAGTGGGACTGGGTCCTGCGTCGTGCCTAATCACCAGGCTGTATTGTCATCCTCATGCTTGGGCACTCCCATGCGCATGCTCTTTCTCACATATGATTCTCTCGTCATTTATCCAGAGTGTGATGGCTGCAGGGAGAGAGACTGAGGGAGCCCACGTTAGAATATCCCCAAACCTGTTAGGGCACTCACCTGGGAGAGGACAGATTCCTTTTCAAAACCTGTCTCCTCATCAAGGGAAGAAGAACTTGAACTGGAGTCTCCCACATCCCAGGTGAGAACACAAACCATGGGGCCAAAAGCTATCTAGGGTGGACCACCTCCCAATGTTCCCTCTAATTTTTCCCCATCCATGTGCAGAATACATTTTGTTATGTGCACCCAGGCATGTGAAGATGTGCACCACCAATAGAAATACATGCTGCCAGTGGTGGGTGTTCTGCTAATCAGTTGGGTGGCATTTGAATTTCTCCTGGGTGGGCTGCCCAAGCACTCAGCTTTTAGGGAACACGGTTCCCCCAATGCTTATGTGAACTTGCCATGGTGGGGGCGGGATGGGGGGAGCAATCCATTAGGTTTCCTCTGAATACACCTACCAGATTGGGTCCTTCACACAAGTTAGGTATCCCAATGCTAATCTTTTCCCTGTCTGCAAATCACACCAAGTCTGCGAGTCAGGATATTGGCATCCAGATACCGAAAGGGAGGCAGCCCTATGCATGGCCAGAAGCAGAAATGTAGGCATCTAGGGAACTTAGGCCAAGATCTTAGTCCTCGAGTGAGTCTAAGCCTATGTCCACACAGTGAAGAAAAACCCATGGCTGTCCCGTGTCAACTCAGGCTCACACCGCAGGGTTATTTCACTACTGTGTAGATTACTGGAGCCCAAGCTCCAGATTCCTTGCAGGAGGGGAAAGTCCCAGAGTCCAGGTTCCAGCCTGAACCCAGAAGTCTACAATGAAACAGCCATGTAGCCCAAGTCAGGGGGCATGGGCCAGCCATGGCATCTATTTGCTGTGTAGCTGTGCCTCAGTGTCCACAGGGCGCAGCAGGAATTCTGTGAAATGCAGCAGAGCCGGAAATGGGATTTAGATCCTAAATACAGACTTAGGCTCTGATGTTTGGGGTTTAGGCACTTACCTACTTTAACGAATCTAGGCCTAAGTCCCTGATTCAGCAAAGGACTTAAATATATACTCAAGTCTCATTGGTTTCAATGGCACTTAAACTCATGTTTAAGCTGTTGAATCAAGGCCTAATTCCATATTCATCTATCTTAATAAGTTGACATGTTTTCAGGGTGATGAACAACTCACAGCTGTCAGTGAATTTAGTGGGAATTGCAGAGTGCTCACCTCTGAAAATCAGGCCACTTTTATTAAGGTAGCTAGCTTTTGAATATAAGATTAGATCATTTAGCCTTAAAGAAACCTTCAACAGCCTTTGCAGGGTTGCTTAGGGTCACTCATTCAATCATTCCTGGACCTCATAAAATCTATAGTCTACCACTTTGTGCTTAACAAAACAGCAGGATCCTCAGTCTACTAAAGTACTGACAACTGAGACAGTGACACCAGTTGTAATCACAACCAAATGGAGGTCATCAAGAGCTTTCTGTAACAGTAGATGGGTCTTTGTAGTAATTTCATCACTACCACAGTTTCTTGGCCATATTCAACTTTTTGCTGTCTGCTGAAAAGCTCATGTCAGCTCTGTATTTCTGGGAAGAGAAATGATAAAGAAAAGTCAAGGTTTCCGGATGTTAAGGAGGTCACTTTAGGTGCTGAATGTAACACTGAGTCTGCACCAAAGGAATCTGTGTGCGTTTACCCTCCCGTAAATTATGGTCTAATAATTAATGATCTGGGGCCTCTCTTCCTGACTTTTGACCCACAATACATGCCTATAGAAAACTCAAGGGAGATGTGTAATACCTTGCAAGGAATAAAACTATAATCTACCATTTCCGTGATCCTGTAGTGCCAGATTTTGTAAAAAAATGTATGTATATTTTGAGATCTGAATTATTTGGATTTGTGAAAGAGTTTCATAGCACAAGTCTCCTGAGACACATTAACTCTTGAAAGTAGCTGCAAACCAGGAGCCTGGGCAAGGCTGAGATTCCCGCACATTTTGATTTTTAGCGAGCATTTCTTATACTGCATTAACCAGTTACAATAGGAAGAAAAGAATCTCATAATAGGAAGGCTTGTTCGGTGAGCAGGGTAGACCTGTTTTCTGTAGGGAGAGGAAGTAGCCTGACCATGCATGCAGAGAGTGATGGGAGAAGAGACAAGGGTGTCGCAGTGACCATACACTAAGGATCCTGTGCCCCACTCTACCCAGTAGTTGACATTGGAAAGTGTTTCTTACTTCTGCTCCACTATGGGAGTATGGGTGTCCATTCTGGTGAAAGTGCAAGAATCAATTGACAGAGTCCTTGCTTTTCAGCTTGAATAATTAATTGATCCTTGCATACCATGCTGATATGATATGGAGGAAGATGAAATCAGGCCATTTAATTGACCCCCAAAAGATTTTTTAGATGGTAAAAATCAGAGGCTTTAACTAGCCATTGATTTATAAGATGAAGAATGCCATTTTGGCATCCAATTAAGTCTATGGGGAAGAGGCTACCTATCCAAAGAGATAGCAGGCGTTGAAGCCACTAGCCACCTTCTGGAAGGAGAACAGTCAATTGGGAGAGGAGGAGAGGGTAATTTTCAGAGAGTGCTATCGGACTAGGGGATGAAGGACTGGCACACTGCTACAGAAAATTCAAGGGAGATATGTGATATCTTGCAAGGAATAAAACTATGATCTACCATTTCCATGATCCTTTAGTGCCAGATTTTGTAAAAATTATATGTATATTTTGAGATCTTAATGATTTGAATTCGTGGATTTCCTGAATACCTAACCTTACATATCCAGGTTCATGTAACAGGTCATATAGCTCTACTCAATGAAGTTCTGTATAGACTGCCTGGCCTAGTGAAATGATATTGCTTAAACTCATTAGAGAACAAAACAGACTGGATGATGTTATCATCTGTAATATTATAACAAGTGGGTTTTTTTTTAAATTTTTTGGCAGTTTTACCAGCATTTCAGAATTCTGCCTGCTCTAAAGTCCAAGGAAATCAGAATATGAAACCTCTGTTGATAAATTTTCTTTTGACATATACATTTCTTGAAAAAGTGCTGACTTGAAGCTCAGAAAATTGAGATAATTGAAAATTACACAGTACAAAGACATTGAGGAATTTTTGTTTTCTTTCAGACTTAGGCAGGTTCAGGGAAATGTCACCACAGCTATGTGGTTACATTTTCAACCAGACAAACAGGGATTGTTATTGATCTGCATATCATCAAAGGTTTAAACACACTCCCCCCACCAAGAAATATCCCGGAGTTTGCATCTCTGCTGAATAATCTATCATCCCAATTGCAAATAACATCGTGTGTTTCTTTTTTTTTATGTTATTTTCAGAATCAATGCTAATCCTATGTGTTGTCTCAGTGAGTTAAGTTTGGACATTGAGCATGTCTGTCACACTCAGCTTTTGAGAAACCACCAATGCTTAGAAGCTGAAATTTTCAGATTTCTAAAGAAGATACATGAAATGGAAATTGGCAAACCTGTGATTCCACTCGAGGGTGTCTGGTGAAATTATTTTGGATCGGTAACATATGTGAAAGCAGTCGGAAGCACTGGCCAGACACTCTGCATGCTACATGCCAGAAGAACCAAAGCAACACTCACTCACAATTCAAATGCCTTTCAAAGTGTTAGAAAGGCTTAATTAGCGTACTAGTCACTGTTCCTGGAGTATAAATTATGGAATGGGCTGTATGGGAGAGCTGAAATGATCCATTAATTTACAGGTCAGCTATATCCTGGGGACATTTCCCCTGCAACAGAAAAATTTATCTTCAGCGTTTTTAAAAAAAAATTACAGTAGACTAGAAGCAGGCCAAATATTTAGTGGTTTTGTGAAATTGTTTGGTATTCATGTCTACTACAGTTCTACAGAAAACAGTTCTACGTGTTGTTTCTTTTGCCATGAGGCGTTCCAGAGTGGAGTGCAGGATTAAGATTGGAGTGCAAACCTTAAGGTTTGACAAAGAAGAATGTGATCTGTAGCTGTTTTCAGACTTTCTAAAATCTTCACAGAGAGGCTGGATTCATGTCCTGCCAAGATTTAGTACAATACTTATCATTAGAACAGCAATTTTTCACATATTGGGTGAATTACAATGGGTCATGCTGTAATGCCTTCCGCTCTCATGCTTCTCATCTTTTCAAAATCTGACTGGTGCACGGTGGAAATTCTTCCCCCCATCACCCTTGTCTACATCTTCACTGACCTGAACAGCAAATATACAAACAGCACCTTGATGAAGTGCCCCAAAGTTCTCTTCGGACAGAACAAAAGTCAAACTGGGCCTGGCACTAGAGGAAGGCGATTAGCGGGGAAGGTACAAGAACTCTTTTTTCACCTTATCCCTAGTCACATGTTGGACACAGCTGCAGTCCCTCTGACCTCCCTTCTAGTTTTAAAGACCATTAAAAAAAGCAAGGCAGAAAACAGTCCATGGCCATCTTCCTCATCAGCTAGCATACCTAAGTGGCCATGCAGAGCAGCACAGGCTGCACTCCCTTAAGCCACAGCTGCATCAGAGTTTCCTGGCTGCTTTGCTGGAACAGCACATTGCCACACTATTTCTAGTGCCTTAAAGACATTGGGCCAGACTCCCAGCTGGATAAATTAGCATAACTCCGTTTTTACTTCAATGGAACCATGCCAATTTAAACCAGCTAAACATCTGGGTCACTAGCTGACCCTACATTTAGGCATCACGGGCAATAATGAATTTAATATAAGTTGGTTTCTGTTGGTGCAGCCTGCATAGGACCCTCAAGTTTACCACTCTATAACCCTCAATCAGTCTCCTCCTACTTCTCTGCTGTTCTGCTTCACCATGAGAGCTGACATGAAATCATGTACTTCCAGCTTGGCTTACACAATTTAACAGGTTGATCTAGACCATCTGTGGCCCCCTGTCCATTTCCCATCCTCACTACATTTAATTCTTGAAGTTTAATGTCAGACTTTCTCACTGATGTGTACCACTTGAGAATTTATATAATGCTTCTCACACTCATCACAATTGCTGAATGAAATACAGAAATGCTGTGTCTACACTGGCACGATCTTGTGCAAAAGCAGCTGCTCTTGCGCAAAAACTTGCTGCCTGTCTATACTGGCCGCGTGTTCTTGCTCAAGTACACTGACGTTCTCATGTATGAAATCAGAGCTTCTTGTGCCAGAACTCTGATGCTCCTGCTCAGAAATAAGCCCTCTTGCACAAGAACTCTTCCAGAAAAGGCCAGTGTAGACAGGCAACTTAAATTTCTTGTGCAAGAAAACCCTATGGTTAAAATGGCCATCAGAGCTTTCTTGCGCAAGAGAGCGTCTACACTGGCATGGATGCTCTTGTGCAAAAGCACATGCCAGTGTAGACACTCTCTTAAGCAACTACTTTAACGCAAGAACTCTTGCACTAAAGAGTTTTTGTGCAAGATCACGCCAGTGTAGACGTAGCCAAATATTTAAATATAGTAAAACCTGTGTTATCTGGCACACTAGTGGATTAGGGCATTCAAGTTATCTGAGGGATCCATCAACCTAGAAAAAAACAAGGACAATAATAGTAAAACTCAAGTTTTTAATATTGGTAGTTTTGTAGTATGAGGCAGTTGGTCTCACATTTCTATTTTGAGTTAAAGATGATTAGTACTTCTTAAATAAAAAACTGTTAAGCCACTCATGGTAAACCAAGCTAGGCCTGTGCACCTGAAGATGTGACAGTATTGTGGCTGGGGGCAATGCCGGTTAACAATGTTTTCTGGTTAACAGAGTGCCGAATAACAAAGGTTTCACTGTATCTTGCCAGTTTGAAAATCCTGAGCCTTCTGCTCTGTACAACTTGCCCAACAATATGGGTGAAACCAGGCCCACCAACGGGTGGGTGGGAGGCAAAGAATAATTCAAAAAGGGCCCAGAGCTCCTCGCTGCTACTACTGTTGCTACCACAGAAGAGGTGGTAGCCAGATCCTGGGGCCCTTTGCATTGTCGTTGGAATCTGGGCAGCTTTCAGGACTGGCTGGGGGGCTGAGGGGCCAGTGCAGTGTGCTCCAGTAAACCAAAAAATCCATTATTCACATAACTACGTGCTTGCAATTGTGAAATTTTAATTTCATTTATTCTTTTAATATGTGAAATTAACTTTTCCCTATTTACCTGAAAAATAACACCTCCCTTGCAAAATTTGTTCACCTTGCAAAATTTGAGACATGTTCAGAACAGCTGTCTTGTTTGCTTCCAAGATTTGATTCCTGGGCCCAACCCTGCCAAGTACAGCATGCCTTCAGATCCTATTGAGTCCAATGGGAAGGAAATGAGGATGCTCAGCACCTTTAGGACTCTGTCCTCTACTAATTTTTTTTTATTTCAGAGATTAGCATTTACTTCATATTGAGGAAATTTGAGACAACATTTTTCTTGGGTTAACTTTCCTTAAAACAGATGAACATCTAGGCTCTTAAAGAGCAAAGATGAGTCATGAGTGAACCTTTACATGTACGTTTGCAATGATACTAAGATCACTCAAATTCTAATTCTAAGACTGAGAACATGACTTTCCAAACAAATAGGTATATTAAAATTTCTTCTTCAGGCTAACTATAGGAAATATTTTCTCCCTCTTATTGTAGTTTCTCTCTTATGTAACTTTTATGCGGTATTTTTTCCTAAGTATAACATTGTTTGCTGATGATAAATCTGCTTCCCAGTCCATGCAGCATTAGTGTGGGAGAAGTTCTGTCATCCTGCATTCTTTGTGCATCGTTTCATGTTTTCAGATAACTAGAATTACAACAAATAAATCTATAGTGATATTGATGATTTGTGACAACTGGGTAATATGCTGAAATACCCATGAGAGATTTGAATGCCTTTATACATCATCATTACACTAGTTACTGGCTGTGGGCAAACCTACAAAGTTTCAGAATTTGGGATTTATTTGGATGATAATCTAGAAGTACATATATATATATAAAATGACAGAGTTATGTTGGGAATTGGCTAGATGATGGCAGAGTATCGTTAATACAGTTGGACTTTTGCATCTGTGGTTTGTTGTTGGAAAAATCTCAGTTGTTGTGTTTTGTGTTTTCAATCACAACTCCCCAAAAACCCATAGTTTCAGTCATGGAATCTGAGGGAGTATTTGATGTTTTCCAAATTTCCCCTGCTCACTCATGATATTATCAAGCTAAAATAATAATTGCGTTCTAAAATATTCTCATCTTGTTTTAGGACGACAAAGGATATTGAAATTATTAAGATGTAAGCTGCATGTGAATTGCTAACATCCACGGAGGAACATGCAGCTAACAATCCTAGCATTGCCAATCATAGGTGTTATGGGGTGCCGGAATGTGGCAGGACCCCCTGGCTTGAAGTGCTTTCTGGCACATATAAGGCTTATAATTTGGTTACGTGGCTCACAGCACTCCTCACTATACAAATTGTTCTGTTGCCAATAAAAATATGTGCATATAAATAAGCCCTATCCTTGCCCAAACATACACAGGAACACAAAGTAAACCAGTACTCAGCAAGCTTGCAACCCCTCTGACATTCTCCTCTCCCGAGGTCTTATCCAGACTCTGCACACCATTCCTGAAACTCATCTTCTTACAGTTTAATCTCAGCATTTCTCATTCTTTTTTTCCCCACCCATTCTACATTTTTCCATGACCCTTTCCTCAACAGATGCTGTACCTTCCAAAGGACCTCTGTGAAATCATGGTATCTGGAGAGCAGTAGAGGGAGATCTTAACCATATGGTATGTCCTATACCTTCATACCCTGGGTATGTCTACATTACATTCCTCTTCTGAGAAAGGAATGCAAATGCAGTGGAGCAAAATTGCAAATGAAGCGTGGATTTGAATTTCCCGTGCTTCATTTGCATAATTGCGTCCGGCTGCTATTTCGAAATATCTATTTCGAAATAAAAAACGCTGTGTAGACGCGGTTATTTTGAAAGAAACCTCTTCTTTCAAAATAACCGTTAAACCTCATTTTTTGAGAAGTACCCCCTATGACTTGCTATTCCCACTCCTGCTGGGAAAATACATGCATGACTGACAACCCTCCTCAGTTAGTTTCTTTGGAGTGGTTAGTCACTTACATCTTCACGCATTGCCGAGTTCCCCACATATAGCCTGTTTACCTTGGCTTTGCATTTCACCAAGTCTCTTCCATTAATTGTTAGGCACTGCTGTATGTATTTAGGCTAGCCTGGGCCTGTCTTTTGGCCAGAAGCAAGCAGAACAGCACAAAGCAGAACAGTGCTGTCTAAGGGTACGTCTAAACTACATCCCTCTTTCGAAAGAGGGATGTAAATTAGACATATCAAAATTGCAAATGAAGCCTTTTGAGGAGTACAGGATCCTCATTTTTTGAGGAGTACATGATCTTTCATAAAAGGCTTTTCTTTTCAAAAGAACCGTGTCTAGACCACGGTTTCACTTTCGAAATAGTGTTTTTCGAAAGAATGCCGTGATACAATTATGCAAATGAAACACAGGAAATTCAAATCCCGGCTTCATTTCCAATTTCAATATGTCTAATTTACATCCCTCTTTCAAAAGAGGGATGTAGTTTAGACATACCCTAAATTTCATACCACCTCATCCATGCAGCCGTCAGCCCAAGCGTTATTAGAGCACAGAGTGAAAACAATTGTGACAGTCACTGCCCTGTCATACTTACTGATTCTGTGTGCTGTGATCAGTTCTTCTAGTCCTTACTGATGGGGTAGAGTAGCTGCTCTCTGGCTATCAGATTATTTTCAGCCTTTGTCATCCTACACATTTAAAAAAAATATGATGGGTATCATGGACATGTTTACACACAGCAGTATTAGGGTTAAAATGTAAATTTTGTTTGAGATTATAGACACAGAAGACATGCTGATACACAGTCTCTTCTGCATTGTTTTAAAGGGATATCTTAAATTATTCTGTCTGCATGGAGAATAGTACAGTGAGATATAAGAATGAAGTACCGAATGGCTCATAGCATAATAATAGGAATAGTAACATTTTGGGCCAAAATTTTCAAACTTGGGTGTCTAAATTTAGGTAACTAAGGCTAAGACTTCTCAAAGCTGCCTAATGGATTTACATGCCTGGTTGCTGTTAATATTAATGAGAGCTGAATGCCCAAATTCTCTCATGGCCTTGAAAAAATCCCAATCTAAATTTTCACTTAGGCATTTAAATACAAGTGGCTCAGTTTTCATAAATGCTGATATTTCACAAGTCCCAGAGAAGTCCATGAAATCCACAGGTGATCAGAACCTTTGAAATACTCACTTAGGTTACGTTTAGACTGCAGAGTTAAATGGGAAAAAGAAACGCAATTTGTGGTGTGCAAATGGCATAATTTTTTCCGATTTACTTTCAAAAGAGCCTTTTCCGAAATTTGGCACAGCTACATGGTGCCAAATTTTTTTATAAAAGCGCTCTTTTGACACATCCCTTATGCCTCATAGAACGAGGTTTATAGGGATGGAGAAAGAGTGTGTCCGCTTTTTAAAAAAAATCCTGAAAAAGGGGACCTTGGCACCTCTGGTATCCCAGAAAAGCAGTGCAGTCTAGATGTAGCCTAAAGGTGCCTAAATATTCATGTTGGTGGCTGATCTGGAGAAAACAAAAACTAAAAAGCAGGATAAAGCCTCAGAGAACTGGAAAATGAGATTGAGAGAATGAGAGAGTCAGGAATAAATAACTAAAGTAAGAAAATAAATTATGTAATTAAATTGTTATTTAGAAAAAAAAATGACTTCAAATATGTCCAAAATATTTAATGCCCTGTTAAATGCCAGCTTCATGCATATAACAGTGCTGGCTGGTGTTTGGTATTTTACTAGTTCCAGGACTCAGTTGACATTATGAATTGTTGGTAATACAGACCAAAATTCTGCTTTTCCTTATTCAAATATTTCCTGAAAATGCTAGCAATGGCAGTTTGCCTTTTCCTTGCGAATTTCAGTGGGGTGCATCAATTTAAACCACCCATTATGAACAATGTGTCTTTCATTTCCAAATATGCTGCAGAAATGAAAAGGTCCAGATCCTAGGATGAGTTGTCTAACCAAACACAGATGATTTCAGTCTGGTATTTCTGTTCCAATAAGTAATATCACTGAGGGGAAAGTACTTACTTTATACTAGAAACGTTATATAAGAAATATACTCCCCTTTTTGTCGTGTGGTATCTCAAAGTGCAGTAATAAATGGCCATAGGAACATTCTACTACCATTCTGTTCTCTCTCAGCCTATAGTTGAACTGCCCCTTATTGCTGTCCAGCCTGACTGTGTACGGCTTCATAAGCCACAGGAGGCTGGGTCTCAAAGGATCTCTTTTGGCATTTGAAAGTCTCCAATGGTAATTTTCTGGCCTGGGATGAAAATTCCAACTTGTAGCTTTCTGAAGAGACTGGAGTTCCAGTCTGTGCTTGTTTCATGGGACCAGAATCAGTGTTCCACCCTGCCAATAGGCTTGACTGCTGTCACCATATGCCTATTGCTCCCCTCAATGGGTTTCTGCATGTCTGTGTTTGTTGCCTCCTCACCTTCTTTCCCCTGCCGGTGGCTCTTGGCTAGCTCTGGACAAACTGCAGCAGAATGCTTACCACAGCAGTTTGAAACTGAGCAGGATCTATGCTTTCCATGCTATGGCATTTGCCTGGATAACCCTGGATCAAAGGTCACTAACTAATGGATCGAAAAGCGGTCATTCTCTGACAGAATAAACACAGGAACCAACTAGAGAGAGAAACTGTGGAACTGTCCTTCATATGCATTTAGCCAGGAACTGAACAAAGACATCTATTGGATGGACCATTATATTCAACACCCAAATGACATCAAAAGCTAAGTAGCAGACAATTACAACCCACTCGGTTAGCCTCATTTAGCATGGACTCTTTAACTGACAGTGTTTTTTTAGGAGGAGAAAAGTGCATTGTGGGAGGTTAATGACATGTAACCAGAACCACCTGCTGGAATGTTTTTGTCCCATCAGGCACTGGGAACCTAACCCAGAATGCAAATGGGCAGCAGGAACTGTGGGATGGCTACCCATGGTGCATCACTGTGAAAGTCGGAGGTAGCCACACTACTAGGGACACACTCCATTGACCTCATGTGCCCAGTGAGGACAATCACCTTTGACTTTGTAAATCTGGATGCTAAAAAGTTGACCTTAATAAATGACAGCTACATTCTTTGTGTAGACATATTCAGAGTCCAAAAGAAATACCAAGGAAGTTAAATGCACTTGGGGGAAAGTACATACTGGTCAGTTTACAAGGTACCAGTTTGTCTGGTCACACACTGTCAGGCTGTTTCTATGTCAAATCTCCAAAGGCCTGTATACATTCTTCACACAAATGTTGTGTATTTTGATTTCCACCCAGCATAAATTCTCAACATACACTCAAAGAGCCATTCACATACATTATCAAATTCTTACAAAATGCTTCATTTCTTGGAAAAACAACAAAGTTTGAAAGGTGGATTTCCTCCCCTCTTTCTCAGGAGCTTCTGCCGGAGTGTACAAAAATAGCAGCTCTTAGGAGACCAAAATTATATATTAATCATAATCATACAAGGTGCACAGCACATACATTTTTCCCCCTCGGCTTCTTCAGAAGTTGTTAATTCCAATAATGTCAACGTTGGAGCCCAGTTTTGTATATACAGATTGCCTATAGCCAAGAGTTCATGGGAAACACAGACTGAAAGAACAGCTAGAGGGCTGCTAGCACAGTGCTGCTTATTTCAAAACAGAACTAGGAGCCAACAGGTTGATGGTATATCTTCTTAAGGCAAGTTTATTATTTCAAGTCTCTTAAAAGAATTACATTGGGTTTTGGTTGATAAAAATAGCATGCACTGTGAAGACAAAACATGAGTTACAACACATTATATCCTTTTTTATTACCTTTGCTGTCCATTAATAAGCCTAAATCCTGAACAGAAATCTATTTTGGCGTCACAGTTATGTTCATACTAATATTCAAAATGTTAACAAAATGATTAAATATATTTATATTCAAAGTGAAAATCCAACCTTTATTGGAATAACTTTTAGGAGAAAAGATTCAGGCAGGTAGCCCGTGTTAGTCTGTTTCAACAAAAATGGGGAGTCTTGTGGCACCTTAAAGACCAACAGATGTATTTGGCTATAAGCTTTCAAAGAAGAGAGTTACCTTCTCAAGTGGAGGAACAAATATTAACTAGGCCAATTCAGTCAGGGTGGATGTATTTGCCTCTGTATTCACGGACAAGGTTGGCTCCTGGACTTCTGCGCCAAGTGACGCAAGATGGGATGAAGATGGACAGCCCGTGGTGGGTAAAGAACAGGTTAGGAACTATTTAGAAAAGCTAAACGTACATAAATCCATGGGTCCGGACTTAGTGCATCCGAGGGTACTGAGGGAGTTGGCAAATGTCATTGTGGAGCCTTTGGCTATTATCTTTGAAAAGTCGTGGAGATTGGGAGAAATCCCAGATGACTGGAAAAAGGCAAATGTAGTGCCCATCTTCAAAAAAGGGAAGAAGGATGATCCAGGGAACTATAGGCTGGTCAGTCTTACCTCGGTTCCTGGAAAAATCATGGAAGGGATCCTTAAGGAATCCATATTGAGGCACTTGGATGAGAGGAAAGTGATTAGGAATAGTCAGCATGGATTCACAAAGGGCAAGTCGTGCCTGACCAATCTGATTAGCTTCTATGATGAGGTAACTGGCTCGGTGGACATGGGGAAGTAAGTGGATATTATAGACCTTGACTTTAGCAAGGCTTTTGATACGGTCTCCCACAATATTCTTGCCAGCAAGTTAAGGAATTGTGGATTGGATAAATGGACGGTAAGATGGATAGAAAGATGGCTAGAAGGCCGGGCCCAGTGGGTAGTGATCAATGGCTCGATGTCAGGATGGCGGTCGGTTTCTAGCGGAGTGCCCCAAGGTTCGGTTCTAGGACCGGTTTTGTTCAATATCTTTATAATTGATCTGGATGAGGGGATGGATTGCACCCTCAGCAAGTTTGCAGATGACACTAAGCTGGGGGGAGAGGTAGATCTGCTTAAGGGCAGAGATAGGGTACAGAATGACTTAGACAAATTGGAGGATTGGGCCACAAGAAATCTGATGAGGTTCAACAAGGACAAGTGTAGAGTCCTGCACTTGGGACAGAAAAATCCTAAGCATAGTTACAAGCTGGGGACCAACCGGTTAAGTAGTAGTTCTGCAGAAAAGGACCTGGGGGTTACAGTGGATGAGAAGCTAGATATGAGTCAACAGTGTGCCCTTGTAGCCAAGAAGGCTAATGGCATATTAGGTTGCATTAAGAGGAGCATTGCCAGCAGATCCAGAGATGTCATCATTCCCCTTTATTCGGCTTTGGTGAGGCCGCATCTGGAGTATTGTGTCCAGTTCTGGGCCCCCCACTACAAAAAGGATGTGGACGCATTGGAGAGGGTCCAGCGGAGGGCAACCAAAATGATTAGGGGGCTGGAGCATATGACTTATGAGGAGAGGCTGAGGGACTTGGGTCTGTTTAGTCTGCAGAAGCGAAGAGAGAGGGGGGATTTGACAGCAGCCTTCAACTTCCTGAAGGGAGGTTCTAAAGAGGATGGAGAGAGGCTGTTCTCAGTAGTGACAGATGGCAGAACAAGGAGCAATGGTCTCAAGTTGTGGTGGGAGAGGTCCAGGTTGGATATTAGGAAAAACTATTTCACTAGGAGGGTGGTGAAGCACTGGAATGGGTTACCTAGGGAAGTAGTAGAGTCTCCATCCCTAGAGGTGTTTAAGTCTCGGCTTGACAAAGCCCTGGCCGGGTTGATTTAGTTGGAATTGGTCCTGCCTAGAGCAGGGGGATGGACTTGATGACCTTCTGAGGTCTCTTCCAGTTCTATGATTCTATGATGTGGACCACTCCCAACAGTTGATGAGTAAGTGTGAATGCCAAGAGAGGGAAAATTGCTTTTATAGTGAGCCAGCCATTCACAGGCCCTATTTAAACCCACGTTAATAGTGTCACATTTGAAATGAATTGCAGCTCTAATTTTCTCTTTGAAATCTTTTTTTAGGGGTTTGTTGTTGTTGTAGGATGGCCACTTTTAAATTTCTTAGGGCATGTCTGCACAGCAACGTTATTCTAGAATAACGGACGTTACTCTGAAATAACTATGAGAATGTCTACACAGCAAGCCCACTATTTTGAAATAATATCAGAATAACGGTGTCTTATTCCGGATTCTGTAACCCTCATTGTATGAGAAATAACACCTATTCTGAAATAGTTATTTTGGAATAGGGTGCGTATAGATAAGGCAGCTGGAGTTATTTCAAAATAACAATACACAGCAGCTGCCAGACCAGCAGTCTCTCTCTTGCTTTCACAAATATTGTGAAGGACACAACATGCCGCCACCACTTGGGGGACATTCTGCTCGCCAAGGTCTAGCCGAGTGAGGAGGCAACAGAACCTCCCTTTGAGACGCCCAAAGGTGCCTTCCACAACAATCTGGGCCCTACTGAGCCTGGCATTAAAACATTCTCTGGTGGGGCGAAGGTGTCCGGTGTAGGGCTTCATGAGCCAGGGGAGCAGAGGGTAGGCTGCATCCTCTGCAATACAGAGCAGCATGTCCATGTCCTCAACCCTGATGGTGTGGGCAGGCCAAAAGGTGCCAGCATGCAGCTTCTGGAAGAGGCTAGAGTTTTGAAAGACACATGCGTTGTGCGCGTTTCCCGATTGCCCGACATAGGTGTCCATGAACTAGCTACAGTGGTCAATGAGGGCCTGCAGGACCATCGAAAAGCACCCTTTCTGGTTAATGTATTTGAATGCCCAGTGATCGAAGGGCCCAGATGAGGATATGGGTGCCATCAATAGTGTCCCCCTCCACAGTTGGGGAAACCCATGGCGGCAAAGCAGTGATTATGGGGTCACATCGCCCAGGTTGATGACTCTGCATAGCAGGATGGTGTTGATGGCCCTCACCACCTGCAGAAGGAGACAGACAAACAAACAGAGAATCACAAGGTTGCCAGGACCCTCAGAAGGCACCCGAGCTCAACCCCTCCCCCTCACACACCAGGAGCAATCCCAACTTGCCCCATCCCATATCAGGTCTTTGTGAAGGCGGGACTGAAAAACCTCCCAGGGAAGGGGCTTCCACTACCCCCCAACAGTCCCTTGCCTAGGGAACCCCACTCCAGCAGTTCAGTTCACCACCCTCCTGGGACAGTAGCACGAGAGTGCCATACCTGCCTGACCACAGCCCCGATGGTTCATCTCCCCATTCCGAACTGGTTCCCAATGGATCAGTAGCTGTCCGGCTTGGTGAGATTCCAGATGGCAATGGCGACCCACTTCTGGAGGGGGATGGTGGGTCACATCTGGGTGTCCTGTCACTTGACAGCAGGAGCGAGCCACTCACACAGCTCCAGAAAGGTGTCCTTCCACATACAGAAATTCTGGAGCCACTGATGGTTGTCCCACCGCTCCATGATGATCCGGTCCCACCAGTTGAAGCTTGTGTCCAGTCGCCAGAAGTGATGGTACATTATGTGCAAGGGAAGACGGGTGGGGTCAAACTTCATGAGCAGTGCCTGGAGGGAGGTGAGGAATTGCCCCACAAGGAGCTGGGGGTCCTGTTCCTGCAGGGTCAGGGAGGCAGCCCACAGAAACTGCAGCAGGAGGTGCACCAAGACATATAAGAGCTGTTGACTGCTAGGAGGCAGGTCTGGCTCCATGGCAGGAGTGCTGAGGTTTTTGCAAGGGCGACCACAGCAGGCAGAGAAAAGGCTCTGCGGTCCTTCAATGAAGTAGGCAAAGGAGAAGAACCTGAGACAGGGCTGTACAGGGGGTCCCATTAAGCTCGAGCCTCAGATAGCCTCAGGCAGCAGCTCCAGGAAAGTGACTGCTGTCCTGCCTGAAGTGTTTCCGGGTGGTGGCCTTAAATGCAATTCAGTGCCCAACAAGTGTGGACGCTCTATTTCAGAACAGCTCAGTGCTATTTCAATGGGCATTTGCTGTATAGATGCACTGTTCTGAAATAGGCTATTTCGGAATATTTTCTCCAAAATCCCAAAAAAGCATGCAGTGTAGACATGCCTTTACTGAGTTTCCAGGGAGACTGAAGTGTTCTTCTACTGGTTTTTGTACGTTACTATTCTTGATGTCTGATTTATGTCCATTTATTCTTTTGAGTAGAGACTGTCCGGTGTGGCCAATGTACATGGCAGGGGGCATTGCAGCCACATGATAGCATATATCACATTAGGAGATGTGCAGGTGAATGAGCCCCTGATAGAGTGGCAGATGTGGTTAGGTCCTGTGATGGTGTCTGTGAGTAGATATGCAGGCAGAGTTGGCAATGGTGTTTGTTGCAGGGATTGGTTCCTGGTGCAGTGTTTCTGTGGTGTGGTGTGTAGTGGCTGATGAGTGTTTACTTCAGACTGGGGACTTCGTGTAAGTGAGGACTGGTCTGCCTCCCAAGGTCTGTTAGAGTGAGGGATTGTTTTACAGAATAGATCATTGATGATATGTTGTAGAGGTTTTAGCTGGGGGCTGTAGGTGATGGCCAGTGGTGTTTTGTTATTTTCCTTGTTGGCCCTGTTCTGTATCAGTTGGCCTCGGAGTACCTATCTGGCTCTGTCAATCTGTTTCCTCACTGCCTCAGTTATGGTATGTGCCTACACCATTAGAAACAGAAACTACAGTAGATGTGGTACCATCAACGGAATTGTGCAACTAACTCAAACAAAACATGGGCTACTCAAAGTGCTGAGCAAAGTGCCTGTGTAGCTTACACACACACACTCACACTCACTCTCTCTCTCCTTACATGGTGTGGATTCTAGCTCTGTGGGACTCCACTGCTTTAGAAAGAAGGGATTGGAAATGGGACAAGGATGGGCTAAGGAAGGGGCTAAAGGATCCACTGCTGAATGAATTTCTTGGTACTTTCTTGGAAAAGGAGGCAGGGGTGGGGCATACCACAAGAGCCACAGATACTAATCTTGTCTTCTGGCAGAGTAACAGGTGTGGAGTGGCCCTGCTTCCAATCCATGTCTTGTGGAGAAAATGTGGGGGAGGTATTGCATGTGGAGGGCTTTCTCCTAATGCACCAATGGCTCCATTAGGTACTCACAGTGAGTACTGGGGCAAGGATTTGCCCCTGATGCATCATAATTGCCTGGCCAACATGGGTTGGTGACTGACCTGAAGGCATGGACACGGGCAGGAGTGGCTCGAGGAGAGCTGCTGGCAACTGGCACCCTAGGCAGAATGTGTGATCGGTGCCCCCGCCTCCATAGCCCTCAATGGCGTGACGTCATCATTGGGCGCTGTGTTAAACGCGGTGCCCTAGGCAACTGCCGAGGTTGCCTACATCCACAGGCCGCCCCTGGACACGGAGACAGAAAAAAGTTGATAGCTGTGTGGTAGCTGAGGCAGAAGGAGTCTGTCCGTCAGGGCATCCATACATGGACATTCACAGCTGCATCTTTCTCATCCATGGGGAAACAGGCTAAAAGTGATGTTCTTTGTAAAGGGTATGGGGAATGCTGAGTTAATTGACCCCATTTTCATGGATACTGAAGTTCTTCTCCATGGTTCTGGCATCGTAAATGGGCCTCAAATGGATGTAACTTGCACTAACACTCACTTTAAGGTCCCTGTGCTCTCCCCGAGCAGTGTCAAAGTGCCCTAGTGTAAATGAGACTCAGCCCCATTAGGGGTAGAGCAAATATGGGCCTAAACCAGTGGTGCTCAACCTTTTTTCATTCACGATCCCCAGAGACAGGAAAATTTTTGTTGAGAAGAAAAAAAAAGGGCTGGAAACATTTTGTTGCGGTCCCTTTAATTTAAAGCCTCCAGTCCACGCCCCTGCCACTCCCCCCACCCCAGCCAAGTGTACGTTGAGTGCCGAGCCAGGAAAACAAAATGCTGGCCAGCCCGGATCATCAACCCACACTGGGAATCATCAACTGCAATCACTAAATGCTGTCCCACTAGGTCAGATGATTCCCAGCAGCACCTGCCAGCTGGATTCCTTTCCAGCACAGGTCTAGCTTCTACCTGGCTCTTAAAGGGGCAGATCAGCTTGTTACAAAGAGACTGCCAAATGAGACAATTAACCGTTAGGTTACTGATCTATGAAACAAAGCAAAGGCATGTGAATCTGGATAGTTAATGGAAGGATTCAGCACAGACCATATTTGTGAACTAACTTATAACCAACTCAAAGTAAGGTTATTACAAGAAATGGATATGATTTTGCAAAGAAGGGTTAGTGAAAACTGTTCTTCCCAAATGAAAACGTTAGCAAGCAGTGAAAGAACCAAAGTGTGCCTAAATTAAAATGTATAATCAGGCATAAATCTGGAATGATATATGATAATGATAAATGTCAAAGATCAGGTTTGTTTGCAATACATTTGGAGGCAGTCATACTGCAAATGACCCTGATAACATGTCATGCATAAAATAAAAACAACCATTTTGAAATAAATCCTGAATGCTATAAATTCAGGCAATCCACATTTAAGGTTCTGTTAGATCTGGAAATCAGTGAGATACAAATATGAATTCCTATTGTCACTTTTACAGTCACTTTATCAAATGAACTTAACTCTAATCCCATGAATGAAAACACAGCATGGCTACGTCTAGACTGGCATGATTTTCCGGAAATGCTTTTAACGGAAATGTTTTCCGTTAAAAGCTTTTTCGGAAAAGAGTGTTTAGATTGGCATGGACGCTTTTCCACAAAAGCACTTTTTGTGGAAAAGCATCTGTGCCAATCTAGATGCGCTTTTGCGCAAAAAAGCCCTGATTGCCATTTTCGCGATCGCGGCTTTTTTGCGCAAAACAAAGCTGAGCTGTCTACACTGGCCCTTTTGCGCAAAAGGACTTTTGCCCGAACGGAAGCAGCATAGTATTTCCACAAGAACACTGACAATCTTACATGAAATCGTCAGTGCTTTTGCGGAAATTCAAGCGGCCAGTGTAGACAGCTGGCAAGTTTTTCCGGAAAAACGGCTGATTTTCCGGAAAAACTGGCCAGTCTAGACACAGCCCATTAGTAAATGTTTGGAATGATAGGTAACAAAATGAGATTTTATAAATGATGTCATAACTTTTTCAAATGTTTATGAAGGCAAAATATGGAAAGTTTAAAAACGTTAATAGCTTCTGCTGCATTTAAAAAAAAACAATACCTTTTGCAGATGGGTGGCTACTGCTGTATCATTAATTTAATAGTACACACGCCTAAAAGAAGAATGGAAATATGGCAGGAAATGTGGCAGCGGTCAAGTCTAGAGAGCTCTTCATGAGCTTTTCTATGGCCTTCATCCCTATAGTACTGTATATGGGTGCTTCTCAAAATGTAATCAATTTATTTTCACAACGCTACTGTGAGATGAACAGGGTGATATTCCTTCATTTTAAAGATGGAGCATTGAGACACAGAGATTAAGGTAAAAAAATCCACTAATTTTGGGTGCCAAATGTAAGGTACTTAGAGCCTGAATTTTCAAAGTATTTAGCACTACATTGAGAGAGCTTTTTAAAGAAAAGTTCACCAGAAATTTTTAACTTGGGTAAAACAACCTATTTTTATAACCTCATTTTTGGAAACTATTGAACCACTTTGGCTGAAATTTTTCAAAAAATACATTCTGCCTGGCATGGGAAATTTCAGGCCATACAATTAGGTTGTGTCTACACCGGCCACTTATTACGGAAAATCAGCCGCTTTTCCAGAATAACTTGCCAACTGTCTACACTGGCCCCTTGAATTTCCGGAAAAGCACTGACGATCTACTGTAAAATCATCAGTGCTTTCCCGGAAAAACTATGCTGCTCCCATTCGGGCAAAAGTCCTTTTCTGGAAAACTGTTCCGGAAAAGGGCCGGTGTAGACAGAACAGTAGTGTTTTCCGCAAAAGAGCCCCAATCGCGAAAATGACAATCGGGGCTTTTTTGTGGAAAAGCGCGTCTAGACTGGCCATGGACACTTTTCCGGAAAAAGTGCTTTTCCGGAAAAGCATCCTGCCAATGTAGACATGCTTTTTCCGGAAATACTTACAACGATAAACTGTTCCGTTTTAAGCATTTCCGGAAAAGGGTACCAGTGTAGACGTAGCCTTAAAGTTTGGCAAAGTCATAAACAGATGAAAAGGGGGTCTTTATAATGGGAAGAGTCAGTCAACTTACTATTAAATGGTATTACTGACTGCAACTAGAATATGGATTAGAACTAGTTAATAAGATGCAAGTCCTTCTGTTGTTTCAGGCTTACTAAAGTGTGTCTAGTGAAAGCAGACTCTAGATTTCATTTGGTAATGAATTTGTTCCAGACTCAGTGATCTGTTTCTCACAGGAAATGTACGTATAAAGTTTTAGTATTATTCAGCTATACTTTGTGGGAACACAGACCTGTGAAATATGCCGGACTACATGAAGGGGAAATGTTTCTTAAAGCATCAATTTTTTTCCTGCAGTCAGGAGTAACTTTGTTAGCCAAGGATATTAAGAGTGGTTAGCAGATGTGTGCAACAAAAATACAGTTGCTGGCCTTTTAAGAAAAATTGTGCACTCAAATGTAGTCTATTATAAGCATGTTGGGCTAAATGGATGCACTTTATTGAATGTTTTATAAAATCTGTGAGGCCATTTTTTTGTAATGTTTCATTTTTAATTACATTTGTTATTTGCCCTAGTATTTGAACTGATGTAACTGATTTTTTTTTCCATATTCAGTGTCTTCATTTTTTTTCCTGGCAATTGCCTTAAAATTTGTTTTGGAAGAAAAATTGTAATTGCTGAAGAGGTGGCCATGTGCAAACGTCTCTCACATCTTACCAGGAAGAAATACTACACTTTGCAAAATGTGGTGATATTTCATTGACTACTACATAATGTACTGCACAGCACAGCATATTCTAAAGTTCATTACGATAAGACCTCTGTCCTCCAGTAGAAGCAAAGAGGTTGTGGGATTCTATTATTCTGTACAGATTATTAAGACTTAACCTGAGAAAGTGACAACTAGGAATCACACCAGGTATTAACCATTTACACCATTTTGTTAGAATTTGTTATACAGTATTGAAAATCTTTTGACTAGAAATGGGTTCAACCAAAAAAACATTCAGGTACACTCAGATTTGGTGTTATTATTTTTCTTATACAGGCATATGTGTAAGCCCTTTGGAATAGGGAATGTATTTTTCTATATGTTTGCACAGCGTCTAATGCATTTTGGACTCTTGTATACAATGTATATTGCAGGAAAGACATGTTAAAAGAACTCTAAGGTTGCAAAGTGAAGCACGTAAGAAAGGAATTACCAGAGTTAAGGTTGCCTATGCACGTCCTCTATCAGGAACAGATTCTAGAGGAACGAGTGAAACAAACGTTGCCATTCCTCTTATTTCCCATTCCCTCCTGCAGCCCTTGTCTCTGTTCCCTAATCCCTTCTGCCCCACTCCTCATCCTTTTTCATTCAAGTTGGGCTTGTTCCTCTACTCCAGACTACCTGAAGAGCCACCCTGCTCTCAATTCTGATTGATTGCAGAGAGGAGCAATGGAACAATTACAGGGAGCAATGGAGCAATTGCTACTCAGCACTGCAGTCCTGGGATAATGCATGCTCACTCACTCTGTGGGGCAGACACTTGTACAGTCTGTTCACACATCATTTTGTGAGCAGCATGCTCACTGCAGATGGAATATTTAGGAAATTTAGCTGCCAGCTTCTCACAAACCTCAACAGAGTATGCGAGAATTGACATTTTTCAGAGGTATGTAACTTGGAAAGAGTTCACAGTGAAACCAAAAGGCATATTCCTGACACCCGTACAACCAAATTTCTAAAGTGCAAATTTCAAGTCCTTGCTCCAAAGCATGGAATTGCTAGAGCTTTGCAATGAAACCATCCTAAGACCTTTTTTAACATGAGAAAACAACACGTGTCCCTAACCTTACTTTTAGAAACGCCTGGATCATTGTAGATGAAACCTATAAAAGCAGCCTACGGCAGATATGGAAAATTTCAGCCTCACTGGCATAAGTTTGGCACAGTTATACACAACTGACATCAGGGTCTTATAATGGAAAGTGTTTGAAATGTTAATGGTATTACTATTTCTGCCTTTAATGAAATTGAATTGTTACATAATATAGCATCTCTGTGTATGAGAAATAAAATAACATCAGTAATAGCACGATTAGGTCTATCCTGTGCCCAGCATGTAGCCCAATCACTAGACTTAGGTTGGGAGTTCTTGGTATCAAGGGATCCTTCCCCCGTGCCAGTGACAGGCAAGCCTATGGCCCCATGGTCTCCTCGTCTGCCTCTCTTCCCACATGCCTCTCTCGCACTGGGACACCAGAGCCTTCCTCCTCTTCCTCCCACCCAGCATTTTTGGAACACACAAATAGCCAGATTGGCACTCCATCCTCACTGCACCTCCTCCCTCCCAGAGCTGGAATGCTATGAACAGCTGATTTGTGGAGTTCCAGTTCCGGGAGAGACAGGGAGGAGTGGGGTCGGAGGACGAATCAGGTGGAGCTGGGTGGGAGGGAGAAGGAGCAGGTAATGTGGGACTCCGGTGCCCAAGTGCATGGGGGAGGAGGGAAAACAGGGAGCTGCAGATGGAACCCCAGTGGGTCATGGCCCACTGAGGTGAAAGAGGGCCAGTCATGCGGCCCACCCACTATCCATGGTTGCCCAAGCCTGCCCTATACAATAGAATGATAAAGGGGCTCCCACTATTAGAACTGGAGTAGTCTCTTCAGTGCCCTCCTGTGTATAAGAAGAATTACTAATGGATCATCTGGCCCCGGCTCTCTGAACCTCAAATTCCCTTTGTGTGGCTGCATGCAGAGAGCTGCCGAGGAGCCTGGCTCCACAGCATACAGTACCTACCCCCTCTCCAGTTAAGTTCCCAGAATTGACTTTCCCATCCCAACGTAGCAGAACATCACAGGGTCCACTCCTCGGCTGTGTCTAGACTGCACCCCTTTTGAGGAAAAGGGATGCAGATTAGACATAGCACAATTGCAAATGAAGCGGGGATTTAAATCTCCCCCGCTTCATTTGCATGAACATGGCTGCTGCTTTTTTCTGGCTTGGGGCTTTGCTGGAAAAAGCGCCAGTCTAGACGGGGATCTTTCAGAAAATAAAGCCTTTTGTGAAAGATCCCTTATTCCTCTTAAAATTAGGAATAAGGGATCTTTCGGAAAAGGCTTTATTTTCTGAAAGGTCCCCGTCTAGACTGGCACTTTTTGCCGGCAAAGGCCCGAGCCGGAAAAAAGCGGCAGCCATGTTCATGCAAATGAAGAGGGGGAGATTTAAATCCCCGCTTCATTTGCAATTGCGCTGTGTTTAATCTGCATCCCTTTTCTGCAAAAGGGGTGCAGTCTAGACATAGCCCTCCTGTGAAGAGGGGGCCAGAATTTTTTCTCAGACTAACCAGACAACTCTCGAACACCACATTTTACAAACCTCTCCTCTCTGATCCCACCTTGGACTACCAAAAGAAACTACACTGTCTCCTTAAAAGCCTCCCCACAGCTACTCGGGAACAAATCCTCACAGAATCACCTTCTGACCCCCGACCAGGATTGTTCTATCTACTTCCCAAGATCCATAAACCTGGGCACCCCGGACGTCCCATCATCTCTGGTATTGGCACGCTCACTACTGGTCTATCCAGCTATGTAGACGTTCTTCTCAAACCCTTCGTAACCAATACCCCCAGCTATCTCCGAGACACTACTGACTTCCTAAGGAAACTACAAAACATCGATAACCTCCCCAATAATACCATCCTTGCCACCATGGATGTAGAAGCTCTATATAGAAGCTCTATATACCAACATCCCACATGAAGACGGATTACAAGCAATTAGAAACACTATCCCAGAGGACACTACTGCCAACCTGATAGCAGACCTATGTAACTTTGTTCTCACCCACAATTATTTCCAGTTTGAGAACTTATACCTCCAGATCAGCGGCACAGCCATGGGTACACGCATGGCCCCACAGTATGCTAACATCTTTATGGCTGACCTAGAACAACGTTTCCTCAACTCCCGTCCCCTTTCACCCCTCCTCTACCTACGGTACATCAATGACATCTTTATGATCTGGACGCATGGCCAAGAAACACTGGAGATATTCCACAGAGATTTCAACAACCTACACCCCACCATCAACCTCAGCCTGGACCATTCTACACGAGAGATCCACTTCCTGGACACCACCGTACAAATCAACAATGGAAAATTAGACACCACTCTCTACAGAAAACCCTCCGACTCATACAGTTACCTACATGCATCCAGCTCCCATCCAGAACACACCACACGATCCATCGTCTATAGCCAAGCCCTTTGATACAACCGCATCTGCTCTAATCCCACTGACAGAGACCAGAAGCTTCAGGATCTCTACCAAGCATTTATAAATCTCAACTACCCACCCAGAGAAATAAAAAAGCAAATTGAAAGAGCCAGACGAATACCTAGAAACCATCTACTTCAAGACAGACCCAAGAAAACCAACAATAGAACACCACTTGTCATCACCTACAACCCCCAACTTAAACCTGTCCAACACATTATCAATAAACTACAGCCTATATTGGAACAGGATACCATACTCAAAGAGGCTCTGGGAGACAGACCCATAGTCTCCTATAGACAACCACCTAACCTCAAGATGATTCTTACCAACCACCACAGGACATACCACACTAATACCAACCCTGGTACCTTCCCTTGCAACAAACCCCGTTGCCAGCTTTGTCCACATATTCATTCTGCTGATACCATTATTGGACCTAACCAAGTGAGTTATAAGATCAAGAACACATATTCCTGCGCATCCAGAAATATAATCTATGCTATCATGTGCCGAAAGTGTCCGTCTGCTATGTACATTGGACAAACATCTCAGACACTTCGCCAAAGGATTAATGCCCACAAAACAGATATCAGACAAGATCACAAAGAGAAAACAGTTTCTTGCCACTTTAACCAAAAAGGACACTCTCTAAATGACTTAGCCACCTGCATTCTGCTACAAAGACCTTTTACATCTGCACTTGAAAGGGAATCCTCTGAACTGTCATTCATGTTAAAATTCGACACTTGCCAACAAGGACTTAACAAGAATTTGAACTATCTCACCCATTACCAAGACAGTTTCCCCAATTATCACCTGTAATACCATTAACTCACAAACATCCCACTCTCCCTATCTTTAATATCATCAATTCACAGACACTTACCTTCCTTCCTCTCCCTCCCCCCCCCCCGCATCCCCCTTCTGTTCTGCAATGTGATTTGTCCTTTTCATATTTGTTCATTTTTTTAATTGTATCCTTTGGTATATATGGTTGTGACTACTTTCTTCCACTATTTGATCTGAGGAAGTGGGTCTGGCCCACGAAAGCTCATCATTTAATAAACCATCTTGTTAGTCTTTAAAGTGCTACATTGTCCTGCATTTTGCTTCAACTACCCCAGACTAACACGGCTACATTTCTATCACTAATATATTTCCAACTTTTAGTACTGGCAACTGCCATAGCCTTTAGGAGGAATAGTTTCCCCCACCAATGTAATAGAAAGGATGGTGGGAATAACTGAGACTAATATAGTCAATGAATTTAAGCTTCCTTTTCTGTTTGTGAAGTGCCTGTGAGTAGCTTCCAATTTTCTTCAATGTATTTACTATTTGATATTAGTTGTTGAATGTTCTATAAATAATTCCAATCTTGAGATTTTTACTAGCATTTAGGCCTGTGCAGGATGGAGAATCTCCATCCAAAAGAAAAACAATCATTGTTAAAAAAAGAGGGCTGAAAGTGTGCATCAGGGGAGTTGAGGTAAGAACCAAGAACAAAATTATACTGGCATTACAAAAATCCAACACCTTTTAAAACATCCAGATGCCTGGAAAAAAAACCCAGGTTAATAGATCCTGCCATGAAATCTTTAATTAATTCCATTGGATGTACATCTTCCACTCAGAATTAACTTTGTCCTTTTGTTTGATTTGATTCTGTAATGGAAATACTCCCTTAAGCCAAGGAGAAGAGGGTGGAGGGTGATCCCTTTGGCATTAACAGGACAACAGGACAGAGCCTTTCCCTTCTATAAGCTCTGAATGTATAATATTGGATATTTTTGCTCACTGATTGGGCGAGCAAAACATTTAGAATCAGATTTCCAATGTCAATATTTGCCATGATGAGAACCTAGATAAACTAAATATAAGTTTACAATTCTCCTGCCACTAATATTCTCTAGCATTTGCTTAAAATTTGCTGTTTCCATTAACTTTCCTGGCAGCAAAGTGATTGGCTAGAGTATCCACAGAAAGAGAACATAAAAGGAGGGTGAACAATAGCATAAGCAAGTTGATTTTTTTAAAAATTGTGTTGGCATTTAGGTATTTGCCCAGATATCAAAGTTAAGCACTACATATTCTGAAGTGCAGTGTATTGGAATAACCACTATACGTGATGCTATAATTAATCAACAAATGCTGGCTTAGATAAGAAAGTATAAATACAATAAATCCAATAAAATACACTTTCATGCTTTCTTAAACATCTGTTTTTGTCATAAGTATCTGGGAACACAGCTTGGAAAATTCAAATCAAATTTCCTCTACTTAGTTCATTATAAGGGCAAAATCAAAAGTCATTACAAAGTCCAGTAGAGCAGCCTTGCTAATTTTATTTTGGTGACAGGCTATTTCATTACCTTATCATGCCTGTAACATTCTTGTGTTATGAAGTCCGTTTTTTACTCTCATGGAACAAAGTACCTGGATCTTGACCTTATTAGTCATCCCATAGCCTGATACTTATTTCAAAATAAGGTCATATATAGTGTACATATATTTACATCTCCTGCAGAACAATAGTGCTGTAAAGTGAAGCCCGAAAAGATATTAATGCCTGGTTCTCACCAAGCTTGTCATTTATTCCATTCTTACTTAAGCTCTGGATGACTTGCTTGGCATAACTCTCCTAGTACTACTAAGGCTTATCATTATTGATATTAAAACTAAACAGTGCATGTAAGTCACTTGCAGCCAAATCTTGATAACTGGGACCATAGTTAATAGGCTTGACGCTTGGCCAAGTATAGATTAACACTAATTTTTAAACCTAACCACTAATTTTGGATGCTCCATTTTTTCAGACCTAAACTTGAGTCATCCTGGGCATGACTGTCACTCCTTGGTGCTCAGGATCCCCACCTCCCACTGGCTTTATTGGGACTATTCACATGCTTCAAATTAGGCATATGCTTGCTGATTTTGGCCTTGTTCTTTTGTGATACAGCCTCCTAAGTACTTGAACCTCACCACTGTTGCTGGTTTTCTATCAGTAACTCCCCAATTCTACCTCCACAGAACAATGTCTCACCATTTATCTAAATGAATTAATCTCGCTGTTATAATCAGTGTTCAGATATCTCAAGAGCAGACTGGAGGGTGGGGTTCCTGAACCCTGAAGAATAAGCAGTTGAATGACCTGGTTATATACAATATTGCTGTGCTATAAAATATATTGAGTAAGGTCTTTTATGAACGCTTCTAATGATCTAAGCTTAATAATAATGAGATATGTATCCAGACTATGGTTATAAATGTATGTATTTATCCACAATATTTTAGCTCGACCTCACAGCACATCAGTAAGCGATTAGCCAAGCAACCTGATGTTTACTTGAAACCAGCTCCAAGGGCCCCTCTATTGTCCAGCCCAAGGAAAAGACAACGGTGGAGCATTAAAGTTAATGGAAAGGTGTTGAGACAAGATGAAATTTCTTCCACTCTGGATCACCATGCCTGGCAGGAAGAGGAGAAACGGTTTAAAAAAATGAAACTTGAAAGTTTGAAACTGATTTTTTCATTCAGGACCTGAGAGAAAGCCTTGAAGTTGGAAGGCTGTTTGTGAATGCGGGATGTCCCTCTCCCCCCTATATGGTACACTGGGAAACTATTCTGAGGCAATAGATAATTTGCATTCAACAAGGATTTGATGTAATCTGAAAAGGCAAAGCCCGAAGGCATCTTTCTGTTTGTTTTATTTTGTGTTGTGTAACTTGCTTGTGTTTGCTTCCCCTCCTATTTCATCTTTGAATCTGTGGTTTTTCTATTAAATAAACTTTTTATTTATTTTTACCCCAAGGAGTCTCGGTTGTGCAACCAGTGCAGTGCATGTCCCCAGCTGAGCTGATAACGGGGGACCGGTTTCATGTCTTTGGGAGTGGGGAGCCGGAGAAGAAAAGTCCAAGTGTTTGGCAGTTAAGAACTTGGGGAGGGCAGATTTGGGGAGTTTTGGCACAGGAATGGCAGTGTCAATCTGCAAGGAGTGACTAGGCTGGTGGAAGCCAGGGAGACCTTGTCAGGACAGGCAATTGGTGTCAGAGCTGCACCGCTGCAGTTCTGCATTGAGGTACCCAAATCACATAGCAGGCAGTGACAAAACCCTGGTCTGTGCGATCCTTAGAATGTCACACTAGCTTTTTAAACTGTGAATTTGAGCCAAATGACACTTTTTATTTGCAATGTATCCATGTATATGTGATATGCAGCAACACCAGAACATCCCAATCAGTGACAAACAATTTCAATGATCACTAAATGCAGTTGTTAAGGGGAAAGAATCTAACCTTTGGGGGAAATGGGTGAGGTTTCTGGTAAAAGACCAGAGCAGCATGTGTGACATATTGAAGCTATGAAGGCAGCTAATGATTGTTTAGCTATGAGTTTTGGTTCAATGGAATTGTACAATAGGCCAAACTATTGCCACAGAGCTGACATGATCTAATTACAAACCCAGCATTGTTATCAACTCTTTAGGGCCAATCTTGATGAGGACTGTAGGTATTGTTCAGACTGTGCTCAATGCTGGAATATTTCTTGCCTATGGTGATATTTTTTATGATATCATAAAAAATATGGTGATAAAGGGTTGCCCAAAGCCCTATGTCCCAGGTAAACCCTTAATACAGGGCTTACCTAGTGTGTAAAGTCATATGTCGGCCCCTCACACCGAGGCTGAGTTAATCATTTAGATACTTGCCTAGATCTTATCATTCTGACATTTCACTAACAAAAATCGTGGACAAGCTTTTTAATTTAATAAAAAATAAGAGCTAATTTTCCTTTGTCCTATTGTTCATTTTCTCACTCTTCCCCTTTATTTAAAAGAAAAAAAAGTAAATGAAGTTTGATTTGCATTCAGTTTTGCATGCATTTTGATTTAGGTGAGGACTGGTTTTGCTTGATTGCTGTAGCCATTACTATTACATTTTAAATTAATTAAACAAGTGGCTATATTCTTAAGAGGGATCATATAAAATGATACCTTCTTACTTAATAATCCTGCCCCCAGTGTGCACTGGTATCAGTGGCTCTTTAGTTACATCTCTAGATAGGGGAAGATGTAGAGGTGCACGGTCCCAGAAGGACCTGTAAGAGGAATACTCATTCCTGGAAGTATCCGATGCAGAAGTGTGTGATGCTCCCTCCACTATTTGGAAAGCTGCCTAGAACCTAGGAAAATCATGCTATTATGAGTTATTTTTTCAGATAGGAGTAAATGGAAGAAGCCATGAGAAAGTCAGCATGTGCCAGATTCTGGCACTGGAATATGAATGTATGTTAGGGCATCCCCGTGTGTCTATTTTGAGGGAAATCTGGTGCAGCACCAAAACATGCAACATTTAAAATATTTTCATGGGCGCATTGAGGTGACAAATAAAAGCACCGGGATGCAGTTCATTACTGATTTACTCCATATTTGGGCTGGCGTAACTCCACTGAAATCAGGACAGTTACATTGGTGGAAATAAGGGATATCTGGAAAACAGGAGTTCCATGCTGTGAAAAATGCTGAGGTTTAGATACTTGTTTCCATTCTACATTAGAATGAAAAACACCACTTTTGACAATATTCTGTGGAGAAAAAAGAACTAGTGAAAGATAGAGAGAGCCTCATTCCAGAATGGACAATAGCCTGGTGGTTAAAGCGCACACCTGGTGATGTGGGAAATCTAGATCACAGTCAGCCTGCTTCAGAGCAAGGAACTCAGCTTAAGTCTCCCACGTCCTTCGTGAGTGCCATAACCACAGGTATGCTAGGCAGTCTAGGGTGTTTCTCTCTTGCATCTCTCCAGAAATTCTGTCCTGGATCTGAGAAACTTCCCAATAAACACTGTGTCAAAACCAATGCAGTTTTTTGGAGAAGTTTTGGTTTAGAGAAATCAGCACTTTTTGGAGTAAAACAAAAATTTTTTTTAAATTCCCAATCAGCTCTCATATAAACATGAGGAAATGCCCTCTACTGAATTAGATCCTGTGGGTCTAGTTCTGTTTACATTTACACTGATGTAAATAATGAGAATCTTCGCTAAAGTAGTTCCTGATCTACACCAGTAAACTAGTAGATCAGGAACTACTTTAGGGTATGTCTACACTTGCACCCTGTTTTGCTAGAGGGATGCAAATGAAGACATTCGAAATTGCAAATGAAGCTGGGATTTAAATATCCCGCACTTCATTTGCATATTTTCTTTATGGCGCTTTTTTGAAATAGCGCTATTTCGAAATAACAGACGCTGTTAAGACGCAGTTATTTCAAAAGAAAACCCTTCTCTCAAAATAACTGGTAAACCTCATTGTATGAAGAATAAGGATTATTTCGATAGAACGGTTTTCTTTCAAAATAACCACGTCTTAACAGCGTCTGTTATTTCAAAATAGCGCTATTTCGAAATAGCACCATAATGCGAATATGCAAATGAAGTGAGGGACATTTAAATCCTGGCTTCATTTGCAATTTCTAATGTCTTCATTTGCATCCCTCTCTTGAAAGAGGGTGCAAGTGTAGACATACCCTCAGTGGAGAGCAAAATTCAGTTCATACTTGTATTGAGTGTAGATATTCCTTTTTTTGGCGTAAAATTAATGCAACCCCTCCCTCCAAAAACTGATTATTTTCCATATTTTCCATAAAATAAAAGTCTGAGGGGCATGGGGATATGCTTGTAAGAACATTTCTCGTGCATCAGATATCCTTAACTATGTGTCCAGATGGATGTGTAAATCTAGATATATAACAATTTCACAGCAAAAGCACTTCCTAGTAAGAATGCTTTTGCCCTTGAGAAAAAGATTCACATATTTCCTGACAACATGAAGCATGCAAGCAGGTTACATTTTAACAAATTGCATATGCACTGTTAAAACTTTTACTGTTCACATACAGCATGAACAGCTGATTTAGCCAGGGAAAATTGAAAAGACAGTAAGCATCGCAAAATGCCCTAACCTAACTTGAAAAAGGTCTTAGTTGTGCCCTGAAGAAACACAATTATCTCACACACACAATTATCAGGTTGTAAAAGAGTCAGAGGGGATAGCAACACAATTGCAGCTGCCATAATTTCAAAGAATGAAGGTGTACAGAAGTGATTCAATGTTTATTTGCTGGGAAAGTCCCAAGGGTAGATAGCTGGAAAGCAAAGGCTGTTGGCAACATATTTGTTTTATGCTCATCTATTGCCATTGAATGATCTTCATCCTGTAGATAAGCAGCATATCTACTTCTTCAGTCTGAAAATTATTAATTTGGCAACGAAAAAGGCAAGTTCTATGCCATCCATGAACCTGTTTCCCTTTTTAAAATGGATGTAAAAAGCATTAGCCTAGTTTCTTGGCAGATGGACTGGTGAAGTGAGGATGTAAAAACAGGTTCTTGCTGATCAGACTGGCTAATGAAAGACATGAACTCATTCAGCGATATCATAAAGTCAGCCCACCGGGTCATGCTGCTACTAAATTCATGCTGTTCCCTTCTTCAAGTCTGTCTCTGTCATCCCCCCCCCCTTCTTCAGGAAAAAGCCCCTTGTGCCTGACGTAAGCCAAGACCGCCAACAGGGGAAGGAGGTGGACAAAACGGGGCAGTGATGTCAAAGTTCTGCCACAGCAGCACTTTAAGGACCCTCTCGGCAGGGCTGCCGACAGACTGCAGGATGACTGCCAATGGGGAAAGGAGCAAAAGGGGTTCCTGCTCCAGGGCCTGCTGACTCGAAAGGGCCTGAGGCTCCTAGGTACCACTTCTGGTCCCCAGCCCTGCCCTTGTACCTGAGGCCTTGCCCTTTCCACCCTGATAGAACCTTGCAAATTATGTCTTGTCTGTCTAGTCAATGTAGCCTGTAGCCTCTAGTGTTGGCCTGTAGCAGAGGGTTTCATCCATCTTCTATTCCATCCAGACCCTCATTTCAGCGGTGGTTCCCCGGGTGCAGATAGCCACCTGTATGCAGAAGACCCTACAACTCATTCTTCCCCTTCCCCTGCCCCTCTGGTATCACCGCTGACTGAGATTACGGACTCAGGAAGCAAACATGCCTCTGCTATTGATTTTACAGGGAAATGCTCAGATACTACGGTGATGGGCAACAGTATAAAACCCTAAGATAGAATGAACCTACAGACCTGACTTCTGGAGGAATGCTGTGCCACTGGGCACATACAGAAGTCATGACCTCCCCACAGATTTGTTTCTCTGCAGAGAGGCGCTGCAGTTATGCCTTTCACTCCCTAGAGGCGCCAGAACACCGGGCAGTTGCTTACAGCCCGTAGCAGCCAGCAGTCAATAGGAGGAGGAAAGGCTGCATTTCCCACAGCATTCTACTTGTGGGGCCAGGCGAAGAGGCATGAGATATGGAGAGGAAGACAGAAAGTGGTGCACAAGGAGCTGCTCAGGAGTCATACTGACCCGGGGTTCAGAAGGGCTAGTGAAGGGGACAGACTGGGGCATGGGTGACAGGTATAGGAAGCAGGGGAAGGCAATGCCCTCCCAAACTGCCCAGCTGGCCCCGCTCATACTCGGACCCCAGTCCCCCCTCATTCAGTGTGGCTTCCCCAGTCTCCTGGGGCTGTCTGGGCTTCAGCTCTGCCGAGGCTATAGCCTTGCCACTATCCCTCTCAGGGTCAGAGAGGCTGGAGCCAGGCACTGCCCATGCTCTGGGACCAAAGGGGCTGCCTGCCATGTACTGCCCACCCTCCCTGTACCCCAGGAAAGGCTGGGACTGTGCACAGCACTCCCTCCCTGTCGTTGAGGGGAGAAGTCTGGTGCCGTGCACCTTCATTGGCAGGGGAGGGCTTGGCTCCCACAGGGACCCTAGGTCACAGGGGTGGGGTCTCAGGCAGAAGGGGCACAGCTGGGGGCTTGCCTCCCTATATCCTAGGTTCACCCACAACCCACAGACTGGGGCCTGGGCTAAATGGGAGTGTGGATGAAGGGACAGATGGGAACAGAGAGGTCGAGTGGTGCAGGGGGACAGGGCACATGTGCCTGAATGAATGGAAGAAGCTAAGGTTCAGCCATGTTCCCAACTGCCTAACAATCCCACTGTACCCAAAAAAATATTCTATACTTCTTTTACCCACAACCCAAAACCATCCAGCTGTACTCCCAGATTCCTTCCCGACAATTACTTCCTTTGCCCTCCATTACCCCAACTCACTCCCGCAAGCCTTTGCATCAGTTCTCAGGAGTTCAGGAGATACATTTTTGTATTGTAGTTTAAATAAATCATCACTCAAAGTTCTGTATTAATATGCCTAGTAAGGAATCTATTTGTCAAAACACATTTCCTGGATGTTATTGATTGTCTGTGTTATTACAGACATTCTCGTTGACAGGCATTGTGAAATAAATTACCAAAATAATTGAAACTGACATGATTATATTGTATTATTTTGACAAATAAAATATGCAGAATTTTAAAATATTGCATAGAGAATTTAATTTTTGGCACAGAATTCCACCAGGAGTAATACCCCAATTCTATAAGTCGCTCAAGAACACAACTTCCTCAACAGAGCCCTTTCCCAAACTCATTTGTATAGAAAGAAAGAAAGAAAGAAAGAAAGAAAGAAAGAAAGAAAGAAAGAAAGAAAGAAAGAAAGAAAGAAAGAAAGAAAGAAAGAAAGAAAGAAAGAAAGAAAGAAAGCTAGCTAGCTAGCTAGCTTTAGGTTTCTACCTCCTTCACTGAACCCATTATTTCAGCCCGCCTATGACACAACATGTTGATTAAAATTTGTCAAGGACAGATTCTTTCCCTGATTATTCTGCTGAGTCCTGATCCTGATCCTGTAACCACTTAAGTCATTGACAAAAATCTCTGACTTCAATTACTACAGACTCACTGGATGTTGTGTTCTGTCCACTAAACTCCTCCAGCAAATACAGAGCCATGGAGTTGGTATTTATGGTGGTTTATTATTTTCTTTGTGTTAAAAAAATACAGAAACAAAAATATTGTAACTGTATCATGCTGTACGTGTCTCCAGCACTGTTTTCTGAGCCTTGAATGCAGTACTTGGCTTCTTCAGTTTTCTTTCTTTCAGATGCTGCTCTACCTGCCAACAACCACTTGCAAAAAATCAATTCCCCTGACCAAAATGAAAAGTACATCCTGATATGGTGTCCAAATGAGAATTTGAGTAGGATGTAGTACACCCTACCAGCATTCTCTCCTTCCTCCAATTCATCAGCCGACCAAGTTTCCTTTCTCTCAATATCTCAGAGACTTAAAATCAGTGCTTTCTTGATGGGATAAATCTGTTTCAGGAGCATAAGTCTTTGTTACAATAACCATTTGTTTATACCTGTAGATATCACAGAGCAAAACAGATAGATAGATAGATAGATAGATAGATAGATAGATAGATAGATAGATAGATAGATAGATAGATAGATAGATAGATAGATTATACCAATATATAACTATAAACATAGCCATAGAAAATGGAATCAGTTTGAATAAAATAAGAAGCAGCCTGAACATCAGTATAGAATTTGTACCAAACCTAAATCTTTTCAAGGTCTGAAAGGCTGGAGGAGACTCTGCTTGATTCTGGTTCTTCCATGTGGCTTTGGCTGTTTCTTTCTTTTCCTCACCTCCTCATGATCAGTTAATGTCATATCCTAATATTCCTCACTACAATTTGTCCTCCCTAGTGACAAATCTCACCCATTTACTTCTCCAACCATCTCTCTATTCATGACTGAATTCAGGAATCCTGAAAGGGTGCAGGTTTGAGATGTGTCTACAACCTGTAGCAGGGCTATCTGTACATGACTATTGTATCTATATATCCAAACTAGTATTTTGCCAATATCAACAACTTTTGCTTAAAAAGGGCAGATATGAATACCACCATGTAACCTCATTTAGAACCAGAATCCTCTAGCTCAGCAGTTCTTGAACTGTGAGTCAGAACCACAAAGTGGGTGGCAACCCAATTTTAATGAGGTCACCAGTGCTGGTGTTAGATTTGCGAACCTGGGACTTCAGCCCTGGACAGCAGGGCTCATGTTATAGCCCCCCTTTTGTGGTGGTGGTGGGGTTAGGCAGTCGCAGGCTTCGGTCTCTCCTCCTGGTTTCATGTTTGTTGCCAGAAGCAGGATGTAGTGCAATGAAGTTTGATAATTCCTGCTCTAGCTCACTATTAGCAAAAGGATAGTCAAAGTAAGATCTAGATGTGGGCCTAAAATATAATAGTTGAACTGTATTGTAAACATCTTCCGCAGTACAAACAAAGGGTTTCAATCTGGGATATAGTTCAGCTTGTTGTAGAGAAAGGACCCACTTATAAATAGTAGTTTGTGTTTTTGAGACTGGGTGTTTGAGATTGCTGGATTTTGTTGTGCTTTAAGCATTCCAGAGTACATTAGTTATTTGATAGAAGAAAAAGCAATATGTTTCTTTTCAAAACAGGCCTGATTGCCAAAATGTCAATATAGAAAATTGGAAAATAAAGACTTTGTGACAATTCAGCTCAAGATTCATATTTTCGTAGTTTAGGCCCATTTAATTTTTGATCATACCGTAGTACGGGAGTTGATGGGTCTGAGTGTTTTACTCCTGGGCACTCAGTAATACCACATGAGATCATTTAAGATACCCATATCTCTAGGATTATAACTTGATCCTCAGGCCACAAATTGGCAATTGTAATATTAGAAATAAAGGAAAATGTCTGGGGCTACAGTAGATATCTCTGGTAGCATCTTGCTAGGTTAGTCACCAAAAGGTGAGATCATTACACTACAGAGATAATCAACAATGATCCCCAACAAGCAAAAGCAAACACACTTTAAGTGGGTCTCCTCTTCCACGGAGTGAAATCCTGGCTCTACTGAAGCTGATGGGAGTTTTGCCAATAACTGGCATAACTTGGTCTTGACAGAAATTTGTGAACACAAGAGCCAGAGAGAGGCAAAAGAAGAACACCTGGGCCACTCAGAAAGTGACTGTATTGTGTTCCAGGACTGGGACTATCTTCATTTTGGTTAGAAAACATGAAGCACATGTTGGGCAATATGAACATGCAAAAGGGTAGGTGATAATGAGAAAATACTATCCCCGTTCTGCTGGTTAAACTGAATAATAAGCAACCAGGTGGAGCAGGATCTTTAGCACTCATTTTAGTACAAGCTGTCAGCCTTTTTTGTTTCTTGTCTATATTAAAGCAAGACTACATTAAGTTGCTTAAAATGTTAAGTGGAATTAGACAACTAGCTTAATATCATTTACCCTGTGACCCAGCAGAGGTCAGTGCCTGAGGAGCTATGACAACAAAATCTGCCACAATTCCTCTCACACTCTGAGGGAATCAGAAAAATTACAATGTCCTTAATATCAGTTACTTTAAACTAACTCTTTGAGTCATTCCTTTTCTTGCTTTTCTTCAGCAAACCAAAGACAATGAATGAGATTATTATGCAAACAGAAAGTCAAACAGGACAATAAAATAATACAATTAGTAATATAATACCTTGCTCCTATCTATTGCTTTTCATCAGTAGATCTCAAAGTAGTTTACAAAGGAGGAGAGTGTCATTATCCCCATTTTACAGTAAAGGAAACTGAGCTACAGAGTGATTAAAATGAGTTGCCCCAGATCACCCAGCGGGCTAGTGACAAAACTGGGAATAGCATCCAGGTCTCCTGATATGTTTGCATCACTGTAATATTTTTGCAAGTATTTCCAAGTATTTTGCAGTGAAGCTGTTATCTAAAAATGGCAATATGATCATTTTGTATAGTCACAGCTAGTAGGTTAGAGAATTTTTGCACATAAAGAAAACTGGTATGTACACAGATACACACACATTTATATACATAGATAAAAATTGCCATGATTTTCTGGTGCAAGAGTCATGCTATAACATCACTGGGGGTGTTTGTGAAGATGATGCTTTTAAATAAAGGACTGTCTAGGAAGAAAAGATAGCTCAAAATCAGTGAGAGAGATTTAAAATGATAGCGAATGTTACTATGGGTTTAAAGTTCTCTCCACAGGATCAGTAGACCCTACTTTGACATCCCCTTTTATACTAAGGCTGTGTCCAGGGTTTTTTTTCGAAAAAAGTAGCCTTTTTTCGAAAAAACTTCACCTGCATCTAGACTGCAGCCGCGTTCTTTCGAAATTAAATCGAAAGAACGCGGCTTTTCTTTCGACGGCGGAAAACCTCATTTCACGAGGAAGAACGCCTTTTTTCGAAAGTGCTCTTTCGAAAAAAGGCATTCTTGAATGCCAACAGGGCTTTTTAGAAAGAGAGCATCCAGACTCACTCGCTGCTTTCTTTCGAAAAAGCGGCTTGCTTTTTCGAAAGTACTGCTTGCAGTCTAGACGCTCTTTTTCGAAAGAGGCTTGCAGTCTAGACATAGCCTAAGCGCTCAACCCCACCTCCAAAAGGGGGAAATTAATAAAAAGGTTGAAAAAATAAAAACAAAAAATCCTATTTTAGGAAGAATTTTGACTCTCAATGTGCCGGAGGCTCCCCAAAGTTCACTAAGGACTTTGCTACTGATATTGATATGATGTACAAGACAATAGAAGGGTTCAAAAAAGAATGAGATAAATTCCTGAAGGATAGGCCCATCAATGGCTATTAGATGGTGTTCCCAGTTTCTGTTTGTCAGAAGTTGGTAATGGGTGACCGGGCAGGGATGGATCACTTGATGATTACCTGTTCATTCCTTCTGAGGGACCTAGCATTGGCCACTGCTGGAAGATGGGACACTGGACCAAAAAAACCTTTGGTCTGACTCAGTATGGACATTCTTATGACATGGAAAATGTCCAGATATTACCGAGATGGGCAGCAGAATAAATCCAAAGGATGGAAATGATTCGATATTAAAGCTTACCACAATGGCTCATCAGTGTTGGAGCTTCAGTAGTTCACAAAGTAGCCTTGGTATCTTTCATAGAAGGTGCATATGGGATGGCATCAAGTCAAAATCATAGCTACATCAGCTAAAAAATAAAATTAAAAAAACAGTTGAAAAATAGTACTTCAACAGGTGTAGACAAACTGGGTTCCACCATGATTTTAACAGCTAGTGTGAATGGGAAAAAGCGTTTTTTGTAATGCAGTTGAAATAACTATTTACAGCAACCAATGTATTTGACGATTTTAACACTTTTTCCTGTTCACAAATGGACATTCCCTTGATCACCACTGATCATCTTTCATCAGCCTCAATCAGCCTTCTGATGACAGAGAGGGGTAATGATGGGGTAAGGCTGACCTAGGAGAGAAGGCCTTAAAAGCCAGAGGCTAAGCAACCAGGGGACTATAAACAGGGGAGTTTGAGAGGGAGTTAATAGGAGGGAGTCCTAATATAGCCACTATGGTTAGGAAGGGCCACATTGCTAGTACCAATGCTGCTCCTGTCTACCCAGACAAACATCCTGACCATGGATGCCTCTACCCAGAGTGGTGTGGTTTTGCAGACTGTGGCTTGCATTTCCCACTCACGGAAAACCAGGTAGGGGCAGGGGTTACCTCAATGTGAAAGGTGCCTGCTACTGAGAACCTCTCAGGAAGCAGGTGGGAGAGCTACAGGAGAAGGTGGGCAGACTGAAAAGCATCCATGCCCATGAGGAATTCCTTGAGAGAATTCATGTGGAGACATCCAAGTCTGAGGAAGCTGGTTACTTCTGGCATCATGCAGTGCTCCACCCCTGCACCCAACCAACCCACCATGGTGATGGAGAACTGTTATGCTCCCCTGAAAAAAGTGATGAGCAATCACCCTGTAAGGTGGAAGAAGAGAAGCCATGTACTCCCAAGGTCTGCAGCCACAGCTCCCAGGAGGAGTTGTAGGGTAGTGGTGGTGGAAGACTCTTTTCTGAGTGGGGACAGAGGCACCTATCTTTTGCCCTGACATGGCAAGGAAGTATGCTACCTGCCATTGGCCTGAATCTGAGACATTATGGAAGGATTGTTCAGTATCTTTCTAGGAACAGTATGCTATTGCAAGTTACTCTATACCAGTGTTTCTAAAACTGTGTTCCATGGCACACCAAACACAGTTGGAGGTGTGCTGCGGAGAACAACAGAATTCAACAGAGATCAAAAGGGCCGCCCTAAAAAGGGCAGGTGATCTTTTTTGCTCAATAACTTTCCCCCCATCTTTTTTTTTTTTTTTTTGGCGCAACAAAAAGTCCTTGGTGTTCCTCATAAAAACAATTATTGTTTGGTGTTCCTCAGTCTTAAAAAGTTTAAGAAACACTACTCTATACTCAGCTATCAGCACCATCCACTTAGCTGTTGAGTACAGCCATGCAGGGAGATGAATCTTGTTAGCTTCAACTAGGTTGCCTGTAGAATCTTTTTAGAGTCAGAGGGAACTAAGGGCTGCAACATAAAATGTCCTGACGAGAAGTCCTGGGAAAAACACTTGGGGGAAAACTTGGGTTAAGGTTTGTATTTTGGTGGTATAATTCGAGCTACCAATAAAGTTTGACCACAAGAAGTGGGTGAATTGGGACATTATCCTGCATACATAAGCTCTGTTTGAAGCAAGGTGGAAGCTCTATCTTCAAACAAAGAATAACAAGAATGCTTTACTTTTCAAGCAATATTAAAATGAGTTTATTTAAATACTTGAATACTAATATAAGAGAAAGGGTGAATTTCCTATTTTTTAAAAATAATACTTTTAAAATAAGAAAAAGTCCCCAAGATCAATATTTTTCTTATAATTTTAAAAGTATGAATAACTAATACATTAATAATAAAAGCATAAATAACCAAGACTGAACATACCACTAGACTTTTCAAAGGGTTTCTTTTCTTTACATATAATTGTATAGGATCACAGGTTATACATCATCATTAATTTGACAGCCTGGCTTTTCACAGCTCTAGTTTAATCATTTGGCCTGTTGTATCTGACACAGGATTTAAAATATATTACAGCAAAGCTCCAGATTCAAACAAATTTCCTCAAGGTTATTACATCTTAGCTTGTTTTAACAAATGTGCTTACCAACTTTCAAAGGTTGGTTAACTTGATTTCCCCTCTAGTTGTCTCCTCTAAAGTATACTTTATTTACACTATTGGCAGGGTATTAGTAGGGTAAAAATTAAAAATGTAATGCACATAAACACATAAATGCTTCTAAACACATTAAATTTTTGGGAAGGGAAAATAATGTTCACATTTTAGGACTGAAGTGTGGAAAAGAGAATAGGGGAAAAAATCTAAGTGAGCTCACTATGGGTGTGTCTAGACTACATGCCTCCTTCGACGGAGGCATGTAGATTAGCCAGATCGGAAGAGGGAAATGAAGCCGCGATTAAAATAATCGCGGCTTCATTTAAATTTAAATGGCTGCCCCGATCTGCCGATCAGCTGTTTGTCGGCAGATCGGGGCAGTCTGGACGCGATGCGCCGACAAAGAAGCCTTTCTTCATCGGCACAGGTAAACCTGGTTTCACGAGGCTTACCTGTGCCGATGAAGAAAGGCTTCTTTGTCGGCGCATCGCGTCCAGACTGCCCCAATCTGCCGACAAACAGCTGATCGGCAGATCGGGGCAGCCATTTAAATTTAAATGAAGCCGCGATTATTTTAATTGCGGCTTCATTTCCCTCTTCCGATCTGGCTAATCTACATGCCTCCGTCGAAGGAGGCATGTAGTCTAGACACACCCTAAGGCTCATTCAGGACTGCCAAAATAAACCGGAATGTTACCACTTCATTATGGGGGGCAGACAATATAGGCGTGGGGAGGCATTGCTTTCACTAAAAAACTGAAGTGGCCCCACCCACCATGTTTCTGCCTACTGGGGAAGGCTGGGGCTCCTGCTGTGGTTTGGTTGCCTCTGGGGTCAGAACAGGGCGGCGGGGGGGGGGGGCAGCGGGGAAGCTAGTGCTGCTCGGCACTTTGGGAGGCAGGAGGGGGGAGCAGATTTGGCGCAGTGCCCAGTGCTGAGGGGGGGAGAGAAATGCATTAGTGTTGGGGGGGGGGGGGGAAGTGGGCATAATAGAGGGACATGAGGGTTCAGGGCAGGGCCCAGTGGCCACAATGGGGTCTGGTTGGTATGAAAAGAGTGGGTTTGGGGCTTGCCTCCTCATGCCAGGCCTTCACCCACCACCCATGCACTTCATATGTGGCTTTCCCCCAATGACAGCTTCTACTTTCTGCAATGCAGTCTCTCATCTACATTCTGCTTTCCCCATTGAATTCCACACTCTTGCTCAGTGTTTACTCTTTGTCTTGGAAGAGATTTGTTCTCCATCTTTCCTTGCTCCAACCTCCTGCCACCCAGCCATAGGTGCTGGAATTCAGGAGGTGGGATAAGAGAAGAGTACTGCTGCATCCTTCAGCTTGAAGTGGTTTCCATGATGTACAGGGTTTACAGTTTGGTTCACTGGCTCTCAGCTCCCCCCCATACAAATTCTTCCAGCATCCCTGCACCCAGCTGCTCTTGCCTACACTGTGGGAAGAGAAAGACTCCTCATCCTTTTGCTCTTATTGAGTCCAAAATTTCTGACCTGAGAAATGAAAAACACATGACCCAGTTCTTCCTCAGAGTTGATTCCCACTTACCTAGAATTTCTTTTCTCCAGAAAAGAGGTTTTTCCCCATGTTCTTTTTTCCAGGTTCACGTTATTCAACTCCACATATCCTGCCAGCACAGGTGAGGACACACAAAATAGAATGTAAGCTATCAGATCCATCTAGTATCCAAGTAGTTCAGGCATCTTCCTTTCTCACTAAGTTGATCCTATCTTCTGCAGATCCCCTGGCTTGAATTATTTGTCTCCCAAGCTCAGAGACTCTTCCAACCCCAGTCATTTTATTTCCTCAGTTTCTTGTGGTTTTCAGTGCTTCTGTTGCTGAAAAGCAACACATAACTTGTGTAAGGAAGGAAAGAGGAGTCCAGAAATGAGGAGGGGGGATTTAAGAGATGCAGGACGAATGGAAGACATTGTAAATTAGGAGACTAAAGGCAGAAGGATAGGAGACAACAAGGGAAACAGATCAGAGAAAACAGGATTTTAGGGGGGTGATTTGCTAGCCCGATGAGTACATTGGTTTGGATCCCCCAATATTTCTTCTGTTCTAAGTCACTGTGCTACTTCGATCACCTCAGAATGGCAAGTTATAGGAAAAGATCTAACAAAATCAAGTTAGGTATTTCTTAAATGGTGATTTAAATATCCAAATAGTAGGCAGGTACTAAAGAACACAGGGAGTTAATTTGTTATCCTTACATCTTGTTCTAGAGACCTGGAAGGGAGGCCAAATTCCAGTGCCAGGAAATCTGCATGATGCTTAAGGAAGATTTGAATATTGCTCTTGTCACTTTTATTGCCTTTGACTCTGCTCATCCTTCCTCCTTTCCTCTAACTCTATTGATGGCACAGTAGTGCCCACTTCCCAGCCATCAGCCTGCATCTCTCTCCCACCCCAATAATCTCTTCTCTCCCCAGAGATTGTAAAGCCAAGCCCTAAGCAGAGAAATGGTAGCATGTAATTCAGAATGAGGAAGGAACAGTTCCCTGAGCAGCATTCAGCGCCTCACTCACTCTGACCATGTGTTTTAATAGGGAGGGAGGAAGGAAGGGAGAGAGAGGTACAAACTGCTACCGAAGCACAGAGAGACCAGTGGAGGGAACCGAGATGGTTGCCAAGGAGTTAGAGAAAGCTGGTAAAGGAGCAGGACATAAATCCCAAATACCAGACAATCCCACTTCTGTTGAGACACGTCTCTTAAGTTACGAGTTAGAAGAAGATTGTTTGGTCTCATTCTAGTCTCCCAGTGGATATTTGCTTAACTCAGATAACTGGCACATGGTGAAGATTTCCATTTGCTGCTCCATACTGAAATAGCAGGTGGTTGCAGGCAGGGATTGAGGAGGACTGGAGGATCAAGGTGAAGCATGTGCCGGATGAAGTTGCACTTTCAGATGCACTAAATCAGAATCAGCATTTTTTAAAAATAAGAGCAATAATGGAAGCCATGTGCATGGCTCCCATGCCTAGCGACTCCTGTAAGGTAACATGACAACCTAGAGCATGATATTCGAATATTCTGACCAGTAACTGATGGCTGTAAAACTCCCTAGCCCTCTCTTTTACTGATCTCTAATGATGATGAGAAATGTATGTAACGTATATACAGTCAAGTAACACATACACATCCTTATAACCACACGTCCCAATCACAAAGTATGTGATTTTTTTTTTTTTTTACATACTGAGAGCCCAGTTGTTAAACAATTGAAACCTAACATAAAACTTCCTAACTGTCAGGGTGGTGAAACACTGGAATAAGTTGCCTAGGGGGGTTGTGGAATCTCTATCACTTGAAATATTTAAGAGCAGGTTAGACAGACACCTGTCAGGGATAATCTAGACGGTGCTTCGTCCAGCCATGAGGGCAGGGGACTGGACTCGATGACCTCTCAAGGTCCCTTCCAGTTCTAGTGTTCTATGATTCCAGGCACATAATCTTGCAGAAAATGGTTATACTTAAGCAGTGACCAGATGGTTCATTAACATCCCATCTGCAGCTATAATACCTAAATCTGTAGATCTCAAAGAGTTTTACAGGGAAGAGTATGTCACTAGCCCCAGTTTACAGAGAGGAAAAACAAGACAGAAAGAAGTTAGTTGACTCATTCACCTAAAGCCACATAGCAAGCCTGTGTCAGCAATAGGACCTAGATCTGCCTCCCACTCTTTTATCCTAACCACTCCCTCCATGTCCCTTGGCTGCATAAAGCTGCTAACTTCCTTGTATGTTGCCTAATCCCACTCAGGGCTTTTATACTTTCAGTGGGTTAATTAGCACTAAAGCATTTTTTCCCTCTGTGGTCTAGACATAGAAATATCCAGATTTTGTTTCCCTTGAAAGGCAGCCATCCTGGAAAATGTACTTGATCCCATGTTTTTCTAAGGCCAGATGGGGCTAAATATGATTTGAGGATTTTTTTTCCTTTTATGTTTCTTTGCCCTTCTTTCAAGGACTTGCAGCATGTTTGTTTTCTATTGAGGATGATGCCAACTATAAAATCAGAACAAACTATTTTCAAGGTGGGGAAACTAGAGAATGACGGATTTGCTGTTGCCAGAAAGCAATAATAATAATAATCCATTGACCTACCAAATAAGGCTGGAAATAAAGAAAGCATGATTAAATTTTATATCATTTCAGCCTGGTTTGCGCTCAGAAGCAGTGAGCGTTTTCAGGAGATGGTCATGATTTTCTGTAATACTCTGGAGACTATGGACTGCATTACAGTCTCAATTAGGCTGTGATAAATATGCAGTTATTCCAGCTTGATTTGAATTACTTCAGATAGGCACTCATGTGGGAATTCTCTGTGTGATTTCTCCATGTGGTTGCCACTTGAGTAACATGATTATTCCAAACTCATGCAAATAAAATCCTTTTGTCACGCCACACCAAGGCACTGTGTACTCTCTCCTATCCATAGCCTATGGGTCAGACCTTTATCTGGTGTCAATCAGTGTAGCTCCACTATTTGCATCTATTTTGCTCAAATACACACAGAGACATTCCAGTCCCACCCTCCTAATCAGTCATTTCTTCAGAAAAACATCAGCCTTCTAATTGTTGAAACCTGCCAGTTAATATGGCAGCAATGTATTTTTTTCCACCAGCAATGTACTTGCCATACATACGGAGACTGCATAAATGTAATATAGCCATATGTACTGGATTTATTAACAAGATGTCATCTTCTCATGATATTTCCAGTGTTTGTTGGTGACAGAACAAGCCCCAGATAATTACACAGAGCAATTACCACACACATTGCCAATACCAATGGTCTTTTTCTCGCTGAAATATGAGTGTACAGTACTAGAAATAAAATCAAACACTTGGGCACTCAGCTAATATTTATTGGACAAACAGTTTTATTCCAAATTTCCCTATCAAAGCCAAGTTTATGAATGTTGACACACAGTAGTGACATTTACATCCCTCTTCAGGACGTTGAAAAATCTGTTTCAGGCATTGAGAAGTGCCAGCACAATTAACTTATATAAAACCATAAGTATTTTACCTTTAACATGTTGTGCTAAAGATTCAAAGATAAAGCTATTTTCCCTCAAGCCACTTTTACTGTGAGTGGCACCTGAAATTAGCCAGGTAGCAAGCTCACGGGACACTTGGGGATAGGTGATGTTTTAAGGGTGGTTGGGGTCAGAGCAATCCTTACCCATATGCAGTTGCAGAGAACCTGAAAGTCTGAGTCAGGGTTATTGTTGAACAAAATACATTAAGGCTATGTCTACATTGTGCATTCTTGCCCAAGAAGATATGCAAATGAAGCACGGTGATGAATATCGCCGCACCTCATTTGCAAACCTAATGAGCCACCATTTTTGCACAAGGGGTTTTTGCACAAGAAGGAGCAATCTAGACTGCTCCTTCTTGTGCAAAACCCCCCTCTTGTGCAACAGCCGTTCTGCCTGAAAATAAGCGGTAGAATGGCTCTTGTGCAAAAGCCCCTTGTGCAAAAATGGTGGCTCATTAGGTATGCAAATGAGGTGCGGCGATATTCATCACCGTGCTTCATTTGCATATCTTCTTGCGCAAGAATGCGCAAAGTAGACGTAGCCCAAAAGCTGTCAGTAGCTAGATGGCCTCCAAGATCCTACATATTTGTACCTCGGACAATAGACTTGACTCAATCAATAGTATGGATTTCTCCATTGCCTTCTAGACTGGCCCAACATTTCTAGACAGAAATGAACAATCTATGATATACACCATATGTATCATCTTACGCATTAATAACACATTCGATACTTCCCCTTGTACTTTTCTCCAAAGCAGTCACCATCTGTAGTTATGCTCTCGCTCCTGTTGTTTCAAACTATTGTATCATGTACTTAGCTGGGTGTCCCTGTATTGTCCAAGTGGAATGTATTTACACACTTCGGCTATCTCTACACTGGCACAATCTTTCACCAGAGCTATGCAAATGAGGCTAAGCGTGGAATATTGCCACACCTCATTTGCATATCTAATGAACCACCATTCTGCAGAAGAGACTCTTGCACAAGAAGTAGCTGTTTACACTGCCCCTTCTTGCGCAAGAAAAACCCTCTTCAACAATGCCGTTCTTCCTGAAAATAATCAGCGTAACGGCGTTGCGCAAGAGAGTTTTCTTGCGCAAGAAGGGGCAGCGTAGACAGCTCCTTCTTGCGCAAGAGCCTCTTCTGCAAAAATGGCGGCTCATTAGATATGCAAATGAGGATCGGCGATATTCCATGCTTAGCCTCATTTGCATAGCTCTGGCGCAAGATTGCGCCAGTGTAGACATAGCCCCTATGTGCTGTTATCAGTGCGAGCAGTTCTAGTGCCAAGAGATACTGACTTGCAGACAAACATCTGCTTTTGACATGGCCTCTCTGTTACTCATAGTATAACTCTTGCCTACTTTGGTTCTAGCACCAGGCCCATGCTTCAGGCTCTTTCTTTCTCCTACAAGGCACTTTGGGAGGAAGGGTGCCAACAACTTTCCCCGTCTGGGAGGAGGAAATGGTGCTGCCAGGTGGAGCTGTTCTGAATTCAAACTCCAGGCTGAATGCCCATTGGGGCAGGCGATGAGGTGTAGAAGGGAGAGGAAAGAATGTCACTGAGAAGACACGAGAAAGAGTTTTCCTGCTCTCCATTCCAGTGCCTGGACCTGGCACAGCCCTCAGCAGCCCACAGCATCTCACCCCCAGACTGAAGCCCATTTAACACAAATGGAGTCTAGAGTATTTTTATCTGTTACGCTCTAGCATGGCTCTACAGAGCATATGTGAACTGCAATTTTTCCAAAGGCTTATAACTTGGCCAAGTTAGGGTAGATTTTCATAGGACCAGCAACAGGCAAAGCCCCGACACAAAGGCCACTCCTCTGCCAAAGCATGGGGAAGGTAGAGTTTTTGAAGCAAAGGGTGACAGAATTGGGCAAAACAATGTATTTTCCCCTTGCTTTGGTCTCATAAATGGCTGAACTGTTTTGACTGACATTAAAAAACAAAACCCAACAACAACCACCACCACCACCTCAACCTGAGGCACACATCTGGTAAGGGAAATGTCAGCATAAATAGTTAAAGTTTGGTAAAATTATAAACAAAGCAGAGTCTTATGTCTGGAAAAGCATTGGGCAACCTTAAGAATAATTTGTGCCTACAATCTTGTCTATGTTGTGTATAACCGAATATTTCAATGGTGCTATTTGTGCCTGTTATAGGCAACACTGCAGACTTCTATTACAAACCCCTGTATTCATTTGCTCATAACTTTGTAAACCATTTGGGGTTTTGGCTGAAAACGTCCACAGTTGGTATCCAACCAAAGGTGAATTGTTTTTGCAAGTTCAAGCAAAGAACTGTTAAACTAGTTCTTAGTTATGTGAGAACAAGAAACACATTGAATATGTTGTCCATTGTAAAAAAAAAATTGTTCTCAGGTTTATTTCCAGGGCAATTATTCAAAGAGGGCTAAACACTGAAACAAGAAACTTCACATTTAAATAATCTATGAAGAGCAGTACGTGCCTGGAAAGGTTGCAAAAACCTGGGTTGCCAAATAACACAGAGATGGAAATCTTTGGAAGGAGGTAGCAGGTTTGTAGAATTTTTGGTGGTTCCCAAAGTGGATCCAAGTCCTGTCCCTCCCTCCCCAGTTCCCTTGTAAGGGTGTGTGTGTGTGAGGGGATGAGAACTCTGGCTCACGGGTAGGGCTGAGGAATTTGGAGTGTGAGAGGGGCTCAGGGCTGGGGCAGATGGCTGGGGTGCAGTCTCTAGGGTGAGGATGAGGGATTTGGAGTGTGGGAGAGTCTGGGATGCCTTCTCTTCCTGGCACCACACACACTCTCCCAAGCCCGAGGCAGGAAGGACTCCATTTGAAGTTGCCTGGGTTGGCGGAGGAGCATGGGGGGAGAATGCCACGTGCCTCCTCCCATCCTTCCTCAGCAGATGCAGCAGTCAGCCTGCTGCTGGAGCTGTTCCCTATAGCCAGGCTGCAGAGGTAGCAACCAACAAGTGAGAGCACTCAGAGCAGGGCGCAGGTCGGGTATCTCAGTTGAGGCAGCTGGCAGGGATGCCTGCAGGAGGTCCACAGGGGCCAACAGGAGGGGGTAAATTGAGCTAGAGAGATTCGTGGAGATTAGGTCCATCAGTGGCTACTAGCCAGGATGGGTAGGAATGGTGTCCCTAGCCTCTGCTTGTCTGGAAATGGATGACAGGAGTGGGATCACGTGGGGATTATCTGTTATGTTCCCTCCCTCTGGGGCATCTGCTATTGGCCACTGTGGGCAGACAGGATCCTGGGCTAGGTGGACCATTGGTCTGACCCAGTATGGCCGTTCTTATGATGGCCCGAGACTGGTGGAGCCCAGGCATCATGGGCCCATAAAACTCGCTGCCTTTGCCTCCCCAATTGTTCTGTTGAGGGGCAGGGTTTGTCTCCTCTCTTGGCTGGAATGAGCCATGGGGCCCTTCTTCAGGCCTGAAAGCTTTCCCGGGCTCTGTACATGGACCACACAGGCTCCACAGGAGTTCATGGCCTTTCAAGCACAGGCACGGTGACTCTGTGTTGATTCCCGTTCTCCCCCACCCTCTTCCCCCCACGCACTGATCTCCAGCTCTTGTAGCAGGGCGTGTCTTCGATATTTCTTGCTTGGCCATTCTACTGATATGGGATATCCTCGGAGGAACATTAATCACATCCTCCTTATTTAGCAATCCTATGGAACTTTAGGCTCACTCATGGGACAAGGTCACCCTTTTGCTGCTTTGGGATACTATGACCATATACTGCTTTGCATTTGGCAAGCACTGAACTGGAGCTCTTATCTAGGAGCCACAGCACCCATGGACAGTTAGAGAACCAATCAGCTGCCAGTGAGAATGGGGACATCAGAGCCCAACTTCTTCTATGGCAAATCAGGGTTCTCAAGGGACCACAGAATCTCTCTCAGATTGTTCTCACTGCTGTGTGCACATAATGGGCACCCTTCTTTTAGTGTCTCCGTCCCAATACTTGACCTGTATATTACTGCTCTCACGCTGGCCTTTATTTTTAATACTAGGCATGTCCCAAGCCATCTTTTAAGGCAGCAGATCACATAAGCAGTTGGTCACAAGTCAGTTCTTTTCTACTGGACTGGTCCTCACAATGGCCTGGAGCTGGATTCTTGGTGTTCCTGCTATAGGAAATACATCTCCGCCTTTTTGGAATGCGAGTTCAGGATCACGTTGGATAGGTCTGAACTGAAATTAAAAACATGTGGCTGGCATGCGCCAGGTGACTCGGGTTAAGTTGTTTGGGATAAGGAGCTATTTAACTGCTATGTACCGTATTTTCCGGCGTATAAGATGACTTTTTATACTAAAAAACATCCCCCAAAAATCGGGGGTCGTCTTATATGCCGGGTATAAACATACTGTAGTTTCGGCTACTGTGACGGGGTGCCCCCGTCCCTGGGTGTGCCCGCGGATGACCCCGGCAGCGGGGGGAGGAGAGCAGGAGCCGGCTCGCTCCCCCGGCGGTGCGGCGCGTGCGCCCGAGTCTGCCCGCCGTGTTTAAAAGGCGGCCGGACCAGCTGGTCAGGGGCGGAAGCGGCGGAGAGCGTGGGGCCGGCTGAGGCGTCCCAGGGAGTGACCGCAGACGCCAGCCGGAGGAGGATTGTGGTGGGCACGGCTGGGAGCAGGGAGGCAGCCAGGGGGCCTCCGGGAAGGACTGCGGACGCCAGCCGAGGGAGGAGGCTGGCAGAAACCCCGGGCAGCGGCAGCGGGGACAAGCGGGGAGCACGGAGCTGGCATGAGAGGCAGGCACCGCGGCAGGGCGACCCGGGGTGCCAAGGCGGCAGAGGTGGCCCAAGAGGTCACGAGGTGGCGGAGGACAGTGACACAAGGGGAAGAGAGTTCCAGACCCCCGGACGTGCACTGGACCCGGAGGCGAGGCGGCCCGAGACACTGGCCCTTGGAGCGACACTTCCAACAGACCCAGAGGGGCCGTGAGTAGCCCCCCTGACGGGCGCCGGGTCCTCCCCATCCTAGATTACGGGGACTCTCCCCCAACCAGGGAAACGGACGGCTTGTTGGGCGGTAGGTTGGTCTTTCCCAGATAAATGGGCATAGACCGCAACCTAAACCCCCCTTTGCAAGCAAGCCTAGAGCAAAGCTAGGGAGTGGGGCCTCCGTGCAGTCAAGGCGAGGACCCGTCTCCACACGGGTTTGGGGGGGGAAGGGGGAGGCGGGCTATTACAACCTTTGCCAATCCGAGCAGGCTTTGTATGCATTAATAGAATACACCACTTGCTGGGATTGGCTCAGCGCGGTACATACAATATCAGCACAGGGACGTTCTGTATAGGGGGGTAGTCTTATACGGCGAGTATAGGCCAAAACCTATGTTTTACCTGGAAAATTAGGGGGTCGTCTTATACGCCCAGTCACCTTATACGCCGGAAAATACGGTAAATGTTCTGGCTTGAGCGGCAGCCTGAGCTCTGGGACCCTCCCGCCTCGCAGGGTCCTAGATCCCAGGGTCCAGCATAAGCCTGAACATCACAGGCCTGTCTACCTGTGAGCCTAAGTCAACTGGCACAGGGCAGCGCAGGTTTTAAACTGCATTGTAGACACAACCTAAGAGGCCTGTCTTAATCACTCCCCTGTAATAAGGAAGTCTATTTTGACCTTTATCATCTATTTTGGGGGCTACATTCCTAGCTCCTTGATTTAATTTTAAGCTCAAGAAGAGACAATTCCATAGTTTCTCTCTTTTGCTTGATAAATAATCCCAGATTTCCTCTCATAGACCATACAATGGAAACAGAATTCTCTATTTCATCTGTGTTCTGGGGCTTTACCACCAGGGAAGACAAAAATACTGAACACCTCAAGGACGTTGTGACAGGGCGCTTGCCCTGCCCTTTAAGGGCAAACCCCAGCCAGAGAAAGGGTTGGGAGTAATGCCCCAGCTGAGGCAGGCCTCATTAATTAGGGGCCAGCTGGGGCCTATAAAAGGAAGGCCTTCTGGAGGGAGGAGGAAGATGGGCTGCTGCCCTGGGAGGAGAGTAGGGAAGGCCTAGCTGCTAGGGGAGCAGGAGGTTCCCTAGAGCAGTGGTCCCCAACACGGTGCCCGTGGGCGCCATGGCGCCTACTGGGGCATTTATGTGCGCCCGCCTAGCGCTGCCCCACTTGCACTGCTGCCGTGCCGCGCCACTTGTTGATTTCAGCCCCTCCCCCCCATCTATCCCCTTCCCTCCGGCCTCTTGTCTAATCAGCGCCAGGAGAGCTCGGGAGACCCTCCGCCTGCTCCACGAGGAGCTTGGACCCCGGCGCAGGCAACACCCCACCCAGTGCTCTGCCTCGCTCCTGCTCCCAGGTGTTTGTCCAGGGCTGCCAGCCAGCTGCACTACCATGCCGGCCCCTCCGCACTTCCGCAGCACCCCCGGGAGCTGCCGGCCGCAGAATCCCTTGCAGCGGCTGCGGGCGAGCCCTGGCCTGGCGGCTCCTCTCTCTCCTCTTGCTTCACATCAGGGAAAGGTGTGTACAACTGCAGAGAAAGGGAAGTAGGGGGACCCGTGACACTTTTCACTTCTCCCCCAGAGTGCTCCGATATTTCCGCACGTGCTGTGGGACACAAGGATTTGGTGGGGAGAGGGAAAGGAGACGGAATTCGGTCAGTGGGGGAATGTGGGAGAGGGGAGCAAACTGGGTCTGGTTGGGATCGGGTTTGGCTGGGAGGGAAGAGGATACAGGGTGGATCAGGTGGGGGAGAGAAGAGGGGTGGACTGGGTCCAGACACTGAGGGGTTGGGTTTGCATGGGAGGGGAGAGAAGGTGAAAATTGGGTTCCGTGAGTTCATGGGGGGGGAGAGGGGGAGTCGGGATGTGTGTGGACAGGGATGTGTATGGAGGGGAGACAGGATGTAGGCTGGGTTTGCCCGGAGAGTGTGGTGGGAGTCAAAGAGAAAGGGGCGCTTTCCTCCTCAGTGCCGGTCTTGGGGGGTGCGACCAAAAAAATGTTTTGCTTGGGGCAGCAAAACACCTAGAGCCAGCCCTGGCCCCACCCCTGGGTGCGCGGCCTATGCGCAGCACCTCCCCTGGGTGGCCCTGCCCCCGGGTGGCCCAGCAGCCCTGCACGGCGCCCACCACACAAAAAAGTTGGGGACCACGGCCCTAAGGTGAAAGCAGCACTGGGGAAGCAAGGTGGGGCAAGGAGGGTTCAGGCCGAGTAAGCTCCCCGGCTGCCGGGCCTGAAACACGGCCCATGGAGTAACAACTACCCCCTGGAACGGGGGCTCAGAGTCTGATGTGGGCACTGCCAGAGGGTAGTGTCCTGAAGAGTACGCCATGACCGGGAGAAAGAGAGGAGACACCACCTGGAGGAAGGCAGCCAGCAAAGGTGTGAAAGAGCTAATTCCCAGGACAACTGGCTGGTGATGTTGTGGTGGTGAGTCAGCCCCCTCACAGGTGCCTTCCATGTACCATGACATAGGACCATTATTTGTATTTCCTGGGGCTTTTTCTTTGTTCCAAGTGCTACTCGGCTGCTCCTATAGCACCCAGCATGGCATTTGGAGGAAGAAGCTCAGGCTGCAGGAAGGAAGAGTTTGGAGGATGTGGTCAGTATGTGTACACATGGCTGGAATGCTACTTGCAGTTGCAGTTTCTCAATAGGTCTCTCAATAAAGAGCCAGTTTACTTCCACATGAATGGAGTTTTTTCAGGATGTTACACAGCACGTGATATGCGAAATGAGATTGAAGCAGTCAACCTTGTGAAATTCGCAGCAAAGGAAAGAGCACGATTATAAACAACGCAGCACCTAGAACAGAGCAAACAGAGAGCACAGGGAGTGCTGGATTTCCAGGTAAAAATCTTTGCACAAACGTGAAAGCAAGAATTGGGACTGTATGCAGAGTTGACCATGAGAGCTAAAGATGAGAAAATTAAAGGCAAAGTTTTTGTCACCATCTAACCAGGGGGGAAATGAGAAGCGAGACACTATTGACAGGATTAATGCCTGAAATGCTGGAACAGCTGATAAAAATGTTTGAGGAGTAGTGTGACCCCCAATAGAATGAGAAATTAATGCAGAGAGGTGTGGGAAACAGAACCATTTTATGGCCCTCTGCCTCAGCTACCTTAGGAAGAAAAAAGCAGCAGTATGTTCCGTGATTAAGGATGTTGACTTCCCATGAAGAAGTATCTGTAGTGTGACTTTGGCAGATACAAAGACGTAATATTCATGGATTGGTGAAGAAGGCTGTCAGTCATCCAACTGCCAAAATGTAGTTATATACTAAGATCAATAACCAGTCTGATTCCAGCTGGACTGTGGCACCAATTAGTTTAATCCCATCAGCACTGATGAACAACAATATTAGACTGGAGAAGTGTGTCAAAGTGCTAGTGGTATGCAACAAAATCGTTGTGAGGTCAGTGAAATAAGAGATGGTCTGGCCTGCAGTTTATAGTGGTTCAGACACAACAGTATCTCCCAGTGCTTGGAAGCAGGGCGGTGCAAGTCACAGATTTGATCACAGTACAACACCAGGATATCTTCAATATGAAAGAAGAGGAAGAACAGTCACCATTGGACCAGCCCATCATTCTAACAGAACATAAGGACAGCTTTCAAGGAGATAGATTCAGAGAAGGCAAAGTAAAGATAGCAATACCCCCACTACCACTGCTTACACCATTGAGGTTACAATATCACATTACTTTATTTCTTAGAAGCCAGAAATTTAACACCAAGCTCCATTAGTCCTGGTGGAGCCATTGACCGTCTTAGCTAATATCATTGATGGGCCTAACTTTCATGAACTTATCTATATTTTTAAAATCCAATTATAACTTTGTCTGTCACAACATCATCTGGCAATGAGTTCCACAGGTTTACTATGCATTGTATGAGGAAGTACTTCCTTTTGTTTCTTTTAAAACTTCTGACTATTTATTTAATTGGGTGGCCCCTGATCTTATCTGAAGGGAGTAAATAACACGCCTCATTTATTTCCTGCACACCAGTCATGATTTTATAGACCTCTAACATATCCCCCTTATTTATCTCTTTTCCGAGCTGAATAGTTCTCTGCATATGGAAGATGTTCCTTATTCTTAATAATTTTTGTTCTTTTCTATACCTTTTCAGTTCTAATAATATATTTTTTCAGTAAGTGACCTGAACTGCTGTAGTATTCAAGGTGTAGGCCAGTGGTCCCCAACCTTTTTGGGTGGTGGGCGCCGCGCGGGGCTGCTGGGCCGCGCGGGGCTGCTGGGCCACCCAGGGGAGGTGCTGCGCATAGGCCGCGCACGCAGGGGTGGGGCCAGGGCCGGCTCTAGGTGTTTTGCTGCCCCAAGCAAAACATTTTTTGGTCGCCCCCCAGGACAGGCACTGAGGAGGAAAGCGCCCCTTTCTCTTTGACTCCCACCACACTCTCCGGGCAAACCCAGCCTACATCCTGTCTCCCCTCCATACATATCCCTGTCCACACACATCCCGACTCCCCCCCCCCCATGAATTCACGGAACCCAATTTCCACCTTCTCTCCCCTCCCAGGCAAACCTGACCCCTCAGTGACTAGACCCAGTCCACCCCTCTTCTCTCCCCCACCTGATCCACCCTGTACCCTCTTCCCTCCCAGCCAAACCTGATCCCAACCAGACCCAGTTTGCTCCCCTCTCCCACCTTCCCCCACTGACCGAATTCCGTCTCCTTTCCCTCTCTTCACCAAATCCTTGTGTCCCCTCCCCACAGCACGCGCGGAAATGTTGGAGCACTCTGGGGCAGAGGTGAAAGTGTCACGGTCCCCCGACTTCACTTTCTCTGCAGTTATACACACCTTTCCCTGATGTGAAGCGGGGCGCCGCAGGCATCCCTCCCCTGCAAGAGGAGAGAGAGGAGCCGCCAGGCCAGGGCTCGCCCGCAGCCGCTGCAAGGGATTCTGCGACCAGCAGCTCTTAGGAATGCTGCGGAAGTGCGCAGGGTGGTAGTGCAGCTGGCTGGCAGCCCTGGACAAACTTCTGGGAGCAGCAGCGAGGCAGAGCACTGGGTGGGGTGTTGCCTGCGCCGGGGTCCAAGCTCCTCGTGGAGCAGGCAGAGGGTCTCCCGAGCTCTCCTGGCGCTGATTAGACAAGAGGCCGGAGGGAAGGGGATAGATGGGGGGAGGGGCTGAAATCAACAAGTGGCGCGGCGCGGCAGCAGTGCGAGTGGGGCAGCGCTAGGCGGGCGCACATAAATGCCCCGGCGGGCACCATGATGCCCACGGGCACCGTTTTGGGGACCACTGGTGTAGGCATACCAAGGATTTATGGAGCAGAATTGTGATATTTACTTTCTCTTTATTTATCCCTTTCCTAATAGTTCCTAACTCTGCTAGGTTTTTAGACTGCCATTGCACATTGAACAGATGTTTTCAGAAAACTATCCACAGTAAATCCAAAAACATTTTTTGAGTGGTAATCACTAAACAGATGCTGTCATTTTGTAGCAAAATGCAGAACAATGTAGCACTTTAAAGACTAACTAGATGGTTTATTAGATGATGAGCTTTCGTGGGCCAGATCCACTTCCTCAGATCAAATAGTGGAAGAAAATAGTCACAACCATATATACCAAAGGATACAGTTAAAAAAAATGAACACATATGAAAAGGACAAATCACATTTCAGAACAGGAGGGGTATGCGGGGGGGGGGGGGGGAAGGAGGAAAGAAGGTAAGTGTCTGTGAATTGACGATATTAGAGGTGGGGAGAGTGGGATGTTTGTGAGTTAATGGTATTAGAGGTGATAATTGGGAAAGCTATCTTGATAATGTGTAAGATAGTTCAAGTGTTTGTTCAATCCTCTTTGGAGAGTGTCGAATTTTAACATGAATGACAGTTCAGAGGATTCCCTTTCAAGTGCAGATGTAAAAGGTCTTTGTAGCAGAATGCAGGTGGTTAAGTCATTGAGAGAGTGTCCTTTCTGGTTAAAATGGCAAGAAACTGTTTTTTCTTTGTGATCTTGTCTGATATCTGTTTTGTGGGCATTAATCCTTTGGCGAAGTGTCTGAGATGTTTGTCCAATGTACATAGCAGACGGACACTTTCGGCACATGATAGCATAGATTATATTTCTGGATGCGCAGGAATATGTGTTCTTGATCTTATAACTCACTTGGTTAGGTCCAAGAATGGTATCAGCAGAATGAATATGTGGACAAAGCTGGCAACGGGGTTTGTTGCAAGGGAAGGTACCAGGGTTGGTATTAGTGTGGTATGTCCTGTGGTGGTTGGTAAGAATCATCTTGAGGTTAGGTGGTTGTCTATAGGAGATTATGGGTCTGTCTCCCAGAGCCTCTTGGAGTATGGTATCCTGTTCCAGTATAGGCTGTAGTTTATTGATAATGTGTTGGACAGGTTTAAGTTGGGGGTGTAGGTGATGACAAGTGGTGTTCTATTGTTGGTTTTCTTGGGTCTGTCTTGAAGTAGATGGTTTCTAGGTATTCGTCTGGCTCTTTCAATTTGCTTTTTTATTTCTCTGGGTGGGTAGTTGAGGTTTATAAATGCTTGGTAGAGATCCTGAAGCTTCTGGTCTCTGTCAGTGGGATTAGAGCAGATGCGGTTGTATCGAAGGGCTTGGCTATAGACGATGGATCGTGTGGTGTGTTTTGGATGGGAGCTGGAAGCATGTAGGTAACTGTATGAGTCGGTGGGTTTTCTGTAGAGAGTGGTGTCTAATTTTCCATTGTTGATTTGTACTGTGGAGTCCAGGAAGTGGATTTCTCGTGTAGAATGGTCCAGGCTGAGGTTGATGGTGGGCTGTAGGTTGTTGAAATCTCTGTGGAATATCTCCAGTGTTTCTTGGCCATGCGTCCAGATCATAAAGATGTCATCGATGTACCATAGGTAGAGAAGGGGTGAAAGGGGACGGGAGTTGAGGAAATGTTGTTCTAGGTCAGCCATAAAGATGTTAGCATACTGTGGGGCCATGCGTGTACCCATGGCTGTGCCGCTGATCTGGAGGTATAAGTTGTTCTCAAACTGGAAATAAGTGTGGGTGAGAACAAAGTTACATAGGTCTGCTATCAGGTTGGCAGTAGTGTCCTCTGGGATAGTGTTTCTAATTGCTTGTAATCCGTCTTCATGTGGGATGTTGGTATATAGAGCTTCTACATCCATGGTGGCAAGGATGGTGTTATTGGGGAGGTTATCGATGTTTTGTAGTTTCCTTAGGAAGTCAGTAGTGTCTCGGAGATAGCTGGGGGTATTGGTTGCGAAGGGTTTGAGAAGAGAGTCTACATAGCTGGATAGACCAGTAGTGAGCGTGCCAATACCAGAGATGATGGGACGTCCAGGGTGCCCAGGTTTATGGATCTTGGGAAGTAGATAGAACAATCCTGGTCGGGGGTCAGAAGGTGTTTATGTGTGGATTTGTTCCCGAGCAGCTGTGGGGAGGCTTTTAAGGAGACAGTGTAGTTTCTTTTGGTATTCCAAGGTGGGATCAGAGGGGAGAGGTTTGTAAAATGTGGTATTCGAGAGTTGTCTGGTTGCCTCCTGGTTATAGTCGGCCTTATTCATAATGACCACAGCACCCCCTTTGTCAGCTGGTTTGATTATAATGTCCAGGTTGTTTTTGAGACTCTGGATGGCATGGTGTTCAGCGCGGCTAAGATTGAACAAACACTTGAACTATCTTACACATTATCAAGATAGCTTTCCCAATTATCACCTCTAATACCATTAACTCAAACATCCCACTCTCCCCACCTCTAATATCGTCAATTCACAGACACTTACCTTCCTTCCTCCCGCCCCCCCCCCGCATCTCCCTCCTGTTCTGAAATGTGATTTGTCCTTTTCATATGTGTTCATTTTTTTTAACTGTATCCTTTGGTATATATGGTTGTGACTATTTTCTTCCACTATTTGATCTGAGGAAGTGGGTCTGGCCCACGAAAGCTCATCATCTAATAAACCATCTAGTTAGTCTTTAAAGTGCTACATTGTCCTGCATTTTGCTTCAGCTACCCCAGACTAACACGGCTACATTTCTGTCATTTTGTAGGTATAGTTGTGATTATTTTCAATATGCACTATTTTGCATTTATCAGCATTGATCTTTGTCTGCCATTTTTTGTTGCCTAGTCACCCAGGTAATATAAGACCCCTTTGTAAAACTTCACAATTTGCTTTGGATTTAACTATCTTGAGTAATTTTGCAATGTCTGAACATTTTGCCCACGTCACTGTTTACCCTCTTCTCAAGGTCATTTATGACAATGTTGAACAGCACTGGTCCCCTACAGATCCCCAGAGGACACTGCTGTTTACTTCTTTCCATTCTGAAAACTAGCAATGTTTTCTATCCTTTAACCAGTTTTCTATCTTTTACCTCTCCTGTGTTAGAATTCTGTAGTTCCTCCACTCAGAAACCAGGGCCTGGGTTAGAGTATTCTGTGGCTTAACCATGTTTATCCAGCAGGACTGACTAGGTTTGGTTATCTGCAGTTATTCCTTTTGAGTAAGTCTACACTGCGTAACTATTTTGGGATACTTGAAGTATCCCAAAATAGCTACCTCTGCGTCTTAGTGCACCTGATATTTCGAAAAAAAAATCAAAATAATGGGTGTGCTATTTCAGCATCTCTGTAACCCTCATTTCATGAGGGTTAAGGGATGTCTCGAAATAGGGCATTACTTAAAATTTGGCACTGTGTAGACATGCCAAATTTCAAAATACGCTAATCTGAAATAGAATCAAAATAAGATACGCACTTTGTGTAGAGCAAATAGTGTATCTTATTTCGACTTTAGGGTGCTGTGTAGACGCACCCTTTGGGAACTTGTGACAGGTAGGGAATACAGTGACCAGACAGCCTTCTCAACCCAAATATTTTATAATTTCAATCACAAGAACATAGCAATAAGAGAAAAGCATTTTATAACAACAAAAGTTCTACATGCATATTTCTCTTACCTAGAGCCTTACCATTCTAGTGGGAACCTGGGTACATCTATCCTATCCCAGGCCTCCACATACATTATGCTCTGGGTTCACAGTCTCAAAAACATTCCCTTCTCTTGAGGAAGTGTTTGTCACCCTTAAACTTTCCCCAGAAGGGGACTGATTCATTTTTGGGGAAAACTGTCCTGCAAGTCCAGCAGATGGTTGCACCAGAGCATCAATGAAAAGGGCTTTTGCATTGTCTATCCAGTGTATGTCTGTCTTTGCCTCCCTCTTCTTGGGTTTATTTCCTAGCAATGTGCTACTGAATTAACTCAATGCACGCATACAACAAACACATGAATAACCAGGCCAGCACACATTATTCAGACATTAATAATGGCAGCTGATTTGTTTTTAGGTTTAGGTTGAATGAAGTCAATGGATAGGGCAAAATGGTGTACCCATGTTGGTCCCAGGATATGAGAAAGAAGGGTGGGTGAGCGAATACTTTTTACTGGACCAACTTCTGTTGGTAAGAGAGACACACTTTTAAACTCAGAACCAAGAACTGAGGAAAGGCTCTGTGGCGCTCGAAAAACTCTCATCAACAGAAATTGATTCAATAAAAAAATATTACCTCACCCACCTCATCAGCTCACTAAGTCTAGGACTATACTAGACCAGACAGATCAATTTAAGGTATGCCATCCAGCTACACAAAATGCATAACTGGATTTGGCTTACCTTAAGCTAAGCCGCTGCAGTGTCCACACTGCAGGAGGCACTGGCTTTCCTTACTCCTTGAAGAATGAAGAGTACTAGATGCTCGTTGGGGGCTGCCCACAGAATTCGATTTATGGGTCTACATTAGACCGGCTAAATGGAATGCTAGTAGATTGAGCTCCAATGGGTTGATATTTTCTGTAGTGTAGACATGCCCAAAGTGAGACATTGTACTACTTCTGCGCTCAGGGGTTCACACACAAGAAAAAATCAAAGAGAAAGGCATAGATAGAGTGTGTGTCTATTAATAGAGTGCTTAGTCTACACTGCTTTTCAAGGATGTGGTGAGATCTTTTCAAAAGTCACCTAGGTGACTCAGGAGCACAAGTTCCTTTGGGAGAAAAAATGGGATTCGTACTCATAGGTCACATTGGCGCTTTGGAAAATCTAACACTCTGTCATTATCTTAAACCCACAACACTACAATATTCAAGTGGGTTAGCCACTGTGCTAAACTTGTAGTTCTGTGGTGATTCTGCTGTTCTCAGAAAAGCGTGTCAGGCCACATGGACACGACCCAATGCATTTGAGTTCAGTGATCCTGACACTAGGATGTGCATTGATCCAAAGTGGGAGACATCCTGATTTGCCATCTGCAGAAGAGTTCCACAGTTTTGTGTCCATTACCCGTTGGTACCTTTCACAGGTAAAGGCCTAATCTACACTATAGACTTATAGCACTGGAATGGAATTTTGTAACTAATAAGTTAGTTGTAATAAATGTATGTTATAGCAAAAGGATTGGATTAAGCTTAAATACAAGATGTAGGCCTCACACAGGGCCACACAGCTTTAACCTAGCTCCAGCTCTGTTTGATGTTAGCAGGTTAAAGTGAAGGGATGAAATACTGTAATACATAGTGATGCTAGTGTTAGTAAGGCCTTGTAGTAAATAGAATGTAGTTTAATGTTAAAAGATTTTGTAACTTTGTTAAAGTGACTTAGAAGTACCCCTTTGTTCCATGCTGCAATTCTGTAAATGTATTGTTTTGTGAATGAGAGAGAGAATGTTTTAGGAGAGATAAGTGTGAAGGCCACTGCATGCCCAAATGGTCAGAGGAGGGGCTGAGGACTCAGAAGCACCAAATAATTATCGACTAAGTGAAAGAACTCAGAAGACTGAGACTACCCGGGCAGATTGAAGAACCTGAAGCTAGAGGCAAGCACCCCTTAATAGGGAACCAATCACAACTGTTGCCAGAAAGACAACACCCCCGTGGAGTCGTTGGCACACTGATACCAGATGACTGAGAGAACAACTTCTTCCCAATAAGCATATGTTGTAGGAAGATTGATTGTGATGCTGAATGACTAACTAAGGCCTGACGAGGCAAAATGCATAGACTTGCATGGAAGTCTATAAAGGATGGGGAGTCTTGTATGATTCTTCGGGTTCTGTCCTGCTAAGACCAAGAGGAGCATCAGTCCGGACTGACATCAACCCGGCTCCTACTTCGCACCTGACCTATTTGGCCAATAGGTTGGGCCGAGCAACAGACTGGTAACTATTCCGTCAGCAGGATGTGTTTGTGTGTGTATGTGTATGCAAATGCATATGCTACTTTGTTATATCATAGAATCATAGGACTGGAAGGGACCTCAAGAGGTCATCGAGTCCAGCCCCCCGCCCTCAAGGCAGGACCAAGCTCCGTCTACACCATCCCTGACAGATGTCTATCTAACCTGTTCTTAAATATCTCCAGAGAGGGAGATTCCACCACCTCCCTTGGCAATTTATTCCAATATTTGACCACCCTGACAGTTAGGAATTTTTTCCTAATGTCCAATCTAAACCTCCCCTCCTGCACTTTAAGCCCATTACTCCTTGTCCTGTCCTCAGAAACCAAGAGGAACAAATTTTCTCCTTCCTCCTTGTGACACCCTTTTAGATATTTGAAAACCGCTATCATGTCCCCCCTTAATCTTCTTTTTTCCAAACTAAACAAGCCCAGTTCATGAAGCCTGGCTTCATAGGTCATGTTCTCTAAACCTTTAATCATTCTTGTCACTCTTCTCTGTACCCTTTCCAATTTCTCCACATCTTTCTTGAAATGTGGCGCCCAGAACTGGACACAGTACTCCAGCTGAGGCCTAACTAGTGCAGAGTAGAGCGGCAGAATGACTTCACGAGTTTTGCTTACAACACACCTGTTGATGCAACCTAGAACCATATTTGCTTTTTTTGAAACAGCATCACACTGTTGACTCATATTCAACTTGTGGTCCACTATGACCCCCAGATCCCTTTCCGCCATGCTCCTTCCTAGACAGTCGCTTCCCATCTTGTATGTATGGAACTGATTGTTCCTTCCTAAGTGGAGCACTTTGCATTTCTCTTTATTAAACCTCATCCTGTTTATCTCTGACCATTTCTCTAACTTGCTAAGGTCATTTTGAATTATGTCCCTATCCTCCAAATATTGTCAATAAATGTGGCGTGTTGCCATATCCCCCTGAAAAAGATCCCGTGTGCTTCTTTTAAGCATAACAGACTTATAGAGGTATAACTATGTCACCAAAAATGACATGCCACAGAGCAACTGACTTATACCAACCTAGCCCCTGTGTACACAGAAGTACCTATGCCAGCGGCAGGAGCTCCCCTGTCAGCATAGGTAATGTCTTCACCTAATGAGCTGCAGTGGCACAGATGCACTGCTGCAGCTATTAGAGTGTACACTTGGACTCAGTACTTGGTGACATTTCTTAAAGGTCTGATTTTCCCCCCCTCGATATTTTTTTCCATATGCCCCATATTTTTCCTCACAAGTTCTATATAAACCACCCCTTCTGGTCAAAAAGCACTGGATATGGTCCCCATCAGGACTTTCCAACACTGCTGTTGAGTCAGGCAAAGGTGTCAGTACAGAGCGTGTTTGGCCTTTTCTCCCTCTTCTGGCCAATGCCTCCAATACTGTAACAAAAATGTCCATTTTACCGTATGTCAACCCTCTATGGTAGAAGAGGAGTAAAGGATCAGAAAACATAACTGGTTTTCCCATTAAAATCTCTAATGGGATTTTAGCCCCATTTGGTAAATAAGCATATGTATAATGCCAGTTTCCTGGACCTCGTTTGCTGGAGCTTTGTTCCTGACAAATATATTGATAGCATAGCTCAATGCACTCTTTGTATAATCTGAGCTGGAGAGTGAGAGGTGGGTATGTGTGTAAAGTACTGTAAATAACGTGAAAGAATGTTGGGGAGGGTATTTGAAAATACTGTTCCTGACCCTTGATTTAGTAGAACTGCTGCATTTAAAAAACAAAATATTTGCTCTTAAAATACCTTTGTGACTTTTTGAGCCCCCCTAAGGATGAATTGTCTCTGGCCGAGGAGGTTTAACAGTTTCCAAAGAGAAAGTGAAATTCATCAGAGTCCATTCATCAGCTTTTCCCTCAGCTTGGTGGCAGAATTTTGAGGCGGGGATCCTAGGAGGCCACAGAACTGCCATCTTTTGGGAACAGCTTTAAAATTTGTTAGCCTTTGACTGAGTTCAAAACTAAACCTGTATGGTTGCTTATTGTATTACTATATGGCCAACAGTCACTACCTGACCCTAAGTAGCTGCCAGGAAAGAGGTAGGGAGTAAGGGGAGCAAAGCTGGAGCTGTTGAAAAGAAATTCAGGGAGAGAAAGGGCTGAGGGATGAAGTGAAGGAGAGGCTGGACCGTAATGGGAAAAGAACCAGGGACAAGGATGAGGAGGAAAGGTCAGGGTGTAGGAAAGAAATATAATGATGAAGAAAAAAATGATGAGAGACATGGCTGAGGGAGAGAATAGGTGGAAGGGAAATTCTGCAGGGACCAAGAGAGTAATGAGGGCCTTGTGACTAATGCACAGAGCTGGAACTCTGAATCTCTGGCCTCTCTCACTGACTGAATGTGTAACCTTGGGAGAATCAGGTCTTCTTCTTGTACCTCAGTTACCCATCTATAAAATGGAGAGAATAATAGAGTCAAATCTCACAAGGAGGTGAAAGCACCATAAGATCATTCTATGGAAGTATCAGCAGTAACGCGGCATTTATTAGGCAGCTGTGAATCAGAAAAAATGTTGCTCACTTCACTCACATCTACAACAATGTCACTCAAAGAACTACTTAGGATTCGATAGCTATGCTCACAGATCCATGAACATTATATTAAGTGTCATTTACAATATAGTCCCTAATGCAAAAGCAACTCTTTGTATTTACTCCTTATAATAATCCTTTCTTCTTGTGCTTTCGGTAAATACTTTAAAGGTACATGCTTGGAATGTCCAAATCATTTGAATCTCTATTAAATCACTTTTGAACTTATTCGTTTTATTTAGGATTTGGGTTTTTTTTTTGTTCTTGTTTTAAGCTCACATAGGTACAAGGAAAATCCTTAATATTTTCCGTTGTGTCAGGCGGTGCAAATGCCATTAGAAATTATAGGAATAGTTCATCCAAGAATTTCCCATGCTATTCCTACTGCCAACATCCCCGAATGCTGATTGAGCTAAATTTCTTACTTAAGAGCCAAAGTAAATATTTCTACCATTAACAACTAAGGGTTAGTCTGCTTCCAGTCTTAGCTACACTAATGATGCACCTTCATCATCCAGAATATATTAAGGAACTGGACACATGTTGGTAATCAAGAATACATGCTCTAAATATGCATAGAAAAAAGCTTGTGTTTAACAACTAAATTATTTTGATTTGATCATTATACATAAAGCAATGAAAGCCTGTTAAGGCTTCAGCATGATTGGGTCTGTTGAACCTTCTGTATCCAGAACTCCAACTTCCATTGGTCTCTGCAGCCACACACCACATCCTTACACAATGACAACAGCTGCTTCAGACATAGTGTGGTATACAAATTCTATCAGTATGTGTTTGGACATTACAGGTCATCCCAAACTCATGCCAATAAACCTTTTGTACCTCACCATCATGAGCTTTCCATATGCCACATATGCTTTAGAAAATCCATTTTAGGAATATTTTGAGCATTTTATTGGAATTATTTCCAGTAACCCACCACATATAATATCAGGTGCTCTAGCTGCCATGAGTCTAACTGTTCAGGGATCAGAGAAAGAGAAAAAACTAAAGTAAAACACCTTCAAAAATTACCTAAAATAGTCTTTCTGTGTGTAAAAATGTCTCAGGCATTTTTTAAAAAGAACAAGAAGTGTTGGATCCCATTGGATGCACTGTGCCTTTGAGAGATCTGATAGCAACACATGCTAGGAAAAGACTGGCTGTGTCTGGCAGGCAGAATGATCTCTAACCAAGAAGGTCTATTAGTTGGAACCTCCTGTATTTTACCATTGCATTGATTATCTCCATGCCCAAGCAGTGATGTTACTTGGTGTTAGATAAGTGAGCCTGTGCCTCCAATAGTCATAGAAAAGAAAAAAAAAGAATGTGGCAGCAACAGGGAAAAAATTGATTCTTTCAGACCACCAGTACTCTCTTGCCTTACATGAAAATATTGATGAAAACCAGAGATGGTGGGAGCTGTTTCATACATGACGTGGGGGTAACATATGAAAAGATTCCATGTTTGTAAACCTAACTGGCTCTTTATTAAGAGATCTACAGATGTGCTGCAACAACAGTTAGCATGCCAGCCATGTGCACAGAGAGGGTATGTCTAGACTACATCCCTCTGTCGCCAAAGGGATGTAAATTAGACATACCGAAATTGCTAATGAAGCGGGGATTTAAATATCCCGCGCTTCATTAAAATAAAAATAGCCACAGCTTTTTGCCGATGCGACAATTTGCCGACAAAGAGCATCAGTCTAGACCAGGATCGGTCGGCAAGGCGAGCCTTTTCTGACCGATCCTGTAAATCTCATTGTATGAGGCATAAGGGACCGGTCAGAAAAGGCTTTCCTTGCTGACCGATCCCTGTCTAGACTGATGCTTTTTGCCGGCAAATTGCTGCATCAGCAAAAAGCGGTGGCCATTTTTATTCTAATGAAGCGCGCGATATTTAAATCCCACTTCATTAGCAATTTCGGTATGTCTAATTTACATCCCTCTGGCGACAGAGGGATGTAGTCTAGACTTACCCAGACTGATTTCCTACTGCCTCCTCCAAACTCCAAAGCTAATGCAGTTTGCACCTCTCCAAATCTAATGCAGATTGGTTCTGACATTTTTCTTAGGGTCCCAGTTGGGATTTCATCAAGCAATTAAGTCACTTTCTCTTTCCATCACTATATTCTTCATACACCTTGTACTCTTCCATTTATTTTCTCACGTGGACATTCATGTCTGACTTGTAGTTATCTCTCTGGCTCATGTCTGACCTGATAAACTTGTATCCATCCTCTGATGTCAGCTCTTAAATCTGCTGGCATTACTGCTCAGTCTCTTCAAATAACATCTGAGTTTAGAGTCAGACTTTAATAAGGCCATTAGGGAAGGCCCAATCATATAGTCTGACCTGCTGTGTATCAAAGGCCACCAACAACACCCACCTTCCTCACACTGAACTCACCAACCAGAATTAGACCCCAAGGTTTGACAGCTCTCAGGAGACTAAACTATTGTGAACCACAGGCTGAGAACAGCAGTGCCTATGTGCATTGGTGCCTGAATGCCCTACAATAACAGGGAATTGATTGAGCATGATAAATATAGCCCTGCAAATCTGTGGATATCTGCTTTATATCCACAGGTACACACATCTGGAGATGTCAATGTGGATAACCATGGCTCATTTTTGTGGCTACAGGTGTGGATACAAATTTTCCTCAGGGCTCTAGTGATATACCTGTCATACTTCGGTATTCTGTACCTCGGTACCTTTAGTGGTCTGAACTGTCAGTGTCAGCGTTGTCGGGTCAGGGTCGTCCTGGTGCGCTCCTGACAGGAGTTCTACACCATCGGTGATAATAAACTTTCGGCTGCATGTGTAACAATCGGTGCTCCCTTTATCTAGAGTGTTAGACCCCGTGCACTTGGGTCAACACAGGAGATTTCTGAGAGGACCTGGAAACAACAGATGCAGGCAAGGTTTGAAATCAATCGAGCAGGTTTATTGTCAAATGCAAAGCTCTAACAGTTGGTAACAGAGATCTGCACAATGTTACACCACTGTGCATTGTGGTGTTGACAAGGTACCAACATCGGGTAGGCCTATTGCGATATAACAGATATTAACAGCAGTCAGTCAGAGTTAAGCTACTGTGCATTCTGTAAGTTTAGGCAATGACACCTGCCGTTCAGGCGCCTAGTGCGCCCCACCCCCCCCAAGGTCAGCCGGAGAGCACCCTTTGCGATGTCTTTTTATAGACAGGTACAAACAACTTACATCACTTCTTTACATACCAAGTTGCCACCCTCTGTTGCCTAGTTACCGCCCCTTACCTTGTGCAAGGGGGGCTTACCTTCTGTTTGTCATCCTGTCAGTTCCGACCTGGTCCTGAACCTGGTTGGTATGTGCATAACTCCTAGGGAGTCCTTGTATCAGGACATTCCTTAAGATGTTCTGTTACTCCCTTTTGGCTTACAGTCTGTACTAGGTGCTTCCCTGTGTCTTTCCATGCTTCACCAAACTCACACAATTTGGGTATGTCTACATTAGCTCGTTAATTGGAGCTAGGTAGGCAAATGAGGCGACCGGAGTTGCAAATGAAGCCCGGGATTTAAATATCCCGGGCTTTATTTGCATGTTCCTGTCCAGTCGTCATTTTGAAATTTTACTAGCCCGAACTCACTGCCGTGCGGCTACACACAGCAGTGAAACATTAATTCAAACTAAGTCCTTAGTTCAAATGAACCATTACTTCTCATTCACTGTGGCCGCGCAGCAGTGAGTTCGGGCTAGTGAAATTTAAAAATGGCGACCGGATGGGAACATGCAAATAAAGCCCGGGATATTTAAATCCCAGGCTTCATTTGCAACTCCAGTCGCCTCATTTGCCTACCTAGCTCGAATTAATGAGCTAGTGTAGACATACCCTTACAGAGTTATCAGTAGGGCCTCTTTCTTGGCTCCTGTGTTCCTGAACCAAAGTCTTGATCACTAGATTTCAGGCCTGTTGCTGTCTTCATGTGACAGGCCTCTATTCAGGCCTGCTGACTCCATGTTACTGACCCTCAACTTACTACATATGTTGGTGGCCAGTGACCATCACTGTTATGCTGGAAGATGAAAATCCTCAGGGTCACTGCCAATCTGATCTTTGGGGAAAATTCTTTCCTTACCCTACATGGTGATCAGTTTGAACCCGAACAGATCAGCAAGAATTGGCTAGGCAAGCACTTAAGAAATGGAATGTTGTGTTCCAAGTCAGAACACCAGTTCACCCCATCCCTGTACCATCTCCAGCCCTGACTCTTTCAGATGCTTCAGAGAAAGGAGGCCAAAAAAGCTCCAGCATACTCTGGGGAGAGGGAAATTCTCCTGCTGATCCCTATCAGCCCACATCCTGAATCTTGTGGTTTTTGGAACATAAGACATGAACCGAAAGGACTCCCAGAGCTGCTGAGCACAGCTCCCCAATGCCTCAAGGAAGCCCCTCAGACAATCTCATTCATAAATTTGTCAAGCTCCAAATGACTGCTAATAGAGGGATTTGATCAAGGACCATCCTGAGATTATTTTAGTTCAATGGAAAGGCCAAAAAAGCAAGACACCGTAAGAAGTTAGGGCTCCGAAACAAAGAGGAGTCAGGGGCAGGCCCACATCTGGTACTGAGGGAATGTACCAGTGACAAACGTGCACAAATATGGTTGAGAAGGACAACACTGGAACCACATTAAGCTGGAATATGTCCCCACAACTCCTACTGGGAGTCTGTTCCAGAACCTCCCTCCTTCTGACCTAATTTTTTCATGACCAGTTTATACTGACTTGTTTTGTCAAAACACTGTCCTTTCACTTAAATAATTCCTCACCATCTCTAACATTAACCTCCCCCCGACACACAATGTATTTATATAGAGAATCATGTGACCTTTCTGCCTTCTCCCCCCCACCCCAAACCAAGGAGTCCAAGCTCTTTTCATCTCCTCTCATAAGATAGGGCTCCTGCTCTTTTGATCATCCTAGTAGCTCTTATCCTGCAATTTTAATTCATCTTTCTTGAATGCACAGCTCAGCTCTCACCTGGTAGTAGAGGATGACCTCCAGTGGCACTTGCTCCTTGTCATCTGGCCAGCCCTGGACTATAAATTGTTCTTCTACATGTAATGCCCCAACCTGTTCAGTGTTTTCTTAGGTTGTTTTGGTGTCCCCATCAGAAGTATGATGGAATTGCAGCACCTTGATAAATGATATCTCCTGTTTCACAAAGTCATTTGTGTTGTACTCTGGAAGATTTGCCCTGCTCAGTATATCTGCTACCAATAACGGCTATCTTGGGCAGTAGCTTAGCCTCACCTTTTAGGATGGAGTCTCAATACTGCATGTGGTAGTCACTTGGATGCACTCAGTAGCAGGGGTGAAAGTAATTTAAATTTCTTGCAAGTACTGTTGTATCACAACTCCTCCTCCTCTCTTCCCTCCCGGGGGCAGGGGAGCTCAAGGCAAAGGAGTTGTGGGAATGGCACTAGGACAGTATCTGTAAGAAATTTAAGCATGGGGTAAAATGCTGGCGTTCAGGTCAGTGTGTGGGTATGACTGAGTATGGGGGAGCTCAGGGCAAGGGATGGATATGTGGGGGAGTGCAGGTATAAGGCAGGTGGTTCAGAGGTGTGGGGGGCTCAGGGCAGAGGCGTGGGAGTGCAGGAGTCAGGACACAAGGTGGGGGGGGACCCAGGGCACGGGGTGCGGAGAGCTCCAGGCTGGGAGCGAGGCCACTGCGCTGCCTGGCTACCCAATGCCTGGGGATGGCCGGGACCATGTTGCATGGCCACTAGAACACCCGCTCTGGGGCAGAGGGGACTGTGCTGAAGTTGGAGTCTAGGGGCAGTGTGGCTGTGCCACCCAGAGGCCGTGGTGCTGGCAGAAACTGGGCTAGAACCCAAGTCTCCAGACTCTTAAACCTGCATTCAAGCCACACTACTTAGAATAAATGAACTGAAGCAAAGGGTGATATTGCAAAGTCCTGATTGAACTCAGATACCAACAGATGACAGGCAAGCAAAAATATATTGCCAACTCTACAAATTACTTTCCAAAAATATATCAGAGAAAAACAAATCAGGGAAATTCATTGGATATTGCATTACAGGCGCTGCAACATCTGTTTATTTTCAGTGTGCAAAAACTGAGTAGTTCTATCACCATAAAAACTCCAGAGGCAATACTTATGAGATGTTCAGAAGCAGAAATCCTTCCAGGATTCCTTGGGTTATAAATCCTTCCATTTTGCAACAAAAGCTTTTATTATTATTATTACAATTTATACAAAAGCTTTATAACAAAAGTAACATATGATCCTGTCATGAATAGAAGCTGCAAAGGAGAGTCTGGCTTATCTGGAGAGCGAGGAAAAGGTTAAGCTAATTTGGAGATGCACCTGAGGGAGGGAGCTTTGGGCATTCAGCCAATGAAATGCAGATAAGGAATTTCAAATGAGAAAGGGATTTTTCCCCTTTTGTTTGGAGCAAGCAGCAGTTTTTTCCCAGGTAACAGGAGAGACGGACTCTCCTAGCAACAGACTCCTTGACATGTGTAAGTAGAGAAAAGTTTAGATAGTCCGTCAGGTTTTTTTTGTTTTTCTTGTTTGGGGATTTGGAAATCATGTCTGAGCTGCTTAATTGTTTTTCCCTATTCTTTTGTAACTAAGGATTACAGCCCAGAGATTTTCCCTCAGTCTATTTCAATCCGTGGCTTTTAGCACTCCGTCATTTACTATGCTTGCAACAGTAGTCTTGTTTTAATAATAAAAGTGTTTTCTTTTTGTTTTGGTTAACTGGTATTAGTTGATTTTGGTGTCCTTAAACCTCTATACCTAAGTCAGCCATGGCCAACCTGTGGCTCGCGAGCTGCATATGGCTCTTGCCCCCCAAAAGTGTGGTTTGCAAATTCACTCCTGCGCGCCCCCCCCCAAAAAACGGCCCTCGCCCCCCGCCAACTCCCCTCCAGACCCCGGCTTCCCTGTGCTCACAGGGTAGGAGCTGTGGGGTTTTGAAAATGGCATCCAAAATGGCAGCCATCTTAAAGGGGCAGCCTCCTTTTAAAAAAAAATAATTTTTTTGGTTTTTCTGTTCTGAGGAGCTTATTTATTTATTTATTTATTTTTGCTTGACAATTCTGGTGCGGCTCTTCACATTTTTTCCACCATTGTTTTGGCTCTGTTTGTTAAATGTTTGGCCACCCCTGACCTAAGTGAAACCAAGTTACCCAAGAGAATCAGAGCCCCATTGTTCTCTGAAGATTATCATTGTCTGTTTTCCCAACTCCAAACAAAATGGAAGTTGGGGGTAGGAGGAGAACTTTGCCTCAGGAAAGGAATTCCAAGTGGTCTCTTCCCTGTAAGAAGGGTTATTTTTTGTATTTCTTTTTTCAATTCGAATAGACAGTTGGTGGTGGCAGCAATTTTTTTCTTGGATCTCAGGAAAACTGAGACTGGACAAGTTTGTCCCTGGGAGTTACAGAGACAGGTTCTTACAGAATTTATTTATGGGCCCCATATCTACACTTGAAGTGCCAGGTTGGGGAATTGAGCGTGACAGAGATAGGAGATAGGAGTCAGAATCTTGAGATAAAATAATACTATGTCTCAGAGCCCTAGATTTAATCAGGAAAGTGAAACCCAATATTTTCCTTCAGCATTTAATGAATGCAGCATATATAGATCAACATTATGGGTATGTCTAGACTGCATCCATCTGTTGGCAGAGGGATGCAGATTAGGCAGGTCAACATTGCAAATGAGGCAGGGATTTAAATATCCTGCGCCTAATTTGCATAAAATGGCTGCTGCGTTTTGATGACTCAGCACTTTGTCAGCAAAAAGCAGCAGTCTAGAGGGGAATCTGTCGAGAAGAAAGCCTTTTTCAATAGATCCTGTAAACAAACCTTAAAGGAGACATAAGGGATCTGTTGAAAAAGGCTTTCTTCTCAATAGATCCCCCTTTAGACTGCTGCTTTTTGCCGACATTTTTATGTAAATTGTCCATTTACATAAAATGGACCTTTTTATGTAAATTAGGCACGGGATATTTAAATCCCTGACTCATTTGCAATCTCGACCTGCCTAATCTGCAACCTTCTGCTGACAGAGGGATGCAATCTAGACATACCCTATAAAGCAAAAATCACACCTACAGATGATGGACAGTCTATTATTTATTGCTTCAACTTTTACTGTAGCAGGCAGAAATACACACCATTTTGCTAAGATACCTAGTAGATCAGAACTACCCTTTCAAAAAGTTGTTATTGGTTCTTTAATGGTCACCAGTAGAGCTGGCTGAAGGATAATTCCATTCTGAGGCAACTTCAAGATTTCAGAATTTGTTTTCAATCTGAACTGAACTGAACACATATCAAAACCTGAACATGTGTGTGACCTTATCAGGTAGGTCAGAGGCCTGGGATGAGGGGATCTGCCTCATTCAGGATATATCTGACTGCACTGTTAAATTTACTTTTGAAAGAGGCTCTTTCAAAATTTGGAATGTCTACACAGCACCAAATTTCGGAAAAAAGCGCTCTTTTGAGCCATCTCTTATGCCTCATAGAATGAGATTTACAGGGATGGCAAAAGAATGCGTGCATTCTTTCAAAAAAAATTCGAAAAAGTGGACGCGTTCTTTGGACGTGGCATTGCTTTTTCGGGATACCTCCAGTATCCAAAAAAGCAATGCAGTGTAGATGTAGCCTCAGAGTAGAGGTTTTCAGTGCACAGTACTAAAAATAAGATAGAGGAGAGACTTGGAGTAGGATCTTCCAAGCCAGGCCATAACCACCAGTCTATAGGATGACAGCTCTCTCGACCTCTCACTCTACAAACCTTCACTGAAACAGTTACGCCTTCATGAAACCGTTCAACACAGATTCCATTTTGTTTCGGCAAAACTGTTCCAACCAGCTCTAATCATCAACTATTCCTTTGATTTCACAGCGCATCTGAGCGAAAGGTGCCTCAGAGATGGTCCTTGCCTAGATCACCATGTGGTCTAGACCCATCCCTGTCAGAGGGCACACTGCCCCCCAATGTCATTCTAGAGAGCTGCCAGCCAGCAAGCCAGCATGAGAGCTTGTATATTAGACAAAGATTTTTCATTACAATTTAAATAATTCTCCCCACACACAGATTTTTTGACCAGCCCCTATTCAGCACTAAGTAAGGGAGGAGCACCGCCACCTACTGTAATAAATCAGCAGCACCACTTCCCGCTGGGTATTAGGATGTCCACAGGCTGGGGTTTCCCAGTCAGACACTGACCAGGCCCCACACTGCTTACTGCATCAGACACCACACATTCGCAGATCACAGTAGTGCAGGGTGCCAAGGTACAGGCAGTCCCCGAGTTACGCTGATCCAACTTATGTCGGATCCGCAGTTACGAACGGGGTTTGCTGCCCGTCTCCCTGGTCTGCAGGAGACCAGCAGACCAGGGAGACGGGAAGCAAAGCCTCTGAGGACGCCGGCAGCAGGACAGCCGCGGCGCGTCTGGGCTGTCCGCTGCCCGCGTGCTCCGCAGCTTTGCTCCACGTCTCCCCAGACCAGGGAGACGGGGAGCAAAGCCGCGGAGCACGCGGGCAGCGGACAGCCCAGACGCGCCACGGCTGTCCCGCTGCCGGCGTCCTCACAGGCTTTGCTCCCCGTCTCCCTGGTCTGCTGGTCTCCAGCAGACCAGCAGACCAGGGAGACGCGGAGCAAAGCCGCGGAGGACCCGGGCGGCGGGACCGTGGTGCGTCTAGGTCCCCCGCCCACGTCTCCCTGGTCTGCTGGGGGGAGAGGGCCCAGCTAGTACGCCCCCCCCCCCAGCAGTCCAGGCTTTTCTCCGGATGCCTGTGGTAGAGCAGCTGGGGTGCTGCCGGTTGGTCCCGCAGCGCCGCTCTGTGCGCTACTGGACCAACCCGGCAGCACCCCAGCTGCTCTGCCCCAGGCGTCCTGATTCAGCCGCTGCTGGTCAGTTTCAGCAGCAGCTGAATCAGGACGCCTGGGGCAGAGCAGCTGGGGTGCTGGTGGATTGGTCCAGTAGCGCCGAGGAGCGGCGCTACTGGAGCAACCCAGCAGCACCCCAGCTGCTCTGCCCCAGGCGTCCCCAAGTCAGCCACTGCTGAAACTGACCAGCGCTGACTTCAGGAAGCACGAGGCAGAGTTGCTCTGCCCCGGGCTTCCTGGAATCAGCCGCTGATCAGTTTCAGCAGCAGCTGACTTAAGAACCCCAGGCGTCCCCAAGTTGAATCTGTATGTAAGTCGGAACTGGCGTCCAGATTCAGCCTGTTGAAACTCTGCCTCGGGCTTCCTGTAGTCAGCCGCTGGTCAGTTTCAGCAGTGGCTGAATCTGGACGCCAGTTCCGACTTACATACAGATTCAACTTAAGAACAAACTTACAGTCCCTATCTTGTACGTAACCTGGGGACTGCCTGTATTTGCAACCAATAGTTATCGATAATGCTATTAACATCAGAACATAAAGAAATTAAATTATTTGCTGAGTATCACAGTTAAGGACAACCAAATCTGTATTTTGCTCTCATAGTCTAACAAGGGCACCCATTCTAGGTTCCTGGTTCCTCAGCTGTAACTTCGATCCATGTCTCTCTCCTTCCTGGCCAATTTTTTTCCAGGCTACACAGTCTCCTGCCTAAAACTATGTTATTCCCAGCAAGCCAGATGGCCTAAGCACCTAGGATTTTTGAACTGCCTTCTCTTTGAAGGCTTATGAACAGCGTAAACGGCAGACAAACAATCCTTCAACTCCCACCAAGGGGTTTCAGTGATTACAAGTTTACAACAACTTTTTCTCTGAACAAGGACACAACCTGTCTTTTCTTTTTTTCAGTCTGCACTTTCGATCTTCATATTCTTGGATTAGGTAATCATCAGACAATAGTTCTATCCTCAAGATGCAGCTTCAAAAAGTCAGATCAGGAAGTGGGAATTTGCATTCACCATCCTCCAGTTGTTGCCTAGGAAGCCCAGTGAAATTTACTTGTCCCAAAAGTTCCGTCTTCTCTGGCACATTGTTTAAAATACTCCTTTGAGATTCATAACACTTCCCAAGGTTTACCTTGGCCATATCCCTCCATTAGAGAAGTTGCATACAATTCCACAAGAATACCTATTTGCATTTAATATAATAGACTCCAAAGATACTTAAGCCTAATTCAAAACAGATTTTCAAGGAAACTGCCCTGTCACACTGAGACCAATTAGAGGCATTTAGAAAAGGAGAACAAAGTTCTGTTCCATTATATGTTCATTTTCTCAGGCTTATAAATCAAACACATGTTATCCAACTAAAACATGGCTAATTTGGGAGTGCTCTTTCCAGTTGCAATTGTAGCTCTTATTAGTAAGATTGTTTGTGACAGATTGTACAATGGAAGCTGTTAAGTGAGTGAGTTTGGAATCCCTAAAGTCAGAATCAATGTAGGACTGAGAGCTAATGGTTTCTGAAATGAAGTCCAGGATCAGAGTATATGGGTCCATTAAAAATGACATGAGAAATAAAGGAGACGAATGTACAGATCAATCTATATATACCTGAAAGAGTCAACAATTAACTGCCACAGAGAGGCCAAAGCAAATAATTTTAGCTAGGTACAAATTAGACAATGTGAGATAGAATATAACATGAGTGTAATAGCACAAAAGCTGGTAGCAGTTCTGAAATGTTGACTACTGCACACCTTTAGGCTATGTCTACACTACCAGGTTATTTTGCAATAAGTTATTTCAAAATAACAACTTGTGAAATAACTAACTTTTTTGAAATAAGCGCATTCCTCTTCACAAGCAGGTTCTATTATTTCGAAATAACAAGCCCCTTATTTTGAATAACAGATTTGGTAGTGCGGATGTTCGCCTTGTTTTGAAATAAGGGGAGTTATTTTGAAATAACTCCCTAGTGTAGACATGCCCTTAGTGTGTCCTGTACAGTCCAGTTATGCGAACTGGCATTTTCATATGTAAAAATATTTGTCATGACATGGGAAGGCACTGATCATAACTGTGGTTTTATGTAATCCTTGGACAATCCCTAGCCTCTGTTTCTCTGGAGATGGGTGACAGAGGAGGGATCATATGAGGATTACCTGTTGTGATCCTTCCCTCTGGGGCATCTGGTATTAGCCACTGTCAGCAGACAGGATACTGAGTTAGGCTGACCTTTGGTCTGACCTAGTATGACCGTTCTTATGTTCTTATTCTTATTTTTGAGCAGGGTTTCTGGAAAAAGAAAAATCTCCACTGATGGTACTTATAGATTTATCAGTCTATCCTTTGGACTGCCCACTCTGTTGATAACATTTGTATTTGGAGATGGGTGAACAATTCACCACAATTTGACAAATTTTGCTTTTTTCCTGTTTGTGACTCATCTACCGCATTGTATTACACTATAATATCGCAGAAATATTCTGTTGCTGCTCCTACATGAATGAAGATTCTGACTGATTTGTACACAAATGGAATAATTAAATCACATTATGTCTTGTTACTCCACAGACCCCCAAATTAATGTCCTTTATTACTTTGACTTTGGTGTGTAGTAATCTTAAAAAGTGTGTACTTTTGCTTTTGGTTAATGCCTAGCGGAAACTGTGGCAAACATGATTTTGTCAGAAAAGCAGCTGAAAATTTTTTTAGGGTCACCCATGCAATGAAAGTCCAAAACACTAAAACAGTGAAACAAAGAAAGATTATAGCCTAGTGGTATTTTTTTAAAGTTAGACAAAGTATGTATTTGGATTAAAAACAAGACCATTCTCTTGCTATTTGATACAGTTGCTAGCACTTTTCAACATACCCACCTTAGCTCTCCCATATGTACATAACACATCTGACTTCCCTCTTGTTTACTTTCTCAGGATTTGTTCAGTGACAAGAGGAGCAGATCCCCAAAATCTGACCTCAGGAATCCACACATTTGCTAACTAGGGATGTAAAAGTGTAGTCGAGTCGTCTACTTGCATTTCCCCACTCCCTTGCTGCCTCTATTCCCCTCCCTGCCTAGATCAGAGGCAGCAAGGGGGGAGCAAGAGCCGTTGCTGGGGGGAACCAGCTTAAAAGTGGGGGGAGGAAGGGGCACCAGGGGAGGCAAAGGCGCAGTGGTGCTGTGGCTCTGCCTTTTAAATGTAGTAAGAACTGCTCAGCTCTTACTACATTTAAAAGGGAGAGGTGCAGGATGGGATTCAGCACAAGCCAGAACTGAAGCAGTCCCGGCTCATGCCGGGTCTGGACCACTATGGCTCTGCCTTTTAAATGTACTAAGAGCCAGCAGCTCTTGTATTGAGTGAACAATTAGTCATTTACTCAACTACTTAACATCTTTATTGCTAACATGGCTTCTTGTGCAGCTTAAGTCCTTTCACCTCCTCCAAGGCCCCCAAATTCCACTTGGTCTAGACCTAGTAACATTCTAACCTTTTCAAAATGAATTTAAGCCTCTTTAAAAAGAAATTATTCTGAAAATGTACCAACCAGCCACATAAATGTCCACTATGGCTAAAGCCTCATCAGTGAGCTTTGAATCCAGTCCAGTGAATGAGGGTCTTGTCTCTGACTTCTGTGTGTTTGGATCTGTTTTGTTTCCTAACAGGAGATGAAAACAACATTTTGGGGCTGAATTCTGCTCTGTCCAGTGGCTTGAGGAGGAGGGTGGAAATGATAGATACAAATTAGGAGTTTGATTTTTAGCTTTTGGGAAGCTCTCAGATGGGCACAGTTATACACATGTAAATGGGGTGAGGGAAGGGGAGAGAGAGAGAGAGAGAATGAATTCTTGTATACTGAATCGTGATGCCAAAGGCATAAATTCTTGAATGGCAGCAGGGGGGCAGGAGGGGATGGTGTGTGTGTGTGTGTGTGTGTGTGTGTGTGTGTGTGTGTGTGTGTGTGTGTGTGTGTGTGTGTGTGTGTGTGTGTGTGTGTGTGTGTGTGTGTGTGTGTGTGTGTGTGTGTGTGTGTGTGTGTGTGTGTGTGTGTGTGTGTAGAGATGGATGCATTCAAATGCTCCTTTTAAAGAGCATGCATCCCTGGCTTCATACCACAGCATGTGCAGTTGCTGGCTGAGAAAGGTTGCCATACCTCTAGGCAGCAGACAGCATGCCTTCGTGGGGGGGACATGGTGCACAGGGCAGCATGGGAACCAGACTTTGCTCCTAGTACTCTCCTGCTGGATAGAAAGAGATTCTGCTCTGCCACTCATGCAGAGTGGAACTGGCTCCGCTCCTCGAGAGAATGAGTTATGTCTACACAACCGGGCTTTATCGGAAAAAGGTACGCAGATTGCGCTCCACAATTTGCATACCTTTTTTCGATAGTTTTTTTGGAAGAAGCTTCCTGTCTAAGCTGGACCAACCCCTCCTCCCCCTTTGGAAGAGCCCTTCTTCCTCCTGGGAGGAGGAAGACAGGGCTTCTGAAAGAGCATGTCTGCTCTTCCGCTTTTTTTTTGCGGAAGAGCAGACGCATTCCCTGGACATGGTGGAGTTTTTCCGTGATGCCTCCAGTATCCCAGAAAAAAAACCCATTGTCTAGACATAGCCTCTGACTGTAATTAGACAATCTACCTCTTTAAAAAAAGAAATGGGACCGTCAGATTAAAATAAAATAGTTTAAAACCATTAACACATACACAACACTCGTCAGTTCTGAAGAATAGATTCCTACCTTCCCTGCAAAGGTTAGAAGTGAATTATTTCACTAGAGTATATTTTACAAAATGAATTAGAAAATATAGGGCATGACAATGAATGAGAGAGAAAAATTTAAGGAGCAGAACAGGAATTTCAAACACGTGTTTACACTTGTGTATTTACTTCAAAGTGATGGCCCCTGTGAACTCACCACCTTATGAAGTATCAAATGAACCTAAGTTCTCTCACTGGAGTGTCAGCTTTGGACAGGGCAGCTTTCTGTCCACCTGCCCTCCTTTTCTCAATGACACAGCAACATGCAACATTCCAGTGACTTCTCCTTTGGGGGCTGCCCACACTGAACGTGCTCACCAGATGTGTTCGTTGGTAATAAGAAAACTTGAAGAAAGTTCTAACTAGAAACACACCAAGTGCCAGCAGCAAGCTTTCTCGTGTGTTGTGCCTGTTGAAATGAGTATCTGACAAACAATGCTAAACAGCAATTTTCCAAAGAGGCATCTGTGGCATTGAGATTCAGTTCTGTGCGTTTTTGCACAAATGCCATGCAAAAGTCTTTGTGAGCACTTATTTTGAATAAACTATTAATTTGCATAGGCGGCCTTTTTGTCGCATTATATTCATTATCCAATGACATTCGTATCAGTGGGTTTTTGTTCTTGAGGATGTTTCATGCAAACAGGATGGTTTCATGCAAAACTGTGAATTTGCTCTAGAAGTGTTCACATGGGCCATCCTGAAAACTTTTTGTAGATTTGGGAGTCATTTGCCATGTGACTAGGTGACTAATATTACAGCACCAAACATTCAAAGCCGTCATAGTAAACAGCTGACAAATGATCTAGAGGGTGGGATTCATTCACTTGGGATAACTTTGAATAACCAAATTCATAAAAATCGACATCTCTTCATGGCTCAGCTTGAAAAACACAGGGTCTGAACTCTGAAGCTCACCTACTGGCATACGTTAGTCTGTGTCAGGGACGTTGCAGTTCCCCTCTGATGGGAGGTCTGTACAGTGTCATTGATGCTGGCTATACAAGGGGCATGGCCAGGCCAGCCACAGGATATGCTGATTAAGCACATCTGCTCTGGAGCTTCTGCAGTTAGGACTTCACGGCAGAAACCGACGCTGAGCTCCACAAGTGTGACATACAGGAACTGTAACCCAACCGGGCCTGACTATGAGGTCTGCCACTCCTCTGAGACCCAAATTTACCTTGGTCACACTCACGTGTGATATATTTAGCAGTAGCTCATTTCCATCCAACCTGCTGAGTCATGAGCGGAGGTTATCGGAATAAGAGTACAAGAAAATAAATCTCATATTACTTCAAGCTCCTTTTCCTGCTGTTTTTTTCATTGTGTGCGACTTTGGGGATAACTGTTTCAGACATTGTATTCCATTATACAATGGGCAGGGTTTCTTTAGAAATTGCTTTGAAAAGTAATTTCAATATGGTATTCATTGCCCCTTCCCCCTCCACCTACAAATAAAGCTTTTCATTCCCATTGAAGCTAAAAATTCCATTGTATGCATAATCTTTTATGAGTGCATTCTTAGAATACTTTATTCCTTAGAACTGTAACGGTTCCATTTATAAAAAGGAATGATACTGTTAGCAATGTTAGGAACTTCCAGAGGGGAATCACTCAGACCTTTAATATTTCCATATTAGTCCTGTTCCAAGAAGAAGAAGGGAAAAAAAGTCTTGATCACATAGTTAAAATTCTTTAAAAAACACACAACAATTTCACATGTCAAGCTAAGAGGATAGGAAAATTGGGTTTCACTTCCTCAATCAAATCTCACAGCTTTCCAAAGACAAGTTCAGCTCAAGCTCCTCATCAGGCTCAGTTGCAGCCTGATTTAAAACTAAACAATAGATGTTCCAAACTAGTTCTGACGCTACTATAAGATACCAACTCCTTATGTGGGGTCAGGAGTTCTGAGAAAGTATGGGGACAGATTATGGCTGCTTGTTGTCTGAATGTGTCCAAAGGGTAGGGTGGGGCAGCCCTTTTCCACTCACACTGGACAATCAACTCCAGTGCTTATACTTTCTGATTCCCAGAAGCCAGAGATGAATAATATGAATGGACTTGTGCATGTTCTGGACCCATTCACATAAAAAGGGAATAGATTCCTTTAAACCAGTGGTTCTCAAACTTCTTGGGCGCCGGAGGCCTTTACATGCATAAAAATTTATGCAGAGCTCCAGCGGTGTGTGTTAATTGCATCAGTTCGAGGCGACTCTCAGTTATGCTTTTGAAGGCTTTCCAGTTTGTCAACCTCGCAGAGCCCCTGGAGATGTCTTGTGGAGCCCTGGGGCTCTGTGAAGCACAGATTAAGAAACACTGCTTTAAAGTGTGTAGAATCTATTGCTCCTCAGCATTCTCCTCAGAAGGCCCCTGGTGGTCTTTCGACTTCTGCACTCTGAAAACAGATCTAGGCCTCCTCTTGCACCTCTCACCCCAACCACTGTGGTTGCAAAAGACTAGACCACAAGCAGTAGATCTGGGGATTTCTGAGATTTTTTAAAAAATGATAAATCAATTCCTATTTCTAAAGAACCTGCTGTGGCTCAGTTTAACAAACACACTGAAAACCATGTTCACAAAAACTGGTTTAGTAACTACAGTCACTGACTAGTCTTAGTATCAAGGCAAATAAAATCACATTCCTCCACACTGTCTTACTAGCACTGTCACATGGGGCTATCTGCTAGAAATGCAAGACAAATAGCAGTCTAGGGCAATCCATTTTAACCCATTTCACCGCATTTTAGTCATGATTCTTGGTTTCCCACAAATAGGATGAGATAACTAGCACATGTTGTAGTGCAGTGTTTCTCAACCAGTGGTACAAGTACCCTTAGGATTACTTGAGAGAAGTCTGCAGGGTGCATCAACACAGCTGAAATTTGGAGAAAACAATTTTTGTTTTAAGTTTTACAATACTTTATTATTTTTGTGCTTTTTACACCCAAAAATGTCATCGCCTGCCCAGCTATGATCAAGTTGTTTAAACAAATGTGTTGCAATGGTAGAAAAAAATGGTGTCTGAAAACTGTAGATACTGGGGGTATTTATAATTTTTTTTTAAAATGGGTACTTTATGAAAAAAAGGTTAAGAAACACTGTTGTAGTGCATACATAGTATTCTGCTGTGACAGTTACCCATGGACAAAGAAAGATCATGTCACTGGAACTATGGACAAAAAAAGTTTAAAATTCAGTAACTAGGTAAGAAAACCATAAAATAAATAGATCAGCCCATCATCATTCCACACAAGAATCATCTCACCTGCCTTAATACAAGATGTTAAAAATAAGTGTTTATTATCCCCCTTCCCGCAGTGCCATTGCATTAGATTAGAAGTAGGGTATTAAAAGGGTTTTCAGTGCTCAAAGCTGTAGTTGTTACAAATCAGCACTTTATGGTTCAGATTAAGGAATTCCTAAACTCTACCAGAGCTCCTTCAATAGCTTTTATTTCTAATCCTGCCTAAATATTTGCTGAGATATGAGAATTCTGAAGAAGAGGATCAAAACTTTTATATTTTTATAACCCTTGGGTATATTGCATATGTGTACCTTCATGTTTTGCCTACATGTAACTACATACTATTCTACTGTATAATATCTGACAAGTATTAGTATGATAACATAAAGTTGAGACAAATTCTTCCCTAAAATGCATGCCTGCAACCCAGACCCATTCTGAATTTGATTCCTGTAACATTCTTCTTTCCCTACGGTCACACAGGTAGATCTAACAAGCTAAGCGTAAGTGTACTGAATCAGTAACTGGATGGGGTCTAGGAATCTATGAGTATCGCAGGGCTTCAGCCGATCTCCTGCAGGTGACCAGGAGATCATATTTTTCCCTGATGCACAATTGGCCAGATGTATTCTGGGTTGTTGTGTTTTTTCATCTTTCTCTGAAGCATCAGATTGGTCTTAACTGGACTCGGAAACCAAATAATGGTTTCAGAGCAATGCTTTGAGATGGGGCAGCAAACCCAATTTCTTCGTTGCCTGTTTGGTGTTCCTTGACCACATGCTCAGGGGCTGATTGCCACACGTAGTGTTGAGAAGGAATGTTCTCTGGGTCACATTGGCAGGCACCTTGGGTTTCTGTTTTTTGCTTTCTTTTGCAGCATGAGGCATGAAGGGCCTGCTATAAACGTAGAATTTAAAGCTAAAAGGTACCAAGTCATTTTATCTGTTCTTTCATATAGCACAAGCCACTAATACCACTCAACTCATACACACTAAACCCAACAACTAAGATTAGACCAAAGACTAGCCCGTTATTTGGATATATCTCACTTCATCAATTCCTTGACATTCTGAAAGCTGGGGCATTGATGACACAATGGTCTCTTCTGGTCTCTACTTGTGGTGTAATATAATTGGACCAAGACACTTGATTTAATGAAAGTCATTGGGTTCAACATATAGGGGCATCTGAGTGAAATCTAATGGGCTGAGATATACAGGAGATCAGATCAGATGATTGTGTAGCCTTAAACTCTGTGAAACCATGACATTATGAAAGTATAAGGCATATTCTAAATATTTTTTCCACCAAACACACTGTTTGCCACAACAGCTGTTCAAAAACACTTCCCTATTTTAAACAATGGGAAAAGTATATATTTTTTGTTCTTTCTCAAAAGTGGTTCAGCCATGACAGATTTTTATCTCCCAAATGAAAGTTTGAGAAAGTCAAAAGTAGCAAAAAACCAGGGCCTTAAAATGGAAACACTGATGTAAGCTAATTATAGCCCTGACTTATACTCCAGCTATTAATATACTCCAGCTATTAATATAATCAAAGTAAAAATCAGCTAAGAAAAAAAATATGTAAAACTAATTTAATGGAGATAGGCTAAAACTGAGGTGTTACATTAGTGTCATCAGCAGGTTTTCTTTTTACAGTTGTATTTGGTTAAATATCTACCTTTTTTCCTTGTTTGGAGGAAAAGATGATCCAGTGTCCTTAGAGATATTAGATTAGACTCTGATGTAATGGGTATGTCGTTGGGAAATAATTATAGTGTTGTTGTTGACAGACATCACTGGTAACCTGTAACTCTGGAAAAATAATTTCACTCTTACAGAAGTTGGTGGCTAGGAAGCCTTTCCCAAATAGCTTCCCACACTATAAACAGGATGTGAAATTGAAGAGATTTATATGAAAACAATTGGAAAGTTTTTAGGGGCTACATACATTAAGTCAATACTGATGTAGTCAACTATCACAACATTGCTATCTATAAAACTGAAGATGCCTATATGAATTTTGCCAAGACATTTTATTCTCATGTGTCAGGGGGTACGCCCCTGACGGGGCTGCTGCCCCCTTCTACTGGCCCGCGTATCAGTCCGGGCTTATACAGTGCCCAAAGTCACCCAAAAGTCCCGGCCCCTCTATCAGGGGATCTACGGTATTAGAGGCCTAGTCCCTCTGGGAAGCCTCTCCTGGCCCCGGGTTTGGTTATCCGGGGGGGGGGGGGGGGAAGGGGAGTCTGAGTGGTAGGGGGACCCGGGCCCTCCCTCTCCACCGGGTCCCAGCCCAGGGCCCTTTAGGCAGGGTCTGTGGCTCCTGCCGGCTCGGTGGGGATCTGGCCGATACAGGCCGAGCCAAACTTTGTATCCTCTGCCCTGGGCTGCTTCCTACCCCGCCCCGGTTCCCCTGGGGCCCATTGGCCTCTGAGGCAGGACCTGCCGGGGTTGTGGGCGCACTCTGGCCTCCCGGGGTCGGTGGCTGCTTCCTCGGGGTCAGGGTCCGGCGCCGGCAGCGACTCTGGTCCCAGCGGCTGCAGAAACACTGGCCCAGCCTTGTCTCCTCCCTCACCCTGCGGTCTTCCTGACTGCAGGGCTCCCTCCGCTTTTATACCTGGCCTCTGCTGGGAGCATGCCCAGCAGGGTCGGAGGGGTGGGGCTTCCTCTGCCAGCTGGGTTTGGGCCACCCCCTGTCCGTCAGTGCGGGGCCTGTCTGCCCCGTCACATCATGTAATATAAACATATGCACCCTTATAAACAGCAAAGTGTTCAAATACAAATCTAGTAATAATATAAACACAACTCATTTAGTATTCTAAGAATGCACTCATAAAAGATTATGCATATCAAGTAACTGGAAATCTAATTGTATGTGAGGGTCTTTGTACTCTTTTAAATTTCATATTTTATTCTAAATAAAATGTATTTGGTCAGCATGGATATTATTTTTGACTTATTTAACCTGCTAGATGTTGGTGGTTCAATATGCATTGCACAGACAATGCAGATCAGACAACATATGCTAGATGTCTCATAAGCATCTGGAATCAGAGTAACCTACAAAGTAGATACCTATCAGGACTTTCTAAAAGAACACTCTTGGGCCTGTAACTCTAGAGTGATTTCATGTCCTGAGCACCAGATGAGAAATTTCTGATTCTAATTTCAACACTAGTTCCACTGGTGCCATTGGACAAGTCGCAAAATCCCAAATTTCCATTAATTTTAGATGTTTCCATTTGTGGATTCCCAGCAGGCGACACCTAGGACCAGATTTTCAGTAGCACTTAGCACACACAGCTTAGAAGGGCCTGATGTTCAATGGGCAGCATTCAGTGAGCATCAGGCCACTTTAAAACAGCTCATATTGGACTCCAGAAATGGAGAGAGAATGTGTGAACATTTCTGAAATGTTGGCCCTTAGCACGTGATGTACGGAGCACTCACAACTACCATTCGCCTCAAAGGGAACGACTGCTGTCAACACCTCTGAAAACCAGTCTTTAGTTGTCTTGAACTGAGTACATAATGGCACAGTCCCTCTGCTTCAGTTTTTCCTACATGTGAAATGGAGGTATCCAGTTCAGAGGATTGTTCTGAGTTCAGTTTACGTAACTGGTGTGGAAGAGTAAATGAAATAATCTGTTAGAGTTCTGTGAAGGGGTTAACAAACATGCGGACAAGGGGGATCCAGTAGATATAGTATACTTGGATTTCAGAAAGCCTTTGACAAGGTCCCTCACCAAAGGCTCTTGTGTAAATTACATGGCCATGGGATAAGAGGGAAGGTCCTTTCTTGGATTGAGAACTGGTTAAAAGACAGGTAACAAAGGGTAGGAATAAATGGTAAATTCTCAGATTGGAGAGGGGTAACTAGTGATGTACCCCAAGGGTCAGTCTTGGGACCAATCCTTTTCAACTTATTCATAAATGATCTGGAGAAAGGGGTAAGCAGTGAGGTAGTAAAGTTTGCAGATGATACAAAACTGTTTAGGATAGTCAAGACAGAAGCAGACTGTGAGGGACTCCAAGAAGATCTCACCAAACTGAGTGACTGGGCAACAAAATGGCAAATGAAATTTAATGTGGATAAGTGTAAAGTAATGCACATTGGGAAAAATAACCCCAACTATACGTACAGTATGATGGGGGCTAATTTGGCTACGACAAATCAGGAAAGAGATCTTGGAGTTATCGTAGACAGTTCTCTGAAAACTTCCACACAGTGTGCAGCGGCAGTCAAAAAGACAAATAGGATGCTAGGAATTATTAGGAAAGGGATAGAAAATAAGACCCAGAATATCTTACTGCCCCTGTATAAAACTATGGTACGCCCAAATCTTGAATACTGTGTTCAGATGTGGTCTCCTCACCTCAAAAAAGACATTTTGGCCTAGGAAAGGGTTCAGAAAAGGGCAACTAAATGATTAGGGGTTTGGAACGGGTCCCATATGAGGAGAGGTTAAAGCAACTGGGACTTTTCAGTTTAGAAAAGAGGAGACTGAGGGGGGATTTGATAGAGGTATATAAAATCATGAGTGGTGTGGAGAGGGCCGAGAAAGAAAAGTTATTTATTAGTTCCTTAAATAGAAGAACTAGAGGACACCAAATGAAATTAATGGGGAGCGGGTTTAAAACGAATAAAAGAAAGTTCTTCACACAGCGTGTAGTCAACCTGTGGAACTCCAGAGGAGGCTGTGAAGGCTAGGACTATAATAGAGTTTAAAGAGAAGCTAGATAATTTCATGGAGGTTAGGTCCATAAAAGGCTATTAGCCAGGGGATAAAATGGTGTCCTTGGCCGCTGTTTGTCAGAACTGGAGAGGGATGGCAGGAGACAAATCACTTGATCATTGTCTTCGGTCCACCCTCTCTGGGGCACCTGCTGCTGGCCACTGTCGGTAGACAGGATACTGGGCTAGATGGGCCTTTTGTCTGACCCAGTACAGCCGTTCTTATGTTCTAACTGTATAAAGCATATGAAGTCATTTAAAATGTATTGTCTTTTCTTTCAGTTTTACTGGTGGCTTATAAAATGGGGAGGCTTTATAAGGAAAAAAAGTAATTGGCTGATAAAAGTTGCACCCTGTAGAGTTATAAGACAACCATCATGTGAATCATAGTCAGTTATCCCCACCAAGGCCTCCTTCACATTCCTATTGTTTCAGAGAAAAAGAAGAAAACAACAACAAGATAAGCCTAGTAGCATCAGAATCTTAAAGTTTCCAATCAGAAGCTTTAAGTTCTTCTTCCATTTCAACCACAGAATTTGCTGAGCACTCTTTGATGTTGCTCAGGCTTGGGTTGAAGCTACTCAACTCAACAGGAGAAACAATGATTTATAAAAAAATAAAAACAAAAACAAAAAACCTGGACAAAATATTTTTTATTCTAGCTGTGTCTCAGTTTTGAGCTAGGTTTTCGCTTATACAACTTAGTGTTTTATTATTACTATAATATTTTTCTTAAGATCACAATGTTCTGTAGATAAACTAACACATACCCAGGGCATGTGGCAGTTGTGATGCAACTGCACTTCTCAAATGCTAGAAAAAAAAACTAGTTTCAGAATCATGTGCCACTAATAAGACAGGGAGTGTAGTAGTTATAGTCATGGATGAGTAGGGTATCCCAGGAAGGGCTGACAACCTCCGGGGGCCATTAGGCAAGATGAGGGTGGCATGAAGACATAGCCTTACTGTAAAGACCTTACTCCTAAAAGTAAGTGCCACTTAAATTCCTTTTGCCCAAGAGAAAAAATAGTATTTATTTTAAAAAGAAAGGAAAATAATAAACAGTGCACCCAGGCACAAGAGGGCTCTTTCTGGATGAAAACAAGACTTAGAAATAAAATTAAGGAAAAGTTTGGAAAGCACCTTAGTCTATTTTGTGACTAACAGCCTATCTTGCCATTTGAACCACTTGGATGGTTCTCTGAAAGTAATAAAGTTCGGCACAGGTGTTAGGATCTGCCCATCTGGAGCCTCACTACTTTAAGTGGGCCTTCACATGAGGATAAGATCTACCTGCATGGATCAAATTGCAGATTCCAAGCCTGGAAGAGCACTAACATGCTCATCTTTCTATTTACATCAGAACAGTTATGACAGTGACTCTAGTAGAAGACAATGGCCAAATACTCAGTGGTTACAGCAGAAGCAGACTGGGTCCTTTATTACTGAGAACCCCATTCTCCATTCATATCTTTTGGAGCATCATGTTTCCCAAGAATTTGGAACTGGCATAATAAGTAAAACTGGCAACCATTATTTGCAAAATGCTTATTAAATGGAAAATGACAATATTTACAAACCATATTATTCACCAAACACTCTCTGACAGCCTAATGAGGTGGCTGAATAACAGAAAAAGTATTTGCAAATTCTTTGAGAAAAAATGGCCAAAACTAGAAGAAATGATTTGACCTCTTATAACAACATACAGATAATTTAACACAAACAACAATAAAAAAATCCATTGTAGCTCACATAAAAGAGATTAGATCTCTTTCTTCCCTAGACACAATATCTGGCATAGCATCTGTAGTTGTAACGGGTTAGAGCAAAAAGTCTAGAAAATGTATGTCATTAATTGAAGCCAATCCTTCTGGCAATGCAAACAGATAAAGTTTGCATTACATCTCCTTGGTGTTTTGGAAATCTTACATAGATCAAAAGATTGTTTTCTACACATTACATTGACAGCAAGAAAAAATAGAAAGATATACACTGTGGGAAGAAGAACTCAATGTAGATAAGATTTAAGCACACAAAACCTCATTTCTAGTGCATTCATACCATAATTCTAGAATGAAAAAGATGTTTCAAGTTATTAACAGGCCAGTCTTTTAAAAAGTCACCAGAACTTAACACAACTACAATGGAGCTGGATACCCCTGAGGCACCTCAGAACACTTTGGTTAAGTCATTAGGACGTGGAAGGAAATACGCAAGCTAGTCCATGTCCCTGTTCATACCATTTGCATAAGAATTAAACTTGTAAATGAAGTTAAGTTCCAATCCTTCCTTGTTTTTTGGCTTGTGGAACAATATGGTGACTTGGAGATCCATTAATAAGTGTCCAGGCAGATTAGTTAAACAACCAACCAAACAATGGAGGCTCTAATTATTCTTATCAGCCTCTTGTAACTACTTGAAACACCTACTCCAGCCATGGTCAACCTGCAGCTCTTGAGCTGCATGAGATTCTTCTCCCCCCCCCAAAAAAAAGTGTGGCTCGCAAAGCCGCCCCTGTACCTCTGAAAACAGCTCCCTGTACTCACTGGGGTAGGGGAACTGTCCGGCATTCAAAATGGTATTTTCAAGATGGTAGCAGCTGGCAGGAGCCTGATGTGGCCAAAAAGCCTTTAACTGAATTTCTTAAAGGGGCAGCTTTTATTTTTTCGCTCAACAACTCTCTGGGGCTTCTTATTTTGCTTGATGAAATGTGGCTGGGGGCCTTTTTTTTTTTTGCTCAACAACTCCTGCCCCCCCCCCTCCCTCGGCTCTTTGCCTGTACTGGGTTGGCCACCCCATCTACTCTCTCTCTCTCTTTTTTTCTCTATCCCCTTCTCCCCTCCTTTTTTCTCTTTTTTCCCCTCTCTCCAACCCTCCTCCCCTTATTGATTCTTGGATCTGGACTTCTAATACTCCAGTCATCTGAAGAAGTGGATTGTGCCACGAAAGCTCATGATACCATCTCCATGTTTTGTTAGTCTTTAAGGTTCTACTAGACTATTTGTTGTTTTTTTTAGTTTTTCCTGTTACAGACTAACTTTTTTACCTTTCTGAATCTATTTGGCACTGACCGAGTGCTATAAAGGAGTTTTACTGTAAATGAAAATCTGCCCCTGCATTTGTTAGATAATATTTGCAAAGCATTTTGAAGTCCATGAACTTAAGCCTGAGCTCCTTATTCATTTTCTACTCAAGATATCAGCCTTTGAGTAGCAGCTACTGCTTTTATAATATTTTGCTACTCTAGTGACCATTTCTACACCAATTATATTTTGTTTTGTTTTCAAAAAGGGAAAGGAAACTATAGACGCATACAAAGAGTTAAAATACATATCCAGAGAGACTTGTCTTAAGCAATTAGTCGAGGAAAAAACAAAAGTTAGTTGGTTACTTAAAGGACAAACAAAATTGTACTGGAAACCTTGGAATAGTTCAAAGGTCTCACATTAAGAGTGTATCTACACTGCACCCTTACCTACGCAATGAGCAAGTTGTGTAGCTCATTTCGAGGTAATTTTGAAATAGCTTACTTTGAAATTTGGCACTGACTACATCCGTGGTCCACAACAAGGTGCCCGCGGGCGCCATGGCATCCGCAGGGGCATTTCCATGCGCCCGCCAGGTGCTCGGGGCTGGCCTGGCACTGGGCGCATGGCGGGGGGAGCGCCGGCCCAGGGCGCGCGGCGCATGGCGGGGGGAGCGCTGGCCCCGGGCGTGCGGCGCTGGCAGGGGGAGCGCTGGCCCCAGGCATGCAGCTATGGGGGAGGGCGCCCCGGGCATGCGGCTATGGGGGGGGCCGCCCCCGGGGCGCAAGTGTCCCCGCCCCCTGGCGCCCGGCAGGCGAACGGCCCCGCCCCCTGGCGCCCGGCGGGCGAACGGCCCCGCTCCCTGGCGCCCGGCAACCTTGAAAGGTTGGGGACCACTGGACTACACAGTGCCAAATTTAGAAATAAAGCACTGTTCCAAAATGTCCCTTAACCCTCACGGGACGAAGGTTACAGGGATGCCGGAATAGCGTGCCCATTATTTCAAAATAACGGGCTGCTTTAAAGACATGGACTAGCTATCTCGGGAGATTTTCGGTATCCTAAAATAGCTCCTCAGTGTAGACATAGCCTTAGGGAGGGAATCGTGTGCTGAAATACAGCTTTTATTCTACACAATCTGCAATTTATACATAGGCTAAAAGTGGAGATAATGAAATATCAGACATTACAGTTAAAGCAATAATGATACAAACCAAGGAAGAAAAAATAACATGTCTTCAAAGGTATGTCATTTTCATTGAAACATAATTCAATACCCAGACCCACTCCACATTTTTTACATGTCTCAGTGCACCAATCAACTATTGCTACAATTGAAGCGGATTTTTATTTTAGGACTACGAAGGAACCCTTCGTAGGAGGATTCACTTGGGGAATTCTATGTGTTGACCACTGTATGGTGATCACTCTGCAAATCAGCCATAAGCACAGAGGCAAAGACTGTCTTCATTTCACTAAGATTTAAAATGAGTTTGTCGAACTATTAAACAATTCAGTTCAAACATCGTTTAATTAGTTAGTGCTGACAGCAATTTCACTAACCATCTTCTGGCTTTCTATCTAGGCTTGTCTGACAGATTTTACATCTTAAGTGCTAAGGGCTAAGGAAAAGATCTATGACAGAAAAAAGCAACTACCAGTGGGTGTGAGTTCATCTATCCCTTACTTCAGCTTGTAAGGAACAGAGAGTCAGAACAGAGCAGACATGCCAACAGGGGAGGGGGAAAGGGGTGTCTGCTCCTGGGCCTGGCAAGTCTAAAGAGCTTGGGGCTCCCGGTTGTGGCAGTGGCTGGAGCCCTGAGCCCATTAGAATTGCTGCCAGAGCACCACACTGCACACTCTGGCCAGCTCTGAGGGCTGGCAAGGCAGCAGTGGATATAGGGCAGGGCGAGCAGGGCGCTTCAATTTAGTAAGGCATTTGCTATAGTACCACATGGGGAATTATTGGTTAAATTGGAAAAGATAGGGATTAATATGAAAGTTGAGAGGTGGATAAGCAACTGGTTAAAGGGGAGACTACAGCGGGTCATACTGAAAGGTGAACTGTCAGGTTGGAGGAAGGTTACTAGCGGAGTTCCTCAGGGATCAGTTTTGGGGCCAATTTTATTTAATATTTTTATTGCTGAGCTTGGCACCAAAAGTGGAAGTGTCCTAATAAAATTTGCGGATGACACAAAGTTGGGAGCTATTGCCAATTCAGAAAAGGATCGGGATATCATACAGGAAGATCTGGATGATCTTGTAAATTTGAGTGATAGCAATAGGATGAAATTTAATAGTGAGAAGTGTAAAGTTATGCATTTAGGGATTAATAACAAGAATTTTAGTTATAAGCTGGGGACACATCAGTTGGCAGTAACTGAGGAACATAAGAACATAAGAACAGCCGTACTGGGTCAGACCAAAGGTCCATCTAGCTCAGTATCCTGTCTACCAACAGTGGCCAGCACCAGGTGCCCCAGAGAGGGTGGACCGAAGACAATGATCAAGCGATTTGTCTCCTGCCATCCCTCTCCAGCCTCTGACAAACAGAGGCCAAGGACACCATTTTATCCCCTGGCTAATAGCCTTTTATGGACCTAATCTCCATGAAATTATCTAGCTTCTCTTTAAACTCTATTATAGTCCTAGCCTTCACAGCCTCCTCTGGCAAGGAGTTCCACAGGTTGACTACACGCTGTGTGAAGAAGAACTTTCTTTTATTCATTTTAAACCTGCTACCCGTTAATTTCATTTGGTGTCCTCCAGTTCTTCTATTTAGGGAACTAATAAATAACTTTTCTTTATCGGCCCTCTCCACACCACTCATGATTTTATATACCTCTATAATATCCCCCCTCAGTCTCCTCTTTTCTAAACTGAAAAGTCCCAGTCGCTTTAACCTCTCCTCATATGGGACCCGTTCCAAACCCATAATCATTTTAGTTGCCCTTTTCTGAACCCTTTCCAAGGCCAAAATATCTTTTTTGAGGTGAGGAGACCACATCTGTACACAGTATTCAAGATGTGGGCGTACCATAGTTTTATACAGGGGCAGTAAGATATTCTGGGTCTTATTTTCTATCCCTTTCTTAATAATTCCTAGCATCCTATCTGCCTTTTTGACTGCCACTGCACACCGTGTGGAAGTTTTCAGAGAACTGTCTACGATAACTCCAAGATCTCTTTCCTGATTTGTCGTAGCTAAATTAGCCCCCATCATACTGTACGGATAGTTGGGGTTATTTTTCCCAATGTGCATTACTTTACACTTATCCACATTAGATTTCATTTGCCATTTTGTTGCCCAATCGCTCAGTTTGGTGAGATCTTCTTGGAGTCCCTCACAGTCTGCTTCTGTCTTGACTATCCTAAACAGTTTTGTATCATCTGCAAACTTTACTACCTCACTGCTTACCCCTTTCTCCAGATCATTTATGAATAAGTTGAAAAGGATTGGTCCCAGGACTGACCCTTAGGGTACACCACTAGTTACCCCTCTCCAATCTGAAAATTTACCATTTATTCCTACCCTTTGTTTCCTGTCTTTTAACCAGTTCTCAATCCAAGAAAGGACCTTCCCTCTTATCCCATGGCCATGTAATTTACACAAGGGCCTTTGGTGAGGGACCTTGTCAAAGGCTTTCTGAAATCCAAGTATACTATATCTACTGGATCCCCTTGTCCGCATGTTTGTTAACCCCTTCAAAGAACTCTAACAGATTAGTAAGACAGGATTTCCCTTTACAGAAACCATGTTGACTTTTGTCCAATAAATTATGTTCTTCTACATGCCTCACAATTTTATTCTTTACTATTGTTTCGACTAATTTGCCCGGTACTGAAGTTAGACTTACCGGTCTGTAATTGCCAGGATCGCCTCTAGAGCCCTTTTAAAATATTGGTGTCACGTTGGCTACCTTCCATTCATTAGGTACGGAAGCCAATTTAAAGAATAGGTTACAAACCACAGATAATAGCTCAGCAATTTCCCATTTTAGTTCTTTTAGAACCCTTGGACGAATGCCATCCGGTCCTGGAGATTTGTTAACATTAAGTTTTTCTATTTGTTCCAAAACCTCCTCTAATGACACTTCAATCCGGGACAGTTCCTCAGATTCATCACCTAGAAAGGACGGTGCAGATTCAGGAATCTCCCCAACGTCCTCAGCCGTGAAGACTGAAGCAAAGAAATCATTTAGTTTCTCCGCAATGGCTTTATCGTCCTTGATTGCTCCTTTTAAAGCTCGATCATCATGGGGACCCACAGGTTTTTTAGCAGGCTTCCTGCTTCTAATGTACTTAAAAAACATTTTGTTATTTCTTTTTGAGTTTTTGGCTAGCTGTTCCTCAAAATCTTGTTTTGCTTTTCTTATTACATTTTTACATATTTATCTCACTAGGATTGGACTTCCACTTCTTAAAAGATACCTTTATGTCCCTCACTGCTTCTTTTACATGGTGGTTAAGCCACGGAGACTCTTTTTTAGGTCTCTTGCTATGTTTTTTAATTTGGGGTATACATTTAAGTTGGGCCTCTATTATGGTGTCTTTAAAAAGTTTCCATGCAGCTTTCAGGAATTTGGCTCTAGTCACTGTGCCTTTTAATTTCTGTTTAACTAACCTCCTCATTTTTGTGTAATTCCCCTTTTTGAAATTAAATGCCAGGGTGCTGGATTGCTGAGGTGTTCTTCCCACCACAGGAATGTTGAATATTATTATATTATGGTCACTATTCCCAAGCGGTCCGGTAACGGTTATATCCTGGACCTGATCCTGCACTCCACTCAGGACTAAACCGAGAATTGCTTCTCCCCTTGTGGGTTCCTGCACTAGCTGCTCCAAGAAGCAGTCATTTAAGCCATTGGAGGAGAAGGACCTCGGAGTCCTGGTTGATTATAGAATGACTATGAGCCGCCATTGTGACATAGCTGTGAAAAAGGCTAATACGATCTTGGGATGTATTAGGCGAGGTATTTCCAGTAGGGATAAGGAGGTGTTAGTGCCATTATACAAGGCATTGGTGAGACCCCCATTTGGAATACTGTATGCAGTTCTGGTCTCCCATGTTTAAGAAGGATGAATTCAAACTGGAACAGGTACAAAGAAGGGCCACTAGGATGATCCGAGGAATGGAAAACCTGTCTTATGAAAGGAGACTCAAGGAGTTTGGCTTGTTTACTTTAACCAAAAGAAGGCTGAGGGGGGACATGATTGCACTTTTTAAATATATTAGAGGGATAAATACCAGGGAGGGAGAGGAATTATTTAAGTTTAATACCAATGTGGACACAAGAACTAATGGATATAAGCTGGCTAGTAGGAAGTTTAGACTTGAGATTAGATGAAGGTTTCTAACCATTAGAGGAGTGAGGTTCTGGAACAGCCTTCCAAGGGAAGTAGTGGGGGCAAAAGATCTATCTGGTTTCAAGATTAAACTAGATGGGTTTATGAAAGGGATGGTTTGATGAGATAACATGATCTTGGTAACTAATTAACCATTCATTATCAGTGGGGAATAGGTCAATGGAGGGATGATAGGAGTTACTATAGAGAACTTTCTGGGTGTCTGGCTGATGAGTCTTGCCCACATGCTCAGGGTTTAGCTGATCGCCATATTTGGGGTCGGGAAGGAATTTTCCTCCAGGATAGATTGGCAGAGGCCCTGGAGGTTTTTCGCCTTCCTCTGTAGCATGGGGTACAGATCACAGCTAGAGGATTCTCTGCATCTTGGGGTCTTCAAAGTATTTGAAGGCTTCAATATCTGAGATATAGGTGAGAGGATTATTCTAGGAGGGGTGGGTGAGATTCTGTGGCCTGCACTGTGCAGGGGGTCAGACTAGATGATCATAATGGTCCCTTCTGACCTTAAAGTCTATGAGTCTATGAGTCTATAATTACCCTGCACTTCAATAGGCCCCGCGCACATGATACTACCTGTCGGCTGTGGCCGTGGTTCATGCGCGAAATTGTGCTGCCCCCGGCCCCGCATTTCAATAGGCCTGGCGCCCTGGGCCCCCCAAAAGTCTCATCCACCCCTGCGGAAAGGTGGGAGGGTGCTGTGCCATCTGGGCAGTATCGGGGGCTGGCTGCTGCAGCCCTGCCCCGTCCCTTCCATCTGAGACCCTGCTTCTTCTGGGATTGCAGAGCCAGGCCCCCCACACACATTGCCCAGGGCCCCAGTGATCCTGTTGGCTCCCCTGGAACAGAGCACAGAGGTTAATTAATGCTTACGCGGGGAGGCAAGAGAAGAGTGATCCAGGCGCCAACTGTTTCATAGAATCATAGGGTTGGAAGAGCCCTCAGGAGGCCATTGAGTCCAACCCCCAGATAAGTTTCATTTATCCTTGATTATATTTGAATGCAAACTTTATGTACATGGCTGATACGATGTATAGCAAGTACACATTTTCAATATGGCGCCCTACATTGCAGTAGTTATCTAGGTGCATTGGAAATGGTTTAGGGGCTTTTCAATGTAGGGGATGGGTCTTTCCTGGTATCAATGCTTGGGGGTGTCTGATATGAAAAAAAAATGGGTCGAACCTCTAATTAGTAGGATATAAGGAAATGTGAGTAAATTACTTCCTATATTGGAAAGACTGGCCTATACCTCAGCCTTTTCTCAAAACAGGCTGGAAGAGGATCATTTGCTAAAGTTCTCAGTTTTGACCCAACTCTGCTCCCATTGACTTAAACAGGAACAAAATTAGGCCAATGTTGAAATGGCCACTTTTACCTGTTCAGTTAAAAAAACACCTCCCCTAGGTTACAGCTGCCTAACCATGCCTTCTTTCTTCTCTCCCCCTATAGCAGGGGTGTCCAAACTTTTTTCAAAGAGGGCCAGATTTGATGAAGTGAACATGCGTGAGGGCCGACCATTTTGCCTGACATTCTTTGAACCATTAAAATTAAATGCAAATTAACTATTTTATGCAAAGTTTATTGCAAACGGCATACTTTTCATTTCATCACATGGATGACAAATCTAAACAGGTGTTAAATCACTCTGCCTTTCATATCTGAAGGCCAGATGAAAAAAAAATCCAAGAAGCTGAAATATATGTCAGGAACATTGTAAAGTACATTACATATTTTTGGTAATAAAGGTTGTCTGTCAACTTTTAAGTTCAAAAAATATGAACAGGAACATAACACCAAGTATACATGTTGTGTCTAAATATATTTATAACTGATTTAGACCAACTGACATTAACTGAGATTTTACAATGTATTCATCTCAATACATATGGATTCGTTGGGGGCCATAAAAGATAGATATTGCCAAATTACCTGTGGGGCCGTATTAAACTGGAACATGGGCCGCAATTGGCCCGCGGGCCGGACTTTGGACATGCCTGCCCTATAGGGAACATCTCCATCCTGTCACAGCTCTCTCTGTTTTTCTATCTAACTCCTCCTCCCCCTCAAACACAATGCACCAGCAATGTGCCTGTCAAATCTTTTGCTGCCAAGTAGTTTTGACTGAATCTCTCTGGGAAGCCATGAGCACTCTCGCATTTGCAAAATTTCATAGCAGCTCTGTCGGGGCCCAGCAGAAGAAGAGTTGTCACCTGAAATCATTGCAAAGCCAAGGGTTTATGGAGACTGGGTTAAGGAAGGGCAAAAGAAGAGGGAGAAACCAGCAGCTTGTTAGATTGTCATCAGATAGTGAGATCACTTTGAGTGATCCCAGGGAGAGAAAGCTGGGGGTTAGGAAGAGGTAGCAGTTAGAGGCACATGTTCAGGAGAAATGCAGCCACAAAACTGAACTTCTGAGTTTATCCTCCTTCATGTAATATGCAGTAGTTGTAAAGCCACTTACAATGTAGTTACTATGGGGGAAGAAAGGGGGAAACTTTACTGCATAAATATAGAAACAAGAAAATAATTTCATCTAACTTTGTAATAATTTGGACCAAGGTGTCAATACATACTCAGAAATAAATAAGTATATCCCCTTTCTAATGTACGTATACCAAATTCCTCTCATTAGCGTTACATACCAAGGGAAGCATGCATAATGCTCTATGTCCGTTTAATTAATTTGTTCCCCTAAAAGTGTTACTTGATTAAAGCAAAATTTTCTTGTAAATCCTTTTCTTTCTGTTTATATAATTTTGCCATGTTGTGGATTGAGTGTGTAGCATTGACAGAGAACAAAATTATTCTCAAAGAATAATGTATTTGGGCTTCCTTTTTAACAATAACCTCTTGTAACCAAAAGCTTCACATCTGAAAAAAATGGTTTCAATCTTGGCTATATTTACAAGATAAGCCTTAACTTCACCAGACAGTATTTTCAATCAATCTTTTCCCATATTAAAAACCCCAAACATTTAATTATGAGCCCAACTATTTGAAATTGGGACACATACAAACTGGAGAACGACCAGAGCCACAACATTCAACTCTACTGCCAGATGTTTCAAAGTTCAGGGTGTGTGTCCGGATTTGGGGTTTTGGTTAGGCCCCTTTTACATTTTTTATACAACATAAATTGTTTTGCCTGGTTTGTTTTATACATATTTTTCTCCTTTTATTTTTGTATATACTGGATAAGGAAAAGACCTGAAACGTTGTTAAGAAATCATGAGGGATGCAGTCAGATATTGTCATGCAATAGAACAAACAAAATATATTTTAACATAAGAAAGCCAAAATGTATCTGCCAATGTATCCCTCACTTGAGATAGTAAGACCTAACTCTTTTATATCACTTTCTAACATGGACCTCAAAGTGCTTTATAAAGAGTTATATGAGGCACAAACACAAAAGGTTTCTTGATTTAAATAATTTGTTAATATCAATTACTAAAATACTGTTAGATGCTGTGTGTAAAAAAGAATTCACTTAGGATGAAATTCACTTCTGTGGAGAGGGGCAGACAAGGCCTATAAGTAAGGCTATAAATTTGCAATGGAGGTCATAGATTCTGTGATTTTAAAAGACCTCCACAACTTCTTGAAAATTCTATTTAGCCAGGCAGTGAGGGTCAGGCTCCAACTTCATGCTGGGTTTTAAACAGCATTGTGGCACCCTCAGTTATGAATTTTACCCCTTAAAAAAAAAAACCAACTAATGTCTGAGGTATAGGTTCTCTAGCATGACTGCTACTCTCCTGCTGCACCTATCTGTGCAAAAAGAATGTGTTATGACACAGAGATTAGAACACTGGACTGGGCCCCAGGTGATGTGGGTTCTATTCCCAGCTAAGCCATTGGCCCGATTCGGGGTGATCCTGTCTCTCTGTGCCTCATATAACCCTTTGTAAAGCACTTTTAGATCCATGTTGGATCTAACAGTCAATGTTCCCTCAAAGTTTTTCCATCTATATGTGGAATAAATTTTGTTATGTGCACCAAGGCACATGCAGATGTGCACCACCAATATAAATACATGCTACTGACCATGGTTAGCTGTGGGTTCACTGCCAATCAGCTGGGTGACACCTGAATCTCTCCTGGGCAGCCGCCCAAGCGTTCAGCTTACAGGAAACGCTGCTAATAGTGTAAATCAGATTTCATTCCTCAGTCCCTGAAAAATCATGGAGCAGGTCCTCAGGAATTTATTTTGAAACACTTGGAGGACTGGAAGGTGATCACAAACAATCAACATGGATTCACCAAGGACAAGTCATGTTTGACTAATCTGATTGCCTTCTATGATGAAATAGCTGATTCTGCAGATATGGGGATGTATCTTGACTTCAGAAAAGCTTTGGATACGGAATTCTTCCCAGTAAGTTACAGAAGCATGGCTTGGATGAATGGAGTTTAAAGGGGATTACAAGTTGGCTAGATTGTCAGGTTTCAATGGGTAGTGATCAACGACTCAATGTCTAGTTGGCAGCTGGTATCAAGCAGAGTACCTCATAGATAGGCCCGGTTTTGTTCAACATCTTCATTAATGATCTGCATGATAGGATGGTTTGAACTTTCAGCAAGCTCATGGCTGATACTAAGGTGGGAGTGGGGGGGGAGGCGAATCATAGAGCACTAGAACTGGAAGAGACCTCATGAGATCATCAAGTCCAGTCCCCTCCTCTCATGTCAGGACCAAACACCCATCTAGATCAGGGCTGGGCAAAATATGACTCGGAGGCTGGATCCGGCCCACCAAGCCATTGGATCCTGCTCACTACACAGCAGGGATCCTCATACAGACTCCCTGTTTGCCTTGTGCCACCCCCACCACTCAGAAAAGTGGCTGCTGCAGCATTTCTCTCTCTCAGCTGTGAGCCTGGGGTAGGGACGAGTCCTTCTTCACAGGCTGCTCCCCCTACACAATCCCACTGGTCAATTTCTGGCCAATGGGAGCTGTCTGTTTGAAGAACAGGCAGCGCGCAAAGCACCACTTCCCTCTCCCCTCACAACACTCCTGTTAATACATCCCAGAATCATGTTTGCTTTTTTTGCAACAGTGTCACACTGTTGAATCATATTTAGCCTGTGGTCCACTATGACCTCTAGATCCCTTTCTGCAGTATTCCTTCCTAGACAGTCACTTCCATTCTGTATGTATATTCTATAGATACACTGGAGGTAGAGAAAGGGTCCAGAGTGACCTAGACAAATTGGAGGACTGGGCCAAAATAAATCTGATGAGGTTCGACAGGGACAAATGCAGAGTCCTGCACTTAGGACAGAAGAATCCCATACACTGCCACAGACTGGGGATCAACAGGCTAAGCGGCAGTTCTGCAGAAAAATAACCTAGGGATTACATTAGACAAAGTCCTGGCTGGGATGATTAATGGTATGTCTACACTAAGAAGTTTTGTCACCAAAAAATGCCTTTTGGAGACAAAACTATAAAAGCATACACATTGCAATACAGGCATTGCTGGGGAAAATGCCTCGCTATGGCAACAAAAAACTTTCACTCTTGGGAGAGACTTTTCTTTCCCCCTCCCTTTATTGTCAACAAAGAGTCAGGTAGACATTGTTGTTTATTTTGCCAACAGAAGTGGCTCTTGCAAGTATCCCCCGGTGCTTGCCCTGATGGCTGTGCTCAGTGGTTTGACCTCTGCTGCCCTGCAGGCATACACCCCTCCCCTTTCAAAACTCTCAGGAGTTTTAAAGAGCAAATCATTGGATTGGGCCTCTTTTGCCCTGCACTAGGAACACAGCCGCAGGCAGAAAGCTGCTGCATGGGAGGAGGGTCGGCTGCTGTGCTGCTTTGACATTCCTCAGCAGAAAGAGCTCACAGAGCTACTCAAGATGCTACTCCCAGCAGCTGAGGAGGCTGTGGTGTGGGAGAACTTGGGGAATTCCAAGACGCAGAAATCAGCTTTGCCTTCTCACTGCACTGCACAGTGGAATACATAATTACAGGACATTGCTCACACTGTCCTTGGTGGTGCCCCCAGTGTGGACACGATCTGTGGACAGAGGGAGCGAGTGTGAACACCCTCTGGCAATTTTTGTTTTGTCGACTTTTGGGTGTTGTAACCGAGTCTCTCTTCGGGGGCCACCGGGCACGCCCCTCCCCGAGTCCGAGGGTCCCCGCCTTCGTGTGCCTGGCACCTCCCGATCCCGGTCTCTATCCTGTCGTCCCCCTGGACGCGGGCCCCCCCTGTCGGTCCTCCCGGGGCCGACAGCCTCACTGCCTCTGCCTCGGCTCCGGTGCTGGATCCTCTCCGGTCCGCTCCCCGGCCGTTCCTTCCCTGGTGGGGCTTGGCTCCGTCCGGCTCCTCTCCGCTCCGGGCGTCCCCGCTGCGCAGTCGGCTCCTGCTGCTGGGCTCCACGCCGCTCCCGGTGGGGTCCTGCTCGGGTCCTGCGGAGGAGGCTGAGAGCAGAATCCTCCCTGCTCTCCCCAAGCCTCTCCTGCTGCTCCTTCCTCCCCCCTTTTGAATTCCCCGCTCGGCGTCTGGCCGGCCCCCGCCCTTCCGAGCGCCGGCCCTGCGCTCCTGGGTCCTAGTGCTGGCCGGGTTCCAGCCGCGCCGTCTTGCGCATGCGCGCCAGTCATGCCGGGTTCCCCTTGCCCCGCCGGCTCCGGCACGCGGGGCTGGGTTCCTGTCCCCCGCTGACCTTCCCCGTGGGGCGCGGGGCCGCGGTCCCCGTGGCTGGGAGTGCGGGGGTAAGTTCCCCCGTCACACCCCTCCCCCCTAGTCTCTCTTGTCTCTCTTTTTACCTCCTCTCTCTCAACACACCGGGACAGAAAGTCTACGTTTGAGTGCTCTCGCCCCGCCCGATGGACTATTATAAATGAATATTGCTGCAAAAACAGGTACCATCTCATTACCCGGGGGTTAACCTCTTTCATGTTGTGCATCCACGTTAAGGGTGCATGGTCCGTCACTAATCGGAACGTGTTGCCCCAGAGGTAATACCTCAGCATTTCTACCGCCCACCTAAGTGCTAGCGCTTCCTTTTCTATGGTGGAATACTGTTGTTCTCGTGGCAGTAGTTTGCGGCTCAGGTACACAATGGGTCTATCCCCTTTTCCTTGGTCCTGAGCCAGGACCGCCCCCACCCCTAAATTGGACGCGTCCGTTTGCACGATGAAGGGTTTAGTGAAGTCGGGTTGTGTTAGTACTGGTGCGGAGGTAAGCCTCTGCTTCAGCTGTTGAAATGCCTCTTCGCACCGCTCCGTCCACTTCACTTTTTCCGGGTAACCCTTTCTCGTTAGGTCTGTTAGGGGGGTCGCGATGGTGGCGAACTGCGGGATGAATCGGCGGTAATATCCGGCCAGCCCCAAGAACTGCCGCACCTGCTTCTTCGTGGTCGGGGCCCGGTAGTTCTGGACCGCCGCTATCTTGTTCACTTGCGGCCTCAAGTGGCCCCTTCCTACCACGTACCCCAGGTATGCCACTTCTGCCTGGCCAAAGGTGCACTTGGCCGGGTTGGCTGTCAGTCGCGCTTCCTTTAACGCCTGTAGGACCGCTCGGACGTGTGTCAGGTGCTCTTCCCATGATGCGCTGAAAATGATGATATCATCAATATAGGCGGCGGCGTATGCCTGATGGTCTCGCAACACCTGGTCCATGACCCTCTGGAAGGTGGCCGCCGCTCCGTTTAGTCCGAAGGGCATTGTGATAAAATGATACAGTCCCGATGGCGTGGCGAAGGCAGTCTTTGCCTGTGACGTGGGCGTGAGTGGGATCTGCCAATATCCCTTGGTCAGATCTAATGTCGACAGGTATTGTGCCCGCCCCAGTCTCTCTAGTAACTCTTCTACCCGCGGCATCGGGTAGGCATCCATTCGGGAGATGGCATTCACCTTTCGGAAATCGATGCAGAACCGCAGGGTCCCGTCCCGCTTGGGGACGAGCACGATGGGGCTTCGCCAGGCGCTCCGGGATTCTCGTATGACCCCCATCCGCAGCATCTTGCTTACCTCCTCCTGCACGGGGTCCCACATCTTCCGAGGTAGCGGGCGGAGGGGTTCTCGAATCTTTTGTCCGGGTGGCGTCTGGATATGGTGATACCCTGCCGTGGTCTTGCCTGGCTGAGTCGACAGCACGTCTGCAAATTCCCGCAGCAGGCTTCTCATCCCCTCCCTCTGGGGCTCCGTCAGCTCCGCTCCCAGGGGGGCCTCTTCCTCCACGTCCTTGATGTCGCCTCCCCAGGGTCCCAATTCCGGCTCCGCCTTCTGCAGACTGACCATGAGGCCTTCCCGTTCCCTCCATCTTTTTAACAGGTTTACATGGTAGATTTGCGCCCCTTTTCGCCGGTCCGGGAGTTTGATCTCGTAATCCACGGGACCTACTTGCCGGATGACCTCATAGGGGCCCTGCCATTTTGCTAATAGCTTTGATTCTGCCGACGGCAGCAGCAGCAGAACCCGCTCTCCCGGGGCAAAGGTCCGCACCTGTGCCCCTCGGTTGTAGTAGCGCGCTTGTCTTGCTTGGGCCTTGCGGAGGTTACCCTGGGCCAGTTCTCCTACGGCTCTCAATCTCTCTCGTAGTCCTAAAATGTACGGGACCATCCCTTGTACCTTGGGGGGCTGTTCTTCCCATTCCTCTTTGATAAGATCCAATATGCCCCGAGGCTGTCTCCCATAGAGTAACTCAAACGGGGAAAACCCGGTAGAAGCTTGGGGTACTTCCCGCACGGCAAACAGTAGGGCCGGGAGGAACTGGTCCCAATCCCGGGGGTCTAGTTCTATAAACTTCCGTAGCATGGTTTTGAGGGTCCTATTAAAACGTTCCACCAACCCGTCCGTTTGGGGGTGGTATACGGATGTGCGGAGCTGCTTCACCCGGAGTAGGCGGCAAAGCTCCGCTAGGACTCGCCCTGTTAAGTTTGTCCCCTGGTCCGTTAATATTTCTTGGGGTAACCCGACCCGGGAGAATACCTTAACCAGCTCCTCGGCCAGGACCGGGGCCTTCGTGCTGCGGAGCGGGACCGCCTCCGGGTAGCGGGTGGCGTAGTCTATCAATACTAAAATGTATCGGTTGCCCTTTCTTGACCTCTCGAGGGGCCCCACTAGGTCCAATGCTATTCTCCTAAAAGGCACATCCACTACTGGCAAGGGTACCAGCGGAGCTCTCGCCACACTCTTCCCCGCCACTCGCTGGCACTCCGGGCAGGAGTCGCAGAAGTCTCTGGTTTCTTTGTGAACCCCCGGCCAATAAAACCGTTGCAGTATGCGCTGCAGTGTTTTTTCACTCCCTAAATGTCCTGCCCAGGGGTTGGCGTGCGCTGCCTCCAGCACTCGCCACCGCCGCCGGGCTGGCACCAGCAGCTGCCATACCTCTCCTCTTTGCTCTGGGGGGCAGACTACCCGATACAGTCGGTCGTCTCTTACCTCGAAACGAGGTCCCCTCTTGCCGGTCCTGTCTGGTTCCGCCGTATTCCCCGCCTGCTCCCATGCATGCTTCAGGGATTCGTCCTCGCACTGCTCCCGTACGAACTCGTGGTCGTCCGCCGTCGCTCTTCCCCTATCATCGATGCTTGGCGTGTCTCCGGCCTGGGCCTCCCGCGGGGGCGTTGTTGCGTGGGGTCGTGACTCCGCCCTCTCCGCCTGGGTGGGATGGACCTTTCCCCACTCTTGGAGGAGTCGTGTTAGTCCTGGCCAGTCCCGCCCTAGCACTACGGGGTAAGCCAGGCCCGGGGCCACGGCCACCCGGCACCTCCGCTGTTGGCCCCCCTCTGTAATCAGGACCCATTGTGTCGGGTAGTGCTTCACGTCCCCGTGGATGCACTGCATCGCTATTGTCGGGCCCATTGTACCTCCTCGGGGCAGCAACGCTTCCCGGACCATCGTCTGGTTGCACCCTGTGTCCACGAGGGCCCATACCTCCTTCCCTGCCACGCCTACCTGTACGGTGATCTTGTCGTCGGCCCTGCTCCTAGCCCGTTGGTCGGCCATCAGGGCCCTCCCGTATGAGCAGTCCATGAACGGGCAGTCTCTGCGGAAGTGTCCCTCTTGCCCACACTCGAAACAGGCGCTGGGTGTCGGTGCCTCCGGGGGTCTCGGGGCGACTGCCGGCTTTTCCCGGGGCAGGTTCTCCTTTGGGGGTCCCGGTGGGGGTGTGGTGGAAGGCTCCCCCCACCTTTTCCACGGTATGGGTGGCGCGCCCCAGCCTCCGCGGGCCCTTGAGGGCCGTGCTCTCCCGCGCTCCCCACGACCCCCAGGGCCTTCAGGACCCCTTTCCACCCTCTCTTCTCCCCCTGCCGCTGCCATGTAATTCTCCAATATAGAAGTAGCCTCTCCCAGGGTAGTGGGCTGGTGGCGGCGGACCCACAGGCGACTATCTGGGGGCAGGATCTGCAGGAACTGGTCCAACACTACCATCTCCACGACTTGCATGGCTGATTTTCTCTCCGGCTCCAGCCACCTCATGGCCGCCTCTTTGAGCCTCTGTACCACCGCTCTCGGTCGCTCGCCTGGCCGATATTTCTCCGTCCTAAACCTCTGCCGGTGCGTCTCCGGCGTGATCCCTGCCTGGTCTAAGATGGCCTCCTTTACTTTATGATAGTGTAAAGCGTCTCGTGCTGCCAGACCCCTGTAGGCCCCTTGCGCAGCGCCCGTAAGGTATGGGGCCAGCAGGGTCGCCCAGTTCTCCTCGGGCCACCTGGCTGCCGTGGCCACTCTTTCAAACGTTATGAGAAACGCTTCGGGGTCGTCACTCGGGGTCATTTTCACTAGCCTCAAGGGTAGTGCCAGGGCTGCCCCTACGCCGGCTCCCTCCGTCGTGGCCCCTGTCGGGCCCCTTGACCCTGCCTGGAGCCAGCGCTCGACCTGCCCTTGCTGCTGCTCCATTAACTCCCTCACCAGCCTTTGTTGTTCTTTCTGTTGCTCAGCCATTTGTTGGAGGAGCTGAGTTTGTTGTTGCTGCTGCTGGCGCTGGTTATCAGCCAGCCACTCCAGCAGCTTCCCTGCATCCATCTCCGTAACCCCAGTTGCCCTCAATCTACCTCGTCCTTCGGGTCTATACATCCATACATACGGTGCACCCCTATCCGCTACGGTGCACCCCTGTCTCCCCCCCCTTTTTTTTCTTTTTTATATATATATATATATATATATTTTTTTTTAAAGCACCCCCACTATACTACTCCTACACCCCCTTTTCCCCTTGGGGCAGTACCCACATTCTCCACCAGTGTAACCGAGTCTCTCTTCGGGGGCCACCGGGCACGCCCCTCCCCGAGTCCGAGGGTCCCCGCCTTCGTGTGCCTGGCACCTCCCGATCCCGGTCTCTATCCTGTCGTCCCCCTGGACGCGGGCCCCCCCTGTCGGTCCTCCCGGGGCCGACAGCCTCACTGCCTCTGCCTCGGCTCCGGTGCTGGATCCTCTCCGGTCCGCTCCCCGGCCGTTCCTTCCCTGGTGGGGCTTGGCTCCGTCCGGCTCCTCTCCGCTCCGGGCGTCCCCGCTGCGCAGTCGGCTCCTGCTGCTGGGCTCCACGCCGCTCCCGGTGGGGTCCTGCTCGGGTCCTGCGGAGGAGGCTGAGAGCAGAATCCTCCCTGCTCTCCCCAAGCCTCTCCTGCTGCTCCTTCCTCCCCCCTTTTGAATTCCCCGCTCGGCGTCTGGCCGGCCCCCGCCCTTCCGAGCGCCGGCCCTGCGCTCCTGGGTCCTAGTGCTGGCCGGGTTCCAGCCGCGCCGTCTTGCGCATGCGCGCCAGTCACGCCGGGTTCCCCTTGCCCCGCCGGCTCCGGCACGCGGGGCTGGGTTCCTGTCCCCCGCTGACCTTCCCCGTGGGGTGCGGGGCCGCGGTCCCCGTGGCTGGGAGTGCGGGGGTAAGTTCCCCCGTCACAGGTGTCAGCATAAGTTCTGTTGACAGAACTTGTAGACATACCTTTAATTGGGGTTGGTCCTGCTTTGAGCAGGGGGTTGGGCTGGATGTCCTCCTGTGGCCTTTTCCAGCCCTACTCTTCTATGATTCTATGAATAGTTCCACTGAAATCAACGTATAGCATGTGTGAGAGGAGAATTAGGCTTGAAGACTGTACATATTTATATATCCTTGCCAGTAAGGTGAGGAGCCACACTGGAAATTTTATAGACTATTTCAGGCCTCTATCCTGCAAATACTTGTGGAGGGTACTTAACCTGGAGCATAAGACTTTTCCCATGGAGCTCACTGGGCTATTCATGCTTAAAGTTAAGTACGTGCATAAATATATGCAGGATCAGGGCCCGAAAATAATAAGTGTAGTAATGGTTCCCTTCACTGGAAAATATTTGAACCACTAATTCATTTTAATGTATATCCAATTTCTTTTCTTTTCCTGTTCAGAGTAACTCTGAAATTCATTATTCATTTCCCACAGAAATCCAAACATCTCACTAAATGGCAGTTCACCAGTTTCTGGATTCACCATAACTCTCTCGCTTCAGACTGATGTTTAGAGACAGACAGCTAGAACAGAGTGAGCAATTGTAGCAAAATTCTAGTCACAAGAGGCTTTGTCCTGCAGGAGGTATAATTGGAGCCAGGGTTCTCAGTACAAGCTGTAGGGGAGCTGACAGCCTCCGTGGGCCCCTGGGTGATATGGGGGAAGAGGATCTGGCACCATGCTCCCAGAAGGGGGGAGACCTCAGGCAGAAAGAATGGAGCTCAGGGCAGCCAGCTATGAGTGCCACCTGGAGCATGGCACTACAATTCCCTGCCCTAAGAGCTGCCCAGTGCATGCAGTATGGCACTCCTGTGATAATTTAAAGGGCCCAGCACCAATGCTGCTGCAGTAGCAGTGGCAGCAGCCAGAAGCCTCAAACTGTTTTGAGCCCTGGGATAATTTCCTCTTTTACATCCCCTCCCGCTGTCACCTGGCCTAACAAGCTGGGAACTTGCTTCCCTCTGCAATAGAGAAGTAGCCAAACTACCATGTTCAGATCCAAAAGTGGAGCTCCCAGTATGCTGAGGTGTTAGAGTCTGGGATTTCTGTTTGGAGCCATCTCTTCTCCATTGCTTGGCGAGTCTCTTCCCTCTCTAAGCTCTGTAAAAGGGGGCTAATATTCACCTTTCTGACTCCATGCAGGAAGTTATGATGATCAGTTAATGCTTGTAGCTTCAGGCTGAGATGTGCAAAGTAGGGATGTAATAGTGTAACCGATTAACCAATTAGCAAAAAGCCTATAGGTTAATGCTATAGACTACATGCATTTCCCTCCCTCCCCGCCCCCCACACCTCCCAGTAAATTTTTAGCAAGTTGGCCAGCTGCCTGGCTCAGTTCTGGCTCATGCCATGTCCAGAAGCTCAGAACACACCCCTCTAGCCCACCCAGATAGGGGCTGCTACCACCCCACGCTGCTGCCTCTGTATCAGAGGTATCAGCACAAGGTGACAGACAGCCAGTCTGCAAGGGGATCTGGTTTTTAAACTAGATCCCTTCACAGACCAACTCCCACTTGGCACCCCACACTGCTGCCTCTAATACAGAGGGAGTAGCATGGAGTGGCAGGGGACTCCTCAGGAGCGATGTTGGAGCACGCTGGGTGCTGGATGCTGGCCCTGCCCATGGGAACTATAGAATAGTCGACTAACCGACAAGAATTCATGAGGTTACTCAACTACTCAATTAACTGATATTTAATATTCCCAGTGCAAAGCTGCCCTATGAGATTTGGATGCCTGAAGTACATCTGAAAAGCTCTGTTTTAATAACTAAGTATTTGTGTTAGCAGCATACATGATGGGGGTGATTTTGAAACTCAATGGAAGTAGCTTAATTGCCACTTGTTCCTTTAAAAATCTCCCTATAAAAATCTTTCTTAACATAGCTGCAGAATTAATCATACAGTGTAGTGCTTTTCCAGCTTTAATCTTCACATTGCATAAATGAAAAGTGTAGTCAGCTTCATCATCACCACATACCTTTTGCATTCGTGGGCAAAACTATTTTGTCCAATAAAAAACACTGAGTCTATTATTTTCTCTTTGTTTTAATTAGTTGCTATTTGTCTCCATGACTACCAAAGTTGATATGAACATAGGTCACTGCTTTAACTTGAGTTTCATTGATTCATCAACCACTAATTAAAAAAATAAAACCTACTACTTTTGCTAAAACGGGAATGGTTGAATTTAACTAGCTTCCTTTGAAACCATTTTTCCCTCCCCCTCCCAGTGAACATAATGGTGATTTTTTTGAATTCTTATATGTTACAAAGTAAAACTAGGAGGCTAAATGCTGTTATGGGACAGAATTTCCAAAAGAGCTTAAGTCACTTAGGAGCACAAGTCCTATTGAATTTCCAGTTAATTCATTTAGGCTCTTTTGGAAATTCTAAGCATAATGATCTCTGTGATATGTCACAATGTTATAACAACAGGCTGATGATCCACTTTGCTAAAATACAGATATCTTAAGCAGGTGATTTTGTGTGATGAAAACTGTTTTTAGATCAGATTGTACACTACCAGCTCTGATTAGCACTATTTGGTATTTACTGAATAATGAACCCTACTGCATCTCAGATTAATTTCAGGAGGACAAATGTCCACCTCAGAAAACCCAGCACTACTACCATCTTTATTGATAGATTCGGCAGCGATGGCAAGGATTGAACAAACCAAAGACATTTTCCTTTTTTTAGGAGGCTGTGCCTCCAAGATTGTAGTAACTACTTTTCAGTGCACTTTCTCCAGTGCTCCCAGAGTCTACACAGCAAAGTTATTTTGGAATAATGGCTCTTATTCCGAAATAACTATGCGAACGCCTACACAGCAATTCCGGTATTTTGAAATTATTTCAAAATATTAGACGGATTATTTGGGCTTCTGCAAACCTTATTCTACGAAGAATAACACCTATTCCAAAACAGCTATTTTGAAATAAGGCATACATAGACGTTCACTTCTGCTATTTCAAAATAGCCCCTCACCAGAACCATTCTAAGTTATTTCTCCTGGGACTCTAAATCAAGATAGCACGTCTATATTAGGAAAGCCTGCTTTGGACTAATTTTGAGGCTTCCCAGCAGTGTAGACGTGCTATTTCAAATAGTTAATCCAAAATAGCTTATTCCTAAATAATTGTGCAGTGCAGATGTACCCTCTGTAGGCAGAATGTCTCCAGGTACAGCTGCTGCTTTCAGTGCTAAAGCCACAAGTGTGCTCTTAATGTTTGTGAAGAACATAGTGATCCCCGTATGAAAGGCACTATGTCACCGCAAAAAAAAAAAAAAAAAAAAAAAAATCACCAAATATATTTGGGTCCATGACAAGCTTTAAAACAGGTAACACATTATAGCATTAACCCATTGCATTATTCCCCTCTGTTTTTTACCTAATGAAAGTTAATCCCACTGGTACCATATGCCTTCCTTGGTTTTTTTTGTTTTTGTTTTTTATGTTTTTGCTTTTCTTTGCAGCTTCTCCCAGTAACATAGCTGCTCAGGCATGGCAAAAATTCACGTCTAGCTTGCTTTGCATTTGTAATTTCTTTGTTAAAAAGGGAAAAGATACCCATGCCTAAATTAGGACATTGCTGAGTCTCAGATAGCATCTGCAAGAAATGTGTGCAGATATACTGTGGCGTATGTCTATCTGAAATGAGTGGTTCATGAATTTTGTTGGCAGGAACTCGGACAGACACACATGATATTTTAATAGAATCCTTACTAAATATGGAATAAATTATTTAGTCACAGCATGTATACACCCTACTTTTTTGTTAACTTAATTTGCTATGTGATTGATAGTCCTCCCCATTTCTCACTGTAAATTGCAAACATTAATTCTATCAATGGTTATAGGTAAGGTAACGACAGTAAATATTAGGGTCATGATGTGGGTTATTCTTACATGGGAAAGTTTCTGCTCTCCAAGTTTCAATTTCTGCAGTTTCTTTAAACTCCTTTCTTTGAAAGGCAGTAGGATTTTGACTTTCTTTTCCTTCATAAATCTGAAAAGCCATGGTTTCCATCTCTAAATCCACAGATTTCAGGGGATCCCCTCCCTCAAAAGCAAGAAGCATCCAAGGAAAGATACTCCTTTCCTGCAGTTGTCCATTCCTGGCTCTCTTTAGGCCCAGGACAGTATATCTCCTGCATGAGGTATGGCTACCCAAATGCAGAATTCCTTAGAGCCCCCACAGACAAACGCAGAACATTCTATTAAGATTCCATCAGCTGTAGTGTGTGTAGGGTGGGGAGGGGATAGGGACAGAAAATATCTGTGGGGGCAGGGAGGCTGCAGACGCTTCTACAGATTGTCTAAGCACCTTAGAAAAATGATACAAGTAACCTCTTGATATTGGTTCCCTCACTTCTTTCCATAGGCATGTACTGAGAGGGAAACTGTTCATTCATTTAGGATTTGGGGTTTGTTTTTTTAATTATGAGAAAGCAATGGCTAAGAACTGAGTGCTGCATTCTTTCTGAAATCAGTAAGATTCATTCTCATTCTTCCCTCTTTTGGAGGAGAATGCAATAATCATGGGCTTCGATATTTGGATGATAAGATCTATTCAGATTGTAAAATTCCTCAGGTCTAGGGATTGACTCTGACTGTGTATTTGCACTGTGCCTCGCATAATGAGGCTCTGACATAGCTCAGGCCCACTGAGTTCTTTGACTGTGAACTAGTATTTGATAGCGAGCTAGCACAGGGATCAGAACACAAGGGTGAGCTCTTTTCATTATTCTGCATTGCTCAGCACATGAGCTGCTGCATACTGCAAGCAGCTGGTGCATCTTTCAAGGACCCATTTTTCTTCCCAGATAGCATGTAGTGGATCACACATGCATGGAGCTGCATCTGTCAGGGTATGGCAAAGTCTACTGGCCAATTTAAGATGGAATATGGAATTTCTAGCAGCTGTTCCAATTTGCATTTTCAGCAGCGGTGAGAAGGCCCAATCTCAAGACTGCAAACCATCCTAAAGATTGGAAAGCAGACACCCTGGAGGGAGGATGGTGTAGGCAAGATTTTTGAAATATTTTCCTGTCCCAATGAACATCATGACTGACCTCTCCTTGTTTAACTTCAACTAGTTAGTCTGCTCTTCGTTCAGATGCGTATCTTGCTTTAGTATAAGGGATCCTGCTAGCATTTAACTGTAAGGAAGTCTATGACATCACTGAAGTTCTGCTCCTATTAAATCTACTAAATGACACCTCATGATCCTGCCAACTGCTTTTAAATAGATGATGCCTGGGACAGGGGAAGTGGAGTGAAGTTCGGTTGGTAGCTCAGAACAGAAGTAGCAGGATACATATTGGCATGTTTTTATTAGCTTCCCTTTCCATTTCAAGCCTGAGAATCATTACCCTCTCCCAACACACCCGAGCCCTCCGACTTTTCTTCCCTGAAATCTCATATAGGCTTGGTCTTTAGCCAGGCGAGCATATTTCAGGAAAGTGTGAGGTTACTTGTACATGAAAGAGGTTCCTGGGAAACTGGACCTCATAAGAGATGTTGTCACTTGTCAAAATCTGCTAGTTTTTTACTTTTGTTGTATCTTCAAAATATGGGTTAATCTAGAAACTATGCAAGTGATTTGTTCATTAGCTCAACAAAGATAATGTTAAGGGGTCATTTGATTACAGCATACAAGTGCCTGCATAGGGAACAAATATTTAATAATGGATTATTCTGTATAGCAGAGAAAGATGTAAGCAGTGATGAAAATAAACTTAAAATTTCCTACAGGCAGGGATGGATGAGAGTTTCGCAGGGCCCAGGGCAGCACAATTTCGCGCATGTGAAACAGCCACAGCTGACAGGTAGTAACACGTGCCCGGGGCCTATTGAATCACGGGGTCTGGGGCAGCCACCCCGCTTGCCCTGGCCTATATCCGCCGCTTCCTACAGGTACTGTCTTGTTGCAACCCGGGTCCCTACCAGCTTTTTAAATAGCTCCCTACTGGCTTTTGCCAAGGCTCAGTTACATCTTCCTGGACCTATGTTCCAGTGCGCACCCGCTTACTTTCACCTTTGGATGTTAGATATCCCAATGGCTGAAGCTACACAAATTAAGACTAAAAATAAGAAGTAGTTTTTTTAACAGTGTTAACAATTGCAACAACTTACCAAGAGTTGTGGTGGATTCTCCATCACTAATGATTTAAAAAAAAAACACCTCTGCTCTGAGAACTATTTTGAAGACTCTCTATGGCCTATATTATACAGGACAAAATGATCACAACAGTCCCTTCTGACCCTGGAATCCATGAATCAATTGGTCCTGGTATCCCCCAGACTATTTCTGATAAGGGAAAGCACAATATTTTGCAGTTATTCACTATGGGAATTTGAGCCTTTGTGTAATCAAACAGATCCTCACTGAGAGGAATGAGGAAGCAACTTCCCCTATGGGCAGATTGGGCAAGAGATGCCTATTATGGAGATCCTAACACCTGCTATACAACTCTCTCTCTCATCCTACTTTCTCATACATCCTACTTTCACCCATCCAGTCATAGAAAGGGAGGGAAGTCATCACTCTCTGAAACCTGATTGTGAGCCCAGCTTGAAAACTTATGCCCCACATCATAAATTTATCCCCAGTACACACAGAATAGCTTTTCTACATAGCCAGCCTGAAACCCGTAACTCTACTCTACCATCCCTCTCACTGGCTGTACAAGCTACCAACCACGCTGCAGATCCTGAGATTTATTTAAAAATGCCTATTTTAAGCATAAGTACATATGAGATAAATTGCTGATCAAAATTACTACTATCCAAATGACACCTGCTTTCGAGTACAATTTAAATAATTCACCTGGATGAAAATGAATTCAGGGTGATCGCATCACCAACCTCAACTATATCCCCACCAAATGGGCAATAATCAGTTCCTGAAAGTCTACCAAGAAACAGATGATGAAAAACTGTTTAAGGCAAGAGGGCAGAATATAAATAACAGTATCCCTATACTAACAAAGTTTTCGGACAGAGAAATGTAGAAATAGCATGTATCAGATTCTGAGGCCCTAACACTAAGTTACTCCACAATTAGTGCAGCACTTAGTGTTAAAGTAATATATATGCCTATCCACAGTTCTAGAGGCAAGATTTTCAGGTGCCTAAAGATACAGATGGGCAACTGGTAGGATTTTCAAAAGTACCTAAACAGATTAGGTACCCAAGTCCAATTGGTTTTAATCCTGTTTAAGCAGGATTTTGGAAATCCCACTTGGCATCTAGCTGATATTTTCATTGTAAGATTCTTGCCAGGGCTTACTTAAACTTAGCACCAGTGTGTGTGTGTTTCTGCAATTTGTTTTTTTTTCTCATAAATGTATAGAAATTATGGCCTCTGACTGTCTGTTGTTCAGAATGACTGCTTCCTCTCTCCCCAAGTCAGTTTTTTAATGGTATTCCCAGTTACATACACAAACCAATTTCTGGGTGACTTCACTGATTCAATGTTTGTTTTGTCAACTTTCACAAGTTTAAGTTAAGCTTGAACATTAGCATATATCATGATATATAAATGGGGCTATTCAGGCTGCGATCAGAACACAATGCATGGTCCATTTCCCATACTTATCCCTCATAAATGCCCCTTATAAATATTGAAGTTTTTGTTAAGCAGCATGAGGACTTCATATTAGAGCAGTTATGCCATATGTGCATGGCGTTATTAAAATTTTTAATTATTCATTACAACCAGTGAGGCAGACAGCCTCCGTGGCCACAGAGGCAAGGGGGCGTGCATGAGGGGGCTGGCTCCATACCCCCGGAATGGGCAGGGCCTCAGACAGGAGAGGTGGGGCTGAGACAATGAGCTCTTTGCATGCCTAGACCGTGGCACTCCCCCCCCAGCCTTCAAATCCACATGGAGTAGCACTACAGTGCTCCCACGGTAGCAGCAGTGGCTGGGAGCTCCACGCCTCTTTGAAACAACTGCACGTTTGCCCCTCTCTGTCAGCAGGCCTGATTATAGGCCTAACTTTAAAGAGCATTATCTTTACGTATACACACAGGGATACAGCCTGCTCCCATTTACACTGATGTAAAGTCATTGCTTTGACACACAGAATTTGTACTAAGTAAAATATCTGGCATATATTAAAGTCAGGGGGTTGCACCAGTGTAAGCACTGACTGATTTGGTGCATCGTATTTTAAATACTATTAAAAACTACAAAACACCCTAAAGAAATGCTGAAATATTCAAACTTTTTTTTTACCGAATTCAGCTGGTACAGCATAAATCTTCTCAAAGATTTATTCCTCCACTTTTACTGTTAATCCTTCATATTATTGTATTTAAATACATGTTTAAGATTGTTGGACATATTGGAAACCCCAGAGGATAAGCTATTTGTCAATTTCAAATCCTGCTGCGTAAACTCAAATTCCTAGAGAAGCTACAAGGGTCACCAGGTACATCTAAACTACATCCCTTTTTCAATAAAGTGATGTAAATTAGACGTATCAAAATTGTAAATGAAGCTGGGATTTGAATTTCCCATGCTTCATTTACATAATGGCGTCCGCGGCTTTTTTTTTGAAAAGCTGCTTTTCAGAAAAAAAACATGGTCAAGATGGGGATCGTTCAACAGAAATGCCCCATTTTGAAAGATCCTGTAACCCTCATTTTTTGAGGGGTTACAGGATCTTTTGAAACGGGGCATTTCTGTTGAACAATCCCAGTATTGACCACGTTTTTTTTCCCGAAAAGCAGCTTTTCGAAAAAAAGCCACAGCTGCCATATGTAAATGAAGCATGGGAAATTCAAATCCTGGCTTCATTTACAATTTCAATAGGTCTACTTTACATCCCTTTATCGAAAAAGGGATGTAGTTTAAATGTACACAAAGAGTGCACAGGAAGGGCAGATTTTTCTCTTCTCTTTTTTGGATGTTTTATTAAATGTATATACTTAGAATCTGGTCCTAAGCTGGTTTTAAGATGATATAGCTCCAGTGAAATCAATAGAGCGCTGTCAATTCATAACAGCCAGGAATCTGGCCCACAGGACTTCTTAATTTACTCTGACATGTTCAACTCCCATCAGTTGTACAAAAGTACAGCAGTGTAAAACTGGATTCAGCTCTGAACAAGAAAAACTAGGAGTATATAGGACCTGTGGTAAAAGAAAAAGACAAAAAGAGCAGCCAGGTGAGAAGACTGGGAGAGTATTCAGGTGGTAGGAGAGAAAGATGACTTTAACAGCAGCATCTTGGCTGGATTAAAGGCAGGGGAGGCAGGAAATGGCAGACCATATATTTAAGAAAAAAACACTGCAACAGTGTGACGATACCACATAGTGAAAATGTGTGACTAAAATGCATCAAATTGCAATAGGCAGGTGTCCGGGTTCATCATCAGAAAGCCCATCATCTCAGCTGATCTCCTTGTTGGCAGCCACAGCAGAGGCCAACAAGGCAACTGGCAAGTACGTGAAAGGGTCTCTAACAGGAATAACAACCATGTAGGTTGTAGCTCCTGCATTGGCGCTAGGTCATTTACTTGTGTATCTGTACCATAAATCAGGCAAATCTGGAGCCAAATAAGTGTGACATCAGCTATGCACATTTTAGAAGGAAAAGAATAATTAATAATCTTTAACTGTATATGGGTATGTCTACACTACCACCCTAGTTCGAACTAGGGTGGTTAATGTAGTCATACGAACTTGCAAATGAAGCCCGGGATTTGAATTTCCCGGGCTTCATTTGCATGTTGCCGGGCACCACCATTTTTAAATGTTCGCTAGTGCGGACTCCGTGCCCGCGGCTACACGCGGCACAAACTAGATAGTTCGGACTAGGCTTCCTATTCCGAACTATCTGTACGCCTGTATGAGGTGTACAGATAGTTAGGAATAGGAAGCCTAGTCCGAACTATCTAGTTCGTGCCGCGTGTAGCCGCGGGCACGGAGTCCGCACTAGCGAACATTTAAAAATGGTGGCGCCCGGCAACATGCAAATGAAGCCCGGGAAATTCAAATCCCGGGCTTCATTTGCAAGTTCATATGACTACATTAACCACCCTAGTTCGAACTAGGGTGGTAGTGTAGACATACCCTATTTTACTAACCCTTTAAATAGCTCAGAAATCTAGCTGAGATTATACTTTGCTGTTCAAAAATACTCCAAATAGTTATTGCCTTGCATTACATTTCATAGCTCTGAGCAGTTATAACCAAATCATTGAAAAAGAGCATTCTTAAAGTGCTTGAAATTAAACTATACTAGGATGTATTTATGGCAAACTTAGAACTAAGCAATGTTTAATTGAGGTCTTCTGATATATTAACATCACAACATATTTTTTTATGGTTATGTAAAGAAAAAACATTACCAGTGGAAAGTATGTGAGATGGCCTTTTTGCTGCCTTGAGACCATTTATTTTGCTCAAAGTAGCCATTTCTTAGCTACAGATCTAGACATAACATTGCTGCTGTTGGCTTCTCCTTGGTTTATTTTTTTTTCTTTTGTGTTTTTACTGAAGAATTTTACCCACGACTTCCACAAGAAATAAAGAATCAAATTCTTAGCAGGCTCATTACAGTAGCAGAACAGATAAGTATTCCTTTTCTTAGGCTTTAAAGGTGGTTCCTGGTTGCAACACGGTTCTTATCTAACACAGATAAAGAAGGTTGCTATCATGGAGTATGTCTACACTACAGTGTTATTTCAAAATATCTTATTTCAAAATACTTATTTTGAAATATCTTATTTCAAAATAATGTGTCTACATACAAAATGCATTTCGAAATAGCTTTTTGCTATTTCAAAATAGAGCGTTCATACTGAGTGGACTCTGAATCGCATTTAAGGCTGGCCGGAACCAGTTCCAGCAGGGCACCAGGTCAGGACTTATTGTGTGGGGCTGCTGCCTGAGGCTATCTGAGGTCTGTACTTAAAGGGACACCCCCCTCCCCCCAGACAGCCAGTTCTCAGGTTTCCTTGCTTGCTTGTCTACCTCGATGAGGGACAGCAAAGAATTTTGTCTCTGTATGCTCTGGTTGCCCTCACTCGGGACACCACAGCACTCTGCAACATGGAACCAGAGCTACCCATGGGCACTCTAGTGCTTCTCTTAGATGCGTTGCTGTGAGCCTGGCTGCACTTTCTGCAGACTGCCATCCAGGAGCTGTCAGTATTTAGGAGGCCCTGCGGGAGAGCTTCCACCCTGAGGAGCACTAAGAGCCTCCCTGGTCTGCCCTACTGGGGCTTGTGCCTCATTCCTCCCTCACGTCCTTCCACTTACCCCTCCCTAACCCCCCTTCCTGATATAAAAAAAATACATGTATTTTCATGAACACAAACTCTCTTTATTTAACAAAACTGGGGGTGGGAGGGGATGAAACTCTGATGAGACTGGGGAAAGGAGGCAGGAGAGGAGGGGGAAACCTGGGAGGAGGGAGCTGGAAGGGGGAAGCAAGGGGAAGAAAAGGGAGGGGAAGCTCTGGGCTCAGGGTTGGGAGTCTTGCTGGACCAACTTGATTTTCATGCAAACCTGCTCCGGGGTTTGCATGTGGCCTTTGATGGCCAGGCTGGCAGCTATCCTGCCATAGACGGCCGCGTTCCTCCATCTAGTGTGGAGATCATGGACGTTGGGGGCATCCCCCCCAAACCTGAATAAGGTCCATGATCTCCACCCTGGACCAGGAAGGTGCCTGGCTCTCTGGGAGCTGGCAGACTGCTCCTGGGGAGCGGTGGAGGGCTGGCTGGCACTGGTTGCCTGGCTCATGTTTTGGGGCCACTTGGTCAGGGGCAGTGACTGCTGGCTCTGGGCTGGCAGGCTTGGAGCTGGCACAGGCACTGTGACCAGAGTCTACCCCTTTAAGGGCTCCGGGGATGGGTGGAGGGAGAGGAGTGTTCTTGGTTGAGGCTGGAGTGGCCATCAGGGCTCCCTGGGAAGGCTGGAGCCCCCCTATTTCAAAATAAGTGTCTACACAGCACTTATTTCAAAATAGCTGTTTCGAATTTGGCATTATTCCTTGTAGAATGAGGTTTACCAAATTTGAAATAAGCACTCTGCTATTTCAAATTTATTTCAAAATAGCGGTTTGGCTGTGCAGATGCTAGGAAAGTTATTTCGAAATAAGGGCTGTTATTTTGAAATATCTTTGCTGTGTAGACATACCCATATAGTGTAGAAAGGAATTTAACTATGTTCCTGAACTATGCTACTGGTTTGAAAAACATATTGCTTTACCTTTTGTGACATGTGATGATGGCATTATAAGGCATCTGTACTGATGGAGCCTTAAACATAACAATACATAGAGCCCTGCACTGATACAAAATTGGTATTTCCATCTGCAAAAATGATCCACTGATATAGGCGTCCATATCTGTAGATGTGAGTATCTGCAGATATAAAGCAGATATCTGCAAATATGCAGGGTTCTAAATACAAAATTTGTATCCATATTCATATCACTATCTGGGAAAATGAGCGGTGGATATCCACATCCACATTACCAGATGCAGATACCTATGTATATAAAAGTGGGTATCTGTGGATTTGCAAGGCTCTAACAACGCATTGTTGCTTCTGCCAGATGCATGAGATTCACTTACTACATAAAGATTTCTGTCAGAAAAGGGGCTCGTAATATAGTGCCTGATTCTTCATTCTCTTATCACCATTTCATGCCAGTGTAACGCCATTGAAATAACGTATCCTTATTTGGTTTGTATTTAGTGGAGAAATTATTCAGAAAACCAAAGGTGGAGCAGGGAAAAACAGAACAGGGAAAAATCATCAGCACTACAGTTTTGGCTAGGATCCTATTTGAGAAGTCCAGAGTTAAGCTGGTGTAAAACAGACATTACAGGGTGGAGAATCAGAGGGGCAGAAATAAACTAATATGGGTTAAGTACATATGTGAAGTTGGCGAGATGGGCCTTCAGTGTTGGAGAAGTGGCATTACATAATGGAATTAAAAATAAACATAAGAACCTGTTTAAAGATTATCAAATTCAGATGATCCCACGCAGTGCCAAGTGATCTGTACTGAAGAATCTCACAAATTCTCTAAATTAGATCTCTCTACCTTAGGCTTGCATTAACCTTGAACCCACCAGTGAGTGTCAAATGGTCATAAAATACCACCCGTCTGACAGGGTAGCATTTTACACCCATTTTACATTGATGAGAATGGATACATAAGGTGCAAGGCAATGGAGAATCAGGCCATTGAGGATATGTGTACAACTAGGAAATTATTTCAAAATAACTAAATTTGAAACAATAACTCCCAAAATAACTATTTTTAAAGAAGCTTATACCCCAAGTAAAGCAGGAGTTATTATTTCAAAATAACCAGCCCCTCATTTCAAAATAACTGGCTTGGTAGTGTGGATGTTCCGCTTGTTATTCCAAAATAAGGCCCCAGTGTTAGTCCTTCAGCTACACAATTGATGTAGCTCAAGTTGCCTATTTTAATTTGACTTTTCCCTGCTGTGTAGGCATGACCTTTAAAAGTCAAATTAGGATATGCAACTTGAGCTACATCAATTGTGTAGCTGAAGTCAAAATAGCTTAATTTGGCTTTTGGCGCTGTCTACACAGCAGGAAGTCCAAGGAGGAACACTCTTCCTTCCACTTCCCTTACTCTTCATGAAATGACAGTTACAGGAGTTGGAGTAAGAAGTCCTCCAGCTTGACATTGTTTCAAAAAAATGGCTTGCTGTGTAGACACGCTCTTTGTTATTTCAGAATAACGCTAGTTATTCTGAAATAACACTGCTATGTAGACATAGAGCCTAAGTGTTCAATTTATTAGCTCCTCTGGTAATTCCAAGGAAGAAAGAAGAGAGGAAGGATGGTGTTATGTGAAGACACTGACTGCTACCCAAGAGACTTGGATTATATCTCCTCCTCTGTGACAAATTTCCTATGTGATGCTGGGGAAGTCACTTAATTTCCATATGCTTCCATTCCCCGTCTCTAAAATGAAGATATTAATACTTCCTATCTTATATGGGTGTTAAGATACATTCATTAAGATCTGAGAGATGCTCAGATTCTATGAGGATGAATGCCATAAGAAAGCTTATAAATAAAATGAATGCACCTAAAACTAGATACTGCCCTGTGGCAACTGAGACAGTTTAGCAGAGATATAGCAGAGAGAGAGAGAGAGAGAGAGAGAAGGATATAGCAGAGAGAGAAGAAGAGTTATTCCTAGGGAAAGGTCTTTATTTTCTCTATATCTGGGGTGGGGAACCTCAGGCCTGGGGGCCAGATGCGGCCCTTGACTCGCCCTCACCCCCAGCATTGGGGAGCCCACGCTGGCCTGAAAAGTTAAAGGTGATATATTTGGAACTAAAATATACTTCTTGTAATTCTGATGACCAGATGCCCTGTTTAAAAGCATATAAAATAATAGACTGAAGCATTTTAACTGTTGAATGCTGAAGCAAGTAGTACTCCTTCATAAACAGATTGTGCTTCAAAGTGTCTTTTAATCACTTTTTAGAGATACAGGATGTACTTCTTCCAGCACAGGCTTTGAACTTCTGCATGCAAGGGTGGGTCTTAGTTTCATTCTCCTTCCACTCAGCCTTTCATGCTAGCCAGTACTCTATGAAGGGACATTATGAATGAAAGCACCCTCTCCCTTTGTGCAAATGACAGGGCACCCAGAATCTAACCCTCAGCCCTTCTATGCACTATAAAGAGTAGGGATATCAATGTGCAGATGACTATGTCATTAACCGATAAGCCTGGGTATATTGGTTAATCCTGTCGACTACACACACTCCAGCCTTGCTGCATCTGTATCAGAGGCAGCAAGGGTGGGAGAGGTCGGAGCCATTGCCTGTGAGGAGCTGGCTTTTAAGCCAGCTCCCCACGAGCACTTGATCTGCCTGCCAAATTTTTCACAACCTTGAGTGACATAGCTAGGTGGATCTAATTTATAAGTGCAGACCACACCAAAGGCATGTAGTCTTCAAAAAAGCCTTTTGTTTTCAAGTAAAACAGGATCAGGAGCATGCTGTGGATTTTAATGAATGATTATTTCAATCGGGTTTTAGTAGGCCTCAGTTTGACATGCTGCCTGTTCAGCTCCCCAGTTCAGGAACCCAGATCTGCAAAGGCCACAGCGGGTCACTGGTTTCTCAGTAGCAGTTACAAAACAATGCCACAGTCTAACAGAAGTGATTCTGCCTTTTCAGTTGGCCACATACCCGACAACCCTGGAACAGAGGCTGACAGGAGCAGACAAACAATAAGGTCCACTGCTTTTATATCCTTCTTCTCCCATCAACAACTGAGAAAAGGATACTTTTCTTGCCCAGCTGCATTACAATTATTGGGTAAGAATTGGGACTAAACCCCCAGTGGCCTTTATTTTATGCACATCTTATACAAATCAGGCGTACTTTATTGAACCTACCTTATTTTACACCAAATTGGATCCCACCTATACTTTCAACTGTCATGGGGAGGGAGAGGTGCTTGCTGGTCGCAAATTGCATACCAAGAATAGGCACCGGTATTTTTTAAAACTTCAACATACTGATGTTTGAATAACTACTCTGCAGCCAGACAAACAAACTGTGAAAAAAGTTGGTTCATTTACACTGTTTTGCTAAAACACTTTCCCAGGGCAAATAATCTCTCACTCTCACTCTCTCTCATGGTATGTCTACACTACCCTCCTAATTCGAACTAGGAGGGTAATGTAGGCATACCACACTTGTAAATGAAGCCCGGGATTTGAATTTCCCGGGCTTCATTTGCATAAGCCGGGTGCCGCCATTTTTAAATCCCGGCTAGTTCGAACCCCGTGCCGCGCGGCTACACGCGGCACGGAGTAGCTAGTTCGGATTAGGCTTCCTAATCCGAACTAGCTGTACTCCTCGTGGAATGAGGAGTATAGCTAGTTCGGATTAGGAAACCTAATCCAAACTAGCTACTCCGTGCCGCGTGTAGCCGCACGGCACGGGGTTCGAACTAGCCGGGATTTAAAAATGGCGGCGCCCGATTTATGCAAATGAAGCCCGGGAAATTCAAATCCCGGCTTCATTTGCAAGTGCGGTATGCCTACATTACCCCGCTAGTTCGAACTAGCGGGGTAGTGTAGACATACCCTCACACATAACCTGACCCCTCAGATCCCAGTCTTTTGCTGAAAGAGTCCCACACATTAGTTACTAGATCAACAGGGTTGTGCTCCTCTTCCTCCTGCTATTAGAGGTATCAGTATGCATAATTTGAATCAGACCTGGTGGGGTATTTTGGAAGGTTAGTGATTTTTCTCTTTAATATTGATTCCATTATTTTATTAGGGATAATAATTAGGTTTAGGGATGAGTACTAGCCAGGATTTTGGGAGGATGGGGAAAGGCAGGTGAGAATGTAACAATCAACATTGCACTTATAACAGCACTGCATTTGTTTCCTCTAATATTCTGGCACTGTCCCAGTTTCTGTGACTTTCCAAAAATAATGTTCAGTGGTTCAGTAAATGTGTTTGCTAATTCCCTTAATCCCTTCCAGATGATGTGTATTATTTGTATCCATTTCCATTTTCCAAATAGCCCCTCACTCTTTATCAATAGCTTTCTTTATAAAGTCTCTCTCTTTTCCTTCAAAAATGAGTTTAGCCTCTCAGGCCTTGAGTCAGGAAAACACTTAAGCACAAGGGTAATGATAAATAGCGAAGTATCAAAACGAATGAGTGTCTAGTGGAGCATGTTAGAGTGAGTCTGATTTAGTAGCCCCATTAATAAGGAGTGAACAAAATATTAATGAATATTCACAGATGTTGATTTGAAACTGGGACAGACTGTCAATATCTGCAGAAATAGATAAATACATAAAGCAGTTACAGAGATTAAGCACATGGACAAAAACAACAATATGTGATTCAGTTTTTAAAAATACAAGAAAAGGAAATAATCTGAAATACAAATATTTAATAGCAGGGAGAAACCTGGACAGCTAGCTATATTGCTGTAAGAATTAAGAGTGAAAGTGGACAATAAATTGGAGATGGGTAGAGCTGGGCAAACTATCTGTTGGACTAATTTAGCCCCTTTGCAAAATGATCAGTGAATAGATTTGATCTTTATGAATGTATTCACTGTTTAAAATTATTCAGTTAATGGCTTATGTGAACATATAAACTTATAGATTACAAATTAGTCACTGTTGCTACTGCTTCAAGTATTCACCATTGCTGTTGTGTGATCGATCAGTTAAATTGCCTGAAATTGTTTCCCTCATTAACTGAAAGGTTCCCAGCACCAGAGAGAGCTTTCATAATTGGCAGAGGCATGTAGTCTATACCCTTTCAGTGCAAACAAGTCTTTGAATATACAGTACATTCATTTAACTATTTCTGACTCTTTCTGTGAACATGCTTGCAGATAAAAAATTTACATAAATGTTCCTGAAAATAAAATTTAAAGGTGAGCACATACTTTTCATATTTAACATGTACATTTCTGCCTGTTTGCAAGATTTGTCCAGCTCTGGACCTGAATTTGCCATGGCAGCAAGAAAAGCCAGTGACAAATGAGAGGACAATCAAGTTAAATGGGAATGATGCATGGATATCAGAGGTCTGTGTTTGGCCTCTTAAGTGTAAGCAGAAACATTTCCTCTACTCTGACTACAGTAGCACCTCAAAGTTATGAACACCAGATTTACAAACTGACTGGTCAACCACAAACCTCATTTGGAACTAGTTGAATGCAATCAGGCAGTAGCAGAAACGAAAAGAAAAGAAAAGAAGCAAATACTGTATGGCACAACAATGTATTAAAGTACCAAAAAAGGGAAAATTAAAAAAAAATGTGACAAGGTAAGGAAACTATTTCTGTTGTTTCATTTACATTAAGATGGTCAAAAGCAGCATTTTTCTGTTGAGTAGTAAAGTTTCAAAGCTGTATTAAACTAATGTTCAGCTATAAACTTTTGAAAGAACAACCATGAAGTATTTTTTCAGTGTTACAAACAAGCTCTATTGCCAAGGTGTTCATAACTCTGAGATTCTACTGCAATTGTAATTTATGCTTATGATTTATTTAGCCTACCTTTTTAAGAACCAGGACACAGTTAATGGTGGTGAATCGAGATATACATTACACCAAATCTATGGCCTCCAAGGTCGTATCACTATCCTGTGCACAACAGCCAAGTGGAACCTCAAGGCAGTTGTGGAGTTAGACCTCAGAGCCTTCAGCTCCAAAAGTCTAAGCCCTACCCACTTGGTCTAAAGCAGAATCTTGTTAGCTGTGAGCAATACAACCTATCGATAACCCACTACAAAGCGGCTCAGATTCAACCCAGTAGAGGGCAATTGTGCATGTACATTCTAGAAGTAGCCAGTTCATTACATCAAATAATAAACAATCATCTTTAATAATAATCAAAAGCTAATACATACATTTAATAAAGTTATAGATTCTTTTCCCATGCATATTATGTTACAATTAATTCTAAATGTCTTTCAGGACTATGGAAAATGTGATGCCATCAAAATATTGTTACTTTAGCAATTTAGACTGTTAAATAAATTCTCTTAAGTCCCTTTCTATAGCTACTTGACACAGTGAGTATATTTTAAAGTGACTGGTCTAAACATACCCACATTCCCTTTGCATCTACTATCCAAGCTACATATAAAGATTAATCCCAGCTCCTGTTTTAAAATAAATAAAAAAATGAATGCTGGATTAACCTGTTCAAATAAAAGACGACATCATCTCAGCAAGTCACCCCAACTCAAAACAACCGTCTAAAAATCAACAGTTCTACTGGGAAAAAAATGTTAAATCATTTTTACTTTTGAGGATTTGTCCACTTTCTGCTTCCCCCACATCTGGAAGGAAGTATGATTAAATAACATGAGACAGGCTAATCTCAAGGGGATAAATAACTTGACTGGCAGCAAAAGTACAGTGACCTATCCATCTGAAGTTTTCCTAGAGCAGCAGTTCTCAAACTGTGTTGCAGGACCCCAAAGTGGTTGGCATCCCATTTTAATAGGGTCATCAGGGTTGGCATTGGGCTTGCTGGGGCCCAAGGCTGAAACCAACACTCAAGCCCCAATGCTTGTGGCTGAAGTTGACACCCCAGCTCCACCACCTGGAGTGGAAGGCTTGGGGGCGGGGCTTAGGCCTCAGAGTTGTGTAGTACTTTTTGTTGTCAGAAGAAGGTTGGTGTGCAATGATGTTTGCAAACCTTGAAAGTGCCCAACATGAAGTAATTTAGGCTTGTTTAAAGTTGTCCCTAGAGGATATCATCGCAAACTCTGCTTTATGCCTCTCCAAGCTTTGTTTTTACATTAATTATTTTTAAAGTGTGAGTATCATAAAGTCTTTAACTAAGATTTTCAGAAGCATTAAGGAACTTGGGGTGGCCAACTTAAGATACCTTATCAGGCCCTGATTTTCAGAAAGTAGACACTTAACACTTTTTGAACAATCGGGCCCTTTTTAAATATGTTTGAGGTTGGGAACTCAAAAACTGAAGCACTCAAATCACTTGCCACTTTTGAAAATCCTGGCCTTTGTCTTAATTTCCCTGTAGGAAGATGATGGCCAGCAGAGGTATTTTGAGTCTCATCTGGGTTCAGACTTTTCCTTTTCAGCAGCTCATTCCACAGTCACCACCCTCAACCACGTACATTTTCTCTCCAATTCTCACAAACCTTGTCCTGCCATTTTTTAGACTCATTGTCTGAGAAGTGCGCAACAGTCTCATTGACTCATGACTGGAGAGGCTTTGTCTGATGTAGACCTGTCCTGACATTTTGCAAGGCCTTGAGGATTAAGACCCATGCTTAGACTGATCACCAGGCAACACTCGCCAACAGTCACCATACACTGTTAGCTGCAGTTACTGCAAATTCTTGTTCAGTAATCCTTATTCTCTTTCAAAGAGAGTTCTGCTTGAGCACAGATGAGCAGGGCCTGAAATGCCTCAGATCTTACAACTTTAACCTCTCACTTATCTTCAAGCTCCTTGCAATTTCTTTCCAAATATTAGAAATATACAAATGCTACAAAGGCCCATATCCATATGCTGCTCTAGGTGCTCTTGACATAGCCTAAAATACATCCTTCATTTCTCCTGCATGGGGCATTAAGATAAGAGCGGCACAGTTCAGACAGAACATGCTCATAGCTGAAAGGCTTACTTCCCAAGATTCAAAAGCCTGAACATCACAGTTAAGATCTACCTTAAAAAACACGGGTTGTTACAATTTTCTTAACTGCCATAAAATTAGCCTATGGGCTATTCCGAGCAAATGATTTTTTGGATTAATGAAAATGCTTTAACTGAAATAAAGTACAGGGAGAAAAAACCACCTAGAATTCCAAATCGTTCACAGAATGCATGTGTGCTCATGTGAATGCATGCCCCGCCTCCCCAACTACCCCTTAGAAAAGCATGAGAAAAGTTGGACTTGTCACATTAGGCATTCATTCAACTGTAAATGGTGTGCACTGGGAATCTTGTTTGGAAATGTGAGAACAGATTTTCCCATATTTCCAAACCCTTTTTTTCTGGTCCACATACTTCAAATAAACCTCTATAATTATGGCTGCTTATCCAAACCAAAAGTGAACTCAGAACCTTTTAAATTCACACTCATCTCTAGGATATTGGGAGGAGCGATCAGCATTAGTAGTAGCATCAGTTACTTTGCCAGACAGAACCCATAAGGTGAATAACACTACATTCCTGAAGTCCTTTGGGAGGAATTGTTCCAGTGCTGTTCAGAAATTTAGTGATCAGCTCACAGAGGTTGTACATATTCCAAAAATTAACAAATAAAAAGAACCAGCTGCTGTATTTCTCTAATTGTCAAAAACTTAGTCTAAATCCTATGGGACAAAATGATCTTTACTTAGTGTTTATTAAAATGTTAACAGTAAAATACTAAAATATAAACATTCAACAGTTTTAGAAAAAATCACAGTTGAATATCTCTTTCGATCCAACATAAATACAAATAATGATTAAAAGATATGAAATGCTTTCAAATATGGGCTGAGCAGAGAGGCTTACTCAGATACTGGGCAAAATACCCACTGCAAAACACACTGAGTTCAGAAGAGAAACTATAGTAATTCATTCTGTCTTTTGTAATTGGAACTGGGTATATGGCAGATCCTTGTAGTAAATGCTCCTGCACTTTGTAAAACCACCCAAAATCAAGTAGTTATGATAAACACTACACTAGTGTTTCTCAACCTTTTTTTTATAAAGTACCCCCTTTAAAAAAAAAAGATAAGTACCCCCTCTTTAAAAAAAATAAAATTAGAAGTACCCCCAGTACCTACAGTTTTCAGACACACAATTTTTTCTACCATTGCAACACATTTGTTTAAACAACTTAGTTGTAGCTGGGCAGGCGATGACATTTTGGGGTATAAAAAGTACAAAAATAATAAAGTGCTGTAAAACTTACAACAAAAATTCAGTTTTCTCCAAATTTCAGTTGTGTTGACGTACCCCCCCAGACTTCTCTCGAGTACCCCAAGGGTACTTGTAGCACTAGTTGAGAAACACTGCACTACACTAGTTTAAAATACCCAAGCTGAGTATTTAACTTCAAAATGGAAACAATAAGGACTTCAATCAACAGATTGGGATTATAAAACAAACATTCTCTGTTTTCACAGTACACTCTTAATGGGTGTACAGGCTGGACCTCCCTGGTGCGGCACCCTCAGGACATGACCAGTCCCGGATGAGGGATTTTGCCGGATCAGGGGAGGTCATTTTGGACCCCTGCCACCAGCCCCACTGGCTCAGTCACTGGCCTCCTGGCTGTTCTCCTCCTCCTGTTAGCCCCCCTGCACTGCTGACCCCACTGGACAGCCATTGCTGCCGTGGCTCCAGGAGCAGCAGGACAGCTGCACGCACTGTGCTGGAGATCCGGGACCCACAAGACAGTTGTGCGCACTGTACTGGAACTATGGGACCCAATGGGCAGCCGCGCGCCGTGGCTCCCTGCGCCATTGAGCTAGTCCCACCGGGAAGCCACATGCTGGGTCTTCCAATGCCACTCGGCGGCCCTGCTGTCAGCTCACTGCAGGCAGCCCCTTGCCCTGCCAGCCTCACAGTGATCCTTGCCGCTGGCCCTCTACCAGGACTCTCTGGTCCTGCAACATCCATGCCAGACCATGGATGTTGCCAGGCCAAAGAATCCTGGTTAAAAGAGTTTCAACCTGTACTGTGCAAACTTCTCATATTAATACTCAGTGGATCATCACAGAAATCTCTGCATCTCCCAAGGAAAGGGTCCAGTACTTTTCTTTTTTCTTCAGTGGAAGAACAAGATTGTCTCAAAGTTGTCCTAAGTCCGGACACTTGACTTTCCCAGTCTAACAATGAATCCAATGGGCTCTGATTAGTCAAATGTATTGTGGTTGCCCAAGAAGTGTCAACTGAGTGTATCTGCTATGCTATTGTGTATTCCTGGCAGGTAAGTTGCTGCAAGTGTCACATGGTGATGGATGGACCAGTTCTACAGATGGTCATTTTTTGTACATAGGGAATGGGACTAGACTCTACCCTGCCTATTGACTTAAAACATGCACATCATGCTGTCGGGAGTATAAGTATGATTGTATTGCCTATGTGGGGGCAGAAATGCCGACACGCCTTTTGTACTGCTCTGAGCTCTAAGACGTTCATATGAAGTCACATCTCTGTGAATATCCACCTGCCCTGTGCTGTTTGTTGTCAGAGGTGAGCACCCCAACCCAAAAGTGAGGCATCTGTGTATGGATGGGGTTTCCTGATGGAAGGGGATGCCACAGAGGATATTTGCTGGGATGTACGAAGGATAGCATGTTTCTCAGTACTGTGACCTGTCTGCTTAAAGAGCTCCTCATGGGAATGTATATCATTGTGAGCTATCTCTGTAGGCATCACATGTGGAATCTGGAGTACTTGACAACATAAGTGGTCACTGCCGTGTATCCCAGGAGTTGAAGGCAGGTCAATATTGAAGCATGGGGGATGGCGGTTACAACATTTATGAGGTTGACTAGGGTAGTGAATCATTACCGCAGTAGAAATGTGCAGGTATGGGTGGAATCTAGGAGGAGTCTGGTAAATTCCAACCATTCAGATGGTTTGAGGACGGATTTTTACTTGTTGATGAAAAATCCCTGGCTTTGGAAGAGTTCTCTGGTCTTGTGGACCAGTTTGTCATTTTGACATATGTTGAGCCTTTCCATTGTGTGGAGGACCTTATCGGTTTTGGCAAAAAAGAGCTTGTTATTTTCAAAAGGGTACGTCCTCCACCTTGATCTGCAGTTCTTTGGGGATTCCCGAAGATTGGCAGCAAGATGCCCGTTGCATGCTTATTGCCATTATAGTGGCATGAACAGCTAAGTCAGCTACATCCAATGCTAACTGAGGTGACCTGTGAGCTATGGTCTGTCCCTCCTTTACAACTGACTTCAGAATGGATCATTTCTGTTCAGGGAGGTATTTCATAAGTTCTTCCAATTTGGCATAATTGGAAAAAAATCATAGTTCGTCAAAAGGGCAGAGTAGTTGGCTGTTCTGAGCTGTAGTGTGAAGGAGGAGTATATGTTTTGGCCGAATAAATCCAGCCTCTTATGGTCTTTGCCCTGTGGGGCTGTCTTGTATGATGGCTGTTTATTACTATGGTGGACTGCATTGACAAGTGAATTAGATTGAGGGTGGGAGAAGAGGAAGTCCATGGCCTTTGCTGGGACAAAATATTTTCTATCAGCCTTTTTGTGCATTGTTGTTACAGAGGCCAGTATCTGCCACAGTTTGGCCGATGCCTCCATAATAGCTTTATCAACAGGCAGTGCGATCTTAGATGCTGCCATGAGTTGTAAAATCTGGAGGAGTTTGTGCAGCTTCTCTTGTACCTCTGGGAGTGGTATCTTCTGATTTGCTGCCACTCTTTTGAACGATTCCTAGAATTGTTTAAGGCCATATGAGGGTGAGGGTGCCATTGTGGATATCACTGCTTCACCCAAAGATGAAGAAGAGTTATAAGGTAGGGAGACTTCTGCTGCTTAAGTCTCTGAGATATCATCCCTGTCTTGAACATCCTCCTGCTGAATCTCCATGGGAGGGATGCTCGGAGCTGATGGGAGAGGTGTCAGTGCTTGCCTTGCTGGGGTGGATATGGCCAAGGTTATCCATACTATGGTTGAACGTGCGAGGTGTGGTGAAGCTTCACGTGGTGTGATAGCCAAGGAGGTACTCTGAGTGGGAGAGGAGTGTTGGGATGAGAACTTGCTCTCATGCTCCTCTGCCTTGGGATCACGGTGGGATGAGAGATCCGGTAACACTGGAGGGCAGTCTGAAGCCTGACCTGGTGAGTGGTCAGTGCAAAATAGTGGGGAGTGCAGTACTGATGAGACTACTATGTCTCCCTGGTCCAGAAACTGTGACGGTGTGAGGTGTGGTGGTGCCAGAGCAGTGCCATGGTCCATTCCCTTTCACACTGTGGGTGGCAGGGTGCCAGGTCTAATGCTTGCTGTTGGGTGATGACTTGGCACTGGAGCCAGTATTGTCCTCAGTGCTGAGTCCTGAGATGTAGTGGTCAGTGCTGTAGAAGGAGTGGAGAATCTAGACTTCAAGTTGGTGCCCAAAATGGCCTATGTCTGTGCAGTGCTGGAATTCAAATCCCGGGCTTCATTTGCGGTATGCCTACATTACCCCGGTAGTTCGAACTAGCGGGATAGTGTAGACATACCCTTAGAGACTAACAAAAATATATAGTATCATGAGCTTTCCTGGGAAAACCCACTTCATCAGACGAACTTTCGTTAGTCTCTAAGGCGATCTCTACACTGCACGCTTATTTCGAAATAACAGAGTGTGCATCTACATAGGAAGCCCATTATTTTGTAATAATTTCAGAATAACGGGCTTCTTAGTCTGACTTCCATAACCCTCATTTCATGAGGAGTAAGGGAAGTTGAAGGAAGTGCTCTACCCTAAGTGCTCTTCCTTCGACTTCCTGCTGTGTGGACAGCGCTAAAAGTTGCGTAGCTGAAGTTGAAATACCTTAACTCAATTGATATAGCTGAAGTTGCGCATCTTAACTTGACTTCAGTCCTGCTGTGTAGATGAACCCTAAGGTGCCACATGACTACCATGTTATAGACTAACATGGCTACCCCTCTGAGACTATTTGACTGAGGAGAGAATGAAAATAACAACTGAAAAATTGTGTAGGAAAACAGCAAAATATTCTGTTTTGCTGGTGGAAATGGCACAATATAAACATATTGTCAAACAAACATCAGTTCTATTTTCCTCTTCCCTTATGGGCATGGCAAGTAAAATCTTGATTTGGTAAATCACCAAAGTTGTGAAAAGGAGAAGCACTTTTGGATTTCATTCCCTAAGTTGTGACATAATCACCAAGTGAGGGAAAAAAACTTTCCACCCATCCCAGAGCTTCCTCCAGCCTGACAGTTGCCTCTCCACAATTATAATAATGGCTGTCTACGTGAGAATCAGGCTGGACAGAGCACTCAAACATATTGTGAGTCATCATGCTATGGGAGTTTAGAGCTCTTGTTTCCAGAGTTCCCAGCTCTTAGGAACAGTTCACTGAACTTCTTAAATAACAAAACAGAAGAAGCTCACAAAATAGCTTCCCTAGCTCATAAGAGACATGTAGTTAGCCTAGAGCTCTTTGGGCAAAGTCGGCAAAGTTTAACGCTTTCATTAAAAACAGAGTCACAGAGAACATTAAGCAGCAAACCACCAGCCATAGCTGAATACTTCTCACAACTTAACAAATTAAAATAAATGGAAACTATGACATTTTTGTAAGGTACATTGAGCTGACAGGCTCTTAGTATGAAACATTCACCCGCCCATAATATGAACTGTTATACCAGAATACAGATCCTGAGTAAGAATTGCAGGATTGGGTCCTAGCTCTGTTGACACAAGTGACAGTTTTATCACTGGTGTTCATGGGACCAGGATTTGGCCTTAACTCCAGATTTAGACTAGATTGAAGGTGACCCACTAATTCCACTATAATATCTGCAGGTAAATTGCATTCATGTGTGGCTTCCCTAATCTGAAATTTCAATGGTATAATTTGAAGAAAGCATTTGATTCTAACAAAAATGTAGGTTTTGTGTGTCCTCTGCGAAGTTTCCATTCATTAATATGAAGAATAGTTTATTTTTTATTAACATTTATGTTTATTAGTGACCAGGGTTTGTTCTTGCTTGCTTGTTTTAAAAGCTCTTGGAATTCGGAACTTTTGAAGTTACATTTCCTATTGAAACACTTGTGACAGATAACTAATGGTATACATGTGAACCGTCCAATTATTTCCAGCTGGGAGAGAGTTAATCTAGTAAATGGAAGGGAGTCTTGAGACTTAGGCATATGTTTTCATATGTATTTTAATTTAGGAATTTATGCAAAGGTACAAAGGAATGCTTCCAATATAGCGGAACAAATTCTGCTATTAGCTCTGCTAGCTTCTAGATGATTTTGCTGGACAGAAGTGAGGGCAGAATTTCTCCCATTAGATAGTTATAAGGAAGCAGCGTTGCTTATGATCAACATTCAGTTTGCATGAGTTTTCCCCAATGCTGGAGAAAAATTTTAAATGATAGCTAGGGATGAACAGAATGGTTTATTAATGTTTGTAATACTGGACAATTTGACCTTTCATACCAATTAAATTAATGTCAATTATATCTCTAACTTTTTTATTAATTGACAAAATTATGGGCAAGAATACCAGGATGACCTGATTTTTCCCCACAAATCAGGTGGAACTGAAGAAAGGTTTAATCCTCAAAATATTCATCAAAAAATTAATTATTCATTTTTAACAAATATGCATTGTTTTTAGCAATGGATAAAGATTAAACATTTTAATTTGAGCACTGAGCATCCTTATCAAAATTTGCCTATAAAAGTGCAGGATATTTCTGTGGAATGATCAATTTCCCAAGACAAATTCAGATTTTTAGGCCAGAAGGAGCCATTACAATCAGTTGGTCTGACCTTTTGCATGAAGCCCAGAACTCTTCTGTTCCATCTGCTTTAGCAAGATATCCAGTCTTGACTTAAAATCTGCAAGTGATGGAAAATCAACTTCATCCACAGGTATTAATTATCCTCACTGTTAAAAATTTGCACTTTATTTCTCATCTGGATGTGTCTAGATTCTGCTTCTAAGCTTTGGATATCTCTAGATATTCTCTGTGTGTTGTATGCTGTACTGATACAGTGCATGTGGGATATGCAAACAATTAAGGACACTATAAGAATACAGTACAGGCAGTCCCCGGGTTACGTACAAGATAGGGACTGTAGGTTTGTTCTGAAGTTGAATTTGTATGTAAGTCGGAATTGGCTTCCAGATTCAGCCGCTGCTGAAACTGACCAGCGGCTGACTACAGGAAGCCCAAGGCAGATTTGCTCTGCCGTGGGCTGCCTGGAATCAGCCGCTGATCAGTTTCAACAGCAGCTGAATCTGGACGCCTAGGACAGAGCAGCTGGGGCGCTGCCGGGTAGGTCCCCGCAGGGGCGGCGCTGTGGGGACCAACCGGGCAGCACCCCAGCTGCTCTGCCCCAGGTGTCCCCAAGTCAGCCGCTGCTGAAACTGATCAGCGGCTAATTCCAGGAAGCCCGGGGCAGAGCAACTCTGCCTTGGGCTTCCTGTAGTCAGCCGCTGATCAGTTTAAGCAGCGGCTGACTTGGGGACACTGGGGTAAGAGCAGCTGGGGTGCTGCGGGGTTGGTCCAGTAGCACCGAGGAGCGGCGCTGCAGGACCAACCCAGCAGCCCCAGATGCTCTACCCCAGGCGAGAAAAGCCTGGTCTAGCTGCGCCCCCCAGCAGACCAGGGAAACCCGGACGGCGGGATCACGGAGATGCACCGAGGTCACGCCTGCATACTCCCCAGCTTTGCTCCGTGTCTCCCTGGTCTGCTGGGGGGTCTCGAGGAAGACGAGGAGCAAAGCCGCGGAGGGGCTCGGGCAGCGGGGCAGCCCAGACACTTCTGGGCTGTCCCGCTGCCGGCTTCCGCCGAGGCTTTGCAAAGCCGCGGAGGGGCTGGGGATGCGGGGCAGCCCAGGCGCCCCTGGGCTGCCCCGCTGCCCCAGCCCCTCCGCGGCGTTGCTCCGCGTCTTCCTGGTCTGCAGACCAGGGAGACGCGGAGCAGCTTTTCTCGCCCCGGAGTACACGGGCAGCGGGACCGCGAGGTCCCGCAGTCCGCGTCCTCCGGGGCGAGAAAAGCCCCGTTCATATCTGCGGATCCGACATAAGTCAGATCCGTGTAAGTCGGGGACTGCCTGTATATGGATTTGTGGGGGTGGGGACTGACTTAAGTAGCTGGCAGAGAAATCTCCTAGCATTTTCCAGTTGTTAGAACTTTTATTACTTTCACATCTTACTACTTGAGGCAAATAAGTCTAAACAGGGTCACAGTAGGCCAGAGGCATGCAAAAGGACATCAATTGTGGAATCCAAAGGTTTCATATAAGCTTTGCTCAGTTCTTCCACTACTGCTCCTGACAGTCATGCTGCCAGATGTGGCCTGAACCTTGCCAGGCTTGAGCAATATTGGTTGGGTATGGTGGGAGTCTCATCCGAATTTGCCTTTCACAATTGGCTTCTCTCACATATAGGGTATGTCTACACTACAATGTTAATTTGAACTAAGCTAATTCAAACTAACGGATCCAGACTAAAAAACTAGTTCGAATTAGCGTTTTGCTAATTCGAACTAGCATGTCCACATTAAGTGGACACTGAACCGGGCTTAAGGATGGCTGGAAGCAGTGCCAGCAGGGCATCAGAGGAAAACTTAGAGCATGGAGATGTTGTCTCAGGCTAGCCGAGGGCTGTGCTTAAAGGGTCCCGACCCCCACCCTGGACAGACAGTTCTCAGGGGTGCCCCGCTTGCAAAGCAGTCCTGGCTTGGATTGCCCGGACTACCCACACTGGGCACATCACACCACTCGGCCATCAGCCCGGCTGCACTTGCCGCAGGCTGCCATCTGGGGAGAGGGGGCAATTGGGGGGCTGCAGGAGAGCTTCCACCCCCAGAAGCCCGCAGAGCCAGCCCAGTCCTCCCCATCGGGGGCTCGTGCCCCATTCCTCCCTCACCTCCTTCCACTTACCCTTCCCTAGCCCCTCTTCTTGATGTACAAAATAAAGATAACGTGTCTTCCAAAATGGAATCTGTCTTTATTGAACAAAACTGGGGGAGACTGGGAAAAGGAGGTGGGAGAGGGGAGGAGAGAAGCTGGGAGAGGGGAGGGCAACTAAAATGATCAGGGGTTGGGAACAGGTCCCATATGAAGAGAGGCTAAAGAGACTGGGACTTTTCAGCTTAGAAAAGAGGAGACGGAGGGGGGACAGGATAGAGGTCTCTAAAAGCAGGAGTTGGGTGGAGAGGGTGCATACAGAAAAGTTCTTCATTAGTTCCCATAAAGAAGGACTAGAGGACACCAAAGGAAAGGAATGGGTAGCAGGCTTCAAACTAATAACAGAAAGTTGTTCTTCACAAAGCAGAGTCAACCTGTGGAACTCCTTGCTGCAGGAGGCTGTGAAGGCTAGAACTAGAACAGAGTTTAAAGGGAAGTGAGATCAAGTCATGGAGGATGGGTCCATGGAATGCTATTAGCCAGGGGGTAGGAGTAGTGTCCCTGCCCAAGGTTTGTGGCAGGCTGGAGATGGATGGCACGAGACAAATGGCTTGGTCACTGTCTTCGGTCCATCCCCTCCAGGGTTCCTAGGGTTGGCCACTGTCGACAGACAGGCTATTGGGCTAGATGGACCTTTGGTCTGACCCAGGACGGCCATTGTAAGCTCAGGGCTCAGGGTCCGGGGTCTCAGTGGACCACCTTGATTCTCTTGCACACCTGCTCCTCGGTGGCCAGGCTGGCAGCTCTCCTGCCCTAGACGGCCACTTTCCTGTGCCTAGTGCAGAGATTGTGGATGAGGTCCACGATGTCTGCACTAGCCCAGGCGGGTGCCCGCCTCTTGCGGTCCTGGGCAAGCTCCCGGGATCCGCCCCAGGGAAGAGGGGGAGGGCTGGGGGGCATCGGGTGGGTGGCTCGATCCGTGCCAGGTGCAGGGTCTGCTGGCTGGGTGCTAGCAGGCTTGCATCTGGCACGGGCACCGTAGCCAGCCCGTGCCCCTTTAAGGGGTTCGTGGCCGGGAGGGGGGCAGACGAGTTTCCCTGGTGTTGGCCAGAGTGGCCACCAGGGAAAGCTGGGGAGGGCTAGCCTCCCACTAGTTCGAATTAAGGGGCTACACACCCCTTAATTCGAACTAGCTAATTCGAACTAGGCTTAATCCTCGTAAAATGAGGTTTTCCTAGTTCGAACTAAGCGCTCCGCCAGTTCGATTTAAATTCGAACTAGCGGAGTGCTAGTGTAGCGCCTATTAAAGTTAATTCGAACTAACGTCCGTTAGTTTGAATTAACTTTGTAGTGTAGACATTCCCATAGTCACCTAGAACACATAACCTGAGGTTCCACAATTTAGTCTAATTTCTGACCCAGTGTTGAGTTGGCATGTGGGTGGTACTCTGGGAGGACTCTGGTCAAGTTTATCAACGAATGTCTGCATGTCACCATCTAGGACAAGGTCAGGGGGAGGAGGGAAGACAATGAATCAGCTTTAAAAAACACTATGTTCCCTCTCTTCTCGTACTTTCCCTCTCAGTTTGTGCATCTTTATAGTAAACGTTATCGCTCTATATAAAATGCACCAATGTAGCATTAATCTTTTAAAAGGCAGGCAAATCTGCCTGAAAGACTTTGGGAGAGCTTAGAATGATGGGAAACATGACAGAAAATGGAATATTGCCTGGAACCACACGTTAATAAATATACTTTTAGACAAGTGGAGAAATCATTAATATCTTCTGTATTACAGTCAATAAATAAAATGAAAGGAAGAATTCCTTTCCACAAGGGTTTTGTACATTAACAAAGTACTACCTGCAGGCTGTTCTGAATGACTTTATAATAATAAACATCACGAACAAATCTCAAAAGTATTTTTAAAAATGTGGTGTGTCATAAAAGAAGTTGGAAGTGTTGACTTTTAGCACATGATGTTACTATGGTCTTATCTCTGCTTTACATTGGAAGGCACCTATCTGGTTTGCATTAAAAAAGTCTGGGTTTTTTTCCGCCCCTGGGCTTCCAATATTCTGTCAGTTACAGAACTATTCAGCTGTTCTGAAGTCCAACTCTTGTAACTATCACTCTTAGCAAATTAGCTACCTATTGGCCATGTCTATACTAGGAAAATATTTCAAAATTAGTAAATTTGAGTTAACTCCCAATTTAAAAAATTCAAACTAGCGTGTTCACACTACAGGGAAACCTCGAAATTTGTCTGAGGCAGGCATCATCAGTGTGGACATGCTGCCTCGGAATCAGAGCCCCAAGAAGCACTGGGGGGTAATTAGTTCGAAATAGCAGCACCGGAAGGTACACTAATGTTGTTGAGAAATAACTATTTCACAATTAGCATTCTCCTGATGAAAAGCAGGAATACAAATTTTGAATTACGCAGCCCATTATTTCGAAATAATGGGGTTGGTAGTGTGGACGCTCCACTTACAAATTTGGCCTGGGAGTGGTTATTTCAAAATAAAGTCCGAGTGTAGACCAGGGCAATTGTGACATTATGTAATCCACTGTTTCTTTCCTAAGGGACAATCTGCCATCCATTCATATCATCAGTCCTACTGTAGCCAGATTCCTTAGTTGATCCAACTAATTCTCCTATCAAGTGATTTTCCTAGCATGTACCTTCAACTACAGACAGACAACAGAGAAATTGCTATGTTAAGTATTTCTTCTGCTTCAAGATGCCAGTCATCCCTATGGAAGTCATAGCAAACACCTTCACTTTTCTTTACAGTTCTTTTACAGGTTACAGTGGTACAATGCTACATATATCAACTGTGTTACACTGAGTTTAAACGCAACTTACACAGTGGGGAACATGGCCTAGCCTTGGAGGGGATTAAAAAGACTTCTTAGCAATAACCCAGTTCCTTTGTTGGAATCAGTTCATCCATTGGAAAACAGGATTACAGCCATCTAAAATAATGCAGGGTTATTACTACAAATAATACTCTGATCACTTACTGTACATTTCTATTTAAAAGATCCTCAATGAGTAACCCACACATTTAATGCAGCTGTAGCTTTGCTCTGCATTAAAAAAAAAAGATGTCTTCCACCATGTTCTTTAGCCTGAAAGTTCCAGGGACCACTTATTTTAATAGAAGCCATTGATTTAAAGACAAAAGGGCAAATACATTTAATATCAAATCTGCAGCCTCTAAAGAAAGCTTTGTAGTAATTATCCTCCTAATGGCCCCCAAGAGCATCTGTTCATATTCTTTATGTCATGTACTGTAGACTTTATTAACACTCTTTTAGAAATATATGCTACAATGAATTACCATGTTATGAAAGCTAAAAGGGCACTTGTAACTGAACTGGTTGGATAGTCATGTCATTAATTTATGTATAGAGAAAAGAAAAATTGAAAGGGGTGAGAGTGGATGTCTACTCTGAATTCACTATTTTTCGGCATAATTAAGGCTTTAGCTGCATTGCGTAACATAAAAATCTTAGGTCCTTGCAGTCACTGAAGTTAATGCCAACTCCTCCATGTATATCATTGCAAGTCAGAAGTGCTCAGCATTTTTTGAAATCAAGGCACACCTAATTAGGTTCCTTAATATGGATTCAGGGGCATTAGGACCCAGGTTTCAAGTGGCTGGCATAAGTGTGCAGGCTCTGCAAGCATCTACGTCTCAATATCATAGGTGCTGGAACTAGCGGTGGGGGCCAGGGTGCTGCAGCATCCTCTAGCCTGAATTGTTTTCCATCGTATAGAGGTTTCCAGTTTGATTCAATGGCTCTCAGACCCCCACTCTACAAATTGTTCCAGCACCTCTGCTCAATATCCAGAACAATAGCAAACACTGTAGCCAGACTGGTGTCTCAATCCAAGAAGTGGAACCATGTCATAGCTGACCTCCATGACCTCCTCCATGGACTTCTTTTATCCTTCCCCTGTGAAGTCATATGCTCCTGCTCCCTCATCTCATACACACAATGATTTCGAGATGACAAGTGGAGGACATGTCTCACCCAGCTCCTTCCTATTCTGCTGAGGCATGTCCCATATGCTGTGTCAACAGGGCTCCTTCACTCTCAAATATGTTACTTCCCAAACCTTAATCTAGTTGTACTCCTGCTCTGCCTCTTTACCTGGCTCCATCTGCCTTGGCCTCCTCTCAGGTGCACCCGCATCTCTTTTCTCATTCACTGCATTTGTCAGTGTCCTTATTTAAAACAATTTTGAACAGTATATGATCACATATTCATTTGTATTATGACAGGACCCAAAGATCTCAAACAGGATCAAGGCCCATTTACACTGGGGACTGTAAAGCTAAAGAATTAATCCATTCTTTCTAAATACAAAGTATCTGTCTCATCTTGAGAAGCCAATCAATGAGTGGATATCCCAAGGCTAGTCAGGAGCAACCTTGGCTAGTGAGTGGGTTCCATGAGTGGCCCTTCTGCATTTCAGTAGGCTGCAAGATTATTGTAACCAAGACAGTCTCCTGGGATCAGGTAGTTTGACTAGCTGCACTTACGTACCTAGAATTTGCAGGGTGTGTCGATTGAACCTTAGCAGCACTTTGATTGGATGCAGAGGGAGCGCACGCCTCTCACAGTTAATGTTGTGGGCAATCAGTATGCGCCTCACTTCAGGTGCTCTTGCTTTACATTTGTGTCACGTTAGTAATACCGGTAGGAAAAATAACTACACAGCTGGAAACCAGCAACCTCAGCAACCCTGCACAACGGGGCAACGGTGAACAAAATATCTCGCAGGCCGCACATAGAACTTCAGTGGGCTGCAGATTGCAGAGTGCCCTAAACACTGTGAAGTCATCTCCCATGTGTTCTAAAAGCAGTGAATGAATTGAATGAGCAATGAATAATTTTCCACAACAACCCCCAGGAGTGAGTGCCTTTTGTCTCTGCTTGCTTTTTTCAGGCTAGAACATGGGGAAAATCGTTTGGAATTTAGACACAAGGACAAACTGCTCAAAATAAGATGGATTCAGCAAGCAGCTGGCACATGCTGCAGCTGCATCAAGAAAAAAAGTCAGGTAGCACGACAGAGGAAACTAGGAGTCTTCTGTAAAATGATTCTAGTGCAGGTATGGATTGTAAGGAAAGCCTAAGCCCTGCATAGTAGGGAATTTAAAGATCGAACAGCTGCTTTCTTCTATGAAAGAGAATCCATGAAGAAACATGCCTGCTCTGCCGCTAACTACTTTGGATTATTGTCCTATTGATACAAAAGTCCTTAAAACTAAGTGAGGTGCGACCTTGGATCTTTATAACTATATGATATACCAGAGCTGGACCACAACTTTTTGGCACATGAGGCGGGGAGCTCAAATGACGCCCCCATGTCCCCTCGCTTGGGCCAAAACTTTGAAAGGTCTCAATTCTGCCTTCTTCCTGTTCTACTCCTCTCATGGTATTGCAGAGAGAATACATCTGCACCAGCAGCAGACACAATTTTCTACACTCTTGAGTTCTAGGGGCACTCCCCACCCCCCCACAGTCTGGCACTTGATGCGGCCACCTTAGTTCACCTCATGGTAAGGCCAGCCCTGTGATATAATGGAATAACTTACCAGCTAGAAATAATATAAATGCGATAATCAAATGAGGAATACAAAACAAATAAATACGTTAGGATTTTTTTCCTCTGTGAATACCATTCAAACTCTCTCTTCCTCCTCTCCCTCTCACTCCCTGAAGAACAGATTCCACGGTACAGTGCCTTTTGAGTTCTGCCTGCTTGTTTTTTCACTGCCCACCTACTGTAAGGAGTAGCTCCTCCCACCTGCACATAAAAGCCAAGTGCCTGCTACCAGCAGCTGATCAGAGCACTTTCACAGTCCTCCACAATTGCGAGCCAGTCATCTCCTCTCTTTGGAACTTGTGCACTCAAGGTAAGATTATTGCTACTTCAAGCTTCTCTTCTACCAGTCTCGTTTTGAGGAAGTCTAAATGTCAGCTGAACCACTGTCTTGCTGTGTGCTGTTGGTGGAGCTTTTTTCAGATGTCAAGACATCTGACATTTAGGTTAGTAACTTACTGTTGTTTTAGCAATGAAATGAAAACATATCTTGCTGAGAAAGACTAACATATGAGATGGGGAAAACACTTCTTTTCTGTTCTGATTGATTTTTAAAAGTTTAGTACTATACCCAGTAAAAATTTAACATTTTTACCCTGTTAATATTTTCCACCTCAGTGAGGATAACTCAGTCAAAATTATCAACAAAAGTGCACACTAAAGATACCTAACATTTTCCCTTAAAATATACAGTAAACTCAAAAGGCCTGCTGGTTATTTGGTGTGTTTTTTTAAAATGTACAAGACAGCTTCAGCAACTACTGCCTTCACAAAGGAACAATAATAAGGTGGATATTAAAAGGGGAGGACATTCACCATGTGAGATTAAACATGATTTAAGTACATATTTTAAGAGCAAAATTCCACCTCTTGCAACAATAGATCATGTATAAAAACACTGTGTTGATGAATTATATCTATAGCTGTTTGAACTATATTTATAAATATATAAAGTTGTCTTCATATAAAATTTTGAATATTAAAGAGATCAAATATTTTAGCCTAAATGAGATAGTTAAGAAGCTAAAAACATTGAAGGAGAAAATATTTTAAAGATGTTTTAACTTTCCTCTTTCTCTATTCATCTGTCCATCCTCTCAGAGATTAAATGATTTGTCCCAGTTTCTCAAGTTGTGGGCAAGAGTATTTTTAACACTTGGTCACCTGTTTAAACAAATTCCATCATACAAATCCTAATCCTAGAATTCCTCCATAGTATTTATTCAGCAATGAGAGAAATCAAGAATTAATAGTATGAGAACAATAGATATTGATTGCTGTGCACATACTCTGTATGTAGTACATTTCTGCAGTTAAAAACTGGTATTGTCTTCATTGTAGCCATAAATCTCCTTTTCAAGTAAATCTTTGCTTTCCTTCCTGAGACTTTTTAATGACAAAATGTCTTTTTATTACCATCTCTGCACAATAGCTACGAATATAGTAGCTACAAAAGTTTTATAACCTCAGCATAACTGTTCATGCTACTGTTTTCTGTGCAGTGTACCTAGGAGATCTTTCCTGCATCTTATGCATTATCTATTTCATCTTTCAAATGAAAATAAAAAATGAACATCCTCAACTGTTAGCCTGAAAGGTTACATAAGTGTTTAAAAAAAAATCCTGAGGTTGCTACTAAGCACAAAATACAGTACATTCCACAGCATGCTTAGGTTTGAATAAAAACTGTTCTTTTTGAAAAAAACATTAATCCATTTTAACTTCTTCCATGAGACTTACAAAGAAAGCTTAATAGTTTTTTCCTAGCTGACATTCTAACACTTAATTGTAAATTCTTGATATTTTTGTAAAGAAGACCAAAGAAAATACAATTTTAGGAATGTATTCTTTGTGGAATTTAGCTTGAAGTAAAATCATACCATGAGGTCTTAGTTCTGATGCACTCTGTTTACCTTATCTGGTAGAACAGTTCATAGAAATAAATGTGAAATGTGTTATTTTTGCATTTGAAAATATATCCTCAAATGTTGTAGCTAATTAAACTAAACTAGAATCTCCTGAGGGCAATTTATCCTTTACAATGGACAGTTAATTCAGCTTAGCATCATTTCATAATACTGGACTGAGGAAAGTGGGATGCAAAATAAGTAATCATTCTAGATGTGTGCTTTTAAGGTTTGTAACACAGCCCTCATTTTTCTTGGTGCTGAAATGAAAACTGATTTTTAGGAAGTCTAATTTCTGCTCAAAGAGCAAATAATACTGTTCAGTTTGAACAGCAAAAGAATGTCCATAGATGAACCCAATCTGTGCTTAGTCTGTAAGGGTATGTCTACACTACCACCCTAGTTTGAACTAGGGTGGTAATGTAGGCAACCGGAGCTGCAAATGAATCCCGAGATTTGAATTTCCTGGGCTTCATTTGCATAAAGCCGGGCGCCGCCATTTTTAAATGTCCGCTAGTGCGGACATACCCTTATAAGTGTAGACATACCCTTATAAGTCTAAATGTGCTGGAGCTCATCCAAGGCAAGCCCTAAGACAAATTAAGTACTGCACCCAGTCTTTTGGTGGAGATATATTACAAATATTAGGACTGAGAGTGGAAGCAGGTGCTCAGATATGAGCAGAATGAGCATGGTACAAAAAACCCTGGGTTGATGGAATGCATTAAAGCCACACTGAAGGGAACATACTGAAGATAGAAAAATATCGGGGTAGATGTGTCCAGTCATTTATTTCAGAGTTGGCACTTATGTTCTAATACTATTCATTAAAGGACATGTCTACATTAGGAAATTATTTCAAAATAACTAAATTTGAAATAATAGCGTCTAAAATAACTATTTAAAAATAAGCTTATACCCCAAGGGCATGTATACACAGCAGCATTATTTCTAAATAGCAGAGAGCATGTCTACACCTCAAGCCCATTATTTTGAAATAATTTCGAAATAATGGGCTTCCATAACCCTCATTTCATGAGGGGTAGGGGAAGTCAGAGGAAGAGTGTTCCTCCTTCGACTTCCTACTGTGTAGACAGCACCTAAAGCTGAGTTAAGGTACTTCAACTTCAGCTATACAGTTAATGTACCTGAAGTCACATAGCTTAATTCGACTTTAGCCCACAATGTAGATGTACCCCAAGAAATCAGGAGTTATTATTTTGAAATAACCATCCCCTTATTTTGAAATTACAGGCTCGGAAGTGTGGATGCTCTACTTGTTATTTTGAAATAACAGGAGTTATAAGGGCCCCTGGGCTAAGGGGCCAATCTAGAGAATCCTCTGAACTGTCATTCATACTTAAATTTGACACTTATCACCTAGGTCTAAACAAAGACATTAAATAGCTTCCCCAATTATCACCTCTAATATCATTAGCTCACAGACATTTACCTCCCCTCCTCATCCCCCTTCTGTTCTGAAATTTGATTTGTCCTTTTCATATGTGTTCATTTTTTTTATTGTATCCTTTGGTATATATGGTTGTGACTATTTTCTTCCACTATTTGATCTGAGGAAGTGGGTCTGGCCCACGAAAGCTCATCATCTAATAAACCATCTTGTTAGTCTTTAAAGTGCTACATAGTCCTGTTTTTTACTGATATTAAGGGGCTCTGTACCAGTCCCTTTGTTACATAAGCTAAACCATTGCTTACTTTGTAGACAGTAATCACCATTGCTGTGGTGTCAGAGTGCCTCATAAACATTCCTGGTCATAGGGGCCTTTGGGGGCACTGTCTCCTCTCTCTCTCTTTTTTTTTAATAGAAATGTTCATTGTGGACATAGAGCCCTGAGAGAGAACTCTGAGCATGTGAGACAAACAATTAAAAGAACTAACACGGATCAGAAATGCTGTGTATTAGAATGGGAAGAACCAAGACCAAGAGGCTTGTGCAAATGACCTGATGAAGGAAGGTAGCAGTTTGTAATGCACCTTGAAGGGCTGCTATATAAACTAACAAACAGGTATAAATGTAGAGTCTGTAGTGAAATCAAAGAAATGTGAATCGGTTTGAAACAGAAGGGTTTACAGGCAGTCCCCGGGTTACGTACAAGATAGGGACTGTAGGTTTGTTCTTAAGTTGAATCTGTATGTAAGTCGGAACTGGCGTCAGCCGCTGCTGAAACTGATCAGTTTCAACCGCGGCTGAATCTGGACGCCAGTTCTGACTTACATACAGATTCAACTTAAGAACCCCAGGCATCCCCAAGTCAGCTGCTGCTGAAACTGATCAGCGGCTGATTCCAGGAAGCCTGGGGCACAGCAACTCTGCCTCGGGCTTCCTGTAGTCAGCACTGGTCAGTTTCAGCAGCGGCTGACTTGGGGACGCCTGGGGCAGAGCAGCTGGGGTGCTGCTGGGTTGCTCCAGTAGTGCGGCTCCTCGGCGCTACTGGACCAACCCAGCAGCACCCCAGCTGCTCTGCCCCAGGCGTCCTGATTCAGTCGCTGCTGAAACTGACCATCAGCGGTTGAATCAGGACGCCTAGGGCAGAGCAGCTGGGGTGCTGCCGGGTTGGTCCAGAGCGGCGCTGCGGGACCAACCCGGCAGCCCCCAGCTGCTCTACCCCAGGGGTAGGCAAGAAAAGCCTGGTCTGCTGGGGGGGGCACTAGCTGCACCCCCCCTCCAGCAGACCAGGGAGATAGGGGTGGCGGGACCGCCCAAGTCCTCCACGGCTTTGCTCTGTCTCCCTGGTCTGCTGACCTGGGAGACGCGGAGCAAAGCCGCAGAGCACGTGGGCAGCGGGACAGTCCAGGCGCGCCGCGGCTGTCCCACTGCTGGCGTGCTCCGAGGCTTTGCTCTCCATCTCCCTGGTCTGCTGGTCAGACCAGGGAGACGGGGGCAAAGCCACGGAGCACGCCCGCAGCGGGACAGCCCAAGCGTGCCTGGGCTGTCCCGCTGCGGGCGTGCTCCAAGGCTTTGCTCCCCATCTCCCTGCAGGACCCCCCCAGCAGACCAGCGACACCAGAGCAAAGCCGCCGCCTGGGTTGTCCCTCTGCGGGTGTGCTCCGCGGCTTTGTTCCTGTCCCCCTGGTCTGCTGGGGGGGTCCAGCAAAGCCACTGGACCCCCCCAGCAGACCAGGGACACCAGAGCAAAGTCGCCGCCTGGCGGATCCGCATAAGTTGGGGACTGCCTGTATACAGATTGCCATGAAATTGACCGAGAGACTTCAAGCTTGTTCTCTGTAGTCAGCACTTTATTCCTCAGATTTGTACCCTAGGAATCATGGAGGTATTTTCTTTGTCTATATTATGATGGCATTAATGGGTCTGAATTAAGACAGAGTTTTATTAGTTCTATCAATCAATTTAGAATAACACTCTTGACTTTTATACTGAAAGATTGGTTATAGCTAGTCCATCCATATTCAACAACTCCAGGCAGAAAGGGGTGTTTTATCCAGTTTTGAGGCATGACCAGGCTACTTTGCCACTGTCTAGCAGCTTATACTGGGGAAAGTAGAAGTTATTCACTTCTGCAGCAGGAATAAGTGGCACTCGAGCACTCGACCTGCTCTGAAGTGTGCAGACAGAGCAGCTCAAGCATTTTTGACCTCTCTACCACCTCTTCATTTTACATGTCAGGCAGAAAAGGGCTGAATTTTACTCTGAATATTCTGTCATTACTCAGTTTCTTAACATACCATCTGTGTTCTTTGCCCTTTTCAGAGATAATATTCTCCCAAATTTTATGCTTTTAAGGATTATATTTGGTCACCAGATTGGATTAGGAAGGGCTACACCAGGGCAACAGGAAAGTATAGTGGAGCATTGGCAGCTTGTTCCATTTTGGATGAAAAGTAAGGAGATTTAGAATAATTGGATGCCTCCTAATTTTTCTGCTGTGATATGCTGGGATTATGTGGGTGAGTGACGTGACTCTCGGGTGGCATTTCCTCAAAGAGTTTAAGAGGTCTACTACTGGCAGCACACAAGGGTGCTCTTTTTTTGCTTAAATTACACAGGGCCACGGACATGTACCTCATTGACAAGGATTCTAGCTCAGGATCTTCTTGTATGAGCTATTTAATAGCTAGGCTGGATCTTTGCAATAAATAATTCTGCTTGGCCTTTATTCATATACTTCTGAAATGTAGCAATGATTTCTCATATCACTTTAGTGTATAATGAACATAATCTATCTCAGTTGTGTGATCGACTTGAATCACTATTGAGCATATGGGCATCTTTTGAGGTACTGAGATCTGGCGCGAGCATTTATATTTCATGGCAGAAGCTGGTTAAATAAAATTCAGTGCATCTGACATGTAAGGGTAAACTGCTGAGGGGTTAGAGATAAGGGTCTCTTCTTGAAAGTAAGTGTGAACCAGTGCCCTTTTCTAGATGACGAGATATGGGAATGAGAGAGAGGGACTCAGACCCGTTTGAGTATTTTATCAGTTCCCTCTGCTGACTGCAGAGCCTACAGTTTGTGGAGCAGCTGTGTTTGTGGAAGCAAAGGTCATAAATTCTATTCCCAGTGCTGCAAGTACACAATAAACTGATGACTGTGGTGTCTGTGTATGTATGTGGACATCTTTCATTACAGGGCCTCATCTACACCTACAGCAGATGGGTAGTCACAAATAATACTTAATTCCAAGGAGATATTCCATTAAGGATTTAAGAAACATATTGCCATCCCTGTGATTCACCAGACTATTCAGTTAGTGCATCCCTTCATCATGTATATTATACTATACACACACTTCATTCTTCTTCTCTAAGTGGTCCATGTATGTAGTTATTCACATTGATTTTTTTAAAAATTATAAATGTCTTGTCGGTCACAAACATTCTAAGCCCCAGTTTTTCTCAACCTTTTTTTTCATAAACTACCCCTTTAAAAAAAAGTATCAGTACCTCTAGTACCTAGTTTTCAGACACACCATTTTTTTCTACCACTGCAATTCATTTGTTTAAACAACTTAATTGTAGCCAGGCAGGTGATGAAATTTTGGGGTGTGAAAAGTACAAAACTAATAAAGCGCTCTAAAACTTAAAACAGAAATTCAGTTTTCTCCAAATTTCAGTTGAGAGAAGTCTGGGGGGTATGCCAACACGAGAACCCCTAAGGGTACTCGTACCACTGGTTGAGAAACACTGTTCTAAGCAACCCCAAAAGGCAACATTTAAAAATAGCCATAAAAATTCCATATTTGCAGATCATTAAACAAACAACACTGGGGGAGAACATCCCAACCTAAACCTGTCTTCCCTGATCCCCTAAGGAAAGGCCTGTGTAAACAGGCTATGCTACCTGTTGAGAAGCTCATCAATTCATTTGGGCTATTTTAGACCAACTTGGGGAGGATGGGGGATGGGAAACCAAATTTCACCATCGAGAGGTTTTTGCTGAGAATACTCTGTTCACCAGTTGTTCCTGCTTTGGGCAAGGGGTTCGACCCAATGACCTCCAGAGCTCTCTTCCAACCCTACGATTCTATGACCAGGCTTCAGATGCACAAATCTAGGTCATGCATCTCAGCTGATTTCAACTGCCAAGGATTGGATGGAGAGAGGAGTGGCATTTAGGGTACACAGGGCCTAATTCACAAAGGGCACCAAACTAACATGCTGAGCAGACAGAAATAAACTGCTCTTTGGAACATCTATAGCACGGAGAAGCTGCTGAATGGGGAGTCTCATTCTATGCTACAGTGCTCTGGACGGAGGGCACAGATCACGGTGCTGTGATGTGCATTTGGCCACCAAGTCAAGAAAAGTTGGAGGGGAAAGCATTTTTGGCCACTGCTGCTATCCCTTCTCCAAAACTGAATCCAGGGCCCAACAAGACCCTCTCTGTTACGAATGGGAGTAATCTAAAGATATGATAACTTCTCCAGTAGAGTTACCAATATTACCTCAGATTTATTCAATATGTTTTTTAAAGAAACATAATTGAAAATGGTAAGGCCCCATGGCTGTTCATATCTTATATCATCAGATCAGACTGAAGAAAGCTAGGCAAAAATTCTGTTCTCATATCCACACAGCTCATATTTGCTTTGCTGTTCTATTCTCTCCACTTTGCATGGAACGCCAATGAGAGCAGAAGATCAGAGCTGATAGCAGGCCTGCCAACAAGGGGGAGCAAAGCGGACAGTTGCCCCAGGACCCAGCGATTCAGTGGGGCCCAGGGCTCCCAGCCTTTGCTTTGCCTGTTCTGTGGATGTAGGGAAAACTTAAATTTACAGAGCAGATAATTCAATATCTCCCACAAAGCACTCACATTCACATAAAATAGACTTAAAATTAAAAAGCAGCACTCTGAGCTCCTTCCCTTTCAGCCAGAGGCTAGAAATTACTGTAGTAGCATAGCACATTGTTTGCTGGGGGGAGGGTAGGAGGAGAATGACACTTTAGGCCTTTAGAAATAAGTCTTTTGTTCCAAAAATGTCAGTGCTGCTCAAGACATTTTTGAAATAAAACCAAAGCAATGTTAGGAAGTGAATTTTCCAAGGCACTCTTGGCCAAAAGTGATTCTTAGATTTCTGTTCAGCAATAAACTGCCTCTGTGGTTGCTGGTCAGCTAGGGAGGAGCACTCAAGGGGCCAAAGCCACATTTTAGCCAACCCAAAAGACTAGAATGAGAACCCACAAATTGCACAGTGTGTGCCAATGAATGGAGAGACTCCTGCCAGCACTGCTGAAAGGTGTGTGTGGAGCAGGGGGGAGAGGTTCAACCAAATCTAGCTTTTCCTCTGCAAATAGGAAGCAGACCCCATCCCTACTTTCTGTGACCTCTCACAGGGGATCCCTTTAACCCTGTTCCAAAGCCAAAGCAATTGCCCTGGGAACAATTTCCAGCATGTAGCTGAAGTTGATTTGTGAACACTCGACAACTGTATAATTCAGAAATCACTACGGCTACGTCTATGCTGCTTCCTCTTGTGCAAAAGCCTATACAAATGAAGCGCGGATTAGCATATTGCCACACTTCATTTGAGTAATTAATCAGGGGCCGTTTTTGTGCATGAGGCTTTTGCGCAGACAGGAGCTGTGTAGACAGTTCCTTTTTGCACAAAACCCCCCTCTTGCGCCAGAGCCGTTCATCCTGAAAAGATGAGGAAGAGGGGGCTCTTGTGCAAGAGGAGGTTTTTGCACAAAAAAGTGCCATCTACACAGCTCCTGTCTGCGTAAAAGCCTCTTGCACAAAAACAGCCCCTAATTAATTATGCAAATGAAGTGTGGCAATATGCTAATCTGAACTTTGTTTGCATAGGCTTTTGCGCAAGAAGGAAGCAGTACAGACGTAGCCTACCTGTTTGTCAGGTCATAGTCACTATTGCACTTTGCCACTTTTTCACATTTTTTTAGCAATCTGTGTGAATGGGGGCATGTCTACACTGTGGCGCTATTTTGGGATACTCTGGTGCACCCGTTATTTTGAAATGTAATCAAAATAATGGGCACACTATTCCAACCTCCTGGAAAACCTTATTCCACGAGGATTAAGGGACTTGTCAGAACAGCGGTCTATTTTGAAAATTGGCGCTATCTACACCAAATTTTGAAACAGACCATCTCGAAATAGGCTCGAAATAAAGTACACAATTTACATAGCTCAAATTGCAATAGCTTATTTTGAGCTAGTGCTGCAGTGTAGATGCACCCTGAGTAACCATGAGGGTTCTGTCCTGTCACGGCAAGGCCCTGATGAATAGCGCCATGGACTGTTCTCCAGTGAAGGACCCTGAACTGGCAGGAAGATGTAGCAAATGGAGTGAGGGCTGGAGTTCCTTTCTTCCTCCAGTTGCTATGATCCAGATCACCTCCTCTCTGGGAAACACCTATAGGAGGGGAACTACAGGACGTGTACTAAACTGTATGATGATCTTCCGGAAACACTCCATTGGGGAGACGTGCATGTGTTAGATTAGCATCCTTCCCCCCCTGTCATGGACTAGTTCCCTATGGATTCCTCCTGCAGCCAGTGGCAGTTCTGTGCCTGCCACAGAGACTCCTGCAATTCTCCCTGTTCCACCTAGCATAGCTCCATTTGAGCTGTCAGTTCCTTAATTAAACGTAGATGTTTTTATAGAGCCAAAAGTTTGCATCCAAAAATTAGTTGCTGCCCACGTTCCCCAGCCAAAGTCCATGGTTATATGAAATTGGAAATAATATCCACGTATCACTTCTCATTATAAAAAAACTGCCATCTGAAAAAGCAAGGCTGATTTTTGGTCACAGGGAGACAGTCATTTGAAGCCCTAAAATGTCTATTTTTGTGCCACTGTGAAAATGCCAAATCATTTTTAAGTTTCATTTTTTAAAGGCCTGATGCACTTTGATAGTTGACTGTAGATTATTCATGATAAGCTGCCACTTGCAAACTCAGCACCTGAAATTCAGCGTTGGTTAAATCTAATAGGACGTATAAGTTCTATGGTCTCTGTTTCCCAACTAGATAAAAATAATTCATAGAATCAGATTTCAGAAACAAATACTCTGTTTAATAAGGTTAGAATGCACTTGCAATGAATATCTTCTAATATTCACTTCTAATAATACTGTTTCCAAAACCTTTCCTAACCATACCTAACACTAATCTAGAATATTCACTGAAAGTGAACACAAAACACAGGCAAATCAAGAAGAATTATTTATTGAAACAAATATTTGTGGACAGTTAGAGCTATTCTCTGAGTTGTTGTCCCTGTATACTTGCTACTCATTGCTTATTATGTGAAAACTAGCGGGAGTTACCAGGTGTTGCTCGGGAAAGTGGAGGAACAAAATTTAGAAAAACAGAAGTCCATTATCATTTTTTGAGTGGTAGAAAATTTGCACTGAGTTCTATAGGGATTAAAATATTTTAGAAAGTACAAAACAACCAATTTTACATGTTATCATAAAAAACTTTATAATAAACTATATTTTTGTGTCATTATTCTTAACAAATATGTACAAATTTTTTCTGCTTCCAACTCTTGAACATGCAACATAGAGTTGTCCATGTGAAAAGCAAGATGTCTCCAAATCAATTCCAACTATTTTAAGTGACTGTCCTTGCACTTTGTCAGTATACATTGTTGAAATATAAGTTGACAGTTGATATAACTGAGATGAGGAACCTGAGGGGAGGGAGGGGGAAGGGAGCTGCATGCCTGCTGTTGGCGCCCGAGCCCACCCTCCGCTTCCTTGTCCCTCCGCTGGCCTTAGTGAGCAACTGTCCCCGCCCCTCCCCCCAGGAAGCCTCTTCTCCCCACACTGCCAAGGTCCGTGCAGCCCCGGGGAGAGGCGTCAGTCTCTCATCTCTTCCCTCCCACAGTACCTTAAAACCTTCTCCTGGATGACAGGTTATCCCATGCAAAGTTTGGTTGCGGTAGCTCTTATAGTGTCCTAGTGCACAAACATACAGACATTCTCCTTTATATATTAGATGAGGAAACAAACACACACACACACCATTAGGTGTATTGTGAATTTACACCTCTAGTTCAGTGCAAACTCATAGACAAAAGGCCTGATTCTGCAAACTGCTGAGGTCAGGGATACTATTGTCCTTAATTTCCCACGGAAACTAAAGGAACCTGAAGTCATTTAGCATTTCCGCAGAGGCACTCAGCACCTCTGCTCAGATCCAAGAAGTATCAGCCTGTCCTTTCCTCCTTCCCTTGCTCCACCGCTTAATACAACAATAACTGTAATAGGAAACTTTTTGTCTCACTGAGATATTTAAACTCACTCTTTGCGCTATAAAACACTCTTGTACCATGTGGCTTATCCTGTAGTAAACTTGACTCTCAAAACGGTTACAGTAACAGAGTTCTATTTCACAAGATATTTTAAAACCCAGTAGGCTTGTTGCAATATTGCTGTGCTCTTCTGTTTTTATGCTGAGGCTGGTAGAAGTACACTAGAACCTCACAGTTATCAACACTTCAAAAATGGAGTGTGTACACAACTAAAAAAAAGTTACTCTTTCAAAAGTTTACACTTGAACATTGACTTAATACAGCTTAAAAATGCTGCTTTTAACTATTTTAATTTCAAGGAAATTAAATTTCAACAGTTTCCTCACCTTATCAAATCTTTATTTAAAACTCACTTTTTTGTGTTAGTTTATGTGTAACACAGCATTGTACTTTGGTTTGGGGGTTTCTTTTATTTGGTTTGGTTTTATTTTATTTTTTTGGTCTCCGCTGCTGCATGACTGAATGCTTCCGGTTCCAAATGAAGTGTGTGGTTGACCAGTCGGTTCAAAACTCTGGTGCTCATATATCTGAGGTTCTACTGTAACACAAAATTGCAGGGTAATTCTTGCAGGGCACTTAAGTCTCTGCATCACAGAGGGCTGGACTGAATTCAATACTTGAATGAGAAATATGTAGGGAAAATTCAGGTGCTACAGGAAGTGACTTTAGCAGTATAGTAGCTGGCCTGGGTGCCGACTCCATGGGTGTGTCTAGACTACAAGGCTTTTTCGAAAAAAAATAGCCTTTTTTCAAAAAAAACTTCACCTGCATCTAGACTGTAGCCGCGTTCTTTCAAAAGTAAATCGAAGGCTTGCTTTTTCGAAAAATCTGCTTGTAGTCTAGATACTCTCTTTCAAAAGAGGCTTGTAGTCTAGACATAGCCTAAGAGTGCTCCAGGGCTGGGAAAAAATTGTGGGTATTGAGCACCTACTGGCACCCTCTCCCCCCCCCCCCCCCCCCCCCCCCCCCCCCCCCGGCAGTGCTTCCTACTGACAGGCCCACTGATCAGTGCCTTGCCCTCCCTCCACACACCTCCTGCCCACAGTGGTCAGCTGTTTTGCCTCATATAGGAGGCTGGGGAGGGGAGGGAAGGAGAGCGAGGGTGGAACAAGGACAGGAAGAGGCAGGGCCTTGGGAGAAGTGGGGGCAGGCCTAGGGCAGAGCTGTGGGACAAGCAGCCCCTGGCACATTGCCGTCAGCAACAGTGGTAGATGGTGCTCTTATTTCCGATTAAACATAAGCAATAAATGTCCCAGTAAGGTGCTTGGGCAGACTGGCTGCTGGGCAGATTGGCTGCTGGAGGTGCCATCTGCTGTTTAACATGTGACACTGTAGTCTTCAGCAGTTGTCTTGGGTTGACCTTATGGAACTTTTCATAAGACTAGAGGTCTTACTGTTGTCATGTCTGCCAAATTCCAATTTGGGTGTTTATTTTGTTTCCTTAGAAACACCATGTAATTTATATTGGACACAGCATTTTGGTTTTTCACTTCCTAGCCTACATTGCTTTGTGGTACTGCTGTGTGCTAAAAATATTAGAAGCATTCCTCCACTTCAATGAATGATATTAATCAATATCTGGCTCTCATACCGACGGACAGCAGAGGGGTCAAAAAGAGCAGTGGTCCTAAAATTGTCATTCTGCCCTCCCTGAAAACAGCATGCAGTTAAGGCATCTTGTGTTTAGCAAATGTAGCCAGAGGACAGCCAGTATGCAGGACATCCTTCAGCAGACTTATGAGATAATTCCATGTGGCATTATCTTGGACTGGTTCTGGTAGTCCAGAGGGATGAGAATAGAAAAGTGAAGTGTGGCCTACCTGCGAGAAGGAAAATAATGGTACCATGATGACTCATGTGGAGATCCATGCTGCCAGACGAGGAGGTGTGGTGAGTTGGAAGAAGGACTAGTAGATGCCCCTGTTGATAGCATATGCTATAGGAAACACAGAATCTTCCACATCTCCCAGTTTGGAGATGTATCAAATCTCTAGTGAATGAACAATGGCTTATTTCCTAACCCAACATGGTCTTTGAGTTAATAACAAATAAAGTATGGAATTTCAGTTTTTTCATCTGATATGACGAGCCTTTTTTTTTTAAACAGAAATTAAAGCAAATCTAAAGGATGGGCTTGTAAAACCAAATGAAAGAAAATGGCAAGAATGGTGGCATTTAACCATTCACCTTCTGCTCCCATTTGTTTGTGGTATCCACTTATCTCTTGTATTAGATTATGGGCTCTTTGGGTGGCCACTGTCTTTTTGTTCTGTGTTCGTATAAAACCTAGAACATCGTGGCCCTAGTCCACAACTGGGAACCCTAGGTGCTACCTCAAGACAAATAATTACAATAATCGATGAAAAATCCACAAAACAACACGAGTGTGAATTTCACAGGCTACGTCCACACTGTGGCACTGTTTTGGGATACTGGAAGTAGATTTCGAAATAATGGGCACACTATTCTGGCATCCCTATAACTCTCGTTCCACGAAGGTTAAGGGACATTTTGGAATAGCACTTTATTTCGAAATTACCTCAAAATAAGCCACGCAATTTGCATAGCTTATTTGCATGGTGCAAATTATGTAACTTATTTCAAGGGAAAGGTGCAGTGTAGACGCACACACATGGAGTTAGCCCTGGGTACCAGTGTCGAACGCTCCTGCTAAAACAGACGATTAGTTTGTCTGGAAAAGTATTATACTAAAAACTGCACCTCTCCCCCCCGCCACTCCCTTGCTGAAGGGGCATCTGAGCACTTTACATGAACTTACCCTCCCACGTACTCTGGTAAGGTAGGGAATAGTATTACCTCCATTTTACTAGAAACTGAGGCAGAGAGAGATGTGGGACCAAATTTACAAAACAGCTTACAGGTGGATTTTCAAGTGCCCAGTACCCGCAACTAGAGTGAACACAACCCAATTCCCACAATAGGCCTCTCTATAAGAGACATTTCCCCAGGCGTGCTCAGCACCCACAGGGACACTGGTGGCCAGATTTCCTTCAAATTTATCTAAGTGCCTAAAAGAAAGCAGATCCCATTTGTGGGTGCCTGAGCAGTTTTTTAAAAAGTCTGGTGTAAGTGACTTGGCCAAAGATGCAGGGAAACCTGTCAGAGCTCAGAACAGAATCCATTTTGCCTAATTCTCAGTTCAGTGCCTTAGCTGCAAGCTTATCCTCTCTCACCAGCAAAGCCAGGAAAGGCTTGATAGAATCACAATGCCAAATAACTGGCGATACCTGTACCTTGCAAGAAGAACATCCAGATACCTAAACCAGACAGCTTCATTTTGGAACCTCCTTCAGAAAGGACTACTGCTAAGAACAATGCCACCATCAGGCAGTTGGCATTATGTTGTTTCCCAATGCTTGTATTCCTTTCTGGGATTGTACTACATATTGTGCTTCCAGAGACCTTTAGGCAAGATGACACTGTCTGGAATAAAGGTTAACCTATGGTCATGTCCATAAAGATCACCGTTTACACTGATTGTTCTGTTCACTTCTGAACATAAACAACCACTTAACTGTAGTTGTGCTTAAAGCATATGAGGAAGCATATGCTGTTCTTGACTGGATAATACCTGTGTGGGAGAGGGGTTTCCAAGTGCTACCGTGAGTTACCTATGGCCTTCTCACAGGAGTTTCTGTAGACTTCACAGACTAGCTATATTAGAGGTTGCCTTAAAAGACAAATGCATCCGGATTTTGAATACTGCACAGTGCATGTGTGCGTATCTGTGGGATAGAGAAGAGCCTTTGGGGTTTATTTTTTAGCCTCTATGAAGTGAGGGGCCATGTGCAAACCATGGACATAGATTTCAAATCACCACAGAGCCACGGGGTGCCTTCTGGAAGCTTGACTATGATTATACTATACAAATTGGCACGTGTTATGCCATCCTTTCTTGCCTAGAGTCTACTGTGTGGACTGTCATAGGATTCTATCCCAGGGTATGTCTACACTACCCCGCTAGTTCGAACTAGCGGGGTAATGTAGGCATACCGAACGTGCAAATGAAGCCCGGGATTTGAATTTCCCGGGCTTCATTTGCATAAGCGGGGAGCCACCATTTTTAAATCCCCGCTGGTTTGAACCCCGTGTAGCACGGATACACGGGGCTCGAACTACCTAGTTCGAGCCTCGTGTAGCCGTGCTACACGGGGTTCGAACCAGCGGGCATTTAAAAATGGCGGCTCCCCGCTTATGCAAATGAAGCTCGGGAAATTCAAATCCCGGGCTTCATTTGCACGTTCGGTATGCCTACATTACCCCGCTAGTTCGAACTAGCGGGGTAGTGTAGACATACCCCCAGAGACTAAGCTTACAGCCAGCAGTATTTGTCCCAGCCCCAGTTCCAGCATTCAGACCATCTCAAAAGTTGATGATCTCATATAGTTTGGTAATTCACTTGTTGATCAACACTGTTTACAAAAAATAATTCATAAAACAGCTCTGACTAAGCTGTTGTTGTGGGCTGAGCTCACTTTGTGCAAGCCAGCGTGTTCAGCTGCATCTTGTTCAGTCACAGCTAATTTTATGTAGCGGTATTGGAAAATCCCTCACCAGAAAAAAAAATCTACTATGCTAGTAAGTGTCAGGATTATGTCTAGAAATGAGTGTGAAAATTTGTTCTCTGCCCTACAGACAATGTGCAAGTTACAATACAAGTAGGATTGTGATAGTTGTCAGCACTTACTCATTCTCTTATCACATTTTGGATCAGATTCTGAACTCAGTTACACCAAAGTAATTGAAATCAGAATCTGTACTCCTGGGGGTAGCATAGGGAAGAAGTGCTACCTGCTTTTTTACAGAAGGAGAAACTGAGGCAGAGAGGTCACACTGACAAACTGGAGACACTTTAAAGGGTGCTAAGCATTGGGTGAAGATCAGGCTCCTTTAAGATATAACAAGACAGGCATACAATCACTTTTGAAAATTCTGGTCTTGATCTTGTGAGGATTTTAGCCTAGTTTCTAATCCATAGAGGTACATGTTAAGTTAGCTAAGCTTCAGAGAAACCTCTAAAATTACTTGGAAGAGAACTAAATTTTTAGGCCTTTAAAGAGTCGCCCCTTTTTTTACATGGCAAAGCAAATTGCCAACTTGTGTCTCATTAAATTCATATGGCTAAATAAATTACTTTTAAAGGTTTGGATTTAGCTGTGAGAATTAGCAATAGAGAACAAGAATGCACTGTATACCATCTCTGCAAAACCAGAAACTGTTCTTTTATAAATAAATAGTTTGCTCAGTGTCAGGAACATAGGAAATTCCATTTAAGAACAGACAAATGGCACATCTTGTCTGGTATCCTGTGTCTGGCAATGGCCTATATCCCATGCCTTAAAATACTTGGCTTTCTTGGGTCCACAGTCTCTCTTGTTCTACCTATCATTAAGGTTACAAATCAGAGTTTCCTAATTTCCCTTATGAGTGTGTGGGGGGGGGGAGGGGGGGTTCCCTGGCACTTGCAATAGATCGGAAGGTGGGAGTATGGCGCAGAGCAGCAGGTGCTACCTGGCATGACGCTGGTTACAATGGTTCACGTTAAGATGGGCCAGAACCTGTCCTTCCCCCTATGCCAGCATTGCCAGAGACCCCCAATCAAGGAGCACAAGGATCTGGATTGTGCCCAACCCTTGGTTAAGGGGACAGAATTCCTTGAACTCTCTCCCCATCCACACTTGCACTTTGGCCGAGAGGCAGCTGGCCCTTAATTAGCAGCCCTTTTTCTGACAAGGTCCAGACCCATCAACAGGACTCTGGTGTATTAGTCATGTATACCTGCATTGTTTGTGTGAGGAGAGCCAGTTTTAGCTCTGCCTTTAGGTTTTGTGGTTAACAAACTGGTATCTATTTATCATTGCTAGTCCTTGGAGCACTCGCTCACTGATCACAGAATGCTGGCTTCTCCTCTTAGTTCCTTCGTGCATCTCGGCACAACTTGGTCTTTTATTGCAAAAAAGAATCTGGATGCCTGTAAAAAGCAGCTGGAGATGATGCCTGATCCAGGAAGCTTGTCTCTACTCAGGGTCATTGCTATTTAAGAAGGGAAGGAGGAACTGGAGTCACCCACAAAACATTTAAAATTCATGTCGTATGCTTCCAAATAATCAATTGCTGTAGTTGCTGCTGGCTATTTGGCAACTGTGAATGGAAGGGGATATGATCTGTGGGGTTGTGATCAAAAAGGGAAATGTCCTAAATATGACCTCGCTGTTAAATCTACACAATGTATATACTTCTCATTTCAGGGGAGCCAACAGCCTCCGTGGGCCCCCTGGGCAAGGTGGACCACAGGCTTCGCGCTCTGGGAATAGGTGTGGCCTCAAGAGGAAGGGACAGCTGGGAGCAGTCAGCCCTCTACACGGCCCAGAGCAGCACCCCAACCCCAGCCCACATAGCCAAACAGAGCGTGCTGTGCAGCGCTCCAGCATCAATTTAAAGGGCCTGAGACTCTGGCTGCAGCAGCTGGGAGCCGTGGGCCCCTTTGAATCGCCAGACCCTAGAGGCACCTGCCCGCTTCCCTCCTGCCTCATTTAGCCCCTGGTTTAGAAGGTTCACTGTAGATCAGCACCTAGAAGTTGAGGTCCTTATCTAAATCCTCTCTCGGTCTCTGGGCATGACTGGTCTGGAAATCTTGTGGAAATCTGTTCTTGCTCTCTCTCTTTCTCTCTTCTTGAGATTACTGGTACTTCTGATGAGATGAGCCCTTTTATAATGCCGACAGGTGGAATTGAACCTAGGGTCTGTGGAGCTTAGGTACGAGCCTTTACCACTTGAGCGAAAAGCTAAGGCTGTACAGCTGACTCGTTATTCTTTCTCTCAGTCACTACGTCTACTCTGCCTCTTTTTTGCAGAAGAGGTTTTTGCACAAAAAGAAGCAGTGTAGATGGGTCCGTTATGCATAAAAACCCCCTTTTGCACAAGAACCCTGATTCCTCAAAAAATGAGGTTTACAGGTTCTTGCGCAAAAGGGGATTTTTTGCAAAATGGACCCGTCTACACTAGGGGTTTTTTTGCGCAAAAACCTCTTCCGCAAAAAGCATCGGAAGAGAATATGAAAATGAAGCACGAGAAGTTGCTAATAAGTGCTTCGTTTGCATTGCCTCTTCCGCAAAAAACTGGCAGTGTAGACGTAGTGTATAAGTGGTCTCGGTGCCTCTAGATGGAACAGTACACCACAAACAGAAGATGTGTGGATTACATTCACTTTTGGCCATGGCTGTATACATATGAGACTTTTACTGCATCTGCATTTCATTGTACCATGCTGGCACATTGCATTGTGTTTGTTCTTGCCCAGCATTTAAGTTTCTGTACCAGGAGTGCTGAGCTGAATTTAATACTTGGAAAAGAGATCTGTGGGGAGAAATCAGGCACTGCAGGAAGTGGCATTAGCAATGTAGTATGTGGTACAATAAATTTTATTGTATGCATCCGAATTTTAGCAATTCAGTGGGTGGTGCATGTGAAATATGTAATGGTTCAGATTTGAGTCAAAGTATGAGGGGGGAATCAGATTTCAAACAAATATCACTGGGGAAAAGGATGAGACAAACACCTACCATTCTGACCCTGAAGTCGGTTTTTTGTGGTTTCATTAAGTGAAGAGTCATTCAAGTATCCATTGTACCCTATAAGTCACATCACTAAAAAGACCACAAAGTCTAAAACAGCGGTTCTCAAAGTTTGGTTTGTGGACTACTAGAGCCCTATGACCACCTTGCAGGTGGGCCATGGGCTCAGGGCTTGCCCCTCCTTGCAGCGGGGAGCCTGCACTGGCGCTGCACCCCTGCCCCCAAGGTTGGAGCACCAGCGCCATTTTCCCATGGTGGGGGAGGGGAGAACAAGCCTCATAGGTCAGATCCAACTTGCAGGGGAAAAAACTGGCTCCATGTGCTGCCACTCCTCCTCACTGTGGCTGGAAAATGCTTGCTTGGCGGCTTTCCCCACTGCTCCCATTGGCTGGAATCATGGCAATCCCCTCCTACAGAGACCCTGAACCCCCAACCCACTACTGCACCCAACCTCCTGGCCACATCCCTACTCTCAGCCCTCTTCTGCACCCTACCTCCCACCCAGACTGCTCCTGCACCCTAGCTTCCATACACACCATGCACCTCCACCCCCCTCCTACATCCAATTTGTCATCATGGGTGGTTCGCTTGTGGTCCATGGAAAGGTCTGCGTTGAGCGGGGTGGGCCGCAGACCAAAAGGTTTGAGAACCACTGGTCTAGAACACAATCACATTCACTGTTACAAGAGTACATTTTCTTCCACCTATAGCATGTTAGAATCTTCTCCACATTATTTTCTGCTTGAATACTATTTGTTTTGCTTGTGCAACTCTCTAATGATAGTAATTATTCTTTAGTAGAGTGAAAACAGGAGAGACAGGAACCCTGGATTCTGTTCACAGACCTGCTGCTGACTTGCTGGTAAACCTGAGGTTATGTCTACACTACAGTACAGAGGTTTTTTTCAGAAAAATGGCTGTTTTTCTGAAAAAACCTTCACTTACGTCCACACTGCAATCACGTTCTTTCAAAAAAAATCAAAAGAACAGAGGGATTTTTCTGACATTGGTAACCCTCTTTCTACGAGGAAGAAGCCTTTTTCCGGAGGAGCTCTTTTGGAAAAAGGTGTATGTGGACAGGGAAGAGGGAGTTCTTTTGGAAGAGGAGGAAAGTGGAAAAAGCACAGATGCCCTGGTGGCCATTCCGTCCATCGTAATCACAGCTTGCATGCGAGATAGCGTCCATTCAGTGTGGAAGCTCTCTTTTGAAAAAGCAGATCACTTTTTTGATGTACTTTGGCAGTGTGGACACACTCTTTCGGAAGAAATTTTTCAGAAGATCTCTGAAAGCTTCTTCTGAAAGAAGCCTGCAGTATAGACGTAGCCTGAGTCAAATAACTTAACATTTTATGACTCAGGAATTCCCATCTGTAATATGGGGGTGTTAATACTTTGCTTACAATGTAGGAGGGTTGTGAATTTTAATTAATTAATATTTATGCAGTGCTTTGGTATCTTCAGGTGGAAAAGGCCATAATATAGTACAGTGGTCCCCAACCTTTATGGGCTCCCGGGCGCCCGGGGGCGGGGCAACTCATGCGCCGGGCGCCCGGGGGCGGGACCACTCACGCGCGTCCTGGGGCACGCCAGGGCTGGGGCCGCCCGAGCCCCTTGTGCCGTGGGCCCGTGGCTTGCGCCGCCGCCCGTGCTGCGCGCCTGGGGCTGGCACCGGCGCCGCGCGCCCGCATGTGCCCCGGGGCTGGGGCCGCCCGAGCGCCACGCACCAGGCGCCAGTGAGTGTCGCGCGCCTGGGGCCGGCGCCTCCAGTGCGCCGCGCGCCGGGGGGCGGGGCCAGCCCGGGTTGTCGGCGGGCGCAGGCACTGCGTTGGGGACCACTGATATAGTACAACTTTAATTCAGTAAAATAAAGTCAAGTTTTTTTTTACTGACAATTATATAAAAACAAATAAATTTGTTTGTTACTTGTCAAGACAAAATTTGAAGCAAATTCCTCTGCTCAAAAGCCTACATATTATATTGATTCGTGTCTTTAAGTGTCATGGTAAATTTGTTCTTTTATAATGAGTACTAGTTAAGCTTTGAACTTCTGCTTTTTGGAAAAAGCCATAGTGGAAAAATATTTTCATGGCTTGCAGATCTGTCAACAGTTATTTGTTTTTTAGAAAAACATCCACTTAAGTATTAGCTTCAGTTGTGGCAGTTTGTTGTTGTCTGGGCTTCATGATAAACTGAGGTGATTTATATTGTGAATGAAGTATTTACAGTTTGACCCTCAGTTTTCCAGTTCTCGCACATTCAAATTTTTCAATCATTTGTCATCTAGAAACTTACTGTGGTAACATGAAAGAAACTGCATCTTTCCAGGAATGGAAGAAAATAGTGAGCCTCTGAAATATAAAAGTCAGTCCAAAGAGAGACTATTTCACTTGTTACTGTGAATTATAGGCTACACATATAAAGATATTCTGACAATATCACTGGAAATAAACAAAAGTTTATGTAGTCCATGTGGTCTTCACAATTCTGAATAGTGTATCTAGCCTTATACAGTTTTCCTGGGCTGTCTTTTGTATATTTAATATGAGCAGATTGAACTGACTTTGTTTCGGTCCTTAACTCAATTAAGGTGGGTTTTTTTGTGGTGGGGGGTGAGTTAAATAAAAAGAAAATGGACATGCTTTAAATTATTATATTTATCCAAATACAGTAGTCTTTTTATTGAGGGGACACTAAGAGCAGAAGGTGGGGGAGAAATGTAAGTATGTGGTGAAGTGTGGGGTCTGAAAGCAGGGAGTTGGGGATAGGGTTGCCAGGTGTCGGGTTTTGAACCAGAAAGTCCGGTATTTGAGCTTCTGTTCGGGAAACAAATTGAGAAAATATAAATGTCTGGTATTTTCTAAATAAGATGTAGTGTAGATTGTGATGTAATGTCAAGTGTGTCCTGTATTTTTGTTGAAACCATTTGGCAACCCAAGTTGGGGATGTGGAGAATACAGAAGTCAGGGCAGGGTGGTGTGTGTGGGGGTGGGTTTGTGTATGTGCATGCACACATGTATGCGTGTGTAGGGGGTGGGTAGAGAGGATGGGGGGGAGATTTGTACCAGGGCTGCTTGCTCTTCCCCTGCCTGTCCCTGTGAGGGAGCGAGAGCAAAGTGCACAGCTTATCTGCCCCCTGCCCTACCCAGCCAAAGTGAGGAATGCAGCAAACTGTGCACTTTCCCCTCACTCTCTGAAAAAATCAGGGGGGAGGGTTCAGCCCCATTGCCCTGCCTAAAGGGTGCCTGAGGGTGGGGAGGCTCTGGGCTGGGGCAGTCCTGGACAGGGAGAGAGGTGCCCCCAGATAGCCCTTTTCACCTGCCTGGTGATTCTGTCTCTTTTCCATATGAGAAGCAATCCCATTCCAGGCACATCCCACTTTCCTGGCACAAAGCAAGGTAAGAGTTTGGTTAAGTTATGATAAGAGGAAGCTGTATACCAAATGTGGTGGTCCTACCTCTTAGGCTACGTCTACACTGGCCCCTTTTCCGGAAGGGGCATGTAAATTTCACGAGTCGTCGTAGGGAAATCCGCGGGGAATTTAAATATCCCTTGCGGCATTTAAATAAAAATGTCCGCCGCTTTTTTCCGGCTTTTAAAAAAGCCGGAAAAGAGCGTCTAGACTGGCCCCGATCCTCCGGAAAAAGTGCCCTTTTCCGGAGGCTCTTATTCTTACTTCAAAGTAGGAATAAGAGCCTCCGGAAAAGGGCACTTTTTCCGGAGGATCGGGGCCAGTCTAGACGCTCTTTTCCGGCTTTTTTAAAAGCCGGAAAAAAGCGGCGGACATTTTTATTTAAATGCCGCGGGGGATATTTAAATCCCCCGCGGATTTCCCTACGACGACTAGTGAAATTCACATGCCCCTTCCGGAAAAGGGGCCAGTGTAGACGTAGCCTTATTGTTTAGGAGAAGTACTTAAATAAACAGACAGACAGAAACTCTCTCAAATGTACAGTAGATCGTGTTTGATTGCTATTAAAATATTTGAAAAAGAATAACTAAACTTGATTTTCAATGCTGCCACTATCTCCATTACTGGATGTTGAAACTGAACAGCAGAAGTCATTCAGATATTGTCCTATTGATTTTAGGTCATTTGCACTCCACAAGTTTATTTTTCAAAGGCACTGTAAAACATTTCCCTGCCTCCCATCCACTTTTTTTCTGGTCAAAATGTCACAGCTGTGAAATAGTGGCAGGTGACCTAAAAAGTATGAAATATGACCCATTTTGCTAAATGACAGAAGGATTTTTGTCCCATTCATCAACATTGATATTGCAACAATACATTATTTAGGGATTAACAGATTATTTCTAGTTTTGGAAGCAAGTGCAAGTATCAATAACTTCTCCTATGAGGAAAAGGCACCAGAAAGACTGGTTTCAAACTGAAGTGCATTTATCAGCCTTTGACACTCCTCTTGTGACCCCCCACAAATGGTTTCCTACGTCTCCTCTCCTACAAAATATGTTATACTATTAACTAAGTAGCTGCAAATTCTCCCTGTAATTGGGACAAACAGCTAGAACCTTGTGCTGTATTATGTTACAAAACTCGTTTTTACTCTGGGCATGACTATGTAACCCACACACCTACGCTATGTCTACACTCGCGGCTTTTTGCACAAGTATGGCCATTCTTGCGCAAGAATCCGCAGAGCATCCACACTGCCCGCCCATTCTTGCGCAAGGGTACAGTACGGCGTGGTAAGAGAGGGCTTCTTGCACAAGAGCTACTCTCTTTTCTTACAAATATAAGCTCTCTTGCACAAGAGCGGTTGTGCAAGAAGGCAGTGTGGATGTGCAGTAGGGGTTTCTTTCGCAAGAAAGCCCTATGGCTAAAATGGCCATCAGAGCTTTCTTGCGCAAGAGAGCGTCCACACTGCCATGGATGCTCTTGCGCAAAAGCACATCTTGGACATGGCAGTGTGGACGTGTTCTTGAGCAAGATATTCTTGCACAAGAAGCTACCAGTGTAGACATAGCCCTAGTATGGTTACTGAGCAACGCAAGTGGGACCTAGACCACAGCAACAGTTAAGACCAAGAAACCTTTACAGCATGGGTTAGGAGGCAGCTAGCTTTTAGCTCAGAGGGTAGAGGCTCCTATATACTCAGCTCGAGAGAGCCCAGGTTCAAATCCCCCCCTCTGTGGTGGTTACAACTACACTAGAAAATTATTTCAAAATAACTAAATTTGACTTAGTAGTTCCCAATTTTACAAAATTGAAAAGCATGTCTCCACTATGGGAAAGCATTAAAATTAGTCCGAGGCAGGCATCATTAATGTGAACACAGTACCTTGACTTAGACCCCCAAGAAGCACTAGGGAGTAATTAGTTCAAATTACGCTGGGGAGTAGTTATTTTGAAATAGCAGCATCAGAGCATCCACACTACTGCTATTTCATAATAACCATTTCAAAATAAGTGTTATTCCCCAAGGAAAGCAGGAGTACATATTTCAGAATAAGTGGCATGTTATTTCAAAATAACGGGCTTGGTATTGTGGATGCTCTGCATATAAATTTGACCTAAAGGGGGTTATTTTGAAATAATGCCCTAGTGTAGACCAAGGCTTTGATACTTGTCAGGGTTTCATGTTTCTGCTGATATAGCTGAGCGACACACAGAGGCAAAAAATCCGACTGGTGTACAGAATTAATCATTTTTCAGGCAAGACAAAGTGAGTGGAGTAGCAGAGGGTCACAGAACCAAACAAAAGAGGCCAGAGAAAGGTTGGTCATCGGTAAATTTAAAGAGGCTGCCTCACCTAAAAGTTGGTGGTAAACTAATGAAATTCTAACACTAAGCAAGTTCAGAACTGGGCCTTAATGTTTTGAGGCCATTTAAAGCCTTGTGCTTAGGCAAACATTACCTTCATTTTTTTCAGGGAGTCAATAAAATGTCGCAGGTTAACATTTTTTCTGTCTCAAAAAATCATCCTTTTTCTGCCCCTCGGAGAATAACTAGTTCAAAATCTGAACTGGGTTTTTGTTATCTTTCTCTTGTCAATTATTAAGTTACACTTCACTTTCCAATCAGAGCCTGTTACAACCATCTTTTTTGAAGCAAGCCCACTGTACAGTATGTTGGGTCTCATCTGATCAATTGTATTGGATTGGGGTAGAGCAAAAAATGAAATTATACATAACAGAGATCACAGAATTAGAAACTATTGTATAAAATTCACATTGAAGCACGTTAAGTTTTTAACTCTCATACTGGAGCTTTATATATCTCCTTCCAAATACACTTTGGAGACCTTCAAGCCTTTGTATAGGTGGTATGATTTAAGGAATGGGTCTTTATAGATTATTTTTCTGTTACTAAAACACACATGATTTTATAGGCAAACACAAACACGGGTGCACTTTAAAAAAAATCATATGCTAAACATCTTAGACTAAATTACGTTTTCCATAACACCAGTTAAGGGCCTAATCTTGCAAAAATTCATGAATGGGAGTGAAAGGAACTGCTCACATGTTTGAAGTCAGTCTCCTTGGACTACTCACATGTGTGAAGTTACCTCTGTCTGAAAGCTTTTATAGGACCAAGGCCTAAATCTGAGTGACTCCATAAGCTACTCTGGGTTTGGACTAGTGTCACTGAGAGCCCAATAGAGATCTTTATATTTATCCTCCAACCCCACTCAAAATTTAGCAAAGTTTCATCACAAGTGGGATGGAAAATTCTAATATGAGTTTTCTTTCTGTTTGGATATTGGACTAGTCTCCTATTAATGTAAGTGGAAGTTATTTGGCATTGGAAAAGATTTAGAAAAGGGTAACAAAAATGATTAGGGGTTTGGATCGGGTCCCATATGAAGCAAGATTTAAAAGACTTGGCCTTTTCAGCTTTGAAAAGAGGAGACTAAGGGGAGGGGGATATAATAGAGGTCTATAAAATCAAGACTGGTGTGGAAAAAGTGAGTAAGGAAAAGTTATTTACTTATTCCCACAATATAAGAACTAGGAGTCACCAAATGAAATTAATAGGCAGCAGGTTTAAAACAAACAAAAGGAAGTTTTTCTTCATGCAGCACACTGTTAACCTATGGAACTCCTTGCCAAAGGATGTGGTGAAGGCTAGAACTTTAACAGGGTTCAAAAAAGAGCTAGATAGATTCATGGAGGTTAGGTCCATCAATGGCTATTAGCCAGGATGGGTAGGAATGGTGTTCCTAGCCTCTGTTTCTCAAGGTGGGTGACAGGGGAGGGATCACATGAGGAGTACCTGTTGTGTTCCCTCCCTCTGGGACATCTGGTATTGGCTACTGTTGGCAGACAGGATACTGGGCTGGATGGACTGTTGGTCTGACCCAGTATGGGTGTTCTTAAGTTCTTATTATCTGATTTGTACCTAAAGGCAGAATATACTTAGGGTCAACAATGATACCTGATATTTTTAGTAAGTTTTATGTATTCAGAGCTCTGTATAGATTACAACTAACCACAAATCCCCTATGAGATTGGGGGAAAGGGCAGGTAAGCATTATCCCTATTTTACAATGGAAAATTGAGAAAGAAAGGTGAAGTGATGTGCCCAAGGACAAATTCTTCCCTCATTACCGTAAGTGCAACTCCACTGAGTTTAATGGAGTAGCCCCCAGGTAAGAGAGGGAAGAACTTGACTACCCGTGCTTGTACTCAAATGTTTTTAATGTTACTTAAAAATATAATGCAGGTGCCACTGAAATGAGTGATTTCCCTATGCTGTGTTTTATTTTCCATGTTTCTATGTACTCCAAAGATGTCAAGAAAATGCAGGCACTGAGACAGAGGTCATGAGATCTGTAGAAAAGAGGGTGATATTGTTTCTGACAACAATATTTATCACCACAGCAAACTATTTTGATTTTTAACTGAGAGCTTGCGTTGCTGGTGCTGCCTAAAAATGAGAATGATCCTACAAAGCCAAGGTCCTTATGTGCTTCAGAACAACCACTTGCATTTTTCTTAATAGAACTATCAGTTTGTGACAATGCCAGGTTCACAGAAACTCCTCTGGGAATACACTCAGAAGAATGACTTTTTTATCCTGTTGTGTCCATGCAGCCAGCACATGGGCTAAGAATCTCACTGCTGGCTCTCTAACACTGGATTTATAGAATGTTATAATTAACAACAGGTGACTATCAACATTACATGCACAGCAAGCAACGTGAAAAGACTGGCAGCTCGGGAGCCACCTGTGAATCATCAAAATCTTTCCTTAGATAAACTTGGTAGAGATTCTGGTACGTTTTCATGGTTATTTTATCATTTTTCTCTTCTCTCTCTCATATTACAGTGCAGGCATCATGCCTCTGTTGAAGTTTGGTGGGGTTTGTTTTTGCAAGATGGCCTGATATAAACTCCCTGCTTTCCCATTTACCCCTCTGTAAAATGAGAACAATAGTACTGACTCCTATTTCATAGGGTCAGTTCCTATCATTAACTCATTAGGGTTGGATTGTGGCTGACCCTTGCTCAGGTGTGCAAGGGGTTGGAAATGATCAAGGGGCTTTGCCTCTTTCCACCCCATGAACATCCCATGCCAGTTCTAATTACAGTTGCAACACGTGTGCTCAGGCAAATATTGGGGCACATGCAGAGAGCTGTCTCTAGGGACTTGCATCACCCCAAAGAGAAGGGAGGGGAAGCACAGTCATGCAACTTTTTGACCTGAGCCTTTGGAACAAACCCAGGGGAGCAAGCTGCACTGTCCTCAAAGGAAAGTGCAACCTCAGCACCCCTTGCTCCAAAAGAAGCTGGGGAAAGTATGTGCCACAACTCGGGTTGTGTCTGAAAGGCAGAACAGTACTCCGGTCGCTTGATTTTTTTCAGAAGGGCTGAGTGTTTTTAGCCCCCAGCAAGAGGTGCGGATGTTCAACCCCTTTGAAAAAAATCAGGCCATTGTTTGTGTCATACTTTGGAGAAATCAGGCACAAAAGAGCTCCGAGGAAAGGAAGACAGAAGAAGAGAGAAAAACTGCATCCATGCAGTATATCAAATACGATAAGCAGATACATTTTACTTCAGAGCGCTCTAGTTTCATCTCAGGAATTCCATTTCTGGAGGCATTACAGTGATTGATTTATGATGGCACCAGAACACCACAATGGAATGATAGTTGCATAACACACTTTTATTGCTTATTTAAGGTTCAGTCTGCAAACAGTGACAGGCATAATGCTTATTGCTATGGGACTGTTAGGGTCATTACTATTACATTTTGCAGGAAACAGTTGGAGGACTGGGCCCTTCACCTCTTGAAGAGCTGCTTCATGTTAGCTGTTTATTCACTAACCAGCCAGCTGTAAGTTAAAATGGTATTTGAAAGCACTGCAGCCACTGTACCTAACAATCGAACAGCCCTAGCAATGTACTTTACCTCCTGCACTTTAAGTGTGAAAGAATGAATATTTAACTATTTTCAGAATTAAGTGGTTCTCACTCCCACACTGTTGTTTTAGCCATGATTTAACATAGTATTCTTATGCCATATCAGGCCTATGGCCCGTCTAGGCAGCCCACTATCTTGTCTCTGACAGATGCTTCAGAAGGAATCGACAGACAGGGCAATTATCAACTGATCTAGCTCCTCTTGTCTATTTCCAGCTTCTGGCAGTCCAGAGTTTAGGGATAGATCGGTTTGTCTCTGACCATCTTGGCAAATGGCCATCATCCATAAACTATCTAATTCTTTTCTGAACCCAGTTTTACACTTGGCCTTCACAAGACATACTTTTGGCCTTTACTACCCATTTAAAAGGCTGAAACTTAACTCTGTTTCCTGAATGAATTTTCTGTGTTGTTCTCCATTATAAAGGTACAGTTTATTAACAAAGGGATGCTGGCAACTAGTGAGCAGCTGTCAGTATGCCTTCTGGATCGGAGCCTTCCTAGCGGCTCTCTTGCCACCGCTGTAATAGCGGATCGACTCAGAAGCATTAACATTGTTATTCTCTCAACGTCTCTGTGAGGTATGGAAAAGCTATTGTCCTCTTTACAGAGGGATAACTGGAGCACAGAGAGACTAAATGGCTTGCCTAAGACCATAGATATGCAATTTGTGGCAGAGTGGGTACCCAAGTCTCCTGAGTCCCAATCCAGTGTCTTAATCACTAGCCCCTTCTTTCCCTCTGTCAAGGCCTTTTTTAATTAAAAAAAGAAAACAATGGCAACAAAATCAGCTTATACATATTTTAAAAGGCGTTAGACTAACTAAGCCAGTAATCCAGCAATCACCTAAACTACTGCTTTTTTGGCAGATAATACAAAAGGAAAATAAAATGTCCAAAAGACACCAGAAATTCAGTGTAACTGTTTTTAATTATCCATATATTTTCACAATTCTTCAGTTTAAGCCCAGGGCCTACCATTTGATTGTGTATATGGGCTTCTTCTCCCTGACAAAGAACTGATTTCTCTTTGCCAAAAGGAAAAAAAATCCCAGAAAGTAGCTCAAACTCTAAGCCTATAAATTTTAAAAAGTATTAGCTAATGGCAGGCTCTGCATGAGGCCTATTCTTTCTCCCAGACATTTTAAGCCTGATGAAGAACTGTCACTTGGCTATCAGTCTTGGAGAAACCGAAAGACCAAAATTATAAATGGCTTACCCAGCATCGTGGAGGCAGGATAGGTGATGGGGAGAAAAAACATGTGTGAAAAACATGAGTCAGCAAAAAAAAAAAAAAAAAATCAAAGACTGCAGTAATAGATACACAAATAGTGCTGTTTCCCTTTTTTCTTTAATTGTCTGGCTAAAAGTAATAAATGTGTCAGCCTAGAAAAAAAATGAAATTGCAGTGTGGAAATATGTCTGTGTTTCTAATTTCCCAAGAGTTCAGAAAGTTATTCCATGTCATATGAATGCCCTCATATGCTATATTGATAGACTAGTTTTCTTTCATTAATTTTTTTAATATTCTATCTTAGGTAAATCATAAATGCTTACATTTTGATACATTGGATCACAGAGATCCCTTTGGGGTTGTCAGTCAGTGTGCTGATCATACTACTGATCCCCCTATCTGTCCTCTAGGGCATCCCACCATCCCGTCCTGCTGAGCCAGAAGCTCTGGTCTCCCCCAGCAAAAGCACAGAATTGAGGTAATATAATAGCTCCCCAGCAGAGCAACACAGACAATGAACCAGCTCGGCTATGGGAGGGCTCAGCTCCAGGGCCTGATAGCATCCAGGAACACAACCCTCAAAAGGGACCAAAACCCTAAATAAATCCATTTTTGAGTTATGCACATTCATATCCACAAGCCAATTTTGATGGAGCATATGGGGGCATAACATACATTTTCTTGCTGAAATGCAGATTGCAGTAAATACTTGGAATGCCTCTAAGGAAAACAGATTAATTGGCCAATGGAGGGAAGTAACTAGAAACATAAAATACAGTCCTTAAAATTGAAACTAGGCCTGTCAAATTAAATCAGTTAATCACGATTAAGTGCGCTGTTAAACAATAATACCATTTTAAATATTTAGGATGTTTTCTAACCAAAATCAATATATTGATTTTAATTACAGCATAATACAGAGTGTACAGTGCTCACTTTATATTTATTTATTACAAATATTTGCATTATAAAGAACAAAAATTGTGTTTTTCAATTCATTTCATACAATACTGCAGTGCAATCTCTTTATTATGAAAGCTGAACTTATAAATATAGAAGGAATTATGTACTTCACCCTCTTCATTAAAAAATAAAACTATGCTTACAAGTACACTCAGTCCTACTTCTTGTTTAGCCAGTCAAGCTTGCTTACATTTACAGGACACAATGCCACCTACTTCTTATTTATAATGTCACCTGAAAATGAGACCATGTGTTCATATGGCACTGTTGAAGCTGACATTGCAAGATATTTACATGCCAGATTCCCTGAAGATTCATGTCTCTTCATGCTTCAACCACTATTCCAGAGAATAGTGCATCTATGCTGAAGATGTGTACTGCCTGATAGTTATCCAAAGCAGCGAAGACTGATGCATGTTCATTTTCATTATGTGAGTCAGAAGCCACCAGCAGAAAGCTGATTTTCTTTTTGATGGTTTGGGCTCTGTAGTTTCCACATCAGAGTTGCTCTTTTACAATTTCTGAAAGCATGCGTCACACCTCATCCCTCTTAGGTGGCACTTCAGATTCTTAAATCGTGGTGGAGAATTGTAGTGATATTTAGTAAGCTCATATTGGAACCTTCTTTGTGTTTTGTCAAATCTGCTGTGAAAGCATTCTTAAAACCAACATTAGCTGGGTCACCATTCAAAACTGCTATCATATGAAATATCTGGCAGAAAATGGGTAAAATAGAACAGAAGATATACAATTCTCCCTCAAGGAGTTACAGTCAAAAATTTAATGTTTAATAGTGCATAATCTGCATGGAAGCACGTCCTCTGGAATGCTTGAAGGGGCATACAAATCTTTAGCACATCTGGCAGCAAATACCTTGTAACACTGTCTATAAACATGCTATGTGAACAGCTGTTCTTACTTTCTAAGTGACATTGTAAATATCAATCAAGCAGCAATGTCTCCTGTCAGTGTAAACAAACTTAGCATTTAGCAGACAAGAAGTAGGACTGAGTGGACTTGTAGTATCTACATATTTACATTGTTTTGGGTTTGGGTGCAATTACATAATAAAAAAAATCTATATTTGTAAGTTATACTTTCACAGTAAAGAGACTACATTTCAGTATAGGCAGTCCCCGGGTTACGTACAAGATAGGGACTGTAGGTTTGTTCTTAAGTTGAATCTGTATGTAAGTCGGAACTGGCGTCAGCCGCTGCTGAAACTGATCAGTTTCAACCACGGCTGAATCTGGATGCCAGTTCTGACTTACATACAGATTCAACTTAAGAAACCCAGGCGTCCCCAAGTCAGCTGCTGCTGAAACTGATCAGCGGCTGATTCCAGGAAGCCTGGGGCAGAGCAACTCTGCCTCGGGCTTACTGTAGTCAGCCCCTGGTCAGTTTCAGCAGCGGCTGACTTGGGGACACCTGGGGCAGAGCAGCTGGTGTGCTGCTGGGTTGGTCCGGAGCGGCGCAACCCAGCAGCACCCCAGCTGCTCTACCCCAGGGGTAGGCAAGAAAAGCCTGGTCTGCTGGGGGGGGGCACTAACTGCACCCCCCCCCCCCCAGCAGACCAGGGAGACGGGGGTGGCGGGACCGCCCAAGTCCTCCACAGCTTTGCTCCGTCTCCCTGGTCTGCTGACCTGGGAGACACGGAGCAAAGCTGCAGAGCACGCGGGCAGCGGGACAGTCCCACTGCTGGCGTGCTCCGAGGCTTTGTTCCCCATCTCCCTGGTCTGCGGGTCAGACCAGGGAGACGGGGAGCAAAGCCGCGGAGCACGCCCGCAGCAGGACAGGCCAAGCTTGCCTGGGCTGTCCCGCTGCGGGCGTGCTCCAAGGCTTTGCTCCCCGTCTCCCTGCAGACCAGGGAGACGGGGAGCAGCTTTTCTCGCCCTGGAGGACGGGGGCGGCGGACCGTGGCGCATCTGGGCATCCCGCCGCTCCTGTCCTCCGGGGGTAGAAAAGCCCCATTCGTAACTGCGGATCCGACTAAAGTCGGATCCATGTAACTCAGGGACTGCCTGTACTTGTATGTGGTGAACTGAAAAATACTATTTCTTTTATTTATCATTTTTACAGTACATATATTTGTAAACAAAAATAAGATAAGGTGAGAACTGTATGTAACCCACACACCTAGTGGCCTGAGAGCTGTAGAGGTCTCTTGTTCTTATCTGCTGCTGTGGTCTAGGTGCCATTGCATGGGACAGTGAACCACACTAGGTGTGTGGGTTACATGTACACTGTTTATTTTGTTCTGTAATTGAAATCAATATTGAAAATGTGGAAAGACATTCACAAATATGAGATTTTAAAGGTATTGCACACTCTCTGCCAGTATTGATCCCCAAGGGCACGTCTGCACAGCAGGGCTAAAGTTGAAATAAGCTATACAACTTAAGCTACGCAATTGACATAGCTCAAGTCGAAATAGCTTATTTCGACTTTTGGTGCTATCTACACATCACGAAGTCCGAGTTACTACACTCTTCCTCCGACTTCCCTTACTCTTCGTACAATGAGGGTTACAGGAGTCGGAGGAAGAAATCCTCCAGTTCGACATTCTTTTGAAATTATGTCGAAATAGTCCGTGTCTACACAACAAGAAGTTATGTTATTTCAGAATGTCAGTTATTCCGAAATAACACCGCCATGTAGACAAAGCAAAGGGTCCTACAAAAATTGGAAACTAAGTCAAATTATGAAAGATGAATATTAACAAACAACACAAGGATGTATGGACAAAATTAAAAAGCCCAAAGTACAAAATGCAAAAACCAGTTAGAGATATAAATATTAACAGAAACCATTCTACAAATATATTAGAAGCAAGAGGAAGACTAAAGAGGGGAAGGCCCATTACTGATTGGGTGGAGGAGTGGAAATGTGGAAGTAACAGAAGTGCTAAATGACTTCAGTTTATTTCAGTTTTCACCCAAAAATATAGTAGCAATCATAACCGTTGCTACTATCATTGGGGCCAAGAGACTCACCTGGCTGTGGGCAAGGCCGGGGTATTCTGGCCCCACATACACAGAAGAGGCAGGGTCTTGGGCTGGACTCAGGGCTAGTTTTCCCCAGGCAGCCTCAGCACTGGCCAGAGCATGCCAAGCAAGGCTACAGCGGTGATTTAAAGGGCCTGGCGCTACAGCAGCTACCTCAGTAGCAACTGTGGTGGCCAGGAGCCCTGGGCCCTTTTGAATCGCCAGGCTCTGGGCCGGTTGCCCCCTTTCTGCCCTTCCCACCCCCCCGCCTTCGGTGGGCCTGCTCAGTACAATGAACCCACCCTGACTGGAATTTTTATAGGCATCTAGGGCTCTATCAAGCAGCCCTAATTAAGTGGATGCTGATAAATTTAGATTCCAAGAGGGTTAAATATCAGTTTCATTGCACTCAATGGGAGTTCTGTCATTGGATTCAGTAGGGTGAGGATTTCATTAGCAAAGCATTTAACTCTAGTAATCACATAATACCACTTTTAAATGTCCCTTTTTTAGACTGATTTTTTTGGAATAAAATGTTGCAGATATGTCCATAGTATACACCCTATGCTTGTGCTTCACAGCTCTTTAAAAAAATAAATACACTGCTCTATAGTATTTTTACATGAGAGCTTGATCCAAAACACTGTGGAGTCAATGGGCTCTTTCAATTAACTTCAGTGGGCTTTGGTTCAGGCCCTTAATGAAAATGGTGCCCCAGTAAAAAAAAAAAAAAGATAAAACTATAATTTTCAATTGGTAATTTAAGACACCTGTAAGAGGCCAGATTTTGAGAGTGCTAAGTACTCACCCTCTGAAAATCATGCCCATAGAAGATGTCCCAATTTGGGCACCCAAAACTGAGGCACCCCAAACTTTTGAAAATCTTCATCAATCCAGTGTTTTATTTCCATGATGGTTCACTAGAGACTTGGTACCCTATAATATAAATAATCTGTCATATTTATATGCGGAGTTAAAATTCTCCTAAAATATTTTTATCTCTCTAGTGCACATACAGTTGTAAATTACTTCTGATCATTTTTCTAAAGCCAAAGAAAAATCTGGTACAAATATTTCACATTTGAAATATTAAAGGAAAATCACAAACAGATAAAGAATGGTTCAACTGTCTAGGTATGAAAGAGCTGTCATAATGGCTATTTGTATTAGAAATGGACTTTGTCAACCCACAATCTGCCACCCCAGTCAGAGTCTCTATGTATGGGCTTATGAATGAGAACAAAGTTTGAGTTTACCCTAATTTTGTCTTTTTAATTAACATATGTTTACATGGCTGGCTGTATTGCAGAAAGGGCTGAGGAGTTCTCTGGGTTTAGGATTATTGTGTGTGCGGATTGTGTTTCGTGGATTTAGTTGTGCTCACAGAATTGGGTGGATTTGTGCAGGTGGCAAATAAGTGGATGTGTTATAGCAAGGGTCTAAGTGTGTTAGGGTCATTGTGCATAATGGCTGTGTTGTTATGTAGGTGATTGTGTTGATTTGCATTTGGGAGGTTATGCTAAGAGAGGTGTTTTGATTTATGTGGATGGCAGCTGGGTACATGGACGTGTCACTTAGGGCCAAGTAATTCACCATCTGTGCAGTCTCTCTTATACAAGCTATAATAGGAAGAGAGCCTGAGACAGAAACCCTTGTATCAGATGCCTGCTACGAGGCAGGTCCTGCTCACAAAATCTGGCAGGAACAGGGCTAATATTGTAGAAATGTACATTCCTAAGAAGTGCCAGTTACAGAGTACTCATGCAAATACCTCCCGATATCAAGTGGAACCAGAATATCCTGATATCAAGGACTGTACAAAAACATTCCCCAAGGAGAACAGGAACACTCTGGTCTCGCCTAAAAGCTAAGGTCAGGATGATAGTACGTAATAGAGGTATTTTGATCACACCAACATGTACAATAGAATGGGTGATAACTAGCCACGTTGTGGTTAGTAACTATGTCAGACTTCACTGTGTCATGCTATAAAGGTGCATCTCAGAGTATCTTTGTCCAGTCAAGGAAGGAATGGAAAATTCCATCATTCACTGAGCTATGCCCATCGTCATGAGCATACATATCTTCCAGGTGCTATTACCATGGTTTGTCGACAATAAACCTGGCCAGGCACTTTAGCACCTTAACAGATCTTGACGTCATTAGGCAGTTTGTTCCAGGGTTTTCGAGCCAGCTGTCTGCACAAAGCTGGGACAGCATACAGGGAGAACACACAAGCAGCTAAACATCTGATGACACAAGCAATGATGTTGCATAGAAATTAGCTGTAGAATATTGGCTGATTGGTTAAGTGATCACAATGGTCTAGGACTCGAGATATGTGCCTTTCTGTAGCCGTACACCAAATGGGTCTTATTCCTAAAGTAAAAATGGCTGATAACTTAAAATGGGATGGTAAACTGCAAAACCCAGTAATGGTTCAACATGGTGATATTCTGAACAAAAGTAACTCCATCCATGTTTGTAGCTGCTTCTATCATTTCACGCTAACTGTACAGACATAATATGCTTCAGTGTGTCACAAACAGAGTGACATTCCTTGAATCTACATATAGAGAAAACAACACATCTTGGGGGAAAAAACAATTGAAATTGTTAAAATGTGATGCACAGTTGTATGGAAACGTCCCATTGCTTTAATTCACTTATATAACTTTTTTACATTAGAGATGTCATTTGTACTATTGTAGCATATTGTGTCGACATTTTCCTTAGAAAATTTACTTAGAAGTTTATAACTCAGTACACAAACACAGATCACTCCTCTTTTACTTCAACTTCAAAGGACAAGTGTCACAATGACCCTTCTTTGTGTTGGATACGGTTGGTCATTATGACGTTCTTTCTGTCTCTTGTAAAAATTTTTATTATAATTACTTTCAGAAAACCAATAAAACTAGCCTACCCAGAGGATCAATGAGATTTCATTCTAATGAGGTTATGCATGTAACTGGATAGTCTCCCTCAGAATGTTGTTTGAGTTGGAGGTTCTCTGAAACTTATCAGAACTGGAAATCTTGGGTGAGATTCTCCTTTTTTCACACCTTTGTGTTATCATTAAATGAAAAAGCAAGGCACCAAGCAGTGGAGAATCACTCCAACTGGTTCTACTTCATGTGGGCAGTTTAACTCTGAAGAAAATCAATTGCTTTGCTAATTCACCTCTATGGTACACTACCAATAAAGCCTGAATATATCTTTTTCTTTGGAACGCATTTGCAATACAGTCTTTTGGGGGCTGCTGATTCATTACAAAACTCTTGCCATACTAGCTCACTTGAGCTCAGGACACAGTCTTTGCCTGCACTATCAAGTTAGCTTTATCCTTTTTCTCTCCCATCTATACAGTACATCATACTATTGCCAACCCCAAGCATTCAAGAATAATGAGTCAACCCCCTCCCCCCATCATAATATTGGAATCATGAGGGTTTTTAAAATTAATCTTCTGATGTTTAATCCTTTACCATTCACATTTTCAAGCTTTTATCCACAGCTATGGAGGCTAGAAACTTACTTTTATTTTAAAATAAAAGCCAAGATTCCCAAATAATCATGACTCCAGGAGGTCATACTACTGTATGACAAGGAAACCTTGGCACCATTATATTTTATTTTCAAATTTGTTTCCATATAATGCACATCATAGCAACTGATGGAGAAATCCACTTATGCCACTAATACTACAGAAGAAGGCCAAATCATGAGGTTCAGATAGGGATATAGGCTACATCTCACTGCAGGCTTCTTGCGCAAGAGCACGTCCACAGTGCCATGTGCTTTTGCGCAACAGATGTGCTTTTGTGCAAGAGCGTCCATGGCAGTGTGTACGTTCTCTTGCACAAGAAAGTTCAGATGGCCATTTTGGCCGTAGGGGTTTCTTGCACAAGAAGCCCCTGTTGCCCGTCCATACTGCCTTCTTGCACAAGAGCTCTTGTGCAAGAGGGCTTATTCCTCATGGGGAGAGGAATATCTCTTGTGCAAGAAGCCCTCTTTTCTGATGCTTTGCTGTAAATGTACTTGCGCAAGAACACACGTGCAGTGTAGACGTTCTGCAAGTTTTTTCCACAAGAATGGCCGTTCTTGCGCAAAAAGCCTGCAGTGTAGACGTAGCCGCAAAATTCAAGAGTTCAGCCCAATGCAGAGGGATGTGTGTCAAACAAGAAGGTCTATTTCTGAAGGCTGATAGGGTTCACATCCGTTATCTCATTTCTGATTACAACAGAACATAGTCCTGCCAGTGCAGCCCTCTTCAGCAGTTCAAAATCTTCTGTAAAATTTACCTTATTTCTAAGGCTCATCTCTGGCCAGTTAAGGAGCAATGATTAGCAGCTGCCACAAGTGATTCCAATTAGAGTCTGATCTGCCACAGGTGATTCCAATTAGATTTGAGAGTGTTCAATGCCTTGCAGGATCAAATGCTCTTATTACAAAGAAGCAGTGACCCAAACTTCACAAATGTGGTTGAGGAAAATCACTGATATCAATCTTCAAAGATTTAAAAACTATTTTGTGGCAATCAAATCAAACCTATTCTAACATTGGTCTGAGATTAATACCATATGTAATATGTAATTTTATGAAAGCTTTCACAGCTTGGGAAAATGACCAAGGGAACTAACTTGTTTCTTTACAAGAGAAGGTCACTGTTTGGCAAGCCTTCGGAGTGCTTGATTAAAGGAAAAAATTAGCCTTTTTTACAATAAAATCCCCGACGAATTATATCTTGTAAATTAGTCTAGAAGAAGCTGCTAGAGGAGTCTGATTGTTCATAGGCTCATAGAAGTTAAAAATGGAAATTAATTACATCATCCAGTCCATTCCCCTGCCAATGCAGCATTGTTCCCTGCAATATATTTTCTACTGCTTAGTTATTTTAAATCCCAAAAGAGGAAAAGTTCAAGCAGTTCCTTTGGGAGAGTATTTTACAGCCCCAGACTCACAGTCAGGCTGGCCCATTTTGTCACTCTCCCCCCTTCTCTTTGTAGATATTCAACCTAAAGTTTCCCCTTTTCTTACTTTCACCCCGATAACACCTGACAAGTAATACACTAAAAAATTCCTCTTTCTTCTTAGTGCTGATGCACTCTCAATATCAGTGGGCTTACCTCCTCCCTTGAGGGGAACATGTTGATATTCCTAGGAAGGGAATTTTCCCAGGATTAGGAGTATTCCACACTGTGGAAACGTAGAAAGAAGGAATACGGAAAGGAGTAGGCCAAGTGCTCTCTAGCAGCCTTCACTTGTTCCCTGCTTTTTATGTTACAGTAGGAAGATCAAAAATTTTGTCCTCCAGCTCAGTCACCAGGATAGTTCTTTAATAAGTGCTTCCAATTTTAAGAGATTGCATTAATCTGCTTTAGTCCTTCAAGGCACAGAACTCCCTTGCAAGAGTTTTTCTAATGGACTGGTAGCACTGATAAAACATCACTTGGTTTTTGACCCTTCCAATAAGAAATTCTTGGAGAGGAGAATGGAGAAGAGAGGAGTAGAGAGGTGCGGTAACTAGTATACATTCTTGGCCAAATGGTCATGGACTACACAAGAGTATAGATGCTGGAAATAGAGGTGCTGGGGACACTGTCATATCCCCTGGCTTGAAATAGCTTCCCTAATATACAGGACTTACAGCAGGCCTGGGCAAAATACGGCCCGCTGGCCATATCTGGCCTGTCATGCTACCAGATCTGGCCCATGGATGCAGCGGGGAGCCTCAGGCAGACTCCTAGCTTGCCCCACACCCACCCTCCAGCTACTCAGAAAAGCGACTGTCACAGCCATTTCCTTTTCTCAGCTGTGAGCCCAGGGGAGGGGAGAATGGTGCTTCACGCGCTGCTCCCGCCCCCAGCACAATCACATTGGCTAATTTCTGGCCAGTGGGAACTGTCTGATTGAAGAACAGGCAGCACACAGAGGACCTTCCCTTCAGGCTCTTGTTCACCAGTGCACATGACCTCTGCAGCCTGTACATGGAGTGAAGCAGGCAAGGAAGCTGCCTGAGAACCCTGCTGGGCTGCTGGCTGGGAGTCACTCAGGTCAATCTTCTGGCCAGAGCCTGCCTCTGACTCCCAACCTCCTAACCCTCTATCCCTCCCACTCCTGCCCCCCCACCCCACAAAACCCATACACCCTCCCAGACCCTGCACCCCAGTCCCCTACCCCCACTCATACAACCCCCTCCTGCCCTGCACCCTCACAACCCAAACCCCTGCTCCCCAGTCCAGTGCCTGAGGTCACAACCACCTCCTTCACCCAAACTCCTTCCCAGACCCCACACCCCATCCTGCACCCAGAGCCCCTTACCCCAAGTTCCCTTCTGCACCCAACCTCCATCCCAGACCCTGCACCTCCTCCATTAATGTCATGGAAGAGTGCAGCCCTTGACCACTTTCCAAATTCTTGGAGTGGCTCCCCATCAAAAATTATTTCCCGCCCTGGGCTTACAGTTTGGTTCAATGGCTCTCAGTTCCCTCACTATACACATTGTTCTAGGCAGCACCCCGTACAAGAAATAATCTGAGCTGGATGAACGTGCACAGGACTGAGGGATGGGGATTCTGCTGTAACAAACACATAAGGTGTGCAGTAATCTACACCGCTTCAATCCAAAATGGTTCTATTATTGAGGGCTACATTGAGTGACAGACTTTCTACTTTTTCAGCGGTGGATCCTATGCTGTCCATTTATACTATTTTCAGGATCTGTGGCATTAGAAAGCTGTGTGAATGTAAGAGAGCTGTATCATATGATAACTTTTTCTTTTTAATCAAGTCATTTCAGAAGGCTTGGTATGTTTTTTACCAGCACATTAGGAGCCAGATGCTTCGGTAGGTACTCTGTGCTATGTGACACTTAGAAACATTAAACTGGATGTTTAATTGAACCTTAGCCCATAGTAGCATGTAATATTTAAGAACACTGTCTTCGGGGAACAAGAACAACAAATGTTAAATATCTTTTTGTACTTCATATTTGAGCAGGTGGGCAGATTAGTTGTGTGTTTTGCAAAATAGTTCTCAGCATGAAAGATTAGCTTTCCATTACCTAATTCTAAAGACTGGCCAGATATAAAACAAAAGTCATGAAAGAATTTGGTTGTAATTCAGTCTCTCTGTTTGGAGGGATGGAAATATTCTTGGAAGTGTCTTTTGTTTTCTGACACATTTATACTGATTACAAATGGAAGGGCTGGAGGGCTGGGGTATAACTTCCCCAACATCTTCAATATCATCTTGTTCTAGTACTGTCTGTGACTGAATCAGTTTGGCAGCAAAGGAATTTTTTTTTTTTTTTTTGGTCCACAGAATTGTCCTTGGAACTATACAGCAAAATATTACAGAAAAAGCTTTGTGTCTCTGATAAAGGGCCTGTGTAATTCCAGAAAGTTAGTCTACAAACTGTAACATTTACAAAGCATTCCCCACATTGCATTTCTCTCTATAACTGAAAAAATTCAGCAAGAAGCGAAATATACCGGTAGATTGTTTCAACTAAAATCTAAGGGCCAGATTCTGCCATTCCTCTGCTGAATCCTTAACTCTGGGAGTAACCGCATTCACTTCAGTGGGATTACTTGAGGGATGAAGGACTACTCAGTGGGAGGAGGGGAGGCTGAATCTGATCTTACGTCATTTTTACTAAAAGATGAGATCTTTACATACACTGTTATTAAGGAATGTTATGAGGATATGAAAGAGAGCAGAAGAAATATATCTATACTGATTTGCTCTTAGTCAATCAGATTGCTGTGATTAAGGGGAAGGGAGGGGCAAGTTGCATGCTCTTTATCTAATTTGAGAGTTTCCAAAATGCTGCAGTATTCGCCTCTCAGTCACAACTACTGTAAGATAGCATTCTTCTAAGATTTTCTATTTATCTCTCTCCTTTTCCCTTGCTCTCAGAAGACTCTTCTCACAGTGAGAAGCAAGATATTTGTTCTTGACAACAGAAAACTGGATGATCATCAACTGGCAGCCAATTTTCATGTTAAAATTATTTTTGAAAAAGAAGATTAGGATTGTGGCATGGACAGAAAAGTAGAACATGGTGATTTTTTCAAGGAAAAAAAACATTCAAAATCTCTGGCTGCATGAAATTCTGAGCATTCATGAATAAGGTAATGATCCATGGCCACACAAACACATCACAATGCTCCCTGCTTTCACTGAAGTCACTGCCAGAATTTCCGTTTACTTGCTTCAAAGCAAGATCAGGCCGTATGTAAACAGTACAGACAGCATTGGGACTACAACCGCACTAGCCTCTGCCCTGCTTCTCTTCTGTATAAAGTTAGAGAATACATATGCTTCTGGGATTAATTATTTTAAAAAAGAGAACTGATTCACACTTAATAGACCTTATCTATCCCCTCCAACATGAGGGATGGAAGAGACAGACAACAGTCTGTGACAATAGAATATATGGGCTTCTTTAGGTAGTGATAGGTTTCCACGGCAGGGTTAACTCCAAGTTTTCCAAACTTGAATTTGCCCTCTTGAATTAGCCCAACTCTGGTGAAGCTCATACAATCATACTTCAGCTGCTGTGTTCTCACTGGTGCTTCACTCACTTGTGTGTGGCTCCAAGACTTCTGGGGTCACATACCATAGCTCTTTGCACTGCAGCACCCCAAGCTGCTCTGTGAATCCTCTCGCCATGAACTTGGGAGAACTTGTCTGTTCTTTCTGGCACCCCAAGTGGAATTGTGGGAAGGCAGTGGGGGAGCAGAAGCACGCTGGTGGAGTTAGCCAGCTTCCACACTATCAAGTAGTTGTGTTAGCAGCTGATGAGGGTTGCTAGCTTGAGTTGTATGCCGGATCCCCTCAATGTGCCAGCCAGCTCCAATACAAAAGCACCATCAGACTCAAGTGAAGGGTTTATGTGAGTGCATAGGATTTGAATTCAGGGCAACACAAAAGTGCATATAACTTGAATTAACTCTGCAATGAAAACAGGCCCTGAGATAAAGCAAGGTCTTCTACATCAGTGCTGCATTTCCTCCCCAATATTTTGCCATAAAAATACTAAGACGTTTTGTACTGAATACGTAAATAAATAACCACAGCTATTGCAAAAAAGTAAAGAACCCCATTTTCATGAGGACTCCATTACGCTCCAAATCCATTATCTGCCTGTGTTATTTTTAAGTATTATGGAGCACTAAGGGATGTACAATTAATCAGAACACTTGCTGGGATAAGGAAACCTCAAAAGCTTTGGAAATCAGTTTTGGTTCAGAAAGTGATCTGAATATTCAGCTTAACCCACATCTACAGTACTAAGCTGGACAAAGAGATTTCTTACAAAACTTATACTGTTTCCATTTTTAGTTCCAGACAGATATACAGTAAAAATTTCCTTCCTCCAGGTTCCAGTCCCATCCACTTACTTGGGGCTGGTTTACACTTGGGCTACGTCTACACTGGCACCCTTTTCCGGAAATGCTTCAAACGGAACAGTTTTCCGTTATAAGTATTTCTGGAAAAAGTGCGTCTACATTGGCAGGATGCTTTTCCGGAAAAGCACTTTTTCCGGAAAAGCGTCCGTGGCCAATCTAGACGTGCTTTTCTGCAAAAAAGCCCCGATCGTCATTTTCGCGATCGGGGCTTTTTTGCAGAAAAGACTACTGTGCTGTCTACACTGGCCCTTTTCCGGAACAGTTTTCCGGAAAAGGACTTTTGCCTGAACGGGAACAGCATAGTTTTTCCGGAAAAGCACTGATGATTTTACATTAGATCGTCAGTACTTTTCCGGAAATTCAAGGGAAAAGCGGCTGATTTTCCGGAATAAGTGGCCAGTGTAGACACAGCCTTGTGGTACTGCAGCAGCACAGTAGTACCCCTAGGGCATGTCTACACTAGGAAATTATTTTGAAATAACTTATTTCAAAATTATAATTCCTGAAATGACTAGTTCGAAATAACACATCCACACTACAGGGAAGCCTCAAAATTAGTCCAAGACAGGATCTCTTAATGTGGACACACTACCTTGACTTAGAGCCCCAAAAAGCAGTGGAGCTTCCACACTACCACTATTTCGAAATAGCTATTTTGAAATACATTTTATCCCTCGTGGAAAGCAGGCATTATTATTTTGAAATAACCAGCCCCTTATTTCGAAATAACGGGCTTGGTAGTGGGACGCTCCACTTGTTATTTCAAAATAAGGGGGGGGTCATAAGAGGTGTAGACCAGGGCCTATTGATTAGCGAGGACTCTACCCAAGCCAACAGGAGGGCTTCTCCTATTTGTGTGGGCATTCCACCTCCCTGAGAAATGGTAGCCATGTTCACAGAAGAAGCTTTCCCAACAACAGAGCTCTGTCTACCCCAGATGTTAGGTCAGTATAACTGTATTGCCAGGGAAGTGGATTTTCTGTGCATTGGAAAAAAAGTTTGGTTATGTTAATGGATATTTGGGAGTGAGGAAAGAGAATATTTTTTTTTCTGAACCAGTTAGCTATAAATTATCCAGATTTTTATAGATATTCAAAATAGAAAAGGTCTGTTTAATCATTCACTTCATCCCTTGAAGGCTAATTCAGGACTGTTGCTGATTGCATATTTCTTAGGTTTTTTGTATAGTCTAGTTTTTTAAAATGCCTTTGTAATTATGCTACCACCACTTACTTAGGCAGACTATTCAACAGACTAGTGCATTGCACTATCAAAGAAGTTTTTCCCTGCTGTTCAGAAATTTCTATGAATGAACACATCAGGTATTTTGTGTATGTTTTGAAACTGCTTCCAACTGACTGTAGCTCCTTGGAGTGCTTTAACTCACTAGTTCGAGAGGATTAAATAGTGTGAATGTCACAACAAACTATGATTTGTTTTTCAAATCTTTTTTCCTTTAGTTTTAAATAGCTCCTTTTTAATGTAATTATATTGTTCCTGGAGAGACTCACAGTAGAGTCAGATTACAGGGTGTTTTGTTCCCTTTCCAGTCAGTGAGAGAATCTGTTTTCATCAGCCAAAATGCTTACAAAGACAAGAATCCTTTAATTCAATTATGAGTAACTTCAGGAACGACATGGCTATATATTCCAGGGGGTGCAACCCACCTTCTTTAATAAACCTTGGAGGTTTTATATTAAACAGAACGACTGAAAAATGCTGTGGCTCAGCCATTGTTAGCATATCCCTGCCAACAGACCTGGACCGATATAAAACATTTCCCTCTACAATTTCCCCTTTAAGCAAGATCCTCTACAATTTATAACTCAACTGCTGCTTCCAGTCCAGCTATGTCTGCGGATCAGAATCTGCACCCCGGAAGCTGGCGGGAGGATGCTGCTGACTGGCAGTGGGTTAATAAGCAAAAGCAGCAAAGTTGCTGAAAGGATGATTATTAATCATAGTGTCTATAGCATCACCAAACTAAATCCAGAGTGGTTCAGTCCTAGTGTTCAGTTTCCGCAAATCCATGCGCACACGTGATTTTAAGGAAGTAAGTAAGAAGAGCAATTTCCTAGCTCTATGTCCACAGCAGCACTAAAAGTGAAACAGCGTCACCGGTCCCAACAGTGAGGGAAAAGGCAAACGTAGACTGTGGTGAGGTTGGCAAAGTCCCTTTATGAAATGAATCATCAATACCCATGCAAGGTCAACACCACATGAGCTCTAGTGATATGTTGCCCCCATTCCTCCTCCCCGCTTCCTCTGTTGAACTAAAACATTGAATATCATCCACTGTTTTAGAAGCATGATGAAAAAAATACACAAAGCAGTGAACAAATACTCTCTGCTTCTGCCCCTCTCCTCACCATGCTTTCCACTTAAAATGGATGGCATTATTGCACACCAGACATTACATTTCCTGAAAGAAGTAGGGGGACAAGAGAGAGATTGTAGCATTCCTGACCATGAGGAAGAAAGTATAGAATTGTAGCTGCTTTCCTAGCTCTTTCAAGTCAGTTGGAGAGGGTAGTATAGTTTAATGGTCTGGGCATAGTTCTGGAAACCAGGTTGTCTTGAGTTCAAAATCCTAATATTGACACACAACATTCACCTTTTCGCATGAAGCAAATTACTTAAGCTTTCTTTCTGAGTTTTCCCATCTACAAAGTGGGGATAAATCCTGTTTACCTACCTGATAACCTGTGTCTTGTCTGGCTAAGTTGTTATACCTAAAACCATAGAGCCTGAGTGCTTCCCAAAAAATTGACACATGCAAGATGGAACTCCACTAAATGGACTAGATTTCTTCTTCTTCCCTAGGAGACTGTACCCATATTTTAAGGGAGCTTCATCTCTCAAAGAGCTTACATAATAAAATAAAATATAATAATAATTACAATGTAATTAATTACTTTCATTATTAGTTATGTACATAGATCATAGTCCTGAAATCCAGAACTGTTCTCATGTTACTAGATGATACCCTTTTTAGACCATCTTGGATTTCTGAAATAGTCTCACAGTAAGTTCTTCCAAGTACTATGGGTGGAACCACAAAGAGATATAGTCATTGCAATGCTGAGCACTACCATGCCTAACTTCTGAGTGCCTAGAAAAAACAACAGGGACACAGTATCATCCACAAAGACTGAATTAGACATGTAGGCTCCCTGTACAAGGAATGGAAGGAATGGACAGGAGCTTTGGCTGCTGGACTACAGTCATGCTCTCATGTTTGTTCTCCTTTTGGCTCAATGACTATTTACATATCTATTTATCCACAATTGAACGGTCATTGGGCCAAATAGAGAATGAGAATGGCTCTGTAGTCCAGTGGCTAGAGCACTCACATGGGCAGTAGGAGATCTGCTTCCTAATCATTATTTATCCAGAACAGCTTCAACACAAGACTCTGAGGGAATCCTGAATTAGGCTCTCTTAGGGTTCAATGGTTAACACAGATCTTTGAGAACTGGGGCGCCTCTATTCAAATCCCTTGTAGAGAGGGGGAAATGAACCTTGGTCTCCCAGGTGAGTGCCCTAACCACTGAGCTAAAAGGTATAAGGTGGGCACTCATCCTCCCCTCTGAATGGATTTTGAATGTGATCCTTGTAAATTGCTCTGGAATTTAGATGGGGAGATATCCATCTGTATGTCCAGAGCGATACAGCGATGCACTTGCCCAGAGGCGGAATTCCAGGCCTCTCAGGAAATGGTTAGTCTGGAAACGTAAATGTTGAGTGAATGTTGGTGCCTATAGGGCTTGATGGGAGTTTTGTGTATCACTGTGGAGCTAAAATTAGGACTTGGGTGCCTAACTACCTTTGTTGATTTCACCCTACATATATGGAGAGAGGAAACCAGATAGTTTAGAATAGCACGTTTTCTAATGTGTAGACTATATTGAGAGGTTCCAATTAAATGTTTTTCTTAGCGTTGTCATACTACTGTGCCTCAATTACTGACAGGCAGTAAGTCTTTTATTGCTTTCTTTTACTGGGAGAGCTAGAGTTGCAGTTTCTCTGAAATGTGTATAGTGAAGACACTCCGATTTACCATGCAGCTGAGAAGGCAGCTAAAGCAGGAGTGAACATGATTTATCATCTTGTAATGTAGTTCCTGCATTTAATCTCCTAGCTAATTTCAAACAATCTCTGTTGTATAATAGTGTATTTGTATTATATTAGTGACTAAAGGTCCCAATCCTGGCTTAAGACCCCCTTGTACAGCCTCTGCACTGTCCACATATATAATAAAAAAAGACAGCCCTTGTTCCAAAGAGGTTTTACAACTAAATAGAAAGTGCACTAACTCCCTAGTGCAATGTTTGGGCTTCTCTATCACTTTTCTTCCCTGTGTCTCCAAGTGCTTTACAAACATCAAACTTCACAACCTCTCCGTGAAGTCCCTACAAGTGTTGCCATGACAAACTCAACGTCTGCCAAAACTTGTTTCTTTTTATAAATATCGTGAGAAACAGAGACGTCATAACTACCACCATATTAATGTGTAGCAAATGGTGGCTTTTTCATGGCAACCACTAGAAATATTATCGTTTTTTAAATACGGGGAAACCGAGTCACACAGCCTTAGACAAGTTCTGTGTGGTAACAACAAAATAGTGGCAGATCTGGGCATTCTAAACCATCCTTAACTCCTTGCCCCATCCTTAGATCTAGCCACTAAATATCACTTTCTCATGGGAATAAACTATGCAAGCCCAGGTGCCATGGAAACATTCAGCAAAGGTTCAGAGACTACTCTATTGACCCAGAAATTTAGGTTAAGACACCTGTATAGCACTCCTTGGCCTGCTGGATATGGAATAACAATGAAGACTTTGAGATGTTTATGCATAAGAATACTCTGCTAGATGGTTCTATTAATTCCTGTTCGGATGAGATATGGAAGTGATAAAAAAAAAAATCCCCCAAACACCTTACCGTGTAGAAAGAAACTGACAAAATGCTATGAACTGAAAAACAAAATGAAAAACCCAACATATTGAATGAATTCTGGTGCAAGGTAAGCAGGAGAGCATTCTGGAGATGAAGAATTTAATTAATATAACATGAAATCATAGAAATTAGAGATGGGAGAACCCTCTTAATGCATCTTGTCCATGCCCCTGCTCTGAGACACAAAACGCAGTTAAGTTTAGGAGGACTAGAATATGGAGGAGCAATATAACTGAGGAGCTATGAACAAGAAATAAAATCAGAGACTACATTAGCAGGGTTATTATAGCTACACTGAGTCAGAAGGTTGCTGTACCTATGATTCTGCGAATGTCACCGTGTTCCTTAAAATATATTCTCAACTGCTTTACTAATTTAGTCAATAGCTTCTGAAATTTTTTTTACCTTGTCCTTTTGGAGACTAATCACAGTCACCTATAGATGTAACTGTTAGGACATTTTTCTTTGCTCACTCAATGAGCTAGCCCACTGATGTATAAAAGCTTAATTTATTAAAGAACAAACATATCATGATTTCTAATGCCAATTTAATTATACTGTTTGTGTCAAGGCTCCTTCACAATGTTTATGGGATTAAGTTAGGGGTAAAATCCAGACACATTCTGTTTCTGATTTTGACCAAAAGAATGCAGTGAAGCAAAACATACTTCTATGAGTCACATCTTGGAGAAGGAGAAAATAAATAATGACGAAAGCAGCAATAATGGGATATCCATAAATAAACAGGAGCCAATCTACCAGACATTTAGTCTCACACAAGATTGAACTTCTCTCCTTTCCTTGCCCCAGTGCAGAATGTGCTTTCAAGTAACCAACAGAGAAAAGATGCTCCCCCACACTGAACATGAGGGTGACTAATTACTGGAACAAACTACCATGGGAAGTAATGGACCTTTCCATCTCTTGATGTCTGCCATTCAAGACTAGATGCCTTTCTGGAAGAAATGCTTAAGCCAAACACTTATTATTGGGCTCAATACAAGGGTAACTGGATAAAATCAAAGGGCCTGTTTGGTGAGGGGTCAGGTGAGATGATCTAATGGCCATTTCTGGCCTTAGATAAGTGGTGGCCCATGACAAAGAGGATTTTAATGACACTATTTATTGTTCAAGAGTTTGAACAGTTAAACGTCAAAGGAGGATAATTTTATAATCTCAATTTTTTACTGTGTGCCTTACAACAATACTTAGCCCTTACATCAGTCCTGATCATCAAAGCTCCTTGATAACCATAGCCAATAAATATTCTGCTGGAACAATTCTGTCAGGTAGCAAGATAAAAATGAGTATAATGCTGTGTAACAGATGAGAAATGAGTCAGCCAGCCCGATTCACCACTGCTTTGTGTAGACATTTACACCAATGCAAAGGTGGAGTTAAATACTCCCACTGCAACTTAGTGTCATTTTTACATCTGCTTCTTTCCTTTTGCACCAGTGTAATGACTATCCAGTCATATGTATGTACTAGAGAAAAGAGATTAAAAATGCATCATAAAATCCCTCAAAATAAGACCTTATGTGAGTCCAAAAAGGTTAATTTTTTGTGTATAACGTTTTGCCTCATCCTCCCTTTTTTCTCTCTGAGTGGTGAATAGTGTGGAAAGCCCCAGTCCAAGGGATCCATAAAGCAGTGAATTATAGGAGGTTGTGTAAACATCCCATAGTCATCAGGACTGTGGAAATTGTAGTGGTGGCAATGTTAAGCCTTGGTACATCACTTATTCCTTTAATATCCTTTCTGTAGCGTAAGACCTTTGGTACAAACTGCCTTCAATCACAAGTGACAATGGGCTTGTTAATTTCCCACTATTCCTGCACATCACCAACCCATTACCAGAATGGCAGTCATGGACCAGGACTAAAATAATAAAGATGCTGCAGACAAGGGATAAGAGACATTGGTGGAGCTGTCTATTCTCCCGGCTACATTTGTACAGTTTATTTCTGACTCAAGCCCATATTGCCACTCCCTCAAAGCTACTGACCATCCATTTCGAAGATGCTAAAGGAAAGAATCCAAAAAGTAATGATTTACTGCCATAAAACCTCTTCTACAGTCAATGTTAAGGTGATCACAGTGCTGCAGAACCACAAAATATTGCAGCTCAGTGGAAGGGAAATTAGAGGTACAAATGACACGCAGAATCTTTTGAGATTACTTTAACCAAGAGCTAAATTATTTTTTTTTTAAACTAGTTCACCCTAGCATTCAAACTGAGGCAAAAGCTCATTGTAAAGGGGTAAGTGGAAAATATGCATGCTAAAGAGCAGAACCTCTGGCACCTCCGAAGTAGATCCGGAATGCTTCTGCACCTAGGTGCAATTCCAGTCAGTATACATACACTTCCAACAGCAAGATTTCTAATTCCTCACTGTTGTACCAAAAAATGCCACTGGATGCTCAGGAAGTCTGACAGTGTTGGTGTCTTTTATATGCTACCTCATGTAATGTTTGTGCTGATACTATGTTTTCACTGGGGCAATGTACTATTTTTAACGTATTTTCAGCTTCCTTCACTTGCAGCAGTATTTGTTACTCCAATACACCTCAGTAGAAAACACTGCTGTTAGAGGTTTCTATTTTTTCCTTGACTTTCATACAATCAAATTGCACAGTTAGGACCCAGTCCTGCTCTCTTGCCTTTAACAAGGAGTAGGAGAAGGACCTAAACTTTATTGGTTCAATGCATTTCCTCTTAACAGCCTCCTCTTACATTCACACCTGAAGCTATATGCATCTTCAGGTGAGAAATGTCAGTTTGTTGTTAAACCTGCAAAGGTGCCTACACAGTCTCTAGCCAACCATCCTTTTAGGGTGTTTCCACTTTTCTGCATTAGGGTGTTTCCCAACAACCCATTTAAACTGATAGCAGGGAATGTTGCATAACTGAGGCAATTGTAGTAAAAATTCCACTCAACAATGACTTGCACAGCAAGAATTAATATTTTATTTTGCCTTTTGCTGCTCTGTTCTGATTTATAAGGACTGTTTACCTCTTAATATGGCTTTTTAAAGTGGTGCCAGATACTTTTGTTACTCCATTCAGTCTACAAGGAGGTGGAACCCTAGGGATAGAACAGGTTAACTATTGCTAACTTGTTCCATCCCTAGTCCTTTCTTGAATAAAGTTTCATAATTACATATAGCAATCTGTTCCAAATAATGAAAGGTAGGATTTTAAAAGCTGCCTAAGGGATTTGGGTGCCTGATTCCCATTAGAAATCAATGACCAGATTTCCAAACTTGTTTGTTTATATAGATATCTAAAATTCTATACATCTATGTAAGCAGAAGAGCTGATATTCTAGCAAAAGATGTATGAATAGCAATGATTAAAAACTTTGTATCTTTAACTGTTCAGAAACTGTAAAGATAAAAGAATGCAAAAATCTGCGGCTCCAGTACTTTCAATTATAAATTCAAAACTTGCTGGCAGCAACTATTCTGCAGTACTCACTTAGAACTGAATATGCTTTAATGACCATTCCCACCAGTAAACACATTTTTTAGAATATCAGAGGCATGCACATGCTGGAATGCAAAGACAATCAAAGAAAATGTATTTTCAATTAATATTTGGAGAATATACTTGTTTTAGCATTTGATCACCTATAAATTTAACCCAGAGCAACGCTTGACCACAGATCCATACAGGTATTTAGGCTCCTAACTTACATCTAATCTTTAGACCTTTGGGGTATGTCTACATTGTGGGCTAAAGTTGAGCTAAGATACACAACTTCAGCTATGTTAATTGTGTAGCTGAAATCAAAGTACCTTAACTTGACTTTTGGCACTGTCTACGCTACAGGAAGTTGAAGGAAGAGCACTCTCGCTTTGACTTCCCTTACTCCTCGTGAAATGAGGGTTACAGAAATCAGAGTAAGAAGCCCATTATTTCAAAATTATTTTGAAATAAACAACTTGCTGTGTAGATGCGCACTCTGTTATTTCAAAATAACATGAGTTATTTCGAAATAAGTGTACAATGTAGCCATAGCCTTATATAGGGCCATTTAAAATAATTCTCAGTCAGTGTAGGCCAGCTACATCCTCAGTTATATGTGTGTGGCTGAAGGAGTATATTAAGACAATTGATAATTATTCAATTTTTTGTGTGTTTCTGAGGACCCAGGTCAACATTAACTCTGTGTGTCCACTACATCTGAAATGGGTTCTTCATAAATACATTGCAATTAGAGCTTAAACTGCAAAGGTCTTTGAACATCCCTATAATAAGGACGGACATACAATGCTTAAATCTGATTTGCCACTGATCACTACAGTATGACAGCAGTTAGAATCCAGGCACATCCTGCAGAACAGTGATTTTTTTTCAGCCAATTAAATCTATTTAACAGACTAAGGCCCTGATTGGATGCCAGCACTTACACAGAGCTCATTGGTTACGGAAATAGTCAAATAATCTTTAGGATACACATCACTGCTTCTTGTAGCATATGTACGTTTTCCCTCAAAGTTATGTGAAATTTCCTTCTGATTTAACTGTTTAGATTATATTCCCCAAATACCAGAGACTGCTGAAATACTTCAGATTCATCCTGCTGGGACCCCTTTCTGCACTCGTTCAGATAGAACTCTCTTTCAAAAATGGGAGCTTTGGCAGAGTAAAATGTGTAGGATCAGGTTCACACTATCACACCAACTCCTGCTCATGCAGTATTTCCTCACCTAAATGAAGTTAAATTGAAGGAAGAGAATCTCCGTCCACAGAGGAGAATGTAGGGATAGCTATCCTCCAGGAAAAGGAAAGTCCAAATTCTAATCCCTTTTAAGATATGTTAACATTATTAAAGTAAAATGAAAAGAGTAGGGATAGGCAGGGCCGAATTAAGGCAGTCAGTGGTCCTACCCATGCCTCAATACAGGACCTTTCATGCCTTTACTCCTGTAACCCTGCCTCACCCCTTCCCCACCCCAGAGAATCAGGAGCATCAGCAATGGAGGGGTCCAGCTTTCCTTTCAGAACTGGCAAAGGAGGACTGCCCCCTCCTGCCTTCAGAGAGAGCAGTGGCAGCAGTAGGCATCTTCTCCTTGCCTCTGAGAGAGGGAGGCAGCAGCAGCAGGGAAGACTCTGAACAGCCAGGTATTTTTACCTGGATGGGTGGGCCAGACTCACGCTACTCTTCTCCTCCCAGTCCTCAGCTGGGACGGCACTGGTAGGGATCCTCAGAACAAAGGGTCTTGGAATAAGAACCCCAGTGAGATGAAGGGGCAGTTTGCACACTCAGAGCTATTGTTTCAAGCGCTCTGCAGATAGCTGCAGGCAGGCACCATTTCATTGGTTGCTCTCCAGTCACATTTTTCACTCACTCACACACACCCCACCAACTGTGAAGACAGAAAATTTACTTTAAGTAAAGCTGAAGTTCTAATGTAATCACATTTCCCCAGGAGCATGGGCCCTGTGCGCAGGACAACAATGCCTATTTCTTAAATCCAGCCTCTTGGGCAGGGTTAGGAATAGGAGAGGATAACATTCTTGTGATAAATTTGTCACCTGCCTGTGCAATTTACATGCCTAGGGCAGTAGCATCTGCCCATTAAATCCTTCTTATCCTAGCTAGCACTCCAAAACTCTAAGCAGCTTTAGATGCTATTAAACATCTATATCAACTTGCCATGGAAGTGGGTCTTCCTTGTTCCTTATTCTTACAGTGACACTTGTTTAAGGCCCATAGGGTTTACCTGTACACAAAAATGTCCTAGCTCTAAGGTATGATCTCTCAGGAACCTGCAGTCATTAGAAAACTAAGCTTTATACACTGGTAGGAATAAGAGAGTATATACTTTCAGGTAGGAATAAGAGATCCTCCGGAAAAGGGCTTTATTCCGGAGGATCGCGCCAGTCTAGACGCTTTTTTCCAGCTTTTCCCCAAGCCGGGAAAAAAGCGGCGGACGTGTTTATTTAAATCCCGCGGGGGACATTTAAATTTCCAAATAGGATTTCCCTATTCCAAAGTTTAAAATTTGCATGCCTCTTCCGGAGAAGGGGCCAGTGTAGACGTAGCCTAACAGAAATCAATATATATGAAAATGTAGAAAAACATCCAAAATATTTAATAAATTTCTATTGATAGTTTAACTGAGATTAAAACTGTGATTGATTGAGATTAATTTTTTAATCAAAATGTTTTTTAGTTAATTGCATGAATTAACCTTTATTTGCAGCCCTAAAAAAGAGCAATTAAAAGGAATCCGTGAGAAAGAGAAGAAAATAAAAAAGACTAGTGCTGGGTTTTTCTCTTTGTACTCTTGTCTGTTAAGTCTGCACCTTTCCAGCACATACACTCGTATAAACTACACGTTATAGTGTTTCACATTGAAAAACTCAGATCTTTTGACTGTTTTCAGATGCTAAGTCTGAAGTTCAGTCTTCCCTTCCACCTGGCATCTTTCATCTCATACTAATTCAAAAGCAGCGAATGTTTCTGAATTCTGTTCCATATAATAATTAATCCAGACTTGACCTTGTAAAAGCTGACCTCCTTAAATCCAGCTTCTGGCAGGTTGTGATTGGTAACAAACTGACCCCTCACACACTTGGCCATTAAATGATTTACTTTGGGTTTCCAGGGAATTGCTGCAAATAGGGATTTTCTTTTTTCAAGAGCCAGTCAAGAGAAAGGTAATACAAATACATCAAGGAAATATCTCCTGTGTTGGTCACTGGGGCAGTCTTAGTCACACAGCAGCTCTAATAATCAAACAAGAACAATTACAAGACTCAATGTCTGGGATAGACACACTGCAAATCACTCATTATACCACCATGCTGAACACTTGATGCTCTTTATGAGGCTGTGCTCCAGTTTATTGAATCAATCCTGACAGAACCCAGAACTCCCACCAAAGCCAGCTAAAATTTAAAAAAAAAAACCCTAAACTTTTTGCAATATGGGTATAATGGATTGCTGCTGGTTTCATCCTTCCTAATAATTAATATGCTCTGAGATTTATCTTTTCTGTATTCTTATGCTAGATCCTCTAGAACCTCCATAAAAGTTTTGTAATATTCCATATCAAACCCTAATGCCTACCTTTTAACTTGGGTCCCTAAAATAAGGCTCCTCTATCCACATGCAGGCACTTAAATAAGTAGCCTAATTTTCAGAGATGCTAAGCACCTACTTGAAGTTCCTGGGAACACCTCTGAAAATAGATACCTTATATATTGCTCATACAGATGCCTAAATAGGTGCCTAACAACATTTGAAAATATCAGAGGGGTAGCCGTGTTAGTCTGAATCTGCAAAAGCGGCGAGGAGTCCTGTGGCACCTTATAGACTAACTGAAGTGTAGGAGCATACGCTTTCATGGGCAAAGACTCACTTCATCAGATCTGACGAAGTGGTTCTTTGCCCATGACAGCTTATGCTCCAACACTTCAGTTAGTCTATAAGGTGCCACAGGACTCCTCACAACAGTTGAAAATGTTGACCAAAGCTCTCTGGTTTAGGTCTTAGGTCATGGCTGGGCAAGATGTGACCTGGGGGCGGGATCCAGCCCACCTAACACTTTGATACAGCTCACGGACTGCATCTAGCTATTTTCTATTTATATCCTGCTGCCCAAATGTCCAGACAGCAGGACCCTAGCTAAATGGCTTTTGACTCCAGGTCACGGCACTACCCCAAGCAGAGGCCAGAGCTGCGAGCCCTTTAAATAGCAGCAATGTAAAGGGCTCATGGCCTCACCGCTACTGCATTGCCTGGCAGCAGCGTTCACGGTTCTGACCCCTGCAGGGATAGTGCCACAACCAAGATCCCTTTAAATAGCCACAGCAACCCAGGTGACTGACAGGCAATGCGGTAGTAGCAGGACTGGAAGCCGTGAGCCTTTTGCTGTGTTTTTAATTCAGATCCTCCAGTCCCAGACAATTCTGGGGGTGGGGAGGTGGTGCCCAGCCCCATTCCGTCCCAGACCCCGCCCCTTCTGTGGGTGGAGCCGGGCCGCAGCCATGAACCAAAGTTCATGAAGTGGCCCCTCCTGTGAAAATTACTGTCAGCTCTGTCTTAGGATCTTATTAAAGATGTTTATAAACATGAAGCAAATAAGTAGCCATAATGTAAGCTGTGGAACATCTCAGTCTGAGACAGACAAAAAATGACACAACCAGAGATTCAGCATTAGCTTCAAGTTGCTAAATGGAGTTCACCTGAGACAGCTGGTAAGTTTAAATGAATATGCAATCCACAGTTCACTGTACCATTTAAAAAACACCTTTTGCTTCGTTTAGCTCCTTAAGTGGGCTAAAACTGAGCAATCCTTATTGTATTTCAGCGGTCACCCAAAATATTGCAGTTTTTCTAACCTAAGATGTAATGTTTTCATTTATTTTTGTGGAATATGGTAGTATATTTTTTATAAGGGCTGCTGGAGAAACCGTGGCCATCATTTTCTTTTACAGGATTTGATTCAAATCTGAAACCTGTTCTTCTCTAGCATTGGCATCTTTTCATTTTTAAAAGGGGCTATCTTAGCAAGACCACAGAACTCCCCTTGCGTATTTTAGCTTACAGGAGTGGGGAGGGGTGGTTGTCTATAGACTATATATTATGTTAAATGGCAGAGATTATGACATTTGGAAACAGCACTGATTAGTTAGTAACAAAAAAATACAGCTGATCACAGCTGTTTGATACAAGGAGTCTCACTCTATGGGGCTCTATAACAAACTTTTTTCCTGAGTTTAGATTCAGAAGGTCACAACTCTTGAGTTTCAATGTGATTTGAACATTCAAACCTCAAAACTCAGAAAAGAGACCAGATGAAACTGCAGACAACCACAAATTATCTTGAAAATGAGCCCAACTTAACTTGAAAGCTTTATGTAACTTTTTATGCCCCTAAAATGAGTTTTGAGTTTATGATGTACCACAAAAGTGTCTGAGCTTTTCCTGATGACAGACAGCTTTGCAAACCTTGCCAATATCACTGGTAACACCTCATAGAAAAGTATTAAAAATTATAGTTAGAGACCATTTGATGCTCAGTAATGTAAATTGTGTATTCCTACCAGCATATTTTTTTTATTACTCGGCGCATTTGCATGAAAGCAGATTTTTTTTGTTTTGTTTTAAAAGCTTCATCTTGTACTGATTTTTTACTTAAAATAACAATGTTATATTAACACCAACTTCCATTTTCGCCTTAGCAATCAGTCAAGTGACAGAATTTAGATGATGAGCTACCTGATAGAACCCACATATATCCAGTCAGTGTTGGCAGCTCTATCAGGATCTAAATTTTCAAGAGGATGATTTTGGATGTCTCAGTTTGAGGGTCTGATTTTTCTGAAAACTTTTTAAGGCGTTGCAAATAAGGCACCCCAAATTACTAATCCCTTTTGCAAATATAGGTCTAGATATCTAAACACCATCATTTGCACCAATAATTGATTATGACAGTGCTTTTTTTGTTTAAAAAAAAAGAAAAAAGAAAAAAAAGTGCTGGTACTTCAGGGGAAAAATTGTGGAGAAAAAAAAAAAAAAAAAAAGCTTCAGAGAGGCCCTTTTAAGAGACACTGCCCCTTTAAGACATGCAGCCCAGCTGATTTTCAAACATTTGTATACAGAGGTGCCTGTTCACTCAGGAAAAAAAAGCACTGGATTATTAGTGCTAAACTGTAGCCTGCAGTAAGACCCCCACTAGGAAACAGAGACCAAACATTTCAAATTAGACATCATTTTCCTTTTTGTGACAGCACATTGATTTCTTTGGGAATTACAGAACTAGAAATCTGAAAGAGCTAAACATTTAAGACTATAGTATCTAATATTCCTGATTATTTAAACTGCAGGAAGTGAAATTCACCAATTGTACAGAAGTAAATTACCTTTAAAGAGACCGTTTAACATTTTTTCCATAAGGTTTTTTTAAATGAAAGCCAAATATTAAAATAGCATCTATTTTAAGTCATGCAATTCCAAGTCAAGAAAGGAAAAGTGAGCCAGTAAATGAGTCTTATCACTTACACTTATCACTTACAAATGTAACTCCCATCTAAAGGGTAGAGTGAAATGAATCACTTCAAAGACACATTGTAACCCAACTAAATGTTAGATTCCTAAATCCCAGAACAGAGAATTAAATGGAGCCTAAATTAATTCAAGCATCATCATTCAATGGGATTGCTGTGGTCACTGTATCTCTGGCTCTGTCTGTATGTTGACTTCCAGTAGACAGAGAGCACCTGGCAAAGCTCTGCTAAGACTTGATTCGTTGACAGCTTTGGATGTCAGCCTACATAAATGGAGAGGGAAGAAAGGAGGGCATTGTCTTTTTTTCAGCTATTCCTGCTTTTCTGTTCACTTTTAGAAATCCAAATTTATAATAGTCAAGCACTTTATCTGGGCAGCGAACAGAAATCTTGTTTCAAAATAGGTCTGATATTTTCAGCATTCATTGCTCCTGGATAAATTAGGTTTTCAGTTTACACCTCTCCCCCAATCCACTCCGAAAGCTCTCAAATTAAACATTGCTACAGTGATACACAGACAGACAGACACACCCCATTTCTCAGCTCTTAATCTAATGATATCACTTCCTTTTCTTGTTTATAAGCATGAAGAGAGATCAGAAGTGTCCTGGATTTGTGAATGTTAAGTGGATTTATTAAAAATAACAATTAATATTTAAAATCAGGAAGATTTTAACAGGGGTGAGAGTAATTGATTAGCTTCTACTTGATTAATAATATTGTTTACATTCTTTGTTTTCTTAACATGAAGTCAATTATTTCAAAACTCAAGGGATTTTTATTATGCACATCTGCAAAATCAACATCAGTTCCAGGTTCACATTTTGGTGATGAATCAAGCTGGCTTCATTTCCTCCAACAGGATGCCATCTCTCACCAGACAAATTGAGGTGACCTAATACTCCTGGGGTTTCACTGACAGATAAATGGCATATTATTCACTTTCAACATGCTGTTTACACCCTGATGTAAAAGGATTTTAAGATACTGTTCATAAATTGAAGATGACAGAAGAAAACAGGTGAATTGTGCATTCAGAATTAAAAAAAAAAAAAAAAACCACACAAGAGCAGCATAGATAACTCCCTGAAAATATGCCCCAAAGGGATCTTTTAAGGGAAGTTTGGTTTTTTGAATGGTTTTGATTAAATGATGAAATTGAGATTTGGGGACTTTTTGGTTCATTCAGACTGAATTCAAGGGAGTTAAGAAAATGACAAAAATAAACCCCAAGTCAAAAAACATAATTACCTAGTGAGATCTCCAATAAAAAAAAAAAAGATTTTAGGAAGCTGATATGCGATCATCATATCCAAGAAATAAGAAAATCATCTCTTTAAAAAAATGTGTAATATGCAGCCTCATTTAAGTGTACTCCCAACTCATTTAAACTTTAAATTAAATGTAAAGATGGACTCAATGTTGATGTATTAACTTTAATACAAAATTATGTGGCATTAAAAACTGAATTATTATTTAAAGTATAGTCATCAGCGAAGCACCTATGGAGCTTGATGGGAGTTTTGTGGATCCAGTGGAGCATAAAATTGGGACTTAGATGCTTAAAGTTTCGTTGAGGATCCCACATTAAATCCGGGCACTGTCATTGACTTGCTGAGAGACTTTGAGCAAACTATTACCTCTGCGTGTCTCAATTTTTCCCAGTTGTTTTATGGAATTAAAAACATTCACCAGTATCTATACCTTAAAATCTTGTGAATGCTGTGAACTGTTAGGTTAGTGCTCAGTAGTATTACTATGAAATTGGCTTTGCTAGGTTTATGTTTTCAAAGGAGAATACAAGTGGCATTTCAGTTTTTTCCTCATCATGTTTCTCTCCTGAAGAGATAACAACCACAGCAGTTTCTGAACCCATCCTGAAAGCAACATTAGCTGTGAATGCTTTTTTCTTCAATGGGCTTTTTTCAAATAATATTGAGCTTTGCCTCAAAGCTATTTATAATCATAATGGGCCAGATTCAGTGACAATTAATCACACTAAGTACAGCTTGCTCCTTGAGTAATCTTACTGAGATAAATAAGTTTACTCATGAAAGGTAAAAGTGAAAACTACAGATTTTAGATATAGGAATCAGCTAGGAAGTCATTTGGGCTGGTACATTGCCAAATAAAGACAGTACATTCCAGTATTATTACTAGTCTGAGTAAATATGTTTCAAACCATCACACTTCCAGTATTTTCTATAGAAGTTGTAGTCTAATAAATCTCACTCTGAGAATTGCTTCCATAATATTGAGCATATCTATACTTTTTCTTATTTACTGATTATGCCCATTGTCCTGACCAACTGTTCCTTTCCGTTCTTAGTTGTTCCAAGCAGTTGTCCATATTTATCTCGGCGAGCTTTACTTCGTTTGTCGCTTAGCCAAACATATTTAGATCTAAACCTTGCAGCACATTAAACATTTCTGTTCCTCCCCTATGACCTCCCTTCAGATACAGATATAATTTACCTTCAGATTTCTAGTAGAGAAAATTTTCTGTAGTATTCTAGGTATGATCTACACAAATAGATCCTATCACCTTTTTTTGAGGCAACATAATCATGGTTACCTCATAACAACCTATAAAAGTTGGAACAGAACATATTCAGTTAAACAATTAGACAATAAAACTGATGTCTTGACTTAGATGCTAACTGAATAAAGCACGCTGCATGAGTCCTGAATTTTCTGACTGAATTCCTTTAGGACGTGTGTGTTTGTTTTTTAATTTCCATGAGAGACTTATTTAAATCATTATAGAATTTTCCTTGATAAATTATAGAACAATGTTTACATGTAGTGTAATTTTAAGGCATTGACACAAACCAAAAAACTATTTCAAATAGTGCATCAAGTCAGCTAATGCAACTTTACTTGAAATCCTGCAACAGAACAAAGCTCAGATTTCTTTAAAACATTCTTTCAGTAGTTTATCCCGGGTTTTGCACAAACTTTTCAGAATTAATCACCCTACCAGACTGCTGCCAATGAGGATTGCTTAATTCCCCACTAAAGGAGAAGTCTTGTTGTTTAAATAAAGTAGCTACTGTAGTAGCCTTGCTGATATGTTAAGAGTATTACAGGATCTAGAGGTAGACTTTGGAAGGAAGTAAAGAATGGTGCAGCTGCGGCTGTTGCACTTCCTGGGATTTCCCTCCTAAAATTCTTAGGCAAAATTCCCCTAGCAAACTCTGTTGACGAGCAGCCTCTGCACATCTTAAAAGCCACGATCTGTCCATTAGAGTTTAATAAGACAGAACGTAGTGGAAAATGACACAAAGTGTGACCAGAACAATACTTGATACAGGTCCAATTAAAATGGAAAACCTCAAATTCACCTCTGGAAATGTGTCAACGAGCCTCTTTGGTGATTTGTATAAAGTCTCAACAGCCACTGCAGGTGCAGCTGAAACTCAAGGGCCTATTCCCGCATGCTCCTGGGCACTTCCAGCTCCTAGTGGAGTTGAGAGGGTTCACACAGCGCCATTCAGCCTCAAACCCCAAATTGGCACCTACATTTTGAACATAAAATGTATCATCTACATTCCTATTAGATTCAAAACTTCCCTCGTAATGCTGACTCATTATATATGAAATTAAAGACCAGAGTATAAACCAATGTCCTTTTCATTGCATTTGGAGGATTCCTCTACACAGATGTGAATTGACCTGACAGCCAGATAACTACAGTTTTAAAGGGGCTCTTCATTCCTCTACATAGCTCAGTGAGCAGCTGCAGCCAATTCTCATCCTATAGGAAAATAAACCACTGAGAAACTTGACTGAGCAGCTGCCCTGAGCTTCAATACAGTCTAAGTTAGAACAGCAGCCTCACTATAGCAATACCTGAATGATATGAAATTAAGGCCACCTTAGTCTCCCATTCCCTACATGCAGGCTGGCTGACTTGTGTGTCCCTGGCATGGCTACCACCTCCTTCCAGCCACCAAGCCCCAGGTACCTCTGTGTATTTCAGGGATCAGTTCTACAGGTTGAACCCCTCTAGTCCAGCACACTCTGATCTGGCAATGTCCGTGGTCTGGCATGATTTTAGGTAGCCAGATATCCACCTATCATGGGAGTGACCAAGTTTCCCCATGGTCCCAAAAAGTTTGTTTACAGCTACCAGTCCTGGCTCTCAGTGTTCTGTGCTGCTATTTAGCTCTAATTTATCCCTAAATGTGTTTTAAGAGCCCATATTGGATGTGTTCGTAAGGCTGCTAGAAAATACGGACTTCCTGTGATTTGGCAAATTCTCGGGTTTGGCACTGGTCAGTTTCTGAGGGTGCCAGACTAGAGAGGTGCAATGTGTACGGGGGGAGGGGAGGAAGAAAAAAAAATCGGCTGTGTGCAAAGTGCCAACCCTCTCAAAACAGGACTTAGGAGCTGCAGGGCTCTTGTGCTGGTCTGGGGCATTTCACACTTAAAATCAAAAGAAGAGAGAGAACACTGGGATACAAACATAGGGCCCTTAGAGTTAGGGATCTGATTGAACCCTAAAGCATTGGGTTGGGGATACATTCCACTGACCTGTTTTTCAGGACTATCCCACATAAGCTTTGCTCACTGGTTTTCTCTGGGGATCTGTCTCTTTGCTAGGGCTTGTGCTACGTTTAAGAGACTGGACAATCTTGTGCATGGAATGTAGGTAGGGGCTCTCTGAAATATTTTCTCACTGATTTTCTTCCCATGATTCCCACAACTTTAGAAAGGAATGGTGATTTATTGCAATGGATTTATGGTTTGTTCCAAGTGATTTGTGACAAAATAAGCATCAGGCTCTTGCCCAGCCTTCTACACAAGTCTCACATTGTGTCTGTCTGTTAAGCTAGTGAGCTGGACACATAGAAGTAATCTAAATTCTTGCAGCTTGTGAAAGTTCATCTGTCAGACCAGCTTCTTGAATAAGCATCCTGGGAATTTGCTGGAAAAAATTACATCAGCACAAGCATTCCCTCAATAGGCTGCAGTTTACTAAAAACTTTATTTTTATTGATTTTTTTCAAGCACCAAACATTGACACTTACAGAACTATGATGCTAAAAACACAAAGGCGGCAAAAGAAGGAATAAGCAAAGGAAAAAATAATGGGTCTGCTTCATCCTACAGTTTCACCTTGTGAATCAGGTGTAATACCACTAAAGTGCATGGAAGATACCCCAGTGTAAGTCAGAGGAAAATTAGGCTCAATATCTATGGCATGTAGCAGGAAAATATAGAATTTACATTTCTGCACCAGAATCCTGGGCCATCATAGGCAGTCTCCTGCTTCCAACAATGACTGATCCATAATGCTTCAGAAGAAGGTGTCTCTTTTCCCTCCTCAAATCAAAACCAATGGTTTACTTAAATTCCACTTACCTCCCTCAGAAAGAGAGGTTTATACGAGCCGTTAGTGTCATAGGGACTAACTGTTCTTGTATTATGGGGTAATATTAAAATTGGGTTGATCAATTTTCATTATTCAAATCATAAATTAAAAATAAAGAGAGGGGAGAGGAAAATCATTATGCAGGCACTAGTCATGGCACCATTAAGGCTCAGTTCTGATTTGCACTTACATACACAAATTTGCACAGAATATAAAAATAAGCTATAAATCTAGAGTAATGCTTCTGAAGTTAATGGAGCTATTGTGAATTTATTTAAAAATATAGAGGAGCTCAGAATTGTGCCAAATATCTATAATTGCACTATAATGCACAATCTTGTATTGTGATATGGTCAAACATTGTAATTGTTGAATGATAAATTATCTGGAAATGTCAGAAGACAGGCAAGACAGAAATAACAACTTAAGCACTGAACACCTTAATAGCCTGGATTGCAAGTGTTAATCATACCCCAATCGAGAAAAAAAGAAACCAGATAACAGAAATAGTAAATATGCTAGAACTTAAAAAACAACAAACAATTTTGCAGCACCTTTGTAAACTAACAAAATCATGAGCTTTTGTGAGCCCAACCCATTTCTTCAGATGAATGGCATGAGCCATAAAATCTTCAAAGACCAATGTATTTCTTGCATCTGATTGAGTTGGAAATAGCTATTTCGAAATAGCAATAGCAATAACACTCTACTGCTGCTATTTTGAAATAGCTCCTCCCCAAGGCGATTCAGAGTAATTACTCCCTAGTGCTTCCCGGGGCTCTAAATTGTGGTAGCATATCCACATTAGGGGAACTTGCCTCGGACTAATTTTGAGTCTTGCCTGTGCTATTTCGAAATAAGCTATTTCTGAGTATTTCTTCCAGAATAGCTTATTCCGAAATAATCATGCAGTATAGATGAACCTTAAGTCTCCTGGTGAAAGAGTAAACAGCCAGGCTAGTGCAGTGAATTTTAATTAACATTTGCCTACTCAGCTTCATCCAGCACAATGCCTACTGACAAGGGCCTCTCCTTCTATAGATCCTCAGTCTAGGCCTAACCTTTTTTGCTGGTATTATAAAAGTCCTATAAACTATCCATAACCTTTCAATATCATAATGGTCATTAGCCTCCCCAGGTGAAATCTTGGTCCCATTAAAATCAATGGAAAAACTCACATTGACTTCAACATCGACAGGATTTCACCATTGCCTTTCATTCCAACTGTGGTCCTTCTCCTTAGTGTCATGGCACCATCTACATGTTTTGTTAGTCCCTAAGAGTATGTCTACATTACAGCTTTATTTAAAAATACTTTCTTTAGAAATAGTTAATACATCTACACACAAAATGCATTTCAAAATAGCGTTTTGCTATTTCGAAATAGCGCATCCACACTGAGTGGACGCTGAATAGCATTTAAGGCCAGCTGGAACCAGGTCCGGCAGGGCATCGGGTCAGGAGTTACTTTGTGTGGCTTCTGCCTGAGGCTATCTGAGGCCTGTGCTTAAAGGGACCCTCCCCCCCCCCGGATAGCCAGTTCTCAGGTTTCCCTGCTTGCTTGCCTACCTCAATGAGGGACAGCAAAGCATTTTGTCTCTGCATGCTCTGGTTGCCCTCACTCGGGACACCACAGCACTCTGCAGCATGGAGCCAGAGCTGCCCCTGGGCACTCTGGTGCTTCTCGTGGACATGTTGCTGCGAGCCTGGCTGCACTTTCTGCAGGCTGCCATCCGGGCGGTCCATCTGGGGGCTGTCAGGAGGCAGGAGGCCCTGTGGGAGAGCTTCCACCCTGAGGAGCACTAAGAGCCTCCCTGGTCTGCCCCACTAGGGGCTTGTGCCTCATTCCTCCCTCAGGGTATGTCTACACTACCCCGCTAGTTCGAACTAGCGGGGTAGTGTAGACATACCCTCACATCCTTCCACTTACCCCTCCCTAATCCCTCTTCCTGATGTCAAATAAAATACATGTATTTTCATGAACATAAACTCTCTTTATTTAACAAAACTGTGGGGGAGGGAATGAAACTCTAGTGAGACTGGGGAAAGGAGGCGGGAGAGGGGAAAAGAGAGGGTGGGAGAGAGGAGGGGGAAACCTGAGAGGAGGGATCTTGAAGGGGGAAGCAAGGGGAAGAAGTGGGAGGGGAAGCTCAGGGTTCAGGGTCTCGCTAGACCAACTTGATTTTCATGGAAACCTGCTCCTGGGTTCGCATGTAGCCTTTAGTGGCCAGGCTGGCAGCTATCCTGCCATAGATGGCTGTGTTCCCCCATCTAGTGCAGAGATCATGGATGTTGGGGGGCATCTCCCCCAAACCTGAATAAGGTCCATGATCTCCACCCTGGACCAGGAAGGAGCACGCCTTCTCCGGGCTCTGGCAGGCTCCTGGGAGCTGGCAGACTGCTCCTGGGGAGCGGTGGAGAGCTGGCTGCCAGTGGCTTGCCAGCTCATGTTTTGGGGCCACAGGATCAGGAGCAATGAGCTTTAATGGCTCCAGCGATGGGGAGAGAGAGAGAGAGAGAGAGAGAGAGAGAGGAGTGTTCTTGGTTGAGGCTGGAGTGGCCTCCAGGGCATCCTGGAAAGGCTGAAGGCCCCCTATTTTGAGATAAGTGTCTACACAGCACTTATTTCAAAATAGCTATTTCGAATTTGGCGTTATTCCTCGTGGAATGAGGTTTACCAAATTTGAAATAAGCCCTTCACTATTTTGAATTGATTTCAAAATAGCGGGTTGGCTGTGTAGATGCTAGTAAAGTTATTTTGAAATAATGACTGTTATTTCAAAATAACTTTTCTGTGTAGACATACCCTAAGGTGCTGCAGGACTATTAGTTGTTTAAATATTTTCATACATCTTATGCAGCCCAAGCTGCAATAAGCGTTAAAATGGGAAGCTCTTCTAGGGCAACTTGAAGAGTTGCAATATGTGAGTGTCTCATTTGGGGACCTATCTAATACTGGGATTTATTCAGTAGATTTCTTTGTTGGAGTGTTGCAACTGATGTGAGCAAACTGTCTGGGTACAGTAGTAAGTATTCTAACAATAGTTTGGACTTTTATAGCAACTTCCATCCAATGATCTCAAAGCATTTCCAAACATTACTCAATTTAGCCTCATAACCTCCCACTGAGAGGTAGATAAATATTGTCCCCATTTTATAGATGAGGAAACTGAGGCACAAGGATGTTAAGATTTGTCCCAACATCAGGTAGGCAATCTGTGGCAGGTGCTCTCGTGAATTAATAACTCTGTTCTTCCTCCCTTCCTAATGTTGTCTACGTTAAGTGGACTACATTGAACACCTTTATGTATTCATTTCAGTCTATCCACATTGTTTTTCTCTCTCTCTCCCTCTCAGAATATTAGCTGTTCCATAGAAGTGACTTGGAATCTTAAAGACATTATATTTTAACTTTCTTACTAGCCACCTCAAGCTCTTTTGAGTGTGTGAACTTTGCAAGAAGTTGTACTTTAGGCCAATGAATGTGGCAAACGCTTTAGAGAGATTTTTTTCCCCGGTAGGAGCCATACTGATGCCCTTTCATCTTTCTCTGATAAAGTGCTTGTATTACATGAAAGAATCATGTTGTCATATGTTAAATTTGGGCAAACAAACTGCCACTAACACTCTTCACCTCTCTTTGTGCCTCTTTCCAGTGTATCCAGAAAAAAAAATTAGGCTTCTTTCTCGTGCCTCAAAAGTAATCTGGAAGTATTGGGTCTATTGAAGTTTAAGATGTTCATATGTATGGAACCCTAGGAATAGCATTCATCCCAATGAATGTTATTCGATGCCATGGTAATCACGTTGACAGTTCCACCCATCTTCTCTCATCAGACTTCATCTTGAGTTTATTTTAACTATGGCCTTGGCATCACTGTTACTAAAGCCAAATATTTTAACCTCTCAGGCATCCATTTAAGCTTCCAACCCTCCCACTGAGGATTGGCACATCCCTTCAACATGGGCCAGAACTAATACTTTCCATAATTAACCTTGTACTGTAATTAACTATGGAACCAAAGTCATTAACAAGTAAAAGAGAAGCTATTGGATTGGGGCTGGTCATCTATAGTGTTTCCAACTATAGAAGATTTTGTAATGTTTCCCAAAGACAATCAGACTCTGGATGCCGCAGATCTTCTCCAGAAGTATTCTGGAACCCTAAGACTGAGAGTTCTCTATCGCCAGCTATCATGCCCTTTGTCATGGGCCTTACAATCTATATTGTCCCCCAAGAGCAGAGCTGTCAAGGAGGTTCCTAGACAGAAGTTCAGAATTGGATGTTCCTGGTGCATGATCCATTACATTGCTTTGAAATGTAGGGCAAACATCTTAAAACTGGCATTGAAAGCTGGCTGGCAAACAATAGAAGGACTTTGCTCATAGTGGCCCACTCCAGGAGAAGGCAGGCAGCCTCATTCTGTACCAATATACATTGGTATGTATACATTGTATTACACTGTCCCTGGAGCTGAACATGAAGACAATAACCCAGCCTAGAAGTGATACATTTATGAATCATAACAGTTAGGTCATCATCTGGGAGGAAGGGACAATGCTCCCTAGCAAGAATTGTCATAGCAAATGGGTTTTAACCCCTTTGCAGCATGTGATTTCAAGACTGAAAGAACAGATGATGGGAAAGAAGAATACCTCTAGCAGTTACTTCTCTCATTCACATATAGTTTGTCTATCTGATCTATTCAAAAGACCCCAGCATCCAATCTCAGTTGGCTGCAGTGCATAAGAACTAGAAGTGTCACCTCAGCCTTCTCACCATCTGCAGAAGTGGCTGGGGTACGACTCCACTTTGTATTCACGCAAATTAAAAAAGGTTATTAACTGCCTCATATCATTAAATACCAGCCTGTTCTTATTGAATCCTACTTGGTCAAACTGAATTATACGTGAGAGGATTTTTTTCTAATCTACCTACCAGAACCAATGTCAATATTTTACAGTCTACCCTTTTTATGGAAGTCAGTCCATATTTTTACACTCATATTTTTGCTACCTTCAGAAGCTTGAGGATTACAATGATTAGGAACCTTCTTATCATTTGGGGTTTCAAACCTTCCTTTAAATAGGAGGCTCAGCCATTTGCCTACAAATTATTATAGGTTGAACCTCTGTAGTCCAGCACCTTCCAGAGCATTTGCCGAACCATGGGAGGTCAATATTGTCTAGCACCATTGTCCAACACTTCCACGGCTTACTGGGCTTTCAAAAGTGATTTGGGGTAAATGAGAGCTAAACAGCAGCATAAACACTGAAAACCAGGACTTGTGGCTGTAAACAAACTTTATGGGACCATGGAAAACTTGGCCGCACCCATGATAAGTGGACATCCAGCTAACTAAAATCATACCAGACCATGGATGTTGCCATACCAGAGAGTGCTGGATGAGAGAGGTTCAACTTGTAGTAGCGCATCTTTAAAGAGTGGTTCCAGAATCCAACAAGCCCTGGACTCTTGCTGGTTTTTACAGCATGAATTGCTTCCATAATTGCCTGCTCGTTATGCTCCTGTCCCAAAATTCTTTCTGTTCCTAAATTGACTGTGGGCGTTCAACTGAGTCGAAGAACTTCCTATATTCTGCAGCATAGGAGCTGTTCCTGGCTACATAAATATTTGAGAAGAAATGCTTTAAATGCTTCATTTAGAGACCTCAATTAACATTCTCCTTTTGCCAGACCATTTTATTACTTGAATCTGTCCAGTGGGTCTTGTTTTCTCTATTACTAATGCAAGATGGATCTATCTTATCATTTTTAGCCCATAATATACATTATCTTGTGGCTGCCATGTCATCAAAGACCCTTTGATGTGTGTTTGTATAGTATTACAGTGCAGTCACCTGTTAAACATTCTAATCTGAGCTGTCCAATAAAACATTTTCAATTGCTGAAATGAAAAAAATCCTATCTTGAAAGGAACGCTTAACTTGTATGTTGTATGTTCTAATTAGTTAATGACAGAGTCTAAAAATAGATAAGAATTCAGTGTTTGAGAATGTTTGGTACATTGCTTGGGGCTTACCCTGAGTAGCCTGTGACCACAAGATGCACTCCAACTGAAATAAAGTTTAGAGTGTGAATACACTTTATGGTCTTTTGAAGCATAAGAAGATCCCTGTTCCAATATTTGCCCTGTTGACCTTGGACCAGGTTTGGGGTTTCTACCAAGAGGATGGAAGGACCAACAGGTAGCATGCTAGCCTAGAATGTGGGGCATTCACAGGGCCACTGATGGGGGAGAGGGGGCAAAGAAGGCAACTGTCCCTGGTGATTTAAAGGGGCTTGGGACTCTAGCCTCTGCTGCCTTGGAGCCCCAAGTCCTTTAAATTACCACCAGAGTGCCGCACGGCATGCTCCGAGTGGTTCTTAGGTTGTCTACATCGTGACAGTGCTGTGTCGCATGCTTCAGGCAGTACCAGAGGGAACGTCAAGGGGAGGAGGGAGGAGTACTCAGTGCTGCCGTCAGTGCTGCTCCATCTGCCTGAGGTCACACCTCTTCCTGGAGCACAGAGTTGTCCCCCTCCTCTTCCCCAGGGGCTCAGCATGACTGTCAGCTCCCCTGGACACTCAGTTTCAATTCCCTTCTCTACCACACACTTCCTATGTGAATGTCAGTTAATTATTTTGTCTCAGAGGAGTAGCTGTGTTAGTCTAGAGCTTAAAAAAACCTGTTAAACAATGACGAGTGGTCCTGCAGCGCCTTAGAACAGGGGTGGGCAAAAGGATCTCTGCGGGCCGGATCTGCCTGTCAAGCAAGTTGATCCAGCCCGTGGAGGCCCTGCGGCTCCCCCACCCCCAGGTCAATCAGTGCTTGGGGGTGGGGGTGGAAGAAGGGAAGCACTGTAAGTCTCCTCCCGACCTGCCAGGCAGGAGGAGACTTTGTGCGCTCCCCCTGTCCCATAGCCAATCAGGGCTTGGGGGAGGGCAGGAGGAGACTGATTTTTTGGGGGTGGGGGTGCGCATGAAGTCTCCTCTTGCCTTGCAATGGGCCAGCACTTAAAGTCAACTGCCAGCTGCTGCTTCCTTGCAGGGCAGGGGCAGACAGCAAGAGACTTCACGTGCTCCCCCTCCCCAGGCCCTGACTGACCTGGGGGCAGCAAGGGGAAGCACACAAAGTCTCCTCCCACCGCTGGGGCACGGGTACCTAGAGGGAACCGCCAGCTGTTCAGAACAGTGATTCCCTTGAGTAGGCTAGCCAGCAGTTAGCACAGGATTCCTACTTATAATTTATCCATTTAAGACAGGGAAGTGTTTGATCTGAGAGAGCATAGTTTAAACAAGCAAATAAATAAATAATGCAGCAATAGCTGGTTAGTACCAGTCAGAGCTGGCTACTGCTGGGGTAAGGACCTGGACCTGGCAAAAAATTGGCTACCACAGATACTTGCAAGTTGTGTGTTCTGATTTTATAATTACACACATTTTATTGCATCACTCATTTTTCCTTACAAGAGCGGATACTATTCCAGAAGGGATAAAAAGTGATGGCATACCAAATAACCCAACAATAATTCCACCTTCTCATGTACACCTAATGTCTGTTTTTACAGGTACCTTTCACAGAAGTGACCAGTACTGACTGTCACTAGCCAACCCCATTAATGTATCATTTAAAATTTGGAAGTGGGGAAAGATTTCTATTAAGAAATCAATAGTCACACCAGGGCACAGGTTTCATTACAAAACACAAAATTCAGTCTAGGTGCACTGTGTGGACACACTGTACACACACCTATGGGCATGTGAACCCACATACAGCTAGGCAGTGATATATAATTTTAATTTTGAAGGCCTGGAAGAATTTTGATTCAACACCCTATTTGCTCCATTTAAGCTTCCTGGCACTTTGAGACCTTAATTGCACACCATAGTTCAGTGTGCTCCTCTGAAATTCTAGAAATTTGAATTATATTATAATTCAAATATAGTTGAGGGATTGGTTATGTGATCCCTGTCTGTGTTTGTTTGCCAGAGCGTTGGAAGGTCATTGTAGTCATAAACCACTTTTACTAAAGATCACTTGAGAACTCATCTAATATCTCTCTGAGAACTGCGACTGCATATTACTTCTGTGTAAATATCTCATAAGTAACCAGATTCTGCTACAAGAATAATTGTTTTATTGAATTTCTACAGAAGCCAATAGCGTAAAAGAAATGTAACATCTGTGTCTGTATGTCTGCAAGTTATACATGCATCTCAGCTGCTCATTTTTCCATTACTCTCAGTAATGTCTTATCACCTACTTTTTAAAGCTATTAGGTGCCTAAAGAGGCAGATAGATATCTAGTGAGACTTGTGCCTGAGTGCCTGACTCCTAGTTCTAAGTTACTGGAACCAAATAAACAGAAATCTACTTTGTACTTATAATTTTAGATCAGAGCTGAAATATTGCATTCACTGATAAGAGGCGACATTGAGGCAAATTGAAGATGCAGTAAAAGGAACTTCTTGCTTTCCCTGGCTTAAGTTCAGATTTTTACAGCTAGCTCTCCAGAGCATTGCCAATGATTTTATCCATATAAATACACTCACAGAAATGTATCGAACTCCATCACTAAAACCACTCATTTCATTTTAAAAGTTTAATCTTTACTCCTTTTAGCATAAGTTTAAAATCTGATGTGTAGTATAAAAAAAATCTTAATGTAAATTGGTCCAGACTGGGGCAACACACCACTATTAACAGTTGCTCACCTTCATTTTAGAAAGTGTTAGACAGTTTCACATAGGAATGAAACAAGAGCAAATAATGTATATTCTCACCAAACAGGGTTTAAAACAAACCCTTTTAAAAATAATGTTCAATTTCAGTCTGCTTCTTACTAGTGTTAAAAACTGCAATTGTCAGTTACATAGGACATTGCATGAGTAAATAATAAGGGAGATAAATTTCTTTAGAGTGTATGGACTAATCTTGTCAGAAGTGCTCCTGAAACATTTACAAAAAGAGTACCAGTTTTGTAAGCAAAATTGGTATCTGAAAAGTGCAAACACCACATCTGTGATATACAAATTTTGTGATGTAATTTACAAAACCCTTCATTTGGTGCCACTTTGGAAAAATTTTGCTATATAGACACCTTCCTCTTTTCTCCACCCTTAGTCTTATATTCCTCAACAGTTCTTATCCAAAAACAATAACAAAAAAATACCACTGATGGCCAGGGGAGGGTTACGATGTAAGTACCCGACAGCATTTGGCCCTATTTTACAACAGTATTGTAATCTACATTACTTCTGTTTTAAGTTAAAGAAACAAAGATGTAGATTTGATTCAGTGAAAGTATTTAAGCATGTTTTTAACTTTAAAGCCATAGGATTTAATCACATGCTGTACAGTAAAGCACATATTGGAGTGGTTAGCTGAATTGGGGTCACACTGTCTTCAGAGAGAGTGTTAGTCCAACTCTAACTTTCAGAATCTGAACTGAAACACAAAATTGCAGCTGTCACCCCTGCTACTGTGTGCAACCAGCAAAGAGACTCCATGTTTAAAGCTGCAATACACAAAAAAGGGGATGATCTCATTTCTCCAGATATACATCTACAAATATAAACCTAATAAATGAAACAGCACAAACAGGTGGTTTCAAGCTAATGTTTCCTCTCCAGGAGCCCTTTTATTCCCCTCTCTCTCCCTGAGTGAGCCCACGACTGTTTCTCCTTCTGCCCACCAGAGAGAAATCACGACAAGGTTCTGTCCCCTAAGAGTGAACCCATTGCCTATACTGCATGTTCTGTCCCAAATCACCCAGGAGAGCCCTAAACCTTTCCTCATCACCTGCATCCCCCTGGCAATGCTATCCCAGTCATGCCAGTGCTTTTAACAATTAACTTCATATGGGTATTGATCTCACATTATAACTAATTTTAATGTAATTATGATTTTTCCCCCCAGTTTTAAAATAAATGAAGTGGCAGGATGGCTTTGTCCTGAAACGGGTACCAATGGTTATGCATATAGAATGATACTTAATACCATTACAGAATGGCTCAAACTAGAACAACAATTCTAAAACACCCATGAACTTTGGGCTTAGGCTTGCCATCAGAGAAATTAGTGGAAATTTCACCATTAACTTTAATGAGGGCAGGAGCAGATCATTTGGTTGGCAAAGTCGGGATGTGAATTTGTGACTGACTTTCACCTTTCTGCGGGGCTGAACCAAAATCCCAGACCCAAGCCCCTGCAAACTGTGGGTAAGGTTAGATCAAGAGCTGAGCTTTGGAGCTCAAAACCATCTCTAAGAATAATAAACAAGCAGAGATTCATTCTGAAAAGGACTGAGCATTTCTCAATACTGACTGTTCAAATGAGGGAACCTACTTGGCAGGAAACAAGATGGAAAAAAACCCCCACCTCTTAAAAAGGCTGAGAAGCAAATGGCAATCAATCAGGGAGCAGGTGATGCATCTCTAAGCTCCCAAAGTGACACAGCCTGTTGCCATTTCACATCCCTTATCCTACTCAAAGGATTAAATGCCCAAATACTGTTGTTTATTTTATTTTCCGTCCCTTAAATGGAATAAAGGAGTCTGACACTGGCCATTCTGTTACATACTTTCTTTGGTGATTAAAAATACCCAAACTGTGTCCTGTCCATCTACAGCAGGACTTTGCTTCTCTCACCTTGGTTCTGTTTGCAAGGTACAATGGATGTCCCCGGCTCCTTCCATCCATGGGTCTCTACTGCCTCTTGGCATAGGGCTGGAATGGTGGGTTCAGCTCTCTTCTGTCCCATATTCTCTCTCTCTGCTTTCAAGAAAGTACAGGAGAAATCTTTTATAACACAATTAAACAGATTACACCAACATGTTGTTCTTAGCTGTTCCTGTTAAGATTTATGCATGTCATAGGTGTTTGCCACATCTCTTCATTCACTAGTTTAATCTGTTAATAAATGTTAACTTTATGTGCTCATTTTTCAAAGAACACTTAGAAAAAATTTCCAACACAGTAGCCATGTATATTGAGCTATGCAGTCATAGCTGTACAAGTGCTCAGGGGAAAGGCAGCAAGTTGTCTGCTGAAATCGGACCCTATCCTCTGCAAGCAGTCTAACCCCTTGCTCAGCGTAGGGGCTTTTCCAGATATATTTTTCCAGATATCTTTTTCAGCCAGATATATCCAGCTGGAGATCCCGCAGTCAACTCCTATGCAATCTGTAACGTAGAGGGGGTGTTAGGAGTTGGGGAACATATGCTGCTTGGAATACGGCCCCTTGGGGGGGGGAGCTATCATCAGTCATAATGAAGTAGAACTGGATGGCTCTAATCAGGAACTCACCTGGCATAGAACTAGCACCAGAATCAAGCAGCAGCAACTGGCTCTCTTGACATCTCCACTTTCAGCTGTGGCAGATGGGTGTGGCTGAGATTCTTGGCCAAAAAGAGGAAACTACCTTTGGGAAAGTCAAGTTCTACATAGAACCCCAGGCTGGGGAAATGTTCTGTTACTCTTTTCTGCACATTAATGCCTTCTGATTTCAGATCATAATAATTAGCACTTGAATGGAGAGGAAAGATCATAGATGGTGCCTGTTTGTCTCACTTTCTTACAGATCCTCAACAATGGGACAACTCCAAAAGGGGGTTCAGGTTACTTTTCAGAAGTGCCTAAAAGTTTGGATACTAAGATGAAGCTTTTTCTAAATCTCTTTAGTCTGTGCATTTGGGCTGGCAGTCTCATTGCCTGTCTGACTCGCCGACACTGTCAAATTAGATTTTGTGTCTAGCTTCCACGTTAGGTCACTTGTTATAGTACCTGGTATTACTCAGTAGAATTCATTAAAAATAAGCATTAACCAAGAGAGTTACCACCCCTCAGTTTATGAGCATAGAAATTCAAAGACTTAGAACTCTGGGGTTGAATCCAGATTCTGGGGGTATGTGGTTACGGACACTTTTTACCCCAAACCTACTTCCCCCTTCCCTGCTCCTATCCAGCACCACCTCCTATCCTCTGGCTTCAATCCTCCTCTTCTATCAAGCCCCCCACTCAGCATCCTCCAGTTTCTACCCACTGGCTGTCAGCAGGTGATTCACTAAGCACAGGAGAGACAGGTGTCCTATGCCTCTGCCTGCCAGATTCTGGGAATGGACCATTCGATAATTGCCTGCTCTGTTCATTCCCAATTAAGCACTTGGCCACTGTTGGCAGACAGAACACTGGGCTAGATGGACCATTGATCTAATCCAGTATGGCCGTTCTTGTGTTCTTAAGATAGGCTCCCTGCCCTCTGTTCCTATGTCTGCAACTTGGTCGTAAGAAAGCACATTTGCTTGGAAAGTCCTGCACACTCCCTGCCACATGATCAGTACAAATGAAAACTTCTGAGAAATCAGTTGACAAATTCTAATTAGTCTCTCCTGAGTATGTGCAACTCAGTGTGTTGTAACAGCCACATTTGGATGGATTTTCACAGGGAAAGAATAAAAGCACATTCTTGACATCAGGACAATCACCCTTGCTCCATTTCAAGTTCTTGTTCTAAACAGAGAGGTGCTAGAGATTCTCACTTTCAGAAATGAATTAACCAAAAAAAAAAAAAAAAATCAGCCCGAGGCAGACACCTGGCATGGAATATTTCAGTCAGAATAATTAAAGTTTGGCAAAATTATAAACTGAAAATAGGATCTTATAATGGGAAATATTAGGCAATCTTAACTATAGCAATTACTACCTGCTTTGCTTATACCAAAATAGATTAAACTAAACACTGATCAGACAGATAATAACTATAACTGGATAAATATTTTTCAAGTGGGCTGGAATAAATTTGAGTTAAAAGGAGAATTGGTTTTGTCTTTCCACCCAGTTCTGAAATGCTTCACATATCTAGGGATGCTTCAAGATATTGGTTTTCATTTGTATCTCTTCATAGACTTTATGGACAGAAGGAACCATTGTGATTATCTGGTCTGACCTCCTGCACATTGCAGGCCACAGAACCTCCCCCACCTACTCCTGTAATAGACCCATAACCTTTGGTGGAGTTATTTTAAATCATGATCTGAGGATTTCAGACTTTTATTAACTCTTCTCACTACTCATGTTTGCATAGATAGTAGCATGCTATAGCTAGAAGGAAATAAAATATTTTGAAATGTTTTCAGCTTTACTATGTTGTTGGTTCTATAGAATCTCCTGGTATTTCAATTTTAAAACAAATCAATGACTGTACACTGTAAAGATGAGCCAGGAACATTAGAGACTTGGGAGAAGTCTCCCTCCCCCCATTTCCTTTCATTTGGTTTGACAGCTGTCAACCTTAATGTTCTGCTGGTATGGGGCTAGAAAATCAACCATCTGTGGGAAGCAAAGTCTTATTTGCTTGCTTTTCTAATTCACCAAACGTTTACTTAGTGTAATAAGAACTACTAGGGAATTTTTCAACTTTTTTTTTTAATCCAAATCTCCCTTGTCCCCACTGCTGATTCATCAAAATGAAAACAATGAATTAGGGTCTGTTTAATGAATCTTCTGCATCAAAATAATATGGAGAACAAGTTTTGAAATGACCAAAATGCCCAGTTTTGAGATTTTCTAAATGAAAAATTTCAGTTTCTCATGTCAAGATGAGTTTTTTGTTTTGAAATTTTAGTAAAAATAAATAGTTAACAAAAAAAGTCAAGATTGAAATGAAACATTTCAAGATTATTCAAATTAATGTTTTGATTGTCCCAAAGCTAAAAGTATTTCAAGGATTTTAAGTCGAACATTTCCAATTTTAACTTTTCATCCTGATTTGGGGGAGGAAAAATGTTTCAATTTTTCAAACACTTTCTAGGGATGGAAAAAAAAAAATCACCCCGCTCTGAGTGGAATATGGAAATCGAACTGCTAAAGAAGAGATTATTGTTATCATTATTGTAATCTTTTTAAGAGCTCAGTCCGGCAAGGTGCCAAACTCTTTGGCCTTGGTCTAATAAAGCACTTATGCACATGGACAGTTTCATTGCAGGTAGTGCTCAGTAATTTGCAGGCTTAACCCTGCATCCACAGAATGAGAAGTTCACAGAACTTTTGATGGAGTCTTTTTATTGACTTCAGTGGATTTGGGGTCACGCCCCCTATGCATATCTCTCAACTGTATTTACATCTAAGGCTATGTCTAGACTACATGGCTCTGTCGACGGAGCCATGTAGAATAGTTTATTCGGCATAGTCAAAGAAGCGGGGATTTAAATAATCCCCGCTTCATTAAAATAAAAATGGCCACCATGCTGTGCCGGATCAGCTGATGTCAGCACAGTGCGGCGGCCATTTTTATTTTAATGAAGTGGGGATTATTTAAATCCCCGCTTCTTTGACTATGCCGAATAAACTATTCTACATGGCTCCGTCGACGGAGCCATGTAGTCTAGACGTAGCCTAAGTGCTTAGGTAATTCAGCGTTTGTAAGAATTTTATATTAAAATCTAATTTAAGAGCTGTAGAGCTCTGCCACTGTTAACAGAGGGCTTTCAGAGGCCATGACATTTAAAAAGTGACTATGACCTACTGTCATTAGCAGGGGTGGATATACGGCAGGGTGAGCGGGGCGGCTGCCCTAAAAAAGCCCCGCGCATGCACCGTGGCAAAGGGGGGCCCCGCAAGATTATGCTGCCCTGGGCCCCGCAAAACGGTCATCTGCCCCTGGTCATTAGTTTTAAGGCAATCAATGGCAATAAACCATTAGCTAGAGATGTGAATGATTAATTGGTTAACCAGTAGCCCACCTGGGCAGGAGCAGCTCCCTGCCTGCCCGGGGTGCAGTGCAGTGGGCCTGGCCCGGCTGGAACATCCCAGGTGGGGCACGCCGCTCCAGCCCGGCCAGCCCATCTCCCACCTCTGTCTCAGCGTTTAACTGGTTAAACATAACATTAAACCAGTTAAATGATTAAACAGGATTTTACATCCCTACCATTAACTTGAAAAGGTTTGAATTCTTTTGCATCCTGCAAGAGCAGCAGTGCATGTTCAGTTTTATTAAAGGAGAGCTCAGTCGTGAGCTATTAGCTTTCTCTTGCCTGAACACCCAGCATCCTCTTATTTAGAATTCAGTCTAATAAGGTGTCAAGCATACTGCACAGAGATCAACACTTGTGTGGAACCAGTGTCTTTTCAGAGCACAGTGCACACGAGTCACATACTTTTTCTGAGGTAATGAATGTCAAGAACAATGATGTTTAATGGAATGCTGCCATCTGTCTCTAGTGGCACCTGGATAATTTCACATCTAATAATTAAAAAAAAGACATTGCATATTGTCTGTGTAGAAGCATAGGAAACAATACTCAAGTAGCTTTCCAGAAAATCAAAATCCATGTGTTCAGTTATAGCCAAATAGGTTGTGCATAACAGTCAAGATTTTCACACATGACAGCCTGCCATTCGAAGACTCTATAGTCTATAATTAGGCACCTAAATTAGTAGTGCCATTGCAAAAGTGTGGTGCACCAACAACTCCAGATGAAGTAATGGGACCTATTGGGTATGGAGGACTTTCGCGGGGGGGAGGGGGGGAAGGGGGAAAATCAAGCTACTGATTTAGGGGCCCAAATATGGAAATAAGAGATTAAATTTTAGCTACTTAGGTTTGAAAATCTTGGTCAATGTTTTTTGATGTCCATGCAAAAAAAAAAGATAATATTGTATATTATTTGTTATTGAGTGCCCGTATCTGTATTATGATCTAAATTCTCTGTTTTAAAGTGCAACTAACTTTTTACAGGTGCTGATTTGGAATCAACAAAATATCTTACTCCACTGACTTAAAGCAGACACGAAATCCAGGCCTCTTACCCATCAGTGCCTTTATCTGCTGTACTGTCCTCTCTCAAAAAATCTAAATGTAAGTAAGTATACCCAGTTCTGAAACACCAAATGACCGATCCACAATGACTAAGCCTGAACACAACTGATTAAGAACTCAAGCAGTTTTAAAATAATCACACAGGCTTTAAAATAATCAGTTCCATTGGACTTGCTAACTTACTCAAGGGTTTGAATTACAAGTAGAAATTTCTCCACTCCATAACTTCTTTGCTATATTTGGTTCTTTGGTATATTTTCTTTCAAAGAATTAAAGAAAATTTTCCCACAAGGGAAATCTAAAGTCAAAGTGAGAGAAAATATTATGTGTAGTTCTTCATGTCATTGTTTGACTTTTTTGTAACATTTTGCATTGCCTCCTGCTTGTTTAAAGAATTCTGTTTATTGTTCTAGCTCTGAGGAGGGGTCAGTTGTGAGGTACACTGGGAAAGGATTTTTTTCTATTGAGAGATGTGGCATGTACTATAATTTTCTCTTGGGCTGCCGGAGGGCACTTTAGAATCTAGTAAATCATGATTATTATATGCTTGTGGTATCCATAGTGTATGTGAGACTGTGTAGAGCAGTCACACTACACTGAAAATCTAATATCTCTGAGTAATAGCAAGAAGCTATTAAACATCATTTTGAGCTTTAATGGAAAAGTGTTTTATGGGTAGACATTAGTTCACAGTATCCACAGTCATGACTAATACATATTCTCAAATGTGTCTTTTGGAACTAAAAAATCTTTGTTGCCTAATAAGATACATTATTTTATAATTTAAAGAAACCCATTTGAGTAGCTCAAATTGCATAGCTTATTCCGACAGAAGGGGGTTGTCTAGACGCACTCTGTAGAATTTTGTAGAACTTTCAAACTTTGAGCCAATGCATAGTCAAAGCCAATGAAAAAAATCCACCAACAGGAACTATAATGAGCTCTTATTACCTAGCTATAAATTTCTAGAGATGTTGGTTTATATGCTATAAAGAAAGGTAATTTTCTAGGGACTTTTCCACAGGGGTTCTACTATACGATTGTTAAAACTATGTCTATGCTTATATAGGAACTCTTCACTATTGAATATTTTATCAGACAGCTAAAAAGAAGAATTAGCAGCACATCTTCTTTTAATTGAGAAGTTTCAATGTGCTTTGCAAAGAGGAGTAAGCATCGTTATTTCCCTTTTATAAAAAGGGATCCTGAAGCGCAGAGAGTTTAAGTGACTTGTCCAACGTCTTAAGTCAAAGGCAGAGCTAGGAACAGAACTCCGGTATCATGACTCCAATCTAATGCTTTATCTGCAGCATTATGTTAAGATAAAAATGAATGTCTTTTCAGAAACACATACATAAACTAGAACTGCATTGTAAATTTTCAAAAATTTAGTCAAAAAAATTTATGAAAAACTACCATTTCCTCCCTTCCCAATTCTGCCCTGTTCCAGTGTACAGAAATACACCTGAACTTTCTAACTCAGCTCTAGATGGGCACTTGGCCAATATTCAAAGATGTATAGATATAGGCCTGAAATAAAGTCCTAGCCTTATTTTCGTAGGCAGTCTGAAAATTGCCAACCTTAGGTATTAGCTGGTGAAGATGTTTGGAAGGCATTTGGATACAATAGAATTTCTGAGCTCCAACCATAATCACATTTTAATTGTTTCAACTGAAAGAGGGAAGAGAGATCAGCTAGCGTGTTTCCTGTAACTAAATATCCTTACAAACATTTGTGCTGGGTTTTCTTCATAAAACACAAAATACCCATCTTCCTTAATCATGTGCTGGGTTTTCTTCATAAAACACAAAATACCCATCTTCCTTAATCACCTGCATTTATTTACTATGTCATTTTCAATGCAAAACTGGATGCTCAGAAGAAACCCTCGGGGATATCAAAGTAGTTGGAGGTCAGTTTTGAATGCTTGGCATAACAGTTTTATATACAAAAATATCAATCATATTAAAATTGCCAGATTTGGGGATTTAGGTTCTTTTAAGGCAATAAAGTATTTAAAAGTGTGAGAGAGTATCTTGCTTGCTTCCAATTGCTTTGGCTTCCACTGCTCTATTCCGATATGGAGTTGGCCCCACTCAGTAGCATATCCAGTATTTTTATAATATTTTTTAAAATAAAATATTTGAAAGGGGCCATTGAAATGATAGAAGAGAACCAGAATGATGGCCAGGATGAATAGTTTAGCTTCACCAATACTCCCGTAAAGCAAAGGGAAAATATATTGGGCCAAGTGCAGAAATGCTATGGAACAGAGAAAGTAGCTGTAACTTGTGGTTTACTAGGTGCTAAAATAGTTTGGATGGGAAGGGGGGTTAAAATGATGTAAGTTACATTCCCAGAATGAGAGAATTAAGTGGAAAATAGGGCAATTGTCATGTATGTATGCATATGGCCTCCTATCGGTTCCTTTTTCTAAAGAACTGCCCTCTGCAGCCCCTGAGCATATAAGTTTCACCAATTCAGTCTCCTCCATTATACTTATCACCTTGTCCCCATTCAAATCCCCATTTAAACCAAGCTTCTTTGCCAACACCCTCATGAAGTTTAGTTGGTCCTGTCTTCTCTGCTGTTCTTCCTCAGACTCTGGTCTTGCATGAAGATTAGTTTGTGCTACAGGACGTTCTATGGGACTTAGGCACTTTTGAAGGAGACACGCTGCAAAAATCACTTAAGTAATGCAGACTTTATCCCAGTGTCCAGATCTCATTGAATTTATATAAGTGTTGGGAACTTAACTCCTTTAGTCCCTCTTGAAAAATCCCAGCTCCTCTTTCCTCGTGCTGGTACTGACAGAGGAAATTAAAAGGGGAATTAGAAAGAGAAAAAATTGGGTACGAAGGGAGACTAAATGGTCTCCCCTAGCCCAATTGAAGCAGTGCTGGGAAGTGGTTTAAAAATACAGTTCCCTTATCTCATTGGTGAAAATACAGTTCCCTTATCTCATTGGTGAATGTGTTTCCTTCATCAGCCAAGGCAGAGATTATTTTGAATAAATCATAACGTTTATTTTTTCCTCAGTCACTCAAACACATTTAAATTGGGTACACACAGAAAAGGTATAAAAACAGACTGCTCCTATGGCAGTCATCACATCAGATGGCTACCACTTGACAAGAATACAAAGGCACCTCAGGCTAGAGGGAAGACGGGATGCAAACCACAGGGACAGCCCTCTGAACTCTTTGCAGAGGCACAAATTGACATGGTGCCACAATATTTCTTACTTAGGTAAACTTTGAGCCCTAACCTTACAAATACAATGTAGCTTCTTTGAAAATACTAAAGTGACAAATATACAACTGTTCAAAGGCATCCTTTTAACACACACACACACCCCACCCTGGCCCTACAATTTCCTGCACTAACAGTCACAGTTCATAGTAATGTTACCACTAAACCAAATACTGCTTTCTTTATCTAGTTGAAACTCCCACTGGAGTTCAACATGTTCTCTTCAGCATCCTTTCCAATGATTAAACAGGAGAGAATGAATGCTGCATAGAAAGCCTGAAATCAATCAAGTTTTACATTGAGTAATAACTATAGAATTTCACCACTTGTTTTGGACAATTTCCGCAGAAAATGGCCATACATGTTGCACAAGAGGTAATGCTGGCTTAACTTGTGCCACCTTGTCTGTTACAGCTATTTTTGAAAAAGCTGTGAATGTGGAAGTTACAATTTCAAGTCCACAAAAGCTGGGAGAGATTGTTTTGGAATTTAATCAGACATTCTCAGAACTTTTGTTAAGTTTGGGAATCTGTCACTAAATAAGATAAGGATCTAGAAAGGGAAAGAAGAGTGACTGCTTTGAAGCTTGTATAATGAGGTCTTAAGGTTAGCAAGTAAAGTTCAGAGTTTGTAGTAAAAGGACATCAAGAATTCAGGTATTCTTAGTGTTGAGACTTTGTTCACTTTATAAGTTAAGAATACTAAATGATTGACCTGGCGTTGCTTGGGTCCTTAACTCAAATAAGTTTTGTTTTTCTTCATTTAAATCATTGTTCTGGGGCAGTGTGTGTCAACCTTTTTTTTTTATAAAGTACCTCTTTACAAAAATAAGTACCCCCAGTACCTACAGCTTTCAGACATACAAAGGTTTTTTTTCCTACCATTGAAACACATTTGTTTAAACAACTTAATCGTAGCCGGGCGGGTGATGAAGTTTTGGGGTATAAAAAGTACAAAAATAATAAAACACTGTAAAACTTAAAACCAAAATTCAGTTCTCTAAATTTCAGTTGTGTTAACATACCCTCCCAGACTTCTCTCAAGTACTCCTAAGCAGGGCCAGCCAGAGCCATTTTGGCAGCCCGGGCGCGTGGCGCTGCCCCCGAGTGCAAGGTGCATGCGTGGGCCCGCCCCTAGGGCGCATGGCACCTGTGCGGACCAGCTCGGCCATCGCTGCTGGCACGCATGCCAGGCCGTGCAGGGCCCCGCAGCTGTGGGGGGGAGGGGGAAAAGGGCGCTGCTGGCTGGTGCCATGGGGCTGGCACTGTGGGAGCTGGGCGCGCAGTGCCTGATAGCAGTTATAAGGGATACCGTGTGCCCCTTACAGCTGCCATTAGGCGCCCCCCCATCGGTTGGTGCCCCGGGCAGTTGCCCAGCTCACCCACCCCTCAGTCCAGCCCTGCCATTAAGGGTACTTGTACCACTGATTGAGAAACACTGTTCTAGGGGGTGAGGGGTTCAGTACACAGGCTGCCCTAGGGAGAGAGCACAACCACAGCTCTCTTTCATTGCAGCAGCTTGGGGGCTACATGAGAAGTGCCTCTCCATGGCCACTGCAGCGGGCACAGCTGGGGGGAGGGACACATGTCCCCAGGATGAGGGACAGAGACACAAACCGGCACACAAACTCTCTGAAATACATAGTAAATAGCTGTCCCTTTCTACACCTCTGCCGGCCCAATGGAGTTATAGCTGTCCCAGTCCCCATCTCTGCACCCTTGCTGCTCCCCTATGGTCATTCTACAGTATAACGGTCCCTTCTGCCTGATCCCTCCCTTTGTTTCTCATAAAATGGAATCACATTCCAGGCACATCCCATTGTCCTGTCACAACCAAACCCAGACCTTGCTTTCAGTTATGATAAGAGGAAACTGCCTGCCAAATTTGGTGGCTTTAGCTCTTACCGTTCAGGAGGAATTCTTGAACAAATGGACTCAGACAGACACAGACACACACACATTTCTAAAATATATAGTAAGATAAGGAAGCTACAGAGGCACGGTTTCCTAAACACTAAAGGCTACGTCTACACTATGAGTTTTCACAGCAAAAATATGCTAATGAGGGACTCATTTGCATGAATTGTGATCTCATTTGCATATTTTCTGCCAAGCCGCTTTTGTGCAAAAACAAGCAGTGTGAACGTTTCTTTTTGCGCAAAAAACCCTTTTTCCGCAAGATCGGTACATCTTGCAGAAAAAGGGGGTTTGTACAAAGAGAAAACGCCCACACTGCTTGTGTAGCCCTTCTGCCGGGTAGGCCTGGCAGGAACCAGGGCTGGGTTCAATATCTTGGGGTCAATCTCACAAAGAACCGGCTCGAGCCCCCACCCAGTGATCTGGGAAATTCACGCACCCCTGGGCGCCTCTGAGAGGCAATGCTTCCCCACTCGCAAGCACTGAGTCTGAGTGTAGGAAAAGAACATTTAATGAAACAGAGGAAGAATTCATACGGCATTAGCTTGGGGAAAACACCACAAACAGAGTTCATAACCCAAACATGAGCCCCCACCCCGGCCAAGATTCGCCCGAAGTCCACCGACTCCCCACAAGTCTCTGTCCCCACAAGTCTCTGTGCCACCCAGAGTCCCAAGGTTCACCCGCAGGGTTTCACCTCCCAACCTGGGTAGAGATGGGGGTGGGGAGATAGATAGGGGGCACCTTATACGAAACTCCGCTATGCTTCACCAGCTGTCTCGTCCCATACCTCTGGACGCTCCGCTGGGCACCTGTCGCCGCTCCTCGCCTGCCGCCGCTCCATGCCACACCGCTAATGGCCGCTCCTCGCCTGCCGCCGCTCCATGCCACGCCGCTAATGGCCACTCCTCGTCCACCGTCGCACCACACCACACCGCTGATGGCCGCTCTTCGCCTGCCGCCGCGCCACGCCACGCCGCTAGTCGCCGCTCCTCGCCTGCTGCCACTCTACTGGCTGCAGTAGGTCTGGCTCTCAGCCAAACCAGTGATTTCAGCTCAGTGATTTCAACTCTCAGCCAAACCAGTGATTTCAGCTCTCAAATGAATCCAGCTTTCACTGGACTAGCAAACAAAAAGACTCCTCAGGGAGTCTGCTTTAGGTCTGTCCTTAAAACAAAGGGGGAAAGGTGCAGGCTGGGCCAGTCTTACAGCTCACACCTGGTAGGTGTGAAGCAGGCTGACTCAAGTCCTTTAACCCTTTCCCCCAGCTCTGTTCACTCAACTCTGGAAGGGGGGAGGCTTGTTCTTCCGAGACCTCTTACCATGATGGTGGTGTCTCTCCTGCAAGCACTGGTGGCATGTTTGACAGTTCCCACATTTAGGGGTAGCATGATTAGTGACCCCCACAACAGTCCCAAATTATATACAATTCTCCACATTCCATTCCAACACTGACCCTCCATCAGCCCTGGCTGAATGGGATTTACATAGCCACACCTTGGATTCTCTCCTGAGCAGTATTTACATGTCAACAGTTAACAGTTAATTACCTTGTAGAGCTAAACAACTGTAGTGGGCACACCCACCCCTCCTTTCAGCTGGCTGACAGCAAGCAGCAGTTCAGCCCCTGCTTACACTTGTTTTTGCACAAAAACCCCTAGGCAAAAACAGATTGGCAGTAAATATGCAAATGAGATTGTGATGCATGCAAATTAGTCCCTCATTAGCATATGTTTTGCCAAGAAAACTCGTAGTGTAGACATAGAGCCTAAATGTGGCCTCTCTGATCACATTAAAGAACATGAAAAACCATCTGAATTTACTTGAGGATACTCGCTATTAAACATCATGTGAAGAATACTAGGGAATCTGGGGCAGGATGACGTGTGAAGTTTTGTTTTATACAAAGGGGCTTGCTGTATATTCAGTTAATCCAATCTGCCTGTGCTTTTACTGTTGAAAATAAGCACTTCTGAGGTGGGGAAGGTGTCCTGCCATTTTGCCTGAGCAAAATAAAGTGATCAAAACAAAAATAAATGAAGCCGGAAAGAAAAAGAAACAGAGTTGCATTGTTATTGTAGAAGCCCAATTGGGCTTGCTCTGCTTACTTCCACAGATAAAAATGCCTGGAAACTATATAGCAAACTGAAATATCTGTTTCTTAAATCTTATTCAGGATCCGGATGTTTGTGCTGTTAAGATGATGCTAGGTTTTCAGGATACAACTATCTTGTCATACCAGTTACTGCATCTAGCCCCCACAATCTAGCATGATACAATTGTGCCCCATCAAATGTTAGGAAGAAATTCATTGTCACCACTACAGTTGCCACCCCTGTATATAAATTAAAAGATTTACCTGGCATTACTCAGGCCCTTAACTCAATTTTTTTTAAATAAAATGAAAAGTATTCTTCACATGATGAAAAGTATTCTTCATATTCCTAGTAGTCTTCACATGATGTTTAATAGCGAGTATCCTCAAGTAAATTCAGATTGCACATGCTTCGTTTAGATTGTTACTCAGGGGTGGGGCTGGGGATGCAGGGGTCAGTAGTCAGGCTGCTCTGGGAAGAGAGGATAACCCCAGCCCTGTCTCACTGCAGCAGCTTGGGGCCAGGTGAGAAACACCTCTCCATGGCCGCGGCAGCTCCAGAAGGTACAACCAGAGGAGGGGAGCATGTCTCCTAGTTGGGGCAGGTCCAGGTTCCTCTCCCTTTGTGCTCCCCAGCCAGATTGAAAAGTGCAGCAAACTGTGCACTCCCTGATGAAGGGGAAACAGCCAGCAATGTTCCCATATTAATCAAGCGGGAGGGAGCTTCATCCCCCCCCCCCACACACACACACACCCCTTCCCTAAAATGTGCTGGGTTGGAAGGGAGGGGTAGAAGGCTCAGAGCTGGACAGTTCCAGATGGGGGAGGACCCCACCCCCACCCCAGCCAGCTCCTTTCCCCTGCAATCCCATACCATAAATTAAAGCAACATAAAGGTAAGAGGAAGCTGTATACCAAATTGGGTGGTCCTAGCTATTGCTGTTTAGGAGGAGTTCTTGAACAGACAGGCAAACTCATATATCTATATCTATACACACACACACACACACACACACACACACATACACTGTAGATAGATAGATAGATAGATAGATAGATAGATAGATAGATAGATAGATGCCCTGTGATAGTTAAAAATCTGTCATTGGTATATTTGAATGAATCTCTGGTGCCACCTAGTGGCTAGTTCAATTAACCTCTCATGTAATTGCAAAAACAATTCTAGAATATAATATTTTTTCCTAGTATTGATTGCCTTCCTCCCCCCAAAAAAATCACTCCATATAAATTTCAATCTACCACCATCTTCCTGCAATACCTGCCATATTTTAAATAAATGTAGATAATGAACATGACTAAATAAATTTCCACAAAATTTGCAATTCAAATTAGGTTGGATTTGATGACCTCCTGAGGTCTCTTCCAGCCCTATGATTCAATGGGCTTGATTTTTAAATTAGTCTGAAAATGGATGTGTGTGTTTTGGGGGGGGGGGAAAGGGTTACATATAAGGACATGTAAACATTGAACTCTCCCAGCTGTAGATTCATTCCAACAGTTATGATAACTATGACCTCATTTGCATCTGCAAAATCAAAAGACTGGATTTGGCTTTTAACATTTGTCTGTCGAAATCAGAGACAGCTGAAGGGATGCTAATAAAATTCCAAACAAATGTAACAACTAATGTTGACTAACATAGCTGTCCCTGAATAGTAAATACCCAGTATACAGTATTTACGGTGAGATTAGAGCTACATGTGACTTTACCACCATCCAGTGAACAGTGTTTCAATTAGAACCTATTCAAACACAGACAAGGTGGGTGAGATAGTATCTTTGACTGGATCAACTTCTGTTGCTTTCCAGTTTGCATATAGTTCTTTTTTAGGTCCAAGAAAGGAATTCCCAGCATCACAGCAAAATGCAAGATAAAACAAAATTGTTTAGCTTAAGTAGTTATCACATATTGTATGGGACCATTTAAGGTAGAGTGGCCCCTAAACACTCCTACAGACATAACTAAAAGGAGGAATAAGAAGTATGTCTACACTACTGAGTTTCTAGGAAATTAATGCTGACACACAGAAGTTGCTAAAAAAGTTGCCAAAGCATATCTATGCTAGCTCCCTCTGTCAACAGCTTGGCTATGTCTCCACTTGTGGCTTCTTGTGAGAGTAATATGCAAATTAAGCTAAGCGTGGAATATTGCCAAGCCTCATTTGCATACCTAATAAGCCGCCATTTTTTCCAGAAGAGGCTCTTGCGCAAGAAGGAGCATCTACACTGCCCCTTCTTGTGCAAGAAAAACCCTCTTGCACAATGCCGTTACACTGATTACTTTTCAGGAAGAACTGCATTGTGCAAGAGGGTTTTTCTTGCACAAGAAGGGGCAGTGTAGATGCTCCTTCTTGTACAAGAGCCTCTTCTGAAAAAAATGGCTCATTAGGTATGCAAATGAGGCTTGGTGATATTCCACGCCTCGCCTCATTTGCATATTACGTGCGCAAGAAGCCGCGAGTGAAGACATATCCCTTGTGTCCATATCTTCAGCTCCCGTTGACAGTGAGAGTAATGCACAGTGGGTATATAACCTGTAGGGCCTGGCAAAACCATCTATCCCCAGGTACTGTGGGACAATGAAACAGAGCATAGGGCATTTTGGGATTTGCAAAATGTCACATCAGGAACCACTTTCTTCAGAGGTTTACGATGTCCTTCGTGCCCTTTTTCCAACTGCCATTCTCTGCTGTGCTCTTTGGCATCTGCTGTAAGAAAGAATGGATCCTGGCCTTCTCTTGCGCGCTCTGTTAACTATTGTTAGGTCCACACACAAGGCAGCAGTGATCATCTGAAAGTTACTGACAGGAAGAATGCCCAGAGGAGCTTGGCAGTGTGCAGGATAAAGATACCAGCAACCTCTCATTGCAGTTGACACTCAGAACAGCTGAACAAGGTAGACGGTCACTTCTGGACTAGGAAAAGCAGCACTGATTTGTGGTCATGTGGGTGTGGGATGAAGATGATCAATGGCTACAGAACTTCAGGATTTATAAAGAAATCTTCCTGGAGCTGTGTGCTGAGCTGGCCCCCCCATTTGCGGCGCAAGGACACTTGAATGAGAGCTGCCCTCTCTGCTGAGAAGCACGTGGCAATTGCTGGGTGGAAGCTGGTGATTCCCAATTGCTGTCGGTCAGTTGCAAACCAGTCTGAATTTGGGGAAGCCTATGTTTGAGGCTGTACTGCTGCGAACGTGCAGAGCAACAAATCCCATTCTGCTAGGGAGGGCCATGACTCTGGGAAATATATGCAACATAGTGGCTGGCTTTGCAAACGTGGGGTTTCCGAACTGTGAATGTGGGAGAGGGTCAATAGAGGACGCACACATTCTGATTTTAGCATCAGCCCACCTAGCCACTGACTACATCAGCAGAAAGGGTTACTGCTCAATGGTGCTAAAGGATCACCATGGGCGTTTCACAGACATCAACACGGGGTAGTCTGGAAAGGTGTCTGAAAAGGTGTCTGAAGATGTGTGCATCATGCACCTGGTCTCCACAGAATGATGCAGGTGGGGTAGTCTGGCAAGAAAGTCTAGATTCCAATGGGGATGTGGAAATGCCCACAAGTCATCCTGGGAGACCCTTGCATCCTGGCTGTCAAAACCATACATGGGGTATCTGGACAGTGGTAAGGAGCATTTTAACAACAGGCTGAGCCAGTGGCGTAGCGAGGAGGGATAGGGGGGGCAGTTGCCCCCGGGCGCCACGCTAGTGGGGTGCCAATTTAGTTCCCCTCGGCTCCCGCTGTCATCCCTTGGCTAGCCTGCTCCTCCTCTGCCCACCACCAGCTGGAGCCTCCTCGCCACCTCTCCAGTCCCAGCCCCACCCTCCATCATCTCCGACAGCGGGTTAGCGATGGAGGGGGCAGGGGAAGATGTGGTACAAGCTCCCTCCCTCCTCTCAAGGGCGGGCTCAGCCGTCCACCAGGTTCAGGGTCCTGCTGCATAGCGGCGGCAGGGGGAGGGGTGCAAATTTTGCCTTTGGACCCAGGCGCATAAACTCTCACTACATCTCTGGGCTGAGCAGGGCCTGCATGGTGGTTGAATGTGCCTTTGGGAGGTTAAAGGCAAGATGAAGAGGTCTCTATGTCAGGCTTGACCTCCCTGAGAACAATATTTCCATGGTTATTAGGGCTTATTGTGCTTTGCAGGATGTATGTGAACATAAGGGGAGATTGTTTGGTTGGCACTGGAGCACTGAGGCATAGTGCGTGGCTGCAGAGTTTGAGCAGTCAGACACTAGAGCTGTGAGAGGGGCTCAAAGGGAAGCCAGGAAGGCTTTGAGGGTGCACTTTGAAAATGAGGGGCACTGAAATAAACCTGTTACAATTGCTTCCATGCACCTCCCAACAAACAAACACCCCACACAAACCACAACACACCAGAAATTGCCAAAGGATTTCACACTCATGCCTTGTGTCAACAGATGATAGGGCACCATCATCAACAGAGTGAGCAATACACAATGGGTATGTATCCCACAGTGCAGTGTTGTGGAAAGGCAAAATTGGGATTCCCTTTGAGTTCTCCCATGGTCTCAGCTGCCGGAAGCGGCACCATGAACCCTCCGTGAACCCTCCATGCTGAGGAATGTCAAAACTGCACAAGCAGTCTCTCTCTCCACCCCCACAATCTCCCTGAAGCATCAGTCTGCCTGCCATTGCGTTCTTAACACAGGGCAGAACAGGAACACTCCAGTACTTTGCTCTTTGTTTGTTTCCCAAAGGGAGCAACACACTCAGCTCTCAGACTTCCTGGAGCTTTGAAGGGGGAGGGTCACATGCCTGGAGGGCAGCAGAGATCAAAACACTGAGCAGAGTGATCAGGGAAGACATTGTGAGACACTGATCCAAGCCAGTTCTGTAGACAAAACAAAATAGCAATATCTACACTGGCTCTTTGTCAAGGGAGGGGAAAAGAAAAAGGTCTCTAAGGGGTGGAAGTTTTCTGTTGTCAAAACTGAGCATTTCCTTCCGCCCCCCCCCCACAAAAAGTCATGTTGCAGCATGTACGCGCTTGCTGTTTTGTCACCAAAAGGCAGTTTTTGGCAACAAAACTAGGTAATGTAGACATAGGGTATGTCTCTGACTACCAGGAGCAGGTATTGGATGACTAAATGGATCACTTGATAATTGCCCTATTCTGCTCATTTTCTCTGAAGCATCTGGCATTGGCCACTGTTGAAGAGAGGATACTGGCCTGCATGAGCCATTGGTCTGGCCCAGTGTGACCATTTTTATGTTCCCACCAATCTCTACACAGACCTGGGTCTATTGACATCAGAGTTAATTTATACCACTCAGAGATGAGACACAGACTCTATAGCCGTTTTCTTACTCTGGCTTATAGCAGTTGTGATCCTGGTGAAATTTCAGCAATACTAATTTACTTCTGTTTTTGTTTCCTTCTAAGAGAGCTGCACATTTTTCTAGGAACTGACAGTTTCTGGATAGAAATAAAAAGATTCTGATTGGCACATTTCTACTGAAAGAGGACAAGAAGTTGTTCTGGTGGTTTTTAAATTGGAGTTAGGAGGTGTCTTATACAAGTCCGTCTATGCTAAGCCAAGGCAAGGTTGCTCCAAAACACACAATACCGATCCAAATTCAGGATTAACTGTAATGTCAGGACAAAGAAATGCATCCCATTAGTTGTGAAGTATTATTCCAATCTTTTCACTGTGTCCTAGACCGGGAAGCCAAACAGTCATGAGGATTATAAAGCAATGTAGGTAGTAAAGGGGTGGGAGACTGATTATATTGGATTAAGTTGATAGGGCTGATAGAAAGCTACTCTAGCACCAAATAACATAGTTTCTAATTATTATAGTGGACAACAGTTTCTTATATGAACGAAGTATCTGAATAAAGTGGAATAAATAATGCAAGCATTTTGTTGTAAATATTATGGTATACACAGAGAGAGACCAAATCTAAGCAGTAAAGACACTACTAGCATGAGAAAAAACCGGTCCAATATAGGTCTCCCTAAAGACAAATCCATCTGATTTTATTTAGACAACCTGTGTGAGGGACTTCACAGTTCTCATTCTCTCCCCTGCTTTGTAAATATTGTTTGTCTGAAGTACTCATCTTCCTAACAAATGTATTTTAGATTTATTTTATTCTCTTAGGTTCTCCTCAGGCTTATGAAAACACAAGTGAACATGCCTAGTAAACAAGATTGATTAGTTTTTGCTTAGTATGTGATTTTGCTTAAGAACTTGGAAGTTCATGGGGATTGGATCATCTATGGAGGCCTCAGTGAACAGACAAATCTAAGAATATGTCTACACTACAAAATTGTTGGGAAAAAGGCCATTTTTCCAACAAAACTTGAGAAACACCCACACTGCAATTGCGTTCTTCAGCAAGAAAAATCGAAAGAACAGAGAGGTTTTTCTGGCATTGGTAATTCCCTTTCTATGAGGAAGAAGCCTTTTTGTGAAAGAGCTCTTTCGCAAAAAGGCAGGTGGGGATGGGGAAGAGGGAGTTATTTCGGAAGAAGAGGAAATAGGAAAAAGCACAGGTGCCCTGGTGGCCATTCCGTCCATAGTAGTCACAGCTTACATGCGAGAGAGCGCCCATTCAGTCTAGATGCTCTCTTTCGAAAAAGCAGATTGCTTTTCAATGAACTTTTGCAGTGTGGGCACTCTTCTGAAAAAAGCTTCTTCCTAAAGAATCCTGTAGTCTAGATGACTCCTAAGAGAGGAAACATATGGCACTTTGAGATGTTTATTACTCACAAGTTCTCTTGTCTGTATAACAATACAGTGTCCATGTAGGAGTGAAAGAAGATGGATTAGATACCCAAGTACTGATACGGCCCCTACCACTGTAGTATCTGAGAACCTCACAATCTGTAATATAGTTCTCCTCAACTCCCTTGTGTGATAGGGCTCTACTGATAGCACTGCCTTACCAACCGTATAGTTCATTTTGATCAATTTCATGGTCATGGGATTTTTATATGGTAAGTTTCATGATTTTAGATATTTAAATTTGAAATGTCAGTGTTGTAATTGTAGGGGTCCTGACCCAAAAAGGAATTGGGGTGGGGGGGTCACAAGGCTATTGTAGAGAGAGGATTGTGGCCCTGCTACCCTTAGCGCTGGTGCTGCCTTCAGAGCTGGGCAGCTGGAGAGTGGTGGCTGCAGGCCAGGAATCTAGCTCTGAAGACAGAGCTACCGCAAGCTGCAGCACAGAAGGTAAGGACGACATGGTATGGTATTGCCACCCTTATTTCTGCGCTGGGACCTTCCTTAGCGGCTGCCACTCTCCAGGTACCCAGCTTTGAAAGCACAGTACAGAAGTAAAGGAGCCAGGGGTTTGGTTTTGCCACCCTTACTTCTGCACTGCTGCTGGTGGGGTGCTGTTTTCAGAGCTAGGCACCCGGCCAATATTCCCCCCTCCCCCCCCAGTTGCCCAGCTACGAAGGCAGGACAGAACTAAAAGTGGCAATACTGTGATCCTCCTAAAATAACCTTGTGAACCCCCCTGTAACTCTCTTTCAGGGCCCCCAAGTTGAGAAATGCTGGTCTCCCCCATGAAGTTTGCATAGTGCAGAGCCGGGATGTCCAATCAGTTCTGAAGCAGTAGCCACTATAGGGTATTGGCTACACTGCATGACTATTTTGGGATACTAGAGGTATCCTGAAATAGCTACCCCGTGTCTACACAAGCCGCCCATTATTTCAAAATATTTTTTGAAATAATGGGCACGTTATTTCAGCATCCCGGTAACCCTCATTCCACAAGGGCTAAGGGAGGTCTCAAAATAGCATCAGAGGAGTAGGTGTGTTAGTCTGAATCTGAATAAACAATGAGAAGTCCTGTGGCACCTTAAGGTATGTCTACACTACATGGCTCTGTCGACGGACCCATGTAGATTACCTTTGTAGACACAGGAAAATGAAGCGGCGATTTAAATAATCGCTGCTTCATTTAAATTAAAATGGCTGCTGCGCTGTGCCGATCAGCTGTTTGGCAGCACAGCGCTGTAGTCTTGATGCTCTGCGGTCGACACCAAAGGCATTTGTCGATCGGCACAGCGCAGCAGCCATTTTAATTTAAATGAAGCAGCGATTATTTAAATCGCCGCTTCATTTTCCTATGTCTACAAAGGTAATCTCCATGTCTCCGTCGATGGAGCCATGTAGTGTAGACAAACTTATAGACTAACAGATTTATTGGAGCATAAGCTTTCATGAGCAAAGACCCACTTTGCCATGCATCAATACAGAGAACAGAAATTAACAATTTATCTTCTCTGTATAACAATATAGTATCAGCACGTTATTTCGATAATAGCATATTATTTTGAAATTTGGCACTGTGTAGACAGGCTATTTTGAAATAAGATACACAATTTGTGTAATTTATTTTGACTTAGGGTGCTGTGTAGATGCACCCTTAGTAACTACTGCTACAGTGAACTAGCCAGACTCAACCGGCCAAATGCGAGTAGGGTGTTGGACACCACGAGTATAGGATAAAAGCACACAAGAGGCCAGATTTCATGGAAAGACACCAGATTTCACAGTCTGTGATGTGTTTTGCATGGTTGTGAATTTGGTAGGGCCCTAGTTATTACTCCCCATTTTGCAGATGGAGATTTGAGTCACAGAATGAATAAGTGACCTGTGCAAAAAGTCATCAAGGGAGTTTGTGACACAGCAAGAGGTGAATTGAGGTTAGTACCCAGACCACTCTTTCCTCACAACAGAGGAAAGAAAGCACCTAAAAATACAATCAGGCAGGCCCTGCCAGTGACCTGGAGGATACATCTTTAGAGAAGCCCACCTATTTTTTCCCCTAGGAAGTTGGAAAATTGGGCCAATATTTAACCCACTTTGCACAGTCTTTGGGGAGGTATGGCAGGCCACCTCTCTTCCTGGGTTTCAAGGAGTAGCATGACTTCATTCGCAAGGAAGTCCCATGAGCCTTTCGGTGTGAGGTCCTGTAATTGGATGTTACAGCTCTTTCTTTTGTCCTTCCCTGTAAAGCAAGAATTTCAGCCCTAGTAAAAAATGCCAAGTTTTGCCTACACGTGTCAGGATGTAAAAGAGGTGGGCATACCATAGCAGAAGGAATTACAAGACCCTTTCTGGCTCTAGACAAGTCATTCAGAATTGGGATCATATTAAAAATAGAACATAATCCTCAGTCCGAGTAATCAATAGCCAAACCTCCAGCAAGGGGTTAAGTCTGACCTTATACAACTTCCGTAAATTCTGCTGGGCAAAGGAGAGGTATGCAGGAGATCAGGCACCCTGGCCAAGAAGAAAACATTTTACTAGTTTCAACTGATATTGTACCTCCTCAATTGCGTTCTTAGCTATACGGGATAGTCTAAAACAGTGCTTCTCAACCAGTGCTATGAGTACCCTTAGGGGTACTCTAGAGAAGTCTGGGGGGGTACGTCAACAACTGAAATTTGGAGAAAACTTTTAAGTTTTACAGCCCTTTATTATTTTTGTACTTTACACCCAAAAATGTCATTGTCTGCCCAGCTATGATTAAGTTGTTTAAACAAACGTGTTGCAATGATAGAAAAAAAATTCTGCGTCTGAAAACGGTAGGTACGGGAGGTACTTATTTCTTTTTAAAAAGAGGGTACTTATTTTTTTAAAGGGGTACTTCATTTAAAAAAAAAAAAGAGGTTGAGAAGCACTGGTCTAGAACAGACAAAGTAGAAGAAATAATTTTAAATTGCCAGCAATGTTTTTCACTGCATCAGTGGTGTAACGGACAGATCTCTTCTGCTTACACATGAAAATCCATCTTTTCAGGCATTTTGTTTAAACACTTTATACGTTCGAGAGGTGGAGGGAGAAAGGGCAGGGAGAGGGAGACATAATGGGCCTCCATATTTTTCTCCCAGTTATGATTCCTATATATTATTCTGATTTAAGAAATGAAATTCATTTTCATCATTGTGGAGATGGTAGAGGCTTTGGATAATGTGCAATAGAGATCCAGGATAACTGAAAGCCAGACATTTTACATCAGAACATCATAAGAACAGTCATCCTGGGTCAGACCAAAGGTCCATCTAGCCCAGTATCCTGTCTGCCGACAGTGGCCAGCACCAGGTGCCCCAGAGGGAATGAACAGAACAAACATCAAGTGATCCATCCCCTGTGTGGTCGCCCATCCCCAGCTTCTGGCAAACAAACAGAGGCTAGGGACACTATGTCTGCCCATTTTGGCTTTTATCCATAGATGGACAAATGTTCCACTAATGTATTTAATTCTTTTTTAACCCTGTCATAGTCTTGGTCTTCACAACATCTTCCGGCAGAGAGTTCCACAGGTTGACTATGCATCGTGTGAAGAAATACTTCCTTTTAAATCTGCTGCCTATTAGTTTCATTTGGTGACTCCTAGTTTTTTTGTTATAAGAAGGAATAACTTTTCCTGGTTTACTTTCTCTACATCAATGATGATTTATATAGACCTCTCTCAGCTCCCTTCTTGGTCATCACTTTTCCTAGATGAAGTCCCAGTCTTATTAATCTTTTCCGATACAGCAGCCATTCCATAACCCAAATCATTTTTCCTCTTTTCTGGAACTTTCCCAATTCCAATATATCTTTTTTGAGATGATGAGGCAGCCACATCTGCTTGCAGTACTCAAGATGCAAATGTATAATGGATTTATAAAATTCTCTCTTATTCTCAATCCCTTTCTTAATGATCCTCACCGCTGTTTCCTTTTTGGACAAGATCCCCCTTCATTTTATATGTATTGTTAGAATCGTGTTTTCCAATATGTACTACTTGACATTTATCAACATTAAAATTCATCTGCCATTTTGTGGTACCGTTTCCACAGCAGACTGCGAAGATCTCTCAAACCTTGGTTTTAACTATCTTGAGCAGTTTTGTAACATCTGCAAATTTTGCCCACTTACTGAGTTACCCCTTTCTCCAGCTCATTTATGAATATGTTGAAGAGGACTGGGCCTAGTACAGATCCCCGGGGAACACCTCTCTCGATTCTGAAAACTGATAATTTCTTCCTATCCTTAGTTTCCTATAATTTACCAGTTACCAGTTCATGAGATGACCTTCCCTCTTCTCCTACGACAGCTTATTTTACTTAAGAGCTTTTGTTGAGGGACCCTGTCAAAAGCTTTCTGGAAATTTAAGTACATTTATAGCCACTGGATCCTCCTTCTCCACATGCTTGTTAACCCCTTCAAAGAAAATTGGTAAGGTATGATTTCTCTTCCCAAATACCAACAAATCTTTCCCAATAAATTATGTTAATCTATGTGGCTGATCATTCTATTCTGTACTGTAGTTTCAACCAGTTTGCCCAGTATTGACGTTCGACTTATTGACCAATTGCCATATTTACTTCTGGAATCTTTTTTGCTACAGAAGATTTAGAGGCTGGTTACACACCACAGTTTGTACATGGAGTTTATTTGGAACTCTTGGGTGAATCCCATCTGATGCTGGTAACTTAATGTTTAGTTTATTAATTTGTTCCAGAACCTCCTCTAATGACACTTCAATCTGAGATAGTTCCTCAGATTTGTCACCTAAAAAGAATGGCTCAGGACTGGGAATCTCCCTCAGATCCTCAGCATTTAAAACCAAAACAAAAAAATGTAGCATGCTTTAGCATCTCAGGTATCCAGTGGCCTCGAGGGGCCTTTAGCAGCCTCACTGCTTCTAATGGACTTTAAAAAAAAAAATTGCTGTTACAGATTGGACCTCCCTGGTCCGACACCTGCGGGACCAAACTGGTCCCAAGTGAAGGATTTTGCTGGACCAGGGGAGGTCATTTCTGGCCCCCCTGCTGCCAGCTCCACACCTGCCCTGTCACCCCACTGGGCTTCCCAGCTCCCTGAGCAACTCAGCTGGGTCGTGCGCCAGGCTCTCTGCTCCCTTTTGTCCCTGCCCCCCATCCCAGCTAGGCTGCGCACCAGCTTTCCCGGCCCCTGCCCCTCCCAGCTCAACTGAGGCACACACTGGGCTTCCACTCCCCCCATCCCAGCTGAGCCGCACTCCAATATTTATCTCTCTGGGAAGTACGTTGCAGTCCTCTTACATTGTGTGTATATTTCCCGTTGCTGCCATCATGCAGTTCCTAGCATGACCTAGTGCCTACTTAAGACGGGTCTCTGGAGGCACTTCTTTAATTCAGCATTCATGAACTAAGGGCTTGATATTGCTGTGGCCTTCTGCTTCCATGAGTGATGGCGCAGTTTGCTCCTGTTAGAATTTCATGCTCAGCAGTGGTTCTGAGACACTTCTCAGGCTCTGTGCACTGGAGAATCCTTCAGTGGTCTCTAGAGCCAGGCCTGTATCTTGCTAGATCCTTGAAGCTAAAGTGGGTAATCCATTGTGTAACATCACGGCAAAAATGGTCAGAGATGTTTAATGAAATCCCCCTGTGGTACTTTCTGGAGGTCTCACATTATGCTTAGGGATTCAGTAGCAAGTCAATCAGGTGCTCTCTCTCAGAGGCAGAGTCTCAAGCACGCGGCTAAGTTATATTCCACAAGTAGGTCAACGTGTGTCTAGGCCACAGCCTTATTCTCTCAGACGTCCCTCAGCTCCCCGCTACCACTCCCAAACTACTAACGAAATGATTAGTGAAGTCTTAAGAGAATGGCGATCTAGCAACACGTGTAGCATTTCAGTTGAGAGTGCTGCGAGTTCAGAGATAGCAGCTGTTAAAGTTTAACTTATCTCTCAAGTAATGAACTTCAGCTTTTCTGGCTCTGGATGCTGTCGCCTCCACCCATTTCTAATGCGTATCTCTCTGGCAGGGTGCAGTCAAGTCAAGTCAGAGATGTACATTTTTAAGCTTAGTAACCTTCTGACCAGAAGGCTGGCCTCTGTTTTGCTTGAGGCTCAAGTACACAGTATCAACATGAAAAGAACATGGCAACGAACAGGCTCCTTCCCAAATACATTCATGTCACTGACTAAAACTGTATCACCAAAAGCAAAGGCTCCAAATAATGGTTAAAATTCAAGCCTCTTGTAAAGTGTTTAACCCAAAACAATGTTACTAAAGAAGACCTGCCGTGTTTTCTTGCACCACTCTTTACAGCTGGGGAAAAGAACAAGCACAATAAAAGCATATCGCCAGCCCCACAATGCACAAGGTAGTTTGGTTAAATTATAAAAAGGGCTAAGACATAACATGACATGGATTAGCTATCTGGTGAAACTGAGGCTCTGATTATTAAACTACTCAAAATATCAAAGCCATGTGTGTCTGTTTACTATTATGTTGCAAAGGACAAAAGTAGAAGCATGAGAGAATACAACAATGAGCTCCCTATGTACTGATAGAGCTATGCAGCCCCCCTTATTTCCTCATCCAAAGGGCAAAAGAAATTCCAGAACACAAACCTCAGAGATTTATAGACCCGATTGCACAGCTGACACTTGGCCAGCAGAGCTTCTGAGCGGGCCAAAAGAGAAGTAGTCTTTTCCTCAGGTATGAAGTCGGCTGGCCAATAGCATTGACTGAGATGCGGTGAAGATATCAACAAAACTTTTACATTCCCACTTCCAACTAAAGAGTCCTTTGAAGTATGATCAATTGATTTCTTGAATGCTTAAGACAAGTACACTTCTGTGGGAAACTGGATACCATATTTTCATAAATTCCTTCAAAAACAATAGTCAAAACATAGATCTGCATATGTGCTTTTAATTTAATAGTCTGGCTGTTTTATAGAGATTCTGCCACCATCCCACCCCTATAGAATGGATATTCATACAGAGGACCAAAACCTGAAATAAAGGGGATTTTTACCACTGATTTAAACAAAACAAAGATTTGGCTCTTTGAAGGCTGAAATTCATGCCAGAGGGCCAGCAGTATCTGAGTGGTGCATAGGAATTGTGCTGGTCTTCTGTACAGGGATGAAATTCACCCCCAATTGAACTAAGCTGTGGATCAGTTTTGAGGTAGAAATTGGATCAGATCCAGTAACATTCCAGCCAAACCTCCACTTACAAAGGGGGCATTTTCATAATTATTGTGTTTCTCTACCCTCCAAAAAAATGAGTGCTTTCCATTTTCGACCTCGGCCAGTACTACTGACAGCAATTCTGGGTCCTGGAGCAGAAGTCAATGGATCCCCTGGCCCCTTCTCTTGGCTAGGACAAAAAGTTTGCTGCCCCCCCCCCCCCCACACACACACCTGGAGCCAAAAGCTCACCCCACACCCTTACCTGGAGAAGCACCCCCACCCGCCACCCACCCGCCACCCACCCAAGGAGCTCTGGCATCATCCCATCCCCCCCAAAATCATCTCCGATGAGTCCCAGGGCAGCCGTGTCACACCTCCTCTCTCTCTGACCTAACCTGCCTGCTCTGGGGAAGCTATAGCAGTGTTTCTTGATTGAAAGATTCTTTTGATGTGCCCCATGAGGGTTCTGGGGCCAAGTAACCCCACCTCTGAACCTGCATGACATATCCGAGGCAGAAGCTACCATGGCAGCAACCAGGGCCTTTGGGCCCTTATAAATTATTGGGCTTCTGGGCCCTTTATACCTCCCTGTTGGCAGGCCCGCCCTCAGTAGTACTGGCAAACACGTATCAGAGGAGTGGCTGTGTTACATGTTTGCCAGTAGAACAACTGCCTTACGGCTACCCACACTACAACAGGGAAACTCTGCCACAATATTGCATTCAGTCAGTTTTGCATGCCCAAAATAAAAAGCATATAAATAACCCCCTACATCTATACATGTGTAAAAAGTTACTTTCACTAGAAAATATTTTCTGACTACGTCAATGCTACATAGATCCAATATATTGTTTAATACTTTCTATTGATTAGTTTTTTCAGTCATATTTTATCACAATGAAGGTTTCCTTCCAATCCAAATACATGGTAACATCATTTTTTCTAAATATTCAAAAGTAAATCATTGTCAGCTGATTAGTCGAGACTGTATCAGGAAAGAAATACAAAAAGCAAAAGGGTTAAAAAGACAAGACACAGCTATTTGTCAAAGAACAAAGTGGTGAAATGGGAAGGAACATAAGGACAGGGTGTGCAATGAAAAAAGATCTAGAAGGTTAAATTAGAGGGCTGAAGTACAGTGGGTATAATTTCTTTTTTATAATATATAAATTCATCTGAAAGCTTCAAGCAAACCTCCATCCTGGTTGCTATTACAAATAACTTGAATAGTTAGCTGGTCTGATGTGGCAGATGCTGACTGAGGCATAAATTCCCTGGTTTGTCTCTCTCCACTAGTATTTCATGGCTAGTTTAGCATCTTTATTACTGTCATAGCACCCACCAGCTCCAATGAGCCTTGGGCGCCAGGGCCGGCCCACAACATTTTGGCACCTGAGGTGGGGAGCTCCAATGATGCCCCCATGCTCCCTCGCTGCACCAGCAGCAGACACAGTTTTCTACACACTAGTGGCATCCCTCCTCCCCTCCCCCCCACACACAGAGTCTGGCACCTGAGGCAGCTGCCTCAGTTCGCCTCATGGTAAGGCCAGCCCTGTTGGGCGCCATTGTTCTAAGCTCTGTACAATCACATAGTGAGATACAGTCCCTGCCCCAAAGACCTTACTATCTAAATAGACAAGAGACACGAAGCTGCATGCAATTCCAAAATATTACATGTTTTTAAACTCTCGGTAGGATGTTGACCTTTTTACATCAGTTTATGGGTAGACAGAAGAATTTTTAATCAATATTATCTGTTTTAATCTAATCCTTGCCAGAATTTTGTAAGGTTTTTGCTAATGCCACGCATAAAAATGAAATAAATAATGGTCTCTTAGAGTGATATTGCATTTGCTTAATTAAGACAGCTGAAAATAATCATGAGTTTGCGCCATGTCCTCTCTCAAATGCTGACTTTTTGATGCTTTACTGGCCTGGATTGATATTTACTGCACCCACTTCAGCAAAAGTCTACATTGGAAACAGTATCAAAAGAATATTATCAGCTTACAATCCCACAGACTCTGAAGGCGTTTAGTTGTGGGCCAAAGCAGGCCACATTGGATTTTTATTAAAGATTAAGCAAGTGAGCTGAAAGAGTGAAATTATGGCTTGATTCTAAGCAGAGAGCTATTAAAGCTCTTCAATCTCACTTAATTTCTCTAGCCTATCTTTCTCTAAATTCCTAACAAGTAATTTTTTGTTGGCACATCTTCCTTTGGACTGAAATTCACCCTTTGTTCAGGACCAGTACAGGACTAGTCCCATTTAAACTTTGAGGGGTTCAAACCTGCAAATGCTTAGAGCGGTGATGGGCAACCTAGGCGAATAAGGCCCAGTAGGCCTCAAAATTGTCCTGGGCTAGGGTAGTTTTGCTAACTACACTTGCCTATCTAGAATTTGCCGGGTGTGCTGGCTGAACCATAGAAGCGTTTTGACTGGCTGTAGAAGGAGTGCATGGCTCACAGTCAATATTGTGTGCAATCAGCATGCACCTTGCTTCACGTGCCCTTGCTTTATGTGCATGTATCATTTTAATAATACTGGTAGGGGGGAAACTACACAAACGGAAACCAGTGGAATGTGACAATGATGGGCATGGGCAACCGTACACAAAATTCTCCCAGGCCACGAACAGAACCCCAATGGGCCATTTGCAGCCCATGGGCCATACATTGCCCGCCACTTGCTTAGAGCCACAAGAAACTTTAGTTCCACTGAAGTCAACTGATAGGACTGCTCATGTGTAAGGTTACGCATGTGTAAGTGTCTTCAGGATCAGACCCTAAAAGTCTGATTTTTCTCCTGTTGTGAAGTGTGTTACCAGTTTCAATAGGCGTAAGACAGGATCGTAAAAAATTCTCAGCAAAATGTGGTCTACTGGGACAGTCACTGTGCCCTGTAACTTATTTGTTTCCTCAGCCTGGTAAAACAGATCTTCTGTAACGTTCATAAGGGACCCCTAGGATTCTCTTTTTTATTATGTTTGTACAGCTCCTAACGGGGACCTGGTCCATCACTAGGGCTGCTAGGTGCTATGATAATGCAAATAAACAATAAATTGTGAAGCCTGCTCATGTTTGAAGCTATGACTAAGCCTCTTTACCTAATTAATAAACTAGTCTCAGCCCATATTGGGCATCCATCCCCCAACAAAAGAAAGCACTGGAATATTTCCCAAGGTTGAAGTACAGTCAATGACTACAGCTTCTAAAGTGCTACAGTAACACACATAATAAGACAATTACACATTTCTTCCTGGACGAAACACTTGTGGCTGACAGATTTTCTGTTGATTAGTTTACGCCTGCTCCTAGCTACTACCGTCCCTCGTTGATGGTAAGCAGGAGTGGTGTAACTACGAAGACTAACAGGATGAACATAGCTCCAAATGACTGAGTACTGTGGCTATGTGTGTCCGGAATTTATAAAAATAGTGATTATTTTCTTAAAGGGCACAAATGATGCAATTAATGCCAGTCAAAAAAATTTAAAAAAAAAAAATCAGTCATTCAGATAATTATGGAGATGATTTAAGAACGGTATTTGTTTCTAGACCACATTAAAAACATCTTTAAAATGACAAGACAGGGAAAACGTGTATCCCAGTTGATAGTCAATGAGGCATGGAGAATTTTTTTAGGAAACATTTAATAACTTACAAGTTATCAGCTCCTTGGGACAGGAGGTATTTCCCAGGAAGAGTCTATATGGCAGGAGTGGGGAAACAAGATAGAGGGCAATAGCAATATATCAAAATGAATGTTTTTCCAACAATGATCCTAGAGGAGTAGCCATGTTAGTCTGTAACTTTAAAAAGAATGAGTAGTCCTGTGGCACCATAGCCCTGGTCTACACTCTCCTTTTTTTGAAGTAACAAGCAAAACATCCACACTACCAAGCTCGTTATTTCGAAAGAAGAGACTGGTTATTTCAAAATAAAAACTCCTGCTTTCCATGAGGAGTAAAGCTCATTTCTAAATAGCTATTTTGGAATAGCGGTAGCGTGGACGCTCCACTGCTGCTATTTTGACATAGCTTCTCCACTCCAGGGCCACTCAAAGTAATTACTCCCCAGTGCTTCCTGGGGCTCTTAGTTGAGATAGTACATCCATATTAAGGGAGCCTGCCTTGGACTAATGTCAAGGCTTGCCTGTAGTATGGACACACTATTTTGAAATAGAATAACTACCAAAATAACTTCCTAAATAAAATTATTTAGAAATAATTTTAGTGTAGACATACTCTTAGAGACTAACAAAAATATATAAACTATCATGAGTTTTTGTGGGCAAAACCCACTTTGTCAGATGAGATGAGCTTGAGCAATGGTGATGGGGTCCATACACTCAGGGAGCCAGATCCTCATGGGGTATCAACAGGTATAATCCCATTGGCATAAATCCAGTGACTTTCACTTTACACCAGTTGTTGATCTTGTATATAGATTAGCTAGATTAAATGAGGTATAGAAGCATTTGCTAAAACTCATCTTATAAATACATTTATTTGTATAGTATTTTGAAGATAAATTATTTGGGAAAGATAGCATGGAAAATAAAATCTACTCTGTTCAGAATTAAGAAAGCTGGCCTATCTGAATTTAACAGTGTTGTGTTTAAAAAAATAAAATAAGAGAATGTCCTACCATGATTAAAGGGAACAAAACAACAACATGCCAAAAAAAAGGAGTTAAAAGTAAAAAACAGACACCCAACAAAATGAGGAGACATGTTTAAACTTCCTCACTCTAGTTTCCATCCAACGGGCTGCTTATGGCATGTTTTGTCTTCTGAATTGAGACACTTCCTTGGAGCGTTTAAATTAAGATAGGGAAAGTATGCATGAGGTAGGAGTCTTCCTTTCCAATGGAAAAATCCTTCCAATAAAAATTGTCCAAAAGACGGGAGGTACTTTCAAGAAAAATATTTTACAAACTTTTTTAAAAACACTGTTTTCATATCTCTTGGATGGGGAATTTGGGTGTCTGAGGAATGGTAATGTAAGAACACAAAGAAAAATAAGGGAGACAGACGCTGCCTTTTTCGACAGTGTTATCAAAGCACAGTGAACGGAAATACTGTAAGTGGCATCTCCAAGATCTTTTCTTTTTATAAAAAGCAAAAGGCTGTAAAGCAGCAGGAAGACAAGAAGACGACACACTATGTGCACCATCAAAGTGAGAAAATGAACAGACATTACTCGCCAGTTTCAGGAACTATCGAGTGAGACAATTTTTTCTGACAAGGGGGTGAGCCATAATACCATGGGATTGTATTATTAGGGAGTCAGAGAACAATAGAAGTTTTCAACTCAAGATCACATAAAAGTACTTCGGAGTCTGGTGTGGCTTTCTAACTGCTGCTTCTGGAGGATCCACTGCTATCCCCAAATAATTGTTAAAGAAATACTGAAAGATCTAGATTAGATTTTGTATCTGCGGTTATTCTAAAATAAAGCCATGGGGATGTGTAGCACAAAGAATAGAAGTGCTCTCTTTGGAAAGTTTTTTGGGTGTGATGACCAGTCGAGGGTTAATTGCTCTTGACTCAGCCTTTAAACCCTTTCCAGCTATTAATTTCAGCACTTAAGATCTCCGCATAAGTCATCTGTCAGCACATCACAAAATATCACATTAAATATTCTGATCCAATCATGATTGTCTTCACACACATACATTTAAAGCAATATAGAGGAAACACAGAAAACAGATTGTTGAGGTTTCTTAGGTTCCTACAATGAACTAGTACAATACTGTCAAAAACTTGGCTAGTGAGGATTTACAGGGTTCAGTATTATTTTATAGTGGTTTTACCATGACTGTTTAATTTGTTTTTTCACCTTCTTCCCTTGTCCCTATATTTATTCACAATTATTTCTGTGGTTTATTTCTTGACTTGTGTATTTTCTATTTAATGTAAAGAGGAACAAACAACAATGCAAGTTTCCCTGTGCAGTTGATGGATTTCCACTCATCTGAGGAAGTGGGTTCTGCCCACAAAAGCTCATGATACTATATGTGGGCATATTTATATACAATATATATGTGTTAGTCTCCAAGTGCTACGCAATTATCCCTCTGAGACTTTTAAACAATGAAAGTGTTTTCTAACTGGCAGTAGCTGAACGCAGCAGCTGCTGCTTGCAGACAGCTTCCAGAACAGCTCTATGTTGACAGACAAGCTGACAGCACCCTCCTTTGAGCAATTTATGTATTTCAAATTGATAGGCTTTTATTTTTATTTTTCATTTGGAGAGAAAGGAAAAAAACCACAACTCTCATTTAAGTCAAAGAGTAGCTTGATGCAGGACAACACATTTAATGTCAAACCCAGCTTGCCAGGACCTGTTCTTTCCCACCTGATGTGAATTCAATATTAATTAAGGGCCTAATTCTGATGCCCTTCTACTAGGTAAATTCTGAATGATATCAACAGGAGCTTTTTCTGGACAAAAAATAAGTAAATGGAGTGAACCAACAATGGGATTTCCCAAAAATGAAAATCCTGAGCTGAGTATGCAACCCCCTTACTCATGCGAGTAGGCTTGAGTCTAGACTGTACTCTAAAATCAAAATAAGATAAGCAAAAAGTTTGCATAGTGCAAATTGCATATCTTATTTCAATTTTATTCCTAAATAGTCTATTTCAAAATTTGGCGCATCTATATGGTACTGAATTTTGAAATAAGACATCCCTTATTCCTTGCAGAACAGGGTTTACAGGGATACCAAAATAGTGCATCCTTTATTTTGAAAATTATTCCAAAATAGCAGACACGTTCCTTGGATGCATTCCTTGGTTCCTTGAAGTCTAGACGTACCCTTATTGTCTTCAGTGGGACTATTCATAAGAATAAGAGTTTGTAGGATGAGCTCCAAAACCACAAAGGGCTGACCGTCTTAGGGCTGAAGTCCATCACAAAAGCTACTGGCTTCAAATGAGAAAGGGATTTGGGTCCCCACCACAGATTATTCCTCTTCAGCTTTTAATTGCTGACAAATGAAATCAGTCTGTGCCCAGTCTGTTATTTCACCATGTCTCAGACAGTAATTGCAAGCTAGAGGAAGCCAGTATAAAGCTAGTGTCAAACTGAATACCCCTCAGGGATTCTCCGCCTTAGCTGCACATTGCCTGTCTCCAACATTTATTGCAGGGAAGTCATTTCTCAGTAGAAGATGGATGAAATTAATCACAATGTCCATGCTAACAGCAAAGTCTCACCAGACAAATGGTCTATAAATGATTTCCTATTACAAGTCCCACATGAATGAATTTCAATACATCCATGTACTCTCTACATACATTAAAATAGTGGTGGTACCTTTAGGGTACACAAAGGTCTTCTAAAAGTTACATCAACTCATCTAAACATTTGCCTAGTTTTACAAACAGGCTACGAAAAAGAACAAGTCAGTACAAACAAATGTCATACAGATAGTGACTTGTTTCTACTGGTCTATTTACTGAAGGACCGTGTTTATAATTTATTTTATAGTTATATGCTAAAAATGAGAAAGTAAGCCATTTTTAGTAATAGTGTGCAGTTACCCTATTATATTTGTTTGATTTTATAAGCAAGACATTTTTAAGAGAGTTGAAACTTGGGGTACGCAAGACAAGTCAGACTCCTGAAAGGGGTACGTAAAGTAGTCTGAAAAGATTGAAACCCCCTGGTTCAAAATGTTATTGTTCTTAAATTAACATAAAAAAGTAGCTGCTGGTATGTTCTGTTTAGACCTGGGTTGCCACTGATTACAGTAAATAACCAGAGGAATGTCCTTCTTAGTTCTATCAGGAGGGACACAAAAAAAAAAAAAAGTATTGGGAAAGAGAGGTACACTGATTGCTTAGCTAAACTCATCTGAAACTTCATCAGATCCTGTCAAAATGAATCTAATTTGGAGAACAGTCTTTGCTTACCAGGAGCCAAACTCCCTGGGGTTGATTTAGCAGGTCTAGTAAGGACGTGCTAAGTCAACTGCTGATCGCACTCTCATTGACTCTGGTACTCCACCAGGTCAAAAGTAGTAAGGGAACACCACAAAGAGTAAGGCGACGAGGGGGGCGGGATGCCGCAGTAAGTCAAACCAAGGTACATAACTCCAGCTACACTAGTCATGTGGCTGGAGTTGAGTACCTTAGTTCAATTTTGCCCCCCGTGGCTTAAGTCACTAGAGTGGCATTGGGAGGGGTTCACCTTTTCCCCTGACTGCCAGCCTCTTCCCCATGTGGCTTTCTTCCTCCTGCTCTCTAGGCTTGTGTTGTCTTGCTTTTCCCCCCCTGCATTGTGACTATCTGCTTTTGCAGTTCATAAACCCCTATGGAACCTTTAAAAATAAGCAGACACCGATTTAAGAATTATGGGCCAGAAGAGTATAGACACCTAGAGATGCAGATAGATGCCTAGTGGGATTTGTAGCGGCTGGGTGCCTAACTCCCATGCCCTTTTGAAAATCCCTCTAGGCACCTATGCCTTTAGAGGCCTAAACACAGTTAAAAAGCTGGCTCCAAGAGGCAGCAAGGAATAATACATAAGCTGTGCAATCCCAGGAGTAGTTTTGGGAGACACTGTCATTCTACATGGGAGCTGGAGGCCTGGCTCAGGTAGACAACCCTATCCCTGCTAGCTTTGGCGGACATTGTATACTAAAAATAGCAGTGTAGCTACCTGGACAGCAGGATGGGCTAGCTGTCCTAAAATCATGTTAGGGTTTCAAATAGGAAACTATTGGCAGTAGCTAGCCTATCACACTGCAGCAGCTGTATGGCTATTTTTAGTGGGGTAGCTCAATCAGGGCTAGTGCAGATCTACCTACTAAGGTAGGAATTATGCTTTCAGTTCCAGTGCAGCGGTGCCCTCGGAAGCACAGTTCCCTCTCTCTTGTGCAGTGACTCAGCCACGATGGCCAGTGGCTGGACAAAGCCAAGGATCGGCCCATTTCCTGTCCTCTCCCTAGCTCTCTGCTGTAGAGCCCACGATGCAAGTAGCTCCCACAGGAGCTTTAGGAAATTCTTACTTCCCTCCATGGGAATGTAGTCCAAGTCACAATCTAGCCTAAATAATTGCACAAAGAAACCCCACAAACAGACAAAGGCACCCGTCCTTGCCAAAAACAATAGATTAAAACAAATGTGTCATTTCCAACCACACTGTTTGGAGTTAGTTATGAGGAGCTAAAAAGCCATCACAGAAAATGCCTGGGAGAGATCACCTCATTTTTTTGGAATCTTCTTATCTCTCATATGCGTTATCTGATTTGCCTCATACTTTCCACCCCAGTGTACTTAGTCTGTGAAATGGCAGGTGAATTGGATTAGGTTTGGCAAATATAGAGGTCAGTTAAACATACTAAAATAAAAAAAGTCTTAGGGTTGAGGGTTTGTTTCACCCTGAACTATGGGCAGACTAGTGCATCTCCATAAGAGATTTCATTTTTTTCCCCAAGTATTTTGTTAGCCATACTGAATCAGAGGGGTAGCCGTGTTAATCTGAATCTGCATAAACAACTAGAAGTCCTGTGGCACATTACAGACTAACAGATTTATTAGAGCATAAGCTTACAAATGAATTGTAGCTCTGCAAATTTGACACTATCAATTTAGGATTAAACAAAGACTGTGAATGGCTAGCCAGCTACAAAAGCAGTTTCTCCTCTCTAGGTGTTCACGTCTCCACATCAGCTGCTAGAAGTGGGCCACATCCTCCCTGACTGAATTGACCTCATTATCTGTGGCCTTCCTCTTGATTGGTACTCCCGTCTTTTCACATGCCTGTATATTTATACCTGCCTCTGGAATTTCCACTCCATGCATCTGACAAAGTGGATCATTGCCCACGAAAGCTTATGCGCCAATAAATCTGTTAGGCTATAAGGTGCCACAGGACTTTATTATCCACACTGTCTTCTCTTAGTTTTCTATCCCTATTACCTGCATACAGTTGTCACACATCTTGTAATAAAACCACAAAAGCAAATTGCATGAGAAAAAAATAAACCTAATGGAATTTTACCTACTTACTCCTTTCTCTATTTCCCAGAAAGATGGCCATTGTTTTGTCATTGGCAAGGCTTCCAATTTAGTATCCCATTTTCCAAACTCCCCATATTCTAAATTTTAATGTTAGTTGCAAGTTAGCTAGTGTCTTTAAGGCCAGGGCATCACTTTTATTGTTATGGAGATGAACGTGGGAAAAGCTGGACACACAAGCTATGCTTAGTAAGAGGGAATGACCCCCTCCCCCATCCAGTCATTATTTGTCAAAGCTGTATGCTAATTATCTCTAAGGATTAGTAAATTAACCAAATGGGAGACTAAAGATATAGCAGGGAAATTAAAAAACAAAAATTGGGATTACGGTCTGAGACACCCTGCATAAAAAGCCTATTAAAATCTCTGGTGAATCTTTTTATTTACTGCATTGGACTCTGGATCATGTATATGGAGTCATAGAATACTAGGACTGGAAGGGACCTCGAGAGGTCGTCGAGTCCAGTCCCCTGCCCTCACGGCAGGACCAAATACAGTCTAGACCATCCCTGATAGACAGTTATCTAACCTACTCTTAAATATCTCCAGAGATGGAGATTCCACAACCTCCCTGGGCAATTTATTCCAGTGTTTGACCATCTTGACAGTTAGGAACTTTTTCCTAATGTCCAACCTAAAAGTTGCCTAAGGGGAAGGATTAAAAGGTGACCTTAAAAAAAGGATTCAAAGCACCCAGAGACATAGGGGAAAGAGAGAGGGGAGAATGTAATGCCCCTGTGTGAATAATGAATAAATCAACCACAGACCTTCAGTACAATATGCTACTCACATTGAATCAACAATTTAATCAGCTTCACCAGCAGTAATCTGTTTTATTCTCTTATGAAGGAGTCATGAAAGGGAGATGTGTTGCATGGAGGCAGGGAATGAAGGAAGAAGGAGAAAAGAAGGTGCAAGAGACATACTAACACTGAAATTATGCATAATTTATAAATTTTAAAAAAAAGGAATAGGACATCATTACATTAGCCTACGGGGTGACTATGGGGCAAGTCACTTCAACTCTCTATATCTCAGTTTCCCTACTTCTAAAAAGTAAATAATCATACTTAAAAAAAAGACACTGAGATCAACAAATAAAATTACGCTAAGGACAGTGTGTTACTATGTACACAGATAACTGCCGTCTAGTATTGTGAGTTACCCAAAACAGCACAAAGAATACAAAAATAAGATCTGATGAAAATTAAACTATTAATACAAAATATCATTAAAGAAAACAGCTAGAGACAGGACAGACTTCAGTTAGCCGCTGTCCACCTTTCTTACTATACAATATCTGCCCATCCTTCCTTTGAAAGGGTTATCCATAGAGAGCTACATACAGTCCCAAAGTGAACAGAAAGATTTCCACTATCTTCAAAAATAGAAAAGAAAAAGAAAGTGTAAGACAAACATTAAACTATTAGAATGGATAATGGAATGAAAAGGGTCTTATTTACAAAGTTTATAAAAATGGGGGGAAAACCCACACACCTTGTTTCACAACAAATTTGAATATTCTGAAATAAAAAATTACAAGTGGACAAATAATCAAGATTATTAAATGTATAGAAAAAGTTATTGAAGTGATCAGAATTTGGTTTATCAAAAACAATAGACTTTTTAAAATGAAAAGGTGACATTTTTCACAAAAACCAAAAAGTTCAACAATCTTGACAATTTTAGTGAAAATTCCGGGGGAAGGGGACGACACCATCATTCAAGGAAAAAACTCTCATTAAGAAAATGTGGAAACGTTAGCTGCACAAACTATAGTCTTAGTTGTACAAAATTCATATCTAAAAATCAAATCTCTGGTTCTGATATCGTAAATGATTGCTGCTCATATGAATGAGATCACACAAAGCCAGGGATGATGTTACACAAAGCAAATAAAAGACAGATTTTTTTATACAATTAAGTAAAACTATGATCTAGACTCTAGTACATTTACTAATGTACTTTCGTTAGTGTAATAATTTACTGAGCTCTTCTTACTAATAATTCAGTCCTCATCACTTAATTTCAATTGTGATTTAGGATTATTCTTGGAAAAATTAATGGATATGCCTGATGCTAAATTAAGAAAACACAATAATTATATTCTATAATTACATCCCAAAATGCATTAAAACAATGTTAAAGCTGCAAAGTTAGGCATTCAAAAATTAGGAAGAACAACTAAGGTAGTCTGTTCTCCTGATGTAACCTTAATTTGGCCTCCTTGTGCAATACATTTCTTCTAGCTGTGCCACTAACCCTTCTTAAGAGCTTGGGCAAGTGGCTTAGTCTGTGTCTTATTTTACCCAATCTGCAAAACAGATAAATACATATCTTATGTACCTTACAAATAAAAGTGTTGTGATGCATCATCCTTGTAAAATCTTTGAGGCCCGGCATGAGACATGGATCCGCTGCTCGGGTCCCTGCAACGGGAGCACTCTGGCTTGGCCGGGCTCAGGACCCACCCCCCGTACAGACCCGGCATCCACGCCCAGAGCACTGTGCGAGATCAGAGACATGCGGCACGTGTGGGCACCAGGTCCTCACCCTGGGCAGACTCCTTGCCCTGGGCAGGTTCCTGTGAGCCCCCCCTCCATAACTCCCCCCCAGAGACCCCACAACTACCCCTGCAAGCCCCCAACCCCCCCCCCACATGCCTCCTCACAACCTCCCCCTGTGAGCCCCCCCTCAATCCTGCACTTCATCCTAGGGTGCTTTGACAGACACCCCAATATCCTGCAAAGTCAAGCAGTGAAGTGTCCTTGGTCTCTGTTTGCCAGATGATGGGAATGGGCAAGGGGGGGGGGATCACTTGTGGGGTTTTGCACCCTCTGTCCGGTAAAAAAAAATTTGGATGGTGCAGGGTGGAGGGTGGGGTTGTATGCCCGACACACGTGGGTTTTTTTGTTCGACAAAATTTTTTAGCCCTTATGTTCAGTATTTTTTGGGAGAGCATCTGGCAACCCTACTTCTGTCCAAGAAAAAACAGAAAATGCCAGTATCTTCTTTTTTTGCTGGACAGAAAACACAATTGCCAGACTGTCCAGGTGAAAGCCACACACCTGGCAACCCTAACCCCATGCAGGGAAGAGGTGGGGGAGCTTCCCTTCCCTCCCCCTCTTGCAAGGGATTCTTCCCCTCTCCCCCGCCCCCCTTTCCCTCAGGTCCCACATGCCTCCTTGGCTGTGTCTAGACTGCAAGCCTCTTTCGAAAGAGGCTTTTTCGAAAGATACTTTCGAAAAAGAGCATCTCGACTGCAACCTCTTCTTTCGAAAAAGTGAGCCACTTTTTCAAAAAAAGAGAGCACCCAGGCAGTCTGGATGTTCTCTTTCGAAAAAGCCCTGTTTGCATTCAATAACGCCTTTTTTCGAAAGAGCACTTTCGAAAAAAGGCGTTCTTCCTCGTGAAATGAGGAGTACCGCCGTTGAAAGAAAAGCCGCGTTCTTTTGATTTAACTTCGAAAGAACGCGGCTGTAGTCTAGACGCAGGTGAAGTTTTTTCGAAAAAACCCTGCAGTCTAGACACAGCCCTTAACTGTCAAGGAGGCATTGCAGCCATGGTAGGGCTAGCAAGGACTACAAGACACTACTCCTTACTGCAGCCAGCCTATAGCAGGGAAGGAGTTGCCCAGATGTGGCCGCCCCTTCCTCCCTAAATGCACCCATGCAGGAAAGGGACTGGGGGTGATTCTCTTCCTGCCCATTCCTGCAAGGTATCCCCACCTCCCTCCCCCCTCCCTCCAGTTGTGCATGCATCCTTAACTGTTAAGGCTCCAGTCTGCCAGAGGCTAGCCAACCTATTCAGGGAAGGTGGGTGGAGGGAAAGGGAGATGCTGGCCCTGCTGTGGTTTCCCCTTAGTTCCAAAAGGTGCCCCATGCAGGAAAGGAGCTCAGGGGCTTTGCTTCCCTCCCACTCTGAGAATGGATCCCCTCCCTCCCCTCTCCTCTTGCTCACGGGGAAAAGGAGTTTTGCTGGCAGCCTCTGCAGCTGCCTGAGCCTGGGAAGGAGCTGCAGCGTCTTTCACTGCCGCCTGGCTGAAATGCCGCAGGGCTCCAGCACATGGAGCTTCTTCCTCCACCAGATCTCCAGTGCGTGCCCCTAGCACATGCAGGAGAGGAACCAGAAGTATCTGGCCGTGCTGCAGGGGAGGCTGGGGGAAGTTTTTAAGGTGCCCCAGGGACACCCCATCCCTCCTCACCTGCCAGACGTGATGGGGAAAATGTCCGCACCGGCCTTCCGTCCAGAAAAACAGAAAATACCAGACATTTTGCATGTCCAGTATTTTCTGGGGTTTTTTTTAAACCAGACAGAAGATGCAAATACTGAACTGTCCAAGCGAAAACCCGACACCTGGCAACACTACTAGTCCTTGCTCAAAGCACTCCCAGGAGACGAATTTGAAACCTCTCTACGCTGGTGCAATGATGTAAAAAGGTTGGGGGAAGGAAGGGAAGACAGACACAGGCCCAAAGTTTGCCGTGTACATTTTGTGCAACCAATCAACAAATAAAATGCCCAGCAGAACAGAGCATATAGAGCAATGCCTCAAGTCTTCTCTGGCCACACTCTGCTCCTCAAAATCTGTTCTTTTCTAGGAAACTCCGAGTTCTCTGAATCCCAATGTCCCTCCAATAAGGCAGCCAATATAAAAGGGAAGTAAGCTGGCTGTGCTTAGCTATAATTGAACGTCCAAAGACTGAGACAGACTCAGGATCCTATGTACACTGTAGTAACAAAATTCATCCTTGGATGCAGATTTCTGCTGCACAATCCGAGTGGGTGTTTTTAAAGTTCCTCTTCTAGCTCCCGTAGTCATGAAGAAAACAGATACATGGACTGAGTCTAGCCAATCTAATGATGTCTGCCCAAGCTTGTAGATAGCTTAATACAAAACCTCTGTGAGAGGTGATTGTTAACTATTTCGCTGTTGGTTATTTTAGTCTAAGAATTCAGCTAATGTGGTTATTCTACAAATTTGTTTCACCCACCTGCTCAGATGACAGAAGTGCAAAGCACCCCATTTCCACTGAGGTCAATTTCTAGCTCCCCTAAAGACGTCTGCCATGTAGATATGCATTTAAGACACCAAAACCCATGGCACAGTTAAACCTGAAAGCATTGGAGCAGCAATGGTGTAAAAGAAACTGGATTTAATATAATCATAAACTAGGGAAGACTGTACTGAGTGGATGCTGCATTGCTGTGGAGAAAAAATTGTTAGTGTGTATTTTAATAGGAAAGTTATTCATAAAAATGAATAATACAGAGATCTTACTACAGAATTCAGGTGCAACTTGCTGCAGAGAATGAGGGGCTTTGGTTATGATAGAAGATTCCTGTTATGAACATCTCATTTGCAGATTTTTATGTGCAATTATTCCCTTTTCTCTATTTCTGCAGGTCATGGCTGTGCTGCTAGCCCCTGTGCAGCTGCTGACAGTGGCTGTAACAGTTTACCTAGAGTTAGTGAGAGCCATTCAAGGGGGTGTCTATTATGGGATCAAGCAGCTGCCACCCCAAATCCCACAATATCAGGCCCTTGGACAACAAGTACCTCATCTGCCGCTGGGCAAGGAAGGCATTCCAATGCAGCACATGGGCAAGGAGTTGCCTCACATGCAGTATGGGAAAGAATATCCTCACCTGCCTCAGTACGTGAAAGAAATCCCACAGCTGCCTATGCTCGGCAAGGAGATGGTGCCAAAAAAAGAGAAAGGTAAATGCAGCAAGTGAAACCACCTCTCCACTCTGCGCACATCTGCAGGGACCAGCGCTGGGTTAATACTTCAGGAAGCATAATTAGTACCTAGCAGCAGACAAATAATGGTCATAAAATGTCACTGCCCATTGCTTCTACCACAGGCCAGGCTCTCGCTGAAGAGCAGGATTGGGTACATGCCCAACATACGAGGCAGGGTCTGCTTGCGGTAGTAGCGGGAAGGTGCCAAATGCCAGCTTCCCCCGTCACTCACTCAGGTTGAGCCACCCCTCCACTGTGACAGTGGCGGCAGAGGGGCAAACCTGAACGAGTGGCATTGCAACATGGCACACAAGGCAGTAGTGCTGCTCAGTTTGCCTATAGCAAGAACAACTCAGTAAGTGCTTTCCCCAGGAAGGGGGCTGTAACTAAAGCTCACACTCAGCTAGGGGTCCCCTCGTGGCCAGGCATAGCACAGGAGCGCCTTTGCTGGGCTAGCTCTCCCGCCCCTCTGACAGTCCCTCCAGCACTGGGGCAGTTTCTAGGTCAATAACTCACCCCTCTGGCCAGGTCCCCACCTTAAGGCCACCCCTCCCAGGGCCACAGCCCTTCAAGATAACAGGTCCAAACATATTTCTTTAACACAAGAAAAAAATCCTTTCACCTCTCTACAGCACTTCCAGGGGTAGCCCAGCCCCACCCTGTACCAGCTTCCTGCCTTGTACTGAACAACTAGGCACCCCGCTCCTTTACCTGTGCCACAGCTCTCTCAAGGCTGCTTCCTATCCAGCCTCTTAAGGTCTCCTCTTGATGATTCCATCTCTTCCCTGCTTAATCAGGGTCTCTCCCAGGCCTTTTTGCCTAGAGAGCTGTCCTTTGTCACTGGGCTTTATGCCTCGCTTGTCCCCCGAGTTTTTCCCAGCTGAGCTTTATCACCACTTAAGCCTGGCTCGCATTCTATGACTGCAGTCCCCTTCTGCTGTTTTCTGGGAGGTGCCTGATTCCCCTCAGGTGGGGTTCACTCTGTAATCAGACTGGCTGAGAACCAGGCCTTCCAGCTCACAGAGCAAACAATCCTCTTCCAAGGGTTAATGGAGGAGTGCAGCTAGTGATCAGGGAATGCTTTCCCTGCGGAATGAAGTCTCCAGGGAAAACTTTTATTGTGGGTAAGTTTGCATCTGTGAACTGGAAATAAAATGTTTCTGCTGCATAGGGTGTGATGCACTTAGGGTTTGTGCAATGCTTTGAAGAAGTGAAGTGCGCTCTATATGCTACAGACTTAGATTAAAAACTCCCTTTATGCTCTTACATGGGCTGTGTACCTGCTGTTTCCTTCTCACCCATGCACACAATAAGGTAGTGGGGGAGTAGGGTTGCCTGGCAACTGTCTGACCACTACAGGCTCAAATACCCTTGCCTTATCCCTTTTCCTAGGCCGGCCCCTGCCCCACCCACTTCATCGCAGTCCTTCTGTCATTCATTCTTCCCCATCCTCACACGCTTTCACCTGTCTAGGGCAGGGGGTTGACATGTGGGAGGGGCTGTATGCTCCTAGGGCTGAGGGGTTTGGAGTGTGGGATGGAGCTCCAGGCTGAGACTGGTGCAAGAGGTTGGGGAGCAGGGTTGCAACCTCCAGAAGGGCACTTACCTTAGGCGGCTCCTAGTCAGTGACACAATAGAGCTAAGGCAGACTTCCTGGTGCCACTCCTGGAAACACTGGCATGTCCATAGGTGGCTTATGGCTCCACACGCTGCCCCTCTCTGCAGACACCGCTCCTGCAGCTCCTATTGGCCAAACTGTCCCTGGCCAATGGGAGCTATGGAGTTCCAGAGTCCAAAAATCTCCCGGATTGGCTGCAGCAGTTTCCAGGAGATGGAGCCTGCTTCTGAGAGACTCCCAGTGAAACTGGGAGGGTTGGCATCCCTACTGGGGAAGGGGGACAAGCTTTGTCTCCACCCTCTCCAGAGCACCAGCCAGAAAAGCTGAGCAGCAGATGCTCAGGATGTTATTGTTTGCTGCTGATATAGGTCAACAAATCACTAATAGCTTGCACCCCACTTCTGAGACGAGGAGTAGGAAAGGCAGGAATTGTGGCTCCCAATGGTACAATTCCTGACCTGCATTGATACATATTTCTTTATACACAGGGGTTGTGACAAAGCTACAATCTAGCCCTGATCAGTTTGAACCCACACCATTAAATCATTGGGTCAAATCAGTTTAGAGCTTTTAAACTGAAATTTTTGCACAAGCAGCTTTTTGCAGAAGAGATCTTCTGCAAAAACTTCTTATGCAAAACCGTGTCCACACCTCAAAAGCGCATCACAAAAGTGTTGTGCTTTTGCGCAAGAGAGCATCCACACTCTTGTGCAAGAAAGCTCCGATTGCCATTAACTGAATGGCCATCAGAGCAGGTGCTTTTTCCAATGGGCTCTTTTTGCACAAGAAAGCACTGCGAAGTGTCCACACATGCCTTTTTACACAAGAGCTCTTGCGCAAAAAGGAGTTATTCTTCGTAGGGAGAGGAATAACTCTACCAGCAAAAGCCCTCTGTCCTGTCAATTTACTGTTTTTATGTTTGTTTTTTTGGTTTGGATATTTTTGCTCAAAAATGCACTTGAGGTGTGGATGCTCTGCTGGTTTTAGCCCCAGGGACAGAAATGAATGGGGATATAGGGTCATGGGAGGGAAAAAATGGGTAGTTTAAGGATAGGAGAGATTAAGAATGCTGAAGATGTCACACTGGTCAATACATTTTCCTGGCTTTCATTGGTTAAGTTTGATTCCCTCACTATAAATGTTTGGATATAGCTGGCTGCCATCACTGCTGAAATACACTGACAGAGTTGTTCAACAGAGATTTTCTTATATATTAGTAAAGTGAGATTTTACAAAATAGGACTCCTCAACAATTTAACCAAGGAAAAGCATTAGAATAAGATACATCTTGCCTCAGGTCTGCTGAAAAAACTTTTGTTAGCATAACTTAGGAATGTGATTTCTTTTGTAACACATTTGGCAGCAAAATATGAATATAGGTGCCGCTATACTGGCATAAAAGTGTGTTTGGCTATTTAATTTGTGTTGCTTATCAAGCCAGGAAAAGCTATAGCAGGAAAAGCACTTTTTGGCTGGTATAAACTGCAGTTTCACTGGAAGAGTTTTGTCAGCAACTACTGAGGTGACAAATTTTAAGAAAATCAAGAACTATTCGAATTCAAGGTTTTCTGCATTTCATCACAGACTTGAAAATTGTCCCACATAGGTGGAAAATTGACCTAATATGTGAATACTTTTTACATAAAAATTAAGGGAAGATTTTTGAGGGACAAATAAAGATATTTCACTTACACTATGCATAAAGTGAAAATTGTGGTGTGTGAAATGATGCAGAACAATAAAAGTGCTATGCTTAATTCTGAACATCAACAACTAGGGCCATGAGGGGGTAGTACCAGGTGTTTCTACCACAAATCCACTCAATATCTAGATGAGCCCAAGTGATTTAAATTGAATACAAGATTTCCAATAAAGTTAAAATGATTCATCACTTTCTCTCTCTCTCACTCTCTTCTTACAGAAATTCCATTAGCTAGTTTGCGAGGTGAACAAGGTCCTCCTGGTGAACCTGGACCAAGAGGGCCACCAGGACCTCCAGGATTACCAGGTCATGGAGTTCCAGGAGCCAAAGGAAAACCAGGTCCACAAGGATATCCAGGAATAGGCAAACCAGGTATGCCTGGAATGCCTGGAAAACCTGGAGCAATGGGGCTCCCTGGGACAAGAGGTGAGATGGGACCAAAAGGAGAGATTGGGTCTATTGGAATGCCAGGGCCACAGGGACCACCAGGGCCTTCTGGACTTCCTGGAATAGGAAAACCAGGTGGCCAAGGATTACCAGGACAACCAGGAATAAAGGGCGAACCAGGAATGAAAGGACCACCAGGACTCCCGGGGCTTCAAGGGCTTAAAGGAGAAAAAGGCATTGGGATTCCAGGTTTACCAGGGTTAAAAGGTCCGCCTGGGTTACCTGGCCCTCCAGGTCCAGTTGGACTCCCAGGGATAGGCAAACCAGGATTGACTGGGTTTCCAGGACCACAGGGACCAATAGGTAAGCCAGGACTTCCAGGTGAACGAGGGCCACAAGGTCTTCTTGGGGCACCTGGGATTCAAGGTCCTCCAGGACTTCCAGGTGTTGGAAAACCAGGCCAAGATGGAATCCCAGGCCAGCCTGGGTTCCCAGGTGGAAAAGGGGAACAAGGCTTGCCAGGTTTACCAGGCCCCCCAGGCCTACCTGGGATTGGGAAACCAGGGTTTCCGGGACTGAAAGGTGATCGTGGCATGGGTGGCTTCCCAGGAGCACTGGGACCTAAAGGTGAGAAAGGGCACATGGGTCCCCCTGGCATGGGTGGGCCTCCGGGGGAGCCAGGTCAGCCAGGGTTACCAGGAGTAATGGGGCCACCCGGTGCTGTTGGTTTCCCAGGACCAAAAGGAGAAGGTGGACCTATCGGGCCTCAAGGACCCAGTGGTCCAAAAGGTGAGCCTGGCCTACAAGGTTTCCCAGGAAAGCCCGGTTTTCCTGGGGAAGTAGGGCCCCCGGGCCTTAGAGGGCTACCTGGTCCAATGGGGCCAAAGGGAGAAGCTGGTCACAAAGGTTTGCCAGGCCTGCCTGGTGTTCCTGGGCAATTAGGACCTAAAGGAGAACCTGGAATCCCCGGTGATCAAGGCTACCAAGGCCCATCTGGAATCCCAGGTATTGCGGGACCCAGTGGCCCCATTGGACCACCTGGACTTCCAGGTCCTAAAGGAGAACCAGGTGTACCTGGTCCACCGGGCTTTCCAGGACTAGGGAAACCTGGTGTTTCAGGGCTGCAAGGACCACCAGGAAAACCTGGGGCACTTGGTCCACCTGGCCAGCCAGGTCTTCAGGGTCCCCCAGGGCCTCCTGGTCCACCTGGTCCTCCAGTAATAATCTCACCCACCCCACCGGCCATTGGACAATATTTGCCAGAGATGGGGCCTGGCATTGACGGTGTGAAGACGCCACCTGGCTACATGGGCAAGAAAGGCAAGACTGGTGGCGCTGTCTATGAAATGCCTGCATTCACAGCAGAACTCACCACGCCCTTCCCACGGGTTGGGGTGCCTGTGAAATTTGACAAGCTTCTCTACAACGGCAGGCAGAACTATAACCCACAGACTGGTATCTTCACCTGTGAGATCCCTGGGATTTACTATTTTGCCTATCACGTTCACTGTAAAGGGGCCAACGTCTGGGTAGCTTTGTTCAAGAACAATGAGCCCCTGATGTACACATACGATGAGTATAAAAAAGGCTTCCTGGACCAAGCTTCTGGAAGCACCGTCATTCAGCTGATGCCTGGAGACAGAGTTTATATTCAGATGCCATCTGAACAGGCAGCAGGACTCTATGCTGGGCAATATGTTCATTCGTCTTTCTCAGGATATTTATTGTATCCTATGTAAAACAAAAAAAAAGCCACAGACAAAAATCACAACGTTTTCTCCTCTGCTTCAAACTTTAATACCATTGAAAGTTGCATTTACTGACAGTTTTAGATCCATCTTCTACAACGGATAAAATACAATATTTCATAAACAACTTAAACGGTGTGGTGAACATACTTAATTATGTGTATCAGGTTCATTAATGGCTGTTCTGTACCCAATGGGGACTTATTAACTGTACATTATATATTTCAGGTACCATGCTTACTTAATTTCATTCACAATAATACAGTATTACAGTTTAAATCTCGCATACATCACTCACTCCTGTTGCCTACATAATGAACATTGATCTAAAGTGTGAGACGAAAAGATAACTTAAAACAGAATGAGTCAGTATGAAATTATATAAAGTTTAAGTAATGCTTTTTTTAAAAGCAAGTTTTATCTAACCTGCACCATAAGCAACAATTCCCTTAACTGAAATCCTTATTTTCCCTACATACAGTATCACGGGACAGTTTCTTCTAATAAGAAAAGATGGAAAAGAATGTTAGCATGAGAGAATTTTGATTCACTGCTAGCTAGGGGCCTTATCCAAACAATCATTAGAATCAAAAGAAAAATTGCCATTGATTTCTGTGGGAAATAGATCAACTAAAGCCAGAGCATTTGAGAAGACTATGTATATATTTATTTATAAAGCAGAAGGTAGTCAAGCTAGATCTAACATATGGGTCTAGCCTAATGACTTTATATACATTATGTCAAATTATTAAAACAATATAAAAACTATGAGGAGTCCTGTGTCATCTTAAAGACTAACGGGACACCTTGTTTTTGCAGATACAGGCTAACATGATTACCCTCTGAGATTTAAAACAATGTGGCATTTTGGGCAACAAACACCAGTGCAATACAAGGGGACACATTTTTTCCATACACTTAAGGCCATGTCTTCACGCAGGAGAAGGGTTGATGCTGCTGCAATCAATCTTCTGGAGTTTGATTTCGTAGCTCTAGTAAAGGACCACTAAATCAAACTCAGAGGGTTCCTCTCTTGGCGACTGGTACATCTGCTCCTGCAGGGAGTCAGAGAAGCCGACATAAGCCTATGCTCCCATCGGCCTCCCGCTGTGGAGATCGAAACACAAATCAATGTACGTCGACTCTAGCTACATAATTAGCATAGTTGGAGTTGCATATCTTAATTTGACCTTCTCCTTTAGTGAAGACCTGGCCTTTGTTAAGACTCTTCATTCTGTTTGGCTTTAAGAGAATGTGTTTGTTCTGGTCAGCCAAAATTAGTTTACTAACGAACATACAGCAAAAGCAGCACATGCTCTGTTTGGTAAATAATAAACTGGTTTGAGAATGTCCAACAATTTACTTCAGTAATAAGGATAAAGCAAACTCATTTACTTCAGTCTCATTTCCATTTTTGGATTTAGTGTGTGGGTGCTGAGAGGCATTGATAGCCTCTGATATCAGGGTCAGACTAGCTAACCTAATGTTCACTTCTGGCCTCAAACTATAGCTCATCAGAGAACAATTTCATTTAATGTAATAACTGATTTCCAGTTCTTTTAATTTATGTTTTATTACTGATTGCCTAAGTTTGTATATGAGCACGCATAGGCAAACGTGTATGTATGTGGGGGAAAAGCAACATTTTTATAAAAGTACTGTCTGCTCAGAAATGGTGCTAATCTCACAGCAAAAAATTACTGAGATTAATTTAAAAGTATATCTTAATATTGTATTTTTCTTTGTTTCCCTCTTCTGTGTTGCACATCACACTGTTGCATTAGTTTAAAAGTAAACTGAGCACATCATCTACATCTGGACTAATGCAACCCTCTTTAATTCAAAATGAACTAGGAACTTCCATGCAGGAAAAAAAAAAGGATTTAACTGGCATTACCATTATTTAAATGCAGAGTTTAATGCAATGCAATACCAGGGCTGCAATGTCTGTAGTGAGGTGCATTATCTCGATTATTTTATGCAACATTGGCGGCAATGTTCACCAGACATTGGTAAGTTTTCAAGATATGAACAAGATACGTCAATAGCAAATAATTTTTGTATTTAAATTTTTTGTACTGACTTGAAAAAAAACTTATTAAATATCTAAAAAATAAAAGTTTCTCTTTATTACCAGAATGACTAGAAAGTAAGTTCAGAGCACTGAATTCACATTTCGGGGCACAAGGACACTCAGAATCTATTGAAAACAAATTAGTGTGAATGATACTGTATAGAGGACATTATTTTTTGCCAAGCTGGCTGTTAATGCATATAACAAGGAAACCAAATGTAATCACAGAGCATTTACCAGTAGATGGTGCCTCTAGAATCCTGAATCAATGAGAAAATGCCACGGGCTCTGCTACATAGATCTTCAGACTGCACAGCCTTGCTTGATGCACAGTAGTGTGGCGTTGATATTGTATAGGCTCGGGGGGGGGGAGGAGGGTGTGTGTGTGAGAGAGAGAGAAAGAGAGAGAGATTGAGAGAGAGCGAGCGCACGACTTGGTATGGAGACTTAGGTGAGTTGCTTGAACACACTGTAGAAAAGTGTGGGGTGTAAGGACAGGTTCCTCATGTGTGGGCAATTAGTGATATTCTCTTTTTAGGCCTTGCACCTACCAATGAATATATAGTGTGGGCTGCACAGCATGCTGCTGAGGATAGGCCATCCGATAGGGAGTCAGGAAATCTGAATTCTGTTCCCAGATCTACCATTGGCTTTTTGTGGGACCATAGACACTGATGTTTCTCTGCATCTCAATTTTCCCATCTGGCAAACAGAGAAGTTTACTCACCCTTGAAATTGCTGAGTGCCAAAAATAAAAAGACTCTCCCCTCCCCCAAGTGTAAAGTATCATCATTACAAGGCATAGTTTAATTCAGTCATCCTCTGATGTGCCTTTGGGACAGCCGATTTCTCAGGTCAAAATGTAATGGTCTAGCACAAAATATCAATACTAAAATGAATGGATCTCATTCATGGTGGGGTTTTCCCTCTTTTCTTTTTGATCACTGGACCAGACTCAGAATCCCTAAAAGCACAAACTGAATGAAGGGCTTTTTCTTTTCCAAACTCAAGTTCATGGTGGGGAGAAAAAGAGAACAGTGCTGAAGCACAAAATAACATGCTCTTTACTATTTCTTTCTGCGCTCTTCCTCTGAAGTCTCCTGTACGCTTCTTCTTTCTTCAAGCTCTTCCTACTGAGCTCCTGGACACTACTCATGACAAACAAAATTAAAACTCATGTAAATGTAGCCTTCAAGAGAATTTTTTCTCCTCGCCATAACTTACTCTCACCAACTATGACGAGATTTTGCTTACCACAGAGAAGTTTGAACCCTGGTTTGCAAAAAGTGTCATTCACACTCCCTCCAAAAGAGAGTGATTTTCCCCTGCCCTTATTTTTGTACTATGCTACAGCTCATGCTAAAGGGACATAGATAGCATTTGCCCTCCTTGTTTCTCTACCCACCACCACCACAGAAACTTGACTTCTCTTTTGTCAAATTAAGTGTGTCAGCTGAATGGCAATGATAGATCCACTATATATCATTTATATAATGCAGTAATTGGATCTAGTGCTCTGATTTGCTAAAATGCACCTGGAGAGGGCAGTATCCTTAAAACAGATTTATTATATGGAAAAGAATCTGACTTATAATATTCAAAACTCCACTTAAAACACCTGATAACAGCCACTGACTGCCAAAATGCAGTTATAGCATTCAAAGGCACATAAAAATCAACCCAAACAGCAAAATAAATCAAATATTTACTTAAACCAGAAAAAAAGCTTGATTTTCACATACTTTTAAAAATTATACGCTTTATTAAAACATATACACAAATAATACAGATACACAACACTGTTTCCATATTTTAGCTTAAAACAATATTTAAAGGTGCTCATGGGCTTTTTTTTTAAAGGCAAGTATATTGTTTGTGTACATAAGACATATCACATACTAAATATTAAACCACCTCATCATTCCCAAATAGGAATAATACATTTTCAATGGAAAAGTAATCTACAGATGTATATTAAACACTCAGATTCACCCTTAGTGCATTGATCTCAGAATTGCCTATAATTTTTACAGTTGAAGAAATTAAGGTAACTTTCACTACAAAGCAAACTTGAGTCCATTGCTTTAAGAATCCTCCCCAAAGGCCACTGAAGACTCTTATTCATTTCACTGGTATTTTGATTGCGTCTTAAAGCTGAAGGACTATTGCAGCTGACAGACGGAAATTGCCCAGAAATGCATTAGTAGCCTGCACAGTTATACTGGCACTGTACAAGGAACACAATTTGCAGTGCCTTGGAATTCAAAAACTGAAGACTTCAACTTGTGCTGATGCAGAAACACAAATAAAAAGCAGTTTTTAACACAGTGGTGCATTGTAGATTTTGTACCCTCTAAACCGAATGCAAAGCGAATCTTAGAAAAAGATTGTGCTCTAGTTGCTCAATGCATTTTTAAAAAGAAAAATCTCAAGGCAAGTTGGAATAACACTGGCACAGGATGACCTTAAAA